>NC_092876.1:15013910-16283910 GCF_028372415.1 Notamacropus eugenii | reverse complement strand
CACCTCTTTTCCAACATTTATCATATTCCTGTTTTGCCATATTAGCCTTTCTGATAGGTGTGATGTGAATCTCAGAGTTGTTTTGATTTGCATGTCTCTAATCAATAGTGATTTAGAGCATTTTTTCGTATGACTATAGATAGCTTTAATTTCTTCCTCGGAAAACTACCTGTTCATATCCTTGAACCGTTTATCAATTGGGAAATGACTTGCATGCTTGTGCATTTGACTCAGTTCTCTATACATTTTAGAAATGAGGCTGTTATCACAGATACTAGCTCAAAAATTCTTTCCCAGTTTTCTACTTCCCTCCTAATCTTAGTTACATTGGCTTTGATTGTGCAAAAACTTTTCAATTTAATGTAATCAAAATTGTACATTTTGCACTTCATAATGTTTTGTGTCTCTTGTTTAGTCAAAAATTTCTCCATTAATCTGATAAATACATTATTCCTTCCTTTACTAATTTGTTTACAGTATAATGTTTACACCTACATCACATACTCATTTAGACTTCATTCTTATGTATGGAGTCAGGCATTGATCTATGCCCAGTTTCTGCCACACTGTTATCCAATTTTCTCAGCAATTTTTGAAGAAAAGTGAGTTCTTATACCAGAAGCTGGAGTCCTTGGGTTTATCAGATAGCAGAATGCTATGCTCATTGAATATTGTGTCTGGAGTATCTAGCATATTCCACTTGTCTACCCTTCTATTTCTTAGCTAGTATCAAGTGTTCTGAAAATTGCTGCTTTATAATACATTTTGATATCTGGTAGAGCTAGGCCACCTTCCCTAGTATTTCTTTTCATTAAGTCCCTTGATATTCTGGATTTTTGTTTTTTCAGATAAGTTTTAAGATTTTTTTCTACCTCTACAAAATAATTATCTGATTGTTTGATTGGTATGGCACAGAATAAGTAAATTAAATAAGGTAGAATTGTCATTTTTTATTATATTGGCTTAGCCTACCTATGAGCAACTGACGTTTTTGCATTTACTTAGATCTGAATTCATTTGTGTGAAAAGTATTTTGCAACTGTGTTCATATAGTCCCTGGATTTGTTTTGGTGGGTAGACTCCCAAATATTTTATAGTATGTACCCTAGCTTTAAATGAGATTTCTCTTTCTCTCTTGCTGTTGGGCTTTATTAATAACATATAGAAATGCAGAAGATATGGGTGGGTTTATTTTGTACTTGCAACTTTGCCAAAGTTGGTTATTATTGCAAGTAGTTTTTTTTAATTTGGTCCTCTGGAATTCTCTAAGTATATCATCATATCATCTGCAAAGAGTGATAACTTAGTATCTTTTTACCTATTCTAATTCTTTCAATTTCTTCTTCTTCTCTTCTTGCTACAGCTAACATTTCTAGTGCTATGTTGAATAACAGTAGTGGTAATGAAAATCTTTGTTTCACCCCTGATCTTATTGGAAATGCATCTAGCATGTACTCATTGGATATAACGCTTGCTGATGGATTTAAGTAGATACTGTTTATTATTTTATGGAAAGTTCCATTTATTCCTATGATTTCCAGTGTTTTCAATAGGAATGCCTGAATTTGTGAAAGACTTTTTCTGAATCTATTGAGATAATCATGTCGTTTCTGTTAGTGTTGCTGTTGATATGATCAATAATGCTAATAGTTTTCCTAATATTGAACTAACCCTGCATTTCTGGTATAAATTCTATCTGGTCATAATGTATTATTCTCTTGATAAGTTCTTGTATTCTTTTTGCTGGTATCCTATTTAAAATTTTTGTATCTATATTCATTAGAGAGATTTGTCTATAATTTTCTTTTTCTGTTTTGGCTCTTCCTGCTTTAGGTATCTGAACCATATTTGTGTCATAAAAAGAATTTGGTTGGATCCTTCTTCCCAAATTTTCCTATATCATCTATATATTATTGGTATTAACTGTTTTTTAAATGATTAATAGATTTCACTTCTAAATCTATCTGGCCCTGGAGATTTTTCCCCAGGGAGTTCATTGATGACTTGGTCAATTTCTTTTTCTGAGAAGGGGTTATTCATTTACTCATCTGTTAACCTGTGCAATTTATATTTTTAAATATAATAATCTATCTCATTTAGATAGTCGAATTTATGGCATGAAGTTGGGCAAATTAATTTCTAATTATTCTTTTAATTTCCTGCTCATTAGACAGGAGTTCACCCTTTTCATTTTTGATATTGGTAATTTGGTTTTCTTCTTCCTATTTTTTAATCAGACTGTCCATATGTTTATCAACTTTATTGCTTTTTTTCATAAAACCAACTCCTAATTTTATTTATTAGTTCAATAGTTTTCTTAATTTCAATTTTTTTTATCTCTCCTTTGGTTTTCAGTATTTCTAATTTGGTATTTACTTGGGGATTGTCAGTTTGTTCTTTTTCTAACTTTTTCAGTTGCATGCCCAATTCATTGATCTCCTCTTTCTCTATTTTATTGATGTTGGCATTCAAAGATATAAAACTTCCTCTAAGAACTTCTTTTGAAGTATCTCATAAGATCTGTTAGATTGTGTCATTATTATCATTCTCTCGTCTGAAGTTGTTGATTTTTTCTATGATTTGTTGTTTAACCTAGTCATTCTTTAGGATTAGACCTTTTGCTGATTCGACTGGTCCAGGATTTTTCTGGTGAAATATTTTATGGGTCTTTTAATGTCAACAAGGAGAGAGAAGAGCATTTACTGAACACCCCACCATCTTGGCTTCTGGCAGGTCAAGTATGTGACTTCCAGGCATTTAATTTGTGGTCTCCTACTCTCAGGAGCAGCCGCTGCAGATACTTGGAGCTCCATACTCCCATTCGCTTGGTTCCAAGGGACTCCCTTCCGGGTTGATATGCTTGAGATTCCGCAGTGCAGCCACTGCCTGAGACCAGCAGGACTTCCTGCTTGGCCCTGCCAGTGCAGCAACACACTGGTACAACATCTCTGGTGGAATCCTTAGCCATGTCCCACAAGGTTGTGAGAGGAGCTGCACTGAATATGTTACTGGTCTTGTGTTCTATGAGAAGTCAATGACGACTCCAGAAGAGCACCTGTTGAAGTAAACATGTGGCATTCGGGTAATATTCAGCTCTAGGTACTCAGAAGTCCTTTTTGTCCTCTGTCTGTGTGGCTTGAGATGTTCCCCTTAGACATACGGTAACTTGTTTGTTGTCATTCTTGTGAATGCATGTATCTCCATCTGGTCTATTGCTAACTGTGTAACAGAGGAGCTACCATCAACTGATAAGGGGAAGACACCTGGACACCCATGGAAACTTGAGAAGTCAAAAATTCTCAAGATGCTTCAGAAAACACGAAGTTTTATTACAGTCAAAAGAGAGAAGGGGAAGAGCTTGAGGCCAAGTCCAAAACTAAGGAATATCTTAACCTCTCCTCCCAACAGTTAATTCTTCCTCATGGCTTTTACTGAAATGTCACATCAATTTTTGGAATATATCTACTTTTCACGTTTGATATTCTCAGGTTAAATATTATGTACACAATCCTTAGGATGTGAATAAATTTTCTTAGCACATGTTAATACCATTATTGTTCAATGTCCATTTCCACAAATTTTTCACCTTTGGTCTAATGACCAGGTTTTATTGAATAATTTTGAACTCAAAATTATGATCGAAGTATTTAAAATTGAAACTGTAATTTAATTACAGTTTCAAGGGGTCTTAACATTATCATAGTATGGAGAAGCCACAATGGATTTATTTACCAATTCTTCTTGTAAACATTGCAGCT
The DNA here is from genome assembly GCF_028372415.1 of Notamacropus eugenii. NCBI lineage: Eukaryota > Metazoa > Chordata > Mammalia > Diprotodontia > Macropodidae > Notamacropus > Notamacropus eugenii. The sequence goes on along the minus strand of NC_092876.1, from coordinate 16,280,152 downwards.
AGACTCAGAAGATGAAAAAAAAAAGGATTGGACAACGTATGAAAGCTGAATTATTCATACCATCAATACAAATATATGATATAAAGTAGAAGTATAAAAGCTTTGGGCTAAAGGCCAAGTATCATCAACAGTATTCCTGAGTGCCAACTTAATCAGATTCTGTTTTTTAAGTCATTTTCTCACTGACTTTTTTATTTAGTTTGCTATTTTGTTTAGTTCATTTTTTGAAAGTGTTACTTTCTTCAACATTTCTTTTTGTATCTCACTTAGCAAGCAGTTGACTCATTTTTCATGATTTTCTTGCATCATTCTCCTTTCTGTTCCCAAGTTTTCTTCTGCTTCTCTTACTTGATTTTCAAAATTATTTTTGAATTCTTCCATGGCCTGAGACCACATCATACTTTTCTTGAAGGCTTTGGATGTAGGATATATATGATTTATATTTCCCTCCACCCTGTCCTGCCCTCCTGCCATGTCTTACAGGACACCTTTCCTAAATTCCCTAGCTGCTTGGGTCTCCTCCCCAGGGTTAGCTGGCATTATTTTTAAAAAAATTTATTAATTTTATTTATTTTTGGTGTTGTAAAATCACTGTCATGCTTTTAGTTCTCCCTTCTCCCTTCCCCTCCACAATAGTTTTAATTTTCCTTCTTTGAGTCCCCCTCCATTTTACTGCCCTTTACCCTTACTACTTCTTCCCTCCCTTTTAGCCTCCCCTCTCCTTTCTTTCCCCTTCCCCTTCTACTGCCTATAGAACTAGTTAAATTTATATACTTAATTAAATTTGTTGTTCCCTCCTTCAACCAAATTAGATGAGAGTACCTCTCAAACAATGCTTGTCTCCCTCCCCTCTTTCCCTGTACTGTAATATAATTTTGTTCTTCTTCATGTGATGTAATTTGCCATTTTCTACTTCCTCCTTTTCACATCTCCTGTTACAATCCCTTCTTATGCTTAAATCACATTTTTAACATCACATAATTAAGATTATACCTGTTGCCTCTATCTATGTGTATTCCTTTTATATTTCATAATAGATATACAGATATCATCTTCCCTTATATGGAGGTAAACAGTTTGCCCAAATTGAGTAACAAGTTATCTTTTGACCTGTTTACTTTTTCATGCCTCTCTTGAGACCTGCATTTGAGGATCTAATTTTCTATTGAGTTATGGCCTTTTTATCAGGAAGATCTGGAAATTTCATTGAATGTCCATTTCCTTGCCTGAAATGTTATCCTGAGCTTGGCTGGGTAATTGATCCTTGGTTGTACTGCCAGATCCTTTGCCTTGTGAAATATCTTCATATGACTTGGGATTGAGGGTTTTTTTAAATTCTTTTTATTATCCTCTAGATTTATTGCAACTTGTCTATGAGCATAGAATTGAGTGTAAAGGGAGTACGAGTAGCACTGCTGGGAGGGATTGCTGAGCCCCTTTCCAGGCTGTTCATCTATCTTTTGTGTCTATCTGTCACTCAATTTTCATTTGTTTCTCAAAGAAGTTATGGTATGCACAATGATGACACCGTGATAAAACCATCATGGTAGATGGGGCAAATAAATTTGAGAATAACCAACAAGACGTGATCCCATTTGGGAGTTAGGAGAATATCAGATTTGTGATGTATGTATCCCCCAGCAGGATATCTCTCTTGTAAACAAAGGAAAAGCATGATGAGTGTTTTTGGAATTGAATGTGAAATAAAAAGCAAAGTGTATTTTAAAACATATTACACAGAATTTATGAAGCTCTCTTGCATACACGTCAGTCAAAGTCATAACTAGATCCACAGTATATCTATATCAACCGAGTTAACAAGTCAAGCAACTCCTCAGGACACCTGAAAGTCTCCTATTCTGTCTTTTTAAGAATGGGTCAAGGGGGCTTATTTGGTTATTTTCAGGGAACCTGAGAAAAAGTGAATCCTACAGTCATATGTATGGTACATACACACACAGACACACAGACACACACACACACACATATACACACACATAGACACACATATTTATGTAAACAGATGTATATATAAATATCTGTGTATGTACATGTATATGTGTGTGTGTGTGTGTGTGTGTGTGTGCAATGAAGCAAAACTTTCTCCCATACTGGTATAGCAGTGAGCACCTCAACCTACACGGGGGAGCCTGCTATCACAAATGTTTAGATCTGTATTTCTAAAATGAAAAGCAACTTTTGACGGACCAATAATAACTTTCATCAATCACATGTTTCATTCACTTGGTTCAGTAGAAAAAGTTAGCACCCTTAACTTCAGAGAAAATACAGAGCAGTTTAAATGAACAGGGAGCAATTACAAATTGTTTGACAGTAAGCAATACATACATCACAAATCAACAGACAGATGCAACTGCTTGACCATACATATATAGGCATCAGAGAGGGAAGCACCAAAATCTGGGTTTTCAATCCTGGGAGGTTAGTGGGGGAAGATCTTCTTTAACCAGATTAAAACAATTAACAATGCAAATACATATACTCTTTTTAGTTAAAGAAATCATTCTTTTTGTACTTCAGTTTTAGTAAAGACTCTTGGCTGATACAGGCAAAATTCAATCAGAGCCTCTTGATTATACCACAATAAAAAGCAAAAGATCCTACTTGGCTTCCTATCATAATTAGTCATGTTTTGAAAGAAGAAACACACCAGAAGGGGTTGAAGGGAGAACTAGTATGCTTTGATCTGCATTCAGAATCATCATTTCCTTCTTTGGATAACATTTTTCATCTTCAGACCTCTGTAATTGTCTTGGATCATTATACTGCTGAGTAGAGCTATATCATTCATAGTTGACCATCACACAATGTTGCTATTATTGTGGACCATGTTGTCCTCCTCCTGCTCATCTGAAATCTTCCTGCTTACCATTTCTTTTTTTAAAAGGTAATTTATTTATTTTCAGTTTTCAAAATTCACTTCCACAAGATTTTGAATTCAAATTTTCTCCCCATCTCTCCTCTCCCACCACCCCAGGACAGCATGTAACCCAACCACCCTTTTGCCCAATCTGCCCTCTCTTTTCTCATCTTCTCCCCAGTTCTCCAATTCCCCTCCTCTCTATTTTCCTATAGGGCAAGTACGCCTCCATATGCCATTACCTATACAACGCAGATTCCAGTTGCATGCAAAAACAAGTTTTCACCTTCATTTTAAACCTTTGAGTGCCACATTCTCTAACTCTGTCTCTCCCTACCCACCCTCATTGAGAAAGGAAGCAATTCAATGTACATACATATGAAGCCATGCAAAACTCTTCCAGAACAGTCATGCTGCGAAAGATTAAACACATTTCCCTCTATCCTGTTCTGTCTGCCCTGCATTTATTCCATTTTCTCCCTTAACCTCTCCACCCATGCTAGTTTTTGCTGCTGATTAGCCCTGCCTTGAGTCTGTTGTCCTTTCTATTATGCTCCCTTTCCGATGCCCTTCCCCCCCCTTCCATACTCAAATGAATGTATTATTTCCTTCATGAGGCAGAACTGATTAGAGTATGTTTCACTTATTCCTTCTAACCTTGCCCCTCTTCCCCTCCATTGTAAAGCTCTTTCTGGCCCCTTTAATGTGAAATGATTTGCTACATACAACCTTTCCATTTCTCTTTCTCCCAGTACATTTTCAGCAGTTAATTTTATATTTCAAGTATCCATCCTTCATGTTCAGCTCACCCTGTGCCCACTGTACCTATATCTATGTCTATACATATATCCATGCCTTTATCTATCTCTATCTATCCATCAATCGATCTGTGTACATAAATATATATATATATACATATATGTATATATACATACATGGATACACACAAATGTATATATGTATGTATACACACAGGTGTGTGTATGTGTGTGTGAGTGTGTGTATTGCTTGATTTGTTGTTATCTTTTGATCTCGAAGAGGACCAAATGACATCACCATGATAAAGTCAAGTTACAATACAAAATTTCAGTCAGCTTTCTATGAGCAATGGTTCCCCTACCTTGTAAATCTCAGCTGGAATAGAATCAGCATCAGATGTTTTGCACATGAAAGGAGCCTAATAGTACTCAAAACCTATTCTTCATTTAGAAGTTCAGCTAAGGAAAGAATGACTTCAACCTTAGGTAAAAGGTCAATGGCTTCAGCATTGCTTGAATATGATCTGTTGAGAACACTATTGAAATGTTCAGCCAAGTTCTCTAGAATCATGTCCTTGTCAATAATCAACGTGGTCCCATCAGCACCAAGTAGATTTTATGCAACATAAGTTTTTGATCCTTAAGTAGCTTTCAGGGAATCATAAAATTTCTTTGGATTGCTGCTATCAGCATAAAACTGAATTTCATATGCCTTCTTACTGAGCCAGAAATTCTGCATCTCTCTAAGCTTTGCTGGCATGTTAATTTTGATGGGATTAAATGCTATCGTCATAGAGTTGGAAGTACCATCTTGCTAGCAAATCCAGTGGAGTTCTCATTTTTCATTTATCAGCTTCTAAATTTCCCTGTCATTTTCATCAAATCAGTCTTGGGGTTTACTAGTGTACAGACTCAGATGAACAAATGCAGTGCTCTACACTAAATCTCTGAAATCTACCCACTTCTTTTCTTCTTCATTTTTGCCAACTGTGTGTTGACTCAATTTTATTAATTTTTCTGACAATCTTTTTGGCATGGGATGGGGGTAGTTTTGATGAATGTGAATATTTACCTTAGAAAGGATACGTCTGTGATCAGTGCAGCACTCTGCACCACCCACTGCGTTCATCACTCATATCTTCTCTGTAACTTCGCCTTACATTCACATAGTCTATTAGATGACAATGTTTGCTGCGAGGGTGCATCCATGAAGTTCTACCTCACTTAAGCAAACGCAAAGCAGTGTTGGTCATAAAGTCATGTGAAACACAGTCTTCAGCAGAAAATGACCATTGCTGTTGATGTTTCCTACTCCAATCCTCCCAGGTATTCCCTGCCAAGTCGGGTAAACTGAGCCTGCTCTAGCATTAAAGTCATCCAGAATTATAAGCTTGTCTTCTTTTGGCACAATGATGATAAGGGTCTCTAGGTCTTCATAAAACTTTCTTTGACCTCATTAGGGTTCCTCATGGTGGCAGCATAGACACTGATGATGGTGGCATGACTTCTTTCCAGCGAGTGACAATCTCATTGTCTTGAGTGTGTCATTCACTCTTATTGGCAGGCATACTAGCTTGTTCACTAGATTAATTTTGATTGCAAAATCTATGCCAGCTTCACAGTGATCCCCTTCACTGGGGCCACTCCATAAAATGTATATTCTGCTCTGACTTGAGTTAGTTGGCCTTCATTTCCCAGCCTTATTTCACTCAACACTGCTACTTGGATGTCATATCTGTTGAGTTCTCTTGCAACAAGAACATTTCGTCTTTCATGTCTACTGAATTTTGTGTTGTTTATAAGCATGCACATGTTCCATGTGCCAAGGGTGAGTGGAATCAGCTTTGCAGATGTTTTTGTATATTTTTTTGACCACATAGTGGGATTTTCTGCCTGCCATGGTAATCAGGCCAGGGTTGTGTAGGCAGACAATTTTAGGGCACCTTGGTTAGCCCATTTCCGAACACCAAGAGGTGAGCAGTGCAATACTTAAACGGCTGCTGAGACACCCAGTGGGCTGCTGAATCCCACTGCTGCTTCCAGTAAAAAGCAACCCTATGCCCTGGGGTTCCTGTGTTCAAGGTTGTAACCATAGCTCCAAGTGTATCCTCACCTGATGCTTCATCACTTACCTGTTGCCACAGGACTTTGAAGTATAACATTAAAATGGTATGGGTGATGTGTTTTGAATTGTGCATAAATTGGATTTAGTGACGCAAATTTGCAAGAAGTCATCACCCTCACTATCTCTTCCAGAGTGATGTTAGTCCAAGGACAGAAAGATTCAAGACGACTGGATATACTATAGATACATTTAATTTCTTCCTCTGATAATGGCCTGTTCATATCCTTTGACCATTTATCAATTGGGGAATGACATGTATTTTTGTATACTTGACCCAATTCTCCAAATATTTTAGAAAAGAAACCTTTATCACAGGCACTAGTTGCAAAAATGTTCTCCCTCACAATCTTTAATACATTTGGTTAGTTTGTGCAAAAACTTTTCAATTTAATGTAATCAAAATTATTGATTTTGTACTTCATGATGTTCTCTCTCTTGTTTAGTCAAAAATTTCCCCATTCTCCATCAGTCTGACAAATACACTACTCCTTGCTGAACTAATTTGTTTATAGCATCAGTCTTTATTCCTAGATCATGTAGCCATTTGGAATCTATTTTTGTGTAAGGTGTTAGGCATTGATCTGAGCCCAGTTTCCAACACACTATTATCCAGTTTCCCAGCTATTTTTGTTGAAGAGTGAGTTCTTATCCTAGAAGCTGGGGCCCTTGGGTTTATCAAACAGTAGATTGCTATTTACATTGACTACTGTGTCTTGAGTACCTAACATATTCCACTGGTCTATCCCTATATTTCTTAATCAGTACCATGTGGTTTTGATGATTGCTGCTTTATAATACAGTTTCAGATCTGGTAGGGCTAGGCCACCTTCCCAATCATTTTTTTTTCATTAGTTCCCTTCATATGCTTGACCTTTTGTTTTTCTGAATTAATTTTGAAATTATTTTTTCTCGCTCTAGGAAATAATTATTTGGTGGTTTGATTGGTATGGCACTCATTAGGCAAGTTAATTTAGGTATGATCGTCATTTTCGTTATATTAGCTAAGACTGCCCACAGGCAGTCTGATGTTTGGTCACTTACTTAGGTCTGACTTTGGTTGTGTGAATAGGGTTTTGTAATTGTGTTTATATAATCCCTGGGATTGTTTTGGTAGGTAGATTCCCAGGTATTTTATAGTGTCTACCATAATTTTAAATGGGATTTCTCTTTCGATATCTTGCTTTTGGATTTTGCTAGTAATACATATGTAAATACAGAAGGTTTATGTAGGTGTGTTTTGTAACCTGCAACTTTGCCAAAGGTATTTATTATTTCAAGTACTTCTTTACTTGATTCTCTAGGTTTCCCTAAATACATCATCATATCATCTGCCAAGAGTGATAACTTAAATTCTTCTTTGCCTATTTTGATCCCTTCAACTTCTTTTTCTTCTCTTATTGCTAAAGCTAAAATTTCTAGGACCATATTGGATAATAGTGGTGATAGTGGACATCCTTGTTTCTTCCCTGATTTATTGGAAATGTATCCAGCTTATCTCCATTACATATAATGCTTGCTGATGGTTCCAGGTAAATGTTGCAATTATTTTGTGGAAGGTTCCATTTATTTCTATGCTGTCCAGTGTTTTCACTAGGAATGGGTGTTGTATGTTGTGAAGGCTTTTTCTGCATCTATCCAGATAATCATATGGTTTCTCTCAGTTTGTTGTTGATATGATCAATAATGCTAATAATTTTCCTAGTATTTAGCAAGTCCTGCATTTCTCGTATAAATTGTACATGAGCATAGTGTACTGTGCTTGTGATAGGTTGCTGTATTCTTTTTGCTAATATCTTATTTAAAATTTTACATCTATATTCATTAGAAAAATTTGTCTATAATTTTCTTTCTCTGTTTTCTCTCTTCCTGGTTTAGCTATCAGAATAATTTTTGTGCCATACAAGAATTTGGTAGGTCTCCTTCGCCAATTTTCCCAAAAAGTCTATGTAGTATTGAAATTAATTGTTCTTTAAACCTTTGATAGAATTCACTGGTAAATCCATCAGGTCCTGGAGATTTTTTCCTGGGGAATTCTTTGACGGCTTGTTCAATTTCTTGTTCTGAAATGGGGATATTTAAGTATTCAACTTCCTCTTCTGTTAATCTGGACAATTTATATATTTTAAGTATTCATCCATCTCTCTTACATTGTCAAATTTTTGAGCATACAGTTGAGCAAAGTAATTTCTAATTATTGTTTAATTTCCTCCTTGTTGAAGGTGATTTTACCTTTTCATTTTTGATATTGGTATTTTGGTTTACTACTTTCTTTTTTTTTTTAAATCAAATTGACCAAAAGTTTATAAATCTTATTGTTTGTTTCATAAAACCAACTCTTAGTTTTATTTGATAGTTCAATAGTTTTCTTAATTTCAATTTTCTTAATCTCTCCTTTGGTTTTCGGTATTTCCAATTTCGTACTTACTGGGAATTTTCAATTTGTTCTTTTTCTAACTTTTTCAGGTCCATTCCCTATCCATTGATCTTCTCTTTCTCTATTTTATTCACGTAGGTGTTCAATAATATAAAACTTCCACTAAGATCCCCTTTTGCTATATCCCATGAGGTTTGGTAGGTTTTCTCATTATTGTCATACACTTGAATGAAGTTTTGGATTACTTTTATAATGTCTTATTTAACCTATTCATTCCTTAGGATTAGATTATTTAGTTTCCAATTAATTTTTGGTCTATGTTTCCATGACCTGTTGTTATGTATGATTTTAATTGCATCGTTATCTGAGAAGGATGCATTGACAATCGCTGTCTTTCTGCACTAGATTGTGAAGGCTTTATGTTCTAGTTCATGGTCAGTTTTTGTGTATGTGCCATATATTTCTCAGAAAAAGGTATATTCCTTTCTATCTCCATTCCATTTTCTCGAGAGATATATCATATCTACCTTTTCCAGAGTTTTATTTAACTTTTTAACTTCTTTCTTGTTTATTTTGATATTAGGTATATCAAGTTGAGAGAGGGGGAGGTTGAGGTCCCCCACTAGTATAGTTCTGCTGTCTATTTCTTCCTGTATCTCCCTTAACTTATTCTCTAAGAATTTGGGTGTTATACCACTTGGGGCATATATGCTTAATAATGATACTACAACGTTGTCCATGGTGCCTTTTAGGAGGATATAGTTTACTTCCTTATCTCTTTTGAATAGATCTTTTTCTGGGATTAGGATTGCTATGCCTTCTTTTATTACATCAGGTGAAGCACTACATATTGTGCTCCAAACTTTTATGTTTACCGTTTCAAATGTGTTTCTTGTAAATAAAGCATTATAGATCTAACTTTTAATTCATAGTGCTATCTGCCTCCGTTTTATGGGAGAGTTCATCCCGTTCATCTTAAAAGTCATGATTACTATGCTTTCCTTTCCCTCCATCCTGTTTCCCACTGTTTATGTCTTTAGTTCTCCCTTCCACTCCACAAAAGAGTTTTAATTTTTGACCACTGCCTCCCTCACTCTTCCCTCCATTTTTTCAGCCCACTCTCCCTTTTATTCCCTTTTCCCATGCTACTTCTTTCCTCCCTTTTTGCCTCCTCTCTCTTTTCTTTCTCTTTTCCTCTCCTACTGCCTATATAGCTAGTTAGATTTCTATACTTAACTGAGTTTGTTATTTCCTCCTTCAATCAAATAAGAAGAGAGTAAACCTTAGACACGGCTCTTCTTCCTCCCTTCCCTTTCCTCTAATATGATTTTGTGCCCATACTTGTAATGTAATTTATCTCCTCCTTTTCACATCTCCCTTTAACAATCCCTTCACAGTCTCAAATCACATTTTTCTCATCACATCATTCTATGTATACTCTCTCTCTCTACCTATGGATATCCCTTTTTAATATCATAATAAATATATAATTCTCAAGATGAACAAATATTCTCTTTCCTTATAGGGATGTAAGCAGTTTACCCATATTGGATAACGAGGTTTGTTTTCTCTATTTATCTTTTTATGCCTTTTTTGAGACGTGTTTGAAGATCGAATTTTCTATTGCACTCTGACTGTTTTCTTCAAAATGGTTTGTAAATCGCTTATTTCATTGAATGTCCATCTCCTTGCCTGAAATATTATGATAAGTTTTCCTGGGTAATTGATCCTTGGTTGTAGTCCCCAGCTTCTTTGCCTTATGGAATATCATACATATTCTAGTCCCTCTGATGTTTTAATGTGGAAGCTGTGAGGTCCTGTGTGACCCTGACTGTAGTGCCTCGATATTCGAATTGTTTCTTTCTGGCTACTTGCAGTATTTTTTCCTTCACTTCGTAGTTATGGAATTTGGTAACAATATTCCTTGGTGTTTTCAGTTTGGGATGTATTTCTAGAGGTGATTGGTGGATTCTTTTGATGTCTAGTCTGTCTTTTAGAGCTAGGACCTCTAGGCAGTTTTCTTTGATTATTTCTTGGAAGATATTGCCAGGTTCTTTTGGTCATCATGGGTTTCAGGTAGATGAATAATTCTTAGATTTTTTTCCTCCTGGATCTATTTTACTGGTCAGTTGCTTTTCCAATGAGATATTTTACATTTTCTTCTATTTTTTTCATTCTTTAGATAATGTTTGACTGATTCTTCATGTCTTAGAGAGTCATTAGTTCAACTTGCCCAATTTTCATTTGTAATAGATTGTTTTCTTCCATTAACTTTTGCATCTCCTTTTCCATTTGCCCAACTGTTCTTTTTAAAGCTTTATTTTCTCCAATTATGTTTTGTACTTTCTTTTCTAGTTGTCCAATTTTCCTTTCAAAATCTCCCTTGATTTCTTTTGTAATATTTTTAAAAATCATTGGCCAGTAAAATCCTTCTTGAGCTTTTCTAACAATTTTTTTGGGGCTTGAGATCAGTTCATATTCCCTTCTGATGTTTCACTTAGGAGTACAGTCTAAGTGCTGACCTCTTCAGTATTCGGGTTTTGGTCCTTGTCCCCTTAAAAAGATTCTATGGTCTTTTCTTATTTGCTTTTTCTCATGATGATCGTATTTTCCCTGAACTTTAAAGTGGGTCCCTGCTTCTTAGGAGCAGGGGGCTCTGTCCCACAGTTTTTGTGCTTAGATTGTGAGACTTTGTGTATTGTGACCTCAGGTTCTTTCAGCTAGAACCTAAAATGCTGCAGCTTACCTGGTGCTTAGCTGGCTGGTGTACCAAAGCACACATCAGATGAAGTCTTTCTGAGTTTCCCAGTAGTTACCCTGGAGTTCGGTGTTTTACATATGGGGACTGGTTATCTGCCAAACCAAGGTCTCCTCTTCTGAGCTAGAGCATAGGCAAGCTCATTGGTTTGTGAATCCTGTCTTCATCTTCCCTAGTGTCTTCACAATTCCTCTGGCTGTGGTGAGGCACGTCTGTGTTCCTTATGTTTGGCAAATGGGGTCCATCCTCTGGGACTCAGTATATCCTCCAGATTTCTGAAGTGTGGCAGTCTAGGATAGCTCTGGTCCTACATTGGTTCTCTTCAATCACAGCAAGAAAGAATCCCCTTTCCTATTTTCCTAGACTTATGGGCTAAGAGATAGTTTACTCCTTGACACATCCCAGTGTTCCAGGATTTTTCCTGGGGAAATATTCTCTGGATTTTCAAGGTAAACAAGGGAAGAGGAATAACATTTACCAATCACTACATCTTGGCTCCTGGAAGTTCAAGTAGGTCACTGACAGTCATTCAATCTGCAGGTTGATAATTTTAAGAGGGGCAGCAGTGCTGGTGGTGCTTCAGACAACCCAGGGATTCTTGCTTGGCTTTTTTATGGTAGGTTCTGCCTTGTTAGAGCCTGTGTGCTCTGTGAGCTATTGGATTCTGCCTCTCTAAAATTTGTTCAGATTCTCTTTTTAGAGGTATCTGAAGGAGTTTGTCTTAGAGTTTAGGTGAGTACTTGCTCTCAATCTGCCAACTTGGTTTCCATCTTCCGCATCTATTATAAGGTCAGTTGTGTATCCCATGAGGTATTTGACATTTTCTTCCATTGTTTTCCTTACTTTGATTTTGTTTCATTGATTCTTGTTGTCTCATAGAGTCATTAGCTTCCACTTCCCCAATTTTAACTTTTAAGGTGTTGTTTTCCTCTATTAGGCTTTGTTATTTTTCTTTTTCCTTTCGCTATTTGTACTCTTTAAGGTGGTTTCCTCTTTAGTGGATTTTTGTATCTTCTTTATGCATTTGGCCAATTCAACCTTTTAACCTGCTTTTCAAGCTGGTGAGTATTTTTTCCAAGTTCTATTGCATCCTTCTCATTTCTTTTCCCTATTTTTCTTCTCCCTCACTCACATGGTTTTTAAACTAATTATTGAGATCTTCCATAAGTTCTTTCTCAATGTGAGATGATTTCCTCTTTTTCTTTGGGCTTTTTCCCATAGGTCTTTTGACGTTATTGTCCTGTTCTGGATTTGCGTGTCATTCTTTCTTGTCACCATATTAACATTCTATGATCAGATTTTGTTGGGATTGGAAGCTCAATTCCGTGTGGACAGTCTCGTGCGGGTAAAGGTGGGAGCTTCTAAATCTTAGAGCTCTCACGAGACCCTCCCAGGAAATGGCAGGGAATAGAGGTGAACCGAGCTATCTCGAGTAATTCCGCCTCTTCCCGTGAGAAACGTGATGGGAGAGAGATCTCTCCGCCCTCGAGATGGTCCCGGATCTGGGCACACTATTGTTATCTAACAGCACGGTATTGAGATGCAAACTGTGTGGCTGAAGGTTAAGTAAGATTGAGGAAGCCTGAAAGCTCTCTTAGCACGTGAGGAGCCAAGAGGACAGTAGGCTCCGTTTCTTTTCTTTCCTCTCTCCCCTCCCCCTCTCTCCCCGCTTGTACTTCTACTTCCAATCCCTTAAGATCTTAGCCTCCTTAGGAAATCTCCCCCTCTTCCTCCTAAGGAAGAACTCCCTGCACTTGTAACTAGACCCTGAAATAAAGCTCAACCCTTGTTCGACTCTGGAACGTCCTTTCTCTCATATGTGCATCCGGCGTGGCCAGCCGAAGACCTCGGAGGTGAGGTAAGAAAGACTCTGGTAGCCCACACAGGCCTCTAGGCCTGGCAAGATTTGTTTTTGTTTGGTTGGTTTTTGCTCATCTTTCTTTTTATTTTTGCTTTGTTTCGTTCTTTTAAACTTGATCTCCAATCCCTGGGTAGAAGGGTCTCTGTTTCATGCTGCTTGTTTCAGTGGCCTCAGACCCTAGTTGTTTACCTGGTTCTGTGTTGTTATTGGCCTGAGGCCCAGAGGGAGTCCTTATTTCTGGAGCTATGTTGAGAAAGTGGCTTTTGATGCTAAAGGATATATTGGTCTAAAGCTTACCTGGTGATAAGCTGATGTCCTAGAGGTGGTGTCTGGCATGTGCTAAAGACCAATGAGTTTTTTCCATATTTCTTTTTTTTTTAAACTTATTTTCAGTGTTCCACAAGCACTACCATACTACCTAGATTTTTTCTTTCCCTAACTCCCTCTCCAACTTCCCCCATGTATCCCATCCCTCCCAGAAACGTCATAGAATTTTATATAGATTCTACACGTACATTCCTATTAAATACATTTTCTTTTTTTTTTAATTTAAATTATTTATTTATTTAACTTTTAACATTCATTTTCACAAAATTTTGGGTTCCACATTTTCTCCCCTTTTGTCCTCTCCCCCACCCCAAAACACCCAGCATTCTAATTGCCCCTATCACCAATCTGCTCTCTCTTCTATTATCCCCCTCTGTCCTTGTCTCCATCTTCTCTTTTGTCCTGTAGGTCAAATAACTTTCTATACCCCTTAACCTGTATTTCTTATTTCCTAGGGACAAGAACAGTACTCCACAGTTGTTCCTAAAACTTTGAGTTCAAACTTCTTTTCTCCCTCCCTCCCCACCCCTTCCCTTTGGAAGGCAAGCAATTCAATATAGGCCAAATCTGTGTAGTTTTGCAAATGACTTCCATAATAGTAGTGTTGTGTAAGACTAACTATATTTCCCTCCATCCTATCCTGTTTCCCATTACTTCTGTTCTCTCTTTTGATCCTGTCCCTCCCCATGAGTGTTGACCTCAAATTGCTCCCTCCTCCCCATGCCCTCCCTTCCATCATCCCCCCCACCCTGCTTATCCCCTTATCCCCCACTTTCCCGTATTGTAAGATAGGTTTTCATACCAAAATGAGTGTGCATTTTATTCCTTCCTTTAGTGGAATGTGATGAGAGTAAACTTCATGTTTTTCTCTCATCTCCCCTTTTTATTCCTCCACTAATAAATCTTTTGCTTGCCTCTTCTATGAGAGATAATTTGTCCCATTCCATTTCTCCCTTTCTCCTCCCAATATATTTCTCTCTCACTGCTTGATTTCATTTTTTTTAAGATATGATTCCATCCTCTTCAATTCACTCTGTGCACTTTGTCTCTATGTGTGTGTGTGTGTGTGTGTGTGTGCGTGTACATGTCTCTGTGTGTAATCCCACCCAGTATCCAGATACTGAATAGTTTCGAGAGTTACAAATATTGTCTTTCCATGTAGGAATGTAAGCAGTTCACCTTTTATAAGTCCCTAATGACTTCTCTTTGCTGTTCATCTTCTCATGCTTCTCTTCATTCTTGTGTTTGAAAATCAAATTTTCTTTTCAGCTCTGGTCTTTTCATCAAGAATGCTTGAAAGTCCACTATTTCATTGAAAGACCAATTTTTCCCCTGAAGTATTATACTCAGTTTTGCTGGGTAGGTGATTCTTGGTTTCAGTCCTAGTTCCTTTGACTTCTGGAATATCCTGTTCCATGCCCTTCAGTCCCTTAATGTAGAAGCTGCTAGGTCTTGTGTTATCCTGATTCTATTTCCACAATACTTGAATTGTTTCTTTCTAGCTGCTTGCAATATTTTCTCCTTGACCTGGGAACTCTGGAATTTGGCCACAATGTTCCTAGGAGTTTCTCTTTTTGGATCACTTTCAGGAGATGACCTGTGGATTTCCTGAATATTTATTTTGCCCTCTGGTTCTAGAGTCTCAGGGCAGTCTTCCTTGATAATTTCATGACAGATGATGTCTAGGCTCTTTTTTTGATCATGGCTTTCAGGTAGGCCCATAATTTTTAAATTGTCTCTCCTGGATCTATTCTCCAGGTCAGTTGTTTTTCCAATGAGATATTTCACATTATCTTCCATTTTTTCATTCTTTTGGTTTTGTTTTGTGATTTCTTGGTTTCTCATAAAGTCATTAGCTTCCATCTGTTGCATTCTAAGTTTGAAAGAACTATTTTCTTCAGTGAGCTTTTGAATCTCCTTTTCCATTTGGCTAATTCTGCTTTTGAAAGCATTCTTCTCCTTAATGGGTTTTTGAACCTCTTTTGCCAATTGAGTTAGCCTATTTTTCAAGGTGTTATTTTCTTCAGCATTTTTTTGAGTCTCCTTTAGCAGGGTGTTTACTTGTTTTTCATGCTTTGCTTGCATGTCACTCATTTCTCTTCCCAGTTTTTCCTTCACCTCTCTAACTTGATTTTCAAAATCCTTTTTGAGCTCTTCCATGACCTGAGCCCATTGAGTGGGCTGGGATACAGAGGCCTTGACTTCTGTGTGTTTCCCTGATGGTAAGCATTGTTCTTCCTCATCAGAAAGGAAGGGAGGAAATGCCTGTTCACCAAGAAAGTAACCTTCTATAGTCTTATTTCTTTTCCCTTTTCTGGCCATTTTCCCAGCCAGTGACTTGACCTCTGAATATTCTCCTCACACCCACCTCGCCTCCTGATCCTCCCAGCCAGTGCTTGGGGTCTGAGATTCAAATGCTGCTTCCCAGTGTCAAGGCTTCTGAGGGGGCGGGGCTGCTATTCAGTGTGAGATTAAGTTCAGCTGCTCAGGTGGGGTCAGGGCCGCCTCTCAGGCTCAGTTCCCTCAGGGGCTTTATGCAGAGACCTTCAACAATGGATCTGGGCTCCTGCCTGCTTGGGGAGCCCTGGTCTGCTGCTGCCTCAGCTGCTGCCTCCTGAGGGGGCCTGAGTTATGGGGGCACTCCACTCCCCTCTCGACCTGCCAAAGAGACCCTCTCGCCGACCCCCAACACCTGTGGGTGGAGGGACCCGCTCGGCAGCTGGAGATTCCGTCCCCGAAGCCTGCTCGGATCCGCTCCTTTCCTTGCCGCTCTACCAAGGCAGGGTTGGGCTCTGTTCCGGGTCCGGAGCTTGAGGGACATTTTGTGAGAGGTTTTCAGGCTCTCTCGAGCAGAAATCTCCTTCACTCTGTTGTTCTGTGGCTTCTGTTGCTCCAGAATTCGCCAGTGGTTCTTTTTTTTACAGATGTTTTATGAGCATTGGGTTCGGAGGTAGTTTATGTGAGTCTTTCTACTCCGCCATCTTGGCTCCGCCCCCCAAAAGCTCTTTCTTGCAAGATGATTTTAATGTGAGGTGATTTACTGCATTCTACCTCTCCCTTTCTCTTTCTCCCAGTACATCCTCATCACCTAATTTATTATTTTGTGTATCCTTCTGATGTTGAACTCACCCTCTTCCCACTGTATCTCTCTCTCTCTCTCTCCCTCTCTGTCTGTCAATCTGTATGTATGTATGTATGTATATATATATATATATATATATATATATATACATATACATATATATATATACACACACACGCACACACATATATATTTGTATATATGTATATATTTGTGTACGTACTTATGTACATTGGTTTGTTGAGTGACTGTTGTCTTTCATTCTTCAAGAGCACCAAATGACATCATCACGTTAAAGTTAAGTTTCAATGGAAATTTTCAGTCAGTTTTTTTTTTTTTTATGAGCAATGTTCCCCTATCTTGTAAATCTCAGCTGGAGTAGAATCAACATCACGAACTTTGACAGATAAAAGGAGCCTAGTGACCCTCAAAACCTCTTTTTCAGTTAGATATTCAGATAATGAAAGATTGACTTTAACCTGAGGTAAATGGTCAATTGCCTCAGCATTGTCTGACTTATGGTTTGTTGAGAGCACTATGGAAGTATTCAGTCCATCCCTCTAAAACGATGTTCTTATCACTAATGAAAGTGTCTCCATCAGCACTAAGTAATTTTGATGCACTGTAGGTTTTTTGTCCATAAGTAGCATTCAGGGCATCATAAAAGCAATTTGGATTGTTACTGTCAGCATAAACTGAATTTCATCTGCCTTCTTGCTGAGCCATGAATCTTACATTTCTCCAAACTTTGCTTGTACTTTACTTTTGATGGAATTAAATGCTGTCTTCTTAGAGATGGATGAACTGTCTTGCTGGTATATCCTGTGGGGCTCTCGTTTTTCATTTAGTAGCTTCTGCATTTCCTTATCATTTTCGTTAAATCAGTCCTGATATTTGCTAGTGTTCTGACTCAAATGAGCAAATGCAGTGCTGTACACCAAATCTCTGAAAGTTGCCCAGTAGCATTCTGCCCCATTTTTGTCAAATGTGTGTTGGCTTAACTTTGCCTCCAAGTTAGCAACAAACTATTCATGCTCAGGAAAGAGTTCCAATTTGTTGACATTAATTCATCTGGTAGTTTTTTGCCTTGGGGGGGACACATTTGGTGAATGTGAGTATTTAGCTTAGAATGAATACATCTGTGATCAATCCAGAATACTCCATCACACTTTACCTTTGTCACTCTCACATCTCTGCCTCTTCTTCTCACAATCACATAGTCTATTACATGCCGAATTTTGCTGCAAGGGTGCATCTATGACGTTTTATTGTATTTAAACAGAAAACAGTGTTGGTGATGAAAAGGTCATGTGATGCACAAGTCTTAAGCAGTAAATGACCATTGCTGCTGGAGTTTCTAATTCCATTGCTCCCAATAACTCCTGTCAAGTCTGGTAGTCTGAGCCTCCTCTGGTATTAAAGTCACCCAGAATGATAATCTTGTCTTCTTTTGGAACACTCAAGATAAGGGTCTCTAGGTTTTCATTAAATTTTCCCTTGACCTCATCAGGGTTCATCATGCTGGGAGCATGGACACTGATGAAGGTGGCATGACTTTTTCCTGCAAGCAGCAATCACATTGTCATCAGCCACTCATTCACTCCTTTTGCAGGTACACCAGCTTGCTGACTATATTACTGTTGATTACAAAACCTATGTCAGCTTCACGGTACTCCCCTTCACTGAGGCCACCCAAAAAAAGATGTGTAACGAGCTTAGACTTCAGTGAGCTGGCATTCATTGGCTAACCTTGTTTCACTCAGGACTGGTATTTGGTTGTGGTACCAGTTGAGTTCTCTTGCAATAAGAGCAGTTCATCTTTCAGTTCTACTGGATTTTATGTTGTCTATAAGCGTTCACATGTTCCATGTGAAGATGGTGAGTGGAATCATTTTTGCAGATTTTTTGTACATTTTGTACACTGCTTTGTGTTTGGACCACAGAGTGGGATTCCCTGACTGCCATGGTAATCAGATCAGAGTTGGGTAAGCAGATAATTGTAAGGTCTCCTTTTCTGGCCCACTTTCTCACACCAGGAGGTAAGCAGTGTGATCCTTAAAAAGCTCCTCAGGCACTTAAGGGAGTGCCGAATCCCACTGAACTTCCAATGAGAAACAGCCCTATGGCCACAGGCGGCATAACTACAGGGTTGTGACTATAGCTTCCAGTGTATCTGAACCTGCTCCTTCATCACCTGTATGTCTCCACAGCACTTTGAGGTACCATAATAAATTGCTACAGGTGATTTTTTTTTTTATTTTTGTGTAAATTGGATTTAAGGGAGTCAAATTTGCATGAAGTTGTTAACCTCTCTCTCTCCACCAGAGTCTTCTTAGTCCAGGGGCAGGACAGAATCAAAACGACAAGAGATGGCTCAAGATGCAATGGATAACCTTCTGGTCATCAGGTTGTAGCCAAGTTCTAAGAGCACCAAATCATCTGCTTCAGCTGTTTTCTTGGCTGTTGGAACAAATTGTTCTCATCAGCCCGCTCCATAAGGGTAAATCTTCATATGCTTGGGGTAGACACCCCCTTAACTCACCAGTGGGTTTAAGAACCCTTCGTTGTCCTCAACGTGGTTTGGCTTGTCTGCCAAAAAATTTTACAGGGATGAGGACACTGCATATGTAGAAGCTTCATGGAGTCACAGGGCAGTTGGGTGTAGCAGGTGGACATAAAAGGTGGAAGACAGCCCTGAAAATGATTCAGCAGCCATCACATAAAAGGTACTGGTCCTTCCTGGATACACCATAAACTACGCACATGGACACACACACATACACATATGTGTGTATATGTACGAACATATCTATGTGTGCATGTGTGTATATACATATATGTGTGTATACACATATGTATATATACATATACACATACATGCGTGCATATACATATGCACATATACAGATATATGTGTGGGTATATATATGCATATGTTTATATGTAAATATGCACATAAATAAATGTGTATATCTATATGTACACACATGCATAAGCATACAGAGACAAGTACACAATATATATTTACATCTATATGTACACATACATACACATGTACCTACAAGTATACATATGTACATATATAAATATGTATGTGTATATGTATATATGTGTATATGTGTGTGCACATGCATATATATATGGATTCATATACATACACATATACTATATATATATATATATTTATATACATATGAATATATTCCATCTAACTACCTGAATTAAAAAGGTCTCATGAGTTACAAATATCATATTTCCATGACGGAATGTAAACAATTGGATTTTAATGTCTTCCTTATGGCTTCTCTTTCTCTTTATCTTTTTATGTTTACTTGATTCTTATATTTAAATATCACATACTTTATTCAGCTCTGCTCTTTTCAAGGAGAATTCTTGAAAGTCCTCTATCTCATAGAAATTCCATTTTTTTCCCCATAGAAGCATTATACTTAGTTTTGCTGGTTGGGTTATTCTTTTATCCTAATGCCTTTGACCCGTGGATTATAATATTTTAAGCCCTCATCCCTTGTTCAGACGATGCTAAATCCTGTGTTACCCTGGCTGTGCTTCCACAATACTTAAATTGTTTCTTTATGGCTGGTTGTAACATTTTCTCCTTAGCCTGGAAACTCTGGTATTTGGCTCCAAAACTCCTAGGAGTTTTCCTTTTGGGATCTCTTTCAGGAGATAATTGGTAGAATCTTTCCATTCATGTTTTACCCTCTGGCTCTAGAATATCAGGGCATTTGTCCTCGATAATTTCTTGGAAGATGATGTCTATGTTCTTTTTTTGTTCATGGTTTTCAGGTATACCAATAAATTAAAAATTGTCTATCCTGGATCTATTTTCCAGTTCAGTTGTTTTTCCAGTGAGATATTTTGCATTGTCTTCTATTTTTTTTTTCATTCTTTTGGTTTTGTTAGGGAGAGATGGGTAGAAAAATTGGAACTCAAAATTTTGTGGAAATGAATGTCGAAATCTAAAAAGAAATACAAAAAAAAATGAAACCTATTTTCTTTAGTGAGCATTTGACTTTTCCACTTGACCAATTGTGCTCTTTAAAGCATTCTTCTCTGTATTGACTTTTTGGACTTCTTTCACCATTTGGATTAGTTTATTTCTAAAGGTGTTATTTTCTTCATCATTCAGTCTCCTTTAGCAAGCTGTTGACTCGCTTTTCAGAATTTTCTTGCACTACTCTCATTTATCTTCCCAATTTTTCCGCCTCCTCTCTTAGTTGGTTTTCAAAATTCTTTTGGAGCTCTTCCATAGCCTGAGACCATTGCCAATTTTTTGGAAACCTTTGAGTTCCTGTCTTCCTCTGATTGTATGCTTTGATCTTCCTCATCTGAAATGATGGAAGAAATGGTCTTTTTTCATCAAGAAAGTAAATTTCTACAGTTATTTTCCCCTTTTTGTTCATTTTTCCAGCCCGTTACTTGACTTCTGAGTCCTTTGTTAAGGGGAGGGTATACTACCCTAGGTTTCAGAGATTTTGTGTAGCTGTTCTCTGATATATCTCTAGAGAATTGTAAATCCTCAGTTCCGCCAAGTTGTCACAATCAAGGAAGAGGTATGTACTCTCTGCTGGCCTGCACTCTGATCTATGAGCAATCAAAAGCACTCTTCTTCCCTGGAAGTATGACTAGGATTCCCTCTCCACACTCGGCACTGGGTTTGCCACACCAGCAGCCCTCCCCATCTCAGGACTGTTTGATTCCTCCAGCGTCTTTAGTCCTAGGCTCCAAAAGTGAACTTTGCTGCCACAGTCTCTGCTGCTGCCCTGAAGCCAACAGTGGGGCCTCTCGTTTTGTGGGATATGAATATTTAGCTGGTGGAGGATGCGTATCATCATTCTAGCACTCTGCATGACACATTGGCTTTATCACTCTCATATACTGTTTCTCTCTTTCCTTACATTCACATAGTCTATAAAATGCAAATGCTTGCTCCAAGAATGCATTCACAAAGTTTTATTACACTTTGGTAAATGGAAAACTATGTGTGTGATGAGAGCATAAAGAGATGCACAATCTTCTTTAGTAAATGACCATTGTTTTGCTGCTTCCAACTTTTCTTTCTCTCAAGGACTCCCAGCTATGTCTGATAGTCTGAGCCAACTCTAACATTAAACTCACCCCGAAATTTGTGTTTTTTCTTTATTGACACATTGTTTGTAAGGGCTTCCAGGTCTTCAGAAATTTTTTGTTTGACCTCATGCTTTATAATTATGTAAGCAGAGTCACTAATGAGAGTGGAATGGCACTTTTTCCAAGTGGCAATCACATTGTCATGAGTCTGTTCTTCCGTCTTTTAGGTAGGCATACAAACTTGTTGACTCGATTAGTTTAGATTGAAAAACTGACACCAGCTTCACAGCATGATGATCAGTGGAATGATTTTTTTTATATATTCCTATATTGTGTGTGTGTGTGTGTGTGTGTGTGTGAGAGAGAGAGAGAGAGAGAGAGAGAGAGAGAGAGAGAGAGAGAGAGAGAGAGAGAGAGAGAGAGAGAGAGAGAGAGAGAGGATGACTTTATGGCCTGGGCATCTATGTGCAGGGTTACGACTAAAGTTTCCAGTGTATCTTAACCTGCTTTTTTGTCACTTGCCTGTTGCTATAGAACTTTGAGATAGGCAAAAATTGTAAGATGGTATGGGTGATGTTTTCATTTGTGTATGAATTGGATTTAAATAAGGCAGAGTTGTCCAAAATAATAGACCTCACTGTCTCTTCCAAAATCATCACAGTCCAGTGTCAGGATGCAGTCAAGACGAGTGGTGATTTCTATAAATGAGGTGTATGACTTTCTTGTCTTCAATATCTAACCAAGTTCTAAGTGCTCCATAACATCTACTTCAGCTTTCTTCATGGCTATTGGAATAAATTGTTCTCCTCCAAGAATTCTACCAGGGAAAGTCTTCACATGCTTGAGGTAGACACCTTCCTAACTTCAAAATTTGCTTAAATTCCCTTGGTTACCCTCAACCTGGTTTAGCGTGTCTTACAAAATGGTATATCAGAGTGTGGATACTATGCATGCTACAGCTTTTGGGAACCACAGGTGAGAATCACATGGACGAGGTGAACATCAGTAATGGAAAGCAGCATGAAAAGTGTTCAACAGCCCTCACAGAAATAGTAGGGCTCCCTAACCACATACTTACTAGTAGTGCACTGAGAATTAAATGACTAACCCAGGGTCACACATACCACCATGTAGATTCTAGACAGAGTATGACTTCACCTAAGGTTGATAAAAGATGATACAAGTGAACAATGGAAAGGCTTGGGTGTAGATAGACACATTTATCCACATTTAGTGAGGCTAAAAATCTAACAAACCTTTTGGAAATCAAGTTAGAATTTTCAGGAAAAAATCACTAGATTTTATATAACTTTTAATGCTGACAAACATTAAGGGATATGTACCTCAAACACACTAATTACAGAAATGAAGATATCATAGACATGAGAATATTCCCAGTGACCCGTTTTGTCAAAGCAAAAACAATATATGATAATAACTGTTATGTTAATGTAGGAAAATATGTTTTATTCTAAGGCCAAATGACAGTATTAAACAATAGAGTAAGGGATCAGAGAATACAAAGTAAATGAGGAGAAATACACCACTTTTCTCTCAGTAGAAGGATTGACAGCTGTGAGTTTCAAATGTTTTCCAATCTGTGAGATGCCATTACTTTATTGGTAACTTTCCTTCATTACTTTCTCTCTTGTAAAGAAAGGCAAAATTATGAAGAGGGATTGTGTGGAACTGACTATGATGGGAAAAGTAAAATATATTTTCAAACTTTTTGCACAACATTTGTAAAACTTTCTTGCCTGTATGTCAGAGCTATAACAATAACCACAGTATATCTGTATCAACTGAGCCTACATGTCAAATAACTCCTCAGGACACTTGGATGTCACTTCTGCATTTTCAGAAATAGGTGAAGGAAGTTTATCAGAGTATCTTGAGGGAATATGAGAGATAATGGATCCAACAACATTAATACATATTCACATTCATGTACAAACGAATATTAATATTTCTTGAACTCTCAGTGCTCCTGAGAGGATTTTATTTGGCACCATATCTTTTGCTTCCCAGAGACAATTACCTCACTGCAATAACCTCTACCTCTCTGTTTTTGACTAAAGAGCAGGGACAGTTTCCCCAAGGAGATGCAAGGAATATCTAGCCTGTGGGGCCATCGTGTCAAACATGCTCTTCAAATACATCTACAAAATATAATTAGAGAAATTGAAGGAAAATATGCTTCCCAATCAAGGAGAACAGAATTATAGTGGCTGCATGACACTGGAAGCTTTATAATTTTCTGCCACATCAGCGTGATCTAAGGGAATTCTGGAAGTCTTTTCTGTGGCATTGGGATTCAATGATATCATCTTTGAGCCGTTGAGACTAGAGACTCTAACAGCACGGAGGTGTTGCATTATGCATGTAAGATACAATGAATTTGAATGGAATTGTTTTTCCGTCCCTTTTTTATTTGTTTTCCCACTTTTTCTTCCTTCCTTCCTTCTTTCCTTCCTTCACTTCTTTCTTTCCTTCTTTCTTTCCTTATCTTTCTACGTATCCCCTACTTTCAAACATCTCCCTACATTCCTTCCTTCTTGGAAAAGGGAGGTTATATTTTAATGAAAAGAAATGTAAGTGGAAGCCTGGTTAGAAAGAAAAGTAAATCAATCTGCCGAACAGTAAAAAACAGCCAACAATTTCAGGTCAGTGGAAATTCAGAAGGGCAGTTCGTACACATGTTACTATGTGGTTTTGTAGGTTTGCTTCTTAGTTCTACAACTGGAATGGACAGTAGAGACCATCCAGTCCAGTCACTTCATTTTAGGAATGAGAATAAAAAGGCACAGAGAGCAAAAATGCTTCTTTCTGCATTTTTGGAGGTAGCTTAACTAAAATATTAACTCAGATCTGCTTATTCCAAAGCCAGAGTCTTTACCCAAAAAGAATAAAAAAGATGCCTTCACTGAACCAACTGGTAAAAAAACAAAAGAAAATAAAACAATTCCTTAACTACTAAGAAAAAAGCAAACAAAAATCCCCCCAACATTTGTTCCAGTCACCCAAGGCAAGCATTCCTGATGCCAGAAAAGCTAAGGAGGAGTATGTGAAAGGAAGAAGATGATACTTGTCAGTAGTTTTCATTTTTTTTCCAAAATTACTATTTGAGGTGTTGAGCAGAAGGGTTTCAAGCATTTCCGAACAAATAAATGCAAATTTTGAAATGCAAATACAGGAATTAAGAGGGACCAATTATATTTGGTCATTTGTCACCTGATAATGATGTCTTATATCTTCAAACCCAGATAGCTTCTATATTTCTAACCTGTCTTAAATATTTGTGAATTTCATGTTTTTATCCTATTTTTTTACTCTAAAATTATCCCCTTTCCCACTCATTTACTTAACTGCCAGGTTTCTCATAGTGAAGCACTCTTACTGCTTGACCAGCCATAGATCTCCACACTTCGCTGAGTAGAACTAGAACAAATGTGTAAATACATATAAAAATTTTAAACAAAACTGTTTTTTTTCATGTTCATTCTTTTGAAATATTAACAAATTGCATGTTAAATCAGATACCGCTTGGCTACATGGTCATATAGCAAGCAGGAATCGACATAATTTTTTTTTTCCTGAATGCCTTCTTAGTACATTATCTCCAATGATAGCCATAGATATAGTGCTGAAAACGCATTTGCCTAATCCAGCCACAAGAGTTTGAAGATATTCAGTTTTAGGTTCTCAAGTATAACATGTATTTGGAAAATAATTTTGCACTGGGTTTGCAGGAAATTTTGTCTCCTGTGATAATTTCATGTTATAAACCTGGAAACCTTGTACATGAGGTCTCATGTATAATGTTGTGTTTAATCGGTGCCTGCCTTCCTTTTTATATCACATTGATTAATATTTTTCTCAATATCACGTTCATGAGCATTCATTTGTAACACTCACACACACACGTGTGTTTTTGTCTTTCTGTGCCAAAACTGAGGGCCCAATACTGGTTTAGCTCTGAATTAGTCCATCTATTTTGGAAAGTAATTTGAAGCAATGTCCAACAACAATTTAAATATTAGTATAAATAAACGTATTGAAGAAGAATGGACGGGACCCATATGTGTAAATATATTTCTACAAATATTTTGTTGTGGCAAAGCATTGGAAACTGAGGTGATGGGCTTCAGTTATGGAATGGGTAGACAAAATATGGCCAGCAAATGGCGTGGAATACTATTTCACTATAAGAAAATGAAAGTGATAATTTCAGAAAATCCTGGGAAGGCCGCTATAAAATGATACAGAGTTAAGTAATCAGAAGTAGGAGTACAATTTATTTAGTAGCAACAATATGTAAAAATAATCAGCTTTGAAAGACAGTAATTCTAACCAACAAAATGACAAAGCACAATTCCAAACGACTCATGACGAAACAGGCAATCTGCATTCAGATAGTCCATATCTAATGGACTGAGGATACATATTAAACCAGATTTCCTTTTCTTTCCTTTCTCTTTTTCCTTCCTTCCTTCCTTCCTTCCTTCCTTCCTTCCTTCCTTCCTTCCTTCCTTCCTTCCTTCCTTCCTTCCTTCCTTCCTTCCTTCCTTCCTTCCTTCTTTCTTTCTTTCTTTCTTTCTTTCTTTCTTTCTTTCTTTCTTTCTTTCTTTCTTTCTTTCTTTCTTTCTGTCTTTTTCTTTCTTTCTCTCTTTCCTTCTTTCTTTCTTTCTTTTTTCTTTCTTTTTTCTTTCTTTTTTATCTCTTTCTTTCTTTCTTCCTTCTCTCTTTCTTTCTTTCTTCCTTTGTTTTTCCTTCCTTTTTTCCTTCCTTCGTTCCTTTCTTTCCTACTTCATTGCTTTCTTTTTCTTTCTTTTTTGCCTTTCTTCCTTCCTCTCTTCTTTACTTCCTTCATTCCTTCCTTTCTTTCTCTTTCTTTCCTTCCACCTGCTCCTACCCACTCCCTCTTCCTTTCTCTCTCTTTCCCTCCCTCCCTATCTCTCTCTCTCTCTCTTTCTCCCTCCCTCCCTCCCTCCCTCTCTCTCTCTCTCTCTCTCTCTCTCCCTCTTTTAGTGATACCTAATACGGTCATGCAATCATTTGTTTTAATGGAATATATATATATAATATTTTTGTCACCTTTTCAAAGGGGGAGGAAAGTCGACAGGATTCAGAACTGACAATGAAAAAATGAAAATGTATGCACTTATAAACATATATGTGTGTGTGTACATAAACATATGGACACCTATATACACATTTATTAATATAATCAAAAGGTTCCTCTTCTTCCAGGACCTACTTTGTAGTGTTCTAAAAATGTTATCTTGTAGAATAAATGACGAAGAAATATCTGCCTACCAACTGTCCCAAAGTCCTAGGTGTGTAACCTTGAAAAATTTCATCAGGAAAGTAGTGGGCGTAAGAAAAAGGGGGGGTGGGGTGGAATCTCAGGACAATTGTGATCTCTTGGATGCTATTCATATGAAAGAAGGAAGAACTGGGTATGATAGATTGATCATTTTTGGTTGCCTGATGCATCTGAATGAATGAAAATTGAAGTTATAAGATCAGTAGAGCTGTGAGCAGCTGTAGTGAAAATTAGATGAAGTGACACTATTCAGAGGAACACAGAGAATAGTTGTCCATGTCAGCAGACTTCATCTCCTGTGCCTGGAAAGAGAAAATATACTACCGTATATATCTATCATTCTTTGCAGTTTCTTCGTTCAATCAGTGGAAAATTTTGTCAAGAGAAGTGGTAGGAGAAAAGATTGTAGTGTCTGTCTTCATTGTCAGCAAAACTGCCTGTATTTTTTGAAACTATGCTCTTTAAATTTCGGAGTTTTTCCTCTAACCTGTTTATATCTATGAATAAAGATGAGGTGACAATGCCTAAAAGACTATTTTATGGAGAACTCACACAGGGAAAGTGCTCACATGGTGGTCCGAAAAAGTGGGACAAAGATATTCTCAAGGTCTCTCCTAAGTACTTTGGAACTTATTTTGTGACATTGGAAAGGATGGCACAGGCCTGCTCGATGCCCTTCTCACAGAAGGGGCTGTTCTCCATGAGCAATACAGAGTTGAAATAGCTTAAAAGAAACATGAGATACACGAATTTTGGGAAGCCACTCCAATTTTCACAGAAACTATTTGTGCCCAACCTATCATAGAAAATTCCGAACTGGTATTGGTCTGATCAATCACAGTTGGATATGTTGTATTTTGTCTCTAAAATAGTGATGTCATTTGAATATTTTTAAGAACTAAGGACAACCAACCAAACCAAAACCTTGTCAAAGCACGTCCTTTCGAATTTCTGACTTTTTCTTCTAAGCTGTTCATAGCTGTTATTAAAGATGAGATGACCATGAAAATAAATATAAAGGCTTACACCACATATTTGAGGACATTAGAAATTAAAAATTATCATTTTCCATGATGGCTTCTAGATTAGGTCAGACTGTCTATACTGATGTAATCACTCACAAGTAATTAATACATTATAGAAAAAATGAAGTCAAAGTGAGGTCAATGTTTCTTCCTTCCATAAACATTAAATTCTAAAATAGACGGAATTCTCAGGTGCGGATGTTTCCTTTACCAGTGCAGATCTTCATCTCTCATAAAAATCTGACTCAGTTTCCTGGAGAGTTAACTGATTTAGCACTGGATGACACAGCGAGTACATGAGAGGTTCCAAGACTATCAAAGTCTTATGCCATAATAATAAAATATGCTATAATTTCTTCTAGTCTTTGAAAATATTATTTACAGAAAAATTGCAGAATGATGGGCTAATTGATTTCTCCTTGGCTCCCTAGGTCACTGACTGAGTGGAAGAATCTGAAAATGTCTAACATTACCACAGCCCTGACTGAATTTCTCCTCCTAGGTTTTTCTGACATCCATGAGCTGCAGATCCTATATTCTTTGCTACTCTTTCTCATCTACTCAGCAGGATTGATGGGGAATCTCCTCATTGTAATTGTTACCACCTTTGATAGGAGACTGCAAACCCCCATGTACTTTTTCCTTAGGAATTTGTCCATTGTGGATGCCTGCTTCATATCAATAACTGTTCCCCAGGCATCAGTTAATTCCCTAGTAAACAACAGAGCTATCTCATTTAGTGGATGTGAAGTTCAGTTATTCTTGTTGGTATTTATGGCATATGTTGAGATGACTTTGCTCACTGTTATGGCACGTGATCGTTATGTTGCCATATGCCACCCACTTCTCTATCCCGTGATCATGAACCCCCGTGTCTGTGTTCAGATGACTTTAACATGCTTTTTCACTGGATTTTTATATGCAGGGTTCCATACTGCTTATACCTTTCGATTGTCTTTCTGCCATTCCAATGAGATTCACCAGTTTTTCTGTGATATCCCCTCTCTACTCAAGATCTCTTGCTCAGAGACATTCAGCAATATGGTATCCTTACTTGTCTCTGCTGTTGTAGTTGTGTTTGGCTGCTTTGTCTTCATCACTTCATCTTACGTTAGCATATTTTCCACTGTGCTCAAATTTCGAGTGACAGAAGAACGAAGAAAAGCCTTCTCTACTTGTGTCCCCCACATCTTTGTGGTTTCTTTGTTCCTTATTTCAGTCTCTTATGTGCATCTACAACCACCTTCAGATTCTGGGTCCATGAAAGATATAATCACTTCAATATTCTATTCCATAATACCCCCTTTTGTGAACCCTATTATATATAGTCTACGGAACAAGCAGATAAAAGAAGCTATAAGAATAGTAATGAAGAGAAAGCTTTTTTTAAAGAAATGAAGCATAAATTGTAGTCCTTTCTTAATGCTGTTGCACTTAAGCCATCTATGAATGGAAAATCTCATATATACATGTACACATATGTACATACATATATGATAGTTGCAAGTTAATTATTTTGATAGTCACAGAAGAATCACTGGTGTACATGACTTCAAACATCCCTAAAATTGTCTTTGATATTATCACAATCAGTAATATTTTTAGCATTATGAAGTGTATTCAAGAATTTTAAAAATCTATAATTTTCTTAGTTGGCCTTTGGCAGAACTGCTTATGACATATAAATTAGGAATGAATACAAAATATGGATCAGATATTTCTTTTTACCATTCAAATTCACACGGACAACTCTGGTCCCTTGGAGAAACATGAGTTCATTTCCACCTAAGGGTTGGGTATCTCTGGAGGCTAATAGCATGCCTTTTTTTTTAATGTAGCACGAATTTTTGGAATATGATTGTGATGGCATAGTACTAAGCTATAAGAAATGGTAAACTCAATGATATAAGAAAAGCATGGAAAGACTTACATATATACCTTTTTGTGTCTAATGTTAGCCATTTCTAGAGTGAGTGAAAAGGTAAAAAAGGAAAAAAAAATAAAAATTACATCATAACTTTATTATATATTTCAGAAAGTGGCAAGATGTGCATAATAGATTGAGAACTTCATGTGCAATCATCTTTTTATTATTCTATTTTTTTTAAAATGCTTGTTCTATTCCATAAATTAAAAATGAAATAATTTAAAATACCAACATGTTGAATTAATTATGCTTTTTATTTTACAGCAAGATGCATGGCTTAAAAATCCACAGTTGGATATTCCCTCTATAGTTTTCTTTTTATATGGAGATATTCTTTTTTTTTTTGAACTTTTCTCCATTCACATAGTCATTTAACTAATTCACATTATGACCCAGGTTTCTGACTTATTTTAATGCTTCCTTAATTGGTTTTCAGTACTAAAGGCTTCCCTCCTCAAGAATCCATCCTCCATTCCCCACACAGTTGTCAAATAATCATACTTAAGGAACGTGCCTTACCATGTCACTCTTATAGTCAGAATGATTGAATAACTTTCCGTAACCTCTGGGGTTAAATGCAAACTGCAATAGACTGAAATGCATGTCTTTCACAGTGGAGGTCCCACCTACCATCCATGACTAGATGTGAAACTGCAAGCAAAAGAATATCACAATATTCTGAAAAGAAATGAAATAACTAAAATTTTAAAAAGAAATAAAGATAAATGTTAGAGTATTAGTGGCGGACTCAGAGAAAAATAGAAAAATGATAGAATGTTTTGGATAAATAGTAGCAATTTCTTTTTGAAAAGTGAAGAACTGGATTGAAATATAAGAAGAATGTACGGAAGAAAAATTATGCCAGAGTCAAAAGCAATTAGATGCAAGCAGTGACTGAATGAGTGAATAAAAAATATTTCTTAATTACTTAGAATAAACTAAATGTTGAGTCAAACCCTGGAAATGCACATAGGAAAAAGGAAGAACAAATATTAATTGAGCATGGATAGGCAGGGCCACTACAATAAAAATAACAATTGTACTTTAACTATTGCATATTTTTTCAATGTCACCCTAATTTAATTACCAAAATAGTTTACTGAATTAGGAAACAAAAATAAAAAATTCATTTGGAAGAACAAAAAGTCAAGAATACTAAAGGAAGTAATAAAAAAATGTGAAGGCACGAAGTTTAGCAATTTCATAAAAAATAACTATCGAAATCATTTAGATTAAAAAACAGAAAGGTAGACATATAGTTGACAAAAGCAATATACATAGTATTCTTGTGTTTAACCTATGCAAAGAATTAATTTTGGGGGATAACTAGTCCTTATTTGCTAAAAGTTGTTAAAAAAAAAAACTGGAAAACAGCATGACAGAAATTGGATGTTAAGAAAAATCTTATACCGCTTACCAAAATAATGTCAAAATGGATAGAAGACCTTCACAAAAGAGAGATATTACAAGAAAACATGAAGAATGTGAAATATATTGCTTATCACACATACTAGTATATTTAATTACTAATAATTTATGAGGTTATGAGTTGAAATTTATTGTACAAATCAATAGCATTGTGAAGAATTACATCAAATGCATTTCAAGTAGCATATTACATTCTAATATTGGAAGAGTGATTCATGGCATGTATAGAGACGGGATGAACCTGTGAATTCATTGGTTAATAGGACTGCTTGTAAGGAAATTTACCCCTCCCTTCCTCCATTGCTAATCAGGTCCTTCTCTATCACATATAATTTTAAGAAGCCTACTAGAGTACTGAGAGTTAAATGATTTTTTATTTAGGGTTACACATACCGCTACATGCATTAAAGACAGAACATGAAATCAGTTAAGGCTGATAAAAGTGGGGAAAAGTGAGTAATGGAAAGTCTGATCCATTTGTCAATTTTGATGTGGCTAAAAATATAACCAAACATTTGGAAATCATTTTAATATTTTCTAGAAAAATCACTACATTGTGTGTAACTGTCAGTGGTGACATACGTTAATGGACATGTACCTCAAATACATTAACTGCGGAAAAGAAGGTGCCATAGCCATGAGTATATTCATAGGATCACTTTTTGAAATAACAAAAACAATGCTTATGTTAATGTAAGAAAATTTTGCTCTAAGATCAAATGAAAAATGTCAAAGAAGATGAGAATAAGAGACCAGAAAACACAAACAAACAGATTAGAATAGAGAACTTTCTTCTCATAGAAGGATGGGGAGCTATGGCTTTCAAATGTTTTCTTATCTGTCAGATGTCATTACGTTATTGACAGGTTTCCTAACTAGTTTCTCATATAAAGAAAGGCGAAAATGTGATGAGGGATTCTTTGGAACCTAAGGTCATGTAAAAAGCAAAGACATTCTTTCTCTGATTTATTCATCTGTCTTTCTCTCTCTATGTATGTATTTATCTGTGTGTCTGTCTCTGTCTATCATTTTCAACTTTCGCTTCTACAAGAGTATAAGTTTTAAATTTTCTCTTCTTTATTCCCCTACCATTCCCCAGCATGCAATCCTATATAAGCTATACCTGTACAATAATATTAAATGTATTTTTACATTAGACATAGTGTAATGAGGAATTAGAACCAAATTAAAAACAAAGCAATGAGAAAGAAGAAACAACAATGAAAATCATACAGAGAATAATATGCTTCAATCTACATTCAAACTCCATAATTCTTTTTCTGGATGTAGACTGCATTTTCCATCATAACTGTTTTGGAATTATATGAGATCCTTGCATTGCTAAGAATATTTTAGTCTATTAGAGTTAGTCATCTGACAATACTATTGTCACTGTGTACAATCTTCTCCTGGTGCTAAGCTCACTACACTCAGCAGAAGGTCATAGAACTCTTTCCAAGTTTTTCTGAAGTCTGGTTTTTTTTTATTTATTAATTTTATGTTTATTTATTTATTTTTAGTTTTTAACATTCACTTCCACAAAATTTTGAGTTCCAGATTTTGTCCCTTTCTCTTCCCTCCCCCTACCCCAAAATGCCATGCATTGTGATTACCCTTCATCCAATACTTCCTCTCTTCTATCACACCACTCCCTTCCTTTATCCCCATCTTCTCTTTTTTCTTGTAGGGCAAGACATATTTCTATACCTCATTACCTGTATTTCTTATTTCCCAGTTGAATGCAAAAGCAATTCTCAACTTTAGTTCCTAAAACTTTGAGTTTCAACTTGTCTCCCTTCCTCCCTCCCCACGCATCGCCACTGAGAAGGCAAGCAATTCAATATAGGCTACATATGTGTAGTTGTGCAAAAGTCTTCCTTAATAATCATGTTATGTAACACTAACTATATTTCCCTCCATCCTATCCTGCCCACCCCTATTTATTCTGCTTTCTCTTTTCACCTTGTCCCTCGGTAAAAGGCTTTACTTCTAAATACACCCTCCTCCCGTTTGCCCTCCTTCTATCACACCCCTACCCCATTTATCCCATTCTCCCCTACTTTCTTGTAGTACAAGATAGATTTTCATAACAAATTGAGTGTGCATGTTATTCTCTCCTTAAGCCAAATGTGATGAGAGTAAGCTTCACTTTTTCCCTCTCACCTCCCCCCCCTTTTTCCCTCCATTGAAAAACCTTTTGCCTGCCTCTTTTCTGAATGATTATTTGCCCCATTCCATTTCTCCCTTTTCCTCCCAATATATTCCTCTCACCTCTTAATATTATGTTTTTAGATATCATCCTTTTTTTTCAACTCAACCTGTGCTCTCTGTATATACATACATATGTATATATGTGTGTGTATGTATATGTACATATATATGTACACACATACATATGTATGTATATATACATGGACACACATTTGTGCGTGTTTGCGTGTATAATACCTCAACTACCCAAATACTGAGAATAGTTTCAAGAGTTACAAATATTGCCTTTCCATGTAGGAATACACAGTTTAACTTTAATAAGTCCCTTATGATTTTTCTTTCCTGTTTGCATTTTAATGCTTCTCTTGGATCTTTTGCTTGAAAGTCAAATTTTCTATTCAGCTCCTATTTTTTCATCAAAATGCTTGAAAGTCCTCTATTCCACTGAATTACCATTTTTCCCCTGAAGTATAAATGGGTAGGTAATTCTTGATTTTTACCCTAGTTCCTTTGACTTCTGGGATAGAATATTTCAATCCCTTTGATCCTTAATGTGGAAGCTGCTAGATCTTGTGTTATCATGATTGTATTTCCACAGTGCTCAAATTGTTTCTTTCTGGCTCCTTGCAATATTTTCTCCTTTATCTGGGAACTCTGGAATTTAGCTGCAATATTCCTAGTAGATTCTCTTTCAGATCTCTTTCTGGTGTGATCAGTGGATCTTTTCAATATTTATTTTATTCTCTGTTTCTAGACTATCAGGGCAGTTTTCCTTGATAATTTCATGAAAGACAAGATCTAGGCTGGTTTTTTGATCATGGCTTTCATGTAGTCCCATAAATTTAAGTTCTCTCTCCCGGATCCATTTTCCATGTCAGTTGTTTTTCCGTTGAGATGTTTCACATTATCTTCTATTTTTTTCATTTTTTTGTTTTGTTTTGTAATTTCTTCTTTTCTCGTAAAGTCATTAGCTTCCATCTGCTATTTTCTTCAGTGAACTTCACCACACCAGCCTTCCTCCTCACCCCAGAACCGCCACTCAGGGCTGAGACTCTGATCAGAAGCTCAATTCCTCCAGGGCCTTTAATATGAGTGCTCCAAAATTGGGTGCTGCTGCTGCCTGGGACTGGGGCTCAGGGAGGACCCTGCTCCCTTCTTACCCAGGTGAAAGAGCTTTCTCACTGACTTTTGAGACTTTCGCTAGCATTTGTGGGTTGAGCAGTCTGGGAACTGCTGCTGCTGCTGGCACCCTGAAGCCTGTTCTGGTCCTGTCCTTGCTGTATTGCACAGCCCACACTGGACTGTGGTCTACTCTGAGCTCAGTGCAATATACCTTTCCTGTCCGCCTTCCAGTCAGCCTTGGGCTGGAAATCTCTGCCATTTTTACAGCTATTTTATGGGCTATGGGGGGGTAACTTCTACAAGTCTAACATCCTATGCTGCCATCTTGCCTCCACCCCATGCTCATCATTTGTTATAGAACAATAGTATTCCATTACATTCAGTATACTACAGTTTATTCATCTATCCCTCAATTGTTGGCAATCCCCTCATTTTCCAATTCTTGGCCACCAGAAAGATAACTTCAACGAATGCTTTTTACAAATGGGTCCTTTTCCCATTTTTATGATCTCTTTGGGACACAGATCTAGAAGTGTTATTGCTGGGTCAGAGATAAGCATAGTTTTATAACCCTTTGGGCAGAGTTACATATTGTTCTCCAGAATGACTGAATCATTTCACAACTTCACCAATAATGTATTAGTATTCCAATTTTTCCAGACCAACTGCACCATTTATCATTTTCTAGTTTTGTCATGTTAGTCAATCTAACAGATGCAATGTGGTACCTCAGAATTGTTTTAATTTTTATTTCTTTGCATAATAGTGATTTAGAACATTTTTTCGTATGACTATAGACAACTTTAATTTCTTTTATTTCAAAGTGGTTTGTTCATATCCTTTGACCATTTATCAACTGGAGAAAGATTTGCATTCTTAAACGTTTCACTCAGTTATTTATATATTTTAGAATTGTGACCTTTATCAGAGACATTGACTATAAATATTGTTTCCCATCTTTCTGTTTTCCTTCTAATTTGGTTGCATTGGATTTGTTTGTGCAAAACCTTTTCAATTTAATGTTATCAAAATTATCCATTTTATATTTCACAATGATTTCTATCTCTTGTTTGGTCAAAAACTCTTCCCTTCTCCATATATCTGTCAGGCAAACAGTTCCTTGCTCTTCTAATTTGCTAATAATATCACAATTTTTATTGGAATCATGCATCCATTTTGACTATACCTTGCTGTAATGGTGTAAGGTGTTATATTATGCCTACTTTCTCCCATGCTACTCTCCAGTTTTCCCAGCAATTTTTGTGAAATAGTGAGTTATTATCCCAGAAGCTGCAACCTTTGAGTTTATCAAGCTGTAGATTGCTGAAGTCATTAACTGCTGTGTCTTGTTTACCTAACCCATTCCAGTAATCTAGTACTCTGTCTTGAATAGCAGCAAGTACTTTTTGATGATTGCTGCTTTATAATACAATTTGAATCTGCTGTGGCAAGGCCACCTTCCCTCACTTTCCTTTCATTAATTCTTTTGATAATCTGGACCTTTCTTCATTACTGATGAGTTTTGTTTTTAGTTTTTACTGCTCTACAAAATAAGTCTCACTAGTTTTATTGGTGAGTCACTAATATGTAATTTAATTTAAGTAGAACTGTCATTTTTATTTAGTAGCATGGCCTACCCATGAACAACTTAAATTTTTTTTATTAATATCTGACTTTATTTGTGTGAAGTATTCTGTAATTTTGTCTACATAGCTTATGGGTTTGTTTTGGCAGATATCCTCCAAAATATTTTATATTGTCTACTGTTAAGGCACAAGCTCAGTTTTCACGAGAATGGCTGTGGGTCAGGTAAGGGTGAGGGCTTCTTGAAACCACTGAGCTCTCACGAGGCCCCCCAGAAAACAGCTGGGAATTGAGGGAGTGAAACACAAGTTATATTGTTTTCCACCTCTTCTCATTGGGAACTTGCTAGGGAGAGCATCCCACACTTGAGATTGGTCCGTGGTCTGAGCACACCTTTTGTTAATTAGCTAAGGGCCTGAGAGCATGCACGATCCACGAGAGAACTATGCAACTGGGAGAGCCTGAGGGGGAGGGTTTTTTCTTTTCTCCTCGGGAAAGAAGGAGAGGACTCCCATAGGGAGAACTCGCCCTGCATGCTGCATGTAGTTTGTATCTGGAATAAAGCCTACACCTCTGTTTGACTCTGGAGGTCTCTTCTCTCATATGTTTATCCAGGTGATCACCAAAGACCTGAGATAGGTAAGAGGATCCGGCAGCCCATGGGATTAGGCCGGGCAGTCTACAGTAACTTGATATGGAATTTCTTTATCTCTTGATATTGGTCTTTATAAATAATATATAAAAATGTCAATGACTTATATGGGTTTGTTTTATATGTTGCAAATTTGCTAAAGTTGTTAATTAATTCAAGCAGTTATTATTTGATTTCTTAGTATTCTCAAAGTGTTACATCATATCATTTGCAAAGAATGATAGTTTTGTTTGTTCTTTGGCTATTCTAATTTCTTCAATTTCCTTTCCTTCTCTTATTGGTAAAACTAATATTTCTAGTACAGTATTAAATGATAATGATGTTAATGGTCATCTTTGTTTCATCCCTGTTCTTTTTGGAATGCTTCTATTTTATCCCCAATACATATAATGCTTGTTCATGAATTTATATAGATGCTATTTATCATTTTGTAGAAAACTGCATTTATTCTAATTCTCTCTAATGCTTCTTAATAGGCATGAGTGTTACATTTTACCAGGAAGGTTTTTTCTGCTTTCTTGAGATATTCATATGATTTCTGTTAATTTTCTTGTTGATATGGTCAACTATGCTGGTATTTTTTGTAATATGTAACCAGACCTGTATTCCTTCTTTAAATCCCACCTAGTTATACAGTATTTTAGTGGTTATAAGTTGCTATAATATCTTTCCTAATACTTTAATTTTTTTACATCTATATTCATAAAATTTTCTTTCTTGTTCATCCCAGTTTAGGTGTCATCACCATATTTGTATCATAAAAAGCGTTTTGTAGAACTCCTTCACCTATTTTTACATAGTGTTGGAATCAATTGTTCTTCAAATTTTTGGTTGGAATCACTTATGAATCCATCTGAACCTGGATTCTTTCTTTTATTTATTTATTTTTAGATTTCAACAGACACTTCCACAAGATTTTGAGAACCGAATTTTCTCGCCATCTCTCCCTTCTGCCCGCCCCAAGACAGAATGCATTGTGATTACCCTTTACCCCAATCTGCCCTGCATTCTGTGTCATCCCTCCCTTCTCTTATCCCTATCCCCTCTCTCTTCTTACATGGAAAGGTAGATTTCTCTACCCCATTACCCGTTTATTCCATTTGGTATTTGCATGTAAAAACAATTATTTAACATTTGTTTTTAAAACGTTGAGTTCCAACTTCTTTCCCTTTCTCCATCCCCACCAATCCCCACTGTGAAGCAAGCAATTTGATGTAGCTTGTACATGTGTAGATATGCAAAACCCTTTCATAACAGTCATATTGTGAAAGAGTAAATATATTTCCCTACATGCTATCCTAGCCTCCATTTATTGTCTTCTCTCTTTTGACCCTATTCCTCCTCAATGTGTTTACTTCTAATTACTGCTTCCTCCCATTTGCTCTCCATTCTATCATCCCTCAAGTCCCCAACTTATCCATTTCCCCTCTACTTTCTGAAGTGTGAAACAGATTTTCATACCAAATTGAGTGTGCTTGTTATTCCCTCCTTAAGCCAAGTGTGATGAGAGTAAGTTTCACTCTTTCCCTCTCATCTCCCGCTCGTCCCCTCCATTAAAACAGGTAATGGGGTAGAGAAATTGAAATTGAAATTGAAATTTTTCTTGCCTCTTTTATGGGAGAGATAATTTTCCCCATTCTTGTTCTCCCTTTCTCCTCCAAACATATTCTTCTCTCACCCTTTCATTTTATTTTTTAGGTATCATCATTTCATATTCAACTCAACATCTGCCCTATGTCTATGTATATATAATCTCTCCAAGTACACTAATACTGAGAAATGTCTCAAGAGTTACAAATATTATCTTTACGTGTAGGAATGTAAACAGTTCCTTTTCAGTAAGTCTCTTATGATTTCTCTTTCCTGTTTTACTTTTCATGCTTCTCTTGAAACTTGCATTTGAAAGTCAGTTTTTCAATTCAGCTCTGGTCTTTTCATCAAGAATTCTTGAACGTCCTCTACTTCATTAAATGACCATTTTTCCCCAGAATTACTGTACTCTCTTTTGCTGGTTAGGTGATTTTTGACTTTAATCTTAGTTCCTTAGACTTCTGGAATATCATATTCCAAATCCTCTGATCCCTTAAAGCAGAAGGTACTAGATCTTGTGTTATCCTGATTGTGTTCCAACAATACACTAATTGTTTCTTTCTGGTTGCTTGCAATATTTTCTCCTTGATGGGAAAGCTCTGGAATTTGGCTATAATATTCATAGGAGTCTTCATTTAGTGATCTCTTTCAGGAGGCAATAGGTGAGTTCTTTCAATAACTATTTTACCCTCTGGTTCTATAATATCAGGGCAGTTTTCTCTGATAATTTCTTGAAGGATGATGTCTAAGTGTTTGGTTTTTTTTTTCTGTCATGACATTCATTCTGTAGAATAATTTTAAATTGTCTCTCTTGTATCAAATTTCCAAGTGAGTTGTTTTTCCAGTAAGATACGTAATATTGTCTGTAATTTCTTTTTCGTTCCTTGGTTTTGCTGTACATTTTTTTCATAAATTAATTTGCTTCCATCTGCTACATTCTAATCTTTAAGGAATTATTTTCTTCAGTTCACTTTTGGAACTCACTTTCCATCTGGCCAATTCTGTTTTTTAAGTCATTCCTCTCACTGATTTTTTTTATTTCTTTTGTCATTTCAGTTAGTCTATTTTTTAAGTGTTATTTTCTTCAGCATTTTTTTGCATCTCCTTTAGCAAGTAGTTGACTCGTTTTTCATAATTTTGTTGCTTCATTCTCCTTTCTCTTCCCAATTTTCCTCTGCTTCTCTTATTTGATTTTCAAAATCCTTTTTCAGCACTTCCATGGCCTAAGACCAAGTCATACCTCTCTTGGAGTCTTTGGATGTAGGGGCTTTGACTTTGTTATCTTTTGTTCGTCCATTGTGGTCTTCCTTATCACCAAATTAGGATTTTGTAGTCTGATTTTTTTCCAGTTTTTGCTCATTTCCCCAGCCATTTATTTGACTTTTTAGTTCTTTGTAAAGGTAGTTCTCTGCTTCCAGTGGTGATGGGCTGTGTACAGTCAACTGCCCAGTCCCCCCACCATATGTGGACCTAGAGCTCCATAAACATATGCTGCCACTGACCTTGCCTGTGGTTTGGCTGCTGCAGGTTCCTCAGCCCCCTCCATAGCTCCTGAGTTGGGGATGGACCGCCTCTACTCTTTCACACAGGTCCCACAAGTTTTTGCACTGAACTAACATTTTTTTTTAAATTTTTAAC
This sequence comes from Notamacropus eugenii, assembly GCF_028372415.1. Classification (NCBI taxonomy): domain Eukaryota; kingdom Metazoa; phylum Chordata; class Mammalia; order Diprotodontia; family Macropodidae; genus Notamacropus; species Notamacropus eugenii. Next base: position 16,240,392 of record NC_092876.1, on the reverse strand, counting down.
ACAGTTTATAACAGATAAAGCAATTCAAACTTTTGGTCAGGTGATATATCTTTTTAAAGCATTTACAATATGGGCCACAAAAGAATTTTTTTTAAAATTAGTTCCTCTACAATTTATTTTTTTTAATTTCAGTTTATTTATTTAAGTTTTCAACATTCATTTCCACAAAATTTTGGGTTCCAAATTTTCTCCCCATTTCTCCCATACCTGAACCCCTAAATGCGGAGCATTCTAATTACCCATATTAACAATCTCTTCTCCCTTCTAACATCCCTCCCTTCCCTTACCGCATCTTCTCTTCTGTCTTGTAGTGAAAGATAAATTTCTCTCCCCCATTACCTGTATTTCTTATTTCCTAGTTGCAAGAACAATACTCAACAGTTGCTCCAAAAACTTTTGAGTTCCAACTTCTCTTCATCCCTCCCTCCTCACCCCTCATTCCCTTTGGGAAGGTAAGCAATTCAATATAGGCCATATCTCTGTAATTTTGCAGTTGACTTCCATAATAGTCATGTTATGTGAGACTATATTTCCCTCCATCCTATCCTGTCCCCCGTTTCTTCTATTCTCTCTTTTGATCCTATCCCTCTGCAAGAGTGTTGACTTCTAATTTCACCCTCTCCTCACTGCCCTCCCTTCCATTATCCCCCCCACCCTGCTTATCCCTTTCTCTCCCACTATCCTGTATTGTAAGACAGCTTTTCATACCAAAATGAGTGTGCATTTTATTCCTTCCTTTAGTCGAATGTGATGAGAGTAAGCTTCATGTTTTTTCTCTCACCTCCCCCTTTTTCCCTCCACTGAAAAGTCTTTTACTTGCCTTTTTTATGAGAGATAATTTGCCCCATTCCATTTCTCCCTTTCTGCTCCCAATATATATCTCTCTCACTGCTTAATTTCATTATTTGAAGATATGATCCCATCCTATTCAATTCACCCTGTGCTCTGTGTGTGTCTCTCTCTCTGTATGTGTGTGTGTGTAATCCCAACTACTACCCAGATACTGAAAAAAGTTTCAAGAGTTACAAATATTGTCTTTCCCTGTAGGAATGCAAATAATTCAACTGTAGTAAGTCCCTTATGACTTCTCTTTACTGTTTACCTTTTCATGCTTCTCTTCATTCTTATGTTTGAAAGTCAAATTTCCTTTTCAGCTCTGGTCTTTTCATCAACAATGCTTGAAAGTCCTCTATTTCATTGAAAAACCATTTTTTCCCCCGAAGCATTATACTCATTTTTGCTGGATAGGTGATTCTTGGTTTTAGTCCTAGTTCCTTTGACTTCTGGAATATCCTATTCCATACCCTTCGATCCCTTAATGTAGAAGCTGCTAGATCTTGTGTTATCCTGATTGTATTTCCACAATACTCGAATTGTTTCTTTCTAGCTGCTTGCAATATTTTCTCCTTGACCAGGGAACTCTGGAATTTGGCCCCAGTGTTCCTAGGAGTTTATCTTTCCTGATCTCTTTCAAGAAGTGATTGGTGGATTCTTTCAATATTTATTTTGCCCCCTGGTTCTAGAATATCAGGACAGTTTTCCTTGATAATTTCATAAAAGATGATGTCGAAGCTCTTTTTTAGATCAAGGCTTTTAGGTAGTCCCATAATTTTTAAATTGTCTCTCCTGGATCTATTTGCCAGGTCAGCTGTTTTTCCAATGAGATATTTCACCTTATCTTCTATTTTTTCAAATTTTTGGTTTTGTTTACTAACTTCTTAGTTTAACTCATAGTCATTAATTTCCCTGGACTCAGTTCTCTCTTTCAATGAATTATTTTGTTCAGTGAGCTTTCAAACTTTCTCCTCCATTTGGCTAATTCTGCTTTTTAAAACCTCCTTCTCCTCATTGGCTTTTTAGACCTTTTTTTTTTTTTCCAATTGAGTTAGCCTCTTTTTATAGCTGTTATTTTCCTCAGATTTTTTTTTTGTTTGTTTTCCTTTAGTAATCTGCTAACTTGTGTTTTAAGGTCTTCTATTGTCTGAGCCCATTTTAAGTTTCCTTTGGAGGCAGAGGCCTTGACTTCCTCTGACAGTATTCCTTATTCTTCCTCATTTGAAAGGATGGGGGGAGACACCTGTTCCCTAAGAAAGTAACCTTCTATGGTCTTATTTTTTTTTCCCCTTTGCTGGGCATTTTCCCAGCCAGTTACCTGACTTCTGAGTTTCTTCTCCACATTCACCTCGCCTCCAGTTCCACCAAGTCAGCACTTGGGGGGCTGATATTCAAATGCTGCTCCCATGCCTTAGGGGCTTTCTGTGGGAGTGGGGCTATTACTCAGTGTGAGATTAAGTTTAGCTGCACAGGTGGGGACAGGGCCACCACACAGGGCTTAGTTCCCCCAGCGGTTTTATGCTGAGATCTTCAATAATGGATGCGGGCCACTGCCTGCTTTGGGAGCCCTTGTCTGCTGCTGCCTCTGCTGCTGCCTCCTGAGGGGCCCTGAGTTATGGGGACACCCCACTCCCCTCTCAGCCAGCTGAAAAGACCTTCTCACTGACCTTTGGCACCTGTGGGGTGAGGGACCTGCGCTGCTGCTGGAGATTCTATCCCTGAAGCCTACTAGGATCTGCTCCTCTCTGTGCCACATGCCCAGCAGTCTGTTCTTTGTTCTGGGTCCGGTGCTCAACAAACCTTTCCTGTCACTTTTTCAGGTCTCTCTAGAACAGAAATCTCCTCCACTCTGTTGGTCTGTGGCTTCTGCTGCTCTAGAATTTATTTAGAGTTCTTCTTTACAGGTATTTTACGGACTGTGGGGTAAGAGCTAAGCGTCTGTGTATCTTTCTACTCCTGACCTTTTAATTTGTCCTCAGAGTTTGGGGAGCGTGAAATGTGGAAACCGTCACAGGTTTCTGAGATTCAATCCCACTGAGTCCTGCTCAGCTTCCGTTTGTCCCAGGATGGCACAAACTGCATTATGCTCTACTCCCAGCCTGGCACTATAGTCATTCCTTTCTAACTTCTAGGCTGTCTTGGGCTGGAGATATGCTTCAGTTCGTCATTCTGTCGGTTCTTCAGTTCCAGTATTTGTTTAGAACAATTATTACAGGTATTGGTCTGTGCTTTGGGGAAGAGCTGTAGCAAGTCAGTGCTTTTGCTCCAGCATCTTATGTACACATACATACATATATGTATACATATATACACACATATGCACATATATATGTATATATATATACATGTATATATATTTATACAAACATATACATCTATGTCTCTGTGGGGGAGGAGGCTTAAGAAGATGAATCTTCCTGACCCTAGGTCTGACTTTATATCCACTATCACATGTAGCTGCCCTAACTTATGATTATACTAATAAGAAGTATATGGAAATAACTGTATCTGTGTGTTCGTCCTTCTTTGCCAAAGAAGAACATGTCATCAAAGAAATAATGACATGATATGCACTTGTCGTTGTTTTGAGTGAGTGAGGGCTGTGAAGGTCACCAGTCTCACTTCTCCTCCAGAGCCATCTGAATCCAGTGACCAGATATTCATCAGGATGACTGGAGATGACCCATAATGAGGCAAATGGGGTTAAGTTACTTGCCAAGGTCACATAACTAGTGAATATCAAGTGTCTGAGGTGAGATTTGAACTCAAGTCCTCCTGACTCCTGCACTGGTGCTCTATCCACTGTACTACCTAGCTGCCCATGGAAATAACTAAAGATTTTTTAAAGGAAAGCAGATTTCTTCTATGCCCAAAATCACTTTTACTTCAAAGCTGAGATTAATTTCAAGTATTCACATGAATCTCTGATACCACTAATTTATAAATTTTATGAAACAGTAGATATTGTTGCCCATCAAAGCCAAATGATCTGGTGAGATTTTTGTCCATGTCCCACATGCTTGCTGGAGGGCCACTTAATATGCTGGAGGGCTTATACTCTCCCAGAAGTCAATAAAGAATCTAAAACAAGAGTCTCTTGGCGCAGACATAGTGCTTGCGGATAATATTCAGCTCCAGGTACTCAGAAGTCCTTTTTGTGCCCTGTCTAGGTAGCTTGAGATTTCCCCCTTAGGCATAATGTAATTTCTTTTCAGTGACTCTTCTGAATGCATAAATCTTCATCTGGTCTATTTGCAACTGTCCAAAACAGGAAGCACGATCAGCCGTTATGGGAAAAACATGATCACACTCACGGAAATATGGGAAGTTCAAAATTCTTCAGACCCTTCAGAGAACAGAAGGTTTTACTCCAGGGAAAAGGGAGGAGAGGAGGATACCAAGGCCAAGTCCAAACCAAGGAATCTCTTAAGCCCCGCACCCAACAATTTTTTTCCCTCATGGTTTTTATTTAAATGACACAGCAGTTTTTGAAATACAACTGATTCTCGAGTTTGACATTTTTAAGTTTAATGTTGTGTACACACTCCTAGGATATGAACAAATTTTCTGACTATTATTCCTGTGTGATGTCACTCCAGTACCAAGCACTTTTCACCTTTAGTCCATTGACCAGGCTTGAATAAAAAAAATTAAATTCAAAATTACTGAGAACTTTAAATATTGAAACTGTCCTTTAATGAAGGCATCAAAGGATCTTAACTTTAACATAAAGTATGGTCAGTTAACAATTGATTTTCTTTACCAGTTCTTCTTTTATATATAAATACGGTTATTGCAGCTAAATTAAGTAGTTCATTAAAAGATTGAATGATGGATAAAAGCTCAACAATAAAAATTTACATGGAATCAATACAAATATATGATATAAAGCAGAATTAAAAATCATGGCGAGTAAAGACCACAATATGGGCAACAACATTTCTAATGCCAACCTAATGAAATTAAAATATGATTAGTAAATATTGAATAAACCAAACCAAAAAATACATTTTCAATACGTGGTGTTCTAATTCAACATATAGCCCACAGGCAACCTCATCCACAATTTAGTGGAACCCATTTCAATTTCAAATTGACCTCACTGATGCAAAAAATTCAGCCACACATTATGTTACACCAATAACCACCAAATTTGAGAGACTGAGGGAATAACTAAGGCCATATGTTTATAGCCGGGTGCCTATAGAGTTTGTCTAAAGTGGTAGGTGTGTATAAACTCCTAAAATTTCCACAAGAAATCCTTCCAATATTTGAATCCATCTTTCATGTCCTCTCTTAGTTTGCTGTTTACTAGGCTAAAGAACTCATCTTCATATGACTTGCAATTAAGGTTTTTTTTTTTCATTCTATGTATTATCCTCTAGATTTATTGCAACTTGTCTATGAGCATAGCATTGTGTGTTAAGGGAGCACTAGCAGCAGTGCTATGAGAGGTTATGAGCACTTTTCTAGGCTGCTCATCTATCTTTGGTATCTATCTGTCACTCAACTTTCATCTCTTTCTTAAAGAAATTGTGACAGACCGCACCCTGGTAAAACCAACATGGTAGATGGGGCAAATTAGGTTGAGGATAAGTAACAGGTCTTAAACCCATTGCGGAGTTAAGAGAATGTCAAAGGATGTAAACATTTTCCCGAGCACAATATCTCTCTTGTAAACAAAGGAAAAAATGTGATGCGGTTTTTTTGAAACTGAATGTGAAATGAAAAGCAAAATATATTTTAAAATATTTTACCCAAAATTTGTGAAGCTGTCTTGCATATTTCTCAGTCAAAGCCATAACCAGATCCACAGTATATCTGTATCAACTGAGCTAAGAAGCAAAACAGCTCCTCAGGACACCTGGAACTCTCCTTTTCTGTCTCTTTAAGAATACGTCAAGGGAACTTATTTGATTAATTTCAGGAAACTTGGGAAAAAGTGAATCCTACAGCCATGATACATATTCACATGCATTCAATTAATTAATTTTTCTTCAACTCCAATGCAGTGCTCTTGAGAGGACTTCACTTAGATTCTTTTTTCTTTTTCTTTCTTTCTTTTTTTTTTTTTTGCCACCCAGAGATAATTACCTCAGTGAAATGATCTCTACCACTCAGTATTTGGCTGAAGAGCAGGGAAACTCCCCCGAAAGAAATGCTAGAAATATATGGCAAAAGGTAAAATGGGGCCACGCTCTCAAACACACTGTTGAACTTTAGCTACAAATAAAATAGGCAAAATTGAAGGAAAACATATTTCCCAGCTAATTAGAATAGAATTATCATGGCCAGACAACAACAGAAAGTTAATAATTTTCTGCCAGTACAGCCTGACCTGGGGGATTTCTTGAGTTTTTTCATGGTGTAGGAGTTCAGTGATATCTTTGAGCCACCCAGACTGGAGAAACTAAAACAAGGAAACTTGGTGCCTTATTCAGGTAACAAATAATGAGCTTGAATGGAATGCTTTTACCCATTACCCTCTTTTACATGTTTTCCTGTCCCTCCCTCTGCTGTCTCTCTCATGTTATCTTTTTCTTTACATACTCTTCCTTCCTTCCTTTTTCCATTCTGCCTTTTCCCCTTTCATTTTTATTCTTCCTCTCTTTTTTCTTTCATTCCTTCTTAATCTCTCCTTACTCTCTCTCTCTCTCTCTCTCTCTCTCTCTCTCTCTCTCTCTCTCTCTCTCTCTCTCTCTCTCTCTCTCTCTCCCCCCTTCTATATATCACTTTTTTTTTCAACATTTGCCTATTTTCAATCCTTTCTAGTTAAGGAAAGTCACAACGTACGAACAGGAAATATAAGTGGAAAATGATTAGAATTAAAATAATAGAGTTTGTAGAATAGAGTTTGTAAAAAATCAGTCAAACATCTCAGTTCAGTGGAGATAGAAAGGGACAGCTCATATACATTTGATTCTGTGGTTTAGTGGGTTTCTATGATAGATTTAGAACTAGAATGAATAGTAAGAGGCCATTAAGTCCAATTATTTCATTTTAGAAGTGAAAAATGCACATTGAAAAGACTTAGGTTTCCACAGTTACAAGTGACTTAAGCCAAATGTGACCCAGTTTTTATACACAGTAAAAATCAGTATCTTTACCCATACATAGTAAAAAAAAAAAAAAAAAAAAGATTCCATCATTGAACCAATAATCATTCAGAACCGATATTTGGTCCAGTTAACCCTGATAGATATTACTTATGCCAGCAAGGGTAAAAAGCTGTAAGTGAAAGGTGCCAAGTCTTCAGTAGGTGCTAATATTGTCAAAGTTCCCTATTGCAAGTGAAAGTAAATATTGAGCAGTAAGATGTCAAACTTTTAGGAAGATTAAAATACAAAATTTAGTATGCAGAGAGTTAAGAGAACCCTAGAACATTTGGCACTTTATCACTTGAAGGCAATTTCTTCTGCCTTCAAAACCAGAGAGCTTCCATCACTGTAACACACTTTAAATATTTGTGAATTTCATATTTGTTAGCCTACTTCTGTCTCTAAAACTACCTCTTCATTTACACTCATTTAATTGACTGTGCTGATCACTTCTTGACCCTGCCCAGCCATATATCTTACCACATAAGTTAAAAGACAATCTCTTTATTCATTCATATTAGTAATAAATGTCATATACAATCAAGCTCCACTTGGCAAGGAGGTCATATAGGAAGAAGGAATCCTTATAGTTTTTTCCTCCTCTAGTTTCTTAGTACATTTTCACCAATGGTAGCCTCAAATAAAGGACTGAAAACTTCATTTGCTCAATCTAGGTACCAAAAGTTTGAAGTGACTCAATTTTATGTTCTCTCATATGACAGATTTCTGGAAAGTAGTTTTATGTTGGACACGCCGGACCTTTACTTTCTTTGTTGTGGTACCTTGATGCTGGAGAGCTGGAAAATTTGGACCTAAGGTGTCTTAAATACCATTTTAACTACATTGGTGCCTTTCTTCCTGTTTATATCACAATGATTGATTACAATTTCCCTTCACTATCACTCCCATAGGCTTTCACTTGTAAAACAGATTTTTTTTTAAATATATAGTCCTATGGTGGAAAGACAGAGGGATTATTATTTGTGGAACTCTGCACTAATCCACCCATTATGGAAATAAATTTGAAGTAATATCCAACAAACATTTGAATTGTGAATAATAACCTTTGACCCAGTGATAGCTTGTATAACAAAGAGATTAAAGATAGAAGGAAGGGACTCATAGGTATAATTATATTTAAAGAGAGTCTTTTTGTGGTATCAAAGAATTGGAAACTGAGGGGATGAGCTTCATTTGGGGAATGACTAAACAAATTACGGTTTGCAACCTTGAAATGAAGGGGAAAATTTAAGAATAACTTCAGAAGATCTGTGTAAAGTGATGCAAAGTAAAGTAAGCAGAAACAAGAAAATAACATATGATAACAATATTGTACAGATAATCAGCTTTGAAACACAATAATACTAAACAACACAATGATGAGCCCCAGTTGTAAAGGAAGCATTATGAAACATGAAACATTTACCTCTAAATAGAAAAGTGATAGACACAGGGCACAGATTGAACCATATTTTGTATCCTTCCCTTACCTTGCCTTCATTTCCCTTCCTTTCCTTTTCTTCCTCTCCTCCATCTCTAATCCTTCCCTCCCCAGACCCTTCCTCCCTTGCTCCCTACCTCCCTTCCCTCTCCCTTCCAACCTTTCTTCTTTGCTTCTTTTTTTTTCTGCTTTAAATTTACTTCTTTGCTTCTTTCTTCCCTCCTTTATTGTTTCTTTCCTCTCACTCTCTTTTACTTCCTTCCTCCTTTCCACCCTTACCATTTTTCTCTTTTTCCTTCCTTTCATCTTTCTTTCATTTTTTCCTTCTTTCTTTCTTTGATACCTAATGTGATCATTTGTTTTAAGTGACTATATATATATGTACATATATAGAGAGAGAATTGAATTTATTTTTGTAACTTACATACATACTTATATACATACATTCAAATGTGTATGTATATGTGCGTGCGTATATATATACACACACACATACATATGTATGTATATGTATAAATATATACATAGTATATATATATATATATACACACACACACATATGTGTGTGTGCAATAAAGCAGAACTTTTTTCCATATTAATGTAACAGTGAGCAATATAACATACATAGGGCCTCTTATCACAGATGCTTAGATCTACATTTCCAAAAGGAAAAGTGATTTTGAGGGATCAGCAATCACTTTAATCAATCACATGTATCATTCACTTATTCCAGGAAAATAGTTAGCACCCCTAACTTCAGAGAACATACAGAGACATTTAAATCAACAGGCAGGAATTCCAAATTGTTTGTCAGTAAGCAATACATACATCACAAATCAACAGACAGATCCAGCTACCTGACCATACATACATAGATACCAGAGAGGGAAGCAACAAAATCTAAGTTTTCAAACTTGGAGGTTGGGATAAGAAGATCTTCTTTAATCACATCAAAATAAATAGCAACGCAAATACATATACTCCTTCTAGTTAAACAAATTATTCTTTCTGGTCTTCATTCCTAGTAAAGACTCTTGCTTGATATAGGCAAGATTCAATCAGAGCCACTTGATTATAGCAAAATAAAAAAGGGAAAATGTGCTACTTTGCTTCCTATCACAACTAGTCATTTTGTGAAAGAAAGAACACAACCAAAATGGGTGGGGGGAGAACTAGTATGCTTTGACCTGCATTCAGAGTTCATCATTTCCTTCTTTGAACATGGATAGCATTTTTCATCAACAGACCTTTGTAATTGTCTTGGATCACTATATTACTGAGTAGAGCTACATAATTCATAGTTGGTCATCACACAATGTTGCTGTAATTGTGGACCATTTTCTCATCCTGCTCATCTGAAATCTTCCTGCTTACCATTTCTTTTTTTTTTAAATTCATATTTTATTTATTTTCAGTTTTCAAAATTCACTTGCACAAGATTTTGAATTCAAAATTTTATTCTCATCTTTCCTCTCCCATCACCCCAGGTGGTATATGAATGTAATGTAATACTGTTGTGCTACAAGAATTGCTGAACAGGAAGACTTCAGAGGGGCCTGGAAAGTCTTGTATGAACTGATGCAAAGTGAAAGGAGTAGAATCAGAAGAACTTCGTACACATCAACATCCACAGTGTGAGAGGAATTTTTCTGGTAGATTTAGTACTTCATTGCAATGCAAGGACTTAAATAATTCCCAATATGCTCTTAAGGCAAAATGCCTTCCACATCCAGAAAAAGAACTATAGAATTTGATCGCAGAATGAAACAGATAATTTTCTTTTGTATGAGGTTTTGATTTGTTTTATGATTTCTCCCATGCAACAGTCATGTTGCAAAAGATTAACCACATTTCCCTCTATTCTGTTCTGTCTGCTCTCCTTTTTTTTCTATTTTCTCCCTTGACCTCTCCACTCATGTTAGTTTGTGCTTCTGATTATCCCTTTCCCCAGTCTGTTGTCCCTTCTATTATCCTCCCATCTCTATGCCCTACCCTCCCTTTCATACCCAAATGAATGTATTATTCCCTCCATAAGGCAGATATGATGAAAGTAAGGCTCACTTATTCCCTCTCACCTTGCCCCTCTTCCCCTCCATTGTAAAAGTTCTTTCTGACCCCTTTAATGTGAGAAGATTTACGATATTCAATCTCTCCATTTCTCTTTCTCCCAGTACTTTTTCAGCAGTCAATTTTATATTTCATATATCCTTCCTTCATGTTCAGCCCACCCTGCACCTACTGTATCTGTATCTATATCTATATTGATATCTATATTTTATCTCAGTATGCATATATATACGTATATGTATATGTGTATATGCATCTATATCTATACACACACACATGTGTGTGTGTGTGTGTGTGTGTGTGTGTGTGTGTATTGCTCAGTTGGTAGTTCTCTTTTGTTCTGTAAGAGGAACGAATAACATCATCACAAAATCAAGTTTCAAACAAAATTTTCGGTCTGCTTTTGTATGAGCAATGGTCCCCCTACCCTCATAATCTCAGCTGGAATAGAATCAGCACCAGGTACTTTGCACAGGAAAGGAGCCTAATGGAAATCAAAATCTCTTCTGCATTTGGAACTTCAGCTAAGGAGAGAATGACTTCAACCTGAGGTAAACATTTGATGAATGCGAATATATAGCTTGAAAAGGATGTCTATTATCAGTGTAGCACTCTGTACCACCCATTGCCTTCATCACTCTTACATCTTCTCTGTCACATCTTCTTACATTCACATAGTCTATTAGATTCCAACGTTTGCTCAGATGGTTCATCCATGAAGTTTACTGCATTTAAGTAAATGGAAAACGGTGTTTGTCCTGTGGATATGTGAAGCACAATCTTCAGCAGTAAATAGCCATTGCTGTTGTTGTTTCCTACTCCAGTCTTCCATAGGTCTCCCTGACAAGTCTGCTAAGTCTGGTAATCTGCGCCTACTCTAGCATTAAGTCAGCCAGAATGATGAGGTTGTCCTCTTTCGGCACATTGACGTTAAGGGTCTCTAGGACTTCGTAAAATTTTTCTTTGACCTCATCAGGGTTCCTTATGGTGGGAGCACAGGCACTGATGATGTTGGCATGACTTTATCCTGTGAGTAGCAGTCACATTTTCTTGAAGGTGTCATTCACTACTATTGGCAGGCATACCAGCTTGCTGACAAGATTAGTTTTGATCGCAAAACCTATGTCATTTTCACAGTGATCGCCTTCTCAAGGGTCACTCCAGAAAAAATGTGTATCCAGCTCTGACTTGAATTAGGTAGCCTTCATTTTCCTGCCTTATTTCATTCAGGGCTGCTATTTGGATGCCATAGCTGTTGAGTTCTCTTGCAACAAGAACAGTTCGTCTTTCATATATACTGAATTTTGTGTTTTCTAGAAGTGTGCCCATGTTCCATGTGCCAATGATGAGTGAAATCCTCTTTGCAGATGTATTTGTACATTTTGCACATTTTTTTGTTTTGACCACTTAGTGGATTTTCTAGTTTTCCACAGTTATCAGGTCAGGGTTGGGTAAGCAATCAATTTTTGAGCAACTTTCTTAGCCCCCCTCTTCAAACCAGAAGGTGAGCAGTGTGATCCTTAAAAGGGTACTCAGACATCCAGGGGGCTTCTGAATCCCACTGCTGCTTCCAGTAAAAAACAACCTATGGCCTGGGCCGCCTGTGTGCAGTGTTGTGACTACAGCTCCCAGTATATTCGCACCTTCTGCTGCATCACTTGACTGTCACCACAGGACTTTGAGGTGTAACATTATAATGGTGTGGGTGATATGTTTTGATTCGTGTATAAATTGGATTTAGTGAGGCAAAATTGCAAGAAGTAGTCAGCCTCTCTGTCTCCTCCAGAGTGATGTTAGTCCAAGGGCAGAAAGAATCAAGACAAGTGGATACACTATAGATACCTTTAAATTCTTCCTCTGATGATGGCCTGTTAATATCTTTTGACCATTTATCAATTAGGCGATGATTTGTATTCTTGTACATTTGACTCAATTCTCTATGTATTTTAGAAATGAGGCATTTATCAAAGACATTAGTTGCAAAAATTCTTTCCCAGTTTTCTGCTTCCAACTTAATCTTGAATGCATTCAGCTTGTTTGTGCAAAACCTTTTCAATTTAATGTAATCAAACATTATCCATTTTGCACTTCTTAATGTTCTCTCTCTTGTTTATTCAAAAATTTCCCCATTCTCCGTAAATCTGACAAGTACATTATTCCTTGCTGAACAAATTTGTTTATACCGTCAATTAGCATACCTAGATCATGTAGCCATTTGTACTTCACTCTTGTGTAAGGTGTCAGGCATTGATCTATACCCAGTTTCCCCCACACTGTTATCCAGTTCCCAGCAACGTTTTGTCAAAGAGTGAGTTCTCATCCCAGAAGTCGGGGTCCTTGGCTTTATCAAGCAGTAGGTTTCTATATTCGTGGACTACTGTGTCTTGGGTACCTGACACTGGTCTATCCCTATATTTCTTAGCCAGTACCATATGGTTTTCATGATTGCTCTTTTATGATACAATTTGAGATCTGGTAGGGCTAGGCCACATTCTCTACCATTTGTTTCAGTAGTTACCTTGATATGCTAGACATTTTGTTCTTCCAGATGAATTTTCATATTATTTTTTCTGAATCTAGAAAATAGTTATCTGGTAGTTTGACTGGTATGGCACTGAACAGATAAATTAATTTAGGCGGGATTTTCATTTTTATTATATTAGTTTAGCCTACCCATGAGCAACATCAAATAGTCTGAAGTGCAATAAAGTAAATAAAATTTTAAAAAGAAGTAAGGATAGTTAGTTTAGATGTTAGACTAATACATGGTCTATTTAGAGAAAAATAAAAAAGACGAACAACAGAGTGCTTGCAGGAAATTTTGTCTCCATGTGGTACTTTGATGTTATAAAACTGGAAACCCTGACCTGAGATCTCTCATATATAATGTTGTGTTTAAGGTGCCTTCTTTCCTTTTTATATCACAATGATTGATTAATATTTCTCTCAAGATCACCTTCATGAGCATTCATTTGTAACACTCACACATACATATGTATATTTGTGTGTTTTAGTATCTCTGTGGGATAACTGATGGCCCATTATTAGTTTAGCTCTGAATTTATCCATCCATTTTGGAAGGCAATTTGAAGCAATGCCCAAAAACAATTTAAATATTAATATAAATAAACATATTAAAGAAGAGAAAAGACACACATGTCTAAATATATTTATACAAATATTTTGTTGTTGCAAACATTGGAAACTCAGATGATGAGCTTCAATTATGGAATGGCTAATAACAAAATATGGCCTGCAAATGGCATGGAATACTATTTCACGATAAGAAAGTGAAAGTGGTAATTTCAGAAATACCTGGAAAGTCCTTGGTAAAATGATACAGAATCAAGCAAGCAGAAGCAAGAGAACAATTTATTTAATAGCAACAATATGCAAAGATAGTCAGTTTTGAAAGACAGTTATTCTAATCAACACAATGAAAAATCACAATTCCAAAGGAATTATGATGAAACAGGCAACCTGCATTCAGACAGTCCATATCTGATGGACTCAGGATATATATTAAACTAGATTTCCTTTCATTTCCTTTCCGTGTTTCCTTCCTTTTTTCTTTCTTCCTTACTTCCTTTAATTCTTTTCCCATCCTTTGTTCATTCCTTTCTTACCTGCTTCCTTCTTTTTCTTCCTTCTTTTCTTCCTTTCTTCCTTCCTCCTTTCTTCTTTTCACTTTCCTTCTTTCTTTCCTTCTTCCTTCCTTCCTTTCTTTCCTTCTTCCTTCCTTCCTTCCTTCCTTTCCTTATTTCTTTCTTCCTTTCTTTCCTCCTTCCTTCCTTTGTTTTTTCTTCCTTATTTCTTCCTTCCTTTCTTTCCTTCTTCCTTCCTTTCTTCTTTTCTTCCTTCCTTTCTTAGTTTCTTCCTTCCTTCCTTCCTGTTAGGGAATTGCCAACCCTCAGCTTTCTTGGACAGACTACACCAATCACGGCTCAGGTAAACTGAGGGGAGACTGGTAAGGCATGAACAATTTGGCGCCAGGAGGAAGGGTTCTGCCCCTGTTTACCACCAGATACTTAATGAAACGTGGCTGGAAAGTAGTAACAAAACTTGCTTAGATGACAGAGTAAGAGCAACAACTCACCTAAGCTCTTGGACAAACTCCGTTAGATACCTCTGAAAGGAGAATCTGACTAAATTTTGGAGGTGCAGAATCCAGTGGGATACAGACTGTGACGGATTCGGAACCCAGGCTAGACTGGAAGGTCCACGGGAAGAATCTATTCCAAGGGGGTGAGCCCCCAGCACGCAGCACAGAGCGGTTGACGCAGCAGAGCAGAAGGGACTCGAGAAACCTGAGAGCTACGGACGGAACCAGCGGAGTGGGAGACAAGCTGGACCAAGCCTGTGAGAGCCACTGAGTACCAGATATCAACGCAGCAGCTCGTGAGACCTTCAGTCCGAAGATCAAACTTTGGTAAGTCACCTACTTGAACTTCCAGGAGCCAGGATGGTGGAGTGATCAGTAAAGGCTCTCTCCTCCCCCCTTGATGACCATGAAAGAACCAGGAAATATTTCCCCAGAAAAATCCTGGATCAGCGGGAACAGCAGAAGGGAGCAAATAGTCTCATAACACCAGAGGATAGGAAAATAGCTAAGGGGGATTCTTCCTACTGTGGTGGAGGCGAACCAGAAGGACAGAGGACTCAAGGCAGAGAAAACTCACACTAAGACCCAGACAAGCCTCAGCACAAGAAGAGGAGCCAGGAGGGGTAGAAACATGCATTAGCATCTAGGCTTGCCTCAGCCCTCCAGAGGAAACAGGAAGACAATAGGGAAGCTGGGATCACCATCCCCTGAGCTTGCCTTTGCCTCAGTTCAGCTGAGATCTCCTGTGACCAGACCACTCCTCTCACACACTTAACAAGCTAACCCCAGGATTGATTAGGGAAACAAAAAAACAAAAACCCGCTTTTAGCTTTTTCACACATCAGCTCAACACAAAGTACTGTAGCTTCTTGCCAGTCCTAGAGGCCTGAGGGGTACCCGAGTCTTCCCTTACCTCTATCGGAGGTCTTCGGTTGGCCAAACTGGATGCTCGTATGAGAGAAAGGACGTTCCAGAGTCGAACAAGGGTTGAGCTTTATTTCAGGGTCTAGTTACAAGTGCAGGGGAATTCTTCCTTAGGAGGGAGCGAAGAATCCCCCAAGGAGGCAAAGATCTTACAATAAGAGATTTGAAGTAGAAGTATAAGTGGGGAGAGAGGGGGACGGGAGAGAAGAGAGAGGAAAAGCGGAGCCTAGTGTCCTCACACGTGGCCCCTCCGCCCAAGAGAACTTTCAGGCTTTCCTGATCCTACTTAAGCTCTCCAGCCACATAGTTTGCATCTGAATACCATGCTGTTAGGTGTGCCCAGATCCGGGACAATCTCGAGGGCGGGGAGAGCTCTCTCCCATCACGTTTCTCACGGGAAGAGGCGGAAATACACGAGATAGCTCGGTTCACCTCGATTCCCAGTCGTTTCCTGGGGGGTCTCGTGAGAACTCTAAGATTTAGAAGTTCCCACCTTTACCCGCCCGAGACTGTCCACATGTAATTGAGCTTCCATCCCCAGCAGCTTCTGACTGAAAGAACTGCTTTTGCAGTATCCCATAAGATTTGGTATGTTGTCTCGTAATTGTCATTCTCTTGAATGAAATTGTTGATTGTTACTATGATTTCTTCTTTAACCCAATTCTTCTTTAGGATTATATTATTTAGTTTCCAATTTATTTTTGGTTTATGTTTCCATAGCCTTTTATTACATGTAATTTTTATTGCATTATGATCTGAGAAGGATGCATTGATTATCTCTGCCTTTCTGCACTGGATTGTGAGATTTTTATGTCCTAGTACATGGTCAATTTTTTTAAATGTTCCATGTACCGCTGAGAAAAAGGTATATTCCTTTCTATTGCCATTCAATTTTCTCCAAAGATCTATCATATCTACCTTATCCAGAGTTTTATTTACATCCTTAACCTCTTTCTTGTTTATTTTGAGGTTAGATTTATCAAGTTCAGAGAGGGGGAGTTTGAGGTCCCCCACTAGTATAGTTTTGGTGTCAATTTCTTCCTTCAACTCCCCCAACCTCTCCTCTAAGAATCTGGATGCTATACTACTTGGAGCATACATGTTTAGTAATGATATTGCTTCATTTTCTAAGATGCCTTTTAACAGGATATAGTTTCCATCCTTATCCCTTTTGATTAGATCTATTTCTGCTTTTGCTTTGCTGAGATTAGGATTGCTACTCCTGCCTTTCTTACATGAGCTGAAGCACAATATATTCTGCTCCATCCTTTGACCTTTATCCTATGTGTATCCCCCCGTTTCAAATGTGTTTCTTGTAAGCAGCATAAAATCAGGGGTGAAACAAGGATGTCCATTATCACCACTATTATTCAATATGGTACTAGAAATGTTAGCTATAGCAATTAGACAAGATAAAGATATTGAAGGAATAAGAGTAGCCAAAGAAGAAACTAAGTTATCACTCTTTGCAGATGATATGATGATACACTTAGAGAATCCCAGAGATTCAAGTAAAAAAGTACTTGAAATAATAAACAACTTTGGCAAAGTTGCAGGTTACAAAATAAACCCACACAAATCTTCTGCATTCCTATACATTAGCAAAGAAGTCCAATAGCAAGAGATAGAAAGAGAAATTCCACTTAAAGCTAGGGTAGACAGTATAAAATACTTAGGAGTTTACCTGCCAAAACAAACCCAGGGATTATATGAACACAATTACAAGACACTTTTTGCACAAATAAAGTCAGATTTAAGTAAGTGGAAAAACATCAGTTGCTCATGGGTAGGCCGTGCTAATATAATAAAAATGACAAATCTACCTAAATTAATTTACTTATTGAGTGCCATACCAATTAAACTATCTGATAATTATTTTCTAGTGCTGGATAAAATAATATCAAAATTCATTTGGAAGAACAAAAGGTCCAGAATATCAAAGGGATTAACGAAAAGAAATGCTTGGGAAGGTGGCCTAGCGCTACCAGACCTCAAATTGTACTATAAAGCAGCAATTATCAAAATCACTTGGTATTGGCTAAGAAACAGAGAGGTAGACAAGTAGAATAGACTTGGCACTCAAGACACAGTAGGCAAGGAATATAGCAACCTCCTGTTTGATAAACCCAAGGACCCCATCTTCTGGGATAAGAACTCACTGTTTGACAAAAATTGCTGGGAAAACTGGATAACAGTGTGGCGGAAATTAGGCATAGACCCATGCCTGACACCGTACAGAAGAGTAAAGTCCAAATGGGTACACGACTTAAGTATAAAGACTGATACCATGAATAACCTGGAGAAGCAAGGAATAGTGTATTTATCAGATCTATGGAGAAGGGAAGAATTTTTGACTAAAGAAGAGACAGAAAGCATTATGAAATGCAAAATGGATAATTTTGATTACATTAAACTGAGAAGTTTTTGCACAACCAAACCCAATGCAACCAAAATCCGGAGGGATGTAGTAAATTGGGAAAGAATTTTTACAGCTAAGCTCGGGAATAAAGGCCTCATTTCTAGAATATATAGAGAACTGACTCAAATGTATAATCATACAAGTCATTCCCCAATTGATAAATGGTCAAAGGATATGAACAGGCAATTTTCTGAGGAAGAAATTAAAGATATCTATAATCATATGAAAAAATGCTCTAAATCACTTTTGATTACAGAGATGCAAATCAAAACAACTCTGAGGGACCACATCACACGTATAAGTTTGGCAAACATGACAGAACAAGAAAATGATAAATGCTGGAGAGGATGTGGGAGAATTGGAACACTAATTCATTGTTGGTGGAGCTATGAGCTCATGCAACCGTTCTGGAGGGCGGTTTGGAAGTACTCCCAAAGGGCTACAGAAATGTGCATACCCTTTGACACAGCCATATCACTTCTAGGTCTGTATCCCCAAGAAATCATAAAAATGAGAAAGGGTCCCCACATGTACAAAACTATTTATCGCAGCACTCTTTGTCTTGGCCAAAATCTGGACATCAAGGGTATGCTGATCAATTGAGCAAGGGCTGAATAAATGATGGTATATGAATATAATGGAATACTATTGCGCCATAAGAAATGATGAACAAGAAGACTTCAGAGGCCTGGAAATACTTATATGATCTAAAGCTGATCGAAGGAACAGAACCAGGAAAATTCTGTGCACAGCAACGACCACAGTGTGTGAGAGTTTTTTTCTAGTAGACTTGGATCTTCATAGCAATGCAAGAACATTAAAAAAAAAATCTCAACATTCTTCTAAGGCAAAATGCCTTCCACATTCAGAGAAAGAGCTATGGAATTCAGTCGCAGAAAGTAACAGATCTTTTGTGTGCATGCGTGTGTGTGTGTGTGTGTGTGTGTGTGTGTGTATGTGTGTGTGTGTGTGTTATGTTTTGGTTTGTTATATGATTTCTCCCATTTAGTTTAGTTCTTCTACACAGCATGAGTATACTGAAAATGTATTCAGTCGGCATGTATGTGTAGATCCTATATAGAATTGTATGCCATCTTGGGGAGGGAGGAGGTTGTTGGGGGTAGATAGGGGGAAAAAAATCTAAGTTCTGTGGTAGTGATTGTAGAGCATTAAAATAAATAAAATGAATATGTTAAAAAAAAGATTGAATAGAATCAGTGGGTGGCAGGATGGAATGTAGGGAAATATAGTTAGTCTTACACAACATGACTATTATGGAAGTCTTTTGCAAAACTTCACATTTATAGCCTATATTGAATCGCTTGCCTTCTCGCTGAGGGTGGGTGGGGAGGGAGGAAGGAAGAGAAGTTAGAACGCACATTTTAGGAATGAATGTTGAAAACTGTTTTTACATACAACTGGGGAATAAGAAATACATTTAATGGGATACAGAAATGTATCTTGCCCTACAAAATGAAATAGAGAAAATGGGGATAAGGGAAGTGAGCTGTATGATAGAAGGGAGGGCATATTGAGGGAAGGGGTAATCATAAAGCAAGGCATTGTGGGGTGGGGAAAGGGGACAGATGGGAAGAAAATTTGTAACTCAATGTTTTTGGAAATGAATGTTGAAAACTAAAAATAAATAAATGAACATTAAAAAAGAAAGAAAATGGAATCCGTGAAAGACAATAACTGTGATTTTCAGCCTGTTTCATCTATACATATACTTTTGTATATAAATCTGGAGATTTGTGATCTACTACATTAATTCTGCAGTAACTTGGGAATTAAATAGGACTTAAAGTTCTTTTAATGAATTCCAATGCTTAAAGTTTTATTTTTGCTTCAAAGGAGATGTTTTAGTCAATATTATTTTGCTATCATTTATGAAATTTGTGAAATTGCTAGCTAAGGTTTTTCTGGTTACTATTTTAATGCTAATCCTTGAAAAATAAGAGATACTGGTTATAGAAAGGAGGAGATTGGTTGAAAACTTCATTTAGATTAACTCTGTCCATTCAGAATAGTCCTCCTCTAGGTTTGTAGAGTCAGCAGACTGGGACACCATCATTACACCCCTTTATTTTGTCAAGGCCTGAAACCATCTTTGTGGACAAGGTCATCAGCACCAAGAAAAGAACTTGTTTGCTTTATCTATTTCGTAAACAATGAAAGAATCTGTAATAATTGGATTTTACACGAGGACAAATGTAAATTTCAGAAGGAAAGATGTGAAATGGAATCTGTTATATATGTGAATCCTAGTAAATCTTTATTGCTTATTGCAACTCCAAGAGATTAAAATTGCCGTATTTACCTCTAAGCTGTAATTGGTGAAATTTGCTATCTGAGTTCTAGGGACCATAATCTTATTTTGAGTTTGAATTTGGATAGGGTTACCTGCCTTAAATCATTATGTGGGGGATACCATTAGCTCCTGAGAGAGAGAGAGAGAGAGAGAGAGAGAGAGAGAGAGAGAGAGAGAGAGAGAGAGAGAGAGAATGTGTTATTCCTGAGTCTGATTAGTTATGCCCCTGCTTTTTCTGTTAATGGCATCTTTCTGAAATCAAAGCAGATATTAGGACATGTGAGAACAATGCATTCATGTGAAATTTTGCTACTTTCAATCCAATAATTGGGTAAATTCATATTCTTCTATAGTTTTATTAAAGACAAAATCCCTGGAATAAGAACATTCTCTCTCAATGATTTAGGAATAAGTAGAACAAGCAAAGGAAACAAAAGTAAAAACACAATGTTGCATCATTATCCAATATACTAAGGCTGGGATTTGAAGTTAACAGTAATGAAGATATATCTGTATAAACGAAATTTTTACGTGCTTCAAAATGATGTAATAACAATTGGGTATTAGTACAATTAACTCAATTACTGAGACTAAATCAGAGACATATACAGTTTGGGAAATAGTATTTCAGTGTAAGTTTCATAGAGGTAGGTAACCTGTGACAATACTTTTGCATTGATAGAAAAGTTAAAGGTTTCTGTTTTGATTTGAATTCATTCCATGACCTAAAAATAAGTTGAAGTTAGTGTTTGAACTAATCTTATGTGTATCATATTCTTCTAGATTGAGTCTGGTTAGAAAATGGCAGAGAAACTTGGCAAACAGATGCAAATCTATTAGCGCAATAACATGATTGTTGTGGTGAATTTGATTTTGTGATTTTTATTTAATCAGGAACTAAAACAATTATAGAAAGACATGCAAGTTACTTAGGGCTTGCTCTAAAGATGGTCCTCAGCCAATGTGAAATTGTAGTTCTCTCTGAAACTTATTACTGAAGTTAACTATTTTAAGATTTTATGGGACTATTAAATGACTGTTCTTCTGAGTCTAACTCCAGCTATTGATACTGAGATACCAACGTCTGAGCCATTGATCCATGGTGCCAGCTAATCTGTATGGGTATGAACTGCAAAAAGGTGATCTCATGGGAAAGTCTGGAGAATGATTTTTCCACCTGAGCTGAGATAGGATTCTCCTGACTTCATTTCTCCACTGACACCTGAAAAACTTTAATGCTGACTAAGTCCTATTTGGGAATCTACTCAACCTCTCCCTGTAATTGACGTGAAATGTTCATGAAATGTTCCCTTGTTAAAGCTATGTCCCTACTTTTAATAGAAAATTCCTATAATTAAAAGTTTTGTGAACATAATAACAGGTCTATTAAATAACAGATTGGTAAGGGAATATCTGAGGTCAAGATGTAAGTATAACTTTGGGCTGTTGGGCTTAGGAATTTAGGGTAACAACAATAAATTAATGTCCTTTGATTCTTGGTAATAGTACAGAGACAATCAGGTCAAGGGCTTCTGAAATCAGCATATTATTCTTATTTCAGTTAGTTAATGTTAAAAAAAAAAGCATGGGTTGTAGTCTATCTTATAAATGTTTTAAAGGAATATAGGTTGACCAGAAGTTGGAAATGTTTATGACTTGATATGTATTGTGTTAAAACTGATCACTTACTTGTATTTATGTAACTATTAAAACATGTTATTAATTTCTTAGTGAAATCTCATCCCCTTGATGGGGGAATAAATAATGGACAATTGGTCAAAGTTCTAATTTCAATTGTGTAAGAGCAATAAGGAATACAAGGATTAAGAATGGTAATTCATAAACTGTGTCAGAATCAGTTTGGTAGGAGAATGGGCAGACGAAAAAGATCTTTTACAAAAGATAGCAAGAAGATATTTGGCAGAAGATGGCTTGAAAGAACATCCAGACCAGAAAGCTGCAAAAGATAATGCCCCCCCGCCATTGTTGTAAATGGACAATTCATTGATTCACCTATTTCCTTTGGGTCTGTCCTCCTTTACTTATGAAGGCGATGGCCCCTCTTATAGTTTGTCAATGCGACAATCAGCCACTCCACCTTCCTACCTAAAAGGGCAATAAATGAAGGGAAGAATTCATATGAGAAAGACAGTAAAGGAGAATTACAAAATGTGAAAACAAAATTTTAAGAAGGGAAATGTTAAGATATTAGTAGAAAGAACCACAGGAAACACTCCACCAGACAAGGAATGTGAACTGATGTTAAAAAGGTTTGATAAAAGTATTATGGGAAAAGTGTGGAAACATAACCCATATTGAAAGAAAAGGAAGATTGTGAAAGATAACAAAGAATTAAGTTTCTACAGAGTTACTAGCTGCTGAAGTTACTAAAATAAGTCAGAGAAGGAGGCTAGCAGACCGAAGGTGGGCCCAACCAATCAGAAGACATTTCACGACCTTCAGAAAATCACAATGTTTTTTACAAAGTGAACCAAACCTGAAACCGGCCTAGACCTACTGAGTTCAATGACAAGTACGTGAGAAAAACTATAGGTTTTTGGCCAATAAATAGACTTCAGGGCACCATAAAGGTAATGTGTATGATTTCTATAAGGATGAAACTGAATTTCCCTGGTCTTATTGAACCAAGAATCCTGCATCTCACAGAGCTTCACTTGTTACTTTTGGTTTGGGTTAAATGGTGCCTTCTTAGAGATGAATGAACTTTACCACTGGTAATTTATGTGCAGTTCTCCTTTTCATTTAGCAGCTTTTAAATCTCCCCATCATTTTTGTCAAACCAGTCTTGATGTTTGAAAGTATTTTGATCTAGATGAACCAAATATCTGAAAGATGCTTACTCCTTTTCTGCTCCACTGTTGCCAACTGTATGTTGGCATAACTTTTCCTGCAACTTAGAAACAAACTTCCTGCTTAGAGAAATGTTCTAAGCCGTTGTCATTAATGCCTCTGGTAGTCAGTTTGCCTTCAGGCCACTGTTTTTGTTGAATGTGAATATTTACTTTGGAAAGATTAAGTCTATGATCAGTCCAGCATTCTGCACCACACATTACATTCGTCACTCTCAAATGCTGTCTATCTCATTTCCTTACAATCACATAATCTATTAAATGCCAATGTTCACATGAAGGTACACCCAAAAAGTTTTCAGGTCAGTGGAAGACAGTATTACTCTTGAGATGCATAAGTCTTCAGTAGTAAATGGCCATTGCAGTTGCTGTTTCCAATTCCATTCTGGTACACTGATATTTCTCTAGTTTTACACTCAACCAGAATTATAAGCTTACCCTCTTTTGACACATTGATGATGATGGTCTCATATTTTCTTTCTTTCACCTCATGAGGGTTATTCATGTTGGGAGTGTAGGCGCTGATGATGGTGGTGTGGCTTTTTCCTGAAAGTGTTAATCACATTGTCATGAGCCTGTCATTCATTCTTGTCGGTAGGCATATAAGCTTGTTGGCTACATTAGTTTTTATTGCAAAGCCTTCACCAGCTTCATTGTATTCCCCTTCACTTCAACTATTGCAGAAGAAAAAGTGCATATCCAGTTCCAACTTCCCTAAGATGGCCATCATTTGCCAGTCTTGTTTCACTCTGGGTCACTACTTGAATGTGATACCAGTTGAGTTCTCCACCGCCAGGTAAGATCTCTATCTGCCCTGGTAATCAGGCAAAAATTGGGTGAGCAGAAAAATTTTTAGTGGACCTTTACTAGCACTTTCATCAGACCAGGAGGGGAGCAGTGCAATCTTTAAAAGGCTACTCAGACACTCAGGTAGCTGCTAAATCCCACTGCTGCTTCAAACAGAAGGCTCTATGCACTGGGCTGCCTATGTGCAGGGTTGTAACTACAGATCCCGGTTTATCCACACCTGCTGCTTCATCACTTGCCACAGAACTCTGAGATACTTAAAAATGGCAAATTTTAATGCTTGATGTCTTCTGATTTGTGAGTAAATTGGATGTAAATACGGCAGAGTTGCATGAAAATACTGGCACAACTCCCTCTTCCAGAGTCATCAGAGTCCTGTGGTTGGATAGAATCAAGATGACTGGTAATGGCTCAAGATGTGGTGTATGGCTTTCGTGTCTTCAATACCTAACCATGTTCTAAGTGATCTATAACACCTGCTTAAGGAGCCTTCTTGAAAATTTGAACAAATTGTGCTCATCTCATCATGTTTTCATCTGCCCATTCTATCATGTGATTGGGGTACACATTTTCCTAACTCCCTTCATAACTCTCAACCTGGTTCAGCCAATCTCCTGAAATGGTTTACGATAATGTGGCTGCTGTGCATGTTATAGTTTCTTAGCTCCACGGGTGAGAGTTAAGTGGATCAGGTGGACATGAAAGGTGGAAAGGAGCCCTAATAAATGACTCAATTACCCTTACATCATAGATAATAATTTTCCCTGAACACACCCAACTCCCCCTTCCTAGAATAATGGCAGTTAAATGATTTACTGAAGGCCACAGATACCATCATATGGATTATAGACAGAACATGAAATCAGATTTGGGTGATAAAAGTCAATATTGGCAAGGGGGTATATAGGCATATTTATGCACCTTTACTGCAGCTACCAATTTAACCGATCTTCTGGAAATAAATTTAGATTTTTCAAGAAGAATCACTAGATTTGTGTAACTTTTAATGCAGAGAGATATGAGAAACATCAATTACAGAAATGAAGGTAATATAGATATGAGAATATTCATAGTAATTCTTTTTATGACAAAAATAAATGGTCAAATAGCTGTTACATTAATGTAAGAAAACATATTTTACTCTGAGATGAAATGACAAATATCAAAGAGGATGAAAGTAAGACACTAGAGAACACAAAGCCATCAGATAGGCAAACAGCACTCTCCTCTCTGTAGAAAGTTGGGGAGTTGTGCTTTTCAAATGATTTCCAATCTTTCCTATGTTAATATTTTACGGGTAGGTTTCATTAACTAGTGTATCTCTTATAAAGAAAGGTAAAAATGCGATGAGGGATTCTTTGGAACTTAATATGATGCAAAAAGTAAATTAAATTTTAAAACATTTTACAATTTGTGAAGCTCTCCTGCCTATATGTCTGTGAAAGACATAATCATAGCCATAGGATATGCATATCAACTTAGCTAACAAGCCAAACAACTCCTCAGGACACGTAGAGCTTTCATCTTCTGCCTTTTCAAAAATGAGTGAAAGAGTTTTATTTGGTTTTTGTGAGGGAACCTGAGAGATAATGAATCCTGCATACAATTCACACACATGAACATTAATTAGCCTTTCTTCAACTGTACCACAGTGCTCCCTAGAGGACTTTTTTTTGGCACGTTGTCTTTTGCTACCCAGAGACAATTGCCTCAGTGCAATGATCTCTGACTCTCTATCTTTGGCTGAAGAGCAGGAACAGTGTCCCCAGGGAAATGCAAGAAATATCAAGAAAGGTGAAATTGGTCTATGGGGCTGTCCTATCAAACATGCTGTTGAACTTTAGCTACAAATATCATGGGGAAAATTAAGGGAAAACACGCTTCCTAAACAAGGAGAATGGATGGATGTGTTCATCCTTCGTTGCTAAAGAAGTCCATGCCATCAGAGAAATGATGACATGACTTACACTTGACTTTGTTTTGAGTGAGTGAGGGCTGTGCAGGTCACCAGCCTCACTTCTTCTCCAAAACCATCTGCATCCATTCGTCGGGATGACTGGAGATGACCCAGGATGAGGCAATTGGGGTTAAGTGACTTGCTCAAGGTCACACACCTAGTGAGTCTCAAGTGATCTGAGGTGAGATTTGAACTCAAGTCCTCCTGACTCCTGCACTGGTGCTCTATTCACTGCATCACCTAGCTGCCCCTAACCAAGGAGAACAGAATTGTGATGGCCACACAACAATGGAAACTTTATAATTTTCTGCCAGTCTAACCTGACCTGGGGGAATGCTGGAGGTCTTTTGCGTGGCATAGGAATTCAGTGATAGCATCTTTGAGCACCTGAGATTGGAGAAGGTAAGAACAAGGAGACTTGTTTCATTTTTCAGGTAAGATATATTGAGTTTGAAAGGAATGCGTTTCCCCATTATCATTTATTTGTTTTCTTGTCCATCTTTTCTTTCCTTCCTCTTTTCTTTTTATCTGTTTCCTTTCTTTGTTTTTTCTCCCTACCTGCCCTCCTTTTTCCTTGTTTTTTCTCTTCTTTAATTTTTCTTTCTTTCTTTCTTTCTTTCTTTCTTTCTTTCTTTCTTTCTTTCTTTCTTTCTTTCTTTCTTTCTTTCTTTCTTTCTTTCTTTCTCCCTTCCTCCCTTCTTTCTTTCTTGCTTCATTCTTTTCTCTTCCTCCTTCCTTCTTTACCTCTTTCTGTGTCTTTCTTTCTCTTCTTTCCTTTCTTCTTCTCTCTCTTTCTTTCCTTCTTTCTTTTACCTTTCCTATCCCCCAATATATCTCTCTCTTCAAACATTTTCCTACTTTAATTCCTGCTTTGTAAAGGGAAGTCATATCTTAGGAAAATGAATTATAAGTAGAACCATTGTTAGAAGTAAAAATGATTCAGTCTGTAGAACAACAATACCCACTAGACATCTCAGTTCAATGAGTATACAGAGGGGCAGTTCATATTCAGGTTACTGTGATGGTGTGCATGTTTCTACCATAGATCTAGAACTTTAATGAGTTGTAGAGGCCATCCCGGGCAACAATTGCTTTTTGAAATGGAAAAAAACAAAACAAAACAAAACAAAACAAGCACAGTTAGAAAAAAGTGACTAGTTCAAAGTTCCCCCTTTGTGAGTGCCCTAACTTAAATATGAACACAGTTCTGGTAATTTCAAAGCCAGTGTCACTTTTCATATATAGCAAAAAAAAAAAAAGTTACCATCATTGAATCAAGTAGTCATTCTGGCACAAATATTGGTCCAGTCAGTCCTTTTAGATATTGCTTATTCCATTAAGGTTAAAGAGCAGTAAGTGAAAGGGAGAAGATGATACTGTTCTGTAGGTGCCAACATAATCAAAGTTTATTCTTTGAATTGCAAGAGAATGTTGAGCAGACAGATGCCAAACCTTCAGAAAGAGCTAAATACAAAACTTGCAATGGAAACAGAGGAGTTAAGAGAAATCTAGAATATTTTGCCCTTTGTCGCTTCAAAGTGACATCTTCTACCTTCAAACCTTTCTCTCTAATCTACTTTAAATACCTGCGAATTTCATTTTCTTAAAATTCTATCTCTAGCTCTAACACTACCTCCTCTTTTCCACTCATTGAACTGCGTGGCAGGCTGCTGATAGTGGATCACTCCCTGACTCTACCCAGCCATAGATCTCACTGCATAACTGATTGGAACTACAACAGATAAGTAAAAACATAGAAAATGTTTAAATAGAAACAGTTTTTGCTGTTTATTCTTTTCGAATATTAATAAATTTCATATAAAATCAAATTCTATGGGATAATGTGGTCGTATAGGAAGCAGGAGTCCCCACAGTTATTTTTTTCACAATAGCTGGTACATTATCACCAAAAATAGTCACAGATATAGGGATGCAAACCGTATTTGTTCAATCCAGGTTACAGGAGTTTGAAGAGACTCTGCTTTAGGTTCTCTCATATGATACTTATTTGGAATGTAGTTCTGTGCTTGGATTGCAGGAACTTCTGTCCCTATCTTGTGGTACTCTGATGTTTTAACCCTGTAAAACTTGTACCTGATGTTTCTCATGTATCATTTTGTGTTTAACTATTGCATTTCTTTCTTTTTATGTCACTTAGGTTAATTACAATTTCCCTCACTACCCTCCCCATAACCACTGATTTGTAAAACAAACTTTTAAAAAATATACTCCTTCAGTGGGAAAGCAGAGCTCCACTTTGGGTGGAGCTTTGAAATGGCCTAACTACTATGAAAAACAATTTTGAGCAATGCTTAAAAAATAATTGAATTGCAAATGATACCCTTTTACCCAGTGATATTACTTATTCTAAAGAGATTAAAGAAAAAGGGAAAGGACATATATGAATAAATGTATTTAATGAAACTCTTTTTATGGTGGTAAAGAATTAGAAAATGAGAGGATGAGTTTTATCTGAGGAAGGGATAAACAAATTATGGCCAGCAACTGTGAAATGAAGGGGATAAGTTCAGAAGAATTCGGAAGATCTGTGTAAAATGGTGTGAAGTGAAGTAAACAAAAACAAGAGAATAACTGAGATAATAACAACATTGTATTGGTAATCAACTTTAAAAGACCTCAATTAACAAACACAATAACAAAGCACTCATGATGAAGCATGGAACATTTGCCTCCGGAGAGGGAGGTAATGAATGCAGCATACAAATTAAAGGATATTTTCTTTTCTTTTATCCTTTCTTTCCCTCTTCCTTCCTCTGCTTTCTCCCCTCTCACTTTCTCTCCCTCCTCCTTCATTCCTCCTTTCCCTTTTTTCCTTCCTTCTTTTCTTCCTTCCTTCTTCCCTTTTTCTATTTTTATCTTAGACAGATAATGTGGTCATTTGTTGTAAGGGGTTATGCTTATGTATGATAGGTTTTATTTTTGTTGCTCAGTAGGTGGGGGAGGAAGAGTAAAATGGGAAAAAATTTAAAAGTGATTAAAAATTATACACACATATACATGTGAACACACACCCAAGCACACACGCACACCACACATATATGCATAGATGGATGGATGGATGTACTTAACATAAACAAAATACAGCTCCCATGTCAGGACATGCCTAATATTCTCTTAAAGATATTGTCTTAGAGAAGTAATTGCCAAAATATACCAACCTGTTCATTGTCCCAAAGTCCTAGATCTTTAACCTTCAAATACTTCTTTAGAGAAGTAGTAGACATAAAAGAAAGGGGGGTGGAGTATCAGGACAGAGTGACCCTTTGAATACCATTCCATATTAGACAAGAGTAGAGCTGGGGGTTGATATGCCACTCATTTAGCCTGCCTGATGACTCTGAATGGAAGAAATTGAAATGATAGGAACAGGAAAGCCAGTGAGTATTTATGCTGAAAATTAGGTGAAATGAAACTATTCAGAGAAGCAGAGAGAATAGCAGGCCAAATAAGCAGATGTCACCATTCTCCTGTGCCTGGTTAGAGGAAATATATTGTTATATGCATTTTGACCATTGACTTGCAATTTCTTCTTTCAGTCAGTAGGAGTTTGTATAGGAAAATGGTGGGAGGAAAGATTATAGCCCCTGTGTCCTTTGCCAGCAAAAGCCATGAACATATGTGAAATCATGACTTTTAAAATTTCTGACTTTCCCTCATATGCTGTTTATTGCTATTTGTAAAGATTACATGGCCATTGGAAGGAATACAGAGAAGCTAAGACTGCATCTCAAAGGTCTTTAAAAATTAAAAATTATCATTTCCATTGGCAGTTCAGATTTTGTGTACCAATATATTCACTCACAAATAATCAATACATTACAGAAAAAAATAAGGCAATCTAAGGTTATTGGAAACACTACTTTGCTTCCTTATGCATTCATGCGTTTAACAGGCAGCATGCCCAGGTGCAGACATATCCTTTACCAGAGCAGTTTTACACCACTCATATAATTCTAGGAGAGTTTTTCTTTGAGAGGCAACCTGATTTGCACTGAGTGACATAACTAGTTCATGACAAGAGCTATGTGTCATACAGTAATCACAAAAATGAAATCATGTTGTATACACAATATGGACTTAAAAATCATGGATTGACAGATTGCTTTATTTCTCATTGGCTTCCTAGGTCACTCACTGGATCCTGAAAATGTCCAACTTCACTACCACTGTGACTGAATTTCTCCTCATGAGATTTTCTGACACCCGAGAGTTACAAATCTTGTATTCTTTGCTCTTCTTTCTCATTTATTCAGCAGCCATGATGGGGAATATCCTAATTATCATCATCACCACCACTGACAGCAGACTTGACACCCCCATGTACTTTTTCCTTAGGAATCTGTCCATTGTTGATGCCTGCTTCATATCCATAACTGTTCCCCAGGCATCCATTAATTCGATGGTGAACAACAGAACTATCTCAGTTACTGGATGTGCAGCTCAGATATTCCTGGTGACTTTCATGGCATATGTTGAGTTTACTTTGCTCACTGTTATGGCCCGTGATCGTTACGTTGCCATATGCTACCCACTTCTCTATCCAGTGATCATGAATCACACTGTATGCATGCAGATGACTTTCACATGCTTATTCACTGGCCTTTTGTATGCAAGTTTCCATACTGGTTACACATTTCAACTGACTTTCTGTCAATCCAATATGATTCATCAATTCTTCTGTGATATTCCCTCTTTACTCAAGATCTCTTGCTCAGAGACATTCAGCCATACGTTATCCTTACTTGGCTCAGCTCTGGTGATTGGGATTGGCTGCTTTGTCTTCATAACTGCCAGTTACATTACCATATTTTCCACTGTGCTCAAATTTCCAGTGAAAGAAGACCAAAGAAAAGCCTTCTCTATTTGTGTCCCCCACATCATTGTGGTTGCTTTATTTCTTATTTCAGGCTATTATGTGTACTTACAACCACCTTCAGATTCTGGTTCCCTTAAAGATATAATTCTTTCACTATTCTATTGCATAGTACCTCCCTTTCTGAATCCTATTATATACAGTCTACAGAATAAGCAAATAAAAGAGGCTGCAAGTATAGTAATGAAGAGAAAGTGTTTTTTATTAAGGTTTAAAGCATAAACTGTAATTCTTTCCCAATGCTGTACAATTTAATTCATCTCTACCTGAAAAATCCTATTACATACATTTTCTTTTGTGATAAGTATTATTCTGAATTTATTATTCTTATTTAATATGCAATAGAGTTTAACATTGCTTATATTCTCTAAATAGCAAACCACTCAATTTCTTTGTCAAGATAACCCCAAAATGGGTTACAAAAAGTCAAACATGACTGAAATGACTGAGCAACAGCTTCTTTTTTTTATATATAAATGGTCTTTTATAGTATTGAAATTCTGTTTTTCCTCCAAAATCAATGAATAGAACAATGCAGAGAGGATTGGCAAGACTTAAATGATCTCATCCAATCTTTTTCCACCCAGTTCCTCTGACTCCAAATCTACTGCTGTTTCCACTATGCAAATCAACCTCCATAAAGAGTTGAAAATTAAAAGCATGCAGCCAAGGATGAAGCGATGACTTCTCAAAGAGAAATTAAGAATAAGAAAATGCAATATAGAGAAAGCAAAGAAAACAGTATATTTAAATTGTCCAACACTTTCATATGGGGCGAAAAAATAGTGATACCATCACGCAGGCATTATGAGACAGAAGTAGAGGGATGGTACAGTTACTAGCTTTGTGACTCTCCGCCAGGCACTTAGCCTTGACTGCCTGAAAAAAAAAATTGCTTCTAGTCCTCATAGAAATATCACTGTACAAAATGACTTTACAGTGAGAAAGGTGACTGAATCATGTCACAAACCGATGATGTAACACATGGTAACATCTTACCTTGCTACGGGAGGTCATGAGTTATTGCCCCAAAATACAATTTTCTTATTATTTTTGGCCTCTTTTTTAGAGAAAACGATGACACCATCAACAGAGAGGGGAAATGTAGGACACATATAGGTGGGAAAACTAATCAGGTATCATTACACTGAGTTTTAAAGTTCAATGACTTTCTATCATTGAGGTACTCAAGGGACGGATATGAAAATGATAAACTGAAAGAATGAAAGAGTGACTTCAAGGTCTTTGATTTTGGCTCTCTGGAGGAACTGAATAAAAAGAAGGGTTTCCTTTTTAAAAATACCATTATAATTTACCATATCATCGAACTGGGCATTTTCTGCTATTGTTGCATGGATCAAAGAATGTCTTTTCTCTCACTTTCGTTAATATGTCCTTATATGTAGATCTCCTGCAATTTACTCTGCAGGAATGAAGGCTACCAATGGCATAAAATCAAATAATTCATTTCTCATTCTATTCCTCTCATACAGAACGATAGATCAATAATTATCTACCATGCAATCTTGATTTATTTGTATATGGGGCTTGATATGGCAACAATAAAATGCATCATTTACATCTGAGTCTTTCTTTGAAAGTGAGCATATTTGTTTCTGTGAATATCAAAATCAATGTATTACTGTATTCATTAGGTCAAATATAAGATAAAAATTTATTGATAATAATTTTGAATTATTAGTTTATGGTCTTCACCTTTTCACAAGAGCTTTTGTAATTTAAAGCTGAAATTTACAGAGCTGAAATAAATAGTTTGAGTTACTATTGTAAACTATTGTGAGAGTATAGATGGTTACAGAATAAATACCCTCCACCCCTACATTCCCACCCTTCAGGCTTTTTGTCCTTCAGATAGTGCGGGAAAATGTTTTATACTCACAATGGTTCATCTGACTCTTCTACTACACAAAGTCCCTCCACACATCATCAATTATGTAGTTTCAGCTTTCAAAGAATGTTTTCAGTAGCATTTCATAGCTGGACCAAGCACTTAAATTACATTGTTAGCCTTATATCACTCTTTCATAACATGAAAGACTTGAAAATATTGCCCTACCCCCACACTTTTTGGTAAAAGCACTTATCAAAAATTAAACACACAGATTGAGACGTTGATCATAAATCAGAACTCTGATTGGGTACACGTTGAATAGCTAAAGACTCTTCATAGAAGGCTGTGATCATGCCATTCATTTTGGGGAAATAGATATTTTTAAGGTAATGTTTGTTACATTTATGCCAAATTTTAATTAGTTATTTTTCAATATTATTTGTTGTGTTGGCAATACAATTGAATCAGAGAATGGAATGCGACCTCTCTCCATATTTTTCACAACACCCTGTTTTCAAACCACATATACAATAACTGCTCCATTTCCAAAGTTAAAAACAGTCACTTGGCATTAAATATGCAAATACATAAAAATTATAGATGTAGAAAATTAAATTGAGTTGAAGATATTTTTAATATTTATGTTTATGCATTCATCAAGTAATATATAACAATTTAATTAAATAATGTATAATATACAATAATTAAATATAACATCTTGATGTATTAATAAAAATATTTAACACTAATAATTGCACTGTCTTTGCTTTATTTTTTTCTGACAGTTAAAACATGTACAAGCATGAAAAGTACATCATCAAGACATTCCATAATTTAATCAAAGTAGTCATATTTTAATGTAAAATTATATAACTGAAGATACATTCATTTGTGTAAAAGATTGTAAGTTAGGAGAAATGGGTCTTTTAACAACAATTGTCAATTTGCTCCTATTTTGTGGGAGGGGGGAGAGAGAAGTCTTTCAAATTTGTGTGTTCGTCCTTCATTGCTGAAGAAGACCATGCCATCAGAGAAATAATGACATGACTTACACTTAACTTTGTTTTGAGTGAAGTAGAGTTGTGCAGGTCACCAGCGTCACTTCTCCTCCAGAGCCATCTGAATCCAGTGACCATATATTCATCAGGGTGAGTGGAGATGACTCAGGATGAGGCAACTTGGGGTTAAGTGACTTTCCCAACATCACATAGCTAGTGAGTGTCAAGTATCTGAGGTGAGATTTTAACTCAGGTCTTCCTGATTCCTTCATTGGTAGTTATCTACTGTACCACCGTCCCTGAGTTTGCCCCCCATTTTGTCAGCCACTACCCACAATCCCTTTCCCCCTTGCTTTCTAGCAGGGCAATATATATTTCTATACCCCATTGCCTATACGTCTTATATCCCAGTTGTGTTTAAAAACAATTCTTTAATATTTGTTTCTAAAACTTTGCTTTCCAAATTCTCTTCTTTCCTCCCTACCCATTTCTGTTTTATCACGCAGTCATCTTCTCATTACCTTTTTTAGACTTCTTTTGCCATTTGGTTCAATCTATGTTTAAAGGTATTATTTTATCAGCATTTATTGTGGTTTCCTTTAGCAAGCTGTTCACTCATGTTTTCATGATTTTCATGCATAGCTTTCATTTCTCTTCCTATGTTTTTCTATGCTTCTCCTGATTTTCAAAATCCTTTTTAAGCTCTTACACAGGCTGAGACTATTTCATATTTTTCTTGGAGGCTTTGGATGTAGATACCATGACCTTGATGTCTTCCTTTGGTTGCATGCTTTGATCTTTCCCTGGTTGTATGTTTTGATCTTTCTCTTCATTAAAAATAACTTTTCACCAAGAAAATAACCTTCTCTAGTTTTTTTTGCCCCTTTTGAACATTTTCCTAGCCAATTAAA
This sequence comes from Notamacropus eugenii, assembly GCF_028372415.1. Taxonomy (NCBI): domain Eukaryota; kingdom Metazoa; phylum Chordata; class Mammalia; order Diprotodontia; family Macropodidae; genus Notamacropus; species Notamacropus eugenii. Next base: position 16,205,907 of record NC_092876.1, on the reverse strand, counting down.
TGACAACCGAGCTCCCTCTTAAGTGGATGGTACACTGCCCCAAGTTTCAGGGGCTATGGGCAGCTGCTGTCTCCAGGGACCTGTAAATTCTTTCTTCCTCCATCCTTGTATGAGCAAAGGAGACGTCCTCTCTTCGTCTGTACTGTTATCTACAAGCAACAAGAAGTACTGTTTTCTGTTCTGGAACTGATAAAAACATCCCTTTTCACAGTCAGGACCAGATCTGCCATGCATGTGCTCCTCCTCGCCCCAGGACCGCCACTGAGAACTGGTACCCAGATCAGTCACTTGATTCCTCCACTGTCTATAGGCCTAGAGCTCCAGAAGCAACTGCAGCTGGAGTAGTGGCTGTAGCCACCTTGGACTTGGACCATGTTCCTGTCTCACTGTGGTAAGAAAACTTTCCCACTGACTTTTGAAGATGTCTGATGCTTTGGGGTTGAAAAATCATGAAAGCACCGCAACTAGTGATTCAGCATGCTGAGGTCTGCACCAGTCCCATCTGTGTCAGAGCAGCCTATACTGGAGCAGGCTGTGCTGGGCTGTGCTGTGCTGTGTTGTCCTCTGATCCAGGTATAACAGACCTTTCCAATCAATCACTTTTCCAACCAGCCTTCCACATTGTCTTTGCCTGGAAATATGTTTCACTGTATCATTTTTTGACTTCTGATGCACTAAAATTTGTTTAGAATCATTTTTACAGGTATTTTGTGTTATTTGAGGGGAGAGCTCAGGCAGTTCCCTGCTTGTACTCCACAGTCTTGGCTGTCTCCCTCACTTTTCCCTTTGTACACATTTCTTGGTCCTGATATGGCATGTCAAATTTTTTGTTTAGTTCTGGTCATCTCCTTAAGAAAGCTTGAAATCCTTCTACTTTGTTGAATGACAATTTTTCCCTTGATGTATAATGCTTTATTTTTCTTGGTAATTGATTCTTATTTATAGTTCCAGGTCCTTTGCTTTCTGGAACACTGTGTTCCATGATTTCTGTTCTTTTAATGGTCAAGCTGGCAAGTCATGTGTAAACCTGATTTTGATTCTCTGATATATGAATTGCTTATTTTGGACCAGTTGTAGCGTTTTTCCTTGACCAGATAGTTCTGACATTTGGCTATTATGTTCCTTGGCACTTTTATTTTGGGATCTCTTTTGTGAGATGATCAGTGAATTCTTTCAATGGCTATTTTGCTCTCTGGTTCCAAAACATCAGCACAGTGTTTCTTGGTAATTTTCTTGAAACATGTTGTCCAGGTCCTCCGTTTGATTATGGTTTCAGGTAGTCCAATGTTTTCCCTCTTTTGATTTTGTTTGTTTGATTTTTGTTGTCTCAGAGACATTAGCTTCCATTTACACAATTCTAAATTTTAAGATGTTGTTTTCCTCAGTTATGTTTTGTTGTTTTCTTTTTTTCCTTTCACTAGTTGTAACTATCTTAGGTTTTGTTTCCTTCAATGGACTTTTGTATCTTCCTTTCACATTTGGTCAATTCAGCTTTTCAAGTGGTTTTCCAAGCTCTTGACAATTACTTTCAAATTTCTACTGCATTACTTTTTTTCCCTTTGGACTTTTTTGACATTATTGTCCTCTGCTGAATTGACGTGTTGTTCTTCCCTGTCACCTCATTAACTTTCTATAGTCAGATTTTTTTTTTCTTTTGTTGATTACTGCTCAGATTTTTTTTTTGAATTCTTCTCCTTTAAATTTGATCTCCACTCCTAGGTTGAAAGGGGCTCTGTTTCAGGCTTCTTGTTCCAGCAACCTCAAATCCTGGCTGTTTACTTGCTGCTATACTGGTATTGGCATAAGACTCAAAGTGGTAGCTGATTTCTGGTACCATGTTGAAGAGGTTCCTGGTGATGCTGAAGGTTGTATTGACCTTCAGCTCACCTGGTGATGAGCTGGGGGCTACAGTGAAGAACACAGAGATCTGGCCACTCGAAGTTTACTAATTGCCTAGGGTGGTGGGGAAGCATGTGGTGCTTTTGGAGATAGTGTCTGCTAATTTCCCTGGTTATGCTAAGGCCAGTGGGAGGTGCCAGTGTTGGTGTTTGCCTCCTCCACCACACTGGGTTTCAGGATCCCCCACTTTCTTGCCGAGGTAGGACTCATTGCTGGCTTGTTGGGGTATTTCCTGTCCTGAACTGCACTTCTTTTTTCCCTGAGTGACACAGAACTTTCTTCCTTATCCTCCAGTGCTCCCAGGCCAAAAGACTGCTCCAACTCCTCTTTCTGATGGCCCTGCTTTTCCTGAATTCATTCTGGGATGCTATGAGCTAATTATTTTTCTTTATTTTTAACACAGAATTCTTTTTTGTTTCAGTTCTCATCATTCACTTCCACAAGAATCTCTATTCAAAAATTTCTCCCCTTTTATCCCCACCCTCCATGCCAGGAGAGCATGCACCGCACCTATCCTCCCTTAAGTCTCTCCTCCCTTCTATTTCCCCCTTCTTCTATCCCGCTAACCTCTATTTTTCTGTAGGGCAAAAGAGATTTCTATACCCCTTTGCTTGTATATCTTATTTTCCAGTTGCATGCTCAAACGCTTTTTAATATTCATATTTAAAGCTTTGGGTTCCATATTCTCTCCCTTCCTCCCTCCCCAGTCAATCTCATTGAGAAAACAAGAAATTCTACATAGGTCATACATGTGTAACAATGTAAGGCATGTCCCTAATAACTACATTGCAAAAGACTAATGGCATTTCCCTCTGTCCTATCATGCACAGTATTTATTCCATTCTCTTTCTTGACTGGTCCTCTCACAATAATGATTGCTTTTCATCATTCCTTTCCCCAATTTTCTTTCCCTTCTATTACCTTCCCTCTCCTACCCTCTTCCCCCTTGCTTTCCTGCAAGAGATTTCCATGTTATATTGAGTGTGTGTTGTTCCCTCCTTAAGCCAAATCCCATGAGAGTAAGGTTCACATATTTCCTTTCATCTCCCACCTTTTCCCCCGCATTGTGAAAGATCTTTCTTTTGTCTTTTATGTAAAATTATTTGCTGCATTCTACATCTCCCTTTTTCTTATTCTTAGTACATTCCAGTCAGTAGTAAATTGTATTTTTTAGGCATTCTCCCTTCATATTTAGTTCACCTTATGCCCTCTATCTATGTGTATGTATGTATGAATGTATGTATGCATGTATACACACAAATATACCCACATACGCACATATATAAACACACACACATATTTACACATACACACGTACATTCATGTATACATACAGATCTACAAATAATACACACATACATACATATATATCTATATGCACACACACATATGTGTGTGAATGTGTGTGTGTATGTGTGTGTGTATTCACTCTAACTATCCTAATACTGAAGAAGGTCTCATGAGTTACAAATGACATCTTCCCATATGGGAATGTAAATCATTCAACATTCATTAGTTCCTTAAAGTTTCCCTTTTCTGTGTACTTTTTCATGTTTCTCTTGATTCTTGTATTTGAACTTCAAATTTTCTATTTAGATCTGATCTTTACAACAAGAATACTTGGAAATCCTCTGTAAACTTACATTTTTTTCCTTGAAGTACTATACTCAGTTTTGTTGGTTAGGTAATTCTTGGTGTTAACCTTATCTCCTTTGACCTCTAGAATATCATATTCTAAGCCCTTCTATTCCTTAGTGAACAAGATGATGAACACTATATTATCCTCATTGTATTTCCACAATACTGGAATTCTTTCTTTCTGGATGCTTGTAATATTTTCTCCTTGACCTGAGAACTCTGAAATTTGGCCGCAATATTCCTAAAAAATTTTCTTCTGGCATTTATTTCAGGAGATGATTGATGAATTCATTCCATTTCTATTTTACCCTCTGGTTCTGGAACATCAGTGCAATTTTCCTTGAAAATTTCTTGGAAGATGATGTCTAGACTCTTTTTTTGATCATGGTTGTCTGTTTAACTTATCTCTCCTGAGTCTATTTCCCAGGTCAGGAGTTTTTCCAATGAGATATTTCACATTGTCCTCTGTTTTTATCAATCTTTTGATTTTTTTTATGATTTCTTGTCTTTTCATAAGGTCATTAGCTTCCATCTGCTCCTTTATATATATTTTTTATTTTATTTATTTTTTGTGTTCTACAATCAATATTGCAGAACATAGATTTTTTTCCCCTCCCTCCCCCTCATTCCTCTCTACTTCCCATCTCAATCCCCAAGATTGTGTACAATTTTGTTTAGGTTCTACATATACATTTCTTCTTAAATACGTTTTCACTAGACTCATATTGTATAGAAGAATTAAAATGAATGGGAGAAATCATATGACAAACCAAAGCATAATACAAAAGAAAATGATTTGTTACATTCTGTGATTAAATTCCATAGTTCTCTCTCTGGATATGGAAAACATTTTGTCTTAAAAGATCACTGGGAATTTTTTAAGTCCTTGTATTGCAATGAAGAGCTAAGACTAACAGAAAAAATCCTCACACACTGTGGTTATTGCTCTGTACAAAATTCTCCTGGTTCTCCTCCTTTCACTCAGCATCAGATGATAAAAGTCTCTCCAGGAATCTCTGAAGTCGTCCAGTTTATCTTTGCTTATAGCGCAAGAGTATATTCCATTACATTCATATACCATCATTTATTCAGCCATTCCTCAATTGATGGGCATCCTTGTGATTTTCAGGTTTTGCTCACCACAAAGAGTGCTGTTATAAATATTTTTGTACACGTGGGACCCTTACCCATTTTTGTGATTTCTTGGGGATACAGGCCTAGAAGCAGTATTACTGGGTCAAAAGGTATGCACATTATCATAACCCTTTGGGCATAGTTCCAAATTGCTCTCCAAAATGGAACCAAGATGGAAGAATGAGAGCAGCTACTCACCTAAGCTCTTGGACAAACTCCTTCAAATACCTTTTAAAAGAGAATCTGACCAAATTTTGGAGATGTAACGTACAAAACAGGATGGACTGTGGCAGATTCACAGACCAGGACAGACTGGAAGGTCAAAGGAAAGGATCTGTTCTGTATTCAAGTGAATCTCTCATATCACTAATTTAGAAATTTCATAGGAGCAGCCAAGACAGCAGAGTAGAAAGATTCATATACTCTAGTGCTTCTCCTACAGCCCAAAAGATACATGTAAAAATGGCTCTCAATAAATTCTAGAGCAGCAGAAGCCACAGAACAACAGAGTGAAAGATGTTTCCAGCCAAAGGCAACCTGGAAGGCTGACAGGAAAGGTCTATCTCATGGGAAGGTGAGCAAAACAGGGTGAGGCCCTGGTCAAGCAGCACAGGGAGGAACAAGGTTTGAACAGAACTCCAGAGCAGAATTCCCAGCAGGGAGGTTCCAAGATTGCTCAAAGCACAAGGGAGAAAGAAAGCTCCAAAGGTCACTTTAGGAGGGCATTACCAGCTGGACGAGAGGGGAGTGGGGTCCCCCCAGCACTGGCCTCAGGTCATGGCAGAGGGGGCGGCAGCAGAAGCAGAAGCAACGGGTGGTGGGTGGCTATAGTGGCCACGGAAACAGCCTGTGTCCATTGTCCAGGCAGCTCAGCTTAAAACCTCTGTGGGAATTGAGGAGGGGAATTGAACCTCAGCCCTCAGTGGTGGCCCTGCCCCCCCCCCCAAAGGCCCTGGAGGAATGGAGCTGCTTATATAAATCTCAGTCTTCAGCCGGATACTAGGGGAAGGAGTAGCAGTAGGACCCTCCTTTTGACAAAGGATTCAGAAGTCAAGTAACTGACTGGGAAAATGCTCAAAAAAGGGAAAAAAAACAGTAAGACCATAGAAGGTTACTTTCTTGGTGAACAGGTATCTCCTTCCATCCTTTTGGATGAGGAAGAACAAGGCATATTGTCAGAGGAAGTCAAGGCTTCTACCTCCAGTACCTCCAAAATGAATGTGAAATGGTTTAAGCCATATAAGAGCTTGAAAACCGAGTCAGCAGCTTGTTAAGGAGACACACACAAAAAATTCTGAGGAAAATAACACCTGTAAAAATAGGCTAACTCAATTGAAAAAACAGGTCCGCAAAGCCAATGAAGAGAAGGAGACTTTAAAAAGCAAAATTAGCCAAATGGAAAAGAAGGTCCAAAAGTTCACTGAACAAAGTAGTTCTTTAAGAGACTGGAGTTCAGGGAAGCTAATGAGTATGAGATAAAAGGAGAAGTTAAAAAACAAAACCAAAAGATTGAAAACATAGAAGATAATGTGAAACATCTCATTGAAAAAACAACTGACCCGGAAAATAGATCTAGAAGAGACAATTTAAAAAATTATGGGACTACCTGAAAGTCATCATCAAAAAACGAGCGTAGACATTATCTTTCACGAAATCATAAAACAAAACAGCCCTGAAATTGCAGAACCAGGGGGCAAAATAAATATTGAAGGAATCCACTGATCGATTCCTGAAAGGGACCCAGAAAGAGAAACTCCCAGGAATATTGTAGCCAAATTTCAGAACTGCCAATTCAAGGAGAAAATATTGCAAGCAGATAGAAAGAAGCAATTTGGGTATTGTGGAAATACAATCAGGATAACACAGGATCCAGCAGCTTCTACGTTAAGAGATTGAAGGGCTTGGAATAGAATTTTCCACAAGTCAAAGAAACTGCGATTAAAACCGAGAATAACCTACCTAGCAAAACTGAGTATAATACTTCAAGAGAACAAATGGTCATTCAACGATATAGAGCACTTTCAAGTATTCATGATGAAAAGATTAGAACTCAATAGAAAATTTGACTTTCAAACATAAGAATCAAGAGAAGCATAAAAAGGTAAACAGGAAAGACAAGTAATAAAAGACTTTCTAAAACTGAACTTTTCACATTCCTACATGGAAGGATAATATTTGAATATTTGTAGGTCTTGAAACTTTTCCCAGTACTTGGGTAGGTGGAGAGATTATACACACACACACACACACACACACACACACACACACACACACATACACACACACACACACACAGAGAGAGAGAGAGAGAGAGAGAGAGAGAGAGAACAGGTTAAGTTGGATTGGAAGAGATGATATCTATAAAAAAATAAAATAAAATTAAGGGGTGAGCGAGGAAAATATTGGGAGGAGAATGGGAGAAACGGAATGTGGCAGGCTACCAGTCATAAAAGAGATAAGAAAAATCTTGTTCAATGGAGAAAAGGGAGGACGTGAGAGGAGAAAAGTGAAGCTTACTCTCTTCACTTATGGCTAAAGGAGAGAATAACATTAAATTTAGTGTGAAATTTTATCTTACACTACAGGAAAGTAGGAGGAAAGGGGACAAGTGGGGAGAGGGGGATGATAGAAGGGAGGGCAAATGGGAGAAGGGAGTAAATAGAAGTAAACACTTTTGGAAAGGGAAAAGGCCAAATGAGAGAATAGAAAAAAAGTGGGGCACGGGGTAGGATGGAGGGCGATATAGTTAGTCTTCCACAACATGACAATTATGGAAGTCTTTTACAAAACGACACATATGTAGCCTGTGTTGAATTGCTTACTCTCTTAGTGGCGATGGGGGAGGGAGGGAGAGAGAGAAGTTGGAATTCAAAGTATTAGAAAGGAATGTTGAGAATTATTACTGCATGTAATTGGGAAATAAGAAATACAGGTAATGGAGTATAGAAATCTAACTTGTCCTACAAGAAAAGAGAAAGATGGGGATAAGGGAAGGGTGGGGTGTGATAGAAAGGAGGATACCCTGAGGAAAGGGGTAATCGGAATGCAAAGTACTTTGGGGTGGGGAGAGGGGAGAGATGGAGAGAAAAATTGGAATTCAAAATTTTATGGAAATGAATGTCAAAATCTAAAAATAAATAAATAAAATATAAAAATATAAAAAGAAATTTCATTAAACAATACATATTGTAGCCTATCCAAGCCATATGATCTGATGATATTCTTACCCATGTCCCACAAGCTTGCTAAAGGAAGGTCACTTAATGTGCAAGAGGTCCTCTGCTTTCCCAGATGTCAATGCAGAGTCTAACACAAGGATCTGCTGAGATAGACATGGGACATGTGGGTAACATAGAGATCCTGGTACTCAGATATTCTTTTTGTTCCCTAAGTAGCTTGAAATGTTCTCTTTAGGCATAGTGTAACTTTTGTGATTCTTGTGAATGCAGGAATCTTCATCTTGTATATCTGTAACTGTCCAAAACAGAAACTACCATCAGGAGATATGGGGAAAATATTAGAACACACATGGAAATATGGCAAGTTCAAAATACTTCAGACCCTTCAGAGAATATAAGGTTTTACTTCTGTCAAAAAGAGGTGGTGAGCATACCAAGGCTAAGTACAAACTAAGAAATCTTTTAAACCCTCCTCCCAACATTTTTTTTCCTCTTGACTTTTATTGAAATGACACACCAATTTTTGGAATACATATGATCCTCAAGTTTGACATTCTTAGGATGATCACTAGGAATGTGCACATTACTATGTACACAATGCTAGAATATGAAAAAAAATTTATGACTATCCTGTGCAATATCACTCCAGCACCAAGGACTTTTCACCTTTAGTCTGATGACCAAGCTTGTTACATAATTTAAATTCGGAATTATTATTAAAACACTTAAATATAGAAACTGTCATGTAATGTAGGTATCAAAGGGTATTTACATTAACATTAAGTATGACGAGGTAACAATTGATTTATTGAACAATTATTCTTTTAGACATAAAGAAAGTTAATGTAGCTAAACTAAGTAGGTGAGTAAAGGATTGAATGATAGATAAAAGGTCAACAACAAAATGAACAGGGTGTAAATATAAATATATGATATAAATAAGAGATATAAAACATGTGGGCAAAGAATAACAATTTGATCAGCAATATTCATGAGGACAAACTTAATCAAATTAAAATGTGATTAGGAAATTATGAGCAAAATAAAGGAAAATGTAAAAAAAAACACTTTTAATAAGTGGTTTCTAATTCAACATACAGACCGCAGGCATCCTCATCTCTACTTCAGTGGTACCTATTTCAATTTCAATTTGGCATCACTGATGCAAAAAAGCCAAACCCACAGCATGTTAGTCAAAAACCACCAAATTTGAGAGACTAAAGGAATATCTGAAGTTATATATTTCAACCCAGGTTCCCCCCTGTGTACCTAAGGTATTAGGTGCCTTTAAATTCCTAAGGTTTCCATATGAAAGCCATTTAGCAGTTGAATCCAGCTTTCAAATCCTCTCTTAGTTTGCTCTTTACTAGACTAAACTTCTCATCTTCTTATGATTTAGGATTAACATTTCTTGTCATTCTATTTATTATACTCTGGATATATTGCAACTTTTCCTTCACCACAGTGTGTAGTGTTAATGGAACTCTAGCACCAGTGGTGTGAGAGTTTTCTGAATTCTTTTCTGGGCTGCTCATTTACCTTTGGTGTTTATCTGTCACTCAACTTTCATTTGCAGCTCCAAGAAGTTGTAACATGCAAAACGGCCAAACCCTGGTACAACCATCTTGGTTTATAGGGCAAATTAGGTTGAGGATAAGCAACAGGACTTAAACCCATTGCAGAGTCAGGAGAATATCTAGGCACGTGAAGATTTCCCCAGAAGAATGGATGAATGAGAATAATTTATTCCAAAGGTCATGAAGACATCTGAAGCAGGCATTGTGAAGACTTTAGAACTTGGTCAGAAAAGAAACAAGACACAGGGGTCATCCATCTTAATTTTTGTCTTGCCACTGGAGTTTTATGTGTCTGGAAGACAGAGTAAAGTGGACAACCATGGGCAACTCTGTCTCACTCAAATCTGATTTAGGCATAAGTCAAGACTGCATTCCATGGTGAAGGATGAACCACAACCCAGAGAGTGATATTGTATATTATAATGTTTAATTACTAATAATTTATGAGGTCATGATATGTATTCTGTTCCAACAATCAAGATTTATGTGAAAAAATACAGAAATATAAGTCAAGAACCATATTATTTTCTAAAAATTGGCAGAATTGGTCATGAGAAGTATAGGGGTTGAGATGAACTGTAATTTTATTGGTTAATAGAACTGCAGTTTAAGGAAATTCTCCCCCAATTCAGCCCCTTCTCTGTCACTTATACTATTAAAGAGCATGATAGAGCACTAGGAATCAAATGACTTATCAAAAGTCATACTTACCAGCATATGGGTTATACCTGATAAAAGTTGGAAAAACAAGTAAATATTGGAAAGGTTTGGGTGGGAATAGATATTTTTATCCACCTTTGGTGTAGCTACAAATCTAACCAACACTTTGGAAAGAAGTTTAGAATTTTCAAGAAATATCAATAGATTGGGTTGAAATTTTAATGCTGAGAGACTTTAATGGGCATATGCCTCAAACACATCATTTACAGAAATGAAAGTCACAAATATGAGAATTTTCATAGCAACTCTTCTTGTCGTAATAAAACAAAATGGGTGAAGAGTTGTTACATTAGTGTAAGAAAATATATTTTAGTCCAAGATCAAATTACAAATATCAAAGAAGATGAGAGTAAGAGAAGAGAGAACATAAAAACATCAGACAGGAACAGACCACTTTTCTCCTGTTAGAGAGATGGTGAGCTGTGGGTTTTAAATGTTCTCTAATATGTGAGATGTCATTATCTTATGGGCAGATTTTCTTAACTGGTATCTCTCTCGTAAAGAAAGGAAAATGAGATAAGAGTTTCTTTGGAACTGAATGTGATATAAAAATATTAAAAATTTAAAAATATCTCTTTTAAAATATTTTGCACAAAATTTGTGAAGTTATCTTTCCTATATGTCAGTCAAAGTCATAACCATATCCACAGTATATCTGTATCAACTTATCTAAGAAGCCAAATAATTTCTCAGGCACCTAGAATTCTCCTCTTCTGCCATTTTATGAATGGGTCAAGGGGACATAGTTCTTTTGAAGGAACCTGAGAGACAGTGAATCCTACAGCCACAAAACATATTCACATGCATGCAATTAATTAATTTTTCTTCAACTTCAACCCATTTCTCCTGGGAGGACTTTATTTGGCCCCTTGTCTTTTGCTACCCTGAGATAATTACCTCAGTGAAATGATCTCTACCTTTCAGTATTTGTATGAAGAACAGGTACACTGTCCCCAAGGAAATGCAAGAAATATCTAGCAAAAGGTGAACTTGGGCTATAGGGTCAAACTCTCAAACACACTGTTGAACTTTAGCTACAAATATAATAGGCAAAATTGAAGGAAAATTATTTCCCAGATAAAGAGAATAGAATTATGATGGCCAACAACAATGGAACGGTAATAATTTTTTGCCAGTTCACCTTAGCTGAGGGAATTATGGAGGTCTTTTCAATGGCGTAGCAATTCAGTGACATTGTTGAGCAACTAAGATTGGAGAAGCTAAAGCAAGAAGTTTTGTTGCCTTATTCATGTAAGATGTAATGATTTTGAATAGAATGCTTTTTTCCCATTATCCCCTTTCATTTGTTTTCTGCTCCCTCCCTCATCTGTCTCTCCCTTGTTTTCTTTTTCCTTACTTTCACTTCCTTTCTTTTTTCTTTCTTCCTCCCTTTTTTCTTTCATTCCTTCTTAATCTCTTCTTCTTTCCTTTTTACTTCTCTCTCTTTCTTCCCTTATTATTCTCTGTTATTTTTTGTAAACATTTGCCTTCTTTCAATCCTTCTTGGTAAAGGGAAGTCTCATCTTAGAAGAAGGAAATATAAGTGGAACAATGATACGAGACAAAAATAATACAGCATGTAGAACATCAAATTCAGTCAAACATTTATATTCAGAGAGGATTCAAATTGACAGTTTATATATATTTGAATGTGTGATTCTGTGAGTTTCTATCATAGATGTAGAACGGGAATGGATATCAAGAGGCCATTCAGTTCAATTATTTCATTTCAGCAATAAAAAAATACACATTGAGAAAACGTGACTTGTTTAAGCTTCCACAGTTGGAAATGATTTAAGTCAAACGTGAACCTAGTGTCTTCCTCTATACACAGTAAAAATCGGTGTCTTTCCCTACACGTTGCGAAAAAAATTTCAACACTGAACCAAGTAATCACTCAACAAAAATATTTTTTCCAGTATCCCCTGATAGATATTACTTATGCCAGCAAGGCTGAAGAGCGCTAAGTGAAAGGAAGACGATACTCTTCTGCAGGTGCCAACATTTTCAAAGTTTACTATTGCAAGTGTAAGAAAATGGTGGGAAAATTGATGTCAAACTTTTAGAAAGAACAGAACGCAAAATTTGATATGCAGGGAAGTTAAAAGACAGTAGAATATTTGGCACTTTGTCACTTGAAAGCAATGTCTTCTACCTTCAAACCCAAGGAGCTCCCATCATTCTTACACATTAAATATGTGAAGTTTCATATTTTAGCCTATTTCTATCTCTAAAACTACTTCTTCGTTTCCACTCATTCAACTTGCTTTCAGGCTGCTGATACTGGATCACTTCCTGACTCTGTCCAGGCATACAGCGTGCCACATAACTGCTTGGAACTGGAAGACATGGGGTAACACATATAAATTTTAAAAATAAAATACAATCTTTTGGTTCATTCTTTTGAAATATTAAGAAATGTCTTATAAAATCAAGCTCCATTTGGCAAAGTGGTCACATAGGAAGCAGAAATCCCTATAATTTTTTCCCAATAATTTCTTAGTATCTTATCACCAATGACAGCCTCAGATTAAGGATGAAAACATCTTTTGCTCAATTCAGGTATCAAGAGTTTGTAGTGACTAAATTTTATATTCTCTCCTATGACAGACATATGGAAAGTAGCTTTATGTTGGACATGCAGGAACTTCTGATTCTACGTTGTGGTACCTTGATGCTATATATCTGGAAATTTGTACCTCAAATCTCTCATACATAATTTTACATTTCATTGGCCCCTTTCCTATTTATGTCACATTGTTTGGTTGCAATTTCCCTCACTCTCACTCCCATGAGCATTCAAATTTTGTTTTGAAAAAATATAGTCCCAAGGAGAGAAAAGTGATGGACTACTGTTGGAACTCTGAACTGATCTAGCCATTATGAAAACCAATTTGGAGCAATACCCAAAAAGCATTTAATTTGTTAATAATGCCTTTTGACCCAGTGATACCGCTTATTCCAAAGAGGTTTTAAAAAGTGAAAGGGCCCTTATGCATAAATATATTTAAAGAAAGTCTTTTTGAGGTGGCAAAGAATTGGAAACTGAGGTGAAAAGCTTCATTTGGGGAATGGCTAAACCAGTTATGATCTGCAACCTTGAAATGAAGGGAATAATTTTAGAATAACTCCAGAATATCTGTATAAAATGGTGCAAAGTGAAGTAAGCTGAAACAAGAAGATAGCTTATGTAATATTGTAAAACTAACCAGTTTTGAAAGACAATAATTCTTACCAGTACAACGAAGAGCCACAATTTCAAATGAGTCATGATGACGCACGAAACATTTGCTTTGAGATAGATAGGTGATAGAATCAGGGAACAGATTGAAGCATATTTTCTATGCTTCCCTTCCCTCTCCTTCTCCCTTTCTCTTCCCTTCAGTCATTCTTCCTTCCTTTCTTCCTCTCCTCACCCCTAATCCCTCCCTCTCTTGATCCCTGCCTCCCTTCCTATCTCCTTTCCACCCTTTCTTTCTTCTTTTTTCTTCCTTTCTTCTCTTTCCTATTCTTCCTTCCTTCTTTCCTACCTTCCTTTTTCTCTTTCTTTCTTTCCTTTCTTCCTTCCATCCCTTTATCCTTCCTTCTCTCTTTGATAGCTAATGTGATCATTAATTTTAACTGACTATATGTATGTAGAATTGGTTTTATTATTGTCACCTTCTCGATATGTGGAGTAGAAGTAAAATGGGACAAAATTTAAAAACTGAAAATAAAATACACACACCACATATATATATATATACATACACACACACGTATACATTTATATGTGTATATATGATCACATATAACTATGTACATATGCATGCATGCATGTGTCTATTAACATGGAGAATTAATTGCCAAGAAATAATCTGCCTACCAATAGTCCCAAAATACCAGATCTTTAACCCCAAAAAATTTCTGTAGGGGAGTAGTGAACATACGAGAACAAAAGAGGGATAGAGTATCAGGTCAGCGAGTTCCTTTGGGTGTCATTCCATATGAGATAAGAATAGAGGTGAGAGGTGATAGTCAATCATTTTCCTTGCCAGATGCCTCTGAATGGAAGAAATTTGAAATGATAAGATGAGGAGAGTCAGTGACCATCTGAAAAATAGGTGAATTGAGACTACTCAGAAGAGCAAAGAGAATAGCAGGCCAGGTCAATGGATTTCCCCAAACTCCTGTTTCTGGATGTAGGAAATATATTTTTACATCTGCGCTATTCACTTGCAATTTGTTCTTTCTCTCAGTGGAAGAGTGTGTGGAGGAAATGGTAGAGGAAAGATTATAGTTCCTGTGTCCACTGCCACCATAAGCCATAAAGAAGTTTGAAAGTTTGTCTTTTTAAGTTTTTGACTTTCTCTTCTATACTGTTTATGGTTATTTATTAAGATGAGATGTCCATGAGAAAGGAATACAAATATAGGTTAAGCCAACAGTTCAGAGGATTTTAAAATTTAAAAATCATTGCTTTCATTGGTGACTTCTGGTCTTAGATTATCTGTACTGATGCTTTCATTCACAAATAATTAATACATTACAGAACAAGGAAGTCCATGTGATATTATTGGAAACATTTCTTTGCTTCCTTAAGCATTAATTCTTTAATAGATGGAATTCCCAGGTGCAGCAATGTCTTTGACCAGCTCAGTCCTGCACCACTCATATAACTCTTAGAGAATTTTTTCCTTGAGAACGTATGTGTAGAACCTATATAAGATTGCAGGTCTTCTCTAGGAGGGAGTGGGAAGGGAGGAGGGAAACAGAGAGAGGGAGGGGAAAAATCTAAGATATATGGAAACAAAACTGAATTGAACTGAAAATAAAATAATTATTTAAAAAAAGTTATGTCTTTGAAAGGTAACCTAATTTGCCCCTAGTGAAGTAGATAGTACATGACACAGGTCATGTCTTATAAAGAAATGATAAAATTGAAATAATGTTTTCTAATGTTTACGCACAGTGTTTAATAATCACTACTTGACAGATTGTTTCATTTCTCTTTGACTCATTAGGTCATTTAGTGGATTTTGAAAATGTCTAACTTCACCACCACTATGGCTGAATGTCTCCTTATGGGGTTTTCTGACACCCGTGAGATGCAGATCTTATATTCTTTGCTCTTCTTAATAATTTACTCAGTAGGTCTGATGGGGAATCTCCTCATTGTCATCGTCACCACCTTTGACAGGAGACTCCACACTCCCATATACTTTTTCCTTAGGAATTTGTCCATTGTGGATGCCTGCTTCATATCAATAACTGTTCCCAAGGCATCCATTAACTCTCTGGTGAATAACAGAGATATCTCAGTTGCTGGATGTGCAGCTCAGATATTCCTGGTGTTATTTCTAGCGTGTGTTGAATTTACTGTGCTCACTGTCACGGCTTGTGATCGTTACTTTGCCATATGCCACCCATTTCTGTATCCAGTGATCATGAATCCCCGAGTCTGTATTCAGATGACCTTCACCTGCTTGTTCACTGGGATTTTGTATGGAGGATTCCATACTGGTTGAACATTTTGATCGTCTTTCTGCCATTCCAATGTGATCCATCAGTTCTTCTGTGATATCCCTTCTCTACTCAAGATCTCTTTCTCAGAGACATTCAGCAATATATTATTCTTACTTAGCTCTGGTCTGGTGATTGCGGTTTGCTGCTTTCTCTTCATCACTGTATTTTACATTAGCATATTTTCCACTGTGCTCGGATTTCCAGTGAAAGAAGAATGAAGAAAAGCCTTCTCTACTTGTGTCCCCCACATCATTGTGGTTTCTTTATTTGTTATTTCAGCCTCTTTATGTGCACCTACAACCACCTTCAGATTCTGAGTCCATTAAAAATACAATCCTTTCAATATTCTATTCCATAAGACCTCCTTTTCTAAACCCTATTATCTACAGTCTAAGGAATAAGCAGATAAAAGAGGCTTTAAGAATAATAATGAAGAGAAAGTTTTTTTAAAGGAATAAAGCAAAAACTGTAATTCTTTCTCAATGCTGTTGAACCTAATTCATCACCAAATCAAAATATCCATTTATAATTGTGCATATATGCATATATACACACATATATATGCATACATACATATCTATGCATATATACATATATTCACATATACATATACATGTGTGTGTGTGTATATATATATATACACATATATATGTATATATATGTGTGTGTGTATATATATATATATATATATATGTGTGTGTATATATATATATGGAGAGAGAGAGAGAGAGAGAAGCAGAGACAGAGAGAGAGAGTGATTGTTTCAGTTTCTGTGTTGCTATGTGTATGTTGATGGGTCTAAATGAGTGAAAAACCCTTACAATTTACGTTGATATCATCAATATCTGTAACATTTTTTCTGCCATTTTGAGGCGTATTCAAGAGTTCAAAATTATATAATTCTCTTAATCCAAGGTCTTTGCTAGCATTGCTTATGACATATAAATCAGGAATGTATACCACGCATTATTCAGGGAGTTCTTTTCTCCAATTTAATTTAACAGAGGCAATTGTGGTCCTTTAAAGGAAGTCAGAATTCATCTCAACCTAAATGTTCTAGGGATACCCATAAAGGTCAGTGGGACGTCTTTTTGAGTAACACGGTGGGTTTATTACGATGTTTTCTCTAAAAGCAAGCTTTATAGGATAGAGATGAACTGTTGGATGCACTTTCCATGTTTTTTTGTGTATATGGAATTGTTCTTTTTCTAGTCTCCTCTCCATTGACATGGTCATTTACATATTTCACACTGTTCCCGAAACTGCTGAGTTATTTTCATTTTCTCTTTACTTGCTTTTAGAACTCAGAGATTCCCTCGTACACAGGTGTCAAATTTGACACAGGTGTCAAATTATTATTATATATAAGGAACATATGTAACCATGTTAGTATTCTACTCAGAAACTCTAATTGCTTCTTGTTGTCTCTGGAATTACATGCAAAGTGTTATATGTAGAAATTAATTCCGATCACAATGCAGCTCCCACCTACCACTCAATACTAGATGAGAAATGACAGGTGGAAGAACAACCAAATGGTCAGATGAGCAACAAAATAATTAATCACTGTAAAAAGAAAAAAATAAGATAAATGTTAGAATACTAAGCAGTTGATTCAGAGATAAAATTTAAAAGGCAAACAGAAAATCCTGGAGAAATGTCAGTAGGTACTTAGAAAAAGTGAATAAATGATTTGAAATACAAGAAGCAAATAGAGAAGAAAATCATGTAAACAAAATCAGAAGGAAGAAGACGTAAGAAGGAGTGACAGAATTAATTAATGAAAAAATGTTTCTTAAGCAATTTCAAAAAGGCAAACATTGAGCTAAACACTGAACGTAGAAGTAGAACAAAAGGGAACAGTTCATTCTCCTGTTTTGGTTTTTTTTTTTTTTTTCAGGACAGAAGAATATCTTTTATTAAGTCAAGTTTTTGCCATCTCATTCATTCTCTTTCTCTTTCTCCCTGTACTCTTACTTTGAAACTTGCAAGCCAACTCTGAGTTTTGAACTTTAGTTACTTTCATAGGTAACCAAAGAAAAATTACTGACATTTAACTCGCCTTTAAATATATATATTTCTTCACATCAGCTTGTCCCTTTTTTGCATTTTTAAATTTTATTCATTTATTTTTAGTTTTCAAGATTCATTTCTACATGATTTTGAGTTCCAAATTTTCTCCCAATTTCTCCCTTCCTCCCATGCCAAACACCTTGAATTCTGATTACTCCTTCCCTCAATTTGCCCACGCTTTTATCATAACCTTTCCTTCCCTTTTCCCCATCTTCTCTCTTTTCTTGTAGGGCAAGATAACTTTCTATAACCCATGACCTATATTTCTTATTTTCCAATTGCATGCAAAACCAGTTCTCAACATTCACACCTAAAACTTTGAATTCCAACTTTTCTACTTTCCTCTCTCCTCACCCATCTCCACCGAGAAAGTAAGCAATTCAGTATAGGCTATACAATATGAGTAGCTACGCAAAAGACCTCCATAACAGTCATATTGTGAAATATTATATTTCCCTCCCTACTATCCTGCCCCCCTATTCATTGTGGTCTCTCTTCTGATCTTGTCCCTCCGCAAAAGGGTTCACTTCTAATCACTCTCTCCTCCCATTCCCCTCCTGTCATTCCCATTATCTCACTTATTCCCTTCTCCCCTACTTTTCTATTTTGTAAGATAGATTTTCATACCAAATTGAGTGTGTACTTTATTCCCTACTCAAACCACATGTGATGAGAATAAGGTTCAATTTTTCCCTCTCACCTGCCTCTTTTTCCCTTCAATTTAAAAATTTTTCTTGCCTCTTTATGAGATAATTTTTCCCATTCCATGACGCCATTTTTCCTTCCAACATATCCCTCTCTCACCCCTTAATTTCACTTTTTATGCATCATTCCTTCCCATTTAGCTCACTCTGTGCCCTTTGTCGATATATATGAATGTAATCCCTGCAACTGCCCCAATGCTGAGAAAAGTCTAAAGAGTTACAAATATTATCTTTCCATGTGAGAATATAAACAGTTCAACTTTAGTAAATTCCTTATTATTTCTCTTTCCTCTTTTCCTTTTCATGCTTCTCTGGATTCTTGTGTTTGGAAGTCAAATTTTCTGTTCCACACTGGTTTTTTTTTTTATATTAAAGTTATTTATTTTCAGTGTTCTACAATCACTAACATACAACTTAGACTTTTTCCCCTCCCTCCCCACTACCTTGCCCCTCCTTCTCCGAGAGGTCATATAATTTTATATAGGTTCTAAATATATATTCCTATTACATATATTTTCACCATGGCTGTATAGAAGAATTAAAATTAATGGGAGAAATCACATAACAAACCAAAACGTAATACAAAAGAAAATGATCTGCTACATTCTGCGATTGAATTCCATAGTTCTTTCTCTGGAAGTGGAAGGCATTTTGCCTTAAAGACCATTGGGAATTTTTTTAAGTCCCTGCACTGCAATGAGGTTCCAAGCCTACCAGAAAAATCTCTTGCACACTGTGGTCTTTGCTGTGCACAAAGTTCTCCTGCTTCTGCTCCTTTCGCTCAGGATCAGATCATATAACTCTTTCTAGTCCTCTCTGAAGTCTTCCTGTTTATCATTCCTTATAGCACAACAGTATTCCATCACATTCATATGCCATAATTTATTCAGCCATTCCCCAATTGATGGGCATCCCCTTGATTTCCAGGTATTGGCCACCACAAAGAGTGCTGCTGTCCTGGCCTATGCCGTGGGCTTCCCAGTCATCTTACCTTAGTCCAGGTCTTTGGTGGCTAGCTGGATAAACGTATCAAGAGAAGAGACTTTCCAGAGTCAAACAAGGGTTAGGCTCTATTCAGTATCTTGGTTACATGTCCATATGCAGGCGAGTTCTTCCCCAGGAGAAAGGAACCTCCCTCCTCTTAAGAAGCAAGGATCACACAGCGAGAGGACGGGGGTGGAAGAGGGGAGGGACCCCCCTCAGGCTTTCCTGCCCCGACTTAAGCTCTCCCAGCCGTATAGTCTGCACGTGGATACAGTGCATGCTCTCAGCCCCTAGCTAATTAACAAAAAGGTGTGCTCAGACCACGGACCAATCTCAAGGGTGGGATGCTCTCCCCAGCAAATTTCCACTGAGAAGAGGTGGAGAAAAAAGAAAGCTCAAGTCTCACTCCTCAATTCCCAGCTGTTCCCTGGGGGGCCTCATGAAAGCTCACAATCAAGAAGCCCTCATTTTTACCTGCCCGAAACCGTTCGCTTGAGAACTGAGCTTACACCCCAACATGCTGCTATAAATATTTTTGCACATTTGGGACCTTTCCCATTTTTATGATGTCTTGGGGATACAGTCCTAGAAGCGATATTACAGGGTCAAAGGGTATGCATATTTTTCTAGTCCTTTGGGCATAATTCCAAACTGGCCTCCAGAATGTTTGGATCAGCTTACAGCTCCACCAACGTTGAATTAGCGTTCAAACTCTCCCTCATCCTCTTTAACATTTATCCTCTTCATGTTCTGTCATGTTAGCCGATCTGATAGTTGTGATGTGATACCTCAGAGTTGCTTTGATTTGCATCTCTCTAATCAATAATGATTTAGAGAATTTTTTCATATGACTATAGATAGCTTTAATTTCTTCCTCTCAAAACTTCCTGTTCATATCCTTTGACCATATTTCAATTGGGTAATGACCTGAATTTTTGTACATTGGACTCAATTCTTTATATATTCTAGAAATGAGGTCTTTATCATAGACACTAGCTGCAAAAATTCTTTCACAGTTTCCTGGCATCCTCAAAATTTTGGTTGCATTGGGAATGGTTGTGCAAAAACTTGTCAGTTTAGTGTAATCAAAATTATCCATCTTGCACTTCATAATGCTTTCTATCTCTTCTTTCCTCAAAAATTCTTCCATTCTACAGAAATCTGATAAGTATACTATTCCTTGCTGCACCAATTTGTCCATAGTATCAATCTTTATACCTAGATCGTGTACCCATTTCGACTCTATTCCTGTTTACAGTGTCAGGGATTGGTCTATGTCTAGTTTCCACCACACCGTTATACAGTTTTCCCAGCAATTTTTGGCGAACAATGAGTTCTTATCCCAGAAACTGGGGTCCTTTGGTTTATCAAACAGTAGATTGGTATATTCATTGCCAACTGTCTTGAGTACCTAGTCTATTCCACTTGACCACCTTCTGTTTCTTAGTCAATATCAACTGGTTTTGAAAATTGTTGTTTTATAATACAATTTGAGATCTGGTAGAGGTAGGCCACTTTCCCTAGCATTACTTTTCATTAGTTCTCTTGCTATTCTGGACTTTTTTTTCTTCCAAATGAATTTTGATATTATTTTTTTCCAGCTCTAGAAAATAATTATTAGATAGTTTGATTGGTATGGCGCTAAATTAGTAAATTAATTTAGGTAGAATTGTCATTTTGTTATGTTGACTCTGCCTACCCACAAGTAATTGATGCTTCTCCACTTACTTATATATGACTTTATTTGTGCTAAAAGTCTTGTAATTTTGTTCACATACTTCCTCGATTTGTTTTCGCAAGTAGACTCCCAAATATTTTACATTGTCTAACTCGTCTTTAAATGAGAATTCTCTTTTTATTTCTTGCTGTTGGGTTTTGTTACTAGTAAATAGAAATGCAGAAGATTTGTGCCGGTTTATTTTGTAACCTGTAACTTTGCCAAAATTGTTTATTTTTTCAAGTAGTTTTTTCTTGCATCTCTGGGATTTTCTGAATATATCATCATATCATCTGCAAAGCGTGATAATTTAGTTTCTTCTTTGCATATTCTAATTCCTTCAGTTT
Source organism: Notamacropus eugenii (assembly GCF_028372415.1). NCBI lineage: Eukaryota > Metazoa > Chordata > Mammalia > Diprotodontia > Macropodidae > Notamacropus > Notamacropus eugenii. The sequence goes on along the minus strand of NC_092876.1, from coordinate 16,184,430 downwards.
CATTATCTTCTTTAATTGCTACAGCTAACATTTCTAGTGCCATGTTAAATAACAGTGGCGATAATGGACATCCTTGTTTCACACTTGATCTTACTTGAAATGCCTCAAGCTTATCTCTATTCCATATAATGGCTGATAAAGGTTTTAGGTAGATACTGCTTAATATTTTATGGAAAGTTCCCTTTATTCCTATGATCTCCAGTGTTTTTATTAGGAATGGGTGTTGTATTTTGTCAAAAGGTTTTTCTGCATCTATTGTGATAAACGTGGTTTCTATCAGTTTCGTTGTTGATATGATAAAAAATTCTAATATTTTTCCTAATATTATAGCAGCCCTGCATTGGTGGTATGAATCCTACCTGATCTTAATGTATTATTCTTGTGAGAAGTTGCTGTATTCTTTTTGCTAAAACCTTTTTTAAAAATTTTTGCATCTATATTCATTAAAGAAGTTGGTCTATAGTTTTCTTTCTCTGTTTTGTATGTTCCTGGTTTAGAAATAAAAACCATATTTCTATCATAAAAATAATTTTGGAGTACTCCTTCTTCCCAGATTTTCCCAAATAGTCCACATAATATTTGAATTAACTGTTCTTTAACTCTTTGATAGAATTTGCTTGTAAATCCATCTGGCCCTGGAGATTTTTTCCTAGGGAGTTCATTGATGGCTTGTTCAATTTCTTTTACTGAGATGGGGTTTTTTAAATGTTTAACTTTCTCTTCTGTTTATCTGGGCAATTTAAGTTTTTTAAAACGGTCATCCATCTCAGTTAGATTGTTGAATTTATGGGCATAAAGTTGGGCAAAGCAATTTCTAATTTTTGTTTTAATTTCCTCCTCATTGAAGGTGAGTTCATCCCTTTCATTTTTGATATTGGTAATTAGGTTTTCTTCTTTCTTTTTTTAATCAAATTGACCAAAGGCTTATCAATTTCATTAGTTTTCTTCATAAAACCAACTATTAATTTTATTTATTAGTTTAATAGTTTTATTAATTTCAATTGTATTGATCTCTCCTTTGATTTCCAGTATTTCTAATTTGATATTTTTTGGGAATTTTCAATTTTTTTTCTAGCTTTTTCAGTTAAATTCACAAGTCATTGATCTCCTCTTTTTCTATTTTATTCATGTGGCCATTCAAAGTTATAAAACTTCCCCTAGGAACTGTTTTTTCAGTGTCCCATAAGATTTGGTAAACTGTCTTATTATTGTCATTCACTTGAATGAATATCTTGATTGTTTCTATGATTTGTTGTTTAACCCACCCCTTCTTTATGATTTGATCATTTAGTTTACAATTAATTTTTGGTCTCTCTTTCCATGACCTTAAATTACATATGATTTTTATTGCATTATGATCTGAGAAGGATGCATTGACTATCTCTTCCTTTCTGCACTGGATTGTGAGGGTTTTATACCCTACATGGTCACTTTTGTATATATGCCACGTTCCACTGAGAAAAGTGGAAATTCCTTTCTATCTCCATTTGATTTTCTCCAGAAGTCTATCATGTCTACCTTGTCCAGAGTTTTATTCACCTCCATACCTTCTCTATTGTTTATTTTAAGGTTATACTTATCAAGTTCAGAGAGGAGGAGGTTGAAGTCCCCCACAGGAATAGTTTTGCTGCCTAATTCTTCCTGCAACGACCTCCACCTATCCTCTAAGAATTTGGATGCTATACCACTTGGAGCATTCGTATTGCTTCATTGGCTGCAGTGCCTTTTTGGAGGATATAGTTTCCTTCCTTATCTCTTTTGGTTACATCTATTTCTGCTTTTGCTTTGTCTAAGATTTGGATTGCTATCCCTGCTTTTCTTACATCAGTTGAAGCACAATACTTTCTGCTACAACCTTTTATCTTTACTCTGTGTGTGTGTCCCCTTCCTTATGTGTTTCTTCTAAACAACATCTTGTTGGATTATGGCTTTTAATCCATTCTGCTATCCATCTCCGTTTTATGGGAGAGTACATTCTATTCTCATTCACAGTTATGATTACAATCTGTGTCTTTCCCTCCATCATCTTTCCCACCATTTGTGCTTTTAGTTCTCCTGTCTCCCTTCCCCTCCTCAATAGAGTTTTCACTTTTGACCACCGCCTCCCGCAGTCTTCCCTTCCTTCTTTCAACTCCCCTCCCTTTTGCTCCCCTTACCCTTACCATTTCTTTTCTCCCTTTCAGCTTCCCCTCCCCTTTCTTCTTCCTTCCCCTCCTACTGTCCATAAAGCTAGTTAGTTTTATATACCTAATTAAGTTTATTGTTTCCTCCTTGCACCAAATCAGATGAGAGTACCTCTCAAATAATGCACATCTCCCTCCCCTCTTTTCCTCTACTATAATACAATTTTGTACTTCTTCCTGTGACGTTATTTATAATTTTCTCCTTCCTCCTTTTCACATCTCCTATTACAATCACTTTGCATGCTTGAATCACGTTTTTATCATCACGTCATTTACTTTATACTTGTTCCCTCCTTCTCTCTCTCTCTCTCTCTCTCTCTCTCTCTCTCTCTCTCTATATATATATATATATATATATATATATATACATACATATATATGCATATATATACATATATATGCATATATATATGCATATATATACATATATATGCATATATATACATATATATACGTATATGTATGTCTTTTATACTTCATAATAGATGTACAATTCTCAAGATTAACAAGTATCATATTCCCATATAGGGAGGTAACCAGTTTGCCCAGATTGAGTAACAAGCTTTTCTTTTCCCGTTTACCTTTTTAAGCCACTCTTTACATTTGCATTTGAAGATCGAATATTCTATTGAGTTCTGGCCTTTTTGTCAGAAAGATCCGGAAATCGTCTATTTCTTTGAACGTCCAACTCCACGCCTGAAGTGTTATGCTGGAAAATCTGGATCTTGGGTAAAATATTCCTATGAGTTTTTTCAGATCTCTTTCAGGGTGTGATTGATGAATTCTTTCCATATGTCTTTTGCCCTCTCCTTCTAGAATGTCAGGGCAGTTTCCCTTGATAATTTCATGAAAGATGATGTCTAGGAACTTTATTGTTGATCATGGCTTTCAGATAGAAAAATAGTTTTTAAGTTGTCTCTCCTGGACCTCTTTTCCAAGTCAGTTGTTTTCCCATGAGATATTTCACATTGTCTTGTATTTTTTTCATTCTTTTATTTTCCAGGTTTCTCATGAAACGATTAACTTCAAATGCTCCGTTCTAATATTTTAATTGAATTATTTTGTTTTCAGCGTTCACCAATCACTTTCATATGTTAGATTTTTTCCACTCCCTCCCCTTTATTCTTCCCTCCCTCCCCACTTCCTCCGTGAGACAGAGTACAATCTTTTACAGGTTCTATACGTGCATTCCTATTAAATGTATGTTGCAGAGAATAATTAAAATGAATGTGGAAACCATAAAACAAAACAAAATATAATATAATACAAAAGAAAATGGTCTCTTTATGTCTGTGATTCAGTTCTATTATTCTTTCTCTGAATGTGGAAAGTCTCAAGAGTCCATTGGGAATTTTTTAAATACATGCATTTAATTGAAATACTAAGTCTACCAGAAAAATTCCTAGCACATTGTGTTTGTTATTGTGTACCAAGCTCTCCTAGTTCTACACCTTTCACTCAGCCTCAGTTCATATAAGCCTTTCCAGGATTCTCTTAAGTTTTCCCGTTCATCATTTCGCATAGCACAATAGTATTCCATAACATTCATAAACCAAAGGGTATGCACATTTTTGTAACCCTTTGGGCATAGTTCCAAATTGCTCTCCAGAATAGTTGGATCAGGTCAGAACTCCACCCACAAGGAATTAGTTTTCCAAGTCTCCCACATCTTCTCCCACGTTTATCATCTACCGGTTTTGTCATGATAGCCATTTCGATAGGTATGATGTTGTACCTCAGAGTTGTTTTGATTTGCATCTCTAATCAGTAGTGATGTAGAGCATTTTTTCATATGATTATAGATGGTTTTAATTTTTTTCTCTGAAAATTGCCTGTTCATATCCTTTGACCATTTATCTACTGGGGAATGACATATTCCTGTACATTTGACTCAGTTCTCTCTACATTTTAGAAATGAGGTCTTTACCACAGACGTTATTTGCAAAAATTTTTTCCCAGTTTTCTGTTTACCTCCTAATCTTGGTTGCATTGGGTTGTTTATGCAAAAATTCTTTCAGTTTAAATTAATCAAAATTATTAATTTTGCCCTTCACAATATTTTCTGTCTTGTTGCATCATAAATTTCTCTTTTCTCCATAAATCTCATAAATACACTATTCCTTGCTCCTCTAGTTTTTTTTTTCTTTTTTACCGTACCAATCCTTATGCCTCGATAATGTATCCATTTGGACTTTACTCTTATGTATGGTGTCAGGCATTAGTCTATGCCCAGTTTCCACCACACTGTTATCCAGTTTCCCCAGAAATTTTTATCAAACAATGAGTTCTTATCCCAGAATCTGGGGTCATTGGGTTTATCAAACAGTAGATTGCTATATTCATGAACTACCGTGTCTTGAGTACCCTATTGAGTACCCTATTCCCTTGGTCTATCCTCTGTTTCTTAGCCAGTAACAAGTGGTTTTGACGATTACTGATTTATAATACAATTCGGGATCTAATAGGGCTAAGCCACCTTCTCTAGCATTCCTATTCATTAGTTCCTTCAGTATTCTGGACATTTTGTTCTTCCAGGTGAATTTTGATATTATTTTTTCTAGTTCTAGAAATAATTATCTGACAGTTTGATGGGTATGGCACTGAATAAGTAAATTAATTTAGGTGCCCATGAGCAACTGATGTTTTTTCCACTTACTTACATCTGATTTTATTTGTGCAAAAAGTGTTTTGTAATTTTGGTCATATAGTCCCTGGGTTTGTTTTGGCAGGTAGACTTTTAGATATTTTATAATGTCTACTGTAACTTTGGATAGGATTTCTCTTTCTATGTCTTGTTGTTGGTGTTTGGAAGTAATATAAATAAATGCAGAAGATTTGTATGGGTTTATTTTGTAACTTGCAACTTTGCCAAAGTTGTTCATTATTTAAAGTAGTTTTTTACTTGATTATCTGTGGTTGTCTAAGTATATCATCATTTTATCTGCAAAGACTGATTCCTTAATTTCTTCTCTGACTATTCTAATTCTTTCAATTTCTTTTTCTTCTCTTATTGCCACAGTTAGCATTTCTAATACCATATTGAATACGAGTGGTGAAACTGGACATACTTGTTGATCTTATTGGAAATGCATCTAGCTTGCCTCCATTGCATATAACACTTGCTGATGGTTTTAGGTAGCCACGGTTTATGATTTTATGGAAAGTTCCAATTATTGGTATGCCTTCCAGTGTTTTCAACAGGAGTAGTCGTTGTATATTTTCAAAAGCTTTTTCTCCATCAATTGAGATATTCATGTGGTTTCTGTTACTTTTGTTATTGATATGATTAATAATGCTAATAGTTTTTCGAATATTGAACCAGCCCTGCATCCCTGCTGTAAATCTTACCTGATCATAATGAATTATTCTAGTGGAACATTGCTGTTTTCTATTTGCTAAAATCTTATTTAAAACTTTTGCAAATATACTCATTAGAGAAATTGGTCTATCATTTTCTTTCTCTGTTTTGGCTCTTCCTGGTTTACATATCAGAATCATATTTCTATCATAAAGAAAATTTGGTAGGACTCATTCTTCAGCAATTTTCCCAAAGAGTCTATATAGTATTGGAATTAACTGTTCTTGGAATGTTTGATAGAACTCTCTTGTACGTCCATCTGGCCCTGGATATTTTTTTCTAGGGAGTTCATTGACGGCTTGTTCCATTTTCTTTTCTGAGATGGGGTTATTTCAGTACTCAACTTCCTCTTCTGTTAATCTGGGCAACTTTTATTTTTTACAATAATCATCCATCGTATTTAGATTGACGAATTTACATGCATACAGTTGGGCCAAGTAATTTCTAATTTTAATTTCCTCCTCATTAGAGGTTAGTTCAGGCACTTCATTTTTGATATTGGTAATTTGGTTTTCTTCTTTCTTTTATAATCAAATTGACCAAAAGTTTATCAATTTTATTGTTTTTTTTTCATAAAACCAACTGTTAGTCTTATTTATTAGTTCATTAGGTTTCTTAATTTCAATTTTATTTATCTGTCCTTTGGTTTTCAGTATTTGTAATTTGTTATTTCTTGGGGATTTTCAATCTGTTTTTTTCTAGCTTTTTCAGCTTCATGCCCTATTTATTGATCTCCTCTTTCTCTATTTAATTCACATAAGCATTGAAAGATATAAAAATTCCCCAAAGAATGCTTTTGTAGTGTCCCGTAAGATTTGGCAGTTTGTCTTCTTATTGTAATTCTCTTGAATGAAGTTCTTGAGAGTTTCTATAATTTGTTGTTTAACCCACTTATTCTTTTGCTTAGTTTCCAATTAGTTTTTCCTTTATACTTCCCTGGCCTTTGATTACATATAAGTTTTATTGCATTATGATCTGAGAAGCATGCATTGACTATCTCTGTGGTTCTGTACTGGATTGTGAGGTTTTCAGTGGCTTAGTACATTGTCAGTTTTTGTATATGTGCCATGTACCACTGAGAAAAGTGTATATTCCTTTCTATCACCATTCAGTTTTCTCCAGAGATTTATCATATCTACCTTACGCAGAGTTCTATTCACCTTCTTAACCTCTTTCTTGTTTATTTTGAGGTTAGATTTATCAAGTTCAGAGAGTGGGAGGTTCAGACCCCCCACTAATATTGTTTTGCTGTGTTTTTCTTGCTATGACTCCCTTAACTTCTCCTCTAAGAATTTGGACGCTATAACATTTAGAGATGTTTAGAACTGAAATTGCTTTATTCTCTTAGTTCCTTTTAGTAGGATACAGCTTCTTTCTTTATCTCTACTGATTAGATCGATTTCTGCTTTTGTTTTGTGAGAGATTAGGATTCTTATCCCCGCTTTTTTTACATCAGATGAAACACAAAATATTCTGCTCCAATATTTTACCTTTAATCTGTGTGTGTGCTCCAGTTTCAAATGTGTTTATTGTAAACAACATATTGTTGGATTATGGTTTTAATCCATTCTGCTGTCTGGCTCTGTTTTATAGGAGATTTCATCCCATTTATGCTCACAGTTATGATTACTGTCTGCGTCTTTCATTCCATCCCCTCTCCCCTTGTTTATGCTTTTAGTTCTCACTTATGTCTTCCCCTCGACACTGGAGTTTTAATTTTTGACCATAGCCTCCCTCAGTCTTCCCTCCCTTCTTTCAGTCACGCTTCTTTTTCATCCTCTTTTCCCTTACTGCTTCTTCCCTCCCCTCCCTTTTGGCTTCCCCTCCCTTTTAGCTTCCTCTCCCTTTTCTTTCCCCCTTCCCCTCCTCCTGCCTATAGAGCTAATTGTGTTTGTATACTTAACTGATTTTCTTTTATCCTCCTTGAATCCAATCAGATGAGAGTACCTCTCAAATAACACTCATTTCTTTCCCCTCTTTCCCTCAACTGTAATGTGTTTTTTGCCTCTTCCTGTGATGGAATTTGTTTTTTCCTGCCTCCTCCTTTTCACATCACCCATTACAATCCCTTTGTACCCTTAAATCACATTTATTATCATCACATTATTTAATTTCTACCCACTCCCTTTATCTATGTACATTGCTTTTACATTTGATAATAAGTATACAATTGGCAAGATTAACAAGTATTGTCTTCCCTTATAGGAATGTAAACAGTTTGCCCGTGTTGTGTAACAACTCCCCTCCCCCCCCCCGTTTACCTTTTTATGCTTCTTTTCAGACCTGAGTTTGAATATCAAATTTTCTGCTAAGTTCTGGCCTCTTCATCAGGAAGTTCTGGAAATCATTTATTTCATTGAATGTCTATCTGCTTGCTTGAAATAGCATGCTCCTCTTTGTTGGATAATTAATCTTCGTGGTAGTCCCAGCTCCTTTGTCTTACAGAATATCATATTCCTATTTCTTTGATCTTTTAATGTAGAAGCTGCAAGGTCCTATCTTATCCCGACTGCAGCTCCTCCATATTTGAATTGTTTCTTTCTGCCTTCCTGCAGTATTTTCTCTTTCACTTGATAGTTCTTAAATTTGGTAATGATATTCCTTAGTGTTTTTAGTTTAGGGTCCCTTTTAGGAGGTGAATGGTGAATTCTTTCAATGACTATTTTGTCCTCTGGATATAGGACTTCTGGGCAATTTTCCTTGATAATTTCTTGGATGATATTGTCCAGACTCACTTCTAGGTGTGGCGCCATGTGTATCAATGGCACTATCAATGTATACATTCCAGGAAAGTATAATGCCAAAGTAAATAAACTCACCCATAGTATTCTAAACTCCTCCATTTGCTGTAATGAATGATTACACATATTTGTGCTGTGGTGCTGGCTGATGGAACACATATATTTTCCTTTATTTATTTTTAATACTAATTTTTTCCTCCAGTTGCATATTAAGAAAATTTTTGATTACATTGGTTTGGTATGTGTACAGGCCTCTTAATTTAATATCACTGAAATTATCTATTTTACATTTTATAATGCTCTCTATCTCGTTTGTTCATAACTTTATACCCTCACCATAGGTTGGACAAATAGACTATTCCGAACATATTGTAGGATTATGGTTTTTGATCCACTCTGATACCCATTTCTGTTTTATGGGAGAGTTCGTTCCATTCACATTTACAGCTATGATCAGTAATTTTATATTTTTATATTTTTATATTTATATTTTCCATCCTATTCTTCCTCTTATTTGTCTTCTCTCTCCTTTCACCCTTTACCTCTTCTCCATTCTTTTGCCTCTACCACCTCCCCTGGTTTGTCCTCCCTTCTGCCATCCCCCTCATCTTACTTAATCTCTTCTCCACCTACTTTCCTGTCAGGTAAAATAGGTACTTATATTAAACTGATAGCATATATTATTTTCTCTTTGAATCAATAATTATGAGAGTATCATTTGAGCAATGCTGATTAGCCACCCTCCCATATTCCCCTACATTATAATAATGTCCCATGCCTCTTCATGGAAAATAATTTTCCCCTGCCTGTTTCTTCCTCCTGCACCCATTGAACGTTTCTTTCTCATCCAGTAATTTTTTATATCATTTCTTCAAATTCACTTTATACTTGTATCCTCTGCCTATGCATATACCTTCTAGTTGCACTATTAGTTACACAATTTTTAAGAATCCCAAATATCAGCTTCCTGTGTGGGTATATAAGCAGTTTAGCTCTGTTGAATCCCTTATATTTTCTTTTCCATTGTTACCTTTGTAAACTTATCTTGGGTATTTACATTGGAGGTCAAATATTTGGTTTAGTTCTGTTCTTCAATGAAAAGTTGAAATTCTTCTATTTTTGGAGATGGTTGAGTAGAAAGATGGACCTGATCTAGCTCTCCCATAATAGCCCATAAAATACCTGGCAAAATGACTCTAAACAAATTCTAAAGCATCAAAAGTCACAAAACAGAGTGAAAGAGATTTCCGGCCAAAGACAGCCTGGAATCCAATAGGAAAGATCTATTGTACTGGACAAGGAATAGAATGCAAGTCAGTCAGGGCCAGGCAGCAGGGACAGGACTGGAGCAAGTTTCAGGGCATGGAACCATATTTTCCCAGATTTCTCTACCCACAAATGACAAATATAGCTTCAAAGTTCATTAAGAAAGCTCTTTCACCTGGGTGAGAAGGATATGATGTCTTGCCACAGCCCTGGCCCCAGGGTGGCGGGATCCATTGAGGCAGGACCATTCACTTTTGGAGCACTCATCCTAGCGACCCTGTGAGAATTGAATAACTGATCTGGATCTAATTCCTGAGTGGCAATCCTGGGGTGAGGAGGAGCAATGGAGGGGTGGAGCTAGTGGAGACTCTGGAGAAGGAATCCTACTCTCAGATTCTAGAAAGAAAAGAATGTTTTTTGTTAGTCCCAGACAAGAGTGCAGGCCAGGAGAGGGGGAAACTCCTATCCCTGGATTGTGCCACCTTGGAGGAACTGAGAATTTATAGGCTTCAAGAATATACCCTCTACTTGACAAAGGACTCAAAAAAAGTATCTGGCTGGGAAAATGCCCAGAAAAGGGGGAAAGGCTACAAGAGGTTATTTTCTTGGTGAAAAGTCATTTTCTTGCATCCTTTCAGATGAGGAAGAACAAAACATACTATCACAGGAAGACATTAAAGTCAAGGCATCTTCATCCAAAACCTCCAAAAATATGCAATGGTCTCAGACCATGGAAGAGCTCAAAAAATTTTTTTTTTGAAAATCAAGTAATAATGATGGAGAAATGAAAGTGATGCAAGAAAATCATGAAAAGTAAGTCAACAGAGTGCTAAAGGAGACCCTAAAACTGCTGAAGATAATAACATCTTTACAAATAGATTAACTTGAATGGCAAAGGAAGTCCAAAAATCCAATAAGGAGAAGAATGCTTTACAAAGCAGAATTAGCCAAATGCAAGAAAACAGTTCTTTAAAAATTAGAATGGATCAGATGGAAACTAATGACTTTATGAGAAACCAAGCTATTACAAAACCAAAATTAAAATAAAAGAATAGAAGACAATGTGAAATATCTCACTGGAAAAAATAACTGACCTGGAAAATAGATCCAGGAGAGGTAATTTAAAAATTATTAGTCTACCTGAAAACGATGACCAAAATAAGAGCCTAGATATCATCTTCCAAGAAATTATCAAGGAAAATTACTCTGAAATTTTAGAACCTAAGGGTAGAACAGAAATAGAAAAAAAAATAACAGATCACCTCCTGAGAAAGATCCCCAAAGGAAAACTCCTAGGAATATTGTAGCCAAATTACACTGTTCTCAGGTCAATGAGAAAGTATTGCAATCAGCCAGAAAGAAACAATTCAAGTATTGTAGAAATGCAATTAGGACAATGAAGAATTTAGCATCTTCTACACTAAAGGATCAAAGGGCTTGGAATATGATATTATAGAGATCAAAGGAGACAGAACTAAAACCAAGAATAACATATCCAGCAAAACTGAATATAATACTTCGGGGGAAAACAGTTAAAAAATAAAATGTACTGTTGAATGGAATGTACCAGGAGTAAGAGAAAGGGAGATGTAGAATGTAGCAAATCATCTCACACGCAAGAGCGAAAAAAAGAGCTTCTACAATGAAAGGAAGTAATTGAACCTTACTCTCATGGGATTTACCTTAAGGAGGGAATAACACACATTCAAGTGAATATGGAAATCTATTTTACCCTGCAGTAAGTCAAGGTAGAAGAAGATAGGAGAGAGAAGATAAGAGAAGCATCAGTAAATTGGGGAAAGGGAAAACCTGAAGAAACCACTACTGTAGGAGGACAGGCCAGGCGAGAGAATGGAATAAATGAAGGGCAGGATAGGACAGAGGAAAATATGGTTAGTCTTTTACAACACAAATATTATGGAAGTGCTTTGCATTGTTACACATATATGACATATATTGAATTGTGTGTTTTCTCAATGAGGGTGAGTGGGGAGGGAGGGTGAGATTATGAAACTGAAAACTTTAAGAAGGAATGATAAAATATATTTATGCATGCCACTAGAAATTAAGGTATATAGACAATGGAGTATAGAAATCTGTTTTGCCCTCCAGGAAAATAGAGGAGAAGAGGGATGGAAGAAGGGTGGATATTAGAATGGAGGACAGACTGGAGGAAGGGGTGGATGGGGTGCATGCTGTCCTGGAGTGGAGGATAGGGAGAGATGGGGAGAAAATTTTGAATTCATATTCCTGTGGAAATGAATGTTGAGCTGAAAAATTATTAGATTCTGTATTTGAAACAATAAAAAAGAAAAAAGTCCTTCTATTTTATTGTATCACCATTTTCCCCTTGATATTTTATGCTTCATTTTTCTGGTTAAGTGATTTCTGGTTGCAGTCCCAGCTCCTCTGTCTTCTGGAATATCATGATCCATGACCTCTGACCCTTCAATGTTCCAGCTCCCAAGTCCTGAATAATCATGATTATAACTCCCTGATATTTGATTTTGGGAGGAGCAAGCTGTAGTTTTGTTTTTTTTTTTTTTGACCTGATACTGCTAAATTTGGATATAATATTCCTTGGAGATTTTATTTTGGGATCTCTTTCTTGACTTTATCAACAGATTCTTTCAATGATTATTTTGCCCTCTTGTTCCAGGAAATCAGAGAAGTCTTTGATAATTTTCTTGAACGCTGTCCAGATCCTCTTTTTGTTTATAACATTCAGGTAGTCCAGTGACTCTGATATTTTCTCCTCCGGACCTATTTTCCAGGTTGTCTGCTTTTCACATGAAGTACTTTAGATTTTCTTCCATTGTTTTCATTCTTTTTTCTTTTATTCTTTCTCATACAGGCATTAGCTTCTACTTGTGCAATTCTAACTTTTAAAGTATTATTTGCCTCAATTACTTGTGCTTATGTTTTCGTTTGGGGAGTTCCATTTTTTTAAGCAGTTTTCCCAATTATTGACCGTTTTTATTCATAATTTCCTTGAATCACTTTCATTGTCTCCCCCATTTTTCTTCTGCTTCTCATATATGATTTTTAAGCTCCTTTTGGAGGTCTTCCATAAGTTCTTTTCTTTTTTCTTTTGTGCTTCAGACTACTTCCCGTTTTTCTTTTCTTTTTTTAAATTAATTTATTTAACTGTTAACATTCATTTTCACAAAATTTTGGGTTCCAAATTTTCTCCCCATTTGTCCCCTCCTCCCACCCCAAAGCACCAAGCATTCTAATTGCCCCTATCACCAATCTGCCCTGTCTTCTATCATCCCTCCCTTCCCTTGTCCCCATCTTCTCTTTTGTCCCGTAGGGCCAGATAACATTCTATACCCCTTTACCTGTAATTCTTATTTCTTATTAGCAAGAACAGGACTCGACAGTTGTTCCTAAAACTTTGAGTTCCACCATCTCTTCATCTCTCCCTCCCCACCCATTCCCTTTTGAAGGCAAGCAATTCAATATATGCCATATCTGTGTAGTTTTGCAAATGACTTCCATAATAGTCGTGTTCTGTAAGACTAACTGTATTTCCCTCCATCCTATCCTGCCCCCCATTGCTTCTATTCTCTCTTTGGATCCTGTCCCTCCCCAAGAGTGTTGACTTCAAATTTGTCCCTCCTCCCATTGCCCTCCCTTCCATCATCCCCCCCACCCTTCTTATCCCCTTCTCCCCCACTTTCCTGTATTGTAAGATTGGTTTTCATACCAAAATGAGTGTGTATTTTATTCCTTCCTTTAACGGAATGTAATGAAAGTAAACTTCATGTTTTTCTCTCACCTCCCTTCTTTTCCCCTCTACTAAAAAGTCTTTTGCTTGCCTCTTTTATGAGAGATAATTTGCCCCATTCCATTTCTCATTTTCTCCTCCCAATATATTTCTGTCTCACTGCTTAATTTCATTTTTTTAAAGACATGATCCCATCCTATTCTATTCACTCTGTGCTCTCTGTCTCTGTGTGTATGCGTGTATGTGTGTGTGTGTGTGTGTGTGTGTGTGTGTGGGCGTGTGTGCGTGTGTGTAATCCCACCCAGTACCCAGTACTGAAAAGTTTCAAGAGTTACAAATATTGCCTTTCCATGTAGAAATGTAAACAGTTTAACTTTAATAAGTCCCTTATGACTTCTCTTTGCTGTTTACCTTTTCATGCTTCTCTTCATTCTTGTGTTTAAAAGTCAAATTTTCTTTTCAACTCTGGTCATTTCATCAAGAATGCTTGAAAGTCCCCAATTTCATTGAAAGACCATTTTTCCCCCTGAAGTATTATACTCAGTTTTGCTAGGTAGCTGATTCTTGGTTTTAGTCCTAGTTCCTTTGACTTCTGGAATATCCTATTCCATGCCCTTCAATCCCTTAATGTAGAAGCTGCTAGATCTTGTATTATCCTGATTGTATTTCCACAATACTTGAATTGTTTCTTTCTAGCTGCTTGCAATATTTTCTCCTTGACCAGGGAACTCTGGAATTTGGCCACAATGTTCCTCGGAGTTTCTCTTTTTGGATCTCTTTCAGGCAGTGATCTGTGGATTCCTTGAATACCTATTTTGCCCTCTGGTTCTAAAATCTCAGGGCAGTTTTTCTGGATAATTTCATGAAAGATGATGTCTAGGCTCTTTTTTTCATCATGGCTTTCAGGCAGTCCCATAATTTTTAAATTGTCTCTCCTGGATCTATTTTCCAGGTCTGTTGTGTTTCCAATGAGATATTTCATATTATCTTCCATTTTTTCATTGTTTTGTTTTTGTTTTGTGATTTCTTGGTTTCTCATAAATTCATTAGCTTCCATCTGTTCCATTCTAATTTTGAAAGAACTCTTTTCTTCAGTTCGCTTTTGAACCTCCTTTTCCATTTGGCTAATTCTGCTTTTTAAAGCATTCTTCTCCTCATTGGCTTTTTGACCCTCTTTTGCCAATTTAGTTAGCCTATTTTTCAAGGTGTTATTTTCTTCAGCATTTTTTTGGGTCTCCTTTAGCAAGGTGTTGACCTGCTTCTCATGCTTTTCTTGCATCTCTCTCATTACTCTTCCCAGTTTTTCTTCCACCTCTCTAACTTGATTTTCAAAATCCTTTTTGAGCTCTTCCATGGCCTGAGCCCATGGTATATTTATTTTGGATGTGTGGGATACAGAAGCCTTGATTTCTGTGTCTTTCCCTGATGGTAAGCATTGTTCTTCCTCATCAGAAAGGAAGGGAGGAATTATCTGTTCATCAAGAAAGTAACCTATAGTCTTATTTTTTTTCCCTTTTCTGGACATTTTCCCAGCCAGTGACTTGCCTTCTGAGTTTTCTTTCCACCCCCACCTCGCCTCCAGATCCACCCAGCCAGCGCTTGGGGTTTGAGATTCAAATGCTGCTTCCCAGCCTCAGGGCTTTGGGTGGGAGCAGGTCTGCTACTCAGTGTGAGATTAAGTTCAGGTGTGGGGGGAGCGGGGCAGGGCCTCCTCTCGGGGCTCAGTTCCCTCAAGGGGTTTATGCTGTGACCTTCAACAATGGATCCGAGCTCCTGCCTGCTTGGGGAGCCCCTGTCCACCGCTGCTCTGCTGCTGCCTCCCGAGGGGGCCTGAGTTATGGGGCCACCCCACTCCCCTCTCAACCAGCCAAAGAGACCATCTCACCAACCTTTGGGGCCCTTGGGTGGAGGGACCTGCGTGGCTGCTGGAGATTTTGTCCCTGAAGCCTGCTCGGATCTGCTCCTCTAGGTGCTGCGAGGCCAAGGCAGCGCTGGGCTCCTCTCTGGGTCTGGTGTGCTACGGACCTTTGGTGTCCGTTTTCAGGGCTCTCTGGAACAGAAATGTCCTCTGCTCCGTTGTTCTGTGGCTTCTGCTGCTCCAGAATTTGTTGGGAGTTCTTCTTTACAGATATTTTATGGGCTGTGGGTTTGGAGCCAGCACATGTGTATCTTTGTACTCTGCCATCCCACACTTCACATTTTTCTTTGGGAATTTGGCCAATAGGTGTTTTGACACTCTTGTCTTTTTCTGAGTTTTTGTCTCAGTCTTCTCTGTCACCACAATAACTTTTTATGGTCAGATACATTTTTAGGTTTTGTTTGTTTGTTTTTGTTGTTGTTGTTATTTGCCAATTTTTTGGCCTTTCTCATTTCTTTTATATTGGATCTCTGCTCCCAGGTTAGAAAGTTAGGTGTGAAACTTCTTGTTCCAGTAGCTGCAGCCCCTGATTATTTCCTGGTACGTTGCTGGTGTTGCACTGAGGCCAATGAGGGATCCCTGTTTCTGGTGCTATGTTGAGGGAATGGTTGGTGCTACTGTAGACTGAATGGGTCTGAGAGCTTACTTGGTGCTGAGATGGTGTTCTAATGGTGATGGCCAGTGGATACTCAGACCTGGTGTGGATATTCTGTGTTTTTCCAAGTTTATACTGGAGCATATGGAGGTCTGACTGCTAGCCAATGCCTGTTTGCCTTGGGCTGTGCTCAAGGGTCTGGTTTCTTGAATATACTTTTTGCCCCAGGCTGTGCTGAAACATGTGGTGGTTCTTGGGCTGGACTCTCCTGGATTTACTGGCTATGTTGAGGCAAGTGGGAGATTCTGGTGTTGGCTTTTGCCTTTTCCACCACATTGTGTCTCAGAATCTCCAACTGGCTTGCTTAGGTAGAAATTTCTGCTGGCTTGCTGAAATTTTTCCTGTCCTAGAATGTACTCCCTTTTACTCTGAACTAGGTGAACCTTTCTTGCAAATCCCCTAAGTATCTGGGAGTAAAAGACTGTTCCACTCAGTCTTTCTCCTTGCTCCATTGTTCTAGGGTTTTTTCTGGGGCACCTTTTATGATCGTTGGAGGTCAATATGGGAGAACTATTGTGATTTACTTCTCACTCCACTATCTTGACTCATAGAAGTTGATCACCTGTATTTTCTTGGTGTTAATCGTTAGGCCACAATTAGCTCAAGCTGTAGAGAACTGATTCATATTTTGTTGCATCACAGTTTCAGAGGTTGCAGTGAGTGCACAATCTTTGGCACACAAGAAAATCATGCGTCAACTCTCCCCACAATTTTCTCTTTGCCTGTAGCAATTTGAAGTTGGAGAATTTACCATCAGTATGAGAACTGACCTTGAAGCTGTTTTCATCCTCATTGAAAGCATTTTAAACATGGCTGAAAACACCATTTAAAAAAGCATGGGAGCAAGTGTACAACCCTGATTTACAACATTGGTGACTGAGAAAGTGTTGAAGCATTTTCCATTATCCAGAACCAGGGTAAACATGCCATCATGTTGGGGTCCCCTAGACCATTACGGGGATCCCTAAACCCCGACCCAAGGCTCTCGTCCAGCAAGAGGCCTTGATCTAGTGAGTAATGAAATGAGGTGGGAGACAAGGTGGTGAGAGCTCCTTTTATTCCAGCTAGCTCACATGCATATATATAGCCTTAATTACATGAACATTGCTAAGCCTATACATTGAACCTATCACCTAACACTATTTCTTATATGGGTGTCTTCTCCACTGGACATCTGGAACTGGACAAAGAACTGCCACGTTGCCAACAAAGACGAGACCCTTCCTCCTGAAATCCATCTACTTCCACCCCTACTGACAAGCCCCCAGGTTATCTAGGTAGGCTCTCAGTGTGTTGTCCTGCGATGGACAGGGGTTGGCTCTAACTCGTCCCATTACACCATCACATAACTGAACTCCAGAAATCAGATTTTGCCATAATTTTCCATATGCTGTCATAACTATCATAGTTATCATAAGTATCAAAGGCCTTAGTCAGATCTACAAACATTATATAGAGACCTCTGTTTTTCTCCTGACATTTATCCTGGAGTTGTTGGGCAGTAGAAAGTATATCAATTGCTGCTTCACCCTTTCTGAACCTACACTGGCTTTCTTATAGATGACCATATTCCAGGTGAATCAGCCTGTTAAGGAGGACTCTGATAAGAATCTTTCCAGCAATGAGTAAGTGAAAGACCTCCTCTCCACCCGCCTTGATTTTCACAGGACAATCTATTTCCTTTACTTGTACAAAGATAGGCGATGGAGAAATCCTTAAACTCCTGGGGTATCCTCTTGTCATATAACCTGGAAAACTTCAGTCTGCATTTGTATGAGGGATGGTCTCACCCATCTTGTAAATCTCAGCTGTAATGCAATCAGTACCAGGTCCTTTGCCACACAAAAGCAGTCTAAATACATTCAAAACCCCTTCTTCAGTTAGAACTTCAACCAGGGAGGGACTGACTTCAACCTGAGGTAAAAAAGTCAATGATTTCAGTATTGATTGATGAGGGTCTGTTGAAAATACAATGAAAGTGTTCAGCTCATTTCTCCAGGATCATGTCCTTGTCACTAATCAGAATGACTCCATCAACATTTAGTAGTTGGTTGCCAAGACCTTTTCAGGGCTGCTTTCCATCTTTGTTGTCCAATTGTTCCACCCAATTCTCACCTGTAGCTCCAAGACGCTGTAGCATATACAGCAGTCTGATCACAGTAAAACATTTTGGCTGACAGGCTAAACCAGCTTGAGGGTAATCAAGGGATCTCCAAACTTTTGGTGAGTTAAGAGGATTTCTGCACCAAGCAAATAAAGACTTCCCCTGGTGCAGTGGGTGGATGAGAATAATTTGTTCCAATGACTATAAAGGCAGCTGAAGCAGGTTTTGTGGAGCTATTAGAGTTTGGTTAGACATCAAAGATGCCATGGTCAGCCACTGTATCTTGAGGCCTCACCAGTCATTCTGATTCTTTCCTACCACTATACTGTGAGGACGCTGGAGGAGAGAATGAGACTGATGAATTCATGCAACTCCTCCTGACTTAAATCAAATTTGTACATGATTCAAAGGACATTATCCATACTATTTTTAGCCATTTTATATATTTCAAAGTCCTATGGCAACAGGCAAGGGATGAAGCAGCAAATGTGGATACAATGGGAGTGAAAAATAAACACAGCATGCCCAAATTTAGAGAATCCACCACAAATGTTCACCAGAACTCTTTGTGCCTGTCCTATGGTAGAGTATTTGCAGTTCATATTGGTCTGATTATCTGGACACAATGAAACTTGACATTAGCATAGTGATGTCATTTTGGTCTTCTGAAAATGAAGGGAAACAGTCAACCAACCACCTGAAATGGACAACAGGTCTTTGGCCCTTAAATAGCCTTTGGGGCATCATAAAGGCAATTTGCTTGGTGGCTATCAGCACAAAGCTGAATTTCACCTGCCTACTGACTGAGTGGGAATCTTGCATCTCTCTAACATTCACTTGTTCTTTTCTTTTGATGGAGCTAAATGATGCCTCTTCTAGATGGATGAACTCTCTTACAGGTTAATTACATGGAGTAATCCTTTTTATTTAGCAGCTTTTAAATTATCCCAACCATTTTTGTGAAACCAGTTTTGATGTTTGACATTATTGTGAAATAGATCTACCAAATCTCTGAAGATCACTTACTCCTTTTCTTTCATTTCTTTTCTAAATTTTTTAAATTTATTTTTAGTATACTACAATCACTACCAAATATCTTAGATTTCCCTCCCTCCTTACCCCCACCTTTCCATTCCCTCCCTGAGACAGCATACAGCTTTATATATGTTCTACACATACATTCCTATGAAACAGATTTTCACCTTAGTCATGTTGCATAGAAGAATTAAAATGAATGGGAAAAACCATAAAACAAACCGAAATATTATACAAAAGAAAATTTTCTACTCCATTCTGCGATCGAATTCCATTGTTCTTTCCATGGATGGGGAAGGTATTTTGCCTAAAGAGACCATTGGGAATTATTTAAGTCCTTGCATTGCAATGTAGCATTAAGTCAACCAGAAAAATTCCTTGCAAAGTGTCGTTGTTGCTATGTCCAAAGTTCTCATTGTTCTACTCCTTTCACTCAGCATCAGTTCATATAAGTCATTCCAAGTCTCTCTGAAGTCTTCCTATTCATCACTTCTTACAGCACAATAGTATTCCATTTCAGTCATAAAGCACAATTTATTCAGTCATTCCTCAATTGATGAACATTGCCTTGATTTTCAGCTTTTGGCCACCACAAAGGGTGCTGCTATAAATATTTTTGTACATGTGGGACCCTTTCCCATTTTTATGGTGTCTTGGGGATACAATCCTAGAAGCAATATTGCTGGATCACAGAGCATGGAAAATTTTGTAGCCCTTCGGGCATAGTTCCAAATTCCTATCCAGAATGGTTAGAGCAGCTCACAGCTCCACCAAGAATGAATTAGTGTTCCAACACTCACACATTTTCTTCAGCATTTATCATCCTGTTTTGTCATGTCAGCCAATCTGATAGGTGTGATGTGGTATCTCAGAGTTGTTTTGATTTGCATTTCTCTAACCAATAGTGATTTAGAGAATTTTTTTTTCATATGACTACAGATAGCTTTAATTTCTTCCTCTGAAAACTGCCTGTTCATATCCTTTGACCATTTATCAATTGGGGAATGAATTGGATTCTTGGACATTTGACCTAGTTCTCTGTATATTTTAGAAATGAGGCCTTTATCACAGACACTAGTTGCAAAAATTCTTTCCCAGTTTTCTGCTTCACTCCTAATCTTGGTTGCATTGGTATGGTTGTGCAAAAACTTTTCACTTTAATGCAATTAAAATTATCCATTTTGCATTTTATAGTGCTTTCTATCTCTCATACAGTCAAAAATTCGTCACTTCTACCTAAAGATGATAAATATATATTTATTTGTAGTATCAATCTTTACACGAAGATCATGTACCTATTTGGACTTTATTCTCTGCTAGTTAGTGCCACACTGTCATCTAGTTCTCCCAACAAGGTTTTTTGAACACTGAGTTCTTATCCCAGAAACTCGGATCCTTGGGTTTGTCAAAGAGTAGATTGCTATAGTCATTAACTACTGTGTCTTGAAAACCTAACTTATTCCACCGGTCTATCTTTCTGTTAATTAGTCAGTACCAGGTAATTTTGATATTTGCTGCTTTATAATACAGTTTGAGATCTGGTAGAGCTAGGCCATCATCCTTAGCATTTCCGTGCATTAGTTCTCCTGATATTCTGAACATTTTGATCTTCCAGGTGAATTTTGATATTATTTTTTCTAGCTCTAGAAAATAACTATCTAATAGTTTCATCGGTATGGCACTGAATAAGTAAATTAATTTAGGTAGAATTTTCATTTTTATTATATTAATCAGGCCTACCCACGAACAACTGATGTTTCTCCACTGACTTGCATGTGACTAGTTGTGGGAAAAGTGTTTTGTAATTGTGTTCACATAGACCCTGGATTTGTTTTGGAAGATAGACTCTGAAATATTTTATATTGTCTACCATAGCTTTCAGTGGGATTTTTCTTTCTATCTCTTGCTGTTGGGCTTTGTTAGTAATGTAGAGAAATGCAGAAGATTTGTGAGGGTTTATTTTGTAACCTGCAACTTTGCCACAGTTGTGTATTATTTCAAGTAGTTTCTTATTGATTCTCTGCCATTCTCTAAGTATATCATCATATCATATGCAAAGAGTGATAAATTAGTTTCTTCTTTGCCTCTTCTGATTCCTTCAGTTTCTTTTTCTACTCTTATTGCTACAGCTAACATTTCTAGTACCATAATGAATAACAGTGGTGGGAATGGATATCTTTTTTCACCCTTGATCTTATTGAGAATGCATCTAACTTATCTTCATTGCATATTGTAAGGGAATTGTCAACCCTCAGCTCTCTTGGACGGCGTATACCAATCATGGCTCAGGTAATCTGAGGGGAGATTGGTAAGGCATGAACAAGATGGCGCTGGGAGGAAGGGTTCCTCCCCTGTTCACCACCAGATACTTCCTGAAACGTGGCTGGAAAACAGTAGCAAAACTTGCTTAAACTAGTTTAATCTTGCTTGTGCTGCTTACGTAACTAAGGCATACATGATACTATATAAGTGCCTGAGCTAGTTTGAATAAACGGATTTGCCTTACATCTTTGCCTCCCGTCTCATCGTTACTCACAGCGAGCTCCTTCAGGGTCGACAGGCCCTGCTGGTCAGATAAACCTGTTGGCTCGGGGTGAATGGCCCCGATAAATCTCATTCAGCATATAATGTTTGCTGAAGATTTTAGGTAGATACTTATTATTTTATGAAAAGTTCCCTTTATTCCTATGCTCTTCAGTGTTTTCAACAGGAATGGGTGTTGGACTTTGTCAAAAGCTTTTTCTGCATCTATTGATCATGTGGTTTCTGTTAGTTTTCTTGTTAAAATGATCAATAATGCTAGTAGTTTTCCTAATATTGAACTAGCACTGCATTCCTGGTATGAATTCTACCTGATCATAATGTATTGTGCTCCTAATAAGTTGTTGTATTATTTTGGCTAAAATCTTATTTAAAATTTTTGCCTCTACATTCATTGGGAAATTGGTTTATCATTTTCTTTCTCTGATTGGGCAAACTTCCTCGTTAAGGTATCACAACCATATTTGCATCATAAAAAGAACTTGGGAGGATTTTTTATTCCCCAATTTTCTCAAGTAGTCTATATAGTATTGAAATTAACTGTTCTTTCAATGTTAGATAGAATTCACTTCTAAATCCATCCCGCTCTGGAGATTTTTTCCTAAGTAGTTCATTGATGGCTTGTTCAATTTATTTTTCTGAAATAGGACTTCAAATTTCAGTTCTATTAATATGGGCAATTTATGTTTTGCAAACAATCATCCAACTGATTTATATTGTCCAATTTATGGGCATGCAGGGGTAAAAGTAATTTCTAATTATCATTTTAATTTCCTCCTCACTGGAGGTGAGTTCACTCTTTTCATTTTTGATATTGATAATTTGGTTTCCTTCTTTCTTTCTTTTAATCAGATTGACTATTTATCGATTTTATTGTTTTTTTTTCCATAAAACCAACTCTTAGTTTTATTTGTTAGTTCAGTTGTTTTCTTAATTTAAATTTTATTAATCTCTCCTTTGGTTTTCAGTATTTTTAATTTGGTATTTACTTGGGATTTTTCAATTTGTTCTTTTTCTGTTTTTTTGGATGCATGTCCAATTCATTGATCTCCTCTTTTTCTATTTTATTCATGTAGATATTCAGAGATATAAAGCTTCCCTAAGAATTTGTTTTGCAGTATCCCATATGATTTGGTAGATGGTCTCATTGTTGTCATTCTCTTCAATGAAGCTGTTGATTCTTTCCATGATTCCTTTTTAATCCACTAATTCTTCAGGATTAGATTATTTTTAGTTTCCAATTAATTTTTGGTCTACCTTTCCATGGCCTTTTATTACATGTAATTCTTATTACATTATGATCTTAGAAATATTCATTAACTATCTCTGCCTTTCCACACTGGATTTCAGGGTTTTTTACCCTACTACATGGTCAATTTTTGTATATGTGCCACTTGAAACTGAGAAAAAGGTATACTCCTTTATATCCCCATTTAGTTTTCTCCAGAGAGCTATCATATCTACCTTATCCAGAGTATTATTTACCTCCTTAACTTCTTTCTTTCTTTTTTTTTTTTGTTTTAAGGTTAGATTTATTACGTTCAGGGAGATGGAGGTGGAGGTCCTCCACTAGTAAAATTTTGCTGTCTATTTCTTCCTGTAACTCCCTTAACTTCTTCTCTAAGTATTTAGATGCTATACCACTTGGAGCATATATGTTTATTAATGTTATTGCTTCATCTTCTATCGTGCTTTTTGGCAGGAGATAGTTTCCTTCCTTATTTCTTTTAATTGGATCTATTTCTCCTTTTCCTCTGTCTGAGATTATATTTGCTACCCCTAATTTTTTACATCAGCTGAAGCACAATACATTCTGCTCCAACCTTTTACCTTTACACTGTGTGTGTCCCCCCATTTCAAATGTGTTTCTTGTAAAAAACATGTTGTTGGATTATAGTTTTTAATCCATTCTTCTGTCAGTTTCCATTTTATAGGAGAGTTTATCCCATTTACATTCACAGCTATGATTACTTTCTGTAGCTTCTCTCCATCCTCTTTCTCCCCCTTTTGTACTCTTAGTTCTCCCTTCTCCCTTACTCTCTGCAATAGTTTTAATTTTTGACCACCACCTTCTGCAGTCTTCCTTTGCTTCTTTCAGCCACCCTCCCTTTCACTCCCCTTTATCTTTACTATTCTTCCCTCCAATTTATCCTCCTCTCCCCTTTCTTTCCCCTTTCCTCTCCTACTGCATATAGAGCTAGTTAGATTTATATACTTGATTAAGTTTGTTGTTCCCTCCTTGAACCAAATCAAATGAGAGTAAATATCAAACAATTCTCATCTCCTTCACCTTTCTCTACTGTATTACAATTTTGTGCTTGTGCTGTAATTTACTGTTTTACGCCTCCTCCTTTTCACATCTTCTGTTACAATCCCTTTCTCCCTTAAAACACATTTCTATCACTACCTCATTTATTTTATACCTGCTCCCTCTAGCTATGAACATCCCTTTTATATTTCATAATAAATACACAGTTCTCAAAATTAACAAATATCATCTTTCCTTATAGGGATGTAAACAGTTTGCCTATATTGAGTAACAAGTTTTTCTTTTCCCCTATTTACCTCTTTATGCCTCTCTTGAGACCTGCATTTGAAGATCGAATTTTCAATTGATTTCTGGCCTTTCTGTGAGGAAGGTTGGGAAATTCTTTATGTCATTGAATGTCCTTCTCCTTGCCTGAAATATTATGCTCAACTTTGCTAAGTAATTTAATCCTTGGTTGTAGTCCCAACTCCTTTGTCTTACGGAATATCATATTCAAATTCCTTCAATCATTTAATGTAGGAGCTGCAAGGTGCTGTGTGATCCTGACTGTAGCTCCTCGATATTAGTATAGTTTCTTCCTGACTGCCTGCAGTATTTTCTCCTTCACTTGTTAGCTCTGGAATTTGACAACGATATTCCTTGTTATTTGTAGTTTGGGATACCTTTTCAGAGATAAATGGCAGATTCTTTCAATGACTATTTCACCTTCTGGATCTAGTACTTCTGGATAGTTCTCATTGACGATTTATTGGAAGATATTGTCCAGGCTCTTTTTTCGTGATCATTTCCTGGTAGGTCAATAATTCTTAAATTTTCTCTCCTGGATCTATTTTCCAGGTCACTTGTTTTTCCAATTAAATATTTTACATTTTCTCCTATCTTTTCATTCTGTAGATTTTGTTTGACTGATTCTTGATGTCTCACAGTGTCATTAGCTTCTACTTGCACAATTCTACTTCTTTTGAAATTCTTTTCTTCAGTTAACTTTTCCATCTCCTTTTTCATCTGTTCAATTATTCCTTTTAAGGAATTATTTTTTTCCAGTTAGTTTTTGTACTTCCTTTTCTATTTGTCAAATTTTCCTTTTTAAGGAGCTATTCTCTTCAGTGAACCCTTTTTCCCCCTATATTTTAAAAATCATTGGCGATTTTTTCTTCTATTTCTCTTATTTGTCTTTTAAAATCCTTCTTCAGCTCTTCTGAGAGTTCACAGACCCTTCTGAAGTTTCAGATGGAATTACAGTCTCAATGCTGACTTCTTTGGAATTCATGTGTTGGTCCTTATCCCCATAGAAGGATTCTATGGTCTTTTTTTTCCTGCTTTGCTTCTTGCTCATGATGATGAGGCTTTATGTGTTGTTGCCTGTGGTTCTTTCAGCTAGAAGCTAAAGATCCTCGTGCCAAGCTGGCAGGTGTAACAAAGCAGAGGCCAGGTGAAGTCTTTTTGTGTTTCCCCGAATTTTCCCTGGAGCTATCTTGTTATGTTTGGTGGAGGGGTGGTCTGGCCAGGGGTGGTCTCTTCAGCTGAGCTAAAGCAAAGGCAGGCTCAGTGGTTGGTGATCCTGGCTTCCCTAGTGTCTTCTCGTTTCCCTTGGGGTACTGAGGCACGCCTAGTATCCTGGTGTTGGGGGTTGTGAGGCTCCTCCCGTCTGGGGCTCTAGATCTCCTCCTGGTTCGCTGCTGTGGAGATATCTGGGGCAGCTTCATTCCTGCACTGTTCCCCTTCCAGCACAGGAAAAGAAACCTGCCTTAGCGATTTTCCTAGTCTCAAGTGTTACAAAAGTGTTTGCCCTTTCTGTGGATCCCACTGATCCAGGATTTTTCTGGGGAAATATTTTCTCTTTCTTTCAAGGTCAACAAAAGGAGGGGGAGAGAGCATTTACAGATCCCTCTGCCCTTTGGGCTCCCAGAAGTTCAAGTTGGTAACTTACAGGCATTTAATCTGCAGGTTGAATCTCAAGAGCAGCTGCTGCAGGTATTTGGGGTTCTGAGGCTCTCACTAGCTCAGTTCTGCTGGCCTCCCCCAGTGCTGCTGCTGCCTCAGACCACCCTGGGACTTCTTCTCCTTACTCCTTTTCTGCTCTACTATTCCCCACTCTGTGTTGACTCAATTTTACCTCCAACTTGGAAACAAAGTGTTTCCAGAGAAGAGAAGAGCTCAGAGCTTAGAGCTCAGAGAAGAGATCTAATCTCTTGAAATTAGTTCTTCTGTTAGTCATCTTGCCTTGAGGTCACTGCTTCTGTTGAATATGAATACTTAGCTTGGAGAGCATAAGTCTATGATCAGTACAGCACTGTGTGCCACATATTGCCTTCATCACTCTTACCTCCTTTCTGTCTCTTCTCCTTACAGTCACATAGTCTACTAAATTCAAATGTTGGTATGAGGATGCAACCAAAAAACATTTAGGTCAATGGAAGACAGTGTTAGTCATGAGATGCTCAAGTCTTCAGTACAAAATGGTCATTGCAGTTGCTTTTTTCCATCTCCATTCCTCCAAGGAGTTCCTGCAGTGGCTGGTAGACTGAGACTTCTCTAGCATTAGACTCACCCAGAATTATAAGCTTGTACTCTTTTGACACATTATCAATAAGAGTGTACAGTCTTCAGTTTATTTCATTTGACCTCACCAGGGTTAGCCATGTTGAGAACATAGACACTAATGCTGGTGGTGTGACATTTTCCTGCTAGTAGTAATCACATTGTCATGAGCCTGTCATTTGTTCCTTTTGGTAGGGACACAAGCTTCTTGACTCAATTGGTTTTGATTGCAAAACCCACACCGGCTTCGTAGTTTGTACCCTTCGCTGAAGCCTTTCCCCCAAAATAAGTGTATCCAGCTCTGACCTTCCTTTGTCAGCCTTGTTTCACTCTGGGCCAGTATGTGGATGAAAACTGCTGATTTCTACACTGCCTGGTAGGAGCTCCTTCTGGTGTGGTACTCACGCTAGTGTTGGGTAAACAGACAGTTTTTAAGCCATCATCTCTAGTCCTTTCACCACACCAGGAGGTGATCTGTGTGATATTTAAAGGACCAATGAGACACCCAGGTGGCTATTGAATCCCACTGCTGCTTCAAGTCTGTAGACAACTCTATAATCTTGGCTGCAGGTGGGCAGGGCTGTGATTACAGCTCCTAGGGTTTCCACACCTACACTTTATCACTTGTCACAGGACTTTGACATAACTAAAAATAGCAAATTTGTATGGCTGATGTCTTTTTATTTGTGAGACAAAGTTGTAAATGTAAATGAGACAGAGTTGCATGAAACCACTGGCCTCACTCTATCTTCCAAACTCATCATAGTCCAATGGCAAGATAGAGTCAGTATAACTGATGATGATTCAAGATGTGGTGTATGACTCTAGTGTCTTTGATATCTAACCAAGTTCTAAGTGCTGCATAGCATAACGTTCAGCTGCCTTCTATCACATGTTTGGGGTACATACCTTCCTAACTCACCAACTTGGTTGAGACGCCTTAGCAACCCTCAACCTGGTTTAACTCATATGCAGAAATGGCTTACCACAATATGACTGCTGGACATGCTACAGCTTTTTGGAACCACAGGTAAAAGTTGGATGGATCAGATAGGAACCAAATGTGAAAAGTAGCCCTGAAAAGGCTCAGTTAGCCTCACAGCAGAGATAACAGTTTTCCTTGAAAACACCCAACTCAGGCGGAGCCAAGATGGCGGAGTAGAAAGACGCACATACACATAGCTCCGAACCCACAACCCACAGAACGGTTGGAAGGGAGTAACTCATGGCGAGTTCTGCACCCAGAGGCCACGGAGTATTGGAGCGAGGGAGATTTCTGTTCCGGAGAGACCTGCAAACCTCTCGCGGGGGGTCCTTCACGCTGTGGACTGGGCGCCGGGACTGGGAGCGGAAGGCAGCCCTGCAGCGGCCGCGACACTGTGAGGAAAAGATCCGAGCAGCTATGGAGACGGGATCTCCAGCGGCCACGCGGGTCCCTCCACCCACAGAGGGACCTGCAAACCTCTCGCAAAAGGTCCGTCGCGCTGCAGACGCGGACCCCAGTCCAGACCTGTGGCAGCCGGGGCTCCGAGAGGTGCAGATCCGAGCGGGCTTCAGGGACGGGATATCCAGCGGCGGCACAAGCCCCCCCACCCACAGGTGACGAGGGTCGGTGAGAGAGTGTCTTTGGCGGGTCGAGAGGGGAGTGGGGTGCCCGCATAATTCAGGCACCCCTGGGAGATAGAAGCTGAGAGGCGGCTGCAGACAGGAGCTCCCCAAGCGGGCGGGAGCCTGGATCCATTGTGGAAGGTCTGTGCATAAACCCCCCGAGGGAACTGAGCCTGAGAGGCGGCCCTGCCCTGACCTGACCATCTGAACTTAATTCTCATACTGAATAGCAGCCCTGCCCCCGCCAAAAGCCCTAGGGCGGGAAGCAGCATTTGAATCTCAGTCCCCAAACGCTGGCTGGGAGGATCAGGAGGTGAGGTGGGTGTGAGGAGAATATTCAGAGGTCAAGCCACTGGCTGGGGAGAATGCCCATAAAAGGGAAAAGAAATAAAACTTTTGAAGGGTACTTTCTCAGAGAAAAGACACTTCCTCCCTTCCTTTCTGA
This sequence comes from Notamacropus eugenii, assembly GCF_028372415.1. NCBI lineage: Eukaryota > Metazoa > Chordata > Mammalia > Diprotodontia > Macropodidae > Notamacropus > Notamacropus eugenii. The sequence continues at coordinate 16,156,036 of NC_092876.1, read as the reverse complement.
TGAGGAAGAACAATGCTTACCATCAGGCAAAGACACAGAAATCAAGGATACTGTGCCCCAGCCCACCCAATGGGCTCAGGCCATGGAAGAGCTCAAAAAGAATTTTGAAAATCAAGTTAGAGAGGTGGAGGAAAAACTGGGAAGAGAAATGAGAGGGATGAAAGAGAAGCATGAAAAGCAGATCAGCTCCCTGCTAAAGGAGAACCAAAAAAATGTTGAAGAAATTAACACCTTGAAAACTAGCCTAACTCAATTGGCAAAAGAGGTTCAAAAAGCCAATGAGGAGAAGAATGCTTTCAAAAGCAGAATTAGCCAAATGGAAAAGGAGATTCAAAAGCTCACTGAAGAAAATAGATCTTTAAAAACTGGAATGGTACAGATGGACGCTAAGGACTTTATGAGAAAGACAGATATCACAGAACATAGCTAAAAGATTCGAAAAATGGAAGATAATGTGAAATATCTTATTGGAAAAACAACTGACCTGGAAAATAGAATCAGGAGAGACAATGTAAAAATTCTGGGACTACCTGAAAACCATGATCAAAAGAAGAGCCTAGACATCATCTTCCACGAAATTATCAAGGAAAACTGCCCTGAGATTCTAGAACCAGAGGGCAAAATAAATATTCAAGGAATCCGCAGAACACCGCATGAAAGAGATCCAAAAAGAGAAACTCCTAGGAACATTGTGGCCAAATTCCAGAATTGCCAGGTGAAAGAGAAAATATTGCAAGCAGCTAGAAAGAAACAATTCAAATACTGTGGAAATACAATCAGGATAACACAAGATCTAGCAGTCTCTACATTAAGGGATCGAAGGGAATGGAATAGGATATTCCAGAAGTCAAAGGAACTAGGACTAAAACCAAGAATCACCTACCCAGCAAAACTGAGTATAACACTTCAGGAGAAAAAATGGTCTCTCAATGAAATAGAGGATTTTCAAATTTTCTTGATGAAAAGACCAGAGCTGGAAAGAAAATTTGACTTTCTAACACAAGAATGAAGACAACCATGAAAAGGTGAACAGCAAAGAGAAGTCATAAGGGACTTACTAAAGTTGAACTGTTTACATTCCTACATGGAAAGACAATATTTGTAACTCTTGAAACATTTCAGTATCTGGGTACTGGGTGGGAGTACATACACACACATGCACACACGCACACATACATAGAGACAGAGTGCACAGAGTGATTTGAAGAGGATGGGATCATATCTTAAAACAAAAAGTGAAATCAAGCAGTGAGAGAGAAATATTGGGAGGAGAAAGGGAGAAGTTGAATGGGGCAAATTATCTCTCATAAAAGAGGCAAGCAAAAGACTTATTAGTGGAGGGACAAAGAGGGGAAGCAAGAGAAAAACATGAGGTCTACTCTCATCACATTCCAGGAAAGGAAAGAATAAAATGCACACTCATTTTGATAGGAAAACCTGTCTCATAACACAGGAGAGTGGGGGACAGGGGCACAAGCAGGGTGGGGGGGAGGATGGAGGGGAGGACATGGGAAGGAGAATGCAATCCGAGGCCGACACTCATGGGGAGGGAAAAGATCTTAAGAGAATAGAAGTAATGGGGGACAGGATAGGATGGAGGGAAATATAGTTAGTCCCATACAACACAACTAGTATGGAAATCATTTGCAAAACTACACAGATTTGGCCTATATTGAATTGCTTGTCTTCCAAGAGGAAGGGATGGAGAGGGAGGGAGCTAAAGAAGTTGGAACTCAAAGTGTTAGGATCAAATGTAATGTTCTTACCACTGGGAAATAAGAAATACAGGTTAAGGGGTTAAGAAAGCTATCTGGCCCTACAGGACAAAAGAGAAGACGGAGACAAGGGCAGGGAGGGAGGATAGAAGAGAGAGCAGATTGGCCACAGGGGCAACTAGAATGCTTGGGTTTGGGGGGGGGAGGGGATAAAAGGGGAGGAAATTTGTAACCCAAAATTTTGTGAAAATAAATGTTAAAAGTTAAATAAAAAAAAATCAAAAGTGAAAAAACAAAACAAAACACCCAACTCCCCATTTTCTAGAATATTGGGAGTTAAATGATTTGCCCAGAGTCACACACATTATCGTGTCGATTATAGACAGAATATGAAATCACTTCAGGATAATAAAACAGTCAATATTGGAAAGAGTAGTAGATAGACTCATTTATCTATATTTAATAGGGCTACAAATCTAACCAATTTTTTGTAATTCAGTTTAGAATTTTTAAGAAAAATCACTAGATTTATGTAACTTTCAGTGCTGACAAATATTAAGGGACATATACCTTAAAAACATCAATTGCAGAAATGAAGGTAATATAGATTTGTGATTATTAATAGCAATCCTTTTTATAATAACAAAAGTAAAATGGACAAATCACTATTAACTTATTGTAACAAACTATATTTTAGTCAAAGATAAAATGACAATTATCAAAGATTAAAATAAGAGGCTAGAGAGCACAAAGTCATCAGATGGAAATGCACCACTTTCATCTTGGTAGAAGCATGGGGAGTTGTGGATTTCATGTTTTCTGATCTCTTGCATATCATTACTTTATAGGTGGGCTTCCTTAACTAGTATCTCTCTTGTAAAGAAAGGCAAAGGTGATGAAAATTTGTTTTTTGGAACTGAATATTATGTTAAAATTAAAATATATTTTAAAATATTTTATGCAAGATTTGTGAAGCCCTCTTGCCTATATGTCAGGCAAAGCCATTGCTAAAGCTACAGGATACTTGTACCACTTGAGCTAACAAGCAAACAACTGCTCAGGACATTAGGACACTTGGATCTCTCCTCTTCTGTCTTTTCAAGAACAAGTGAAGGATGCTTATTTCGTTCTTTTGAGGGAACCTGAGAGATAATGAATCCTACAGCCATAATACCTTTTCACACACTTACACGTTAATTAACATTTCTTCATCTTCATCCCAGTGCTCCTGAGAGGACTTTATTTGGCAACTTCTCTGTTGCTACCCAGAGACAATTACCTCAGTGCAACGTTTTCTACCTCTTTGAATCTGACTGAAAAACAAGGAGAGTTTCCCCAAGGAGGTGCAAGAAATTTGTAGCAAAGGTGAAATTGACCTATAGGGCCATCCTATCAAACATGCTGTTGGACTTTAGCTACAAATGTAATGGGGAAAACTAAGGGAAAACATGCTTCCTAACCAAGGAGAATAGAATTATGATGGCCAGATAACAATGGAAAGTTTATAATTTTCTGAGGGTTCAGCTTAACCTGAGGGAATTCTGGAGGTCTTTTCCATGGCAAAGGAATTCAGTGATAACGTCTTTGAACAATTCAGATTGGAGAAGCTAAGAACAAGTAGACTTTTTCCTGATTCGGGTAAGATACAATGAGTTTGAGGGAATGCTTTTTCCTATTATCCCCTTTTATTTTTTCTCCATCTTTTCTTTCCTTCATTTTTCTTCCTTTCTCCTTTTTCTTTATTCTTTCCTTCTTTATTTCTTTTCTTATTTCTTTATTCTTTTCTCTCTTTCATTCTTTCTTTTTCATTCTTTCTTTCTGTCTTTGTTTCTTTTCTTTCTTTTGCTCCCTCCCTGCCCTGCCTTCTTTCTCTATTTTTCTTTTTTCTTCCTTTGTATTTCTTTTCTTCTTCCTCTATCTCTCTCCCTTGTTTCTTTGTTCTGTCAATTGCTTTTTTATTCCTCCCTCTCTCATTTCTTTCTTCCACTCCTTCTCTTCCTTCCTTCTTCCTCTTTCTTTCCTTCTTTCCTTCCTTCTTTCTTCCTTTCCATATCCCTCTATATATTCCTATTTTCAAAAATTTCCCTACTTTCATTCCTTCTTAGCAAAGGGAAGCCATGTCTAAGGAAAAGGAAATACAAGTGGAACCACGGTTAGAAACAAAAGTAATTCAATCTGTGGAACAACAAAAACCACTCAAACATCTCATTTCAATGGGGACTCAGAGGGGCACTTTATATACAGGTGACTGTGGTGGGGGGTGTAGGTTTCAACCATAAATGTAGAACATGAATGGGTAGTAGAGGCCATGCAGGTCAATGGTTGCATTTTTGAGTTGAAAATAAAGTACAGATAGAAAAAGTGACTAGTTCATGGTTGCACCTTTGGAAGTGGTTTAACTCAAATGTGAACCCAGGTCTGCTCATTCCAAAGCTAGTGTCATTCACCATATACAGTAAAAAAATTCCATCATTAGTCACTGGCACAAACTTATATTCCAGTCCTTCATGGTAGATATTACTTATGCCAACAAGGCTAAAGAATAGTAGGTGAAAGAGAGAAAATGATATTCTTTTGTAGGTGCCAATATTTTCAATGTTCACAATTTCAAGAGGAAGAAAAGGTTGAGCACAGGCATGTCAAACTTTTAGAAAGAGGTGAATACAAAACTTGAAATGGAAACAGGTGCTAAGAGAAACCTAGAGCATTTGGCCCTTTGTCTCTTCAAACTTCGCACCCAGAGAACTTTCATCTCTCTAACCTACTTAAATATTTGTGACTTTCATATTTTTCATTGTGTTTCTTTCTCTAAAACCACCTCCTCTTTCTCACTCATTTAAGTGACAATCAGGCTGCTGATATTAGATCAGTTTCAAACCCTGTCCAACCATTGATCGCACCACATAACTGATTGAAACTACAACAGACGGGTTAGTACATATATTTAAAAATAAAATCCAGTCTTTATTGTTAATTCTTTTGAAATATTAATAAATTAATATAAAATCAAGCTCCATTTGACAATGTCGTCATATCAGATTTCCCATAATTTTCTCAACAACATAGTACATTATCACCAATAATAGCCATAGATATGAGCCTGAAAACCTGCTTTCCTCAATATACGTACAAATAGTGTGAAGCGACTTAACTTTATCTTCTCTCATATGACAGGTATTTGGAAAGTAGTCCTGTGCTGTGTGCTAACAGGAACTTTTGTCTCTATATTGTGTTACCTTGATGTTATAACAGTGGACAAATGTACCCGATGTTTCTCATATATAATTGTACATTTAATTATTGCCTTTCTTCCTTTTTATATTTAATTGCTTAAAAGTTCACTCACTATAGTTCCCATTAGTATTAATTTGTAAAACTGATTTTTTATATAATCCTTCAACGGGAAAACAGAGGGAACATTGTTGGTGGAGTTCTGAACTGGTCCAATCACTATGAAAAAAAAATGTAGCAATGCCTAACAAGTAATCAAATTGTGAGTAATATCATTTGATCCAATGATATCATTCAGTATATAGAGATCAAACTAGAGGGAAAGGAACCATATGCATAAATATCTTTAAAGAAACTTCTTTTGTGATGGCAAAGACTGGAAACTGAGGGGATGAACTTCAATTGGAGAATGGATAATCAAATTATGGTCTGCAACTATAAAAGGAAGGGGAAAACTTCAGAGGAATTTGTGATCTGTGTAAAATGATGCAAAATGAAATAAACAGAAACAAGAGAATAACTGATATATCATAACTATAATCAACTTTAAAAGGGAGTAATTCTAATTAATATAATGACACATCACAATTTCAAAGGATTCATGACAAAGCAAGAACCATTTGTCTACAGGTAATGGACACAGGATACAGATTAAAGCATACTTTCTTTTCTTTTTTATTCTTTTCTTCCTTCCTTCCTTTAATCCTTTCTTCCTCCTTCCCCCTCCTTTCTTCACTTCCTTTTTCCTCTCTTCCCTTTTTTCCTTCCATCTTCTCTACCTCCTTTCCTTCTTCCTTTTTTCTATCTTTTCTTAAATAGATAATGTGGTCATTTCTCATACATGACGATGCATACATATAAGAAGATTTATTTTGTCACCTTACTGTGTGTGGGAGGAGTAAAGTGGGCAGAATTTTAAAATGACATATTCATATAAATATGATCACCTATGCCTATGTATTGTAGAATTCATGTATGTATTCAACATAACCAAAATGTAGCTTCTATGTCAGGAGCTAGTTGCTTTTCCTTTAAAGATGTTACCATTGAGAGTTAATTGCCAAGAAATATCTGCCTAGGCATTGTCCCAATGTCTTGGACCTTTAACCTTGAAAGATTTCTTTAGGGAAGTAGTGGACATAAAAGAAAAGCAAAAGGAGTATTAGGACAGTATACTCAATTAGATACCATTCCATATGAGACAAAAAGAGAGTTGGGGTTGAGGGAATCAGGACACTCATTTTGCTTGCCTGATGCCTCAGAATGGGAAAAAAATAAAGTGATAAGATCACAAGAGTCAGTGACTTACTATGTTGAATATTAGGTGAAGTGAGAGTATTCAGAGGAGCAGAGAGGATAGCAGGTCAGGTCAGTGGACTTCACAATTGTCCTGTGCCTGAATAGGGGAAATATATTATTGTATACATCTCCAACATTCACTTGCAATTTCTTCTTTAAATGAGTAGAAGAGGGTTTAAAGGAGCATGGTAGGATGAAACATTATAGTCCTTGTATACACTGCCATCGAAAGTCATGAAAATGTTTGAAAATGTCTTTTTAAATTTCTGACTTTTTTATACTCTTTATGACTATTTCTAATAACTTGATGCCCATGGGAAAGGAATATAGAGAGGTTAGAATCACTTCTCAGGAGACTTCAAAAAATTGAAGATCATCATTTTCACTGGTGTCTTCTGGTCTTGGTCAGATTATATGCACTGATGTATTCATGCGCATAAAATCCATATATTACAGAAAAAAGGAAGTCAAAGTCAGGTTATTGGGAACACTATTTTGCTTCCTTCAGCATTCATGTTTCTGATAAATGGCATTCTTAAGTTCAGAAATGTCATTTACCAGTGCAGTTCTGCACCACTCATATCACTCTATGAGAGGCTTTCTTAAGAGGTAACCTCACTTACCCAGAGTCACATTGTCAGTGTATGAGAGGGACCACATCCTATACAGTAATGAGGAAAATGAAATAATGTCTTCTAATCTTTACACACAACGTGTCCTAATTAATCACTACTTGACAGATTGTTTCCTTTCTCTTTGACTTCCTAGGTCATTCACTGGCTTCTAACAATGTCTAACTTTAACACCACTGTGACTGAATTTCTCCTTATGGGGTTTTCTGACACCCGTGAGCTGCAGATCTTATATTCTTTGCTCTTCTTTCTCATTTACTCAGCAGGCCTGATGGGAAATCTCCTCATTGCCATTGTCACCACCTTTGACAGGAGACTTCACACCCCCATGTACTTTTTCCTTAGGAATCTCTCCATTTTGGACGCCTGCTTCATATCAATAACTGTTCCCCAGGCATCCATTAACTCCCTGGTGAACAACAGAGCTATCTCAGTTACTGGATGTGCAGCTCAGGTATTCCTGCTGGTATTTATGGCATATGTTGAGATGACTTTGCTCACCGTTATGGCCCGAGATCGTTATGTTGCCATATGTCACCCACTTCTCTATCCAGTGATCATGAGTCCCCGTGTCTGCATTCAGATGACATTCACCTGCTTGTTCAGTGGATTTTTGTATGCAGGGTTTCATACTGGTTACACATTTCAATTGTCTTTCTGCCAGTCTAATGCGATCCACCAGTTTTTCTGTGACATCCCCTCTCTCCTAAAGATATCTTGCTCAGAGACATTCAGCCACACATTATCTTTACTTGGCTCTGGTCTGGTTATTGCGGTTGGCTGCTTTACCTTCATCATTGCGTCTTATGTTAGCATATTTTCCACTGTGCTAAGATTTCCCGTGAAAGAAGAGCAAAGAAAAGCCTTCTCTACATGTATCCCCCACATCATTGTGGTTTCTTTGTTCCTTATTTCATCTTCTTATGTGTACCTACAACCGCCTTCAGATTCTGGGTCCATTAAAGATATAATCCTTTCAATATTCTATTCCATAATACCTCCTTTTCTGAACCCTATTATCTACAGTCTCCGGAATAAGCAGGTGAAAGAGGCTTTACGAATAATAATTAAGAGAAAGTTTTTTTTTTTTAAAGAATGAGGCATAAACTGTGATTCGTTCTCAACGTTGTTGAATCTTATTCATCTATAAATGAAAAGTTCCCTTAGTATATGTATTTAATTGTAATTTTGTCAATTATTTATTGCTGGTTGTGTGTTGATGGGTACAAATAAGTCATTGGTCTAAATGAGTGAAAAACCTCTATTGACTTTAATTAACTTTATATCATAAGTATCAGTAGCATTTTTTAAAGTAATTGGAGGCATATTCAGGAATTCAAAATTATGTAATTCCTTTAACCCAAGGTCTTTGCAAGCATTGCTTATGACATATAAGTCAGAAATTTGTACCACATATAATTCAGAGAGTTCTTTTTCCAATTCAAATTTACACAGAAAATTCTGGTCCTTTAGGGGAAGCAGAATTCATCTCAACCTAAATCTTTTATGGGTATCCCTGAAGGTCAGTGGGATATTTTTTTAAAGTAACATGCTGGATTTAGTGGGTGTTTTTTTTTAAAGGAAGCTTCAAGGAGGAGATTAGTGTCAAATATATTCTCTATCTTCTTCTTTGTACATGGAATTATTCTTGTTCTAATCTTCTATCCATTCACATGGCCTTTTTTTTACTTCACACTCACCCCAAAACTTCTGTGTTATTTTATCTCCTTATATGCTTTTAGAACTCAAGACATTCTCTCCTCTAGGATTCACATTCTATTCTTTACATTGCTGTCAAATTTATCTGCATATACATACACATACATGTATATGTATGCATGCATATGTATTCATATCTACATTTGTATGGGTGTATGTGTGTATATATGTGTATACATATATACACATACACACGCATGGAAAAAGCTAAACCACATCTACCTCCTACTCAGAAAGTTGCAATAGATCCTTGATGGCGCTGGAATTAAATACAAACTTCAATATGCAGAAATTAATTTCTTTCACAATGTGGCTCCCACCTACCATTCAACACTAGATGAAAATATCAAATGGAAGAACAACTACATGATCAGATGAGCAACAAATTAATTAAACACTTTATAGAGAAAAAAAGGATAAATACTAGAATAATAAGTAGTGGATTTAGAGGAAAAAATAAAAGGCAAACGGAACACTTAAGAGAAATGTTAGTAGGTAAAAACTAAAAAATAAACAACTGATTTGAAATACAAGAAGCAAATACAGAAGAAAAATCAGGTAAATAAAATCAAAAGGAACAAGATAGCAGGAGTGACTGAATGAAAGAACAAAAAAAGTATTCTTAATCACTTATAATAAGCGACACACTGAGCCAAACCCTGAGAATACAAATAAAAAAAGAGAAACAGTTAATTCTCTTAAGGAATTTATACTCTAAGTCAAGAAACATAAAAGGAAGTTTAGCTATATGGCAGATGAGAGGCTTAGAATTCCAAATTTTCTGTGGGGTTAATGGCAAGACCATCTTTAGGTTACACCAGTAGATCAAATAACATTGCTAGAAGTCCAGAAAGTGCAATTTCACGGTACTAAATCACAACTTCTGGTGGTAATATATGTTGCTTAAGAATATAGAATTGTTGACTCTTATGTCACTCATATTCATTAATACGACCATGTAACCTGCCTGGGCCACAAGAAAGCCTAAGTTACATGAGCCTGAGTCGTATGGAGCTTGGAATGGAAGGTATTTTCTGAATGGGTGAAACAGGAAGGATGGAGAAGGAAGAGTCAGAGCTAGAGCAGAGTTGCAGGGAAGCTAGTCATGAGAGCAGTCAGAGCTAGGAAGGATGCAGGCAATTAGGCAGCTGGCTAGTGTGAATGAAAGAGATTGTGATTTTGTTTAAGAGAGCTTACTTGTGGATTGTTTAGCGGATTTGGTTTGTGGGAAGCCTGTCAGAGGGAGGCTTTGGGGTGGTATCACTCCCTGCATTTTTATTATTTATAGACTTTTGTTACTGTCATGAATTTGAGTATTGGCTATTTAAATAAATGTTTTGGTTTTGACTTCCATGTGGAGAGTATGTGGTATTTTGCAATTCAGAATTGTGCTTAGATTTTCATGGCCCCGGTAGGCACTGTGAATATTGCATTGGTGCTACACTATGTAAACAGATTTTTTTTTTACTAGTTATTTTTTAAATTAAATTATTTTATTTGTTTTCAGTGTTCTATGATCACTTCCATGTATGTTAGACTATTTTCCCCTCCCTGCTCCTCCTTCCCACCTCCCTCTGCACTCCCCTCCTGAGACAGCATACAATTTCATATAGATTCTACACATAAATTAAATACATTTTCACCTTAGTCGTGTTGCATAAAAGAATTAAAATGAATGGGAGAAATAAAAAAAATAATACCAAAGAAAATGGTCTGCTTCCTTTAGTGATCAAATTTTTAAAGTCCTTACATTGCAATGAAGTAGTAAGTCCACCAGAAAAAATTCCTCACACACTGTGGTTGTTGCTGTGTACAAAGTTCTCCTGGTTCTGCTCCTTTCACTCAGTGAAATGTGTCTTTCCAGGCCTCTCTGAAGTCTTTCTAATCCATCATTTCTTATAGCACAATCGTAATCCATTACACTCATATAGCACAATTTATTCTGTTATTTCTCAATTGGTGGGCATCCCCTTAATTTCCAGTTTTTGGACACCACAATTAGAGCTGCTCTAAATATTTTTGAACACTTGGGCCCTTTTCTGGTTTTTATGATCTCTTGGGGATACAGTCCTAGAAGCGGTGTTGCTGGGTCAAATAGCAGGCACATTTTTGTAGCCCTTTGATCAGAGTTCCAAATTGTTCTCACAGCTCACAGCTCCACTAACAATGTATTAGTGCTCCAACTCTCCCACATCTTTTCCAACATTTAACATCTTCCTGTTTTGTCATGTTAACCAGTCTAACAAGTGTGATATGGTTGTTTTAATTTGTATCTCTCTAATCAATAGAGATTTAGAGAATTTTTTTTATCACTACAAATAGGTTTAATTTCTTCCTCTGAAAATTGCCTGTTTATGTTCTTTGAACATTTGTCCATTGGGGAATGACTTGTACTCTTTTAAATTTGATGTAGTTCTCTGTATAATTTGGGAATTAAACCTTTATTACAGACAGTAGTTGCAAAAATTCTTTCCCAGTTTTCTTTATTTTTACTGCTATAATCATTTTATTAAGTATTGTGGTTGTAATTTGAATCTGATTCTTCTATCTCCAGTTAATCATCATATGTTTATTTTTTTATTTTTTAATATTTTTATTATGCTATTTGTTTTCAGTGTTCTACAGTCACTTCTATATGTCTTAGACTTCTATCTCCTCTCTCCCCCTCCTTCCCTCCTACTTACCCACTCCCTCTCTGTGATAGCATACAATTCTGTATAGGTTCTACACATACATTACTATTAAATACATTTTCACCTTAGTCCTGTTGCATAAAAGAATTACAATGAATGGGAGAAATCACAAAACAAAACGTAATACAAAAGCAAATGATCTGCTTCATTCTTTTTTTTTTCAATTCATTTATTTTTAGTTTTCAACATTCATGTCCACAAAATTTTGAGTTTCAAATTTTCTCCCCTTCTCTCCCCTACTCCCTCCCCAAAACACAGTGCATTCTGATTACCCTTTCCCCCAATCTACCCTCCCTTCTCTCACCCCACTCCCTTCCCTTGTCTCCATCTTCTGTCTATTTTTATAGGACAAGATTGATTTCTATACCCCATTACCTGTATTTCCTGTTTTCCACTTGCATGCAAAAACAATTCTCAACATTAGTTCCTAATACGTTTGTTCCAACTTCTCTCCCTTCCTCCCTTTCCACACATCCCCACTGAGAAAGTAAACAATTCAACATAAGCTGTATATAGTATAATAGTCATGGTGTGAAGGACTAACTATATTTTCCTCCTTCCAATCCGGCCCCCCCTATTTATTCTATTCTGTCTTTTCATCTTATCCCTCCCCAAAAGTGTTTACTTCTAGTTATCCTCTCCTCTCTTTTGCCCTCCCTTCTATTATCTCCCCCGCACCCACATATCCACTTCTCCCCTACTTTTCTGTAGTTTAATAATACAGATTTTTGTACCGAATTGAGTGTGCATGTAATTCCATCCTTAAGACAAGTGTCATGGGAATAAGCTTCACTCTTTCCTTCTCAACTTCCCTTTTTCCCTTCAGATGATAAAGCTTTTTCTTCACTTTTTTATGAGATATAATTTGCCCCTTCGGTTCACATAAGTCTTCCCAGGCCTCTCTGAAGTCTTCCTCTTCGTCATTTCTTATAGCACAATAGTATACGATTACATTCATATACCATGATTTATTCAGTCATTCCCCAATTGATGGACATCCCCTTGATTTCTAGGTTTTGGCCACCACAAAGAGTGCTGCTATAAATATTTTTGTACATGTGGGATCCTTTCCCATTTTTATGACCTCTTGGGGATATAGTCCTAGAAGCGGTATTGCTGGGTCAAAGGGTATGCACATGTTTGTAGCCCTTTGGGCATAAGTTCCAAATTGCTCTACAGAACTGCTGGATGATCTCACAGCCCCACCAACAATGAATTAGTGTTCCAACTCTTATACATCTTTTTCAACATTTACCATCTTCCTGTTTTGTCAAGTTAGACAATCTAACAGGTGTGATGTAGTTGCTTTAATTTGTATCTCTCTCATCAATAGTGATTTATAAAATATTTTCATATGGCTACAGAGAGGTTCAATTTATTCCTCTGAAAATTGCCTGTTTATGTACATTGACCGTTTGTCAACTGGGGAATGAGTTGTATTCTTTGAAATTTGACCCAGTTCTGTATATATTTTAGAAATTCAGCCTTTATCACAGACCGTAATTGCAAAAAATCTTTCCCTGTGTGTTTTTCTTAATGCTATATTCATTTTATTAAGTATTGTAGGTGTAATTCAAATCTGAGTCGTCTACTTCCAGTCAATCATTATATACTTCTTTATTTTTATTTTTAAAAAAGTTTTATCTTTATTATTTTCTTTTTTTTAAAATTAAATTTATTTATTTAACTTTTAACATTCATTTTCACAAAATTTTGGGTTACAAATTTTCTCCCCTTTTATCCCCTCCCCCCCCAAACACCAAGCATTCTAATTACCCCTATGTCCAATCTGCTCTCTCTTCTATCATCCGTCTCTGCCCTTGTCTCCGTCTTCTCTTTTGTCCTGTAGGGCCAGATAGCTTTCTATACCTCTTTACCTGTATTTCTTATTTCCTAGTGGCAAGAACATTACTCGACAGTTGATCCTAACACTTTGAGTTCCAACTTCTTTACCTCCCTCCCTCTCCACCCCTTCCCTTTGGAAGGCAAGCAATTCAATATGGGCCAAATCTGTGTAGTTTTGCAAATGACTTCCATAATACTTGTGATGTATAGGACTAACTATATTTCCCTCCATCCTATCCTGTCCCCCATTACTTCTATTCCCTTTTGATCCTATCCCTCCCCATGAGTGTCGACCTCGAATTGCCTCTCCTCCCCATGCCCTCCCTTCTATGATCCCCCCCCCCACCCTGCTTGTCCCCTTATCCCCCACTTTCCTGTAATGTGAGATAGGTTGTCCTACCAAAGTGAGTGTGCATTTTATTCTTTCCTTTAGTGGAATGTGATGAGAGTAGACTTCATGTTTTTCTCTCACCTCCCCTCATTATCCCTCCACTAATGAGTCTTTTGCTTGCCTCTTTTATGAGAGATAATTTGCTCCATTCAGTTTCTCCCTTTCTTCTCCCAATATATTTCTCTCTCACTGCTTGATTTCATTTTTTTTAAGATATGATCCCATCCTCTTCAATTCACTCTGTGCACTCTGTCTCTATGTATGTGTGCGTGTGTGCATGTGTGTGTGTGTACTCCCACCCAGTACCCAGATACTGAAATGTTTCAAGAGTTACAAATATTGTCTTTCCATGTAGGAATGTAAACAGTTCAGCTTTAGTACATCCCTTATGACTTCTCTTTGCTGTTCACCTTTTCATGGTTCTCTTCATTCTTGTGTTTGAAAGTCAAATTTTCTTTTCAGCTCTGGTCTTTTCATCAAGAATACTTGAAAATCCTCTATTTCATTGAAAGACCAATTTTTCCCCTGAAGTATTATACTTAGTTTTGCTGGGTAGGTGATTCGTGGTTTTAGTCCTAGTTCCTTTGACTTCTGGAATATCCTATTCCATGCCCTTCGATCCCTTAATGTAGAGGCTGCTAGATCTTGTGTTATCCTGATTGTATTTCCACAGTACTTGAATTGTTTCTTTCTAGCTGCTTGCAATATTTTCTCCTTGACCAGGGAACTCTGGAATTTGGCCACAATGTTCCTAGGAGTTTCTCTTTTTGGATCTCTTTCAGGCGGTGTTCTGTGGATTCCTTGAATATTTATTTTGCCCTCTGGTTCTAGAATCTCAGGGCAGTTTTCCTTGATAATTTCATGAAAGATGATGTCTAGGCTCTTCTTTTGATCATGGCTTTCAGGTAGTCCCACAATTTTTAAATTGTCTCTCCTGGATCTATTTTCCAGGTCTGTTTTTTTTCCATTGAGGTATTTCACATTATCTTCCATTTTTCCATTCTTCTGTCTTTGTTCTGTGATTTCTTGGTTTTGAAAAAAGTCCTTAGCCTCCATCTGTGCCATTCTAATTTTGAAAGAACTATTTTCTTCAGTGAGCTTTTGAATCTCCTTTTCCATTTGGCTAATTCTGCTTTTGGAAGCATTCTTCTCCTCATTGGCTTTTTGAACCTCTTTTGCCAATTGAGTTAGGCTAGTTTTCAAGGTGTTAATTTCTTCAACATTTTTTTGGTTCTCCTTTAGCAGGGAGCTGATCTGCTTTTCATGCTTTTCTTTCATCTCTCTCATTTCTCTTCCCAGTTTTTCCTCCACCTCTCTAACTTGATTTTCAAAATTCTTTTTGAGCTCTTCCATGGGCTGAGCCCATTGGGTGGGCTGGGACACAGAAGCCTTGATTTCTGTGTCTTTGCCTGATGGTAAGCATTGTTCTTCCTCATCAGAAAGGAAGGGAGGAAATGTCTGTTCTCCAAGAAAGTAGCCCTCTATAGTCTTATTTCTTTTCTCTTTTCTGGGCATTTTCCCAGCCAGTGACTTGACCTCTGAATATTCTCCTCACACCCACCTCACCTCCTGATCCTCCCAGCCAAAGTTTGCCGTCTGAGATTCAAATGCTGCTTCCCGCCTTAGGGCTTTTGGCGGGGGCAGGGCTGCTATTCAATGTGAGATTAAGTTCAGATGGTCAGGTCGGGGCAGGGCCGCCTCTCAGGCTCAGTTCCCTCAGGGGGTGTATGCACAAACCTTCCACAATGGATCCAAGCTCCCGCCCGCTTGGGGAGCCCAGGTCTGCAGCCGCCTCTCAGCTTCTACTTCCCGGGGGGGCCTGAATTATGCGGGCACCCCACTCCCCTCTTGACCCGCCAAAGGGACTCTCTCACCAACCCCCATCACCTGTGGGTGCAGGCACCCGCGCGGCTGCTGGAGATCCCGTCCCTGAAGCATGCTCGGATCTGTATCTCTCGGTGCCGCGGCCGTGGCCGCAGCAGGTCTGGGCTGGGCTCCGCATCTGCAGTGTGATGGACCTTTTGTGAGAGGTTTGAACATCCCTCTGTGGGTGGAGGGACCTGCGTGGCCGCTGGAGATCCCGTCCCTGAAGCCTGCTCTGATCTTTTCCTCTCAGTGCCGCGGTCGTGGCAGGGCTGCACTCAGCTCCCAGTCCTGGCCCCCAGTCCACAGCGCGAAGGACCCCCCGTGAGAGGTTTGCAGGTCTCTCTGGAACAGAAATCTCTCTCGCTCCAATATTCTGTGGCCTCTGGGTGCAGAATTCGCCGTGAGTTACTTCCCTGTAGCCTTTCTATGGGTTGTCTATTTTTATTTCTTAATTGTTTTACTATCTCATTTGTTTTCAGTGTTCTATAATCACTTTCATATATCTTAGATTTTTATCCCCTCCCTCCTCTTCCTTCCCTCCTACTTCCCCACTCCCTCTCTGAGACAGCATACAATTTGGTATAGGTTCTACATGTACATTACAATTAAATACATTTTCACCTTAATCCTGTTGCATAGAAGAATTACAATAAATGGGAGAAATCACAAAACAAAACAATACTAAAGAAAATGGTCTGCTTCATTCTTTTTTTTTCAATTTATTTATGTTTAGATTTCAACATTCATTTCCACAAGATTTTGAGTTTCAAATTTTCTCCCCATCTCTCCCCTCCCCCCAAAACAGTGCATTCTGATTACCCTTTGCCCCATCTACCTTCCTTTCTATCACATCCCTCCTTCCCCTTATCCCCATCTTCTCTCTTTTTCATAGGACAAAATAGATCTCTATACCCCATTACTTGTATTTCTTATGTTCCAGTTACATGCAAAAACAATTCTCAACATTAGTTCCTAAAATTTTTAGTTACAACTTCTCTCCTGTCTTCCCTCTCCACACATCCCCACTGAGAAAGCAAGTAATTCAATATAGGCTGTACATGTGTAGTTTTGCTAAAACTTTCCATAATAGTCATGTTGTGAAAGACTAACTATATTTCCCTCCTTCCTATCTGGCTCCCCTATATATTCTATTCTCTCTTTTGGCCTTATCCCTTCCCAAAAGTGTTTACTTCTATTTACCCCCTCTGCTCTTTTGCCCTCCATTCTATCATCTACCCCACACCCTACATATCCCTTTCTCCCCTACTTTGCTGTAGTGTAATAAAAAAATTTTTATACCAAATTGAGTGTGCATGTTATTCCTTCCTTAAGCCCAATGTGGTAGGATAAGCTTCACTATTTCCTTCTCACTTCCCCCTTTTCTGCTCAATTGATAAAGCTTTTCCTTACCTTTTATGTGACAGATGATTTGCCCCATTGGTCCATACTTATATGGACCTCTCTGAAGTCTTCCTCTTCATCATTTCTTATAGCATAATAGTATACTACTATATACCTTATATTCATATATTATAATTTATTCAACCATTCCCCAATTGATGGACATTCCCTAGATTTCCAGTTTTTAGCCACAACAAAGAGTGCTACTATAAATATTTTTGTACATGTGGGACCCTTTCCCATTTTTTGGATCTCTTGGGGTAGAGTCCTAGATGTGGTATTGCTGGCACAAAGGGTATGGACATTTTTGTAGCCCTTTGAGCATAGTGCCAAATTACTCTCCAGAACTGTTGGATGAGCTTACAGCTCCACCAACAATGAATTAGTGTTCCCACTCACCCACATATTCTCCAAGATTTATCATCTTCCTGTTTTGTCACGTTAGCCAATCTGATAGGTGTGAGGTGGTATCTCAGAGTTGTTTTGATTCGCATCTCTCTAATCAATAGAGATTTAGAGAATTTTTATCATGATTACAGATATCCTTAATTTATGCTACTTTTCTATCCATTTTGCACTTCACAAAGCTTTCTTTCTCTTTACTCAAAAATTCTTCCCTTCTAAAATCAGAAAAATATTCCTTGCACCACTAATTTCTGTATAGTATAAATCATTTTATCTAGATCGTGTACCCATTTGGACTTTATTCTCGTGTACAGTGTCATGCATTGGTCTATGCCTAGTTTCTGCCACACTGTTATCCAGTTTTCCCAGCACTTTTTGTCGAACAGTGAGTTCTTTTCCCAGAAACTAGGGTCCTTAGGTTTATCAAATAGTAGATTGCTATATTTATTGACTATTGTGTGTTGAGTACCTAACATATTCCTCTGACCTACCCCTGTGTTTCTTAGTCAGTACCAACTGGTTTTGATAATTGCTGTTTTATAATGCAATTTAAGATGTGATAGAGTTAGGCCACCTTCCATAGCATTTCTGGACATTTTGTTCTTCCAGGTGAATTTCGTCATTATTTTTTCTAGCTCTAGAAAATAAGTACCTGATAGTTTGATTGGTATGGCACTGCATAAGCAAAGTAGTTTATGTAGAATTGTCGTTTTCATTATATTGGCTCAGTCTACACACAAGCAACTGATGTTTTTTCACTTACTTAGATCTATCTTTATTTGTGAGAATAGTGTTCTGTAATTGTGTTCATATAGTCCATGTGTTTGTTTTGGCAGGTACACTCCCACATATTTTATATTGTCTACCCTAGCTTTCCATGGGATTTCTCTTTGTATATCTTGGTATTGGATTTTCTTAGCAATATATAGAAGTGCAGATAATTTGTGTGGGTTTATTGTGTAACCTGAAACTTTACCAAAGTTGTTTATTATTTCAAGTAGCTTCTTACTTGAATCTCTGAGATTCTCTAAGGATATCATCATATCATCTGCAAAGAGTGATAACTCAGTTTCTTCTTTACCTACTCTAATTTCTTCAATTTTTTCTTCTCTTATTGCTACCACTAACATTTCTAGTACCATATTGAATAACAGTCGTGATAATGGACATCCTTGTTTCACCCCTGATCTTATTTAAAATACATCTAGCTTATCTGTATTGCATATAATACTTAGTGAAAGTTTTAGGTAGATACTACTTATTGTTTCATGGAAACTTCCTTTTATGACTATGCTCTCCAGTGTTTTTGATAAGAAAGGGTGTTGTGTTTTGTCAAAAGCTTTTTTCTGCGTCTATTGAGATAGTCATGTGGTTTCTGTTAAGTTTGTTGTTGAAATGCTCTGCATTCCTGGTATGAATTCTACCCGATCATAGTGTATTATTCTCATGATAAGTTGCTGTATTCTTTTTGCTAATATCTTATTTAAAATTTTTTGCCAGTATATTCATTAGAGAAATTGGCCTATAATTATCTTCCTTTGTTTTGACCCTTCCTGGTTTAAGTATCAGAACCATATTTGTATTATAAAAAGAATTTGGTAGTGCTCCTTCTTCGGCAATTGGCTAAAATAGTCTATATAGTATTGGAATTATCTATTTCTTAAATATTTGATAGAATTCACTTGTAAATCCATCCGACGCTGGATATTTTTTCCTAGGGATTTCATTTATGGCTTCTTCAATTTCTTTTTCTGAAATGCAGTTATTTAAGAACTGAACTTCCTCTTTCATTAATCTGGGCAATTTATATTTTTTTAAAAAAATAATCAGTCATCTCGTTTAGATTGTCGAAGTTATGGGTATAAAGTTGGGCAGAGTAATTTCTAATTTTTATTTTAATTTCCTCCTCATTGGACGTAAGTTCTTCCTTTTCATTTTTGAAGTTAGTAATTTATGTTTCGTCTTCCTTTTTTTAAATCAAATTATCCAACAATTTATCAATTTTGTGGTTTTTTTCATAAAATGAGCTCTTTAGTTTGTTTATTAGTTGGATAGTTTTCTTAATTTCAATTTTATTAATCTCTCCTTTGGTTTTCAGTATTTCTAATTTGGTATTTACTTGGGGATTTTCAGTTTGTTCTTTTCTAGCTTTGTCAGCTTCATGCCCAATTCACTGACTCTTCTTTCTCTATTTAATTCCTGTAGGCCTTCAAAGATATAAAACTATCCTTACAAACTGCTTTTGCGGTATTCCATAAGATTGGGTAGGTTGTCTGATCATTGTCATTCTCTTGAATGAAGCTGTTGATTGTTTCCATAATTTTTATTTAACCCCTTCATTTTTTAGTATTAGATTGTTTAGATTCAAATTAGTTTTTGGTTTGTATTTCCATGGCCTTCATTACATACAAATTTTATTGCAATATCATCTGAGAATGATGCATTGACTCTCTCTGCCTTTCTGCTCTGGATTGTGAGGTTTTTATGGCCTAGTAAGTGGTCAGTTCTTATATATGTGCCATGTATCCCTGAGACAAAGTTTATATTTCTACATGGAAACATAACATTTGTAACTCAAGGGTTTTCTCAGTACTATGTTAGTTGGATGGATTTCATATACATACATTCACACACATATGTATATACACATAAATTTTTGTATATATGTGTGTATATATATATACATATATACTTGTATATATACATATATATGCATGTGTGTATATACATATATATGTGTATATACATATATATATGTATGTATGTGTGGCATATGATAGGAGAAAGACAGCAAGGTCAAGGCTGAAACATACAAAACCTTGAAAAAACATGAAATTATCTCATGTCATAGACTAGCTCAAAAAGGATTTTGAAAATCTCTTAAGGGAAATAGAGAAAAAATTGAGAAGGAAGTGAGTGATGCAATGAAAAATGAAAAACAACTCAACAGCTTGCTAAAGGAGACCCTAAAAAATGTTAAATAAAATAAAACCTTTAAAAACAAATAACCCAAATTGCAAAAGATATCCAAAAAGTCAACGAGGAAAAACATCCCTTAAAAAGTAGAATTGTCTAAATGAAAATTGATGTCCAAAAACTCACTGAAGGAAATTCCTTAAAACTTAGAACGTAGTAAATGGAAGCTAATGGCTTTATGAGAAATCAAGAAATTTTAAAGCATACCAGAAGAACGAAAAATAGAAGATAATGAGAAATATTCCATTGGAAAAACAACTGAACTGGAAAATATGTCCAGGAGAGATAAAGTAAAAACTATTGATTAGTCTGACAACCAGGATAAAGGAAAAGAGCCTAAACATCATCTTCCAAGATATTTTCAAGAAAAACAGCCCTGATGTTCTAAAACCAGAGAGCGAAATAGAAATAGAAGGAATCCAGAGGTCACCTCCTGAAAGAGACCGGAAAAGAAAAACTCCTAAGAATATTGTATCCAAATTCCAGTGTTCCCAGGTCAAGGAGGAAATATTACAAGCAGCCAGAAAGAAATGATTGAAGTATTGTGGAAATAGAATCAGAATAACACAGGATTTAGCAACTTCTGTATTAAGGGAAGAGTGAGCTTGGAATATGATATTCCAAGGGTCAAAGAGGTAAGATAAAAACGAAGAATCTCCTACCCAGCAAAAGTGAATATAATAGTTCAGGGGAAAAATGGAAATTTAATGAAATAGAAAACTTCCAATTATGCTTGCTGAAAATACTACAGCTAATTAAAATATTTAACTCTCAAATACAAGATTCAAAAGAATCATGAAAAGGTAAAGGAGAAAAAGAAGGCATATGGTGCTTAATGATTTGAACTGTTTCCATTCATACTTGGAAAGATAATATTTGTAACACACATACATGCACATATATAAGTACTCATATATATGTGTGTGTATGGATGTATGGATGTATGTGTGTGCAGCATATATGAGTGTATGTATGTGTGCATTTTTGTATGTGTGTATATATGTATATGTGTGTATATGTATGTATGTATGCATGTATGTGTGTATATACATATAGATGTATAGATGTGTACGTGCCTGTGTGTGTGGAGAGAGAGAGATGAGGGGGTACATAGTGAGATGAATATGAGAGGAGGTTACTTAAAAAAAATGTTAAGAAGAATGTACTGAGAAAAAAGAAAGGGAGAAATAGATGTAGCAAATCATCTCACATAAAAGAGGCCAGAAATAAGTTTTACAATGGAGATGACGAGGGGGGAGCTGAAAGGGTGTATGTTTAGCCTTACTCTAATCAGATTTCGCTTAAGCAGGGAAAAATAGCACACACTCAATTGGGTATGTAAATCTATCTTACCCTGCAGGAAGGCAGGGGCTAATGGGATGGGAGAGGGAGAATAATAGAAGGAACCACAGATTTGGGGGGAGGCATATTCTGAAGCAAACACTGTTGTAGGGGGCAGGTCAAGGGAGGGAATGGAGTAAATGAAGGTTAAGAGAGGATACAGGAAAATGTGGTTAGTATTTCCCAACATAATTGTTATGGAAATGTTTTGTGTTGCTATGTAGGTATGACCTATATTGAATTGCTTTCTTTCTCAATGAGGATACATGGAGAAGGAGGCATGGAGAGAAAGGGAAACTCAGATCTTTAAGAGTGAATGTCAAAAATTGTTTTTGCATGCAAGTGGGAAATAAGATGGACAGACAATGGAGTATAGAAATCTATCTTGCTCTACAGGAAAATAGATTTGGGGTTGTAGAAGGGGTGGGGATGACAGAAGGGAGAGGAAATTGGGGGAGGGGATGGATGAGTTACAAGCAGTAGTAGACTGGGTTTGGGGAGAGATGGGGAGAAAATTTGGAATCCAAAATCTTGTGAAAGTGAATGTTGAAACCAGAAAATAAATAAATTATATAAAAAGGGAAAAGCTAAAAGAAAACATAAGGGACTTAATAGACCTGTTTATATCCCAATACAACATGATGATACTCGTAATCTTTAAAAATTATATCACCGATAGTACAGGTAGAAGAAATATACATAGACAGAGGGTACAGGTATCAGGTGAATTTCAGGGAATAGTATAAAAAAAAACAAGGTATGACAAAGAGGAGTACAATGGGTACAGAGGGAAGAGAGCTAGACGGGCAAATTATTTCCCATGAAATGGCATGAAACATCCATTAGAGCGGAGAAGAAGATGGAAGATGGAAAGATGACTATGAATTGAACTTCACTCTTATCAGTATTGGCTCAAAGAGAGAATAATACATACAATCACTTGAATACAGAAATCTAAATTACCTGACAAAGAATTTGGAGGGGTGAAATTCAAATAAGGAGGGGTGGAGATTAACAGAGGCAGCGAAAATCAGGGGAGGTGGTAGACATAAGCAAAACAGTGGTGATGGAGAAAGAGACAGAGGACAAAGGAGGAAGTACAGGATGGAAGGGAATATACAGGTAGTGCTCATAACTGTGAATGTGAATAGGATGAATTCTCTCACAAAACAGAAGTAGATAGCAGAGTGGATAAAAATCCCGAATGATAGAATATGTTAGGAATAGTCTACTTATTAGATATTTGAGGAGAGGAAGAATTCATGACCAAACAAGAAATAGAGAGCATTACAAAATGTAAAATACATAATTATGATTATATTAAATTTAAAAGCTTTTGTACAAACAAAACCAATGCAAATAAGATGAGAAAAAAGAAGAAACCTGGGGAACAACATATACCGCATGTGTCTCCAATACAGACTTCATATTTCAATTATATAGAGAACTGACTGAAATGTACAGGAATGCATCAATTCAGCAGTTGATAAATCGTCAAAGCATATGAACAGACAGTTTTCAGATAAGGAAATCAAAACTAACTGTAAGCATATGAAGAAATTCTCTAAATCACTTTTGATTAGGGAACTCAGATGAAACAATTCTGAGATATCACCGTACATTTTCAGACTGGACATTCCAAAAAATGAAATGATAAATGTTGGAAAGGATGTTGGAAAATTGGGACACTGATGCACTGCTGGTGGAACTGCATATCAACTGGAGAGCAATTTGGAATTTTGTTCAAAGGGCAACCAAACTGTACATACCCTTAATTCAGTAATACTACTACTTAGTCTGTATCCCAAAGAAATCATTTAAAAGGAAAAAGAATCTACATGTACAAAAATATTCACAACAGCCTTTTTCCTGTTACCAAAATATTGGAAATTTGGGATGCTCATCGGTTAGGAAGTGATTGAATAAGTTATGGTGTATGGATGTAATGGAATGCTATTGTGCAAGAACAAATTATGAATAGGCAGATTTCAGAAAATCTTAGAAAGACTTGTATGAACCACTTAATAGTGAAATTAGCTGAACGAGGAAAACATTGTACAAAGCATCAGCAACTGTGTGATGATGAACTATGAATGATTCAGCTTTTTTCATCAACAGAATGAGCATAGAAAAGTACAAAGGACTCACAAAGGAAAATGTCATCAATATCCAGGTACAGAACTGATGAACTCAGACTTCAGAATGAAGTATATTTTTTCACTTATGTTATTATTTCTCTTTTTGATCTGTTTCTCCTTTCACAAATGTGACAAATACGGAAATATTTTACATGACACCACATGTATAAATTATACCAAACTTAGTACCATTTTCAAAAGAGTGGAGAGAGGGAGGTAGAAAAATTTGGAATTCATAATTTTGTAAAAATTAATGTCCAAAATTTCATTGACATGGAACTGGTGAAAAAAAATTAAAAAAATTAAAAAATTAAAAAAAATTAAAAAGAAAAGAAAGGAAATATAAACACTCCATCAGTTAGCATAACACTTCCATATATGGAGCCAATGGTTACACCAAAAGGAGAAATTTTAAATACTGTGAATAATTTCCAGTGGTGGAGCCAAGATGGCGGAGTACAAGCAAGCATTTGCTACAGCTCTCCCACCAAGCCCAGCCAAATACCTGTAAAACATGACGCTAAAAAAATTCTCTAGCTGCAGAACCCACAGAATGATGGAGTGAAGCAAATCCCCAGCCCAAGACAGCCTAGAAGGGTGACATGAAGAGTCTACCACACCACAATGGGAGCAGAGTATAGTCCAGAGTAGGCCATGCCAGCACAAATGAGACCTGAGCAGGCCTCAGGGGACTGAATCTCTGGCATCAGTGGTAGTTTCCAGAATTCACAACCCCGAAAAGGCGAGGATAAATTGGAAGGTCAATGGAAAGACAAGTTGTATTGAGAAAGTTCGGGTTCGCTCCTGTAAATGACGCTCTCGGACTCAATCAAAACGAAAGTAAAAAGCTTTAATTACATAAGGCACGGTACAGACAGTTTAGGACCGCAGAAGAAACAAAAGGCAAATATAATGATTATTAGTACAAAGGCTATAATTACAATAGATAGATAGAGGAAGAGAATACATCACCAATTCAAGGGAACCTCCAATAACTCAATCGGCTGGGAGCCCCGTCGCAGCCAGAACAACTTGAATTGTGTAAAGATGGTCCTTCGCGAAGCGTCCTCCCACGGGTGAGGCTCAACGGGACT
This sequence comes from Notamacropus eugenii, assembly GCF_028372415.1. Classification (NCBI taxonomy): domain Eukaryota; kingdom Metazoa; phylum Chordata; class Mammalia; order Diprotodontia; family Macropodidae; genus Notamacropus; species Notamacropus eugenii. The sequence goes on along the minus strand of NC_092876.1, from coordinate 16,131,290 downwards.
TGGTGGTCCAAGCTTTTTATAGGGTTCGCAAAAAAAGAAGGCTCTCAGCCAAGGCAGTTACATACAGAGTTTTAGCCCACTTCCCTAGCATATGCAGCTTGTGTGTCTGGGTCTAATTCTGGCTTTTTAATTGCTGACATGTTCAAAAACCTTGAAGCTCAGCACATTTTATCACTGTCAAGTGCTTATGCTCAAGGAAGGGGCCACCTTCCCTTGAACATAAGCAGTTTCAGGAGTGGCGAGTTCCTGTTTTTATTGCCAAGAACGTACAAGGTTTAAAGAATGGTCAGGTCCTGAGACTAAACGTTCAATAGCTCAGGCCTATTAAATCTGAATGATATTACAATTTTAATAAGAAAATCTAATTTCTTATTCACAAGTGTAAGAGAGTAGATTGGTTTGATCGCAGCCCCAGGGCAGTGGAGGGAGTGGAGAAGCCTCAATGGGGCAAAGGAAAGTGGCTGTTCTAGGAGATCTAGGCCCAAAGGTTATGGGGGGAACAAAGCAGCTGATAGTATATCCTTCACCCCACCTGGAGACAGAGAACTTCCTTGACAAAAAGCTCAAAGATAAGGCAAATGACTGGGGAAATGAGCAAAAAAAAAAAATCAGACTATAGAATAATGTTTTAGTGATGGGGAGACTGGAATATACAAACAGAAGAAGGTAGAGTTGCAGTTCTGCATTCAAGGCTTACAAGAGAAGTTTAAATTGTTCTCAGGTCGTGGAGGAACTCAAAGGAAATCTTGGGGATCAAGTAGCAGAGGTATAATGGAGATTGGGGGTAGGGGTGAGAGTGATGTGGGATAGTCATGAGAGACTAGTCCCAAGTAGTTACTTGATGGGAAGGAAGCAAGATGATGTTGAAGGGGATAATTTCTTACAGAATAGAATGACACAGGTAGCAAAGAATATCCAAAAAGTCACTGAGGAGAAGAATACCCTAAAAATCAGAATTGACCAAATGCAAAAGTCGTTACAAAAGCTCACTGAAGAAAATAATTCCTTGGAGATTAGTATGGAGCAGATAGATGCTAATAATTTGAAGAAAAATCACAAAATTATAAAACAAAAAGAAAAGAATGAAAAAAATAAACAGTGTGAAATATCTCCTTGGAAAAACAACTGACCTGAAAAGTAGATTCAGGAGAGACAATTTAAAAATTATGGGATGACATAAAAACGATGATCAAAAGAAGAGCCCAGAAACCATCTTTCAAGAAATCATGGAGGAAAACTGCCCTGCCATTCTAGAACCAAAAGGAAAAATAGAAAGGGAAAGAATCCACCAATCACCTACTGAGAGAGATTCCAAAAGGAAAACTTCTAGGAATATTGTGGTCAAATTCCAGAAAGCCAAGGTCAAGGAGAAAATATTGCAAGCAACAAGAAAGAAACAATTCAAGTATTGTGGAAACACAAGATCTAGCAACTTCTACATTAAAGCATGGGAGGGGTTGGAATACGATATTTCAAACGTCAAAGAAGTAGAATTGAAACTAAGAATCACTTACCCAGCAAAACTGAACATAATCCTTCTGGGGCAAAAATGATTACTTGGTCATTCTTGATAAAAAAGACCAGAGCAGAATAGAAAATTTGACTTTCAAACACAAGAATGATGAGACTCATGGAAAGGTAATCAGGAAAGATAAATCTTAAGGGACTTTTAAACTGTTTACATTCCTAGATGGAAAGATAATATTTGTAACTCTCCAAATTTTTCTCAGTTCTAGCGTAGTTGGATGGTTTATATACATACAGACAGAGGGCACAGGGAGAGTTGAATAGTAAGGGATGATATCTAAATTATAAAATTAAGGGAAAGAGAGGAATATGTTGGGAGGAGAAAGGGATAAATAGAATGGGGAAAATTATCTGTCACATAAAACAGGAAAGAAAAAGCTTTTTCACTGGAGGGAAAAATGGGAGAGGGGAGAGGGAAAAAGTAAATATTACTCTCATCAGATTTGGCTTAGGGAGAGAATAACATGCACACTCAATTTTCTATGAAAAAATCTATCTTACATTACAAGAAAGTAGAGGGAAAGGGATAAGCATGGTTTGTGGTGATCATAGAAAGAAAGGCAAATGAGAGGAGGGTATAAGCATAAGAAAATACTTTGAAGAGGGACAGAGAGAATAAAATAAATGAGGGGGAGGATAGGAAGGAGAGAAAAATAGTCACATCATGACTGTGATGCAAATGTTTTGCATGACTACACGAGTTAACCTATATTGATTTGTGAGCCTTCTGAGTGGGGATCGGTGGGGCAAGAGAAAGGGAGAGAGGTTAAAACTCAAAGTTTTAAGAATGAATGTTAAAAATAGTTTGTACATGCAACTGAGAAATAATCCTTACAGGCAATGGGGTGTGGAAATGTATCTTGCCATACAAAAACATAGAGGACAAGGGGATGAGAGAATGGAGAGTTATGCAGGGCAGATTAAGTGAAGGGATAATCAGATTGCATGATCTTTTAGAGTGGGCAGAAGGGAGAGATGGGAAGAAAATTTGGAACTCAAAATCTTGTGGAAGAGAATATTGAAAAAAATATAATCAATTATAACACATTTAATTATTCTGTTGCTCTTCTAGCCATGTGGTTATTCTTATATTTGTTCTTTCCCATGTATTCTTGAATGGTAGGTGGCAGTCACATTGTGAAAGAAATTAATATATACATATTGCACATTGTGTTTATTCCCAGAGGCAAAAGGGAATTATTAGAGCTTTCTGACTAGTTGAGTGACATAGTTAGGCACGTCCCCCACGCATGTACATTAATAGCGTATGGATCCTGGAGGAGGCAATCTCTGAATCCTAAAAACAAATGAGAAAATTAAAAACAACCCAACAATAGTGTGTAACCAAGTAAAAGACCATGTGAATAGAAAGAAGGTTAAAACAAAGAACAATCCCATATGCAAAATGAATATAGTGAGTATATTGAACAGTAGATCTCTATTCCTAGAAGAGTGCTTTTAAAAAAGTCTAATAATTTCAGCATGTTACTTTAAAAAGACATGCCACTGATCTTCACAGACACCCATAGAACACTGAGCTTAAGATGAATTTTGCGTTCCTCTAAAGGACAAGAATTATCTGAGTCGATTTGAATTATATGAGCTATATATTCCTCATTTGCACATCATAAGCAGTGCTACCAAAGTCCTTTGGCTAAGGGAATTATATTATTTTGAATTCTAGAATGTGTCTCAAAATGCTAAAAAAAAAAAAACAAAAACAAAAACATGCTACTGATATTGATAATATCAAAGTCAATTTTAGAAAGTTTTTATTCATTTAGACTACTGATTTATTTATACCCATAAACACACAAGTAGCAACCCATAAAATCACAAACATAAATATACACCTTAACGGAATTTTTCATTTATATATGAACTGGGCTCAACAAGATTGGAAAAGAACTGCAGTTTATGCTTTATTCCTACAAAGAAAGCTTTCTCTTAATCATTATTCTTAAAGCCTCTTTTATCTGCTTATTCCGTAGACTGTATATAATAGGATTCAAAAAGGGAGGTATTATGGAATAGAAAACTGAAAAGATTATATCTTTAAGGGACCCAGAATCTGAAGATGGTTGTAGGTGCACATAAGTGATTGAGAAAAGGAACAAAGAAACCACAATGATGTGGGGTACACAAGTAGAGAAAGCTTTTCTTTGGTCTTCTTTCACTGGAAATTTGAGCACAGTGGAAAATATGCTAATGTAAGATGCAGTGATAAAGGTAAAACAGCCAATCCCAACCACTAGAGCTGAGCCAAGTAAGAATAACATGTTGCTGAATGTGTCTGAACAAGAGATCTTGAGTAGAGAGGGGATATCGCAGAAGAACTGGTGGATCACATTGGACTGGCAGAAAGACAATCGAAATGTGTAACCAGTATGGAACCCTGCATACAAGAGGCCACTGAACAAACATGTTAAAGTCATCTGCATACATATATTGGGATTCATGATCACTGGATAAAGAAGTGGGTGGCATATGGCAACATAACGATCACGGGCCATGACAGTGAGCAAGGTAAATTCAACAAATGCCATGAAAATCATCAGGAATATCTGAGCTGCACATCCAGTAACTGAGATAGTTCTGTTATTCACCAGGGAGTTAATGAATGCCTGGGGAACCGTTATTGATATGAAGCAGGCATCCACGATGGACAGGTTCCTAAGGAAAAAGTACATAGGGGTGTGAAGTCTACTGTCAAAGGTGGTGACAATAACAATGAGGATATTCCCCATCAAGCATGCTGAGTAAATGAGAAAGAAGAGCAAAGAATATAAGATCTGCAATTCTCTGGTGTCAGAAAATCCCATAAGGAGAAATTCAGTCACAGAAGTGGTGAAGTTAGACATTTTCAGAATCCAGTGAGTGACCTAGAGAGCCAAAAAGAAATAAAACTGTCCATCAATCAGTGATTACACACAGGTGTACCGTGTGTTAAGATGAGAAGACAGTATTCCATTTATATCATTAATGTTTAAGACATGGCTTCTGCCATGCACTGGCTATGTTACTTTTGTCAAATCAGGTTACTGATCACGGAAAACCTTTCTGAAAGTTATATGAGACATGCAGCCCTGAAATGATGAAGAACATTTCTGTACTTTGCTATAGTGTGTAGGCAGATATTTCTTGGCCATTAATTCTCTATGACATCTTCAAAGGAATAAAAAGAAGGTCCTGGCATAGGAGCTACATTTTGGTTATGTTGAATACATATATACATATATAAGTATATCTGATCAAATATATATATATATATGTATTTATCGATTTTAATTTTAGGGTTTTTTTATTTCTGTATCATTCTACTCCTCTTTTCTTACCAATTGAGGTGACAAAAATAAAACACATTATACATATGTACAGTCACGTAAAAGAAATGATCACATTAGGTATCTCACAAAGAAAGAGAAAAAGAAAAAGAAAGAAAGAAGAAAGAGGAAAAAAGAAATGAAGAAAGGAAGAAAGAAAGGAAGGAAGGAAGGAAGGAAGGAAGGAAGGAAGGAAGAAAGGAAGAAAGAGAGAAAGGAAGGAAAGAAAGAGAGAGAGAAAGAAAGAAAGAGATAAAGAAAGAAAAAACAAAGAGTGAAAGAAAGGAAGGAAGAAAGGAAGGAAGGAAGAAAGAAAGAAAAAGAAAGAAGGAAAAAAAAGAAGAGAGAAAGAAAGGAAAATGATGCAAGGAAGGAAGCGGGTTTTCTTTACAATTTTACTATTACATAAGTTATGTTCTTTTTTTGCTTACTTCAGTTTTCACCATTTTACACATATCTTCCCAAATTCTTTTGAAATTATTCCCTTCATTTAACAATTGTAGATTATGATTTGTTTATCTATTCTCTAGTTAAACCCATCCTCTCTGTTTCCAATTCTTTGCCGCCACAAAAAGTGTTGCTATAAATACATTTATATGTGTGAGTTCTTTCATTCTTTCTTTAATCTCTTTGGGATAAGTGATATGATTGGGTGAAAGAGTACTATTCACAATCCAAATACTTGTTGGGAATTGCTTCAAATATCTTTCCATTATGGTTGGACCAGTTCAGAGTCCCATCAAAAACGGTCCCTCTCTTTTCCCGGCAAAGGACTACCTTAAAAAACAAAAACAAAAAACAAAAAAAAAAACAACTGTTTTACAAATGAATGCTCATGGGGGTGATAGTGAGGAAAATTTTAAATGATTTGATATAAAAAGGAAGAAAAGCACCAATTAAACATAAAATGATATATGAGATACCTCAGATACAAGTTTTCCAAGATTATGAAATCAAGGTACCACAACACAGAGACAAAAGTTCCTTCAAACCCAGCACAGAACTATTTTCCAGATACTTGCCATTGGAGAGAACCTAAAATAGAATCTCTTCATACAATTGGTACCTGGATTGACCAAAGGAAGTTTTCATCCCTGAGGTTTTCTTAGGCTATCACTGGTGATAGTGTACAATGAAGTTACTGGGAAACTCCTTTTACCTATATGATCCCAATGGCAGGTGGAACCTGATTTTATATGTAATTATTAATATTTCAAAAGAATGAAAAATAAAAACTGAGTTAGTTTAAAAATTTTTGTGTATAGTAATCTATCGCACTTCTAAGCAGGCATGTGCTGAGATCTGTGGTTGAGTAGAGTCAAGGAGTGTTCCAATATCAGCAGCCTGGAATCCACTTAAATGAGTGAAAAAGAGGAGATAGCTTTAGAGATAGAAACAGGATAAAAAATAAATAATTCACAAATGTTTATAGTAGGTTAGAGAGATGAAAAACCTCTGGATTTGAAGGAAGAAGACATCGCTTTCAAGTGACAACGGGACAAAAGTTCTAGGTTTCCCTTAACTCCCCTACATTTCAAGTTTTGTGTGGATCGATTCTAAAAGTTTTAAATCTCTCTGCTCAAAATTGTCTTGCACTTTAAGTAGTGAACTTTGAAAATTTTGGCACCTAAAGAAGAGTATCATATTCTTACTTTCACTTACTCTTCTTTAGTCTTGTTGGCATAAGTAATATCTACCAGGAGTGACTGGACCAAAGTTTGTACCAGAGTGAGTACTTAGTTCAACGGTGGAATCTTTTATTTATTTATTTATTTTGCTTTGCTGTGTATGGGGAAAGACATTGGGTACACATTTCAGTTAAACCATTTCCAACAGTGCAACGTTGAACAAAATCCTTTTTTTCGCTATGCAATTTTTTCATCTCTTAAATAAAAGTATTTCATTGCATGGCCTCAAAGGAAGGAGGGAAGGAAGGAAGGAAGGGAGGAAGGAAGGAAGGAAGGAAGGAAGGAAGGAAGGAAGGAAGGAAGGAAGGAAGGAAGGAAGAAAAGACAAGGTAAGGAAAAGGAAAGGATAAAGAAATGGAAAGGAAAGAAAGGAATGGAAAAAGAGAAAAGAAAAAAGAAAAAATAAGTAAGGGAGGGAGAGACAGAAGATGGAGAAAACTAATAAAAAGGGGAAATGAGAAAAAGCATTCCATTCAAGCTCATTATATCTTACCTGAAGGTCAGAAGGTTCCTTGCTGTTAGCTTCTCCATTCTGAGGTACTCAAAGATGATATTACTGAATTCCTGTACCATGGAAAAGACCTCCAGCATTCCCCCAGCTAAGGGCGGACTGGCAGAAAATTGTAAGGTTTCCATTGTAATCTGACCATCATAATTCCACTCTCCTTGCTTGGGAAGCATGTTTTCCTTGAATTTTCCCCATTATCTTTATAGTTCAAGCTGGACAGCATGTTTGATAGGATGTCCCCAGAGGTCAATTTCATCTTTGCTAGAAATTCCTAGTATTTCCTTGGGGACAATGGCCCTGCTCTTCAGCCAAATACAAAGAGTAGAGAACTTTGCACTGAGGTAATTGTTTCTGGGTAACAAAAGCCAAGATGCCAAATGAATCCTCTCAAGAACACTGGAATGGATTTGAAGAAATATTAATTAGTGGACATGGAAGAACACATATGCATGTAGGATTCATTTATTTCCAGGCTCGCTCAAAAGAATGAAATAAGCCTCCCTCATCCATGCTTGAAAGTGCAGAAGAGAAGAGATCTAAGTGTCCTGAGTTGTTTGGTTTGTTAGCTCATTTAGTACAGATTAACTCTGGCTATGGTTATGGCTTTGACTGACATATAGGCAAGAGAACTTCAAAATTGTGCCTAAATTTTTTTTGAAATATATTTTACTTTACATCACAGTGAGTTTCACAGAATCCCTCATCACATTTTTGCTTTTTTCTTCCTCAATTACTTTTCTTTCCCCCCCTTTTTTTTGTATTTTTGTCAATTTCGGTTTTCAACAATCACTTCGCTATATCAGATTTTTTTCTTCCTCCATTTTCCACCCTCTCCCTCACCCCTCCCTTCCCGAGGTGGTGCACAGTCTTATGAAGGTTCTACCGTACATTCTTATTAAATACATTTTCACCTCAGTCAACACTGCATAGAAGAATTGAAATGAATAGGAGAAACCATGAAAAGAAAATAAAGCCTAATACAAGAGAAAATGATCTGCTTCATTCTGGGATCCAATTCCATTGTTATTTCTCTAGATGTGGAAGGCATTTTGCCTTAAGAGTGCATTGGGAACTTTTTAGGTCCTTCCATCGCTATGAAGAGCTAGGTCTGCCAGAAAAATTTCTCGTACAGTGCTGTTGTTCTTTATAAAGTTCTCCTGATTCTCTTCCTTTCACTTAACATCAGTTCATATAAGCCTTTCCAGGCTTCTCTGAAGTCTTCCTGTTCATCATTTCTTATTGCAAATCGTATTCCATGACATTCATATGCCACAACTTGTTCAGTCATTCCTCAATTGATGGGCATCCTCTCAATTCCAGTTCTCGGTCACCATAAAGATATTTGCTTCAAATACTTTTGTACATGTAAGAGTCTTTCCCATTTTTATGATCTCTTTGCGAAACAGTACTAGAAGCGATATTACTAGGTCAAAGGGTATGCACATTTTTGTAGCCCTTTGGGCATAGTTTCCAATTGCTCTTCAGAATGGTTAGATCATCTCATAGCTCTACCAACACTGAATTAGTGTTCCAACTCTCCCACATCTTCTCCAGTATTAATCATCTTCCTATTTTTTCATGTTAACCAATCTGATAGGTGTGATGTGGTACCTCAGAGTTGCTTTGATTTGCATCTCTCTAATCAAGTGATTTAGAACATTTTTATATGACTATAAATGACTTTAATTTCTTCCTCTGAAAACTGCCTGTTCATATCCTTTGACTGTTGGTCAATTCGGGAATGACTTGTATTCTTGTAAATTTAACTCAGTTCTCTATATGTTGTAGAAATGAAGGCTTTATCACAGAAACTAGCCGCAAAAGTTCTTTCCCAGTTATCTGCTTCCTTCCTAATCTTGGTTGCATTGGGTTTGCTTGTGTAAAAACTTTTCAATTTAGAGTAATCAGAATTATTCATTTTGAATTTCATGATTTCATCTCTCTTGTTTGCTCAAAAATTTCTCCATTCTTCAAAAATCTGACAAATACATTATTCCTTACTCTCCTAATTTGTTTATAGTATCAATCTTTATACCTAGATCATGCATCCATTTGGACTTTTATTTTTGTGTATGGTGTATGATCTATGCCCAGTTTCAGCCACATTGTTATCCAGATTTCTCAGCAATTTTTGCCAACAGGTAATTCTTAAACCTGATGCTGGGTTCCTTGGGATTATCAAGCAGTAGATTGCTATATTCACTGACTACTGTGTCTTGAGTACCTAACCTATCTCCCTGCTCTACTTACTTGATCTGACATTATTTGTGGAAAAATGTTTTGTAATTGTGTACATAAAATCCGTGGGTTTCTTTTGGCAGGTAGACTGCCAGATACTTTATAATGTCTACTGTAATTTTAAGTGGAATATCCCTTTCTGTCTCTTGCTGTTGGGATTTGTTAGTGATACACAGAAATGCAAAATTTTTATGTGGGCTTACATTGTAAACTGCAAGTTTGCCAAAGTTGTTTTTTTATTTCAAGTAGTGTAGAGAACCTTGAGGGGTTTGAAAGAGCTCCTGATCAAGAGTTCCCCTCCTCCAAGGGAGAATAATAGCTGACTTAAGAAATTAAGTGATATATTGTTCTCAGGTGCAGGTCCTTGAATTCAGGTGTTGAAGTTCCAGGAAACAGGGCTCCCGCTATTCAGGATAACATTTCGATAAAGAGACCTTGAGCCCTCCCTTTCTACTTAGCACGATCTGCCCGACTGCACTGGCCACAGCAAAGGAGTTTGTTTGTTTGTTTTTTGACTTGATTCTCTGAAATTCACTAAATATATCATCATATCATCTGCGGAGATGATAATTTCGTTTCTTCTTTGCCTTTTCTAATTACTTCAAGTTATATTTCTTCTCTTATTAGTAAAGCTGGTGTTCCTTATGCCATATTTAATAAGAATGATCATAATGGGCATCCTTGTTTCACTCCTGATCTTACTGAAAACACATCTAGCAGAATGTAGCAGATAATTTTCTTTTATATTGCGTTTTACATGTTTTGTGATTTCTCCCATTCATTTTAGTTCTTCTAAGCAACATGACTAAGGTGAGGGTGTATTTAGTGGGACTGAATCTGCAAAAATCTACACAGAATTGTATGCCATGTCGAGGCAGGAGAAGGGAGGTGGGGGAAAGGAGGGGGAGGGACGGAAATAATCTAGGTTATAAGGAAGTGATTGAATAGCACAGAAAAAATAAAATGACAATAAAAAAAGTACATCTAATTTCTCCCCACTGCATCTAATGCTTGTTGGTTGCTGTAGGTATATCATTTTTGCCTTTCTTTTTTAAAAATTATATATTATTTTCAGTGTTCCACAATCACTGCCATACAATCTACTTTCTTTCTTTCCCTTCCTCTCACTCCCTCCCTCCTCACTTCCCCCCTCCCTCCCTGAGACTGCATACAATTTTATATGGATTATACACATGCATTTCTACCAAATACATTTTCACCATAGTCAAGTTGAATAGAAAAATTAAAATGAATGGGAGAAATCATATAACAAACCAAAATGCAATACAAAAGGAAATGATCTGCTACAATCTGCAATTGAATTTCCTAGTTATTTTTCTCGAGGTGGAAGGCATTTTGCCTTAAAAGATAATTGAGAATTTTTTAAGTCTTTCCCTTGCAATGAAGTTCTAAGTCTACCACAAAAAGCCCTCTCACACTGTGGTTGCTGCTGTGTACATAGTTCTCTTGTTAACCAATTTTCTGCTTCCTTCCCAATCTTGGTTGCATTGGATTTTGTTGTGCAAAACCATTTTAGTGTAATGTAATTAAAATTATCTATTTTGCACTTCATAATTCTTTCTGTCTCTTCTTTGGTGAAAAATTCTTCCCTTCTCCATAAATCTGATTAATAAATTATTACTTCACTAATTTGTTTATAGCATCAATCATTATGCCTAGATCATGTAACCAATTGGACTTTATTCTTGTGTACTGTGTCAGGCATTGGTCTGTGCCTAGTTTCTGCCACAATTTTATCCAGTATTCCCAACAATTTTCGTCAAACAATTAGTTCTTGTCCCAGAAGCTGGGGTCCTTGGGTTTATCAGGCAGTAGATTGCTGTATTCATTGCCTACTATGTCTTGAGTACCTAGCATATTCCACTTGTCTACCCTTCCATTTCTTAACCAGTATCAAGTGAGTTTGATAAATGCTGCTTTATAATACAATGTGAGATCTTGGAGAGGTAGACCACCTTCCCTAGCATTTCTTTACATTAGTTCTTGCTATTTTGGACCTTTTGTTCTTCCAGATGAATTTTGATATTATTTTTTCTAGCTCTACAAAATAATTTCCTGACAGTTTGATTGGTCTGGCACTAAATAAGTAAATTAATTTAAGTAGAAATATCATTTTTATTATATTGCCTCGATGTACCCACGAACAACACATGTTTTTCCACTTACTTAGATCTGAATTTATTTGTGTGAGAAGTGTCCTGTAGTTGTGTTCATATATTCCCTGGATTTGTTTTGGCAGGCAGACGACCAAATATTTTATATTGTCTACCCTAGCTTTAAATGGGATTTCTCTTTCTAGCTCTTGCTGTCAGACTTTGTTAGAAATATATAGAAATGCAGAAGATTTCTGTAGGTTTATTTTATAACTCGCAAAGTTGCCAAAATTGTTTATCATTTCAAGTAATTTTTTATTTGAATCTCTGGGATTCTCTAAGTATGTCATCATATCATCTACAAAGAGTGATAACTTAGTTTCTTCTTTGCCTATTCTAATTCCTTCAATTTCTTTATCTTCTTTAATTGCTACAGGTAATATTTCTAGTACCATAGTACATAATAGTGGTAATAATGGACATCCTTGTTTCACCTCTGATCTTATTGGAAATGGATCTAGCTTATCTCCATTGCATGTAATGCTTACTGCAGGTTTCAGGTAGTTACTGCTTATTATTTTATGGAAGTTCCCTTTATTCCTATACTCTCCAATGTTTTTAATAGGACTGAGTGTCGTATTTTTTCAAAAGCTTTTTCTGCATCTATTGAGGTAATCATGAGTTTTCTATTAGGTTTGTTGTTGATATGATGGATAATACTAATAGTTTTGGTAACCAGTTTTGAACCAGTCCTTCATTCCTGGTATGAATGCTACCTGATCATAATGTATTATTCTCGTGATAAGTTTCTGTATTCCTTTTGCTGAAATCTTATTTAAAATTTTAGCATCTATATTCATTAGAGAAGTTGGTCTATAATTTTCTTTCTCTGTTTTGGCTCTTCCTGGTTTAAGTACCAAAACAATGTCTGTATTATAAAAATAATTTTGGAGGACTCATTCTCCCTCAATTTTCCCAAATAATCTGTATAGAATTGGAATTAACTGTCCTTTAAATGTTTGATAGAATTCACTTGTAAATCCAACTGGCCCTGGAGATCTTTTCCTAGGGAGTTCATTGTTGGTTTGTTCAATATCTTTTTTTGAGATGGGGTTGTTTAAGTACTCAACTTCTTCTTCTGTTAATCTGGGGAATTTATGTTTTTTAAAATAATCATCCATCTCCTTTAGATTGTCGAATTTATAGGTTTAAAGTTGGGCAAAGTAATTCCAAATTATTGCTTTAATTTCCTCCTCATTGGAAGTGAGTTCACCCCTTTTATTTTTGGTATGGGTAATTTGAATTTTTCTTTGTTTCTTGTAATCAAATAGACCAAAGGATTACCAGTTTTATTGGCTTTTTCATTAAACCACCTTTTTTTTTAGTTATTAATTCCATAATCAATGTTGATTGTTTCTATGATTTGTTGTTTAACCAACTCCTTCTTTAGGATTCGGTTATTTGGTTTCCACTTAATTTTTAGTCTATATTTCCATGACGTTTTATTACATATGATTTTTATTGCATTATGATCTTAGAAGGATGCATTGACTATCTGTGCCTTTCTGCACTGGATTTTCACGTTTTTATGCCTTAGTCTATGGTCAACATTTGTATATGTGCTATGTACTGCTGAGAAAAATGTATATTTCTTTCTATCCTCATTCATTTTTCTCTAGAGATCTATCATATCTACTTTATCCAGAATTTTATTCAACTCCGTAACTTCTTTCTTATTTATTTTAAGGTTAGATTTATCAAGTTCGGACAGGGGGAGGCTGAGGTGGTCCACTAATATAGTTTTGCTGACTATTTCTTCCTGTAACTCCCTTAAATTTTCCTCTAAGAATTTGGATGCTATACCACTTGCAGCATATATGTTTAGTAATGATATAGCTTCATTGTCTGTGGTGCTTTTAGCAGAGTGTAATTTCCTTCCTTATCTCTTTTGATTAAATCTATTTCTGCTTTTGCTTTGTCTGAGGTTAGCATTGCTAACCCTCTTTTTCTTACACTGGCTGAAGCAAAATATATTCTCCTCCAACTTTTTGCCTTTACCCTGTGTGTATTCCCCCATTTCAAATGTGTTTCTTGTAAACAACATATTGTTGGATTATGGCTTTTAATCCATTCTGGTATGCATCTCCATTGTATGGGAGAATTCATCCCAATTACATTCACAGTTATGATTTATTATCTGTTTCTTTCCCTCCATCCTGCTTCCCACCTTTTGTGCCTTTACTTCTCCCTTCCCCTCCACAACAGAGTTTTAATTTTTGATCACCACCTCCTGCAGTCTTCCTTTCCTTCTTTCAATCCCCCTCTCTTTTACTGCCCTTTACTCTTACTACTTCTTCCCTCCCTTTAACCTCTCCAACCCTTTCTTTCCCCATTCTCCTACTGCTTATAGAGTTAGTTAGATTTGTATACTTAATTAAGTCTTTTGTTACCTCATCGAACCATATCAGATGATTATATCTCTCAAACAATGCTCATTTCCCTTCCCTCTTTCCCTCTACTGTAATATAATTTTGTACATTTCCTTGTGATGTAATTTACATTTTCTTCTTCCTCCTTTACACATGTTCTGTTACCATCCTTTCGCATGCTTAAATCACATTTTTATCATCACGTAATTTATGTTATAGCCATTCCCTGTAAGTCTGTATATACCTTTTATATTTCATAATAGATACAGAATTTTAAAGATTTATAAGCATCATCTTCCCTTATAGGGAGGTAATCAGTGTGCCCAAATTGAATAATAAGTTTTCTTTTCCTCTGTTTGCATTTTTATGCCTCTCTTGAGATCTGTGCTTGAAGATCAAATTTTCTACTGAGTTCTGGACTTTTTATCAGGAAAGCCTGGAAATCCCTTATTTTATGGAATGTCCATCTTCTTGCCTGAAATGTTATGCTGAACTTTTCTGGTTCCTTGGTTGTAGTCCCAGCTCCTTTGCCTGAGGGAATATCATATTCCAATTCCTTCGATCTTTTAATATAGAAGCTGCAAAGCTCTGTGTGATCCTGTCTCTATCTTATTGATATTTGAATGATTTCTTTCTAGCTGTTTGTTATATTGTCTACTTCACTTGATAGTTATAGCATTCATTTCTATGGAATATATATATATATATATATATATATATATATGTATATATATATATATATATATATGAAATATAATATATATATATATACATATATATATTAGCCTGTTTAACAATTTGTTTCTATCTTGTACACACAATATGTGGACAATGAATTTGACTTAGAATTCATCGGTAAAACACTGGGCAGGATGATCTTCAAGACATTGCAACAGGCCTTTAATAACTATGAGCAACTCATGGAAGGGAAGATCCATATTTTAAAAAATTTAAATTTACTTATTTAAGTTTTCAACATTCATTTCCACATAATTTTGGCTTCCAAATTTTCTCTCTATTTCTCTCCTTCCCCCACCCCAAAACGCCGAGCATTCTAATTACCCTTATCACCAATCTGCCCTCCCTTCCCTTATCCCTATCTTCCTTTTTGTCCTGTAGGGCAAGATAACTTTCTATACCCCATTACCTGTATTTCTCATTTCCTAGTTGTGTGAAAGAACAATACTCAACAGTGGTTCCTAAAACTTTGAGATCCAACTTCTCTTCCTCCTTTCCTCCCCACCCATCCCCTTTGAGAAGGCAAGCAATTCAATATAGGTCATATCTGTGTAGTTTTCAAATGACTTCCATAATAGTCGTGTTGTGTAAGACTAACTATATTTCCCTCCATTCTATCCTGCCCCCCATTTCTTCTGTTCTCTCTTCTGACCCTGTCCCTCCCCAAGAGTGTTGACTTCTAATTGCTTCCTCTTCCCATTGCCCTCCCGTCCATCATCTCCCACACCCTGGTTATCCCCTTCTCCCTCACTTGCTTGTATTGTAAGATAGGTTTTCATACCAAAATGGGTGTGCATTTTATTCCTTCCTTTAGTCGAATGTGATGAGAGTAAGCTTCATGTTTTTTTCTCTCACCTCCCCGCTTTTCCCCTTCACTGAAAAGTCTTTTACTTGCCTCTTTTCTGAGAGATAATTTGCCCAATTCCATTGCTCCCTTTCTTCTCCCAATATATTTCTCTCTTATCCCTTAATTTCATTTTTTAAGATATGATCCCATGCTATTCAATTCACCCTGTACTCTCATTCTCTCTCTCTCTCTCTCTCTCTCTCTCTCTCTCTCTCTCTTTCTCTCTCTCTCTCTGTGTGTATGTGTGTGTGTGTGTGTGTGTGTGTGTGTGCAATCCCACCAACTACCCAGATACTGAAAAAAGTTTCAAGAGTTACAAATATTGTCTTTCCATGTAGGAATGTAAACAGCTCAACTTCAGTAAGTGCCTTGTGATTTTTCTTTGCTGTTTGCCTTTTCATGCTTCTCTTAATTCTTGTGTTTGAAAGTCAAATTTTCTTTTCAGCTCTGGTCTTGTCATCAAGAATGCTTGAAATCCTCTATTTCATTGAAAGACCATTTTTTCCCCTGAATCGTTATACTCAGTTTTGCTGAGTAGTTTCAATTCTAGTTCCTTTGACTTCTGGAATATCATATTCCATGCCCTTTGATCCCTGAATGTAGAAGCTGCTAGATCTTGTGTTATCTTGATTGTATTTCCACAATACTTGAATTGTTTCTTTCTAACTGCTTGCAATATTTTCTCCTTGACCTGGAAACTCTGGAATTTTGCCACAATATTTCTAGGACTCTATTTTTTTGGATATCTTTCAGGAGGTGAGCAGTGGATTCTTTCAATATTTATTTTTCCCCCTGGTTCTAGAATTCCAGGGCAGTTTTCCTTGATAATGTCATGAAAGATGATGTCTAAGCTCTTTTTTAGATCAAGGCTTTTACGTAGTCCCATAATTTTTAAATTGTCTCTCCTGCATCTATTTTCCAGATCAGTTGTTTTTCCAATAAGATATTTCACATTATCTTCCTTCTTTTCATTCTTTTGGTTTTGTTTTGTGATTTCTTTGTTTCTCATAAAGTTATTAGCCTCAATCTGTTCCATCCTAATGGTGAAAGAACTATTTCCTTCAGTGAACTTTTGGACCTCCTTTTCCATTTGGCTAATTCTGCTTTTGAAAGCATTCTTCTCCTCACTGGCTTTTTGACCCTTTTTTGCCAATTGAGTTAGCCTATTTTTCAAGGTGTTATTTTCTTCAGCATTTTTTTGGGTCTTCTTTAGCAAGGTGTTGACCTGATTTTCATGCTTTTCTTGCTTCTCTCATTTCTCTTCCCAGTTTTTCCTCCACCTTTCTAACTTGATTTTCTTTTTTTTTTTAATTTAAATTTTAACATTTATTTTCAGAACATTTTGGGTTACAAATTTTCTCCCCTTTTATCCCCTCACCCCCCCAGACCCAAGCATTCTAATTGCCCCTATGATCAATCTGCTCTCTCTTCTATCATCCCTCTCTGCCCTTGTCTCCGTCTTCTCTTTTGTCCTGTAGGGCCAGATAGCTTTCTTTACCACTTAACCTGTATTTCTTATTTCCTAGTGGTAAGAACATTACAGTTGATCCTAACACTTTGAGTTCCAACTTCTTTAGCTCCCTCCCTCTCCACCCCTTCCCTTTGGAAAGCAAGCAATTCAATATAGGCCAAATCTGTGTAGTTTTGCAAATGATTTCCATAATAGTTGTGTTGTATAGGACTAACTATATTTCCCTTCATCCTATCCTGTCCCCCATTACTTCTATTCTCTTATGATTCTTCCCCTCCCCATGAGTGTCGACCTCAAATTGCCTCTCCTCCCCATGCCCTCCCCTTTATCCTCCCCCCCCACCCTGCTTGTGCCCTTGCCCCCCACTCTCCTGTATTGTGAGATAGGTTTTCCTATCAAAATGAGTGTGCATTTTATTCTTTCCTTTAGTGGAATGTGATGAGAGTAGACCTCATGTTTTGCTCTCACCTCCCCTCTTTATTCCTCCACTAATGAGTCTTTTGCTTGCCTCTTTTATGAGAGATAATTTGCCCCATTCAATTTCTCCCTTTCTCCTCCCAATATTTCTCTCTCACTGCTTGATTTCATTTTTTTAAAGATATGATCCCATCCTCTTCAATTCACTCTGTGCACTCTGTCTCTATGTATGTGTGCGTGTGTGCATGTGTGTGTGTGTACTCCCACCCAGTACCCAGATACTGAAATGTTTCAAGAGTTACAAATATTGTCTTTCCATGTAGGAATGTAAACAGTTTAGCTTTAGTAAGTCCCTTATGACTTCTCTTTGCTGTTCACCTTTTCATGGTTGTCTTCATTCTTGTGTTAGAAAGTCAAATTTTCTTTCCAGCTCTGGTCTTTTCATCAAGAAAATTTGAAAATCCTCTATTTCGTTGAAAGACCAATTTTTCCCCTGAAGTATTATACTTAGTTTTGCTGGGTAGGTGATTCTTGGTTTTAGTCCTAGTTCCTTTGACTTCTGGAATATCCTATTCCATGCCCTTCGATCCCTTAATGTAGAGGCTGCTAGATCTTGTGTTATCTTGACTGTATTTCCACAACACTTGAATTGTTTTTTTCTAGCTGCTTGCAATATTTTCTCCTTCACCTGGGAATTCTGGAATTTGGCCACAATGTTCCTAGGAGTTTCTCTTTTTGGATCTCTTTCATGAGGTGTTCTGTGAATTCCCTTGGATATTTATTTTGCCTTGTGGTTCTAGAATCTCAGGGCAGTTTTCCTTGATAATTTCATGGAAGATGATATCTAGGCTCTTCTTTTGATCATGGTTTTCAGGTAGTCCCAAAATTTTTACATTGTCTCTCCTGGATCTATTTTCCAGGTCAGTTGTTTTTCCAATGAGATATTTCACATTATCTTCCATTTTTCCATTCTTCTCTCTTTGTTCTGTGATTTATTGCTTTCTCACAAAGTCCTTAGCGTCCATCTGTGCCATTCTAGTTTTGAAAGAACTATTTTCTTCAGTGAGCTTTTGAATCTCCTTTTCATTTGGCTAATTCTGCTTTTGAAAGCATTCTTCTCCTCATTGGCTTTTTGAACCTCTTTTGCCAATTGAGTTAGGCTAGTTTTCAAGGTGTTAATTTCTTCAACATTTTTTTGTGTCTCCTTTAGCAGGGAGCTGATCTGCTTTTCATGCTTTTCTTTCATCTCTCTCATTTCTCTTCCCAGTTTTTCTTCCACCTCTCTAACTTGATTTTCAAAATTCTTTTTGAGCTCTTCCATGGGCTGAGCCCATTGGGTGGGCTGGGACACAGAAGCCTTGATTTCTGTGTCTTTGCCTGACGGTAAGCATTGTTCTTCCTCATCAGAAAGGAAGGGAGGAAATGTCTGTTCTCCAAGAAAGTAGCCTTCAATAGTCTTATTTCTTTTCCTTTTTCTGGGCCTTTTCCCAAGCAAGTGACTTTACCTCTGAATATTCTCCTCACACCCACCTAGCCTCCTGGTCCTCCCAGCCAGCGTTTGGAGACTGAGATTCAAATGCTGCTTCCCGCCTTAGGGCTTTTGGCGGGGGCCGGGCTGCTATTCAGTGTGAGAATTAAGTTCAGATGGTCAGGTCGGGGCAGGGCCACCTCTCAGGCTCAGTTCCCTCAAGGGGTTTATGCACAGACCTACCACGATGGATCCAGGCTCCCGCCTGCTTGGGGAGCCCCTGTCTGCAGCCACCTCTCAGCTTCTACCTCCCGGGGGGGCCTGAATCATGGGGGCACCCCACTCCCCTCTCAACCCGCCAAAGAGACTCTCTCACCGACCCCCGTCACCTGTGGGCGGAGGGACTTGTGCGGCCGCTGGAGATCCCGTCCCTGAAGCCTGCTCGGGTCTGTTTCTCTTGGTGCTGTGGCCGCAGCAGGTCTGGGCTGGGGTGGGCTCCACGTCTGCAGTGTGACGGACCTTTTGCAAGAGGTTTGCAGGTCCCTCTGTGGGTGGAGGGACCCGCGTGGCCACTGGAGATCCCGTCCCCAAAGCCCGCTCGGAACTTTTCCTCTCAGTGCCGTGGCCGCTGCAGGGCTGCCCTCTGCTCCCAGTCCCGGCACCCAGTCCGCAGCACGAAGGACCCCCCACGAGAGGTTTGCAGGTCTCTCTGGAACAGAAATCTCCCTCACTCCAATATTCCGTGGCCTCTGGGTGCAGAATTCACTGTGAGTTGCTCCCCTGTAGCCGATCTGTGGGTTGTGGGTTCGGAGCTATGTGTATGTGCGTCTTTCTACTCCACCATCTTGGCCCTAACTTGATTTTCAAAATCCTTTTTGAGCTCTTCCATGGCCTGAGCCCATTGAATATTTATTCTGGATGTGTGGGATACAGAAGCCTTGACTTCTGTGTCTTTCCCTGATGGTAAGCATTGTTCTTCCTCATCCAAAAGGAAGGGAGGAGATATCTGTTCACCAAGAAAGTAACCTTCTATGGTCCCATTTTTTCCCCTTTTCTGGGCATTTTCCCAGCCAGTGACTTGACTTCTGAGTGTCCTCTCCACCCCTACCTTGCCTCCAGATCAACCCAACTAGTGCTTGGGGTGTGAGATTCAAATGCTGCTTCCCAGTTCAGGGCTTTGGGCGGGGGCGGGCTGCTATTCAGTGTGAGACTAAGTTCAGCTGCTCAGGTTGGGGCAGGGCAGCCACACGGGAGTCAGTTCCCTTGGGGGGTTTGTTCAGAGATCTTCAACAATGGATCCGAGCTCCTGCCTGCTTTTGGAGCCCTTGTCTTCTGCTGCCTCTGCTACTGCCTCCCGAGGGGGCCTGAGCTATGGAGACACCCTGCTCTCCTCTTGGCGAGTCAAAAAGAGTGTCTCACTGACCTCTAATGCCTGTGGGTGAAGGGACCTGCACAGGTGCTGGAGACTCTGTCCCTGAAGCCTGTTCGGATCAGCTCATCTCGGTGCCACGCAGCCAAGGCAGGGTTGTACTGTGCTCTGGGTGTGGTGCATGACGGATCTTGTTGTCAGTTTTTCAGGGCTCTCTGGAACAGAAATATCCTCTGCTCTGTTGTTCTGTGGCTTCTGCCGCTCCAGAATTTGTTGGGAGTTCTTCTTTACAGGTATTTTATCAGCTGTGGGTTGGAAACTAATATATGTGTACCTTTGTACTCCACCATCTTGGCTCCTCCCTCACAATGTCCATTGTTGACTGAAACTTTCCCTTTATATGTCTCATTTTTCTGATAACATCTCTTCTCTTTGATATTACTTTCTTGTTTTTCTCTGCATTACTCATTTAAGAAAGTATTGTTTCTCCTTGCTCTTCTCTAGAATTTTCTTTCAGTTAAATAAATATTTCCCTTTCCCCTTTATCTTTCATTTTCTTTCTTTCTTCAGTTTTATATAAAGCATCATCAGAGACCCATTTTGTTTCCTTGCTCTACCTTTTCTTTAAAAATTTTAGTTGCTGCCTACCATACATTATAAACCTCTCTCCATAGTTCTTCGGGTATTTTATATAACATGTCTAATCCCATAAATTTTTTCATTTTCACTTCATATTAATAAGGAATATTATTTGGCTTATACTTGCATGGTCTAATGATTTCCCCTACTTTTTTCAATTTACGTCTGAATCTCGCAATAGGAACCTTATGATCTGAGTGACATTCAACTACAGAGTTGTTTTTTATAGACGTTCTCAGTCTTTGGCTATAAAGAATATAATCAACATGATTTCTATATTGACCATCTGATGGTTCCCATGTGTAATATAAACTTTTCTGTTGTTGAAAAAGTGCTTGCTATGGCCAGTGATTTATCGTGATCACACTCTTTTAATCTCTACCCCCTTCCATTTTGTATTCCAAGTTCAAACTTACCTGTCACATTAATCATCTTTTCATTTCCTACGTTTGTGTTCCGATTCACTACTACTGATGCACTTTTGAGAGTATTATTTCTTAAAATGTTATATGTCTTCATAGAACTAAGTATCTTAGACCACTTCTGTGGTTGGAACCTTTTTTCTGTCAGATGGAAGTGGACCTTTTGAACTTCATTTTCAAATAAATGTTCTGATTACATATCAGTATTTAGCAATAGTTGCAAGGGTAGTCATGGTTAGACTGGATGTAGATGGATGGTTTCATCAGGACCTCAGCAAAGAAGAGATACCATATTCAAAGACAATGTCTCAAACACCTCAAAATGAAGATAAAAAGACCTTTGGTCACTAGACGCTGGATACAATTCTTTTGGTCACTATGCTCTCTAAGTTTCTGCAGACTTTCCTGCTGACTCTTCTTTTACAGCTGAGAGAAGAGAAGACCTATATATAATACGTGAAGTGAAACTCCTGTAGAACTTCAAAGGAGGATATGGAAAAGAGTCTCAAAGAATCTTCTGACATTGACGAACTGAATCGTACTTTGTTCTTCTAATTTGATTATGTTAAATATGGAACCAAAGCAAAACACTTAGGAGTCAGTAAAAACAGCAAGCAGAAGGAAATGTAGATGTCTAAATGCTAAGATCAATAAAGTACAGAAAGAATAGACCAATGAATTAATCGTATGCAACTAAAAAAAAACTAGAAAGAAAACAAAATAAAAGACTAAATTGGAAATTGTAAAAATTAAAGCTGCTATTAATCAAATTGGATGTAAGAGAAGCCTTTAATCATTAAATAAAACTAGCAATTGGTTTTATGGGAAGAAAAAAATAAAACAGATAAACTCCTGGTAAATATGATTATTTTTCTTTAAAAAAGGAAACCAAATCATTAGTATTAAAAGTGAGAACAGTGAATATCATCACTAATGAAGATGAAATCAAAGCAATGACTAAAAGTTATTGTGTCCAATTATATGCTAATAAATTTTAAAATGCAAGTGAAATAAAAGACTCACTGTCTTGATTAACGAAAGAAGAAACAGAATATCTAAATAAATATATTCTAGAAAAAGAATTGGCCTTCAATGAGCTTTCTAAGGAAAAAAGCATCAGGATCCGATGCATTTAGAAATAACTTCTACCAGACATAAAGATCAACTAATTCCTATATGAAAGAAAAAAATTGGAATAATAGGCAAAGAAGAATTCCTGACACCTTAACCAGGAAGAGCAAAAACAGAGAAAGATAAACATACACAAATTTCACTCATGAGTATGCATGCAAAAAATTCTGAAAAAAGTACTAATCAGAAGATTATAATAATATATTGCAAAGATTATATATTCTGACAAATTAGGGTTTCTATCATCAAGATAGAGATGGTCTACCATAAGGGAATCTAGTAATATAATTGATTGTTTAAATAAAAAAGTTTAAAATTCATGTTATATCAATAAATGCAGAAGAAGCTTTTGAGAAAATACATCAGTTATTCCTATTAAAGAATATTTGAAAGCATAGGTGTAAGTGAATTTTCCTTCAAATAAAAAGAAACATGTACTTAAAATCATTAGCAAGATTTATTTGTAATGAACCCTTCCTAACACGAACAAGATCGAAACAAGGATGTCCACTATCATTGTAATATAACTGGTAGCAATAGCGATAAGAGAAGAAAAAGAAATTAAAGAAATAGGATGGACAATCAGGTAATAAAACTATCTCTTTTTGTAGACAATATGATGATATACTTTGAAAGTCCTGGAGGTTAAACTAAAAAGCCTATTGTGCCAATTAATGACTTTAGTAAAGTAGCAGGATATAAAATAAACTCACATTAATTATCAGCATTTCTATACATCAACAAAAGAACCATACAAGGAGAGGTGGTAAGAGATACTCCATTTAAAGTAACTATAGCCAGTTATATAACTGTAATCATGCCTGCCAATACACACAGGAATAACATGAACATAACTATAAAACTCTTTATACTAACAAAATCAGATTTAAAGAATTGGAGAAATATTAATTGCCCATGGGTGAACAGAACCAATATAATAAAAATGATAACTCTACCTAATCTACTTATCTAATGAGATCAATTTGAATGACCAAAAACTTTTTTTTTGTTATAGAAAAAATAAAACAAAATTCATTTAGGAGGACAAAAGGTCAAGTTTATGAAGGAATTCATAAAAAATGCAAAGGAATGATGTTTATCAGTAACAGATCTTAAGTATTATAAGGTGGTAATCATCAAAAAAATCTGGTGCTGTCACAAATAGAAAGGTGGATCTGTGGAACAGAGTAGATATACAATCTATAGTAGCAAATTTTGATAGTAACCTTGTGTTTGGGAAATGTAGAAATTTAAGTTTCTGGGATAAGAATTCACTCTTTGGTAAAAAAAAAATAAATTTGGGAAAACTGGAAAGCAGTCTGGCAGAAATTTGATTTAGATCAATATTTTACACTGTTAACTAAGATAAGTTCAAAATGAGTACATTACCTATATATAAATGGAGATATTATAAGTTAATTAGAAGAACATGGAACATATTACCTAACAGATCTATGGATAAATGAAGAATTTATTAATAAACAAGAGATACAGAGCATTGTGAGATATAAAATGGATAATTTTGCTTATATTAAATAAAAAAGTATCCATAAAAATGAAACCAATGTAGCCACTAATAGATAAAGGCAGAAAATTAGGCAAAACATTATAGAAAGTTTCTCAGATGAAGGTATTGTATTTCAAATATATATAAAGAACTTTATCAAATTTACAAGAATATTAGTCAATCCCCAATAAACATGTTGTCAAAAATATGAAGACAGTTTTTCTTGAAAAAAATCGGTTACATATACTCATATGAAAAAATGTACTAAATCATTATTGATAGGATAAATTGAAATTAAAACACCTTTGAGACATCATCTCACACCTATCATATTGGCTAAAATGAGAGATGGGGAAAATGACAAATGTTGGAGGGAATGTAGAAAAGCTGGGACAACAAATCGTTATTGGTGGAACTGTTAACTGATTCAACCATTTTGGAGAGCAATCTGGAATTATGGCCAAAGAATTACAAAACTGTGTATACCCTCTGACCCAGCAACATTACTATTAGGTCTGTTTACCAAGATGATGAGAGACAAAGGAAAATAACCGGTGTGTTCTAAAATATTTCAAGTACCTTTTTTTATGGTGGCAAAAAATTTGAAATTGGTTGCGCACCTATCGATTTGGGAATGGCGAAACAAGTTGTGCTACATGATTATGACAGAATATTATTGTGCTGTAAAACAATGATGAGCAAGCTGACATTAGATAAAATCATGTAAAGGCTTACATGTGTGTTTATCCTTCGTTGCCGAAGAAGACCATGCCATCAGAGAAATAATGACATGACTTGCACTTGACTTTGTTTTGAGTGAGGGAAGGCTGTGCAGGTCACCAGCCTCACTTCTCCTCCAGAGTCATCTGAATTCTGTGACCAGATATTCATCAGGATGACTAGAGATGACCCAGGATGAGGAAATTGGGGTTAAGTGACTTGCCCAAGGTCACATTGCTAGTGACTGTCAAGTGTCTGAGGTGAGATTTGAACTTAGGTCCTCCTGACTCCTGCACTGGTGTTCTAACCACTGCATCACCTAGCTGCCCCTCAGAGACTTACATAAAATAGCAAGGAGTGAAATGAGGAGTATCAGGAGACCATTGTACACAAAAACAACAATATTGTTCAAAGAATGTAAACAACTAAGTTGTTCTGACTATTACAAATATTCAGATTAACAGCAAAGGACCTATGAAGGAAGATACTCTCTACCTCCAGAGAAATAATTGAGAAGTAGAAGTATGCATAGTATGGTTTTCCATGCTAAACATACATTTGTTTGTGTGTCATACATTGGCCTGTAGTGCAGAATGGAAGGAATGGAGGGTAAGTACTTGGAGTTGAAAATGTAACAACAAAGTAAATCAAATTTAAAAATAAGAAATTAAAATTAAAAATTGAGAAAATGATAGCATTAGACATCAATGTACTTATTTGCATTTAAGGTTAGCTTTGTAGGATGCTTTATTTAGAGGATAGACATTATTATTGGCTATTAAAATATCCATATATTGCTTTTTATTTCCCTCGTCTATAGTTACAAGATCAAATAGAGAAACTGTTGTCATCAGGGTCTCCTTCCCTCCATTTTTAAACACACACACATATACATATGTACATATATACATATGTACATATATACATGTGTACATATATATATATATATATATATATATATATGGCATAAAACAAGTACCTCCATGACAAAATATAATGAAAACATGAGTGCATGTGCATATGCAAATATTTTATGTAAAACTTATTTCTTTTAAATACGTAATAGTTGTCAAGAGGAGGAAAATTTCCAGGTTATATAGTTTGCCAAAAACAACTATTTTATGGAGAACAAACATGGTGGTCAGAAGAAGCGATACAAAGACACAGTAAAGTTCTCTCTCAAGAACTTTTGATTTGATTGTGGGACATGGCAGACACTGGCACAGGACTGCTCAGCATGGAATGTCCAAATCAGAAAGGATATTGTGCTCCATGAACAAGGCAGAATTGAGACAGCACAAGGTAAACGAAGGATACTCAAATTTGGAGTATCCATTGCCAGATGTTCAAAGGGACTATCTGTGGTAGAACATTCCGAGCCAATATTGGTGTGATCAGTCACAGTCAGACACATTGAAACTTGAGTTTATCATGGTGATGTCATTTTTGTCATCTTCAAGAAAGAAGGACAAACACCAATAATAGTTATCATATAATTTTAGTTTTTCCTTTTATGCTTCCTTTCCCCCACACCTTAGAGGTTACCAACTTTAGAAGCAAGTATATTTGTTTGTATGTGTCAACCACAAACACACATCCAAAATCATTATCTACATACCTCTATTTATCAGTTCTTTCTCTGTGTGGCAATAGAATCTTCCTTCACAGGTCCTTTGTAGTTAATTTGGGGATTTAAAATAGTGAAAATTACTGAGCTCTTCAAAGTTGTTCTTCAAACAATATTGCTGTTACTATTTACATTATCTTCTTGGTTTTGCTCATTTTGCTTTTCATTATTTCATGCAAGTCTATCCATTTTTTAGATCATGAAGGTCATCATTTCTTACAGCAGAGTAATACTCCATTACAATCCCCTACACACAACTTGTTTATCCATTCCCAAATTGAGAGGCATCCCTGCAATTTCTCCTCTTATAGGGACAAAGCAGACTTAATTACTGAAGAAAGATGATTTCAGAATCCTGGGAATGTCTTTTTCCTTCTCTGGACTGATAGGTAGTTTTATTTGACTTAGTCAGACTAACCAACCTAAGAAGATAACTGCCTTTTAATTTCCTCTAGGAAATGATACGCAGTTTTAACAAGTGTTCTCTTTTTTTCCTTGTATGGCTTCTTGCATTACAATGAACAGTTGTCTTTCTTTTCTTTGTTTCATATGATATATAAATATTTCTTGCTTAAGGGTAAATGATGCATTCTTCATCACTTACTGACGCTGAATGTAATGCTCTGAATGCAATAAAACCTGTTTCTGACCTGTTCTGGATTATTTCCTTTATCTAGTCAAATTGACAAGAAAGTCTCATGCAATAATCATGGCAACCATAATTGGGACTAGATGAACCAAACCTGACAGATTGCCATCATGAAAAGCTTTTCAAGTGTCCTATATATAGTGAGATCACCATCTCCTCGCATTCTAGAAAGGGGAATCTGAAAAGTCCTGGTAAAAGTTACAGATAAGCACTTGTGTGCTCCAAATTGAGAGGTCTGTGGAAACAGATAACTGTTTTGTGCATTTTTGTACTGTTGTCAGGTGTCTTGTTTTGTTTATTGTCTTGGTTGGAATTCCATTTCAAGTTCCCAATTCAAACTTTTATGTAACAGATTTATAAGTCTAGTATAAAACTCAAGTAATTGGTGACATCCTAGTCAAAACAAAGACATAAACCTGATATAAACCAAAAAGTTTTTACAGGGCCAGCGGTCAAAGATCATTTTGTTCTGAACCCTCTGAAATATATTTTGGGTAATTGGAACAATAAGAAAAATTCCAGGAAGTGTTGATATGTCTAAGCCTATACTTCTTGAGCTCTCAAATAAATGGGTATGCTATACTTGTTCTACTGAAATACGCTTTTCATTATTTGGCACCTTTGATCATGAAAATTTATAGGCTTGAAAGGGTAAAGGAAAAGTTAAATTCCAAAAACAAATGGCTTATTGATCCATCTGGTCAGATCCTAAAAAGAATAAAATTTATCAATCAATCTTGAAAAATGAAGGACTGAGGGAGTCTGAATGCAGATAAAAATATACTATTTTTTACTTTATTGAGAGGGAAATTTATCAGTGTTTCCTTTCACAATGTGAATAATGTTGGAATATTTTTTGCATGATTGCTCATGTATACCCTGTATCGGATTGCTTACCATCTCAGGGAATGGAACAATTTGGAAGCATTTACAGGTCAGGGAGTATTTGAACCATTTTGTCTTCATTCCTGGTAATTTGAAAATTCCTTTTTCTTTCCTGGTGACCTCTTCAGATCCCCTGTGATCAATTATCATCTTTATGGATGGACACCTTGAAAGGTATACACTGAAACACCACCCCTCCCCAATTTAAGAACTCCTGTCCTAAAAGAATTAAGATTAAAAGCAACAACAAAATTTTCTCGCAAAATGGAAAAAATCATGCAAAACATAGTAATCACTGGGTTGTCATGGGGGGCATCTCCTAAATTTCTTCTCCAGAAGAGCTGAGTAGGATAGAACGATAGTCTATTATCACCACGTAATGGTCAAATTTCTCTAGTAAGCCACAAGGCATGAGAAACTCTCAAAAATTGGTACTTTTCTCCATCCCATATCATGTTTTTCTCCTTTCTTTTTCTAAGGTTGAAGATAGGATTAAATGTTTCCTCTTTTTTCCTCCTTGTCTTTTTTTCTTTTAGGGATGGGAAGTCTCTACAGCCTTACGTTTAAGCAGTTTTCCTAGTTCAAGTTCCAGACATAAAGATAGTGGTGAAAGCTATTAATTGGTCCAGTTATGTTAAGATCTTAATTAGATGGGGCCTCTGTGAGGGTACCAGCCAATTTTTAATGAGCTTTGGTGAAATTGAGGCCCTGGAGAATTTTTTAAATATTCTACCAATTGGCCAAGTAACAAATGTGAATGAGTCTCTTGGGTGACTGAAAGATAGTTATTTTGTCATTTCACCACTTGGAGAGTGGGCTAGTCTCAGAGAGCTCAAGGTGCTTTGATAAGCAATTCGGCCTGGGTTCAAAGATTTGTTTTAGGCTATGGGGCTGGGACCAGAGTCTCAGAGCATTGAACTTTCTTTCCTACCAATTACAATTACAGTTAACAATGCTGATCTGTCTCCTTGGCAAATGCAGTCTCTAAGGGTCAGTCTATCTTACTGTTGCCAAAGCAGATTGATTCAAATACATCCTGAAAAGACATAGATTTTATCTAGTGAGACTCATTTTTTTTTAACTTGTCAACAAGTTGCTATATTATCTTATGGACATAAATGAGTCCAGGAGATAAAAATACCTTTCAGGATATTCATCTAGGACTCTGGTCAGATTTAGTAGGGTATTGTGGTTAAGTAATACTAGTCTTAGTCTTGAAGTCAGATACTCTGGCTTGAGATCTGGTTCTATACTTAGTTACAGTGAACAAAGGATTTTCACTCTCTGAGTCTCAGTTACCACATCTGAAATAGAATACTACTGTTACCACTAACCTTTAGAGTTGTTGTGGAGAAATTCCTTAGAAATTAAAAGTTTCTTATTTACAAGATTCATTATTACCAAATGTGCTAGTGGCTGCAAAGTACTTTGCAACCTTAAAGTGCTTTAGAAATTTTAGTGGCTGTTATTGTATTTTATAAAAGAAGATTCGAAGTTACACAAGCCTAGGTAACCTTAGCAAAATATAACAGTGGCTAACACTGATATGGCACTTTGGGGTTTCTGATGGAATGATGCACTTGCTCATTCCTTAACTTAATAAATTCCCTTACCTCCAGTTATGCACAGTGAATAGAGTGCTGGACTTGGAATCAAGAAGACTTGACTTTGAATTTTGCTTCAGAGACTTAGGGTAACTTTGAGTAAATGATGACCTCTCTGTACCTCAGTCTCCTCAGTGAATTAATGGGCTGGATACAATAATCTCTAAAGACCTTTCCATCGCTAAACATAATCCTATGATTTCTGTACCATACACTCAGTGGAAGCTTTTGGGTGAGGCGCTGAAGGGCAACTAGGTGGCTCGATGGATATAGTGCTGGGTCTGGTGTTAGGAAGAACTGAGTTCAAATTCATCCTCAGATACTTACTACGTGTGTGACGCTAGGCAAACGATTTAACCTATATTTGCCTTAATTCACTGGAGAAGGAAATGGCAACAATTGGTGAAAAAGTATCTTTGTCTCACCCTAAATAAAAACAGTTATTTAATGACACCACTGACATGCTATCTATTGTCCACAAAGTCACAAAGAATCAAGACATAACTGAATGACTGAATAACAACAGGATACAACTCTGATTTCCCAGACATGGTCCTTGCCTTCAAGAAATGTCCTATCTAATTGAGGAGATAAGACATACAGGCAGTCACAAAATACAAGATGAAATCTCATTCATGTTAAATAATGTGCACCATCCAAGTGTAATGGTCATGAAGAGGGAGAGGGTTCCTCCATCTGACAAATTCAGGAAAGTTTCTTTGAAGAGGTAGCATTTAAACTAAACTTTGAAGAATAGTTAAAAAATTCAAAATGTGGAGATAACAGGAAGATTCCTTGAGACAGAGTGGATATTAGGAGAAAAGGTGGGAGATTTGAAAATTATGTCAGGTTCAGATATTAATCAATGTTGGAAGGAGTATGTGGAAGTGGGTAATTAAAAATAAAGCTGGAAACACAGGTCAGGTGCCATGACATGGAATACCTGGAATGAAAGACTTGTTTCAGACTTGTTACCAGGTAATGGGAGGTTTTAAAAGATTTTTGGTTGAGGGGAGGCATAAGATGATTCACCTTATAGTGGTGTGAATAGCAGTTTTGAGTATGGGAGATTAATCAAGAGACTGTTGATATTATCCAGACAAGACAAAGAAGACCAAAATAAATGAGATGAAAATGAAAATTTTCAAGAAGCGGGAGTATTCATTCATTCACTTATATATGAGTTATATGAGTTTATAATTTAAATTTTGACCATGGTTAGAGGTTAGAGGGAAGCATTGTGATGGACTTGATCAGTGAGAGTTGGAAATGTGGATGTGTTGCTCAGAAGAGAGGTTGTCTCTGAATGGTGGGCTTTTAGCTTTTTGTTGTTCAGTCAAGTCTGACTCTTGACGACCCCGTATGGAGTTTTCTTGGCAAAATTACTGAAGTACTAGACATTTCATAACCGTTTATTTTACAGATGAGGAAACTGAGATAAATAGGGTTAAATGACTTATTCAGGGCTAAATAGTTAATAAGTGTGTAAGGCCATATTTGAACACATGAAGATGAGTCTTCCCGATTCTAAGTCTAGTGATATATCTACTGTGCCACCCAGCTGCCCTCTGTGGTAGGAACAATATCTTAATCAACCTCCATCATGAGGTTGGCTCCAGATTTTCACTTCCAGATATTGAAACTATCCTCAGCAGTTTATTGACTGTGAGGAAAAAGAGTTCAGGTGGATGGCATCGCTTTTAGATCAGCTGAGCTCATGAATTCACTCCAGCTTCGAGGTTTAGCTAGCAGACCATGTTGTGTAACTAAGGGTCAGGGAGACTTCATTTGCTTGAATCAACTGACAAGGATTTAATTGAATATCCTCGCTGAATATCCTTTCAATACTATGGCTAAGTAAGACTTTTGTTAACTGTTGCATGCCCCAAAAAGTCTTACTTTATTTAAATATTAAACTTAAGAGGACTGGCCTCAGTCAGGCCAGACCAGAATAACTGGTGTAATCATCAGAACTGGAAGGGAATGATCTGATTTAAATGGGGCTGGGCTCTTTAGAGGAAGCTAAGCCTGGAATGCTGTTGATGCTTTTGATTGTGCTTATAAAGCTGTCTCTAAAAGGCAGTTGCTTACCAAATGGTGGCTGCCAACCCTGGAAGAATAGAAACTTTATTGGTCCATGACCTCTCCTGGAAGGAGAGGCTGACTGATGGGAATATGCTCTGTGTCATTACTAACTAAATGTGTTGTTGTTGTTCAGTCATTTCAGTCCTATCCAACTCTTCATGATCCAATTTGGGGTTTTATTTGCAAAGATGCTAAACAATTTGCTATTTCCTTATTTAGTTCATTTTACAGATGAGGAAACTGAGGCAAAGAGGGGTAAGTGACTTGCCTGTGGTCACATTAGTAAGTGTCTGAGACCAGAGGTCTTCTTGATTCCATCAAAGCAGTATATAAACTGCACCACCTAGTTATTCCAACTAATTGTATCCTGAAAAAAAATTTAAAAAAACTGTTGGTGGTAGAATTTGTGTAACTTCTTATATTTGAGGGTGATGGACCAGAAGCTGGTAGGTAGAGACTTTGGGCTAGAGAAGGTAATACCTTCCCCACCCACACCCTGAAAAATTATTTTGTCATAGTTCAAAAGAATCACCTTGATACTTTTTCTATGGCATTTGGGAGCCTGATGGAAACTGTACCACATGCAGTTTGTGAAGAAACGTTTGTGAGGAAATTTCTTGTTTCTTCCCAGAAGTCCAAAGAATTTTGTGGAATTATTGGTATGGGCGACTGTTCTAAAAAGCATACAAGATGTGTGTCTAAAGGGGGCATTCATTAGCTTAAAAAGTTCAAAAACAAATATAGCTGCCACTGTCATGTCCAAACTGAACTCTCTTTCTCTCTCTCTTTCTCTCTTTCTCTTTCTCTCTTTCCTCTGCCTGTCTTCTTTCCTCCCTCTCCCTTTCTATCACTATTTCTATTGTGTCATGGAGGAGAAAGTGAGGCTGGTGAGGCACAGCACTCACTGACTCAAATCAAAGTCAATTGCAAGTGATGGCATCATCTTGATGACATTGTCCTCTTCGAGAACGAAGGGCAAACAACAACCTATGAGTAAGTAGCCTCTCCTCTCCTCCTCTCCCCTCCCTTCTCCTCTTTTCCCCTCCCCAACCTTCCCCTGTCCTCCACTGTCCTCTTCTTGTGTGCTCTACTCAGGGGAAGAGATGACTCAGGAGAAGAAAGTGAGGTGGTTGACCTTGCACAAAATAGTCGAAATAACTTATTTGCTCAAAGTAATTCTTACCACAATACTGCTGTTACTGTACAAATTATTCTCTTGGTTCTACTCATTTCACTCTTCAATATTTCGTGAAAGTCTTTCCATGTTTTTCATATACCACAACTCACTCAACCATTTCCCAATTGAGAAGTCATCAGTTCAGTTTCCAGTTATCTGCCGCCACAAATAGAACTTATGTAAACACTTTAGAATATATAGATTCTTTTCCTTTTTTTCCTAATCATCTTTGGACACTGACTAAGTAATAATATTAGTGGATCAGAGGGTATAGGTAGCTTAACAACTCTTTAGGCATAATTTCAGTTTGCTCTCCAAAATGGTTGGTTCAATTCACAATTCCACCAACAATGAACTGGTATCCCGACTGTCCCACATCTCTCCAACATTTATCACTTTCCCCTTCTATCATTTTAGTCAATGTGGTAAGTGAAAAATGATATCTCAAGATTTTTCTCATTTGCAATTTTCTAATAATTAATGATTCAGATCATTTTTTCATAGGACTTTTCATTGTTTTGATTTCTTCATTGGTAAACCACCTGTTCATATTCTTTGACCATTTATCAGTTGGGGAATGACTTGTATTTTTATATATTTGGCAAAGTTTTTATATATTTGAGATATGGGATTTAAGAAATTATCTATAATTTTTGCACTAATTGTATGTTTTCCTTTGGATCTTGGCTACATATGTTTTATTTGTAAGAAATATTTTTAATTTCCTGTCCTCAAAATTATTCATTTTCCACTTTATTCTTTTATCTCTTATCTATTCATAAATTGCTCACATATCCATAAGTCTAATTAGTAATATGTACCATGTTCTTCTAATTTTCTTATACGATATCTCTTTATGTTTAAGTAATGCATATATTTTCACCTCATCCTGGTAAATAAGGTAAGATATTCATCTATGCCCAATTTGTGCCATATTGATTTTCAGTTGTCCCAACAATTTTTACCAAATAATGAATCCCAAAATCTCAAGTTTTTGCACTTGCCAAATACAAGATTTTTGTCTTTATTTGTTGTTGTAAATTGTATACCTGCACTCTTCCTCTGATCTATCTTTCTATTTCTTAGTACCAGATAGTTTAGAAAATTGCTTCTTTATAATATATTTTAAGATGTGGTACTGCTATACCTCCTACCTTTACATTTTTTTCATTATTTCCTTTGATATTCTTGACTTTGTTTCTCCAAATGAATATTGTTGTTCTTAATGCAATTAAAGTTATAATTGCTATCTTTGAATTTCCCTCTATCTTATTTTTACTCACTACTTTCCTTCTCTTTCTACCCTATCATCATTACATTATATTCTTTGCTCACCCTCTTATTCCTTATTTTACTTACCCATGTAGAAGTACCTTCCTTATCTATTCACCTCGTCCTCCTAATTTTATGTATATACACTTCTAAGAGCCCCTCCCTCTGTATTTCTCCCCAGTTTTCTTACCTTTCTACAAATTGAGAGGACTACCAAATTTCTTCAGATACATGTGTTCTTTCCTCTTCAACCCAGATGAGAGTAAGTTTCCAGTATTATCAGCCCTTCATCCCCACCTGCTTCCTCTATATTTGTTCTTCCTTTCATTCCCCATTTTCATGAGAGGATTTCTCCTTTTAACCTTTTCGGACATAGTTTTGTTTTTTAAGGATAACCTCACCATGTCCAACTGTATCCCAAGCTTTATTTCAAACTACCTTAGTAAGGATGATAGTTTTAGGAATACTATTACTAATCATAACTAATAATTACAAATATTTATAATATATTTGTATATCAAAAGTAAGCAGTTTGACCTTAATGATTGCCTTACAACTCTTCTTTAACGATTTACTTATATTTTGGTATATTTTCTAGATCTTTTGTATAAAATTTTCCATTGAATTCTGGCCTTTTTGTTATAAATACTTAAATGTTTTTCAGTTCAACAACTGTCCATTTTTTTTTTCATTTAGGCTTATGCTCAACTTTGCCAGCCAGGTTATTCTTGGATGCAACCTCAGCTCCTTGGCTCATTGAAGCATTATGTCATAATACCTATGTTCTTTTAGAGTAGAAACTCCTAGGTCTTTTGAAATCCTGATTATTTTTTCCACAGTATTTAATTTTTTTTATTATTATTGCTTGCGATATTTTTCCTTAACCTGAGAATTTATATTATGCGGCTGGCTTTTTTGTATCAGTAGTCTCAAATTCAAATTCAAATGGGTACCACTAACCTACAGATGGTATGCCTGTGGGCTGTATGTTGAATTAGAAAACCACTTATTATAACGGATTTTTTACAGTTTTGTTTTGTTGAACATTTCTTATCACACTTTATCACAAGAGGTAATCAGCCACTGGCTTCAGCATTGGTTTATGATATACTGCTGAGAACAATGTGAAAGTGTTCAGGCCATCTCTCTTGGATCATGCCCTTATAATTAATCAATGTGATTCAGTTAGCATTGAGGATTTGTGATGCACCATAGATCTTTGATCCATAAATAAAGCTTCAGGAAATCAATAAAAATAAAACAAAAACAAAATAGCTTTGATTGTTGCTATCAGCATAAAACTGAATTTCATCTGCCTTCTTAGTGAGCCAAGAATACCGCATCTCTTGATGGATCACTTTTGCTTTACGTTTATTGGATTCAAATGTTTCCTTCTCAGAGATGGATGACCTATCTTGTTGAAAAACCCTGTGGAATCGACATATTTCATTTAGCGGTTTCTTCATTTCCCTATTATTTTTGTCACACCATTCTTGATGTTTTTGAGTTCTAACTCCTTAAAAGGAAAAATTGGACAGATGGAAAAGGAGATGCAAAAGTTAACTGAAGAAAACAATCTGATAAATATGAGAATTGGGCAAGTAGAAACTAATGACTCAATGAAACAGCAAGAATCAGTCAAACAAAATCTAAAGAATGAAAAGATAGAAGAAAACGTAAAATATCTAATTGGAAAGACAACTGATCTGGAAAATAGATCCAGGAGAGAAAATTTAAGAATTATTGGCCTGCTAGAAAGCCATGATTAAAAAAGAGTCTGGACAATATCTTCCAGGAAATCATCAAGGAAAACTGCCCAGAAGTGCTAGATCCAGAGGGCAAAGTAGTTATCGAAAGAATTCACCGTTCACTTCCCGAAAGAGATCTCAAACTCAAAACCCCAAGAAATATTGTTGCCAAATTCCAGAATTGTCGAGTGAAGGAGAAAATACTACAGGCAGCCATAAAGAAACAATTCAAATATCAAAGAGGCAACAGTCAGGATCACAGAGGACCTTGAAGCTTCTATATTAAAAGATAGAAGGAATTGGAATCCAATATTCCATGAGGCAAAGGAGCTGGGACTACAACCAAGGATCAACTACCCAGCAAAGTTCAGCATAGCATTATTGCAGGCAAGGAGACTGTCATTCAACGAGGCAAAGGATTTCCAGATCTTCCTGACAAAAACGCCAGAACTTAACAGAAAATTCGATCTTCAAATGCAGGTCTCAAGAGAGGCATAAAAAGGCAAACTGCGGGGGGGGGGGAGGGGGAACTTGTTACTCAGTTTGGGAAAACTGTTTACCTTCCTATAAGTGAAGATGATACTTGTTAATCTTGAGAATTGTGCATCTATTATGAAATATAAAAGGGATATATATATATGTGTATATATATATATAGGTATATATATGTGTATATATATATATATAGATAGATAGATAGATATAGATATATATATATAGATATATATATATACAGAGAGAGAGAGAGAGAGAGAGAGAGAGAGAGAGAGAGAGAGAGAGAGAGAGAAAGAGAGAGAGAGAGAAGGAGAGAAGGAACAGGTATAAAGTAAGTGAAGTCATGTTAAAAAATAATTTCAGTATGACGAAGGGATTGTAACAAGAGGTGTGAAAAGGAGGGAGCAGAAAATGGTAAATTACATCACAGGAAGAAGTACAAAATTATAGTAGAGGGAAAGAGGGGAGGGTGATGGGCATTGTTTGAGAGGTACTCTTATATGATTTGTTTCAAGGAGGGAATAGTAAACTTAAGTATATAATCCTATCTAGCTCTATAGGCAGTAGGAAGGGAAGGGAGAAGAAAGGGGAGGGAAGCTAAAAGGGATGGAAGAAGCAGTAAGGGTAAAGGGGAGTAAAAGGGAGGGGGCTAAAAGAAGGAAGGGAAGGCTGCAGGAGGAGACGGTGAAAAGTGAAAACTATTGAGGAGGGGAAGGGAGATGGGAGAGCTAAAAGGACAAACAGTGGGCAAGAGGGTGGAGGGAAATACACAGACTATAATCAAAACAGTGAATGTGAATGGAATGAAGTTTCCCATAAAATGGAGACAGATAGCAGAATGGATTAAAAGCCATAATCCAACAATATGTTGTTCACAAGAAACACATTTTAAACGGGTGGGGGGAGGGAATACACACAGGATAAAGGTCAAAGGTTGGAGCAGAATATATTGTGCTTCAGCTGATGTAGGGAAAGCAAGAGTAGCAACCCTAATCTCAGACAAAGCAAAAGCAGAAATAGATCTAATTAAAAGAGATAAGGATGGAAATTATATCCTGCTAAAAGGGACCATAGACAATGAAGCAATATCATTACTAAACGTGTATGCTTCAAGTGATATAGCAACCAAATTCTTAGAGGAGAGGTTGGGGGAGTTGAAGGAAGAAATTGACAGCAAAACTATACTAGTGGGGGACTTCAACCTCCCCCACTCTGAACTTGATAAATCTAACCTCAAAATAAGTAAGAAAGAGGTTAAGGAGGTAAATAAAACTCTGGATAAGGTAGATATGATAGACCTTTGGAGAAAAGTGAATGGGAATAGAAAGGAATATACCTTTTTCTCAGCGGTACAAGGCACATTTACAAAAACTGCTCATGTACTAGGACATAAAAACCTCACAATCTAGTGCAGAAAGGCAGAGATAATCAATGCATCCTTCTCACATCATAAAGCAATAAAAACTATATGTAATAAAAGGTCATGAAAAGACAAACCAAACATTAATTGGAAACTGAATAATCTAATCCTAAAGAATGAATGGGTTAAAGAAGAAATCATAGAAATAATAAACAACTTCATTCAAGAGAATGACAATAATGAGACAACCTACCAAGTTCTATGGGACAGTGCAAAAGAAGTTCTTAGGGGAAGTTTTATATCGTTGAATGCCTACATAAATAAAATAGAGAAAGAGGTGATCAATGACTTGGGCATGCAGCTGAAAAAGCTAGAAAAAGCACAAACTGAAAATCTCCAAGTAAATACCAAATTAGAAATACTGAGAACCAAAGGAGAGATTAATAAAATTGTAATTAAGAAAACTATTGAATTAATAAATAAAACCAATAGTTGGTTTTATGAAAAAAACTAATAAAATTGATAAGCCTTTGGTCAATTTGATTAAAAAAAGAAAGAAGAAATGCATATTTCTAATATTAAAAATGAAAGGGGTGAACTCACCTCCAATGAAGTGGAAATTAAAACAATAATTAGAAATTACTTTGCCCAACTTTATGCCCACAAATGCTATAATCTAAATGAGATGGATGAGTATTTTAAAAAATACAAATTGCCCAGAATAACAGAAGAGGAAGTTGAAAAGTTAAACTACCCCATCTCAGAAATAGAAATTGAGCAAGTCATCAATGAACTGCCTAGGAAAAAAATCTCCAGGGCAGGATAGATTTACAAGTGAATTTTATCAAACATTTAAAGAACAGTGAATTCCAATACCATATAGACTACTTTTGAAAATTGGGGAAGAAGGAGTCCTCCCAAATACTTTCTATGATACAAATATGATTTTGATACCTAAACCAGGAAGAGACAAAACAGAGAAAGAAAATTATAGACCAATTTCTCTAGTGAATATAGATGCAAAAATTTTAAATAAGATTTTAGCAAAACAAATACAGCATCTTATCACGAGAATAATACATTACATTCAGGTAGGATTCATACCAAGAATGCAAGGCTGGTGCAATAGTAGGTAAACTATTAGCACTATCGATCACATATATCAACAACAAAACTAGCAAAAAACACATGATTATCTCAATAAATGCACTTTATCACTTGAAAGCAATGTCTTCTACCTTCAGATCCAACTAACACACTACATATTTGGAGTTTCGTATTTTAGCCTATTTCTGTCTCTAAAACTACCTCTTCTTTTCCACTCATTTAACTGGCTGACAGGCTGCTGATATTGGAACACTCCCTGACTCTGTCCAGGCATA
This sequence comes from Notamacropus eugenii, assembly GCF_028372415.1. Lineage (NCBI taxonomy): Eukaryota > Metazoa > Chordata > Mammalia > Diprotodontia > Macropodidae > Notamacropus > Notamacropus eugenii. Next base: position 16,092,450 of record NC_092876.1, on the reverse strand, counting down.
CGTCTTGCCACGTAACTAATTGGAACTGGAAGAGATGGGTTAATAATATAAATTTTAAAAGTAAAATAGAGTCTTTTGGTTCATTTCTTTGAAATATGAATAAATTAATAAATTTATAATCAATAATTAATCAAATCAAGCTCTATTTGTCAAAGTGGTCACATAAGAAGCAGGGAATCCCTATAGTTCTTTTCCCAATAGTTTCTTAGTACATTATCACCAATGATAGCCTCAGATTAAGGACTGAAAACATCCTTTGCTTAATTCAAGTACCAATTGTTTGAAGTGACTAAATTTTATGTTCTCTCATACGACAGACATATGGAAAGTAGCTTTATGTTGGAGATGCAGGAATTTTTGTTTCTGTGTTGTGGTACCTTGATGCTATAAATTGGGAAATTTGTACCTGATCTCTCATATATAATTTTACATTTAATTAGTTCTTTTCTTCCGTATTTATATCACATTAATTGATTACAATTTCCCTCACTATCACTCCCATGAGCATTCACTTTACAAAAAAAAAAGTATAATCCCAAGTTGGGAAATGAGACGGACGACTGTTGGAACTCTGAACTGGTCCAACCATTATGGAAATCAATTTGGAGCTATGTCCAACAAGCATTTGATTTATGAATAATACCCTTTGACCCAGTCATATCTCCTACTCCAGAGATTTGAAAAAGGAAAGGACTCATATGTATAAATATATTTAAGGAAAGTCTTTTTGGTGTGGCAAAGAATTGAGAATTGAGGTGATAAGTTTCATTTCGGGGATGGCTAAAACAATTAGGGTCTGCAACCCTGAAATGAAAGGAATAATTTCAGAACAACTTCAGAAGATCTGTATGTAATGGTGCAAAGTGAAATAAACTGAAACAAGAAAAAAGCTTACATAATAATAACATTGTAAAACTAACCAGCTTTGAAAGACAACAATTCTAATCAACACAAAAACGAACCACAATTTCAAATGAGTAGTGATGAAACACGAAACATTTGCTTTCAGGTAGAAAGATGAAAAATTCAAGGAACAAATTGAAGTATATTTTGTATCCCTTTCTTCCCTCTTCTCTCTTCCTCCCCCTCTTCTTTCCTTTCTTCCTTTCCTCCATCCATAATCCCTTCCTCTCCTGACCCTTGCCTCCTTTCCTCTCTCCCATCCTTTCTTCCTTTCCTCTCTTTCCTTTTCTTCCTACCTCATTTCCTATCTTCCTTTTTCACTTTCCTTCCTTCCTTCCTTCCATCGTTCCTTTCATCCTTCCTTCTTTCTTTGATAGCTAATATGATCATTAGTTTTAAGTGACTATACATATGTAGAATTGGCTTTATTTTTGTCACCTTCTCAATTTGCGGAGTAGAAATAAAATGGGACAGAATTTAAAAAGTGAAAATAAAATACAAACACTATATACATATATATGTATACACACATATATACATATATTTATGTATGTGTGTATATATATGTATAGTCACATACAACTATATATGCATGTATTAAACACATAAAAATTGTAGCTTCTATGTCAGGACTTGGTTGTTATTCTTTTAAATATATTAACATGGAGAATTAATTTCCAAGAAATAGTCTGCCTACCAATTGTCCCAAAATCCCAGATTTTAACTCTGAAAGATTTCTTTAGGGAAGTAGTGAACATAAGAGAAAAAAAAAAGAGTGATAGAGTATCAGGACAGCGAGTTCCTTTGGATGGCATTCCATATGAGACAAGATAAGAGGCGAGGGATAATAGTCAATCATTTTTCTTGCCTGATGCCTCTGAATGGAAGAAACTTGAAGTGATAAGATCAGGAGAGTCAGTGACCATCTATACTGAAAAATAGGTGAAGTGAGACTATTCAGAGGAGCAAAGGAAATAGCAGGCCAGGTCAGTGGACATCCCCAAACTCCTGTTCCTGGATGTAGGACATATATTGTTGCATACATCTCCACTATTCACTTGCAATTTGTTCTTTCTGTCAGTGAGAGAGTATGTGGAGGAAAATGGTAAGGGAAAGACTGTAGATCCTGTTTCCATTGCCAGCATAAGCCATAAACACATTTGAAACTTTGTCTTTTTAAGTTTCTGACTTTCTCTTCTATTCTCTTTACAGTTATTTATTAAGATGAGGTGTCTGTGAGAAAGGAATACAAATATAGGTTAAGCCGACAGCTCAGAGGACTTTAAAATTTCATGATCATTGCTTTCATTGGTGTCTTCTGGTCTCAGTCAGATTATTTGTACTGATGCTTTCATTCACAAATAATTAATACATTACAGAAAAAGGAATTAGTATGATGTTATTGGGAATATTACTTTGCTTCCTTAAGCATAAATTCTTTAATAGATGGAATTCCCAGGTGCAGCAACGTCTTTGACCAGTTCGTTCTGCACCACGCATATAAGTCTTACAGAATTTTTCCTTGAGAACGTATGTGTAGAAGCTATATAAGATTGTAGGTTGTCTCAAGAAGGGAGTGGGGAGGGAGGAGAAAAATCTAAGATATATGAAGGGGATTATAGAACACTGAAAAAATTAAAATAATTATTTAAAATAAACATTTTTTCCTTGAAACGTAACTTAATTTGCCCAGAGTCATATAGATAATACATGACACAGGCCATGTCTTATAAAGTAATGATAAAATAGAAATACTGTTTTTTAATGTTTGCACGCAGTGTTTCTTTATTAGTCACTACCTGACAGATTGCTTCATTTCTCTTTGACTCCTTAGGTCATTTAGTGGATTCTGAAAATGTCTAACTATACTACCACTATCAATGAATTTCTCCTTATGGGATTTTCTGACACCCGTAGGCTGCAAATCTTATATTCCTTGCCCTTCTTAATAATTTATTCAGCAAGCCTGATGGGGAATCTCCTCATTGTCACCGTAACCACCTTTGACAGGAGACTCCACACCCCATGTACTTTTTCCTTAGAAATCTGTCCATTGTGGATGCCTGCTTTATATCAATAACTGTTCTCAAGGCATCCATTAACTCTTTAGTGAACAACAAAGCTATCTCAGTTACTGGATGTGCAGCTCAGATATTCCCATGTGTTGAGTTTACTTTGCTCACTGTCATGGCCCGTGATCGTTATGTTGCCATATGCCACCCACTTCTGTATCCAGTGGTCATGAATCCCCGAGTCTGTGTTCAGATGACCTTCACCTGCTTGTTCACTTGGTTTTTCTGTGGAGGGTTTCATACTGGTTGCACATTTTGATTGTCTTTCTGCCATTCCAATGTGATCTACCAGTTCTTCTGTGATATCCTTTCTCTACTCAAGATCTCTTGCTCAGAGACATTCAGCAATATGTTATCCTTACTTGTTTCTTGCCAAGCCTAGAGGCCTGTATTGGGCTACCCGAGTCTTTCCTACCTCACCTCCCGAGGTCTTCGGCTGGCCACGCCGGATGCACGTATGAGAGAAAGGACGTTCCAGAGTCGAACAGGGGTTGAGCTTTATTACAGGGTTTCGGTTACAAGTGCAGGGTGGTCTTCCTTAGGAGGAAGAGGGGGAGATTTCCTAAGGAGGCTAAGCTTAAGGGATTGGAAGTAGAAGTACAAGCGGGGAGAGAGGGGGAGGGGAGAGAGGAAAGAAAAGAAGCGGAGCCCTACTTTTCTCTTTGGCTCCACACGTGCTAAGAGAGCTTTCTGGCTTCCTCAATCCTACTTAATCTTCAGCCACACAGTTTGCATCTCAATACCATGCTGTTAGGTAACTAGGTGTGCTCCAATCCGGGACGACCTCGAGGGCAGGGAGACTCCACCCATCAGGTATCTCCGGGGGAGAGGCGGAAATACCCGAGCTAGCCGAGCTAGCTCAGTCTGACCTTCTCGAACCCCCGCTGTTCATGGAGGGCCTCGTAAGACTCTAAGATTTAGAAGTCCCACTTTTACCTGCCCGAGACTGTCCACACGGAATTGAGCTTCCAGTCCCAACAGTTTCTGGTCTGGTGGTTGGGGTTGGCTGTTTGGGCTTCATCACTGAATCTTACATTGACATATTTTCTACTGTGTTCGGATTTCCAGTGAAAGAAGACCGAAGAAAAGCCTTCTCTACTTGTGTCCCCCACATCATGTGGTTTCTTTATTCGTTATTTCAGCCTCTTATGTGCACCTACAACCACATTCAGATTCTGGGTCCATTAAAATATAATCCTTTCAATATTCTATTCCATAACACCTCCGTTTCTAAACCCTATTGTCTACAGTCTACGGAATAAGCAGATAAAAGAGGCTTTAAGAATAATAATGAAGAGAAAGGTTTTTTTTTTAAAGGAATAAAGCAAAAACTGTAATTCTTTCCCAATGTTGTTGAAGTTAATTCATGAAAAAAAATAAGAAATCCTTTTATATATGTAGATAGATAGATAGATATAGATATCATGTGTGTGTGTGATTTTTTTTCAGTTTGTGTGTTACTATGTGTACGTTGATGGGTCTAAGTGAGAGAAAAACCCGTACAATTTTCCTTGATATCATCAATATCAGTAGTATTTTTTCTAACATTCTGAAGCGTATTCAAGAATTCAAATTCATAAAATTCCCTTAATCCGAGGTCTTTGCCAGCATTGCTTATGACATTTAAATCAGAAATGTATACCACGTATGATTCACAGAGTTCTTTTGGCAATTCATATTAACACAGGCAATTGTGGTCCTTTAGAGGAAGTCAGAATTCATCTCAACCTAAGTATTCTAGGAGTATCCCTAAAGGTCAGTGGGACCTCTTTTTAAGTAGCATGGTGGATTTACTATAATTTTTTTTTAAAACAAGCTTCAAGGAATAGGGATGAACTATCGGATACACTGTCCATGTTTTTCTGTGTATATGGAATTGTTCTTTTTGGAGTCTACTCTCCACTGACTTGGTCGTTTACTTATTTCACACTGTCTCTGAAATTGCTGGGTTATTTTCATTTCCTCCTTACTTTTTTTAAGGACTCAGAGGTTCCCTCCTACAGGATTCATACTCTGTTCTTGACACAGTTGTCAAACAATTATTATGTATAAGGAACATATGAAGCCACTTTAGTCTTCCACTCAGAAAACTCTAATTGCTTCTTGTTGTCTCTGGAACTACAAGCAAAGTGCAATATGTAGAAATTAATTCCGTTCACAATGCACCTCCCACCTACCATTCAATACTAGATGAGAAATAAAAGATGGAAGAACAAACAAATGGCCAGATGAGCAAAAAATTAATTAAACACTTAAAAAAAAAACACGTTAGATGTTAGAATGTTAAGTATTGGATTCAGAGATAAAATTAAAAAGGAACATAGAAAATATTTTTAAATTATTTTCAGCATTCCACAATCACTACCATAAAACCTAGATTTTTTTATTTCTCTCCCTTCCCCTCGTTTCCCCCACTTCCCCCCTCCCTCCCTGAGATGACATGCAATTTTATATAGGCTTTACACATACATTCCTATTAAATATATTTTCACCATAGTCAGGTTGTATAGAAGAATTAAAATGAATGGGAGAAACCATATAACAAACCAAAATATAATGCAAAAGAACATGATCTGCTACAATCTATGACTGGATTCTGTAGTTGTATCTCTGGATGTGAAATGCATTTTTCCTTAAAAGACTATTGGGAATTTTTTAAGTCCTTGAATTGCAATGAAGTTCTCAGACTACCAGAAAAACTACTCGCACTTTGGTTGTTGTTGTGTAATAAGTTCTCCTGGTTCTGCTCCTTTTGCTCATCATAAGATCATAAAAGTCTTTCTAGGCCTCTCTGAAATCTTCCTGTTCATCATTTCTTATACCACAATAGTATTCCATTGCATTCATATACCATAATTTATTCAGCCATTCCCCAATTGATGGGAATCCCTTGATTTCTAGTTTTTGGGCACCACAAAGAGTGCTGTATAAATATTTTTGTACATGTAGGACCTTTCCCATTTTTATGATCTCTTGGGGATACAATCATAGAAGCAGTATTGCTGGGTCAAAGGGTATGCGTGCTTTTGTAGCCTCTTGGGCATAGTTCCAAATTGCTCTCCAGAATGTTTGGATCAGCTCACAGCTCCCCCAGCAATGAAGTAGTGTTCCAGCTCTCCTACATCTTCTCCAACATTTATCATCTTCTTGTTTTGTCATGTTAGCCAATATGATAGGTGTGATGCGGTATCTCAAAGTTGTTTTGACTTGCATGTCTCTAATCAGTAGTGATTTAGAGTATTTTTTTCACATGATTATAGATATCTTTAATTTCTTCCCCTGAAAACTGCTGTTCATATCCTTTGACCATTTTTCATTTGGGGAATGACTTGTATTCTTGTGCATTTAACTCAACTCTCTATATATTTTAGAAATGAGGCCTTTATCATAGACACTAGTTACAAAAATTCTTTCCCAGTTTTCTGCTTCCCTAGTAATCTGGCTTGCATTGAAATTGGTTGTGAAAGACTTTTCAGTTTAATTTAATCAAAATTATCCATTTTGCACTTCATAATACCTTCCATCTCTTCTTCAGTCAAAAATTCTTTCCTTCTACATAAATCTGATAAATACACTATTCTTTGCTCTGCTAATTTGTTTACACTATCACTCTTTATACCTAGATCATGCACTCATTTGGACTTTACTCTGGCATATAGTGTCAAACATTGTTCTATGTCTAGTTTCTGTCACACTATTATCCAATTTTCCCAGTATTATTTTTTCAAACAGTTAGTTATTATCCCAGACACTGGGGTCCTTGAGTTTATCAAATAGTATATTGCTATATTCATTGCCTACTGTGTCTTGTGTACCTAGCATATTCCTCTTGTCTACTCTTCTGATTCTTACCCAGTACCAAGTGATTTTGATAATTACTGCTTTGTAATACTATTTGAGATCTGATAGACCTAGGCCACCTTCCCTAGCATTTCTTTTCATTAGTTCCCTTTTTATCCTGGACCATTTGTTCTCCCAGATGAATTGTGATATTATTTTTTCCAGCTGTACAGAACAATTATCTGACAGTTTAATTGGTCTGGCACTAAATAAGTAAATTAATTTAGGTATAATTATCATTTTTATTTTATTGGCTCAGTCTACCCACGAACAATTGATGTTTTTGCAGTTACTTAAATTTGATGAAAAGTGTGCGATATTTTTCATCATTTCTTCAACTCCAGCTGCAGCATTTGCAACTGTAGTTGCATCATTTCTTCAACTCCATTCCAGTGCTACAGAGAGAATTTTATTTGGCACTTTTTTCCTTTGCTACCCAGAGACAATTAACTCAGTGCAATGATCTCTACCTCTCTATATTTCGCTGAAGAACAGGGACCAAGTCCCCAAGGATATAATAGCAGTTTGTAGTGAAAGGTGAAACTGGTCTTTGGGGCAAGGCTATTAAATAAGCCGTCAAATTTTAGCTATAAAAATAATGGGGAAAATTAAGGAAAACATGTTTCCGATCCAAGGAGAATAGAATTGTGATGACAAGATGAAAATGGAAACTTCATAATATTTGCCAGTCCAGACCGAGCAAAGGGAGTGCTGGAGGTCTTTATCATGGCATAGGAATTCAGTGATATCATCTTTGAGCAGCTCAGATTGGAGAAACTAACAACAAGGAAACTTATTGCCTTATTCAGGTAAAATGCAATGAGTTTGCATGGAACCCCTTTTCCCATTATCCACTTGTATTTGTTTTCTCCTTTTCTTTCACTCCCCTTTCTTCCTCTGTTTTCTTTCTTTCTTTGTTTTTCCTTTCCTCCCCTTTTCCCCTCCTTCCTCCCTTCTGCTCTCCTTTTTATTTGTTTTTCAGTCCTTTCACTTCTCTTTCTTTCTCCCCACCTCCCTTCCTTTACTCTTTCTTTCTACATCTTTCTCTTCCTTCCTTTTCCCTACCTTCGTTTCTTCATTCATTCTTTCCTTTCTTTATTTCTCTATTTTTCTTTCTCTCCCTTTTCTTTCTTTCATTCCCTTCATTCCTTCTTTGATCTTTCTTCCTTTGTCTATCCCACTATATATCCCTCTTCTCTAACGTTTCTCCACTTTTGTTTCCTCTTGGTAATGGGTCATCATAGCTTAGAAAAAGGAACGATAAATGGAAGCATGGTTAGAATTAAAAGTGATTCAGTCTGTAGAATAACAACAAAACAAAACGCTGAAACATTTCAGTTCATGGGGGATACAGAGGGGCACTTCATACACAGGTGACTATGAAGGTGTGTAGGTTTCTGACCTAGATGTAAAACTGGAATGAGTAGTAGAATTCATGCAGGCCAGCGACTGCATTTATGAAGTGAAAAATGAAGCAGTTAGAAAAAGTGACTAGTTCAAGTTTGCACCTTTGGAAGTGGCTTAACTAAAATGTGAGAACAAGTATACTAATTCGAAAACCAGTGTCATTCTCCATATATAGTAGAATATATGTTTCCATCATTGAACCAAGTGCTATGGTACAAACACTGGTCCAGTCACTGCTGGCAGATTTTATTTGTGCCAGAAAGGCTAAAGAGCAACAAATGAAAGGAAGAAAATGATACTCTTCTGTACATATCAACATTTTCAAAGTTTCCTATTTCAAGTGCAAGAAAATGTTGAGCAGAGAACAGATTATAGAAGGAGCTGGATACAAATCTTGAAATGCAAACAGAAGAGTTAAGAGAAACTAGAACCTTTGGCCCTTGCTGACCTGAAAGTGACGTCTTCTATCTTCTCACCCAGAGAACTTCAATCTCCCTAACTTACTTTAAATACTTGTGAATTTCATATTTTTCAATCTACTTCTGTCTCTAAAAATATCTCTTTTTTTCCATTCATTTAAATGGTTTCCAAGCTGCTGATATTAGACTAGTGCCTCACCCTACCCAGCCATAGATCTCAGCACATGACTGATTGGAACTGCAACAAATGGGTAACAACATATGGTTTTTTTTTTTTAAATAAAACTCAGCCTTTATTGTTCATTCTTTTTAAATACTAATAAATTTTATATAAAATCAAGCCCCACCTGCCAATATGATCATATAGGATAATCATATAGATTATCGCAATAGCTAGCACATTGTTCCCCAAAATTGCCACAGATATAAGGCTGAAAACCTCCTTTTCTCAATGCAGGTACTGATAGTTATAAGCAACTGAGCTTTAGGTTCTCTCATATGACATGTATTTGGAAACTAGTTCTGTTTTACTTGCAGAGACTTTTGTAAGTTGTGGTACCCTGATGTTATAAACCTTGAAAAACTTATACCTGATGAGTCTCATATGTCATTTTACATTTAAATGGTGCCTTTCTTCTTTTTATATCACCTTTATTGATAAAAATTTACCTCTCCATAACCCCAATGAGCATTCCTCTATAAAACAGATTGTAGAAAAAAATGTAGTCCATCAGTGGGAAAACATTGTTGCTGAGGCTTTGAACTGGTCCAAATATTATGAAAAACAGTTTGTGGCAATGCCTGACAAGTAATTGAATTATGAATAATGCCCTTTGACTCATTGATATCACTTATTTCAGAGAGATTAAAGAAAAAGTGAAAAGACCCATATGTATAAAAATACTTAAAGAAATTTTTGTGGTGACAAAGAATTGGAAACTGAGCGAATGAACTCGAATTGGGGAATGGATAAACACATTATGGCCTGCAACCTTGAAATGAAGGGGATAACTTCAGAAGAATTTGAGAATATCTTTGTAAAGTGATGCAAAATGAAGTAAACAGAAAGAAGAAAATGATTAGTATGATAACATTGTAATGATAATAGGCTTTACAAGACAGTCATTTAATTAACATAATGCCAATCACATTTCAAAAGGACTTGTGATGAAGGAAGAAATATTTGTCTCTAGATAGAGAGGTCATGGACATGGTACAAATTAAAGAGTATCTTTCTTTTTCCTCCTTCCTTCTTTCTTCCTTTTTTCATTCTTTCCTTCCTTTTATCCTTTCCTCCCTCCTCTCACTTCTTCCCTTACTTTTTCTTCCCCTCTTCCTCCTTTCCTTCATTCTTCCTTTTCCCCCCATTTTTTTCTGAAATAGCTAATGTAGCCGTTTGTTAAACCTGACTATGCATTTGTATAACAGGCTTAATTTTTCTCACCTCAGTCGGTGGGGACAGAGGAGTAAAATGGGAAAGACTTTTTAAAATGATACCAAAAATGATATATACATAAAGATGTGATCACATATATCTATGTATGCATATATGTATTCAATATAACGAAAATGTAGCTTCTATGTCAAGACCTGCTCCTTTAAATATGCTATCATAAGTAATTAATTTCCAATAAATACTTGCCTACGCATTGTTCCAATATACTGGATCTTTAACCTTTTAACATTTCTTTGGGGAAATAGTAGGCATAGAAGAGATGAGGATGGTGTGTCAAGAGAGTCCTCTTTTTTAATACCATTCCATATGAAACAAGAGTAGAGCTGGGGGAGTGTGATAGGCCACTAATTTTTCTTGCCTGATGCTTCTGAATGGAAGAAATTTGAAGTAATAAGAACAGGAGAACCAGGGACCAACTATTGTGAAAATTAGGTGAAGTGAGACTATTCAGAAGAGAAGAGAAAATATCAGGGCAAGTCAGTGGACTTCACCACCCTCCTGTGCCTGGAAAGGGGAAATACATTGTTGTATACATCTCCACCATTCACTTACAATTTCTTCTTTCAGTTAGTGGAAGAGTGTGTAGAGAAAAATGGTAGGAGGAAAGATTATAATCCCCGTCTCCACTGCCAGCAACAGCCATGAATAAGTTTGAAACTAATTTTTTTTAAATTTTCTTACTTTCTCTTCTATACTGTTTATGGCTATTTTTAAAGATGAGTTGTCCACGGGAAAGGAACACAAAGAAGCTAAGATCACATCTCCGAGGACTGTAAAATATTGAAAGAAAAACATAATTTTCATTGGTGACTTTTGATCTAGGCCAGATTGTTGGTACTGATGTATTCATTCGAAAATAATCAATACTTCGCAGAAAAAGGAAGTCAGTGTGACGTTATTGAGAACATTACTTTCCTTCCATAAGCCTCATTTCTTTAATACATAGAATTTCCAGGTGAAAAAATTTCCTTTACCAACACAATTGTGCACCCTTCGTATAAAACCTCACATTCTTAGAGAGTTGTTCCTTGAGCAGTAAGTTGACTTTCCCAGCGTCACATGAACAATACATGACAGGGGTCATGTCATAAAGAGTAATGTTAAAAAATAAAATAATGTCTTATTTTACACACATTGTGTCCTTAACCACTGCATGACAGATTGTTTCATTTCTCTTTGGTTCCTTAGGTTACTCAGAGGATCTCAAAATGTCTAACTTTACCACCACTGTGAATGAATTTGTCCTTATGGGGTTTTCCGACACTCGGGCTCTGCAGATCTTGTATTCTTTGCTCTTCTTCCTCATTTACTCAGCAGGCTTGATGGGGAATCTCCTCATTGTCATTGCCACCACTTTTGACAGAAAATTACGCACCCCCATGTACTTTTTCCTTAGGAATCTGTCCATTGTCGATGCCTGCTTCATATCAATAACAATTCCCCAGGCATCAATTAACTCACTGGTGAACAACAGAGCTATCTCAGTTACTGGATGTGCAGCTCAGATATTCCTGATGATTTTCATGGCATATGTTGAGTTTACTTTGCTCACTGTCATGGCCCGCGATCGTTATGTTGCCATATGCCACCCACTTCTTTATCCAGTGATCATGAATCCCAGTGTATGTATGCAGATGACTTTAACGTGTTTATTCACTGGGCTTTTGTATGCAGGGTTCCATACTAGTTACACATTTCAATTGTCTTTCTGCCAGTCCAACGTGATCCACCAGTTCTTCTGTGATATCCCCTCTCTACTCAAGATCTCTTGCTCAGAGACATTCAGCCATACATTATCCTTACTTGTCCCTACTCTCGTGATTGGGATTGGCTGCTTTGTCTTCATTGCTACCACTTACATTAGCATATTTTCCACTGTGCTTAAATTTCCAGTGAAAGAAGACCAAAGAAAAGCCTTTTCTACTTGTTTCCCCCACATCATTGTGGTTTCTTTATTCCTTATTTCATCCTCTTATGTGTACCTGCAACCACCTTCAGACTCTGGGTCCATTAAAGATATTATCCTTTCAATATTCTATTCCATAATACCCCCCTTTCTGAACCCTATCATATACAGTCTACGGAATGAACAGATAAAAGGGGCTTTGAAAATACTAATGAAGAGAAAGCTTTCTTTAAACAAATAGTGAACAAAGCATAATTTTTTTCCAATGTGATTGAACCATATAAAACCGTATATAATATATGTATATAAAACATTATATATACATATATAAGTATATATATACATATATGCATATATACATGCACACATACATACATATATACATACATACGTGTATGTATATACATTATATATACATATATAATATATACATATGTATATACATTATATATACATATATAATATATATACATATGTATATACATTATATATACATATATAATATATATACATATGTATATATATATATATATATATATATATATATATATATATATATATATATATATATATATATATATAACTGTGACTTTGTGGGGGGTTTTGTTGCTATTTGTATTTTGGTGGTTATAGGTAAATTATTGGTTCAAATGAGAAAAACTTCTCAGAATTGAATTTCACATGAATATTAGTAGCATTGTTTTTAGCATTTTGAGGCATATTCAAGAATTCAAAATAATGTAATTCAAACATTTTGGCAGCACTGCTTTTGACATTTAAGTCAGAAATGTATACCACATATGATTCAGAGGCTTTTTTTTCCCAATTCAAATTCACAAAGACAATTCTGGTCACTTAGAAGAAGATAGAGTCCATCTCAACTTAAGTTATCTAGGGGTAGCCCTGAAGGCAAGTGAGATGTCTTTTTTAAGTAACGTGCTAGATTCATTAGGTTTAAAAAAAGCAAGATTCATGGAACAGAGATCTACTGTTCAATATACCCTCTATGTTCTTCTTTTAATATGGAACTGTTTTTTCATCCTTCTATCCATCCCCACGGCCATTTAACTAGTTCATATTCTCCCCATATCTTCAGTGTTCTTTTTAATTTTCTCCTAATTTGTTTTTAGTATTCAGGGGTTTCATCTTCCAGGATCCATACTCTGTTCTCTTCAAAGGTGTAAATACACATACACACATATATATGTATATATGTAGTGCTTAACCACGTCACTCTCCTACTCAACAACGTCCAATTGCTTCTTATTGCCAATGGGTTTAAATACAAACTAAAATATATAGAAATTATTATCTTGCACAGTGCAGATCCCATCTACCATTCAAGATTAGATGTAAAATGACCAGTGGAAAAACAATCACATAATCAGATGAGAAATAGAATAATTCTGCTCTTTGAAAAATAATGATACATTTTAGAATAAGTATTGGATTCAGAGGCAAAATCTGAAAGCAAACACAGAGTATTTAGGAGAAACATTAGAAGATTCTTTGGAAAACTCATTTACTGATTTAGAGTACAAAAAGCAAATACAGAAGAAAAAATATATAAATAACATCTAAAGGAATAAGATTTCAGAAGCAGTGTCTGAAGGAATGAACAAAAATATTTCTTAATCACTTACAATAAGCCAAATATTGAGCCACACCGTGGAAATACAAACCGAAAAGGGCAAACTATTCATTCTCTTGAAGTACTTATACTTTAAGTGGAAGGAATAAACATAAAAGGATGTTTCACTATAGAGTACATAGGAGGCTCAGATGATTCTGATATTGTGTCTTCTGGTTCTCTTTTCCAGGTCAGTTTTTTTTTTTCCCCATGAGATACTTTATATTTTCTTACATTATTTTCATTCTTTTGAATTTCTTTGTCTCTTACTGTACAATAGAAATATGAGCTTAGAGTTGCCCATTTCTAACTTCTCAGCTGTTGTCTTCCTCAATAAGGTTTCGTACTCTGTAAATTGTATTCTTTAAGGTGTTTTCTTCAGTGGATTTTTGTATTTCCTTTTCCATGTGGCCAATTGTGCTTTTTAAGTTGTTTTCCAAGCTATTGACTCCTTGTTCATAATTCTCTTACATCAGTCTCATTTTTTTGCCTCATTTTTTCTTCTTCCTCTCTTATATGATTTTGACCTCCTTTTGGAACACTTCTATGTGTTTTTTCTCAAGGCATGAGACCACTTCCCATTTTTCTTTGTGGATTTTAGCATGGGTATTTTAACATGGTTGTCCTCCTGTGAATTTGGGTCTTAGTATTTTCTGTCACTATAATAGCTTCCTGTGGTCATATTCCTTTTTGGTTCATTTTTGTTCAGTTTTTTATTGACCTAAAGAAGGAGTTGGTTGCACAACAAATCATAGGAACAATCAACAACTTCATTCAAGAGAATGACAATAATGAGAAAACATAACAAATCTTATGGGACACTGCAAAAGCAGTTTTTAGGGGAAGTTTTATATCTTTAAATGCCTACATAAATAAAATGGAGAAAAAGGAGATCCATGACTTGGGCATGCAGCTGAAAAAGGTAGAAAAAGCATCTTTTCACGAGAAAATGTCCATGCACTTTCACGCACCAATATAGTTTCTAGGGCTGTATCCCAAAGAGACATTAAAATTTTGAAAGCATCGCACATGTAAAAATACATTTATTGAAGTTCTTTTCCTGATGTCCTAGAGCTGGAAATCGAGGGAGTGCCCAGTAACTGGGGAATTACTGAATAAATTGTGGTTTATGAATATAATGGAATACTATAGTGCTGTAAAAAATGAAGAAAAGTTTCGACCTCAGAAACATCTGTAAAGAATTATATGAACTGATATGGAGTGAAATGAGCAGAACCTGGAGTACACTGTACACAATTATATTTACAGTATATCTGGGCACTTTATGATAGACTAAACCCTTCATAGCAATTCCAAGACCTAAAACATCCCCAAGGACCTGTTAATGCAAAATTCCATTCGCATTCATGGAAAGAACCATGGAATTGGAACACAGAATTAAGTAGACTATTTTCTCTTCCGTTATATTTTTTGGTTTTGTTTTTTTCTCATTATTTCTCTGATTTCTTTTAATTCTTCTTTGGGACATCACTATTGTGAAAATGTTTTTAATAAGAATGTAAGTGTATAGTCCATATAAGATTGCATTCTGTCTCAAGGAGAGAGGAGACAGGAAGAGGAGAAAATTTTAGACTTATGGCAGTGATTACTGAAAACTGAAAACAAGTATATTAATTAAATTAAAAAATAAATTTTACTTCATACTTGATACCTGTCAGCCTCAACTGTTTGTAACAATTTGGCACCCAACTTGGGGCCTGAATCACTGACTTTGAGGGAAATGAGATAAGACGTCATGGGCAGAGTATGGTTCTGTTCATTTTAAAGATCCCTGTAGGTTCAATTTCTTCCATTTAAGAACAAGATGTTGGTTCATGGGGAGACAGTTCAAAGGAGTTGGGGAACCCACCAGCAAACCATACAAGTCAATATATTAGACAAAGGTAATGACAGCCAAGGAACTTGAACTCTGGGTTGGTCATTTACTGATGTAGTGAAGTTTGGCACTTCAACCTCTTTCTTGGTCATATACTTGTCTGTTAGTTCACTCCAGGTTGGCCTTAAGCTGATGAATGGACTTGGAGAGCCCAGGGTCCCAGGAAGTTGTGTATTTGGTAATTGAGGGGGGACGAATTCTAGGTCTAGGTAGGGGAAGATTCCCAAGGAAGATATTCTCCTTTCCCTCTTGGGAGAATGTTGGATATAGGGAGCACACTCCCAGTACAGGTAGAAGAACGAGTGCTCTTAATATAATGGCATAAGGAATGGCATAAAGAATTCTCTGAGTATTCCTTTGGAAACCCATTTGAAAGAATACTCACTATATTCCTTCTCCCATCTGTTCCCAAAAGCCAACAGAGAGAAGGAGGATGGGAGGAGGGAGAATCTAGATCCTGGTAAGTATCCTTTAAAATTATCTAGAAATGATTCAGAGTAAATAATAAGTATTTAACCAGTCTGAATTTGAATTCGAAATAAATGTGCACTCTATAATGTTTTGTCAAATGTCTTGTCTGTATATGTTGTTTTGATGTTTCTGTGTGAAAGAAAGTCCGTGTCTTTGGTTTAGCTGACACTTCATAAGGTTGTAAATTTAGACAGTCAGTCAACAAGAACAGAATGGCTAAGCTGTACTGTCCTTGAAATGCCACCATTCCTCCTTTCTTCAACCCCTCCCAGATCAGTTTCAGAGTAGCAGACGGACAGGGAGGGAGAGAAAGGGGAAGAAAAAATATTTTACTGTTTTGTTTATATGGTTGCTAGTAGCAAGTGGGAGAGTGTAGGAGAAGCGTCAGATCAAGTGTAGAAAGAAATAAGTTACATGCAGCTTTAAATGGGCTTTAATCAAAGTCCACCAGAGGGAAGGACAAGAAAGAGTAAATAGGGAGAAATGAGAGAACCATTGGTACTGTATGATCAGAAGACTTAAAAGAAGAAAAAAAAGGGAAGAAATGGAGTTTCTTTTTTCACTGAGACCAAAAAAAAAAAAGGCAGGCTAACAAGCATTTCATCATTTCCTGCCTCACTCTAGGGGGAAGATTTTGTACAATGGGACACAACCAAGAGACAACTGGCATTTTTGGTTGTATTTTATAACGTGAAAAGGGGAAATGTGTCACCCTTAATTTAATGGTTAAAGTGGGATAGAATTTATTAAATTATGCTGATAAGTAGAGAAAAAAGTTTTATAAAGGTGGTTATAATGTTTACTAGTAATGATTATAAATCCAGATTTGATATGATTCAAGTGAAAAATCTGTCCTGAAGGAATAAAGAGCAGCATCTTAGAGTGTGCTTCCTATCAGGATAAAGTAGAAAAAGATGTTGCTATCTGACATTTATGATAATATAAAGGGTAATACAAGGATGGATGTCCATTATATATGACATTAATACAATGTAATTCTTGCACAATTTTAAAATTTGGAATTTATCACATATGGATTGGAGTTTCAAAAGAATTTGATAGAAATTTGATAATTTCAAGCATACATTTGGTTATAAAAAAGCAATGATAATACTGATGTTTGCTATACAATGGTATATTTTCCATTTAAAAACTTGGCTAAAAAGATTAATACCTGACGTATCTCATTCTTTCATATAGAGTATAATTAGAGAAGAATAAACAAGTTTGTGAAAGAGTCATATAAATCCATCCGACTCTAAGGTTAGCTATTAACTTCTTTGCTTTGTTCAAGCTGGAATGGGATTGCAGCAAAAATAATTATGTTGTGGGGGGCCCTGCCAAAATGGCGGAGTAGAAAGACTCACTTACTCTAGCTATCCCTCTACAGCCCATAGAACACCTGTAAAAATGACCCTAATGAAATTCTAGAGCAGTACAAGCCACAAAATAACAGAAAGAGATTTCCAGCTCAAAGCAACCTGGAATGCCAACAGGAAAGGTCTATATCACCAAAGACGGAGCAGAGCACAGCCCATGGAATACAGACCAGCCTTTACAAATAGGCTAACTCAACCGGCAAAAGGGGTCCAAAAAACCAATGAGGAGAAGAATGTTTTAAAAAGAAGAATTAGTTAAATGGAAAAGGAGGTTGAAAAGCTCATTGAAGAAAACAGTTCTTTAAAAATTAGAATGGAGCAGACAGAAGCTAATGACTGTGAGAAACCAAGAAATTACAAAACAAAATCAAAAGAATAAAAAAACAGAAGATAATATGAAATATGTCATTGGGAAAACAACTGACCTAGAAAATAGATCCAGGAGCAACAATTTAAAAATTACGGGACTACCTGAAAACCACAATAAACAAAAGAGCCTAGATATCATCTTTCATGAAATTGTCAAGGAAGACTGCCCTGATATACTAGAATTACAGGGCAAAATAAATATTGAAAGAATTCACCGATCACCTCTTGAAAGAGATTCAAAAAGAGAAACTCTTAAGAATATTATAGCCAAATTCCAGAGTTCCCAGGTCAAGGAGAAAATATTGCAAGCAGTTAGAAAGAAACAATCGAGTATTGTGAAAATACAATCAGGATAACACAAGATCAAGCAGCTTCTATATTAAAAGACTGAAGGGCTTTGAATACGATATTCCACAAGTCGAAGGAACTAGAATTAAATCCAAGAATCGCCTACCCAGAGAAACTGAGTATAATACTTCAGGGGGAAAAGGATCATTGAATGAAATAGAGGACTTTGAAGCACTTTTGATGAGAAGATCAGAACTGAGTAGAAAATTTGACTTTCAAATATAAGAATCAAGAGAAGAATTAAAAGGTAAACAGGGAGGAGAAATGCTAAGGGACTTTCTAAAGTTGAACTGTTTACATTCCTACATGGAAAGATAATATTTGTAACTCTTGAGACTTTTTCAATATTTGAGTAGTTGGAGGAATTATACACACATAAACACACACACACATACGTATATTTAGACAGAGAGCACAGGGTGAGTTGAATAAGAAAGGATGATATCTAGAAAAGTAAAATTAAGGAGTGAGAGAGGAATATATTGGGAGGAGAAAGAAAGAAATGGAATGGGGTAAATTATCTCATAAAAGAAGCAAGGACACTTTTTTCAATGGAGGAGAAAATGGAAGTTGTGAGAAGGAAAAGTGAAGGTTATTCTCCTCACATTTGATTTAAGGTCACTCTGGTGTGAAAATCTATCTTACACTACAGGAAAGTAGGGGAGAAGGGGACAAGTGGGGTGAGAAATAGAAGGGAAGGCAAATGAGAGGAAGGAGTTATTAGAAGTAAATACTTTTGGGGAGGAACAAGGTCAAAAGAGAGAATAGAATAAGTGGGTGGCAAGATGGTATGGAGGGAAATATAGTTAGTCTCACACAACACGACTATTATGGAAGACTTTTTCAAAACTACACATATATACCTATATTGATTTGAGGATGGGTAGAGAGGGAGGAAGGAAGAGACGTTGGAACTCAAAGCTTTAGGAACTTGAGAATTGTTTCAGCATACAACTGGGAAATAAGAAATACATTTAATGGGGTATAGAAATCTATCTTGCCCTACAAGAAAACAGAGAAGATGGGGATAAGAGAAGAGAAGCATGTGACAGAAGGAAGGGCATATTGAGGGAAGGAGCAATCAGAATGCAAGGCATTATGGGGTGAGGGGAATGGAGGGATGAGGAGAAAATTTGAAACTCAAAATTTTGTGGAATGTTGAAAACTAAAAATGAATAAATAAACATTAAAAAAGAAGAAAATGGAATCCTTGAAAGGAAATAAATATGATTTTTAGCCTATTTCATCTAAACATATATTTTTGTACGTTAATCTGGAGATTTATGATCTATTACATTAATTCAGCAATGCTTTGGGAATTAAATAGGACTTCAAGCGGTTTTAATGAATTCCAACGTTTAAAGGTTTATTTTTGCTTCAAAGGAGATGTTTTAGTCAATATTACTTTGCTATCATTTATGAAATTTGTGAGATTGTTAGCTAAGTTTTTTGGGATTACAATTTTAATGCTAATCCCTAAAAAATAATAGATATTGGTTATAGATAGGAGAAGATTGGTTCAAAACTTTATTTAGATTAGTTCTGTCCATTCAGAAAAGTGCTCCTGTACATTTCATAAATCAGCAGACTGGAACACCATCATTAGACCTTTTTATTTTGCCAAGGCCTTAAACCTTCTTTGTGGACAAGGTCATCAGCATAAAGGAAAGAACGTGTTTGGATTATGTAGTTCCTAAACAATGAAAGGAATTTTAACAATCGACTTTTAGACGAGGAAAATGTAAATTTGAGAATGAAGAGTGTTAAATGGAATTTGTTATGTATGTTAATCCTCGCAAATCTTTATTACTTATTGCAACTCCAAGAGATTAAAATTGGGGTATTTGGCTCTAAACTGTAATTGGTGAAACTTGCTGTCTGAGTTCTCGTGGCTGCAATTAATCTTGTTTTGCATTTAAATTTAGGTATAGTTGTCTGCGTTAAATTATTATCTGGGGGATGCCATTAGCTACTCAGAGACAGAGAATGTGAGTGTTATTCCTGAGTCTGTTTATTTAGTTATGGCCCTGACATTTTTCTTTATGGCGTTTTTCTGAAATCAAGGCAGATAGTAGGACATGTGAGCACAATGCAAACATGTGAAATTTTGCTATTTTCAATCCAATAACTGAGTAAATTCATATTCTTATATAGTCTTATAAAAGATAAAATCCCTAGAATGAGAACATTCTCTCTGAATGATATGGGAATAAGTAGAAAAAGGAAAGGAAACAAAAGTAAAAACAATGTTTAATGGTAATTCCATAATACAAGGCAGGGATTTGAAGTTAATAGTAGTGAAGGCATACCCGTATGGAATGAAATTTTTACATGCTTCAAAATGATGTATTAACAATTGGGTATTAGTACGATTAACTCAATTACTGAGAATAAATCAAAGACATGTACAGTTTGAGGGAAAGAATTTCAGTGTAAGTTTCTTAGTGACAGGTAACCTGTGGTAATACTTTAACACAGATAGAAAAATTAAAGATTTTGTTTTCATTTGAATTCATTCCATGACATAAACATAAGTTGAAGTTAGTGTTTGAACTAATCATAAGTATATCACATTCTTTTAGACTGTCTGGTTAGAAAATGACAGAGAAACTTGGGAAACAGATGCAAATCTATTAGAGCAATAACATGATTGTTATGGTGAATTTGCTTTTGTGATTGTTATTTAATCAGGAATTAAAACAATTATAGAAAGGCATGCAAGTTACTTAAGACTTGTCTTAAAGATGTTCCTCAGCCAATATGAAATTATAGTTCTATCTGAAACTGATTATTGGAGTTAGATATTTTAAGATTTTATGGGACTGTTAACTGACTATTCTTCTGAGTCTAACTCCAGATGTGGATATCAAGAAAGGCTGTCTGAGTCTCTGATCTATGGTGCTAACTAATCTCTGTGGGTGTGAACTGTAGAAAAATGACCTCATGGGAATGTAGGGAGAATGATTTTTCCACCTGAGCTGAGATAGGATTTTCCTGACTTAATTTTTCCACTGACATCTGAAAAGCTTTAAGCCTGGTTAAATGCCAATTGAGAATCTACACAACTTCTCCCTGCAACTGACGTGAGGTTAAGGAAATGTTCCCTTGCTCCATCTATGTCCCTATTCTTCGTAGCAAATTCCTATAATCAAAAACTTTGTGAACATAATAACAGGTCTATTAAGTAATAGGTGGGCAATGGAACATCTAAAGTTAAGATGCAAGTCTGACATTGGGCTCTTGGGCTTGGAATTTAAGCCAACAGCAATAAGTTAGTCTCTTTTGATGCTTGGTAACAGTACAGAGACAATCAGGTCAAGGACTTGTGAAATCAGCATATTATTCTCATTTCAGTTGCTTAATGTTAAAAAAAAAAAAAAAAGCATGGGTTGTAGTGTATCTTGTAAGTGCTTTAAAAAAATATACCTTGACCAGAAGTTGGAAATGTTTATGACTTGATATATACTGTGTTAAAAATTGATCACTTACTTGTATTTATGTAGCTATTGGAACTTGTTAATAATTTCTTAGTGAAATCTCATATACTTGATAGGGGAATAAACAATGGAAAATTGGCCAAAGTTCTAATTTCAATTTTCTAAGAGCAATAAGGTGTATGAGGATTAGGAATTATGTTTCATGTTGGGAGTATAGGCGCTGATGATGGTGGTGTGGCATTTTCCTGGAAGTGGTAATCACATTGTCATGAGCTTGTCATTCATTCCTTTTGGTAGGCATACAAGCTTGTTTACTGCATTCGTTTTTATTGTAAAGCCCTCACTTACTTCATTGAATTCCTCTTCACTTCAACTATTGCAGGAAAAAAAAAAACAACTCTATATCCAGTTTCAACTTCCATTAAGATGGCGTTCATTTGCCAACCTTGTTTCACTCTGGGTCACTCTTTGGATGTGACACCTGCTGAGTTTTCCACTGCCAGGTAAGACCTCTATCTGCTGTAGTAATCAGGCCAAAATTGGGTAATCAGAAAAATGGTTAGTGCACATTTGCTAGCCCTTTCATCACACCAGGAGGGGAGCAGCGTGATCTTTAAAAGGCTACTCAGACACTCAGGTAGCTGCTTTATCCCACTGCCGCTTCAAGCAATTAGAAGACCCTATGCACTGCGCTGCCTATGTGCAGGGTTGTGACTACAGCTGCCAGTTTGTCCACACCTGCTGCTTCATCACTTGCCACAGGACTTTGAGATACTTAAAAATGGTAAATTTGTATTCTTAATGTCTTCTGATTTGTGAGTAAATTGGATGTAAATGAGGCAGAGTTGCATGAAAACATTGGCATACCTCTCTCTTCCAGAGTCATCACAGTCCTGTGATTAGACAGAATCAAGATGACTGGTAATGGCTCAAGATATGGTGTATGACGTTGGTGTCTTCAATATCTAACCATGTTCTAAGTGCTCCATAGCATCTGCTTAAGTAGCCTTCTTGGAAATTTGACCAAATTGTTCTCATCTCATCATGTTCTCATCTGCCCGTTCTATCATATGCCTCGGGTATACATTTTCCTAACTCATCAGTAGTTTGAGATCCCTTAGTAACTCTCAACCTGGTTCAACTAATCTTCTGAAATGGTTTACCATTATGTCTCTGCTGTGCATGTTAGAGTTTCTTGGAGCCACAGGTAAGAGTTAGGTAGATCAGGTAGACATCAAAGGGAGAAAGGAGCCCTAAAAAGGGCTCAGTTATCCTTACATCATAAATAAAATTTTTCCCTGAACACACCCAACTCCCCCTTCCTAGAGTACTGGCAGTTATGTGATTTACCCAAAGTCATATATACTATCATGTGGGTTATAGACAGAACATGAAATCAATTATGGGTGATACAAAGTAAGTATTGAAAAAGGGGTAGATAGATATATTTATGCACTTTTACTGCAGCTACAAATTGAACTGATCTTTTGGAAATCAATTTAGAATTTTCAAGAGAAATCAATATATTTGTGTAACTTTTAATGCAGAGAGATATTAAGAGACATCAATTACAGAAATGAAAATAATGTAGATATGAGAATATTCGTAGCAATCCTTTTATGATAAAAATAAATGTTCCAACAAGTGTAATATTAAAGTAAGGAAATATACTTTACTCTGAGATCAAATGACAAATATCAAAGAAGATGAGAGTAAGATATAAGAGAACACAAAGCCATCAGATAGGCACACACCACTCTCCTCTGTGTAGAAGGCTGGGGAGCTGTGGTTTTCAAATGTTTTCCAATCTTTCAGATGTTATTATTTTATGGGTAGGTTTCCTTAGCTAGCATATCTCTTACAAAGAAAGATGAAAATGCGATGAGGGATTCTTTGGAACTTAATATGATGCAAAAAGTAAATTCAATTTTATAACATTTTGCATAAATTTGTGAAGCCCTCTTGTCTATATGTTTGCCAAAGACATAGTCATAGCCATAGGGTATGTGTAAGATATATTTTCATACCAAGCTGAGTGTGCATGTTAATTACCTCCTTTAGCCAAATATAATGAGAATAAGCTACACTTTTTCTCTCACCTATTCCTTTATTTCCTCCATTGAAAAAGATTTTTCTTGCCTCTTTTATGAGAGATAGATAACTTGCGCCATTCCATTTCTTCCTTTCCTCTCCCAATATGTTCCTCTCCCAACCCATAAATTTTTTAGATATCATCCCTTCCTATTCAACTCAATCTGTGCCCTCTGTCTATATGTATATAGTCCCTTCAACTATCCAAATACTGAGAAAAGTCTCAAGAGTTACAAATATTATCTTTCCATGTAGAAATGTAAAGAGTTAAACTTTAGAAAATCCCTCATGATTTCTCTTTCCTGTTGACCTTTTCATGCTTCTCTTGATTCTTGTGTTTGAAAGTCAAATTTTCTGTTCATCTCTGGTCTTCTCATCAATAATGCTTGAAAGTCCTCTCTTTAATTGAATTACCATTTTTCCTGGAAAGTATTATACTCAGTTTTGCTGAGTAGGTGATTCGTGGTTTTAATCCTACCTCCTTTGACTTCTGGAATATCACATTCTAAGCCCTTTGATCCCTTAACGTAGAACCTGCTAGGTCTTGTGTTATCCTGATTGTATTTCCATAATGCTCAAATTGTTTCTTTCTAGCTGTTTGAAAAATTTTCCCCTTGATCTGGGACCTCTGTAATCTGGCTACAATATTTCTTGGAATTTTTCTTTTCCAAATGTTTTCTGGAGTTGATGGGTGGATTCTTTCAACATTTATTTTACCCTCTGGTTCTAGAATATCAGGGCAGTTTTCTTTGATAACTCCTTGGAAGATGATGTCCAGGGTCTTTTTTGATCATGTCTTTCAGGTAGTCCAATAATTTTTAAATTATCTCTCCTGAATCTGTTTTCCAGGTCAGTTGTTTTTCCAGTGAGATATTTCACATTGTCTTCTACTTTTTATTCCTTTGATTTTATTTTTTAGTTTCTTGATTTTTCATAATGTCCTTAGCTTCCAACTACTCCATTCTAATTTTTCAAGAATTATTTTCTTCAGTTAGCTTTTGGTCCTTCTTTTCCAACTGACCAATTCTGCTTTTTAGGTAATTCTTCTCCCCAATGACTTTTTGTATCCCTTTTCGCAATTGGGTTAGTCTATTTTTTAAAGTGTTATTTTCTTCAACATTTTTTGCGTCTCCTTAAGTAATCAGTTAACTCGGTTTTTTTATGATTTTCGTGCATCACTCTCATTTCTCTTCTTAATTTTTGCTTTACTTCTCTTACTTAATTTTCAAAATCCTTTTTGTGCCCTTCCATGGCATGAGACCAATTCGTATTTTTCTTGGAGGTTTTGGATGTAGGAGCTTTGACTTTGTTTTTTTCTGTTTACATGCTTTGGCCTTCCTTGTCACCGAAGTAAGATTGTATAGTCTGATTCTTTTTCTGGTTTTTGCTCATTTCCCAAGCCATTTACTTGACTTTTGAGCTCTTTCTCAAGGTACTTCTCTGCTTCTATTGGGGATGGGGGGTGTACTGTCAGTCACTCAATCCCCCCACAATCTGTGGGCCTAGAACTCCAGAAACAGTGGCTACAACTTCCCCTGCTGCTGCTGTGACTGACACACAAGCTCCTCCTCCCCCTAACTCCCCCTACCCTCTGGGGCTGAGGCTGGACTACTCTACTCTATTGCACTGGTCCCACAGGCTTTTCTCACTGAAATTCCAATTAACCCTCAGCCTTTTGGGGTCATGAAGTCTGGAAGCCACCAGAGGTGTGAGAGATACAGTATCCCCAAGGCCTGCTCAGGGTCCTGTCTATGCAGGTGTGACCCATGCTGGACTGTGCACTGCCCCCTGTGTGGTGCAGTAGACTCTTCCCAGTGACCTTCCAGGATATCTTGTCCTATAGATTGCTTTATTCCATCATTCTGTGGCTTCTATAGCCCCAGACTTTGTTTAGAGTCATTTTTACAGGTATTTGACTGTGCTTTGTATGAGTGCTCTAGAAAGTCTATTTTGTTACTCTGACATCTTGTCTCTGGCCACTTGTACTTTACTTTTGATGGAATTAAATGCTACCTGCTTAGAGATGGATGAGCTATTGTGCTGGTAAATCCTGTGTAGTTCTTACTTTTTATTAAGTAGCTTCTGGATTTCCCCATAATTTTCATCAAAGCATTCTTGGTGTTTGTGAGCGTTCTGACCTAGATTAGCAAATGCAGTACTTTACACCAAATCTCTGAAGGTGCTCACTCCTTTTCTGCTCCACTGTTGCCAGCTGTGTGTTGGCTCATCTTTCCCTCCAAGTTAGCAACAAAGTGTTCATGTTCACAGATGAGTTCTAATTGGTTGACATTATTTGTTCTGGTAGTCATTTTCCCTTAGGGATGGTACTTTTGATGAATGCGAATATTTAGCTTGAAAAGGATAATCTATGATTGGCCCAGACTCTGCACCATACATTGACTTTGCCACTCTCACATCTTATCTCCCTCTTCTCCTTACAATCGTATAGTCTATTATATGCCAATGTTTGCTGCACGGGTGCATCAATGAAGCTTTATTGCATTTAGGTAAAGGGAAAACAGTGTTGGTTATTTGGTCATATAATGCATAAGTCTTCAGCAGCAAATGACCACTGCTGTTGCTGTTTCCACTCCATTCTTCTCTATGACTCCCTACCAAGTCTGGTAGTCTAAGGCTACTCTAGCATTAAAGTCATCCAGAATTTTAAGCTTGTCCTTTTTTTGACAAATTCATGATAAATGTCTCTGGGTCTTCATACAATTTTTCTTTGACATCATCAGGGTTCGTTGTGGTGAGAGCATAGGCACTGATGATGATGGCATGGCATTTTCATGCAAGTGGCCATCACGTTGTCATGACCCTGTCATTCACTCATTTTGAGAGGCATACCAGTTTGCTGACTAGATTGGTTTTGATTGCAAAACCTAAGTCAGTTTCACAGAGTTCTCCTTCACTGCAGACACTCCAGAAAATAATTGTGTATCCAATTCCAATTTCAGTAAACTGGCCTTCATTTGCCAGCCTTGTTTCACTCAGGGCTACTATTTGGATGTGATACCTTCTCTTGCAACAAGAGTAGTTCATCTTTCAGGTCTACTGGATTTTGTGTTGCCTGTAAGAGTGCACATGTTCTATAAGCTGATCGTGAGTGGAATCATCGTTCCAGATGTTTTTGTGCATTTTGTATATTTCTTTGTGTTTCAACCTCAGAGTGGAATTTCCTGCCTGTCACGGTAATCAGGCCAGGATTAGGAAAGCAGAAAAGACATTACAAGGATCCTTTAAGAATGAAAAAAAAAAAGTCAATATTAAAAGGGGAATAGATAAACATATTTATGCACCTGTACTGGGGCTGCAAATCTAACCAATCTTTTGAAAATCAATTTATAATTTTCAAGAAAAATCACTAGATTTAAATTTTTAATGCTGAGAGATAATAAGCGATATTAATTACAGAAAAGAAGGCAATATAGACATGAAAATATTCATAGCAACCATTTTTATGAAAACAGAAATAAAATGATCAAGCTGTTATATTTATGTAAGAAAATATATTTTACTCTGAGGTCAAATGGCAAATGTCAAAGAAGATCAGAGTAAGATGCCAGAGACAACAAAGCCATCAGATGAGAAAACACTACTTTCCTCTCATTAGAAGGACGGAGAGTTGTGGGTTTCAAATGCTTTCTAATCTGTCAGATACCATTACTTTATGGGTAGATTTCCTTAACTAGTATATCTCTTGTGAAAAATAAAGGTAACAATGTTATGAGGAATTCTTTGGAACTTAATGTGATGTAAAAAGTAAATTAAATTTTAAAACATTTTACACAAAATTTGTGAAGCTCTCCTGCCTATATGTCAGTCAGTGTCATAACCATAGGAACGGGATATTTGCATCAACTGAACTAACAAGGCAAACAACTTCTCAGGACACTGGGATCCCTCTTTTTCTGTCTTTTCAAGAATGAGTGAAGAAGGCTTACTCATTTCTTTTCGGGGAACCTGAAAGATAATGAATCCTACAGTTACAACACGTCTTTACATGCATGCACATTATTTAACATTTCTTCAACTCCATTCCGGTGCTCCCGAGAAGACATTATTTGGAACCTTGTCTTTTGCTACTCAGTGATAATTACCTCAGTGAAATGATCTCTACATCTCTGTATTTTGCTGAAAGGCGGGAGCACTCTCCCCAAGGAGATGCCAGAAAAATCTAGCAAAGATTGAATTGGTTATGGGACCATTCTATCAAACATGCAGTTTAAATTTAGCTGCAAATATAATGGGGAACATGGTTCCTTGCCAAAGAGAGTAAAATTATGATGGCCAGAAAACAATGGAAAATTTATAATTTTCTGCCAGTCCAGTCTGAACTGAGGAAATGCTGGAGGTCATTTCCAGGGCATAGGAATTTAGAGATATCATCTTTTAGCAGCTCAGATTGGAGAACCTAACAGCAAGATGACTTATTTCCTTTTTCAGGAAAGATATAATGAGTTTGAATGGAATGCTTTTCCCCATTATCTTCTTTTATTTGTTTTCTTTACCATCTTTTCTTTCCTTGCTTTTTTCTTTTACTCTCTTCTCTTTCTTTGTTTTTCCTCTCTAACTGCCTTCCTTTTTGTTTTTCCTCTCCCTTCATTTTTTTCTTTCTTTCTTTTTTAAAATTTTTTAAAATTAATTTATTTAACTTTAAACATTCAGTTTCACAAAATTTTGGGTTCCAAATTTTTCCCCATTTGTCCCTTCCCCCCACCCCAAAGCACCGAGCATTCTAATTGCCCCTACCACCAATCTACCCTCTCTTCTATCATCCCTCCCTTCCCTTGTCCCCATCTTCTTTTTTGTCCTGTAGGGCCAGATAACTTTCTGTACCCCTTTATCTGTATTTCTTATTTCCTAGTAACAACTACAGTACTCGACAGTTGTTCCTAAAACTTTGAGTTCAAACTTCTCTTCATCCCTCCCTCCCCACCCATTCGTTTTGGAAGGCAAGCAATTCAATATAGGCCAAATCTGTGTAGTTTTGCAAATGACTTCCATAATAGTCGTGTTGTGTAAGACTAACTATATTTCCCTCCATCCTATCCTGCCCCCATTGCTTCTATTCTCTCTTTTGATCCTGTCCCTTCCCAAGAGTGTTGACTTCAAATTGCTCCCTCCTCCCATTGCCCTCCCTTCCATCCTCTGCCCCACCCTGTTTGTTCCCTTCTCCTCCACTTTCCTGTATTGTAAGAAAGGTTTTCACACAAAAATGAGTGTGCATTTTCTTCCTTCCTTCAGTGGAATGTGATAGGAATAAACTTCATGTTTTTTCTCTCACCTCCCTTCTTTTTCCCTCCACTAAAAAGTCTTTTACTTGCCTCTTTTATGAGAGATAATTTGCCCCATTCCATTTCTCCCTTTCTCCTCCTGATATATTTCTCTCTCACCACTTAATTTCATTGTTTTAAGATATGATCCCATCCTATTCAATTCACTCTGTGCACTCTGTCTCTATGTGTGTGTGCATGTGTGTGTGTGTGTGTGTGTGTGTGTAATCCCACCCACTACTGAGATACTGAAAAGTTTCAAGAGTTAAAAATATTGCCTTTCCATGTAGAAATGTAAACAGTTCAACTTTAGTAAGTCCCTTATGACTTCTCTTTGCTGTTTACCTTTTCATGCTTCTCTTCATTCTTGTGTTTGAAAGTCAAATTTTCTTTTCAGCTCTAGTCTTTTCATCAAGAATGCTTGAAAGTGCTCTATTTCACTGAAAGACCAATTTTTCCCCTGAAGTATTATACTCAGTTTTGCTGGGTAGGTGATTCTTGGTTTTAGTCCCAGTTCCTTTGACTTCTGGAATATCCTATTCCATGCCCTTCAATCCCTTAATGTAGAAGCTGCTAGATCTTGTGTTATCCTGATTGTATTTCCACAATACTTGAATTGTTTCTTTCTAGCTGTTTGCAATATTTTCTCCTTGACCAGGGAACTCTGGAATTTGGCCACAGTGATCCTAGGAGTTTCTCTTTTTGGATGTCTTTCAGGCAGTGATTGGTGGATTCCTTGAATACTGACTTTGCCCTCTTGTTCTAGAATGTCAGAGCAGTTTTCCTTGATAATTTCGTAAAAGATGATATCTAGGCTCTTTTTTTGATCATGGCTTTCAGTTAGACCCATAATTTTTAAATTGTTTCTCCTGGATCTATTTTCCAGGCCACTTGTTTTTCCAATGAGATATTTCACATTATCTTCCATTTTTTCATTCTTTTGGTTTTGTTTTGTGATTTCTTGGTTTCTCATAAAATCATTAGCCTCCATCTCTTTCATTCTAATTTTGAAAGAACTATTTTCTTCAGTGAGCTTTTGAATGTCCTTTTCCATTTGGCTAATTCTGCTTTTGAAAGCATTCTTCTCCTCATTGGCTTTTTGAACCTCTTTTGCCCATTGAGTTAGCCTATATTTCAAGGTGTTATTTTCTTCAGCATTTTTTGGGGTCTCCTTTAGCAAGGTGTTGACCTGCTTCTCATGCTTTTCTTGCATCTCTCTCATTTCTCTTCCCAGTTTTTCCTCCACCTCTCTAACTTGATTTTCAAAATCCTTTTTAGCTCTTCCATGGCCTCAGCCCATGGTATATTTATTTTCGATGCGTGGGATACAGAAGTCTTGACTTCTGTGTCTTTCCCTGATGGTAAGCATTGTTCTTCCTCATCAGAAAGGAAGGGAGGAAATAGCTGTTCACCAAGAAAGTAACCTTTTATAGTCTTATTTTTTCCCCTTTTCTGTGCATTTTCCCAGCCAGTGACTTGACTTCTGAGTTTTCTTTCCACCCCCACCTCGCCTCCAGATCCACCCAGCTAGTGCTTGGGGTCTGAGATTCAAATGCTGCTTCCCAGCCTCAGGGCTTTGGGCGGGGGCAGGGCTCCTATTCAGTGTGAGATTAAGTTCAGCTGCTCAGGTTGGGGCAGGGCCGCCTCAGGGGGCTCATTTCCCTCAGGGGGTTTATGTGGAGACCTTTAACAATGGATCTGAACTCCTGCCTGCTTGGGGAGCCCCTGTCAGTTGCCGCCCCCACTGCTGCCTCCTGAGGGGGCCTGAGTTATGGGGACACCCCACTCCCCTCTTGGCAAGCCAAAAAGACTCTCTCACCCTCGGTGCCTGTGAGTGGAGGGACCTGCACGGCCGCTGGAGATCCCATCCCTGAAGCCTGCTGGGATCTGCTCCTATTGGTGCCGTGCGGCCAAGGCAGGGCTGGGCTCTGCTCTTGGTCCGGTGCGCAATGGACCTTTTGCGTGAGGTTTTCAGGGATCTCTGGAACAGAAATGTCTCCCACTCCATTGTTCTGTGGCTTCTGCTGCTGCAGAATTTGTTGGGAGTTCTTCTTTACAGATATTTTATGGGCTGTGGGCTCGGAGCTAGCATATGTGTATCTTTCTACTCTGCCATCTTGGCTCCTTCCCCCATTTTTTTCTTTCTTTCCTTCACCCTCCCTCCCTTCTTTCTTTTCTCTCTTCATTCCTTTCTTTTTCTTTCTTTCTCCCTTCCTCTTTTCTTTCACTCTTTCTCTGCCTTCTCTCTCTTTCCTTCTTTCCTTCCTTCTTTTTCTTCCTTTTCTTGTCCCTCTATATGTCCCTCCTTTGAAATGTCCCCCTGCTTTCATTCATTCTTGGTAAAGGGAAGTCATATTTTAGGAAAAGGAAATATTAGTGGAACCATGGTTAGAATTAAAACTGATTCAGTCTGTAAGAGAACAAAACTCATGTACACTTTGCATTCTAATGAGATACAGAGGGTCAGTTCATATTCAGGTAACAGCGAGGGTGTGTAGGTTTTTACCATCGATGCAAAACTGGAATGGGTTGTAGAGGCTATCCAGGCCAACAACTGCATTTTTGAGATGAAAACAAAAAAACACTGTTAGAAAAGGTGTGTAGTTCAAAGTTCCAACTTCGTAAGTGGTTTACTTCAGATATGAACATAGGTCTACTAATTGCAAGGCCAGTGTCCTTCCTTGTATGTAGTATAAATAAAGTTTCCATCATTAAACTAAGTAGTCCATCTGGTCCAAACATTGGTCCAGGCACCCCTTGTAAATATTACTTATGCCAGCATGGCTAAATAGCAGTAAGTGAAAGGAAGAAGTTGACATTATTGTATAGTTGCCAACATTTTCAAAGTTAACAATTTGAAGTGAAATAAAATGTGGAGCAGAGAGATGTCCAACTTTTAGAAAGCGCT
Organism: Notamacropus eugenii; assembly: GCF_028372415.1. Classification (NCBI taxonomy): domain Eukaryota; kingdom Metazoa; phylum Chordata; class Mammalia; order Diprotodontia; family Macropodidae; genus Notamacropus; species Notamacropus eugenii. Next base: position 16,060,638 of record NC_092876.1, on the reverse strand, counting down.
GAATACAAAAACTGAAACTCAAACAGAGGGGTTAAGAGAAGCTCAGAACCTTTGTGTTTTTGTCTCTTCAAAGTGATGCCTTCTACCATCAAACCTATATCTCTAATCTATTTGAAATACTTGTGAGTTTCATGTTCTAAAATTCTATTTCTATCTCTAAAACTACCTCCTCTTTTCCACTCATTGAATTGGCTGTTAGGCTGCTGATACTGGATCACTCTCTGACCATGCCCAGACATAGGTCTTACGACATAACGGATTGTAACTGCAATATGTGGGGAAATACATATAAAATGCTCAAATACAACTCAGGTTTTATTGTATGTTCTTTTGGAATATTAATCCCTTTCATATAAAATGCAGCTCCATTGGACAATGTGGTCATATAGGAAGCAGGAGTTCCAACAGTTTTACCAATAGCTAGTAGATTATCACCAAGAATAATGACATATATATGCTGAAAACCTCCTTTGCTCAATCCAGGTATCAATATTTTGAAGAGACTCTGCTTTAAGTTCTCACATATGATGCATATTTAGACAGTAGTTTTGTACTGGGCTTGCAGAAACTTTTGTCTCTGCGTTGTGTGAGCTTGATGTTATAACCCTGGAAAAGTTGTACCTGATGTTTCTCATATGCCATTTCACATTTAATTGTTATCCTTTCTTTTTATATCACTTTGATTGATTAAAATTTTCCTTATTATCACACCTGTGAACCTTTATTTGTAAAACAGATGAAAAATGCAGTGGGAAAACAGAGGGTGAACTTTGGGTGGAGCTTCGAAGTGACCCAACTGCTATGAAAAACAATTTGAAACAATGCCTAAAAATTAATTGAATTGGGAATAATATCCTTTGGCCCAATGATACCTATTATTCTAAAGAGATTAAAGAAAAAGGGAAATGGCACATATATGTATGAATATATTTAATTAAACTCTTTTTATGGTGGTAAAAAATGAAAACTGAGGAAATGAGTTTTAGTTGAGGAAGAGATAAACAAATTATGGTCAGCAACAGAGAAATGAAGGGGATAATTTTAGAGCAATTGAGAAGATCTGTGTAAAATGATGTGAAGTGAAATAAACAGAAACAAGAGAATAAGTGAGATAATAACAACATTGTATTGATAATTAGCTTTAAAAGACCTTAATTATAATAAACATAAAGACAAACACAATTACTAAAAACTCATGATGAAGGAGAGAACATTTGTCACCAGAGAGGGAGATAATGGATGCAGGGTACAGATGAAAGGAAATTTTTTTTCCTTCATCCTTTCTTTCCTTCTTCCTTCATCTCCTTTCTTCCTCCTCTCTCCCTCCTCCTCCTTCCTCCCTTCTTTTTTCCTTCCTCCCTTTTTCTTTCCTTTTTTCTTCCTTCCCTGCATCCTTCCTTCCTCCTTTCCTTCTTTCTTTCTTCTTACTATTTTTTTCTTAGATAGGTACTGTGGTCATTTGAATTAAGTAATTATGCATATGTATGATAGGGTAAAACGGGAGAGAATAAAAGACTGACAAAAATTAAACACACATATAGATGTGATCACATACAAGGATGTATGTATGTTGTTGCTGTGTCTGTCTTGCGTTCTTGAAGAGGACTATGACATCAAGATTATAACATGAATTGCAGTTCACTTTAATTTGAGTGAGGGAGGCCTGTGCTAAGTCACCATCCGCACTTTCTTCTCCTTAGCCATCTAGGTCCAGTGACCTGCAATTAATCAGGACAGCTGGAGATGGCCCAGGATGCAATGCGAGACCCTGGCCCTTTCAGGCCTAGGTTTTATAGCATTCTTACTTTGATAGAAATACACTCATTCATTGGATAGGCTTCCTTAAGTAATTTCTCAAGGGATGGCCATTTATTCACAAAAAAAAATCAAACTTGGAGAAGAAGACCCTCAGCGTTCCTGAGTAAAAGAGAAACAATTACTATTTAGTATATATATATATATATATATATATATATATATATATATATATATATGTATATATGTATATATATATATATATATATATATATGTATATATGTATATGTATATGTATATGTATATGTATATGTATATGTATATGTATATATGTGTGTGTGTATGTATGTATTCAAAATAACCAAAATGTAATTCATATATAAGAACCTGCTTATTATTCCTTTAAATATGTTATCATAGAGAATTAATTGCCAAGAAATATCTGCCTGCACATTGTCCCCAAATCCTGGATTTTTTAACCTTGAAATATTTATTTAATGAAGTAGTAGACATAAAAGGAAGGGGGATGGAGTATCAGGACAGTGTTCTCCCTAGGATATCATTCCATATGAAACAAGAGCATAGATGGGGGTGGGAGTGGGGGTGATAGGCATCACATTTTGCTTATGTGATGCCTCTGAATGGAAGAAATTTGAGGTGATCAGATCAGGAGACCATCTATGCTGAAAATTAGGTGAAGTGAGACTATTCAGAGGAACAGAAAGAATAGCAGGGCAGGGCAGTAGAGTTCATCATCCTCCTACTCTTGGATAGTGGAAATATATTATTGTATATAATTCCACCACTCACTTGCAATTTCTTTTTTCAGTCAGTGGGGAAACATGCAGAGGAAAATAGTAGTAGGAAAGATTGTAGTCCCTGTCTCCCTGCCAGTAAAAGCCATGTACATGTTTGAAACTATGTCTTTTAAAATTTCTGACTTTCCCTTCTATGCTGTTTATTGCCATTCATAAATACAACATGGTCATTGGAAGGAATACAGAGAAGCCAAGACAACATCTCAGAGGACTTTAAAAATTAAGAGATTATGATTTCCATTGGTGGCTTCTGGCCTACGTCAGATTGTGTGTACCGATTTATTCACTCACAGATATTCAATACATTACAGAAAAAAAAAAAGCCAAACCAAGGTTGTTGGGAACAATACTCTGCTTCCTTAAGCATAAATGTTTTGATAGAAGGCATTCCCACGTGCAGAAATGCCCTTTATCAATCCAGTTATGCACCTCTCATATAACTATCGAAGAGTTTTTCCATGAGAGGCAAAGAGACTTGCTCTGAGTCACATGGCCAATAAATGACAGGGACTATGGATTACATAGTAATGATAAAAATGTGATAATGTCTTCTACAAACAGTATGTCCTTAGTAAACACTAATTGACAGATTATTTCATTTCTCTTTGGCTCCCTAGATCACTCACTGGATTCTGAAAATATCTAACTTTACCACTACTGTGACTGAATTTCTCCTTATGGAATTTTCTGACACCAGAGAATTGCAGGTCTTATATTCTTTGCTCTTCTTCCTTATTTACTCAGTAGCCATCATGGGGAATCTCCTCATTATCATCGTTACCACCATTAAGAGCAGACTCCACACATCCATGTACTTTTTCCTTAGGAATCTGTCCATTGTGGTTGCCTACTTCATATCCATAACTGTTCCCCAGGCATTCATTAACTCCCTGGTGAACAACAGAGCTATCTCAGTTACTAGATATGCAGCTCAGATATTCCTAGTGATTTCTATGGTGTGTGTTGAGCTTGCATTGCTCACTATCATAGCTCGTGATCATTATGTTGTTATATATCATCCACTTCTATATCTAGTGATCATGAGTCCCAGTGTATGTATGCAGATGACTTTAACACACTTGTTCATTGGCCTCTTTTGTGCAGTGTTCCATACTGGTTACACATTTCATTGTCTTTCTTCCAATCCAATGTGATCCACCAGTTCTTCTGTGATATCCCCTCTCTATCCAAGATGTCTTGCTCAGAGACATTCATCAATACCTTATTCTTACTTGGCTCTAGTCTAGCGGTTGGAGTTGGCTGCTTTGCCTTCATCACTGCATCTTACATTAACATATTTTCCACTGTGCTCAGATTTCCAGTGAAAGAAGATGGAAGAGAAGCTTTCTCTACTTGTGTCTCCCACATCATTGTGGTTTGTTTATTTCTTATTTCAGGCTCTTATGTGTACTTACAAGCACCTTCAGATACGGGATCCCTTAAAGATATAATCTTTTCAGTATTCTATTCCATAATACCTCCCTTTTTGAGTCCTATTATATACAGCTTACCGAATAAGCAGATAAAAGAGGCTCCAAGAATAGTAACAAAGAGAAAGCTTTTATTAATGAATAAAGCATGAATAGTAATTCTTTCCCAAAGCTGTTGAACATAATTCATCCATTAATTAAAAATCCCATTAAGATATTTTTGTTTGTTATAAGTAACATGTTGAATTTATTATTTTTAATATTCAATAGTGAATGACATTGCATATACCCTCTAAATGGTAAACCACTCAATTACTTTGCCACGTAAGCCCCCAAATGGGTTGCAAAACATCATAAGTGACTGAAATGACTGAGAAAACACATCTACTTTTTGTATAAAAATGGTCTCTTTTAGTATTAAAATTCCAATTTTTTCTCAAAATTGAATGAATGAGACCATGCAGGGAGGTATGGCAAGACTTATAAGATAACATCCAACCTGTTTTCCATTCAGTTTCTCTGACTCTACATCTAATACTCTTTCTAATACGTGAAGCTACCTCCCTAAAGATTGGGAAATCAAGGGGGGGGGGGGAGCCAAGATTGCGAAGTGAAAGCAATGACTCACCCAAGCTCCTGGAAAAACTCCTCTGGATATCTCTGGGAGGAGAGTCTGACCAGACTTTGGAGGTATAGAATCCAGTGGGTGACAGACTTTGACAGATTCGGAGCCCAGGTTGGACTGGAGGGTCCACGGGAGGGATCTGTTCCACGGGGGTAAGACCCCGGCGCACAGCGCAGCGTGGTCGGCGCGACAGGGCAGAGGGGACCTGAGGGGCCTGAGAGAGGCGGGCGAGACCAGTGGAGCAGGAGATAAGCCAGGCCGAGCCGATGAGAGCTGCTGAGCGCCAGATATCAGCGCAGCAGCCCTTAAAACCTTCAGCCTGAAGACTGGACTTCGGTGGGTCAACTACTTGAACTTCCAGGAGCTGGGATGGCGGAGTGATCAGTAAGTGCTCTCTCCTCCCCTCTGATGACCGTGAGGGAACCATAAAATTCTTCCCCAGATTAATCCTGAATCAGCGGGAACAGCAGAAGGGGGCGGGTGGTCTCATAACACCAGAGGCTGGAAAAGTGGCAAGGGGGGATTCTTCCTACTGTGGTGGAGGCGATCTGGAGGGACAGACGACCCAGGGCAGAGAAAATTCGCACTGAGACCCAGGCAAGCCTCAGAGCCGGGAGACAAGCCCCAGTAGGGGCGGGAACACGCATTAACTTCTAGGCGTACCCCAGCCCTCCAGGGGAAAAGGGAAGAAAATAGGGAAGCTGGGATCACCATCCCCTGACCTTGCCTTTGCCTCAAGTCAGCTGAGGAGATCTCTTGAGACCAGACCACCCCTCCCACACACCCAACAAGCTAACCCCAGGGTTGATCTGGGAAACAACAACAACAACAACAAAAAGCCTGCTTTCAGCCTAGACACACAGCACCCCAACTTAAAAGATCTGTATCTTCTGACTGAAAGAACCAAAAGCTACAACACTCAGCCAACATCATGAATCGGAAAAAGCAGACGAAAAGTGAAAAAACCATAGAATCTTTCTATGGGGATAAGGACCAAAACACAAACACCAAAGAGGTCAGAGCTAAGACTGTACTTCCATCTGAAACCTCAGATGGGACTATGAATTTCTTGCAAGCACAACTAGATTACCTGGAACTTCTGAAGAAGGATATAAAAGAAAAACTGGCCAATGATTTTAAAATTATAAAAAAAGAATTCAATAATGAGAACATCACTCTGAAAAGGAAAATTGAAGAAATAGAAAAGGAAGTTCAAAAATTAACTGGAGAGAATAACTCCCTAAAAGGAAGGGTTAATCAAACGGAAAAGGAAACCCAAAACCTAATTGGGAAAATTGATCAGATGGAAAAAGAAACACAAAACCCAACTGGGAAAATTGATCAAATGGAAAAAGAAATACAAAAATTAAATGGAGAAAATAGCTCCTTAAAGGGAAAAATTGGTCAGATGGAAAAGGTAATGCAAAAGCTAACTGAAGAAAACAATACGATGAAGATTAGAATTGGACAAGTAGAAACTAATGACTCAATGAGGCAACAAGAATCAGTCAAACAAAATCTAAAGAATAAAAAGATAGAAGAAAATGTAACATATTTAATTGGAAAAACAACTGACCTGGAAAATAGATCCAGGAGAGAAAATTAAGAATTATTGGCCTGCCAGAAAGCCATGAGGAAGAAAAGAGTCTGGACAACATCTTCCAGGAAATCATCAAGGAAAACTGTACAGAAGTACTAGACTCAGAGGGCAAAATAGTCATAGAAAGAATCCACCGTTCCCCTCCCGAAAGAGATCCCAAACTCAAAACCCCAAGAAATATAGTTGCCAAATTCCAGAGCTATCAAGTGAAGGAGAAAATACTACAAGCAGCCAGAAAGAAACAATTCAAATATCAAGGACACACAGTCAGGATCACACAGGACCTTGCAGCTTCTACATTAAAAGATCGAAAGAACTGGAACCCAATATTCCGTAAGGCAAAGGAGTTGGGACTTCAACCAAGGACCAACTACCCAGCAAAGTTCAGCATAACATTTCAGGCAAGGAGAAAGTCATTCAACGAAATAAGGGATTTCCAGAGCTTCCTGACCAAAACACCAGAACTCAATAGACAATTTGATCTTCAAATGCAGGTCTCCAGAGAATCATAAAAAGGTAAACAGAGGGGAAAAAACAAAAACAAAAACTTGCTCCTCAATTAGGGCAAACTGTTTACCTCCCTATAAGGGAAGATGATACCTGTTAATCTTGAGAACTGTGCAGCTATTATGATAAAAGGGATATATGTAGAGGGAACGGGCATAAAGTAAATGATGTCATATCAAAAATACGATTTAAGTATGTGAAGGGAATGTAATAGGAGGTGCGGAAAGGGGGAAGCAGAAAATGGCAAATTATATCACAGGAAGAAGTACAAAACTATAGTAGAGGGAAGGAGGGGAGGGAGATGAGCATTGTTTGAGAGGTACTCTCATCTGATTTGTTTAAAGGAGGGAACAATAACGTTAAGTAGATAATCCTAACTAGCTCTATAGGTAGTAGGAGGGGAAGGGGGAAGAAAGGGGAGGGTGGCTAAAAGGGAGGAAAGAAGCAATAAGAGTAAAGGGGAGTAAAAGGGAGGGGGGCTAAAAGAAGGAGGGGAAGGCTGCAGGAGGAGGGGGAGAAAAGTGAATACTATTGAGGACGGGAAGGGAGACGGGAGAGCTAAAAGCACAAATGTTGGGAAAGAGGTTGGAGGGAAATACACAGATTGCAATCATAACTGTGAATGTGAATGGAATGAACTCTCCCATAAAACGGAGACGGATAGCAGAATGGATTAAAAGCCATAATCCAACAATATGCTGCTTACAAGAAACACATTTGAAACGGGGGGATACACATAGGAAAAAGGTCAAAGGATGGAGCAGAATATATTGTGCTTCAGCTCATGTAAGAAAGGCAGGAGTAGCAATCCTAATCTCAGACAAAGCGAAAGCAGAAATAGATCTAATCAAAAGGGATAAGGATGGAAACTATATCCTGCTAAAAGGCACCATAGACAATGAAGCAATATCATTACTAAACATGTATGCTCCAAGCGGTATAGCATCCAGATTCTTAGAGGAGAGGTTGGAGGAGTTGAAGGAAGAAATTGATAGCAAAACTATACTAGTGGGGGACCTCAACCTCCCCCTCTCTGAACTCGATAAATCCAACCTCAAAATAAACAAGAAAGAGGTGAAGGAGGTAAATAAAACTCTGGATAAGGTAGATATGATAGATCTTTGGAGAAAATTAAATGATAATAGAAAGGAATATACCTTTTTCTCAGCGGTACATGGAACATTTACAAAAATTGACCATGTACTAGGACATAAAAATCTCACAATCCAGTGCAGAAAGGTAGAGATAATCAATGCATCCTTTTCAGATCATAATGCATTAAAAATTACATGTAATAAAAGGCCATGGAAAGAGAAACCAAAAATCAATTGGAAACTAAATAATCTAATTCTAAAGAAGGGTTGGGTTAAAGAAGAAATCATAGAAACAATCAACAATTTCATTCAAGAGAACGACAATAGTGAGACAACATACCAAAACTTATGGCATACTGCAAAAGCAGTTATTAGGGGAAGCTTTATATCTTTGAATGCTTACATAAATAAAATAGAGAAAGAGGAGATCAATGACTTGGGCTTGCAGTTGAAAAAGCTAGAAAAAGAACAAATTGAAAATCCCCAAGTAAATACCAAATTAGAAAAAATGAAAACCAAAGGAGAGATTAATAAAATTTAAATTAAGAAAACTATTAAATTAATAAATAAAACCAATAGTTGGTTTTATGAAACAACTAATAAAATTGATAAACCTTTGGTCAATCTGATTAAAAAAAAGAAAGAAGAAAACCAAATTACTAATATTAAAAGTGAAAGGGGTGAACTCACCTCCAATGAGGAGGAAATTAAAACAATAATTAGAAATTACTTTGCCCAACTTTATGCCCACAAATTCGATAATCTAAATGAGATGGATGAATATTTTAAAAAATACAAATTGCCCAGATTAACAGAAGAGGAAGTTGAATACTTAAACAACCCCATCTCAGAAAAAGAAATTGAACAAGCCATCAATGAACTCCCTAGGAAAAAATCTCCAGGGCCAGATGGATTCACAAGTGAATTCTATCAAACATTTAAAGAACAGTTAATTCCAATACTACATACACTATTTTTGGAAATCGGGGAAGAAGGAGTCCTCCCAAATTCTTTCTATGATACAAATATGGTTTTGATACCCAAACCAGGAAGAGACAAAAGAGAGAAAGAAAATTATAGACCAATTTCCCTAATGAATATAGATGCAAAAATTTTAAATAAGATTTTAGCAAAACGAATACAGCATCTTATCACTAGATTAATACATTATGATCAGGTAGGATTCATACCAGGACTACAGGGCTGGTTCAATATTAGGAAAACTATTAGCATTATCGATCACATCAACAACAAAGCTAACAAAAACCACATGATTATCTCAATAGATGCAGAAAAAGCTTCTGACAAAATACAACATCCATTCCTACTAAAAACATTGGAGACTGTAGGAATAAAGGGAACTTTCCATAAAATAATAAGCAGTATCTATCTAAAACCTTCAGCAAGCATTATATGCAATGGGGATAAGCTAGATGCATTCCCAATAAGATCAGGGGTGAAACAAGGTTGTCCATTATCAGCACTATTATTCAGTATGGTACTAGAAATGTTAGCTGTAGCAATTAGACAAGATAAAGATATTCAAGGAATAAGAATAGCCAAAGAAGAAACTAAGTTATCACTCTTTGCAGATGATATGATGATTTACCTAGAGAATCCCAGAGATTCAAGTAAAAAATTACTTGAATTAATAAACAACTTTGGCAAAGTTGCAGGTTACAAAATAAACCCACACAAACCTTCTGCATTCCTATATATTAGCAACAAAGTCCAACAGCAAGAGATAGAAAGAGAAATCCCATTTAAAGCTAGGGTAGACAGTATAAAATACTTAGGAGTCTACCTGCCAAAACAAACTCAGGGATTACATGAACACAATTACAAGACACTTTTTGCACAAATAAAGTCAGATTTAAGTAAGTGGAAAAACATTAGTTGCTCATGGGTAGGCCGTGCTAATATAATAAAAATGACAATTCTACCCAAATTAATATACTTATTTAGTGCCATACCAATTAAACTATCAGACAATTATTTTCTAGAGCTGGATAAAATAATATCAAAATTCATTTGGAAAAACAAAAGGTCCAGAATATCAAAGGGACTAATGAAAAGAAATGCTTGGCAAGGTGGCCTAGCGCTACCAGACCTCAAACTCTACTATAAAGCAGCAATTATCAAAACCACTTGGTATTGGCTAAGAAACAGAGGTAGACAAGTGGAATAGACTTGGCACTCAAGATGCAGTAGGCAAGGAATATAGCAACCTTCTGTTTGATAAACCCAAGGACCCCAGCTTCTGGGATAGGAACTCATTGTTTGACGAGGATTGCTGGGAAAACTGGACAACAGTGTGGCGGAAATTAGGCATAGACCCATACCTGACACCGTACACAAGAATAAAGTCCAAATGGGTACATGATTTAGGTATAAAGATTGATACCATGAATAAACTGGAGAAGCAAGGAATAGTGTATTTATCAGATCTATGGAGAAGGGAAGAATTCTTTACTAAAGGAGAGATAGAAAGCATTATGAAATGCAAAATGGATAACTTTGATTACATTAAACTGAGAAGTTTTTGCACAACCAAACCCAATGCAACCAAAATCCGGAGGGATGTAGTAAATTGGGAAAGAATTTTTACAGCTAAGCTCGGGGATAAAGGCCTCATTTCTAGAATATATAGAGAACTGACTCAAATGTATAATCATACAAGTCATTCCCCAATTGATAAATGGTCAAAGGATATGAACAGGCAATTTTCAGAGGAAGAAATTAAAGCTATCTATAATCATATGAAAAAATGCTCTAAATCACTATTGGTTAGAGAGATGCAAATCAAAACAACTCTGAGGTAGCACATCACACCTATAAGATTGGCAAACATGGCAGAACAAGAAAATGATAAATGCTGGAGAGGATGTGGGAGAGTTGGAACACTAATTCATTGTTGGTGGAGCTGTGAGCACATCCAACCGTTCTGGAGAGCAATTTGGAACTATGCCCAAAGGGCTACAAAAATGTGCATACCCTTTGACCCAGCAATATCGCTACTAGGACTGTATCCCCAAGAGATCATAAAAATGGGAAAGGGTCCCACATGTACAAAAATATTTATAGCAGCACTCTATGTAGTTGCCAAAAACTGGAAGTCAAGGGGATGTCCATCAATTGGGGAATGGCTGAATAAATTGTGGTATATGAATGTAATGGAGTACTATTGTGCCATAAGAAATGATGAACAAGAAGACTTCAGAGAGGCCTGGAGGGACTTATATGACCTGATGCTGAGTGAAAGGAGCAGAACCAGGAGAACTTTATGCACAGCTACGACCACAGTGTGTGAGAGTTTTTTCTGGTAGACTTAGAATTTTGTAATAACACAAGAACTTCTTACAAAAAAAAAATCCCAATGGTGTTTCCCAAGGCAAAATGCCTTCCACACTCGGAGAGAGAAATATGGAAGTCACTCACATAATGTAGCAGATCATGCCTGTGTATGTGTATGTGTTTGTGTATCATGTTCTGATTTGTTATACGATTTCTTTCATTCATCTTAGTCTGACTACATAGCATGACTACAGTGAAAATATACTCAGTAGGAAAGTATATGTAGAATCTATACAGAATTGTATGCAGTCGTGGGGAGGGAGGGGGGTAATGGGGGGTAGGTGTGGGGGATAAAATCGCAATTGTATGGGAGTGATTGTTAAACATTAAAAAATAAAAAATAAAAAAAAGATTGGGAAATCAAAAAGCATGCAGTCATGGATGAGGTGATGATTTTTCAAATAGAAATTAAGAATAAGGGAAGGGAATACAGTGGAAGCAAAGAAGATGGAATTTGCAGACTTAATTTAATATACAGAGAATGAGTAGTGATATCTTCACACAGGAATTATGGGACAAAACTAGAGGGATAGTTTGGCACTGTTAAAATCAAAACTGGGTAAATTTAAAAAGATACAGAGGTACAGAGAATAAAGATTCAATACTACAGACAGCCAGATGGTGTAGAGGATAGAGCACTGGCCCTGAAGCCAAGAGGAGCTAAGTTCCAATCTGTCTTCATACATTTACTAGCTGTGTGACTCTGGCCATGTCACTGATTGCCTGAAAAACAATTATTTCTAGCCATGCTACAAATATGACTGCAAAATGGCTTTGCACTGAGAAAGGTGATTGAATCATGTCACAAAGAAATGATGTAACACATGGTCACATCTTGTCTTGCTAAGGAATGTCCTGAATTCTTGCCCAAAATATCAGAATAATGTGAAATGCAAAATTCCAGTTATCATATTATTTTGGCCTCTATTTCAGAGAAAATGATGACGTAATGAACAGAAAGAGGAAGTGCAGGATACATCTCAGTGGGAAAACTAATCAGGTATCACTACCATGACTTTCAAGATACAATGTCTTTCAATCATCCAGTTACCCTAGGGATTGATATGATAATGATGAGGTGAAAGAATGAAAGAGTGACTTCAAGGTCTTTGTTTTTGCCTTTCTGGAGAAAGTGGAAAATAAAGATGTGTTTCCTTTAAAAAATACTATTGTCCACTTTTCCCAGCAACTTTGGTAAAACAGTGAGTTCTTATCCCAGAAGCTGGGTTCCTTGGCTTTACCAAACATTAGATTGCTATTTTCATTGACTGCTCTGTCTTGCATACCTAATCTATTCTACTGGTCAAACTCTCTACTTTTTAGCCACTAACAAATGATTTGGATGATTGCTGCATTATAAAAGTTTAAGATCTAGTAGAACTAGGCTAGCTTACCTAGAATTTTTTTATTCATTAGTTCCCCTGATATTCTGGACATTTTGTTTTTCCAGATGATTTTGATATTATTTTTTCTGGCTCTAGAAAATAATTATCTGGGAGTTTGTTTGGAATGGCACTGAATAAGTAAATTAATTTATGTAGAATTGTCATTTTTATTATATTGACATGGCCTACAATGAACACCTGATATTTTTCCACTTAATTAGATCTGACTTTATTTGTGTGAAAAGTGTTTTGTAACTGTGTTCATATAGACCCTGGATTTGTTTTGGCAGGTAGACTGTGGGATTTTTTTATAGTGTCTGCCCTAACTTTAAATGAAATTTCTCTTTCTATCTCTTGCTCTTGGGCTTTGTTAGTAACATAAAAATGTACAAGATTTGTGTGGGTTTATTTTGTAACCTGCACCTTTGCCAAAGTTGCTTATTATTTCAAGTAGTTTTTTGCTGGAATCTGTTTCTTTCTGGCTGCCTGTATTATTTTCTCCTTCACTTGATAGTTTTTGAATTTGACAACAGCATTTGTTGGTGTTTTTAATTTGGAATCCTTTTCAGAAGGTGAAGGGTGGATTTTTCAATGACTATTTTGCCATCTCAATCCAAGACTTCTTGGCAATTTTCCTTGATGATTTCTTGTAAGATATTGTCCAGGCTCTTTGTTTTCATCATGGCTTTCTGGTAGATCAATAATTCTTAAATTTTCTCTCCTGGATATATTTTCTGTGTCAGTTGTTTTTCCAATTAGATATTTTGCATTTTCTTCTACGTTTTCCTTCTTTAGATTCTGTTTTACTGATTTTTCGGGTCTCTTAGAATCATTAGATTCTGCTTGCCTGATCCTAATTTTTGCCAAATTGATTTCTTCAGTTAGCTAGCATGTGGTAGCTTATTTTGTGCTGAGTTGATTGGTGTTCGAAAGCAGAGGCCAGGTGAAGTCTTTATGAGTTTCCCTGGAGTTACCCTGGAGCTAGCTGGGTTAAGTGAGGGAGAGTGGTGGTCTCCTCTGGTGAGCTAGAGCATAGGCAAAGCTCAGTGGTTGGTAAACCTGCCTGTCCTAGTGTCTTCCTGATTCCCCTGGAGTGCTGATGCATGCCATGAGTCCTGGTGTTGGTGGTTGTGGGTTTCAGCTCCCTGGGGGTCAGAATCTCCTCCAGGTTGTCTGAGATGGGATTGTCTGGGATATTCCTGTCCTGCACTGGTCCCTTTCTGTGATAACTAGAGGGACACTCCTTAGTGATTTTCCTTTCCTCACAGAGTAAGAGACTGTTTACCTCTCTGCCTCATCCTACTGTTTCAGGATTTTTCCTCTGGCCTCTTTAAGGTCAAGAAGGGGAGGGAGATAGATATTATCAATCACTCTGCCATCTTGGCTCCTGGAAGTTCAAGTAGGTGACTTACAGACATTTAATCTGCTGGGTGATAGTCACAGGAGCAGCTGCTGCAATTACATGGGATTCTGCGTTTCTCTCTCCCTCGGTTCCACTGGACTCCTTTCTTGAACTAATATGTTTTAGAATCCACAATGACGTCTGCAGCTTCAGATCATCTGGGGCTTCCTGCTGAGCCTTGCCATGGCAGGGAGCACTCTGGTAGAGCCTGTGAGCTGTGCACTGTGCTCTACTTCAGCCACTGCGACAGATCCTTCCTGTCGACCTTCCAGTCTGTCCTGGGCTGGAAATCTGCCACAATCTGTCTCCTATTGGATTATGCCCCTCCAAAATCCATTCAGATTCTTTTTAGAGCTATCTGAAGGGGTTTGTTTTAAAGCTTAGGTGAGGAGTTGCTCTAACTCTGCCATCTTGGCTCTACCTCCCCTTTTCTCTTTTGGACCTCTTTTGTCATTTGACATTTTAGAAATCAGTTGAGTCATTTTTCATGATTTACTTGCCTCATCCTCACTTCTCTTCCAAATTTTTGCTCTGTTTCTCTAACTTGATTTTCCAAATACTTTTCTGAGAACTTCCATTACCTGTGACCAGTTAATATTTTTTCTTTGAGGCTTTTGATTCAAGAACTTTGAATTTGTTGTCTTCTCATCTTTGTCACCAAAGTGAGTTTCTTTAATCTGAGGGGTTTTTTGCACTTTTTGCTTATGTTCTCAGTAAATTATTTGACTTTTGAACTCTTTGTCAAGGTGGGGTTCTGCTTCCAGTGGAAGTGGGAGGTGGGAGTGAATGTACTGTCCGAGGCTTCAGAGACTTTGTATCAGCCACTCAATCCTTCACCATCTGTGGGCTGGGAGCTCTGGATGCAGCCTTTGCTGCTGCTTCTTTTCCTGTCACTGCTGCCACTGCTGCATCTGCTGCCACCACCATCACTACTACAACTGCCACCAGTATTGTTTCTTTGTCCTTTGCCCTTAGACTAGAACCATACCCCAGACAGACCAGATCACCTAGAGTTTTCCCACTGATATTGTAGGTTGTCTTTGGCGATTGTGGGTTGAAGTTTCTGGAAACTGCCACAGCTGTCGGTGATTC
Organism: Notamacropus eugenii; assembly: GCF_028372415.1. NCBI lineage: Eukaryota > Metazoa > Chordata > Mammalia > Diprotodontia > Macropodidae > Notamacropus > Notamacropus eugenii. Next base: position 16,045,575 of record NC_092876.1, on the reverse strand, counting down.
AGTCCCCTAAGGCTTGCTTTAACCACACCTGTGCTGGTGTGGCCACGCTGGACTGAACACCACTCCCAGCCCAGTGTGACAGACATTTCTTGTCAACCTTTCAAGATGTCTTGGACTGGAGATTTGTGGGTTTTGTTGCTCTAGATTTTATTTAAAGTCATTTTTCCAAGTATTTGGATAAGCTTTGGAGAAGAACTCTAGGAAGTATGGCTTTTACTCCACCATCTTGGCTCTGCACCCCCAGCAGAGTGTTAAGCAATGTTACAAATATTATATCATTCTATACATTACAATGATACCATCTATATTTTCAATAAATTTATCATCTGAAGCAATGCATTCAGTCAAGAGAATACTTTTTGCATTCAAGCTGCTTAGTCCATGTAATAATGAGCAAGACATCTTTGAGCATGGAAGCATTTTGATGAAAGTACAGGGCAAGTGGGGGAGGTTGAATTACATGTGAACATTTTCTGGGGCTCTTCACTATATGGGGCTACCATAATCTGGAACTTTCCTGTCTCATTCTATTGATTGGTTTACATATTCTGATGTTTCTACGCCTCATAACATATATCCTATGCAAATAAGTTAACAGAAAATTGGCGGTATTAGTTTTTCAAAGTTATTTTGTTTAACTTGCATATATTAATTTGGAGGTCCATCAGAGGTGGAATTCTCTAAAACTAAGAACCCCATAAATTGTGGATCCTCAGGAAAACTATGCCAATGAACTTTGTAGGGACTTCAAGAAGGGAGAAAGCTGAATACCATGTGTGGGAAGAGCCCCCATTCAGGTAAGTGATGGGTCATTGTGGTTGAGCAGTCAAAATCTAATCTATTCCCTCTGAGAGAGAAGTTAGTATGAAGAAGGGAGAGTGGACCTCTAGTTAATGAGGATGTCACTGACCTATCCTTCCCACACCCTCTCAGGAAACAAACAATGCAATATTCTGCTGTAAGGAATGAAGAACATGATAAATTCAAAGACATGTAGCAATATGTGCTTTGAATTGTGCAAAATACAAAGGTGAATGAGAAGACATTTATTCAGACATAATATGTGTCAAACACTATATTTAGTACTGAAGATACAAACACAATACAGTTTTTGTCCCCATTTTAATCATATTAAGGGCATGAGAGCCAGAGACAGGTATTTTTGACCTGGGAGATTCAAGAATAATGAGCAAAACGATGGGGAAACTAAATTTCTCACTCTTTTCAGAAGCACTGGTCACACTGATTGAATTAGAGTTCTTAGAATAGAACTGACAAGAAACAATCACAGAATTTAAGAGTTGCAAGAGACATCAGTGTCCATGTCATCCAATTCATTCAGTCATGCCAAGCTAACAAGCATTTATTAAGTGCTTACTCTGTACTAGGTGGTGTGATAAGTTTAGGGAATGCAAATACAAACATGGAGAATGACAGTAGCTATCCCCAAAGATCTTGCAGTCTCCGAATGGAAGAACACAACCCTAAAAGGAAACTGAGAAGCGTTTGCTGGAGAACCCTTTGAGGGGGCATGGTAGAAAACGTCTGTGTAGAGTCAGGAGTGCAGCCTAAGGAGGTATGAACACATGACCGGTCTGGAGTGGATCTACTTAAAATCAAATCTCTAGGAGGAGCCTAAATGCCACAGAATACTTCTGATGTGAGAAACAAGTTGAACTTTCAGAGTAACAAGGTTTCCGTGGAATGGACAAGAAAGTCAGGAGAATCAGGAAGATAACCTGGAATGTAAAGAAACCCCATTCAAGAAAGAAGTCTCCATTATAACTTAACTAGGAAGTGGTCATCTAGCCTTTGAAAAGATCGTGAGGCTGGGAAAGAGTGAAGGCAGAGGCAAAACTTCTGGCAGAGAATGAGATGGAAAGATAGTGTCATGGGAACAATTAGCATTAACTTGGACAGATTTCCAGTGATAGTGGAGGATAGAAGAGAGTGGTCCATGGAATCACAAAGAATTGAACTAAACAAAACAATTGAATAACAACAGCCTGGTCTCAAAAAATTTCAAGTAAAAACAATTACCTCTGAAGGAAGCCCCCCCCCCCCCTTTTTTGGCTGTTCAAGCACTCTGGAGTTACTTCCAGATATGCAGCCTAAATGTGCATCTTTATGACATTTATGCATTCCTCCCAAATCACAGTCTAATCTCTCCCTCACATGGCAGGCTGGTAAGTACTTGAACATAGTATTCCTGTACCCATTCACCTCTCCTGGGTCCTCACTACTCTGGAGTGCAAATGTCCAGGCCTTTCAACTGATTCTTACATGAGGACTCCAGGTCTTTTACCCTTCTGTTTGATTTCCTCTGAACTCTCTCCAGATTATCCGATTCAAACATGGTGCCCAAAGTTGAGCAAAAATTCAGAGGAGGTCTGATGATGGCTGTGTATAATGGGACCCTCACCTGAGTAGTCCTGGAAGCGATTCTCTTCTTGATGCAACTTGGTTTGGCTGCTACTTCACACGATTATCTTATATTGAGGTAGCAATTAACTAAAATCTTCAATGCTTCTTCAAAACAACCGCTATGTATCCATACTTCCAACGTCTGATATATTTTTTACACCCAAAGAAAGGCTTTATATTTATCTGTTTTGAATTTTATCATATTTTCATCTCAAAGTTATAGTCAAATCATGTCAACAAATATTTGTTAAGTGTTTAGCATGTGTCAGATACTAGTCATTTACTAGGTGCCAGATACTTGTTGTTTGTCCTTCGTTTTTGAAGAGTACCAGTGACATCATGGGTCACTTCTTGACTTGCGCATGAAATGGATTTGCGAGACCGAGTTGTACAAAGTCATCACGCTCACTCTCCCAGAGCCCTTGAAGTCTGGTGGCAAGATAAAAGTCAAGATGGCAGCAATGGCCCAGGAGGCAGTGAATGATGTTAGCGTCTTTGATATCTGAGAGCTAAATTGGACAGCTCACTGTTCCAAGTGATCTATACTGTGGCTTTGACTTTTGTGTAGTCACACAAGTCATATCTCAGTTATGGATTACAGGCATCACCACATTTGCTTTTCCAAAACCTTGTTTTCTATTCAAGGCTCAACTCAGGCCTCTTGTTCTTCTTCCCTCACCTCTCCAGTTGCTATTTCAGGGCATCACCCTCTATAATTACCCTGTTTTTACTTTTCTGTGTTCCTATCATATCCCTTAACTGAATTTCAATTGGTGAAGACAGGAGGTAGTTTTCTCTTTCCTTTTTGTCTTTTTATCTCCAGTGCCTGGCACAAAGACTTGTCCATAGCAGGTACTTAGAAAAAACTGTTGCATTTTTTAACAATGTGTGAGTCAGGCTTCAAATTGGAACTTCTGTCAGGGAGACTTGCTTCGACTGCAATGGTATTCCTCCCTGGAAGTTCACATGACAAATTGACCCCTCTTTTTATCCATCCATCAGCCACGTCATCCATCCACTCTGCTTTGTAGTTATTTAGGTCTATATCCTATACACAACAGACTAAATGCTCTACAAGTCAAAGTTGCCATTGTTCAGTCATGTCTGACTCTTTGTGACCCCTTTTGGGGTTGTCTTGGAAGATGTTCTGTGGTAGCTTGTGATTTCCTTCTCAAGTTCATTTAATAGATATAGAAAATGAGACAAAAAGGTTAAATGACTTGCCCAGGGTCACACAGCTAATAAGTGTCTGAAGCCAGATTTGAACTCATGAAGGCAAATCTTCTTTACTCTAGGACCAATACCTAGCTGCCCATGAGGGAAAGAATAATTTATTTCCTTCTTTTTTTTGGTTAGTTTTTTTTTTAATTTTGTTATTTTTAATTATATCATTTATTTATTTTTTCAGTTCTGGGCATTCACTTCCACAAGAATTTGAACTAACAATTTTCTCCCCATCTCTTCCCAACCCCCACTCCAGGACAGCATGGATTCTATCTATTCTTTCTTCCAGTCTGTTCTCCCTTCTATTGCCACCCCCCCCCCCTCAGAGTTCCCCTTTCTCTCTGTTTTCTTGTAGAGCAAAATAGACTTCTAGAACTCACTGCCTGTACATCTTATTTCCCAATTGCTTGCAAAAACAATTTTCAGCTTTCATCGTTAAAGCTTTTAGTTCATATTCTCTACCTTCTTCCTTCCCCACTCACCTTCACTGAGAAAATAAGCAATTCAACACAGGTCATGTATGTGAAGCCATGCAAAACACTTCTCTAATAGTTATGCTGTGAAAGACTAACCTCATTTCCCTCTGTACTATTCTGCCCTCCATTATTCCATTCTCTCTCTTGACCTGTTCTCCCACAAAAGTATTTCCTTCTTATTATCCCTTTCCCCAATTTGTCGTTCCTATTATCTTCCCTCTCCTATCCCTTTCTCCCCTGACTTCCTGCAGGCTAAAATAGATCTCCATATCCAATTGTGTGTTTGCTATTAACTCCTTTAGCTAAATCCCATGAGAGTAAAGCTTAATTATTTCCTTTCTTCTACTCCATCTTCCTCTCCATTGAAAAAGCTCTTTCTTGCCTCTTTTGTGTGAAGTGATTTGTCACATTTTACCTATTCCTTTCTCTTATGCCTAGAATATTCCACTCAACAGTAAATTTCATTTTTTATGTATTCTCCCTTAATATTCCACTTTCTTCTGTATAGACACCCATGTACATTTATCATATATAATACATACCCATACACACTTACATATATACACATATATACATGTATGTGCTTATGTATGTATATATGTTTATGAATGTGTGTATGTGTGTGTGCACATGCATGTACGTACACAAATATATATGTGTGTATATGAATATGTACGTGTGCATGTATATGTACATATACATACATATATAGATATTTGTATATATCCACACACACACACACACATATGTGTGTGTGTGTATATATATATATATATATATATATATATATATATATATATATATATATATATATATATATATATATATATATATATATATATATATACTCTCTCTAATTTATCCTAAACCTGGAAATCCTCTCATGTGTTACAAATAATATCTTTCCTTGAAGGAAGGTCAACAGTTCAACTTTAATATTTTCCTTAAGGCTTCTCTTTCATGTTTACTTTTTCATGTTTCTCTTGGTTTTTGTATTTGAAAGTCAAAATTTCTATTCAGCTCTGGTGTTTTCACCAAGAATGCTCGAAAGTCCTCTATTTCATTGAAATTCCAATTTTTCCCCGAAGTATTATATTCAGTTTTGCTGGGTAGGTGATTTTTAGTTTAAATACTCTCTCCTTTGACCTCTGGAATAACATAATCCAAGCCCTTCAATCCCTGAGTGTAGAAGTTGCTAAATGTTGTGTTATTCTGATTGTATTTCCACAATCCTTGAATTGTTTCTTTTTGGCTGCTTGTAATACTTTTCCTTGATCTGGAAACTCTGAAATTTGGCTACAATATTACCAGGATTTTTCTTTTGGGGATATATTTCAAGAGGTGATTGGTGAATTATTTTCCATTCCTGTTTTACCCACTGGTTCTCGAATATCAAGGCAGTTTTCCTTGATTATGTCTTGAAAGATGATGTCTAGGCTCTTTTTTTGATTGTGGTTTTCAGGTGCACAATGACTGTAAAATTATCTCTCCTTCATCTATTTTCTAGATCAGTTATTTTTCCAATGAGATATTTTTTTCTCGTTTTCCATTTTTTTCACTTTTTTTTGTTTTATTTTTCATGATTTCTTAGTTTCTCATAAATTCATTAGCTTCCATCTGCTCCATTGTAATTTTTAAAAGAAGTGTTTTCTTCAGTAATCCTTTGAACCTCCTTTTTCATTTGACCAGTTCTGCTTTTTAAAACATTCTTTTCCTCATTGGCTTTTTGAATCTCTTTTGCCATTTGGGTTAGTCTATTTTTAAAGGTGTTATTTTTTTTTCAACATTTTTGGGGTCTCTTTCAGCAAGCTGTTGACTCACTTTTTATGACTTTCTTGCATCACTCTCATTTCACTTCCCAATATTTCCTTCACCTCTCTTACCTGATTTTCAAAATCGTTTTTGAGCTACTCCATGGCCTGGGACCATTGCATATTTTTTGGAAGCCTTACCTTCCTGTCTTCCTCACATTGTTTTCTTTGCTTTTCCTCATGCAAAAGGATGGAAGAAAAAACCTTTTCATCAAGAAAATAACCTTCTCTTATCTTATTTTTCCCCTTTTGGGACATTTTTCCAGCCAGTTACTTGACTTTTGAGTCCTTTGTCAAGTAGAGGGCACTCTACCCTTGGCTTCAAAGGTTATATGCAGTTGTTTTCTGAGATATCTCTAGGGACTTGTAAATTCTCAGTTCCTCCAAGGTGGCACAACAAAAGGAGAGGACTTTTCTCCTCTCCTGATCTGTGCTCTGGTCTGTTAGCAACCAAGAGCACTCTTTTCTGCCCTGGAACTGCGATAGCATTCCTTCTCAGCCACCACCAGCTCCTGCTATGCCAGTGTGCCTCCTCACATCACGACTGCCCCTCAAGACTGAGTCCCAGATCAGTTGTTGGGACTCACCCAGAGTCTTTAGGCCGAGGGCTCCAAGAATGGAGGCTGTTGCCACAGTGGCTGCTGACACCCTGGGCATGGGCTGGGCCCGGACTTTTCTCCCCTCTCATTCATGTAAAAGAGCTTTCTTTCTGTCCTTTGAAGAGGTCTTTCATATTTGTGGGTTAAGAAATCTGGAAACCATAGCAACTGCCGGTCACTCCGTGCCCTTAATCCTGCTACAATCCTGTCTGTGCCACTTATCCCATGCTGTGCTCTGCTCTGCTCTAAGCCCTGTGTGATAGTTCTTTCCTATCAGTCTTTCAGGCTGTATTGGGCTGGAAATTTGTTTCACTTTGTCATTTTGTGACTTCTGCTGTTCTAGCATTTGTGTAGAGTAATTTTTACAGATATTTTAAGGGCTATGGGCAAGAGCTAGAGTGGGTCTGTTCTACTCCACCATCTTGGCCCCTACCCCTTAAGAACATTTTCTAATTTATTTTTGCCTTTACTTCAGCAAATATCACAACATTCAGCACACTATAGATGCTTAATAACTGTCACATTTAAATTTGTTGAAAACTCTAAAAACGATAAACATGGAGAGATGTTGACTTAAATTTGGAACTCCCATCCAGGGCCTGAGCTGTTTTCATAGGTGACAGAGAGACTGAAAAGCAATTCACTCACTCTGAGAAATTCCAGACCAGACCACATTACCTAGGGTTTACTAAAGATGTCCCAAGCACTAAGCACCTGCACTAGGATGCTCAACATGGAGCACTAGAATCTATCCCTGCTGTACCTAGAAAAGAGAATCAATTCATGTTTGAAATTCTTGGCCTGTTGCTGAACCACTCTGATTTGTAACTGAGTGCCAATTAATTTATTCAAGAGGATTTAGCTTGCCTTAAGCCAGACCATACAACAAGACCGTCCATCCAGGTCATCCTCAGCATAAGCCTTTCTTCCCTGCATGCACTTCCCTCATACATCCTTCCCTACTACATTCCACTTCCTTCCATGGCATCAGTAAATCAGTCAATTTTACCATTTCCTCTGGAAAAAGGTCAAGCAATGAATTGCTCTGTGGATCAACTTAACATCCCTATGACTAACCTTTCCACCACCCCATTAAAGGTACTGTTGTTCCTTATTAGATGGTAAGATTTTTGAGGCGGGGATTGCGTTTTTCTTTTTCATTTTTTGTTTAGTCGTTTGAGTACAACTCTTGGTAGCAATATTTGGCCTTTTTCTGGCAATGATTCTGGAGTGCTTTGCTATTTCCATCTCTTGTGATCAGCACTATCCAATACATCCCTCTCCCACTCTTTCAGCATCTTTGATTTTTATTATCATGCCTGACTTTGGTGGGTACTTAGTTTTTGCTTTATGATGCTCTGATTTATTGGCCACTAAACCAAACTAATTATGTTGCAATGAGCATAAAAACATAAATAAATGAACATTAGTAATCACATCAGTAGAATGGTTATTATTTATGGTATTTTCACTATGTTTTTAGCCTTGCACATAAATGAAGATTGAATGTAAATATATATTCTCTTGCTAGGGCTAATCATTATGTAGATGATGCCAGTGGGTCATAAAGGGGACAATACATTTGAAAGTGGTGATAATGGTAGCAATAGTTGGGATGATGGTGGAGGTGGTGATGCTTTTGAAGTTGTTGAAAACACTGGCAATGATGATGGGCCAGAATAATGGTGGTTACCTCCCATTGCTGCTAAGAGAAGATACAACTCCTTGTTTTCGCATTCAGAGACAAATACATTTTGGATTCAACCTGCATTTCCCACCTGACATCAAATTACTCTCTTTCCCATCACATACATCTTGTCTAATTGACCATTTTGCTTTTCCACATAAATGTTATTCCCTCCCTTATCCACATGGTTTTGAAAAAGTTGATCCTGAAGGTCAAAATGCTTTCTGTCCTCCCATTTCCTGGTAGAAACTCTAGCTTCATTCTTAGTACAACTCAAAATGTATCCCTCTACCTGCCCAAAATTGCTTACTATTTAATAAAGAAGAAATTATATGGATATATATGTATATGAATGTGTGCATATATACATACTTCTATTTGATAACGTGAATGGTGGTGGTGATGGAGGTGATGTTGGTGATGATTTCAATGACAGTGGTGCTTATCATAAGAATAGTAATGCTGGGGTTGGTTTACATGCCCTCTGCAGAAGGTGAGTCACCTGTGATGACATTTGGTTTTACTAAAATATCATATAATTCAACCTGTTGATCCACAGTTGTGTTCTCATCCCTCCCCCTAACCTGAAAAAGTCAAAAATATTTAGGACACCTGGCTCAGTGAATGAATTCTAACACAATTACAAAGGAATCAATTGGCAATCATTCATTTGAGCAGCAGCACACAATCAGGGAAAACTCACTACTCTGATTGCTTTGCAATGCATGCAGGTAGAACGAATGATTGAATCAGGACCTGTAACAATAGCAATTCTATTATATTCTTCCACTGCTGATGCTGGACCAGCTACACTTAGGTGACTAAATCCATAATGATATGGATTTTCTACCTGAATTAAATTTAATCAAATGATCATCTCAATTTGTCCATTTAGTCATAAAAGTCAGGAAAATGTGGTATTTGATGTATTAGTGGGATGGAAATAAGATAGAAACTTTCCCAAAATAATAAGCAGTATCTACCTAAAACCTGAAGCAAGCATTTTATGCAATGAGGATAAGTAAGATGCATTTTCAATAAGATCAGGGGTGAAACAAGGATGTCCATTATCACCACTATTATTCAATATGCTATTAGAAATGTTAGCTGTATTAGTAAGAGAAGAAAAAGAAATTGAAATAATTAGAATAGGCAAAGAAGAAACTAAGTTATCAGTCTTTTCAGATGATATAATGATATATTTAGATATTCCCAGAGAACCAAGTAAAAAACGAATTGAAATAATAAGCAGCATTGGCAAAGTTGCAAGTTGCAAAATAAACCCACGCAAATCTTCTGCATTTCTATATATTAATAACAAAGCCCAAAAGCAAGAGATAGAAAGAGAAATCCCATTTAAAGGTATGGTAGACAGTATAAAATATTTGGGAGTCTACCTGTCACAACAAACCCAGGGACTATATGAACACAATTACAAAACACTTTTCGCACAAATAAAGTCAGATCTAAGTAAGTGGAAAAACGTCAGCTACTCTTGGGTAAGCCGAGCCAATATAATAAAAATGAAAATTCTACCTAAATTAATTTACTTATTTAGTGCCATACCAAACAAGCTATTAGATAATTATTTTGCAGAGCTAGAAAAAATAATATCAAAATGCATCTGAAAGAACAAAATGTCCAGAATATCAAGGAAACTAACGAAAAGAAATGCTAGGGAAGGTGGCCTAGCAATTATCAAAACCACTTGGTACTGGCTAAGAAGCAGAAGGGTAGACCAGTGGAATATGCTAGGTATGCAAGACACAGCAGTCAATGAATACAGCAATTTACTATTTGATAAACCCAAGGACCCCAGCTTCTGGGTTAAGAACTCACTGTTTTACAAAAATCCTGAGAAAACCGGATAAAACTGTGGAAGAAACTGGGCATAGACCAATGCCTGACACCATAGACAAGAATAAAGTCCTAATGGGTACATGATCTGGGTATAATGATTGATACCATAAACAAATTAGTGGAGCAAGGAATAGTGTATTTATCAGATTTTTGAAGAATGGAGAAATTTTAATTTGGAGATTGGAGAAATCTAAACAAGGGATAGAAAACATTATGAAGAGCAAAATGGATAATTTTGATTACGTTAAGCTGAAAAGTTTTTGTACAAATTAATCCAATGAAACCAAGATTAGGAGGGAAGCAGAAAACTGGGAAAGAATTTTTGCAGCTAGTGTTTGTAATAAAGACCTCATTTCTAAAATATATAGAGAACTGAATCAAATGTACAAGAATACAAGTGATTCTCCAATTCATAAATGTTCAAAGGATATGAACAGGCAGTTTTCAGAGGAAGAAACTAATGATATCTATAGTGACATGAAAAAATGCTCTAAATCATTATTGATTAGAGAAATGCAATCAAAACTACTCTGATATATGACATCACACCTATTAGATTGACTAACACGACAAAGAAGATGATGATAAATGTTGGAGATGTGGGAAAGTTGGAACACTAATTCTTTGTTGGTGGAGCTCTGAGCTAATCCAACCATTCTGGAGATGAATTGGGAACTACGCAGAAAGGGCTACCAAAATGTGCATACTCTGTGACCCAGCAATACTTCTTCTAGGACTGTATCACCAAGAGATCATAAAAATGGAAAGGTTCCCACATGGCCAAAATTATGAATAGTAGCTCTCTTTATGGTGGCCAAAAACTGAAAATCAAGGGGATGCCCATCAATTGGGGAATGGCTGAAAAAATTTTGGTATATGAATGTAATGGAATACTATTTTGCTATAAGAAATGCTGAACAGAAAGACTTCAGAGAGACCTTTTATGAACTGTTGCTGAGTGAAAGGAGCAGAATCAGGAGAACTTTGTACACAACAACAACCACAACGTATGAGGAATTTTTCTGGCAGACTTAGTACTTCATTGCAATGCAAGGACTTAAAAAATTCCCTATGGTCTCTTAAGGCAAAATGTCTTCCACATCCAGAGAAAGAACTATGGAATTCGATTGCAGAATGTAGCAGATCATTTATTTTTGTAATACGTTTGGTTTATGTTATGGTTTCTTTCTCCCATTCGTTTTAATTATTCTATGCAACATGACTAAGGTATAAATGTATTTAATAGGAATGTATGTGTAGAACCCACATAAAATTGTATGCTATCTCAGGAAGGGAGGAGGGACTTAGCAGGAAAGGAGGCAGAGGGAGAGGAAAGAAATCTAAGTAATATGGAAGTGATTGTAGACCACTGAAAACAAAATAATAAAAAAGAAAAAAAACCAAACTTTCCACATCTACTATATACATTGCAATGTAGATCTCAATGTACTTTACTCGAGGAAATTTCCTCACCAGACCCGGTCACCCATAGTAAAAAAGAAAGAAAGAATGGAACTCCAAGTCACTAGAGTCACAGATGTTCATTCCCTTTGCTGTTTAACTATTGACATACAGCAGTAATCTCATGCAGCTTAATACATCATTAGGTTATATATTAATATGTATGGCTGAACATAACTACGTATTTTTTTACCAGTCTTGGAAAATACATACATACATACATACATACATACATATATATATATATATATATATATATATATATATATATATATATATATATATATATATATATATATATATATATATATATATATATATATATATATATATATATATATATATATATATATATATATATATATATATAATGAGTAGCACTGGCTGTCCTGTTCCACTCCAATTTCTTGCCTACCTTTCTGTTTTCACTCTCTTTAGATTACAAACTCCTTGATGCAGGAATTGTCTTTTTATTGCCAATTGTATCCCCAGAACTTAACTCAGTGCCTGCCACATTGTAGGCTTACAAAATAAATTTTGACTGGATTGCATTTATTGGATTTGATAGTAGGGGTCAAGCATTCTGGAGACAAGTTTCAGCTGCAAGGTTGAAGAATTGGAGTGTCAACTAGGGGGCTGTGTTGGGGCAGACACTCTCCACTCCTCCCAATCCAGTATTCAATGCAAATGGACTTGGCCCATGGAAACAACTCACAAAATGGAAAAATCTAGCATACTTATCAATAATTACTTCAGAGTCTTTGATCCAGATCCTTAAAAGAAAAAGAAAGAGTGGACTATCAGGATTTTTTTCTTAAGTATAGCATAACCTCAATTTATCTTTTATATAGGGTCCCATTAATATAGAAACAGTGACCAGAATAAGAGGGTGGTCAATCCTTGTAAGAATCCTTCTGGAGTCTTGTGTTTAGTTCTAAAGTAATGCAATATAGGAAGGTCATTTAAAAAACTAGTATTTGCCCATAAAAAAGCCACCGTGATGATAACGAGAACTAAAAATCATGTTGTATAATCAAATTCAATATCTATCTCTACATATTTACGATTTTGAGTCTCTGCTCATATTTTATCCTAATTGATCCCCAGAACCATGCTTAAATGTTCTATCAATTCGTTTTATAGATGAAAAGAGAGAGCCTCAGAGCAGCTTTGTGACTCACTCATAGTTGCACACCGAGTAAGTGATAGAGGTGGAATGTAAATTCAAATTTTTCTGATTTCAAGACCAGCCCTCAAAGTATCATAGAATTTCAGAGTGAAAAGAACGTCAGTGCCTAGGTAGTCTAAACCAACCCTCAGGGAGAATGTCCAATACATCTCAGCCAATAAATGGTCATGCAGCATTTGTTTGAGGGCACTCAATGAGTAGGAACTTCCCTTGACTCCCAAGGCTTCTTAATCTCCTTGCTTGTAATTCACCCCTCTCTCCCCACTCCCCGCTATTTGCCCTCCCTTCTGTCAGAATCCTGCTTCTCTCTAAGTTTCACTTGTCCTTTCCTTTTGAAGGAATTAAATGCTGCCTTCTTAGAGATGGATGAACTATACTGCTGGTAAAGCATGTGCATTTCTTGCATTTCATTTAGCAGCTTCTAAATTTCCCCCCACTTTTGTCAAACTGCTCTTGATGTTTGCAAGCGTTCTGATGCACAGGAGTCAATGCAATGCTGTACAACAAATCTCTCAATTCTGTTCCACTGTTATCAACTGTGTGTTGATTCAACTTTCCCTCCAAATTAGAAACCAAGTGTTCATGTTCAGAGAAATGCTCTCATCTGTTGACATTAATTCTTTTGTTAGTCTCTTTTGCCTTATGGTCACTACAATGTTGAATGTTAATATTTAGCTTGGAGAGGATAAGTCTCTGATCAATATATCACTCTGCGCAATACATTGCCTTCATCCCTTTCACATCTTGTCTGTCTCTACTCCTTATAATCACGCAGTCTATTAAATGCCAATGTTGATGTGAGAGTGTACTGATAATGGATTTTTGCTTATTGTTAATATAATTTTCTTCTTAATGTTAAAATCTTTCCCATTCATTAATAGGTCCATATGACCTACTTGGGTCACCTGGAAGCTTGAGTCACATGAGTATAAGTCACAGGAAGGGGTAGCGAAGGAATGGGCAGAGCAAGAGCAGAACTGAGAGGAAGTTAGTCAGAGAGCAATTAGAGCTGGGAAAGGCAGCTGGCTAGCATGAGTGAGAGAGCTTGTTTGTGATTTGTTTAAGGGATATAGTTTGTGGGAAGCCTAACAGAGGGAAGGCTTAGGGGTTGTATTGCCCTCTGCATTGTTAGTATGAAGTATTTATCTTTTTTGGTATTTGAAAAAATGTTTTTCTTCTGCCTTCTATATGGAGAGTCAGTTATACTTTCAGATTGAGAATTACACTGGCATACTTACAGTAGACCTAGGTGTTGTGAATATTGCCTGGCTAATACAGAGGGGTGAATCCAAAAAGCTTTTAGTTAAATGGAACACAGTGCTAGTCATGAAATAAACGTTTTCAGCATTAAATGACCATTGCAGTTGTTGCTTCCAAATTCATTCCTCCCAAAGAGTCCCTGCCATGTCTGATAGAGAAATTTCTCTAGCATTAGACTTACTCAGAATTATAAGCTTCTCCTATTTTGTCAGCTTGGTAAGGGTCTCAAGGTCTTCATATTTTTTTTTCTTTGACTTGATCAGGGTTCGTCATGATAGAAGTCACAGGCACTGATGATGATGGTGCGGATTTTTTCTGTAAGTGGTAATTCCACTGTCATGAGCCTGTCATTCACTCCTTTTCATAGACATACAAGCTTGTTGACTAGATTCATTTTGGTCGCAAAACCTACACCAGCTTCATTGCATTCCCCTTCACTGCAGCCTTTCCAGAAAAAGTAAGTTTATCCAGCTCAGACTTCCATCAGAAAGACTTCATTTGACTACCTTGTTTCACTCAGGGATACTATTTTGATATGATATTTTCTGAGTTCTCTTACAACCAGAGCAAGTCATCGTTCTAGTCTACTGGCTTTGTTTTATCTATAAGTAGGTGAACATTCCGTTTATTTATGGTGAGTAGAAATGTCTTTGGAAATTTTTTGTACATTGGTTTTTGCGTGTGTGCTTTGACTGCAGAGTCAGATTCCTACCTGCTGTGGTCATCAGTGCAGTGTTTGGTAAGTAGATCATTTTTAAGGCACCTTCCTCATACCAGGAAGTTAGTAGTGCAACCCTTAAAAGGCTGCTCAGTCCCCCAGGGGCTGTGGAATTCCACTGCTGCTTCCAGCGAGAAGATGAATTTATGGTATGTGCACCTATGAGTATGGTTGTGACTAAAGTTCCTACCTGTTGCTTTGTCACTTGCCACAGGATTTTGAGATTGATAAGAATATTAAAATGGTATGGGTAATGTCTTTTCATTTGTGAGTAATTTGCATTTAAATGAGGCAGAGTTGCACAAAATGACAGGCCTCATTCTCTCTTTCAAAATCATCACAGTCCAGTGGCAGGACAGATTCAAGTTGATTAGCAACGGTTCAAGATGTGGTGGATGACTTTGGTGTCTTCAATGTCTAACCAAGCTCTAAGTGTTCCACTGCACCTGCTTCAGCTTCTGTCAACAATTTGTATAAATTGTTCTCACCTGCTCCTTCCACCACATGCTCAAATTAGAAACCTTCCTAACTCACCAACCATTTTGGGATCCCTCAGTTACTGCTGAAGTGGTTTACTGGGCTATGGCCTCTGTTCATGCTACAGCTTCCTCTCACAGGGAAGAGTTAGGTGGATCAGGTAGATGCTAACTATGGAAAGTAACCTTAAAATGGTTCAGGTCACTCTCATACCAAAGATAGTACATTTTTCTGAATACCCCTTACTCCCCACTTTGTAGGGTACAGAGAATTAAATGACTCACCCAGGGTCACACATACCACCATATGGATTACAGACAGAATAAGAATTCTGTTAAGAGTGATAAAACAATGACAAAGTCAATATTGGAAAGGGGAGTGGTGGACAGCCAAATTTATCTACTTTTAGTGGGGCTCAATATCTTTCAAATTTCTTGAAAATCAATTTAGAGAGGGGGCAGAGCCAAGATGGTGGAGTGAAAGCAAAGACTCACCTAAGCTCCTGGACAAACTCCTCTGGATACCTCTGAAAGGAGAGTCTGACCAAACTTTGGAGGTGCGGAATCCAGTGGGTGACAGACTTTGACGGATTCGGAGTCCAGGTTGGACTGGAAGGTCCACGGGAAGGATCTCTTCCGCGGGGGTGAGGTCCCAGCGCACAGCGCAGAGCAGTCAGTGCAGCAGGGCAGAAGGGACCTGAGAAACCTGAGAGCGGTGGGCGGAACCAGAGGAGCAGGAGACCAGCCAAACCGAGCCAGTGAGAGCCGCTGAGCGCCAGATATCAGCGCAGCAGGCTTTGAAACCTTCAGCCTGAAGACTAAACTTCAGTAAGTCATCTACTTGAACTTCCGGGATCCAGGATGGCGGAGTCATCAGTATATGCTCTCTCCTCCCCCCTGATGACCGTGAAAGAATGATAAAATATTTCCCTGGAAAAATCCTGGATCAGCGGGAACAGCAGAAGGGGCAAATAGTCTAATAACACCAGAGGCTAGGAAAATAGCAAAGGGGGATTCTTCCTACTGTGGCGGAGGCGAACCAGAAGGACAGAGGACCCAGGGCAGAGAAAATTTGCACTGAGACCCAGGCAAGCCTCAGCGCCTGGAGAGGAGCCCCAGGAGGGGTGGGAAAACGCATTAGCATCTAGGCTTGCCTCAGCCCTCCAGAGGAAAAGGGAAGACAATAGGGAAGCTGGGATCACCACCCCCTGAGCTTGCCTTTGCCTCAGTTCAGCTGAGGAGATCTCCTGTGACCAGACCACTCCTCCCACACACTTAACAAGCTAACCCCAGGGTTGATCTAGGAAACAAAAAACAAAAACCTGCTTTTAGCTTTTTCACACATCAGCTCAACACAAAGTTCTGTACCTTCTGACTGAAAGAACCAGAAGCTAAAACACTCAGCCAACATCATGAATTGGAAAAAGCAGACGAAAAGTGAAAAAACCATAGAATCTTTCTATGGAGATAAGGACCAAGACACAAATACCAAAGAGGTCAGAGCTGAGACCGTACTTCCATCTGAAAATTCAGAAGGGACTATGAACCTCTCGCAAGCACAGCTAGCTTTCCTGGAACAGCTGAAGAAGGAAATAGAAGAAAAACTGGCCAATGATTTCAAAATTATAAAAAAAGAATTCACTGATGAGAACATCACTTTGAAAAGGAAAATTGAACAAATGGAAAAGGAAGTTCAAAAATTAAGTGGAGAAAATAATTCCCTAAAAGGAAGAGTTAATCAAACGGAAAAGGAAACCCAAAACCTAATTGGGAAAATCTGTCGAATGGAAAAGGAAACACAAAACCTAACTGGGAAAATTGGTCGAATGGAAAAGGAAGTACAAAAAATAAATGGAGAAAATAGCTCCTTAAAGGGAAAAATTGGTCAGATGGAAAAGGAGATGCAAAAGTTAACTGAAGAAAACAATACGATGAAAATTAGAATTGGGCAAGCAGAAACTAATGACTCAATGAGGCAGCAAGAATCAGTCAAACAAAATCTAAAGAATGAAAAGATAGAAGAAAATCTAAAATATTTAATTGGAAAAACAACTGACCTGGAAAATAGATCCAGGAGAGAAAATTTAAGAATTATTGGCCTGCCAGAAACCCATGATGAAGAAAAGAGTCTGGACAACATCTTCCAGGAAATCATCAAGGAAAACTGCCCAGAAGTACTAGACTCAGAGGGCAAAATAATCATCGAAAGAATCCACCTTTCCCCTCCCAAAAGGGATCCCAAACTCAAAACCCCAAGAAATATAGTTGCCAAATTCCAGAGCTATCAAGTGAAGGAGAAAATACTACAAGCACCCAGAAAGAAACAATTCAAATATCAAGGACACACAGTCAGGATCACACAGGACCTTGCAGCTTCTACATTAAAAGATCGAAAGAACTGGAACCCAATATTCCATAAGGCAAAGGAGTTGGGACTTCAACCAAGGATCAACTACCCAGCAAAGTTCAGCATAACATTTCAGGCAAGGAGAAAGTCATTCAATGAAATAAGGGATTTCCAGAGCTTCCTGACCAAAACACCAGAACTCAATAGACAATTTGATCTTCAAATGCAGGTCTCCAGAGAATCATAAAAAGGTAAACAGGGGGGAAAAAACAAAAACAAAAACTTGCTCCTCAATTAGGGCAAACTGTTTACCTCCCTATAAGGGAAGATGATACCTGTTAATCTTGAGAACTGTGCAGCTATTATGATAAAAGGGATATATGTAGAGGGAACGGGCATAAAGTAAATGATGTCATATCAAAAATATGATTTAAGTATGAGAAGGGATTGTAATAGGAGGTGTGAAAAGGAAGAAGCAGAAAATGGCAAATTCCATCACAGGAAGAAGTACAAAACTGTAGTAGAGGGAAGGAGGGGAGGGAGATGAGCATTGTTTGAGAGGTACTCTCATCTCATTTGTTTAAAGGAGGGAACAATAATCTTAAGTAGATAATCCTAACTAGCTCTATAGGTAGTAGGAGGGGAAGGGGGAAGAAAGGGGAGGGAGGCTAAAAGGGAGGGAAGAAGCAATAAGAGTAAAGGGGAATAAAAGGGAGGGGGGCTAAAAGAAGGAGGGGAAAGCTGCAGGAGGAGGGGGTGAAAAGTGAATACTATTGAGGAGGAGAAGGGGGAAGGGAGAGCTAAAAGCGCAAATGGTGGGAAAGGAGATGGAGGGAAATACACAGATTGTAATGATAACTGTGAATGTGAATGGAATGAATTCTCCCATAAAACGGAGATGGATAGCAGAATGGATTAAAAGCCATAATCCAACAATATGCCTCTTACAAGAAACACATTTGAAACGGGGTGATACACATAGGATAAAGGTCAAAGGATGGAGCAGAATATATTGTGCTTCAGCTCATGTAAGAAAAGCAGGAGTAGCAATCCTAATCTCAGACAAAGCAAAAGCAGAAATACATCTAATCAAAAGGGATAAGGATGGAAACTATATCCTGCTAAAAGGCACCATAGACAATGAAGCAATATCATTACTAAACATGTATGCTCCAAGTGGTATAGCATCCAGATTCTTAGAAGAGAGACTGGGGAAGTTGAAGGAAGAAATTGATAGCAAAACTATACTAGTGGGGGACCTCAACCTCCCCCTCTCTGAACTCTATAACTCTAACCTCAAAATAAACAATAAAGAGGTGAAGGAGGTAAATAAAACTCTGGATAAGGTAGATATGATAGACATTTGGAGAAAATTGAATGGGAATAGAAAGGAATATACCTTTTTCTCAGGGGTACATGGAACATTTACAAAAATTGACCATGTACTAGGACATAAAAATCTCACAATCCAGTGCAGAAAGGTAGAGATAATCAACGCATCCCTCTCAGATCATAATGCATTAAAAATTACATGTAATCAATGGCCATGGAAAGAGAAACCAAAAATGAATTGAAAAGTAAATAATCTAATCCTAAAGAAGGGTTGGGTTAAAGAAGAAATCATAGAAACAATCAACAATTTCATTCAAGAGAATGACAATAGTGAGACAACATACCAAATCTTATGGGATACTGCAAAAGCAGTTATTAGGGGACGTTTTATATCTTTGAATGTTTACATAAATAAAATAGAGAAAGAGGAGATCAATGACTTGGGCTTGAAGATGAAAAAGTTAGAAAAAGAACAAATTGAAAATCCCCAAGTAAATACCAAATTTGAAATACTGAAAACCAAAGGAGAGATTAATAAAACTGAAATTAAGAAAACTATTGAATTAATAAATAAAACCATTAGTTGTTTTTATGAAAAAACTAATAAAATTGATAAACCTTTGGTCAATATGATTTTAAAAAAGAAAGAAGAAAATCAAATTACTAATATTAAAAATGAAAGGGGTGAACTCACCTCCAATGAGGAGGAAATTGAAACAATAATTAGAAACTACTTTGTCCAACTTTATGCCCACAAATTCGATAATCTAAACGAGATGGATGAATATTTTAAAAAACACAAATAGCCCAGATTAACAGAAGAGGAAGTTGAATACTTAAACAACCACATCTCAGAAAAAGAAATTGAACAAGTCATCATTGAACTCCCTAGGAAAAAATCTCCAGGGCCAGATGGATTCACAAGTGAATTCTATATAACATTTAAAGAACAGTTAATTCCAATACTATATAGACTATTTTTGAAAATTGGGGAAGAAGGAATCCTCTCAAATTCTTTCTATGATACAAATATGGTTTTGATACCCAAACCAGGAAGAGACAAAACAGAGAAAGAAAATTATAGACGAATTTCCCTAATGAACATAGATGCAAAAATTTTAAATAAGATTTTAGCAAAACGAATACAGCATCTTATCACGAGATTAATACATTATGATCAGGTAGGATTCATGCGATGATTACAGGGCTGGTTCAATATTAGGAAAACTATAAGCATTATCGATCACATCAACAACAAAGCTTACAAAAACCACATGATCATCTCAATAGATGCAGAAAAAGCTTCTGACAAAAAACAACACCCATTCCTACTAAAAACACTGGAGAACGTAGGAATAAAGGGAACTTTCCATAAAATAATAAGCAGTATCTATCTAAGACCTTCAGCAAGTATTATATGCAATGGGGATAAGCTAGATGCATTCCCCATAAGATCAGAGGTGAAACAAGGATGTCCATTATCACCACTATTATTCAATATGGTACTAGAAATGTTAGCTGTAGCAATTAGACAAGATAAAGATATTCAAGGAATAAGAATAGCCAAAGAAGAATCTAAGTTATCACTCACTGCAGATGATATGATGATTTACTTAGAGAATCCCAGAGATTCAAGTAAAAAATTACTTGAAATAATAAACAACTTTGGCAAAGTTTCAGGTTACAAAATAAACCCACACAAATCTTCTGCATTCCTATGTATTAGCAACAAAGTCCAACAGGAAGAGATAGAAAGAGAAATCCCATTTAAAGCTAGGGTAGACAGTATAAAATACTTAGGAGTCTACCTGCCAAAACAAACCCAGGGATTATATGAACACAATTACAAGACACTTTTGGTACAAATAAAGTCAGATTTAAGTAAGTGGAAAAACATTAGTTCCTCATGGGTGGGCCGTGCTAATATAATAAAAATGACAATTCTACCTAAATTTATTTACTTATTTAGTGCCATACCAATTAAACTATCAGACAATTATTTTCTAGAGCTGGATAAAATAATATCAAAATTCATTTGGAAAAACAAAAGGTCCAGAATATCAAAGGGACTAATGAAAAGAAATGCTTGGGAAGGTGGCCTAGCACTACCAGACCTCAAATTGTACTACAAAGCAGCAATTATCAAAATCACTTGGTATTGGCTAAGAAACAGAGAGGTAGACAAGTGGAATAGACTTGGCACTCAAGACGCAGTAGGCAAGGAATATAGCAACCTTCTGTTTGATGAACCCAAGGACCCCATCTTCTGGGATAAGAACTCACTGTTTGACAAAAATTGCTGGGAAAACTGGATAACAGTGTGGTGGAAATTAGGCATAGATCCATACCTGACACCGTACACAAGAATAAAGTCCACATGGGTACATGATTTAGGTATAAAGATTGATACCATGAATAAACTGGAGAAGCAAGGAATAGTGTATTTATCAGATCTATGGAGAAGGGAAGAATTCTTTACTAAAGGAGAGATAGAATGCATGATGAAATGCAAAATGGATAACTTTGATTACATTAAACTGAGAAGTTTTTGCACAACCAAACCCAATGCAACCAAAATCCGGAGGGATGTAGTAAATTGGGAAAGAATTTTTACAGCTAAGCTCAGGGATAAAGGCCTCATTTCTAGAATATATAGAGAACTGACTCAAATGTATAATCATACAAGTCATTCCCCAATTGATAAATGGTCAAAGGATATGAACAGGCAATTTTCAGCAGAAGAAATTAAAGGTATCTATAATCATATGAAAAAATGCTCTAAATCACTATTGATTAGAGAGATGCAAGTCAAAACAACTCTGAGGTACCACATCACACCTATAAGATTGGCAAACATGACAGAACAAGAAAATGATAGATGCTGGAGAGGATGTGGTAGAGTTGGAACACTAATTCATTGTTGGTGGAGCTGCGAGCACATCCAACTATTCTGGAGAGCAATTTGGAACTATGCCCAAAGGGCTACAAAAATGTGCATACCCTTTGACCCAGCAATATCGCTGCTAGGACTGTATCCCCAAGAGATCATAAAAATGGGAAAGGGTCCCACATGTACAAAAATATTTATAGCAGCACTCTTTGTAGTTGCCAAAAACTGGAAGTCAAGGGGATGTCCATCAATTGGGGAATGGCTGAATAAATTATGGTGTAAGAATGTAATGGAGTACTATTGTGCCATAAGAAATGACTAACAAGAAGACTTCAGAGAGGCCTGGAAGGACTTATATGACCTGATGCTGAGTGAAAGGAGGAGAACCAGGAGAACTTTGTGCACAGCAACGACCACAGTGTGCGAGAGTTTTTTCTGGCAAACTTGGAATTTCATAATAACGCAAGAACTTCTTTAAAAAAAAAAATCCCAATGGTGGTTCTCCAAGGCAAAATGCCTTCCACACTCAGAGAAAGAAATATGGACGTCATGCGCAGAATGTAGCAGATCATGTTTGTGTATTTGTATGTTTTTGTGTATCATGTTTTGATTTGTTATATGGTTTCTTCCATTTATTTTAGTCTGACTACATAGCATGACTATAGTGAAAATGTACTCAATAGGAAAGTATATGTAGAACCTATAGAGAATTGTATGCAGTCGTGGGGAGGGAGGGGGGTAGTGGGGGGTAGGTGTAGGGGGGATAAAATCTCAATTGCATGGCAGTGATTGTTAAACATTAAAAAATAATAAAAAAAGAAAAAAAGAGAAAATCAATTTAGAATTTTCAAGAAAAATCACTCGACTGTATGTAATTTTTATTGCTGAGAGACCTTAATTGGCATATACCTCAAACACATCAATTACAGAAATAAATGTACCATATACATGAGAATATTCCTAACAGCCCTTTTTTCACAAAATTGATGAAGCCCTCTTATATTAATGCAAAAACATACTTCACTCTAACATAAAATGAAAAATATCAATGTAGATGAGAGTAAGACACCAGACAACACAGAGCAATAGGAGGGGGAAACACAACTTTCCTCTCTGTAGAAGCATGGGGAGCTGTGATTTTCAAGTGTTTTCTAATCTCTAACATGTCATTCTTATATTGGCAGCTTTCCTTATCTAGTATCTCTATCGTAAATAAAGGAGAAAATGTCAAGAGGGATTCTTGGGAAGTAAATATGATGCAAAAAGGAAAACATATTTTAAAACAATCTATGTCAAATTTGTGAAACTCTCTTGCTTATATGTCAGTAAGTCATAACTCTAGCCACAGAATACTTGTATCAACTGAGCTAACAAGGCAAACAATTCCTAAGGACACCTGAACCTGTCTTCTTCTGCCTTTTCAAGAATGAGTGAAGAAGACTTCTCTTTTTCTGTTCTTTTGAGGGAACCTGAGAGATAATGAATCCTACAGCCATTACAGAGATTCACACACATGCACATTAATTAACTTTTCTTTAGCTCCATCCCAGTACTCCTGAGAGGACTTAATTTGGCACCTTGTCTTTTGCTACACAGAGACTTTTGCCTCAGTGCAATGATTTCTACCTCTCTGAATTTGGCTGAACAGCAGGGACAGTATCCCCAAGGAAATAAAATGCATTTGTTGCAAAAGGTGAATCGTTTTATGGGGTCAGTCTATCAAACAAGCTATCAAATATTAGCTACAAATTTAAGGGGGGGTAATTATGAAAAAACATATTCTTTAACTTGGGAGAATAGAATTATGATGGTCAGAAGCTATAGAAACTTTATAATGTTTTGCCAGTCCAGCCTGAGCTGCGAGTATTATGGAAGTCTTTACCATGGCATAGGAATTCAGTGATGTCATCTTTGAGCAGCTCAAATTGGAGAAGCTAATACAAGGGGACTTTTTGCTTTATTCCGGTAAGATGCAAAGAGTTTTAATGAAATATCTTTTCCCATTATACCCTTTATATTTGTTTTCTCCTCCCTCTTTTCTTTCCTTCCTTTTTCTCTCTCTTTTTCTTTCTTCGTTCCTTCGTTCCTTTCTTTCTTTCTTTCTTTCTTTCTTTCTTTCTTTCTTTCTTTCTTTCTTTCTTTCTTTCTTTCTTTCCTTCTTTCTTTCTTTCTTTCTTTCTTTCCTTCTTTCTTTCTTTCTTTCTTTCTTTCCTTCTTTCTTTCTTTCTTTCTTTCTTTCTTTCTTTCTTTCTTTCTTTCTTTCTTTCTTTCTTTCTCTTTCCTCTTATCTTTCCTTCTTCCTGTCATCCTCTCTCCCTTCCTATTTGCTCTTCAATCCTTTCTTTTTCTTTCTTTTTCCCTCCTTTTTTTTACTTTCTCTCTTTTTCATCTTTTCTTTTTTCTTCCTTCCTGCCTTTCTTTTTCTTCATTGCTTCTTTTTCTTTCTCTTTTTTTCTTGGCTTTTTTCTTTATTGCATTCCTTTCTTCCTCCTTTCTTCTTTCTGCCTTTCTCTATCTCTCTATATATTGCTCTTGCCTAATATTTCATTCTTTCTTAGCAAAGGGAAGTTATATCTTAGGAAAAGGAGATATACGTGGAACCATAGTGAGAAATAAAAGTGATTCAGTCTGTAGAATAACAAAAACGACTCACACATCTCAGTTCAGTGGGGATCCAGAGGGGCACTTTATATACAGGTGAGTGTGAGGGTGTGTAGGTTTCTACCATAGATGGAGAACTGGAATGGGTGGTAGAGGCCATCCGGGACAATGATTATATTTTTGAGGTGAAAAATAAAGCAAAATTTGAAAATTTGACTAGTTCAAGGTTTCACCTTTGGATATTGATTAACTCAAATGTGAACTAAGCCAATATCATCTCCCATATCTATTACGTTTCTTTTCAATCATTGAACTAAGTACTCTGGTGCAAACATTGGTCCTGTCAATACTGATAGATTTTACTTATCTCAGAAAGACTAAAAAGAAGTCAAAGGAAGAAAATGATGCTCTTCAGTAGCTGCGAATATTTTCAAAGTTTACTATTTCAGGTGCAAGAAAATGCTGAGCAGAATGATGAAGAACTTTTCAAAAAAGCTAAATACAAAACTTGAAATACAAGCAGAAGAGTTAAGAGAAACCAAGAACCTTTGGCCTTTTGTCACTTGAAAATTGTGTCTTTTATCTTCTAACCCAAAGAACTTCCATGTCTCTAACTTAATTTAAATACTTGTGACATTCATATTTTTTCATTCTAATTTTACCTCCAAAAATATGTTCTCTTTTCCACTCATTTAAGTGGCTGCCAGACTGCTGATATTGACCAGGCTCTGATTCTGCTCAGCCATATAGATCTCACCACATAACTGATTGGAACTGAAACAAATGGGCGAATACACATAAAATATACAAATAGCACCCAAACTTTATTGTTCATTCCTTTGAAATATTAATAAATTTCATATAAAATCAAGATCCACATGCTAATGTGATCATATCGGAAGCAGAAGTCCCCATAGATTATCCCAATGACTAGTGCATTAACACCAACAATAACCACAGATATAGGGCTGAAAACCTCCTTTTTCTCACCTAGGTACGAATAGTTTGATGCAATTCAGCTTTAGGTTCTCTCATATGACAACCATTTGAGAAGTATTTCTGTGCTGGCGTTGCAGGAACTTTTCTATCTATATTGTGATATCTTGATGTTATAACCCTGGAAATTTTGTTGTACCTGATGTCTCCCATATTTCATTTTGCACTTAATTGGTGCCTTTCTTTTTTATATCATATTAATTGATTACAGTTTCTCTCACTATCACCTCCAAGAACATTCCTTTGTAAATGAGATTTTTTAAAAAATATAATCTTTTGTTGGGAAAACAGAGAGACAACTGTTGGTGGAGCTTTGAGCTAGCTAAACTACTACGAGAAACAATTTCTAACAATGCCTGATAAATAGTTGAATTGTGAGTAGTATCTTTTGACCTAATGATACCATTTATTCAAAACAGATTAAAGAAAGAGGGAAAGGACCCATATGTACAAATATATTTAAATAAACTATACTTATGGTGGCAACGAATTGAAAACTGAGGGATGAACTTCACTTGGGGAATGCATAAACAAATTAAGGTCCATAACTGAGGAAATGCAGGGGAGGATTTCAGAAGAACTTGGTAAGTTCTGTGTAAAAGGATGCAAAGTGAAGTAAGGAGAAACAAGAAAATAACTTATATAAAAACAACATCTTAATGATAATCAGCTTCAAAAGATAGTAATTTTAAATAAAGTAATTAAGAGCCACAATTCCAAAGTACTCTTGTTGAAGCATGAACCATTTGTCTCCCAATAGATGGGTAATGGACAGAGTACAAATGAAAGCAGATTTTCTTTTGTTTTATTTCTTTTTTTCCTTCCTTCCTTCTTTCCTCCTTCTCTTCCTCCTTTTCTTCCTTCTTCCTTTATTTCCTGTTCTTTATCTGAGACAGCTCATGTGTTCATTTCTTATACCTGACTATTAATATGTATAATAGGTTTTATTTTTGCCACCTAAGTGGGAGGGGGCAGAGGAGTAAAATGGGAGAGAATTTTTAAATGACAAGAAGAATGATATGTACATACAGATAGGATCACATATATTTATGTATGTATGTATATACATATGTGTGTATGTATGTATTCAACACAGTGAAAACGTAGCTCCTATGACAGGCCCTGCTTATTATTCCTTTCAATATACTGTTATAGATAATTAATTGCAAAGAAATATTGCCTACACATTTTTCCAACGTCCTGCATCTTTAACCTTGAAAACTTTCTTTAGGGAAATAGTCAACATAAAAGAAAAGGAGATATAGTATCAGGAGAGTACGCTTCCTTGGATACCATTCCATATGAAACAAGAGTAGAGATGAGGGGTGATAGGCTCTTTATTTTGCTTGCCTGATGCCGCTGAATGGAAAAAAAATGAAATTAGATCAGGAGACCTGTGAAAAACTATGGTGAAAATTAGGTGGTGAGACTATTCAGAAGAGCAAAGAATGGCTGGGCTGATCAGTGGACTTCTCCATCCTCCTGTGCCTAAACAGGGGAAATATATTTTATATACATCTCCACCATTGACTTTCAATTTCTTGTTTCAGTCAGTGGGAGAGCGTTTAGAGGGAAATGGTAGGAGAAAAGATTGGAGTCCTTGTCTCCACTCCCAGCAAAAGCCATGAAAATGTTGAAACTTTTTTTTGTAAAGTTTCTGACTTTCTCTTCTATACTGTTTATGGCTATTTACAAAAATGAGATGTCCATGGGAAAGGAACACAGAGGGATTCACACTACATCTAGGAGGACTTTAAGAACTAAAGAATCATCATAGTCGTTGGTGACTTCTGATCTAGGACAGATTGTCTGTACTGATTATTCATTCAGAGATTATCAATACATTACAGGAAAAGGAAGTCAATGAGGTTATTGGGAATGACTTCGAGTCCATTAGCATTTAATCTTTGATAGACGAAATTCCCAGGTAACAAAATGTCCTTTGTCAGCACAGTTATGCCCCTCTCATATAAATATCACTCTAAGAGAGTTTTTCCTTGAGCAATAACCTGACTTTCCCACAGTCACATAGCAATACATCAGGAACAATTTCTCGTACAGTAATTAAAAAATTAAGAAAGTCTTGTAATCTTTAGACACAGTGTGTTCTTAATAATCACTGCTTGACAGATTGTTTCATTTCTCTTTGGCTCCTCAGGTCACTCAAAGGATTCTGAAAATGTCTAACGTTACCTCCACTGTGACTGAATTTCTCCTTATGGCGTTTTCTGATACCCGAGAGTGGCAGATCTTATATTCTTTGCTCTTCTTTTTCATTTACTCAGCAGGACTAATGGGGAATCTCCTCATTGTCATTGTTACCACATTTGACAGGAGACTCCACACACCCATGTACTATTTCCTTAGGAATTTGTCCATTGTGGATGCCTGCTTCATATCAATAACTGTTCCTAAGGCATCCATTAACTCCCTGATGGACAACAGAGTTATCTCAGTTACTGGATGTGCAGCTCAGATATTCCTGGTAATTTTTATGGCATATGTTTCCTGGTAATTTTTATGGCATATGTTGAGCTTACTTTGCTCACTGTTATGGCCCGTGATCGTTATGTTGCTATATGCCACCCACTTCTCTATCCAGTGATCATGAATCCTCGTGTCTGTACACAAATGACTTTGTCATGCTTATTCACTGGACTTTTCTATGCAGGGTTCCATACTGGTTACACATTTCGATTATCTTTCTGCCAGTCCAATGTGATCCACCAGTTCTTCTGTGACATCCCCTCTCTACTCAAGATCTCTTGCTCAGAGACATTCAGCAATATCTTATTCTTACTTATCTCTATTCTGGTGATTGGGGTTGGCTGCTTTGTCTTTATAGCTGCCACTTACATAAGAATATTTTCTACTGTGCTCAAATTTCCAGTGAAAGAGGACCAAAAAAAAGGATTCTCCACTTGTCTCCCCCACATCGTTGTGGTTTGTTTATTCCTTACTTCATCCTCTTATGTGTACCTACAACCACCTTCTGATTCTGGGTCCATTAAAGATATAATCCTTTCAATATTCTATTCCATAATACCCCCCTTTCTGAATCCTATTATATACAGTCTAAGGAATAAGCAGATGAAAGAGGCTTTAAGAATAATAATGAAGAGAAAGCCTTCTTTAAAGGAATAAAGGATAAATTCTTGGGGTAGCTAGGTGGTGCAGTGGGTAGAGTACCAGTACAGGAGTCAGGAGTACCTGAGTTCAAATCTCACCTAAGACACTTGACACTCACTAGCTGTGTGATCTTGGCCAAATCACTTAACCCCAACTGCCTTAGCCTGGGTCATCTCCAGTCATCCTGATGAATATCTGGTCACTGGATTCAAATGGTTCTGGAGGAGAAGTGAGGCTGGTGACCTGCACAGCCCTCCCTCACTCAAAACAAAGTCAAGTGCAAGTCATAGCATCATTCCTCTGATGGCATGGTCTTCTTCAGCAATGAAGGACAAACACACAAAGGATAAACTCTAATTCTTTCCCAATGTTGTTGAACCAAATCCCTCTGTAAATGAAAAATACCTTTAAGATATATATTTTCACTTGTATTTTGTTGGTTTATATGTTGCTATTTATATTTTGATGGGTACAGATAAATCATTGGTCTAAATGAATCAAACGTTCCTAGAATTGACTTTGATACTGTAAATATCAGTAGCAATTTTTAGCATTTTGATATATGTTCAATAATTCAAAATACTATAATTCCCTTAGCCCAAGTTTTTGACAGCACTGCTTATGACATATATGTCAGGAATGTTTAGCACATATGATTCAGAAGGTCCATTTTTTCCAATTCACTTTCACATAGAAAATTTTGACCAATTAGAAGAAGGCAGAATTTCATACTTTTAAAATTACACACCCATATATAGATATATATGTGCATATACATATATGTATATGTATATATGTGTGTATATACACAGGGTGCTTGTCCATGTCACTCTTCCACTCAGAAATCTCTAATAGCTTCCTGCTTCCTGTGTGATTAAGTGAAAACTAAAATATATAGAAGCTAATGTCTTTTACACTGCCAATTCCATCCACCATTCATGACTCGATGTGAAATAACAAGTGCCTATGAGCAATAAAATAATTAAACTTTTTGAAAATAAATGTGGAAAGATTTAAGAATAATAATCAGTAGATTCACAGACAAAATTAAAAGGACAAAGAATAGTATATTTAGGAGAAATAGTTGATTCTTTGTAAAAGTGAGTGACTGATTTAGAATGCAAGAAGCAAATACAGAAGAAAATTATGTAAATAAAATCAAAAGGAATAAGATTTTAGAAAGAGTTGCTGAATGAAGAAAAAGTATTTCTTAAGCACTCACAATAAGCCTAATACTGAGGCACACCCTGTGAATACAAATAGAAAAGGGTGAAACAGTTCATTCTCTTGGGTAACTCATACTTTAAGGGGAGGGAATAAAACACCAAAGATAGTTTCACGATACGGTAGATGGGAGACTCAGATGATTCTGATATTGTCTCTTCTGAAGCTATTTTCCAAGTAAGTTCTTTTTCTATGAGATATTTTACCTTTTCTTCCATTGTTTTCACAATTTCGATTTTGTTTGATCACCTCTTGTTTTCTCACAGACGCATTAAATTACGCTTGCCCAATTCTAACTTTTAAACTGTTATTTTCCTCACTAAGGTTTTGTATTTTCTTTTCCATTTGGCTAATTATACTCTTTCAGGTGTTTTCTTCAGAATATTTTCTAATCTCCTTTTCCATTTGGCCAGTTCTAATTTTTAAGTATTTTTCCAAGTTTTGATTATTTTTTCATAATTCTCTTGCATCACTCTCATTTCTTTCCCCCATTTTCTTCTACAATTCTTATAGCATTTTTAAGCTCTTTTTGAACTCTTACATCAATTTTTTTTCTAGGCTTGAGAATATGTTGCCTTTTTCTTTGGAAATTTTGCCCATAGCTGTTTTGACAGTTTTGACCTCGTCTGAGTTTTGTCTTAATCTTCTCTGTCACCATCATAACTTTCTATAGTCAGACTCCTTCTCGTTGCTTTTTGCTCATTTTTTCTCCTTTCTTTTAAATTTGTTCTCTGTTACCAGGTGGGAAAGGGTTTTGCCTGAGACTCGTTGTACCAGTGGCTGCAACCCCTGACTATTTACCTGGTGCTACGCTGATGATGCTGATGAGGGACTTTTGTGTCTGGTGTTCTGTGGATTGGGTGGCTGGTGCTTCTGGAGGCTGACTGGTTCTGACAGCTTACGCTGAGATAAGACCCCAGTGGTGGTGTCATGTGTGTGCTGAGGCCTTGTGGGGCTTTTTTGTGTTTCTCCAGGGTTACAGTGAAGCACATTGAGGTCTGACTGCTAGAGGGTGCCTGTTGACCTTGGGTTGTGTTGAAGTGTGAGAAAGTATGGTTACTGGAGTATGCCTGTTTGCCCCAGGCTGTGCTGAAACATGTGGTGATTTTTGGTGCTGCATTCTGGTGTGTTTTCTGGCTATGTGAAAGGCAAGTGGGAGGTCCTGGTGTTGTCTTTGGCTTGCTCCACCATATTGGGGCTCAGGATCTCCCACTGGCTTGGTGAGGTCGGATTTGCTGCTGACTTGCTAGGATGCTTTCTATCCTGGACTACACTCCCCCTTTCCCTGAGTGAGATGCACCTTTCTTAACAATCCTACAAATCTCTTAGATTAAAAGATTGCTCCACTCTATTTTTCTGCTGGCTGCATTCTTCTAAGCTTTATTCTGGGGAGCTATTTTATGGTTGTTGGAGGTGAATACGAATGAGCTATAATGATTTAGTGCTCACTGCCATCTTGACTCCTGGAAGTCAAGCACCTGTGTTTTCTTGGTGCTAAATTCTTAGGTTCAAATTAGTACAAGCAGCAGAGAATTGATTCATAATTTGTTACATCTCGGTTTCAAAGCTGTATTGAGTGCACAGTTATTGGCTCACAAACAAAAGACATGCATCAACACTCCATCTATTTTTGTTTTAGCTTGTAGTCTTTCCAAGTTGAAGAATTTCCCATCAGTGTGATAGCTGACTTTGATGATGTGTTCATCCTCTTTGAAGACATTTGACAATATGGTGACAATATCATGGGAAAAAACTTGAGAGCCACTGTACAACCTTGCTTGACCAAATTGATGACTAGGAACACACTAGAGCATTGTCCATTATTCAGAACTTGGCTAAACATGCAGTCATGACATTTAGATACAAAGCTGATGAAATGCTTCAGAAACCAGATTTTGCCATAATTTTCCATAAGCCCTATTGACTGACAGTATCAAGGGTAGAAATATACTTTTATTTACCTTAAGTGGTGCTTAAAATCTAACTAATCTTTTGGAAATCAATTTTGAATTTTCAAAAAATCTCATTAGACTGGATCTAACTTTTAATACTAAGAGACATTAAGGTGCATATGGCTCAAGCACATGAATTACAGAAAAGAAGTTACCACAGGCTTGAGAATTTTCCTTCCATTCCTTTTTATCACAACCAAAATCAAATGGTGAAACAACTGTTATGTTAATGTAAGAAAATATATTTTACTCTAAGGTCAGATGACAGATATCAAAGACGTGAGTGAGAGACCAGAGAACACAAAGCCATCAGATGGGGATACACCACTATCCTCTCCGTAGAGAGATGGGGAGCTGCGAGTTTCAAGAGTTTTCTAATCTCTCACATGTCATTACTATGTTGGTAGCTTTCCTTAACTAGTATCTCTCTTGTAAAGAAAGGCAAAAAAGGGAAGAGGGATCCTTTGGAACTCAATGTGATGTAAAAGGGAAAATATATTGTAAAACATTTTGCACAAGATTTGTGAAGCTCTGGTATATATGTTAGTCAAAGACATAACCATAGCCACAGGATACTTGTATCAACTGAGCTAATAAGGCAAACGCCTCCCCAGGACACTTGGATCTTTTCTCTTCTGCGTTTTCAAGAATAAGTGAAGGAGGCTTATTTGGTTCTTTTTGGGGAACCAGAGAGATAATGAATCCTACAACCATTATATATGTGTATATATGTGTATATGTATGTATGTATATATATATACATATATACATATATATATACATATATATATGTATATATATATATACATACATATATATATATATATATATATATATATTCAAACACATACACCTTAATTAGTATTTCTTGAACTCCATGCCAGTGCTCCTGAGAGGATTTTATTTGGCACCTTCTCTTTTGATACCCAGAGACAGTTTCTTTGTTTTTGACTAAAGAACATGGACAGTGTCCCCAAGGAGATGCAAGTAAGTTTTAGCAAAAAGTGAAATTGGCATATCGTGTCAGTCTATCAAACATTCTGTACAACTTGAGCTATAAATGCAATGGTGAAAATAGAAAGAAATCATGTTCATAAACCAAGGAGAGTATTCGCTGAGGACAATGGAAACTTCATAATTTTCTGCCAATCCAGCCTGAACTTGGGAAATTCTGGAGATCTTTTCCATGGCATTAAAATTCAGTGATATTACCTTTGCGTAGTTCAGACTGGAGAAGATAACACCACGGAGACTTGTTATCTTATTCAAGAAAGATACAGTGAGTTTTACTGGATTGCTTTTTCACATTATCCCCTTTTATTTTTTTCTCCTACCTTTTTTATTACTCTTTTTTCCCCTTTCTCTATTTTCTTTCTTTCTTTGGTTCTTTTTCCCTCTCAGCCCTCCTTTCTTTCTTTTCTCTTTCTTCCTTCTTTTTTCTTCCTCCATTCATGCTTTCTTTCTTTCACTCTTCCTTCCTGCCTCTTTCTTCCTCTCTTTTGTTTCTTTCTTTCCTTTATGTCTTCTTTCATTTCCTTCCTCCTTTCCTCTCTTCGTTCCTTCCTTCTTCATTTCTCTATCCCTCTATATATCCTTGCTTTCAAACCTTTCCCTACTTTCATTACTTCTTGGTAAAGGAAGTCATATCTCATGAAATGAAAATATAAGTGAAACCATAGTTAGAATTAAAAGAAAACTGAAAACAGTCTGTGGAAAAACAGAAAAACTTTCTTACATCTCAGTTCAGTAGGGATCAAGAAGGGCAGTTTATATACAGGTAGCTCTGAGGGTGTGTAAATTTCCATCATAGTTGTAGAACTGGAATGGGTAGTAGATGTCATCCAAAGAAACAAAGGAAAAGTGACTAGTTCAAGGCTTGCACCTTTGGAAGTGAGATCTGCTAACTCCAAAGTCATATATAGTTTTTTAAAAAAAATCTGTCTTTGAACCAAGTAGTCATTCTGTTATAAACATTGGTCCAGTCACCCCTGTTAAATATTACTTACGCCAGCAAGACTAAAGAACAATAAGTGAAAGGAAGGAGATGATACTCTTCCGTAGGTGCTAACATTTTCAAAACTGACTGTTTCAAGTACAAGAAAATGTTGAGCAAAAGATTTCCAACTTCTAGAAAGAGGTCAATACAAAATTTGAAATGCACACAGAGAAGTTAAGAGAAACTTAGAATCTTTGGCACTATGTCACTTGAAGGTGACATCTGCCTTCAAGCTCAGAAAGCTTCCCTCTGTCTAACACACTTTAAATATTTGTGAATTTCATATTTTTATTCTATTTGCGTTTCTAAAAGTGTGTCCTCTGTTCTGCTCATTTAAGTGGCTGCCAGGTTAATGATATTTGATCACTTCCTGACACTGCCCAGCCATAAAACTCACTACATATCTGATTGAAACTGCAACAAATGGGTGAATGTGTATAAAACTAAAAGAAAAAAGTCTTTCTCGTTAATTCTTTTGAAATATCAATAAATTCCATATAAAAACAAGCTTATTTTGACAATGTAGACATTTAGGAAGCAGGTATCTCCATAGATTTTCCCAATATGTTCTTAGTATATTGTCAACAATAATAGTCACAAATATTGGACTGAACACCTTCTTTTCTCAATTTAATTACCAATAATTTGAACAGACTCAGCTTTAGGTTTTCCTTTGATGGACGCTTGGAAAGTAGTTCTGAGCTGGGCTTGCAGGAACTTTTGTGTCTGGGTGTGGTACCTTGATATTATAACCCTGGAAAACTTGTACCTGATGTCTCTCATGTATCATTTTATGTTTTGTTGTTGTCTTTCTTTTTATATCACATTGATAACAATTTCCCTCACTATCACCCCCAAGAACATCCATTTGTAAAAGAGACTGAAAAACAAATCAATCTTTTGGTGGGAAAACAGAGGGACCACAGTAACTTTGAACTAGCTCAACTACTATGAAAAACAATTAGGAGCAATGCTTGATAAATAATTGGGTTGTGAATAATATCCTTTTATCCAATGCTACCCCTTATTCCTAAGAGATTAAAGAGAGAAAGGACTCATATGTATAAATATGTTTTAAACAGTTTTTTTATGTCAAAGAATTGGAAACGAGGGGATGAATTTGAATTAGAGAATGGATACACAAATTATTGTCCATAACTCTGAAATGAATGGGATCATTTCTAAAGAACTTGGGAAGATCTGTGTAAAACGATGCAAAGTGAAGTGAGCAGAAACAAGAAAATAACTTATGTAATAACAGCTTCAGAAACAGTAATTCTAATTAACATAATAACAACCTCCTGATACAGAGGTAATAGACACAGTACTGATTAAAGCATGTTTTCTTTCCTTTGTTTCCTCCTTCGTTTCGTTCCTTCTTCTCCTTCTTCCCTACTTTCTCCCTCCCCTTCCCTTCTTTCATCCCTTCCTTCCTCTCCCCTTTCCTTCTGTTCTCCCTCTTTTTCTCCATTCCTTCCTTATTCTTATATTTTTTTTTCTATTTTTTCTTAGAAAGCTAAAGTGGTCATTTGTTTTAAGTGCCCACGCATATGTATAATAGGTTTCATTTTTGTCACCTCAGTGAATGGGGGAGAAGGAGTAAAAAGAGACACATGTTTAAAATGACAATAAAAATGATATATACAAAAAGAGGGATCACATACACTTATGTATGTATATATATGAATATGCATATATATTTATGCATATTTATGTACATATATATGTATGGGTGTATTCAACATAAACAAAACGTAGTTTTTATGTCAGGATCTGCTTATTTTTACTTTAAATATGTTTTCGCAGATAAGTAATTGGCAAGAAATACCTGCCTACCCTTTGTCCCAGCATCTTGCATCTTTAACCTTGAAAGACTTCTTTAGGGAAATAGTACACATAAAAGACATAAAATATCTAATGTCAGGAAAGTATGCTCCCTTGGATGCCATTCTGTATGAGAAAAGAGTAGAGTTGGAGGAGGAGGGCTATAGTTCTCTCATTTTCTTTCCCTGATGCCTTTCAGTTGAAGAAAATTGAAGTGATAAGATCAGGTGAACACAGGTCTGCACCTCTCATGTAACCCTTAGGGAGATTTTCCTTGAAAGGTAACAAAACTGGTTCAGAGTCATATACCTAATACTTGATATGGGCGATGTCTTATACAGTAATGATAAAAATGAAATGATGTCTTCTAATCTTTACACACAATGTGACCTTAATAATTACTGTTTGAAATATTGTTTAATTTTTCTTGGCTCCTTAGGTCACTCACTGAAATCTGAAAATGTCTAACTTTACCACCACTGTGACTGAATTTCTCCTTATGGGATTTTCTGACTCCCATGAGCTGCAGATCATATATTCTTTGCTCTTCTTTCTCATTTACTTATCAGGCTTGATGGGGAATCTCCTCATTGTCATCATCATCACCATTGACAGGAGACTGCAGACCCCCATGTACTTTTTCCTAAGGAATCTGTCCATTGTGGATGCCTGCTTCATATCAGTAACTGTTCCCAAGGCATTCATTAATTCCCTGGTGAACAACAGAGCTATTTCAGTTACTGGATGTGCAGCTCAGATATTTCTGGTGTTATTTCTATCATATATTGAGTTTACTTTACTCACTGTTATGGCCCGTGATCGTTATGTTGCCATATGCCACCCCCTTTTCTATTCCATGATCATGAGTCCCAGTGTATGTGTGCAGATGACTTTAATATGCTTGTTCACTGGCCTGTTGTATGCAGCATTCCATACTGGTTACACATTTCGATTGTCTTTCTGCCAATCCAATGTGATCCACCAGTTTTTCTGTGATATCCCCTCTCTTCTCAAGATCTCTTGGTCAGAGACTTTCAGCAATGCAATATCCTTTCTTTGCTCAGTTCTAGTGGTTGGGATTAGCTGCTTTGCCTTCATCACTGCATCTTACATTTGCATATTTTCCACAGTGCTCAAATTTCCAGTGAAAGAAGACCAAAGAAAAGCCTTCTCTACTTGTGTCCCCCACATCATTGTGGTTGCTTTGTTTCTTATTTCAGGCTATATTGTATACCTACAACCATCTTCAAATTCGGGGTCCCTTAGAGATATGATCCTGTCAATATTCTATTCCATTGTACCTCCATTTCTGAACCCCATTATATACAGTCTACGGAATAAGCAGATAAAAGAGGCAGCAAGAACAGTGATAAAGAGAAAGCTTTTTATTGAGTAATAGAGCATGAATTGTAATTCTTTTCCAATATTTTTCAAACTAATTCATCTATAAATGCAAAATCCTATGAAGATATATTTTGATTGTGACAAGTAAGATTCTGAATTTACTATTTTTATTTAAAATATAGTAGAGATTGACATTGCATGTACCCTCAAAACAACAAACACTGCCATTTCTTCACCAGGAGAAATCCAACCTGTATTCCATCCAGTTCCTCTTACGCCAAATCTACTCCTCTTTACACGACCCCAAGCTACTTACCTAATGAATAGAACATCAAAAACATTCAGACGAGGATGAAAGGATGATTTCTGAAAGAGAAGTTAAGAGTTAGGGAAGGGAATACACTGAAAGCAAAGAAGATGCAAGTGTGGATGGTCTTAAAATATAATATAGGGAGAAACAGTAGTGATACAACAACACGGACATTGTGGGATAGGGCAAGAGAACGATTTATCACTGCTTAAATGCAAATTGGGTGAATAGAAAAAGATATGCTGTACAGGGAAGAAATATTTAACACTAGGGGCAGCTAGGTGGTGCAGGAGATAGAGCACTGGCCCTGGAACCATGAGAACCTGAGTACCAATACACTTACTAGTTGTGTGACTCTGGGCAAATCACTTTAAAAAATCAGTACTTGTCCTTCTAGAAATATATCTTTGCACTTTCAACCCAGAAAGGTGACTGAATTATGTCACAAAAAGTTGATGTAGCACATGGTAACATCTTGCCTTAGTAATGGAGGTTCAGAATTCTTGCCCAAAATATCAGAATAAATTGAAATGGAATATAACTGTTATCGTATTATTTGCGTCCTCTATTTCAGAGAAAATGATGACACCATCAACAGAAAGAGGAAATGTAAGATGTATTTCAGTGGGAAAACAATAAGAAATCATTTTCTTGAGCCTGAAGGTTCAATGTCTTTCTATCATCCAGCTACCGATGATACTGATGAGCTGAAGGAATGAAATGACTCCAAGGTCTTTCTTTTTGGCTACTTGGAGGAACTGAATAATAAAAAGGAATTCATTTAAAAAAATACCATTGCAGTTTAACATGTCATACAGTTGGGCACTCCCTACTATTTTTTTTCACAAATTTTAAAATTTATTTACTAACAATTTTTAAAATATATTTTTTTTTGTTTTGAGAGCAATGTGAATTAATATGTTTCCTTATTTCTGAAAAATTCCTGTGTACATGCCTTGGGGGAAAGGGTGGGCTTGTAAATAATAATTGTCAGTAATTAATTATTCGGTTAACTTCACTGATGTAGCTAGCCAAGCAGGTGAATTGCTTTCTTTCCTTTGTTAAATAATCAATTAATAAATCAATAAAATTTTATTAAATGTTTACTCTGTGCTAGACACTGTGCCAAATACCATACAAAAAAATACAAAGAAAGACAAAAAATAATCTCTGCCCTTATGAAGCTCATATTCTAACAAGGTAAATAACTCTGTATATAAAGATGTGTTTATACACACACAACGAGTTGATGAGAGGTAAAGGAAAGTTCACAGGAGTACTCTCTAGGATCTGGGAGCATTGGGAAAGGTATCTGACAGATAGGAAAATATGAGCTGAAACCTGAGGGAAGGTCTCTAAGAGGCAGAGGTGAGGGAGGAGGGCACTCCAGGCACAGGGAGATAGCCAGGAAGTTGGGAGATCAAGTGTCATGCGTGAGGAAAAGAAAATAAATCCTTTTAGTTAGAATCTGTGGAGGAGAAAGAAGTGTAAGAATTCTACAAAGATAGGAAGGGGCCAGATGGAAAGAAGCTTTATATTTGAGTCTGGAGCTAAAAGTCAGCTCTACTGGAGTTTTTTGAGTCGGGGTAGGGTTGGGTGACATAACCAGACATACTTTAGGAAAACAAAAAATAGAAAAATACATGAGGCAAGGAGACTAGTAGGGAAATCACTGCAATAGTCAACATAAGCTTAAGTCCTGAATTTAGGAAGTACGTGGCAGTGAGAACAGAGAAAAGGGGAGAGATGTGAAAGATGTCCTAGAGAGTAAAATGGCAAGATTCGGTAACTGCTTCGGTAGGGGGAGTGAGTGAAAGCAAGAAGATGAGGATAACACTAAGGTTCCAAACGTGGATGACTGTTTTATATAGAAAGTTGATGTTGTTTTTGCCTCAGAGACATTCAGGAGACAAATGGGTCTTGGGGAAAAGATAATGGAATAAGACTTCTGGCCATGGATCACAATCCAATCATGCCCATTCACCTTTTGCAATTTGTTTCGTTTCACTTTTAAAATGAAAAGGTAGATGGATTCAGACCTGCAGAGCCCACCTTCCAAAGGATACCTGCCAAAACGTCAGATCAGGCAGCAGAAGGTAAATGTTGGGGAGAGAGAGAGAGAGAGAGAGAGAGAGAGAGAGAGAGAGAGAGAGAGAGAGAGAGAGAGAGAGAGAGAGAGAGAGAGAGACAGAGAGAGACAGAGAGACAGAGACAGAGAGACAGAGACACACACACACACACATACACACACACAGAGAGAGAGAGAGAGAGAGAGAGAGAGAGAGAGAGAGAGAGAGAGAGAGAGAGAGAGAGAGAGAGAGATGGAGAAAGATGGAGAGAGACAGAGACAGAGAGAGACAGAGAGGCAGAGAGACAGAGAAAGTGAGTGTATGTATATCTAAGTTATGACTACCCTGAAGGGGGCAGTACTAAGAAAGACAGAGGTTAGGAAAATGTTGGATAAAGGTATACACTGAGGTAAATCCCACAACTGACTGCCTATAGTGGGATCTCTTTTTCCTACCCTTCAATTACATGATCACTTACCCTTTGGAGTCATATCTTGGCATCCCAGGAAGCTTCCTCCCTTCCCCTGATTTTGGAAACCATTGACTTAGTCCAACCCATATATGTCAAAACTCCTCACTAGAACATATCCCACTCCTGGTCATCCAGGCTCTACCTTAACAGTTCCAAGGAGTTGCGAACCTACCACTTCTCCAGGAAATCTGGCTATTGTACTTTTGAACAGCTGTAACTGACAAAAAAAAAAAACAGGAAGTTTTTTTTTTAAATAATTTATTGAAATTTTAACATTCATTTTCACAAAATTTTGGGTTCCAAATTTTCTCCCCATTTGTCCCCTCCCCCCACCCCAAAGCACCAAGCACTCTAATTGCCCCCTATCACCAATCTGCCCTCTCTTCTATCATCCCTCCCTTCCCTTGTCCTATCTTCTCTTTTGTCCTGTAGGGCCAGATAACTTTCTATACCCCTTTACCTGTTTCTTATTTCCTAGTGGCAAGAACAGTACTCGACAGTTGTTCCTAAAGCTTTGAGTTCCAACTTCTCTTCATCCCTCCCCCACCCACCCATTCCCTTTGGAAGGCAAGCAATTCAATATAGGCCATATCTGTGTAGTTTTGCAAATGACTTCCAAAATAGTCGTATTGTGTAAGACTAACTATATTTCCCTCCATCCTATCTTGACCCCCATTGCTTCTATTCTCTCTTTTGATGCTGTCCCTCCCCAAGAGTGTTGACTTCAAATTGCTCCCTCTTCCCATTTCCCTCCCTTCCATGATCCCCCCACCCTGCTTATCCCCTTCTCCCCCACTTTCCTGTATTGTAAAATTGGTTTTCATACCAAAATGAGTGTGCATTTTATTCCTTCCTTTAGTCGAATATGATGAGAGTAAACTTCATGTTTTTCGCAGACCTCCTTTCTTTTTCCCTCCACTAAAAAGTCTTTTGCTTACCTCTTTTATGAGAGATAATTTACACCATTCCATTTCTCCCTTTCTCCTCCCAATGTATTTCTCTCTCACCGGTTAATTTCATATTTTTAAAGATATGATCCCATCCTATTCAATTCACTCTATGCTCTCTGTCTCTCTGTCTCTCTGTCTCTCTGTCTCTCTGTCTCTGTCTCTCTCTCTCTCTCTCTCTCTCTCTCTCTCTCTCTCTCTCTCTCTCTCTCTCTCTCTCTCTCTCTCTCTCTCTGTGTGTGTGTGTGTGTGTGTGTGTGTAATCCCACCCATTACCCAGATACTGAAAAGTTTCAAGAATTACAAATATTTTCTTTCCATGTAGGAATGTAAACAGTTCAACTTTAGTAATTCCCTTATGACTTCTCTTTGCTGTTTACCTTTCCATGCTTCTCTTCATTCTTGCGTTTGAAAGTCAAATTTTCTTTTCATCTCTGGTCTTTTCATCAAGAATATTTGAAAGTCCTCTATTTCATTGAATGACCAATTTTTCCCCTGAAGTATTATACTCAGTTTTGCTGGGTAGGTGATTCTTGGTTTTAGTCCTAGTTCCTTTGACTTCTGGAATATCCTATTCCATGCCCTTCAATCCCTTAATGTAGAAGCTGCTAGATCTTGTGTTATCCTGATTGTATTTCCACAATACTTGAATTGTTTCTTTCTAGCTGCTTGCAATATTTTCTCCTTGACCAGGGAACTCTGGAATTTGGCCACAATGTTCCTAGGAGTTTCTCTTTTTGGATCTCTTTCAGGTGGTAATTGGTGGATTCCTTGAATACTTATTTTGCCCTCTCGTTCTAGAACATCAGGGCAGTTTTCCTTGATAATTTAATGAAAGATGATGTCTAGGCTCTTTTTTTGATCATGGCTTTCAGGTAGTCCCAATAATTTTTAAATTGTCTCTCCTGGATCTATTTTCCAGGTCAGTTGTTTTTCCAATGAGATATTTCACGTTATCTTCCATTTTTTCACTCTTTTGGTTTTGTTTTGTGATTTCGTGATTTCTCATAAAGTCATTAACCTCCATTTGTTCCATTCTCATTTTGAAAGAACTATTTTCTTTGGTGAGCTTTTGAACCTCCTTTTCCATTTGGGTAATTCTGCTTTTTAAAGCATTCTTCTCCTCATTGGCTTTTTGAACCTCTTTTGTCAATTGAGTTAGCCTATTTTTCAAGGTGTTATTTTCTTCAGCATTTTTGGGGGTCTCCTTTAGCAAGGTGTTGACCTGCTTTTCATGCTTTTCTTTCATCTCTCTCATTTCTCTTCCCAGTTTTTCCTCCACCTCTCTAACTTGATTATCAAAATCCTTTTTGAGCTCTTTCATGGCCTGAGCCCATGGTATATTTATTTTGGATGTGTGGGATACAGAAGCCTTGACTTATGTGTTTTTCCCTAATGGTAAGCAATGTTCTTCCTCATCAGAAAGGAAGGGAGGAATTATCTGTTCATCAAGAAAGTCACCTTCTATAGTCTTATTTTTTTTTCCCCTTTTCTGGGCATTTTCCCAGCCAGTGACTTGACTTCTGAGTTTTCTTTCCACACCCACCAGGCCTCCAGATCCACCCAGCCAGTGCTTGGGGTCTGAGATTCAAATGCTGCTTCCCAGCCTCAGGGCTTTGGGCGGGGGTGGGGCTGCTGTTCAGTGTGAGTTTCAGTTCCGGTGCTCAGGTCAGGGCAGGGCCACCTCAGGGGGCTCAGTTCCTTCAGGGGGTTTATGTGGAGACCTTCAATAATGGATCCTGGCTCCTGCCTGTTTGGGGAGCCCTGGTCTGCTCCTGCCTCCACTGCTGCCTCCTGAGGGGGCCTGAGTTATGGGGGCACCCCACTCCCCTCTCGACCCGCCAAAGAGACCCTCTCACCAACCCTTGTCACCTGTGGGTGTATGGACCCGCGCGGCCACTGGAGATACCATCCCTGAAGCCTGCTGGGATCTGCTCCTCTTGGTGCCGAGTGGCCAAGGCAGGGCTGAGCTGGGCTCTGTGTCTGCAGCATGAAGGACCTTTTGTGAGAGGTTTTCAGGGTCTCTGGAACAGAAATCTCTTCCACTCCGTTGTTCTGTTGCTTCTGCTGCTCCAGAATTTGTTGGGAGTTCTTTTTTTACAGATATTTTATGGGCTGTGGGTTTGGAGCTACAGTATGTGTGTCTTTCTACTCTGCCATCTTGGCTCCGCCCCCCCACATTGATTTTCAAAGAATGAAGATGTTCCTCCCCTCCACCCCAATCCTTCAGGATTTTTAAAGCCCTATTATTCAGAAAATAATTTATACCTATGCTAGCTCACCTCACATTTCTACTACACGAAGTACCTCAACAAACCATCAAATATATTGCTTCATCTTCGAAAGAAAGTTTTCAATATCAATTCATAGCTGGTACCTAGAAGTCAAAATCTATTGAATAGCCCAATATCACTCTTCCAAACCTCATATTCCATGAAAATTTGAAAGTTTTGCCCGTCCCCCACTTTTTTAGCAAAAGTGTTTATCAGAGAATGAAATACAGAGATTAAAAACTTGATCATAAATCAGAACTCTGATTGAGTACACATTGAACAGAAAAAGACCGTAGGAATCTGTGATCATATCATTCACTTTTGCAAAATAGATATTTTGAAAGAAATATTTTTTACATTTTATCCTAAAATTTAGTTTGCTATTTTTCAATATTTTTTGTTGTGTTGGCAACACAAGTAAATCAGAGAATGGAATGCCACCTCTCTCCATATTTCCATGTTTTTCACAGACACAATCACTGTTACCTTTTTGAAAGTTAAAAACTGTCACTTAGCATTAAATATGTAAATATATCAAATTATAATTTAAGAAAATGAAATTGAGTGTAATGTTATTGTCTATATTTCTAAATTTACCAAATAATATCTAATAATTTAATTAAACAATTAATTAAACAATATATAACATACATTAGTTTAATATATGATTTATTATATATTATATCATGATATTTTAATATAAATATTTAATATTAAATTATTATTATTATTAATATTAAAATTAAAATATTAAAATTAATTATTATTAATATTAAAAATTGCACTTTTTTTCTTTGCTGTTTCTGACAGTGTAAACACGTACAAGCCTGAAAAGTACAACATCAAAATACTCCAGTCTTTAAAGAAAATATTCAGGCTCTAATGTAAAGTTATGTAACTGAATATGCATTCATTTCTGCACGTTGTTGTAAATTATGATAAAAGGCTCTTTCATGACAATTATCAATTTGGCCCTTGGTTGGGGGAAAGACTTTCAAATTTAGGGTTTATTATAGTTGCACTCATAACCGTAATGATTACAATACATTTTTAAAAAAATGAAGAAAGACTTACTTTGTGAACTATTAAAAGTGTTGGTCAAGGCCCCAGGATGTTTCAGAAAAATACTGAAAACAGAGTCAATTACGTCTAGACTGCATGCTTTTGCAGGTGGCCACCATAATAGTAGTAGTCAGGCCTCATTTTTCTTGCAAAACTGTGTCACATAAAGACACATAAGGTTCTGCCCCACACAGCATTGCTGGACATATTCAAGTATATCTGAAGGAAATTGGAAGGGAATAAGCACAAACATTTCCTTGTTATGTGTTTGCCAGGAACAGAGTTTAGCAATGTTATAAATATTATATTATTCCAGATAATAAAATGACACCATTTATGTTATCAATAAATTTATCATCTGAGACAATGTATTCAGTGAAAAGAGTACTTTGTTCTTTGAAGTAATTCAGGACATTTAACAATGAGCAATACATCTTTGAGCAGTGAAGCAATCTGCCTAACTCATTGATGAGTTTGAGCCCATTTCTTACCTTCAATCTGATTTAACTCATCTGCCAAGAGCGTTTACTGGGGTTTGGCTGTTGTGCATACTACATCTTGCAGCTAGAGGTGAGGTTTGGATGCTAGGTAGAGACCAAAGACCAAAGAACATCCCTGAAAAGAACTCAGCAGTCATCCCACCAAAGCTGGTAAACTGACATAGGCGCTATGAATATCATGTTGGCACTGCATTGCCATGCACTGGGCTAGATGCTTTACAAATATCATCTCTTGATCCTCATCACAATTTTGAGAGATAGGTGCTATTATTTACTCCATTTTACAATCGTGCTAGACAAAACACAAAGAGGATAAGTGACTTGTCCAGGATTATGCCCTTAGTAGGTGCGTGGGTTAATATTGAACTCAGATCTTCCAGAATATAGGCCCACTGTGCCAC
This sequence comes from Notamacropus eugenii, assembly GCF_028372415.1. Classification (NCBI taxonomy): domain Eukaryota; kingdom Metazoa; phylum Chordata; class Mammalia; order Diprotodontia; family Macropodidae; genus Notamacropus; species Notamacropus eugenii. Next base: position 16,000,721 of record NC_092876.1, on the reverse strand, counting down.
TTAGCTGCATTAGGAATAGAAAACAAAAGCAGAAAGAGATACAATCCCTGTGTCTTTCTCCTCCAATTCTATGGGAGAAGAAAACACAAAAGGAACTCAAAGGTGGGGAACACCAGCAGAAGTGGGGGGAAGGGGATACACATAAAACAGCATACTAGAAAATGTATGAAGGGTCAGGAGGGATCTCTGGAGAGGACAGAAGGCAAATTTGGCCTTGGGTCTCCTCCTTAATAGAAATATTCTGAGAGAAGTCACCCAATAAGCAGAGTAAGGCTGCAGGTGATAAGGGTTCTTTGATTGTGATAAACTTTGTGAAGAAGGAGAAAATGTCTGGGACAAGGTAGAGAAAATCCCAGAGCAGAATATGGACTGACGTCAAGAAAGAATGAAGGACCACGTTGTACGAATATTTGGGACTGCTTTCTTTATCAGCCAGAGGGTTTCCAACCTATTCTAGGTTTGTGTGAGACACAGCAGAGATGGAGGTGTACCACATGCCCAGGGTGAGGACAAGCCATGTCTTCCAGAGAGTTCAGATCAAATGGGTTAATTCTTCCAGTGTGATATTCAGTAGTCCAGTTTAGAGAGCACAACATCAGTCAGGCAAAGAAAGGAGAAAGCACAAGTTTGGAAACATACACAAATATCTATTGATTCCACACCAAGAACCAGTAGAAGCTGGATAAAATGAAATGGTCAATAGTATTTTCAGACCAACCATTTTGGAGCATGGTCTTTCTCCCTGTTGGCTGATTGGTTGTTGTGCTTCGTTCACGAAGAGGACCAAAATGACATCACCATGATAAAGTGAAGTTTCAGTGTGTCTGAATGTGGCTAATCAGATCAATACGAACTTGGAATGATCTACCACAGGTTGGGCAGAGAGTCCGGGTGAATATTTGGGGTGGATAGTCCAAATTTGCGTATCCTACATTTATTTTGTGCTATCTCAATTGTGCTTTGCTCATAGAGCACAGCTCTCTGTCTGATGTGGGCACACCAAGTTGAAAAAGTAAAGAGGTGGCATCATTGTGCAGATTATTTCATAGTTCATGTAATGTGGTCGTTTTATTTGTTGATTTTTATTTGCTACTTTTTCAGATAGAATTATTTTAAGAAGGGAATTTAAAACTAAATTTCATATGGAACTTGAAGCATATTACTAAAATATTTGAAATAAGGTGATTCTGTGTATGAAGCTAGTGTACTCATACACAGATGAAACCCATCATATTCGTTATATTATGTTCATGATCTAACACTGATTTAACCAGATAATTTATTTCATCCGTATGATTATAGAAATCATAGAGAACTCAGATTTTCTTCCTGAATAAATGAAAAATCACTTTTACTTTAAATTTTTTCAAATATGATTGAGATATTAGTAAGATTCGAGAATTGTAATCATTAATAACTGCTGCCATGCATTAATAGGCAGCTACATGGTATAGTGTATAGAATGTTGGACCTGAAGTCAGGAAGATTCATCTTCTTGAGTTCAAATCTAGCCTAATCCTCTTATTGGTGCGATATTAGACAAGTCATTTCACCTTTTTTGCCTCAGTTTCCTTATCTGTACAATCAGCTGCACAATAAAATGGCAAATAATTTCAGTTTCTTTACTAAGAAAATCTCAGGAGGGGCGGAGCCAAGATGGCGAAGTGAAAGCAGCAACTCACCCAAGCTCCTGGAAAAACTCCTCGGGATATCTCTGGGGGGAGAGTCTGACCAGACTTTGGAGGTATAGAATCCAGTGGGTGACGGACTTTGACGGATTCGGAGCCCAGGTTGGACTGGAGGGTCCACGGGAGGGATCTGTTCCGCGGAGGTAAGACCCCGGCGCACAGCGCAGCGTGGTTGGCGCGACAGGGCAGAGGGGACCTGAGGGGCCCGAGAGTGGCGGGCGAGACCAGTGGAGCAGGAGATAAGCCAGGCCGAGCCGATGAGAGCCGCTGAGGGCCACATATCAGCGCAGCAGCCCTTAAAACCTTCAGCCTGAAGACTGGACTTCGGTGGGTCAGCTACTTGAACTTCCAGGAGTTGGGATGGCGGAGTGATCAGTAAGTGCTCTCTCCTCCCCCCTGATGACCGTGAGGGAACGATAAAATTCTTCCCCAGATTAATCCTGGATCAGCGGGAACAGTAGAAGGGGGCGGGTGGTCTCACAACACCAGAGGCTGGAAAAGTGGCAAGGGGGGATTCTTCCTACTGTGGCGGAGGCGATCTGGAGGGACAGACGACCCAGGGCAGAGAAAATTCGCACTGAGACCCAGGCAAGCCTCAGAGCCGGGAGACAAGCCCCAGGAGGGGCGGGAACACGCATTAACTTCTAGGCGTACCCCAGCCCTCCAGGGGAAAAGGGAAGACAATAGGGAAGCTGGGATCACCATCCCCTGACCTTGCCTTTGCTTCAAGTCAGCTGAGGAGATCTCCTGAGACAAGACCACCCCTCCCACACACCCAACAAGCTAACCCCAGGGTTGATCTGGGAAACAACAACAACAACAACAACAATAAAAAGCCTGCTTTCAGCTTAGACACACAGCAGCCCAACTTAAAAGATCTGTATCTTCTGACTGAAAGAACCAAAAGCTACAACACTCAGCCAACATCATGAATCGGAAAAAGCAGACAAAAAGTGAAAGAACCATAGAATCTTTCTATGGGGATAACAAAGAGGTCAGAGCTGAGACTGTACTTTCATCTGAAACCTCAGATGGGGCTATGAATTTCTCACAAGCACAATTAGATTACCTGGAACGTCTGAAGAAGGATATAAAAGAAAAACTGGCTAATGATTTTAAAATTATAAAAAAAGAATTCACTGATGAGAACATCACTCTGAAAAGGAAAATTGAAGAAATAGAAAAGGAAGTTCAAAAATTAACTGAAGAGAATAACTCCCTAAAAGGAAGCGTTAATCAAATGGAAAAGGAAACCCAAAACCTAATTGGGAAAATTGAACAGATGGAAAAGGAAACCCAAAACCTAACTGGGAAAACTGGTCGAATGGAAAAAGAAATACAAAAATTAAATGGAGAAAATAGCTGCTTAAAGGGAAAAATTGGTCAGATGGAAAAGGAAATGCAAAAGCTAACGGAAGAAAACAATACGATGAAGATTAGAATTGGGCAAGTAGAAACTAATGACTCAATGAGGCAACAAGAATCAGTCAAACAAAATCTAAAGAATGAAAAGATAGAAGAAAATGTAAAATATTTAATTGGAAAAACAACTGACCTGGAAAATAGATACAGGAGAGAAAATTTAAGAATTATTGGCCTGCCAGAAACCCATGATGAAGAAAAGAGTCTGGACAACATCTTCCAGGAAATCATCAAGGAAAACTGCCCAGAAGTACTAGACTCAAAGGGCAAAATAATCATCGAAAGAATCCACCGTTCCCCTCCCGAAAGGGATCCCAAACTCAAAACCCCAAGAAATATAGTTGCAAAATTCCAGAGCTATCAAGTGAAGGAGAAAATGCTACAAGCAGCCAGAAAGAAACAATTCAAACATCAAGGACACACAGTCAGGATCACACAGGACCTTGCAGCTTCTACATTAAAAGATCGAAAGAACTGGAACCCAATATTCCATAAGGCAAAGGAGTTGGGACTTCAACCAAGGATCAACTACCCAGCAAAGTTCAGCATAACATTTCAGGAAAGGAGAAAGTCATTCAACGAAATAAGGGATTTCCAGAGCTTCCTGACCAAAACACCAGAACTCAATAGACAATTTGATCTTCAAATGCAGGTCTCAAGAGAATTATAAAAAGGTAAACAGAGGGGAAAAAACAAAAACAAAAACTTGCTACTCAATTAGGACAAACTGTTTACCTCCCTATAAGGGAAGATGATACCTGTTAATCTTATGATAAAAGGGATATATGTAGAGGGAACGGGCATAAAGTAAATGATGTCATGTCAAAAATATGATTTAAGTATGAGAAGGGAATGTAATAGGAGGTGTGGAAAGGGGGAAGCAGAAAATGGCAAATTATATCACAGGAAGAAGTACAAAACTATAGTAGAGGGATGGAGGGGAGGGAGATGAGCATTGTTTCAGAGGTATTCTAATCTGATTTGTTCAAAGGAGGGAACAATAATCTTAAGTAGATAATCCTAACTAGCTCTATAGGTAGTAGGAGGAGAAGGGGGAAGAAAGGGGAGGGTGGCTAAAAGGGAGGAAAGAAGCAATAAGAGTAAAGGGGAGTAAAAGGTAGGGGGGCTAAAAGAAGGAGGGGAAGGCTGCAGGAGGAGGGGGTGAAAAGTGAATACTATTGAGGAGGAGAAGGGAGAAGGGAGAGCTAAAAGCGCAAATGGTGGGAAAGGAGATGGAGGGAAATACACAGATTGTAATGATAACTGTGAATGTGAATGGAATGAATTCTCCCATAAAACGGAGATGGATAGCAGAATGGATTAAAAACCATAATCCAACAATATGCTTCTTACAAGAAACACATTTGAAACGGGGTGATACACATAGGATAAAGGTCAAAGGATGGAGCAGAATATATTGTGCTTCAGCTCATGTAAGAAAAGCAGGAGTAGCAATCCTAATCTCAGACAAAGCAAAAGCAGAAATAGATCTAATCAAAAGGGATAAGGATGGAAACTATATCCTGCTAAAAGGCACCATAGACAATGAAGCAATATCATTACTAAACATGTATGCTCCAAGTGGTATAGCATCCAGATTCTTAGAGGAGAGACTGGGGAAGTTGAAGGAAGAAATTGATAGCAAAACTATACTAGTGGGGGACCTCAACCTCCCCCTCTCTGAACTCTATAACTCTAACCTCAAAATAAACAATAAAGAGGTGAAGGAGGTAAATAAAACTCTGGATAAGGTAGATATGATAGACATTTGGAGAAAATTGAATGGGAATAGAAAGGAATATACCTTTTTCTCAGCGGTACATGGAACATTTACAAAAATTGACCATGTAATAGGACATAAAAATCTCACAATCCAGTGCAGAAAGGTAGAGATAATCAACGCATCCTTCTCAGATCATAATGCATTAAAAATTACATGTAATCAAAGGCCATGGAAAGAGAAACCAAAAATCAATTGGAAACTAAATAATCTAATTCTAAAGAAGGGTTGGGTTAAAGAAGAAATCATAGAAACAATCAACAATTTCATTCAAGAGAATGACAATAGTGAGAAAACATACCAAAACTTATGGGATACTGCAAAAGCAGTTATTAGGGGAAGTTTTATATCTTTGAATGCTTACATAAATAAAATAGAGAAAGAGGAGATCAATGCCTTGGGTGCCAGGCCTAGAGGCCTGTATTGGGCTACCCGAGTCTTTCCTACCTCACCTCCGAGGTCTTCGGCTGGCCACGCCGGATGCACGTATGAGAGAAAGGACGTTCCAGAGTCGAACAGGGGTTGAGCTTTATTTCAGGGTCTGGGTTACAAGTGCAGGGAGTGTCTTCCTTAGGAGGAAGAGGGGGAGATTTCCTAAGGAGGCTAAGCTTAAGGGATTGGAAGTAGAAGTACAAGCGGGGAGAGAGGGGGAGGGGAGAGAGAAGAGAAAAGAAGCGGAGCCCTACTGTCCTCTTTGGTTCCACACGTGCTAAGAGCGCTTTCAGCCTTCCTCAATCCTACTTAACTTTCAGCCACACAGTTTGCATCTCAATACCGTGCTATTAGGTAACTAGGTGTGCTCCAATCCGGGACGACCTCGAGGGCAGGGAGACTCCACCCATCACGTATCTCCCGGGAGAGGCGGAAATACCCGAGCTAGCCGAGCTAGCTCAGTCTGACCTTCTCGAACCCCCGCTGTTCATGGAGGGCCTCGTAAGACTCTAAGATTTAGAAGTCCCACTTTTACCCGCCCGAGACTGTCCACACGGAATTGAGCTTCCAATCCCAACATATCGCCTTCTTTGTTATGCGCGGAGCGCACCTGGCTCTGGAGCAAACAGTGGCTGGAGGCTGAGTGGATTAGGAAGGCCTTTAGCATATGAGTACCCTACAACAAGACTTCATTCACACAGAAATCTGCAGCTAGCACAACTGACAAAGGGAGGCATCAAATAAAACAAAGATGAAACTAAATGGCTGAGTTACAACAGGGGAAGTGCAATCAACTAATCCCAAAGCATATTTTAAGAGGAGCAGCTGGTGTAGGCGCCTTACATCACCACTCCCTTAATCTTGCAAATGGATCTATACAGGTGGAAAATTGGTCACCTCCTCCCCACCCAAGTGTCCTGGGTTTGTGATATCAAAGTCCTCATTCAGCTGGTGAAAAAAGGATGCCTAGATTGAAGCTGTCAGCAGCAGTGTCTGCGGTTGTGATGAGTGCTGCCTCCTCTCTAGGCAGCAAGGTTAAAGCTGTCAGCAGCAGGCTCAGGTGGTGTATGATCCTTCTCCGGGGTCTCCGGGCTCTCCACCTCCTGCGTCTCCGCCGTCTCCGACCTCAGTTCCCACCTACGGATCCTTCTAATGGGAATCCACGCATCACCTTTTCCTGTGGAGACACAAGCATACCCTGGACCCCATATTAGTATCTTAAAATGTCTCATAGCTGGAGTATTATGTGAGCCTTTTGAGACAGCTGTATCAAGCTCTGATTGTATTAGGCCTCTTAATCTTGGCTCTGATTGTATTAGGCGACTTTTTCCCCTTCTTTGTTTAGCGAGGATCGCCTTTAAGGTACAATTGATAAGAATGCATAGTGGCTGTTTATTTTGGTATAGCTGCTGCCAGGTACTTACAAATGCTTGATTAACATCTGTAAGGAGCCTGAATTTCCCAGATTTTTTCTTTATAACAAACACAGGAGCATTCCAGGGTGCTAATTGCTCCTTAACCAGTATTTGTAATGCCTGGAGTTTTTCTGGAGTCAGGGGCCACTGCTCCACCCAAATCGGGGTGTCTGACTTCCAATTCAAGGGTGGGGACTCCAGTACAACAGCAATGGCCCTTACTAAAAATTTGATAGCTTCATCCCGAGGCGGCTCATAATGTCCCTGCCCCAGATGTTAAAACTAAGTCCTGGAATCACCAACGGCCATACGGTCCCTTGGCGATCCTCTGCCTCCCACTTTACTGGGTGCGTTGTCTCTAAGGTATTTTGGCACCCTCCTATTCCCCACACTGGTCTTTGTCTTTCTTTGAGCTTCCAGTGCCGGGGTACTGAGCGACCGCTAAGGCAGGTCCTATCCGCTCCAGTATCAAGGAGGCCAGTCATGGGAATTCCATTGAGCCAGATTGTACACTCGGGTCTATTCAGTCCTATTTCCTTTAGTAACTGGATTTGAACTGAGTGCTTTAAAGGAAGGGCAATAGCTATGGGAAGCTGATTGTCTATATGAGCTGGCTCAGCTACCACATTGGAGCATGGAAGGGCTGTGGTGCCGGTGGGATAAACTCCTGTATATATAACTATGGGTGCATGAGAGGGGTTCTGTAATATCAGGGATTCCTCCTGTATGGGGTCTCTCAGGGGGATCATGGCAAACTGATGAGCTGCAAGCTGGCACTTCTCTAAGCTGTAAAGGTGTTGCATTCCTTCCTCTGGCCCCATAATCTCCTGTATTCTCCCTCCAAGGGGCCGTCCCGATTCTCTGCCAAAGGGTACACTTTCGGGGCCCTCGAGGGGCCCCTCACCCCGTTTCCCGACTTCCTACATTGTTTAGCTAAGTGACCTGGCTTTCCACATGAAAAACAAGGGTCCTGGCCCCTCCCTGTACTTATTTCTTTCCTACACTCTTTCTTAAGGTGTCCCGGTTTTCCGCAGTTAAAACATTTTTTCTCCAAAGAGATATTACTTAAGGCGGCGGCCAGGTACTTCCCTTGCACCTGTGCCAAGTAGACCTGACTTCCTACCCTTTCACATCTCTGTATCATTTCTTCAACAGATGCATTCTTTGGCAGTCCCAGCATTGCCTTTTTGCAGTCATGATTACAATTCTGCCGCAGCAATGTCCTCAACACTATCTCTGTCCCTTGGTTTTCCTCTCCCATATCTCGACCTACTGCCTCCTGCAGCCTGGCCACAAAATTAGTAAATGGCTCATTGTTTCCTTGTGTAATCCTAGTCATGGGAAACTCTCTCTCTTTCTTAGAGGCTATAACCTTCCAGGCGGCAATAGCCATTCCGGCAATCAAAACATAATCGGAGGCTGAGTACTGTAATTGATTTCCTGTAGCCTCAAACTGCCCTGTTCCTGTAAATTGCTGATAAGCCTGGGGGGCCTGAGCCCCTAGCCCACCGGTAGTGCTCTTTACCCTCTGAGAAAATTCTGATACCCAAATCACATTCTGCCCAGGGGTAAGGCAGGCTCTAGCTAAGCTCTTCCACTCATTAGGAGTCAGAACGAACTGACCACTGAGAGTTTCAAGCATGGCTATGACAAAGGGTGAATTAGGGCCATGCTTGGTACAAGCCTCTTTAAGAGTCGCCACTCTCTTCCACTCTATGGGTATGTGGCTCCTCCGAACCCCACCGGGGACACTGGGGTCCGCTATTTCTAACACAGGAAATGTCCCTACATCTTCTCCATTCTCTATAGCCTTTCTTATTCCTTTTTCTAAACTGGACTGTGGCCCTGAACTGTCTGACCAATGGAGCAGGTTATAAGGAGGCGCGGAGGGAAGGCACGGCGTATTCTCCCCTGCCTCGCCTTTTCCATCCGCTAGATGGAGCTCCGAGTCTATTTTTTCTTTACGCTCCTTAACTTTCCGCTTAACTTTCTGCTTGCCTGGACTCTTCGTCCCTCCCGTGTTCTCCCCTCCCCTCTCTCCACTTCCACTCTCATTCCAATCCCGCCCTGGCCTCTCCGGCCCTTCCAGCAGGCTTTTAATTACACCGAATATCAGGAAATCTAAATCCTCCAGCTCCCCAGGGTATTGTTGCTCGTAAGCAGTCATTTGCTCTCCAACCGCTCCCCATTTTTCTCTTGATATTCCTGCCTGCTTGAGCCAAGGAGAAACTTTCCAAATCCTTTTACAAAATTCTCGGAGGTCATCTAACTCTATTGTGACCCCCGCCTTCCTGCATTGCCTGTGAAGTTTCTCAGCCCAGACCTCCTGTTCCTCTGGCTCTATTACTGGCAATAGATTCCCCATCTTCGCCCTTTTCCCAGGGGTTTGGGAAGTTTCTCTCCACTTTCTCTCCTTCCGAATCTAGGATTCGGGACTCGCTTCTTTCACAGCCCCTTCCGGGTGTACCCCAAAAGCACCCAGGATTATCTACGCTCCCAATCCCTGTTGGGGCGCCAACTGCCAAGCCTAGAGGACTGTATTGGGCTACCCGAGTCTTTCCTACCTCACCTCCGAGGTCTTCGGCTGGCCACGCCGGATGCACGTATGAGAGAAAGGACGTTCCAGAGTCAAACAGGGGTTGAGCTTTATTTCAGGGTCTGGGTTACAAGTGCAGGGGGGTCTTCCTTAGGAGGAAGAGGGGGAGATTTCCTAAGGAGGCTAAGCTTAAGGGATTGGAAGTAGAAGTACAAGCGGGGAGAGAGGGGGAGGGGAGAGAGGAAAGAAAAGAAGCGGAGCCTACTGTCCTCTTTGGCTCCACACGTGCTAAGAGTGCTTTCCGGCTTCCTCAATCCTACTTAACTTTCAGCCACACAGTTTGCATCTCAATACCGTGCTGTTAGGTAACTAGGTGTGCTCCAATCCGGGACGACCTCGAGGGCAGGGAGACTCCACCCATCACGTATCTCCCGGGGAGAGGCGGAAATACCCGAGCTAGCCGAGCTAGCTCAGTCTGACCTTCTCGAACCCCCGCTGTTCATTGAGGGCCTCGTAAGACTCTAAGATTTAGAAGTCCCACTTTTACCCGCCCGAGACTGTCCACACGGAATTGAGCTTCCAATCCCAACACTTGGGCTTGCAGTTGAAAAAGCTAGAAAAAGAACAAATTGAAAATCCCCAAGTAAATACCAAATTAGAAATAATGAAAACCAAAGGAGAGATTAATAAAATTGAAATTAAGAAAACTATTGAATTAATAAATAAAACCAATAGTTGGTTTTATGAAAAAACTAATAAAATTGATAAACCTTTGGTCAATCTGATTAAAAAAAAGAAAGAAGAAAACCAAATTACTAATATTAAAAATGAAAGGGGTGAACTCACCTCCAATGAGGAGGAAATTAAAACAATAATTCGAAGCTACTTTGCCCAAATTTATGCCCACAAATTCGATAATCTAAATGAGATGGATGAATATTTTAAAAAATACAAATAGCCCAGAATAACAGAAGAGGAAGTTGAATACTTAAACAACCCCATCTCAGAAAAAGAAATTGAACAAGCCATCAATGAACTCCCTAGGAAAAAATCTCCAGGGCCAGATGGATTCACAAGTGAATTCTATCAAACATCTAAAGAACAGTTAATTCCAATACTACATACACTATTTTTGAAAATCGGGGAAAAAGGAGTGCTCCCAAATTCTTTCTATGATACAAATATGATTTTGATACCCAAACCAGGAAGAGACAAAACAGAGAAAGAAAATTATAGACCAATTTCCCTAATGAATATAGATGCAAAAATTTTAAATAAGATTTTAGCAAAACGAATACAGCATCTTATCACGAGATTAATACATTATGATCAGGTAGGATTTATACCAGGACTACAGGGCTGGTTCAATATTAGGAAAACTATTAGCATTATCGATCACATCAACAACAAAGCTAACAAAAATCATATGATTATCTCAATAGATGCAGAAAAAGCTTTTGACAAAATACAACATCCATTCCTACTAAAAACATTGGAGAACGTAGGAATAAAGGGAACTTTCCATAAAATAATAAGCAGTATCTATCTAAAACCTTCAGCAAGCATTACATGCAATGGGGATAAGCTAGATGCATTCCCAATAAGATCAGGGGTGAAACAAGGTTGTCCATTATCACCACTATTATTCAGTATGGTACTAGAAATGTTAGCTGTAGCAATTAGACAAGATAAAGATATTCAAGGAATAAGAATAGCCAAAGAAGAAGCTAAGTTATCACTATTTGCAGACGATATGATGATTTTCCTAGAGAATACCAGAGATTCAAGTAAAAAATTACTTGAATTAATAAACAACTTTGGAAAAGTTGCAGGTTACAAAATAAACCCACACAAATCTTCTGCGTTCCTATATATTAGCAACAACGTCCAACAGGAAGAGATAGAAAGAGAAATCCCATTTAAAGCTAGGGTAGACAGTATAAAATACTTAGGAGTCTACCTGCCAAAACAAACCCAGGGATTATATGAACACAATTACAAGACACTTTTTGCACAAATAAAGTCAGATTTAAGTAAGTGGAAAAACATTAGTTGCTCATGGATAGGCCGTGCTAATATAATAAAAATGACAATTCTACCCAAATTAATATACTTATTTAGTGCCATACCAATTAAACTATCAGACAATTATTTTCTAGAGCTGGATAAAATAATATCAAAATTCATTTGGAAAAACAAAAGGTCCAGAATATCAAAGGGACTAATGAAAAGAAATGCTTGGCAAGGTGGCCTAGCGCTACCAGACCTCAAACTCTACTATAAAGCAGCAATTATCAAAACCACTTGGTATTGGCTAAGAAACAGAGAGGTAGACAAGTGGAATAGACTTGGCACTCAAGATGCAGTAGGCAAGCAATATAGCAACCTTCTGTTTGATAAACCCAAGGACCCCAGCTTCTGGGATAAGAACTCATTGTTTGACAAAAATTGCTGGGAAAACTGATAACAATGTGGCGGAAATTAGGCATAGACCCATACCTGACACCGTACACAAGAATAAAGTCCAAATGGGTACATGATTTAGGTATAAAGATTGATACCATGAATAAACTGGAGAAGCAAGGAATAGTGTATTTATCAGACCTATGGAGAAGGGAAGAATTCTTTACTAAAGGAGAGATAGAAAGCATTATGAAATGCAAAATGGATAACTTTGATTACATTAAACTGAGAAGTTTTTGCACAACCAAACCCAATGCAACCAAAATCCGGAGGGATGTAGTAAATTGGGAAAGAATTTTTACAGCTAAGCTCGGGGATAAAAGCCTCATTTCTAGAATATATAGAGAACTGACCCAAATGTATAATCATACAAGTCATTCCCCAATTGATAAATGGTCAAAGGATATGAACAGGCAATTTTCAGAAGAAGAAATTAAAGCTATCTGTAATCATATGAAAAAATGCTCTAAATCACTATTGGTTAGAGAAATGCAAATCAAAACAACTCTGAGGTAGCACATCACACCTATAAGATTGGCAAACATGACAGAACAAGAAAATGATAAATGCTGGAGAGGATGTGGGAGAGTTGGAACACTAATTCCTTGTTGGTGGAGCTGCGAGTGCATCCAACCGTTCTGGAGAGCAATTTGGAACTATGCCCAAAGGGCTACAAAAATGTGCATACCCTTTGACCCAGCAATATCGCTACTAGGACTATATCCCCAAGAGATCATAAAAATGGGAAAGGGTCCCACATATGCAAAAATATTTATAGCAGCACTCTATGTAGTTGCCAAAAACTGGAAGTCAAGGGGATGTCCATCAATTGGGGAATGGCTGAATAAATTATGGTATATGAATGTAATGGAGTATTAATGTGCCATAAGAAATGACGAACAAGAAGACTTCAGAGAGGCCTGGAGGGACTTATATGACCTGATGCTGAGTGAAAGGAGCAGAACCAGGAGAACTTTATGCACAGCAACGACCACAGTGTGTGAGAGTTTTTTCTGGTAGACCTAGATTTTTGTAATAACACAAGAACTTCTTACAAAAAAAAAAAATAATAATAAATCCCAGTGGTGGTTCTCAAGGCAAAATGCCTTCCACACTCAGAGAGAGAAATATGGAAGTCACTCACATAATGTAACAGATCATGTTTGTGTATGTGTATGTGTTTGTGTATCATGTTTTGATTTGTTATACGATTTCTTTCATTTATCTTAGTCTGACTACATAGCATGACTATAGTGAAAATATAGTCAATAGGAAAGTATATGTAGAATCTATACAGAATTGTATGCAGTCGTGGGGAGGGAGGGGGGGAGTGGAGGGTAGGTGTGGGGGGGATAAAATCACAATTGTATGGCAGTGATTGTTAAACATTAAAAAATAAAAAAAAAATAAAAAAAAGTAAAAACTCTTCACAACCTAAAAAAAAGAAAAAGAAAATCTCAAATGGGATCAGAAAGTGTTGGAGATGACTGAAAGATCAGACAATAGTGTGCATTTATATTTTTAGAAAACTAAAACCAACTCTCATGATATGACTTAGTTGCTTTTCTTTCCATGCGGATACCATTGCTCCATTGAAACTATTTCTGAGTTTTCTAAGTCTAGATGGACACCAGGGATAATGTCCCTGAAGGTAGAGCCAGAAGTGTAATGTGCAGTATTCCAAGAACTAACATCCTGCCAAGTCAGAATGCCATGATTGTTCTGAGATAGTATAAGAGCCCTTACAATCTCTGACTTTCCTGAGAAATTCCTGAATAATTGGTCCTCCACCTCGAAGCTGCTGTTTATTATTTTGTAGTACCAGGAGTCATGAGAATCTAAGAGCAAGGATCTCTCTTAATTTATATGGGAAAAAAAACAAGTAAGTATCCATAGAATGACCCTTCCCTTCCTTTTCCCTCTCACACATACATATTATTATTTTTCCTGGCAGGAGGTATCTTCATCTATGATCTCAGTGTAATGTAGTTCTTGCAGGAAAGAGCCCCCTGTACTAATGCAGATCGTCACTTGCTCTGCAAATTCTCTGCTTACACAGTTTCCTGAGCACAGAGAGGCTGAAGCTCTCACCCGGGCTCCCATCAAATTAATCTGTCAGAGGCAATACTTGAACCTAGGTCTACAGATATCAAAGCTACCCTCTATACATGTGCCATGACCCCACTCCTTAAATATTAACATGCATCTGTTTACACTTCTGCTTATATAAACAGGTAGTATCTATGTAAATACAAGTATGTGTGTATAACATATCAGTAGATACCATATATTCATGTATGACAGTTTTAATTATCATTATTATTTGTCCTTCATGAATGAGGGGGACCAATGACCACACAGGAGATGTCTTGTCTCACGAGGGAATTAGATTTAAGTGAGGCAGAGTTGCCCAACATCATGAACCTCACTGTCCCTATGACAGTATGGCATAAGGAATACTCATTTTACCTCAAAATTCAGGAGAAGTAGACTCAGGCAAATACCACCTGTGCGATTCTGGGCAAGGCCCTGAACCTTTCAATGACCCAGAGAATTAACTGATCAGGTGGGAGAAAAGGAACTGATCTGCAGTTTCAGATGGTGTTTTCTCACCTGCAGTTCCTTATAGCAATAAAATCATAAGTCTGTTCTATCTCTTTACTTATCAATTTGCCTGTCTATCTTCAAAACAATTTTTTAACTGAACTAATCCCATATGTCGAAGTGGTTGATATAGTGACCCCATAGGCATATGTGTAGATAAAGTCGATATTGACAGTGTTTGGATACAGCGAAAGGAGTAAAAATGACAAAAGGTCTTTAAAATATTGGCAATAATTTCAAGGTCAAGTGTGGGATTACTTGAAAGGATGCCATATTAACTTGAAAGAAAATAACCTGATTTATATTAACTATGTTCATGTGTGTACCATTTACATAAGTATATACAATCACCCATGTTACAATCCATTGGAAAATATTTATGCATACACACATATATCTATGTACCCATGTTGAATACACACAACCATACTCATGCCTTTACATGATGGTTAACAAGGTGGCAAAATGAATAGAGCACTGGGCCTGGAGTCAGATAGACTACTCCTTTTGACTCCATTTGAGTTTTTTTTTTTTTTGTCAATAATACTGGAGTGGTTTGCCATTTCCTGTTGCAGTTCATTTTATAGATGATAAAACTAGACCCAAGTAAGGGTCTAGTCCAGGGTCACAAAACTAGTAAATGGCTAGGCCTGGGTTTGAATGAATGAAGAGTAGTTTTCCTGATTCCCAGAGGAGTTCTCTATCCACCGTATCCTCAACTCCCTCATGAGTTGAGTGTTATTAGACAAAAAGCAATCATCCCTTGCCCTCAAGAATGTCACACTGCAGAAACTGGAGTACCATGTGAGAAGTGGAAAGAAGATGAAGGTATTACATACAGTAAATGCACCAGGTGTGGAGATGCTCCCCTATAGTCCTTGCTACCAGGAAGCTGAAAGTGGATGCATAAAGGTGAGTACAGGAATTTTGAACTACAGGGGGACTAAAACTGATGTAGTGTCCACAGTATGCCTGGCAAGAACATGATAAGCTTCTCCACTGATCTTGTATTGAGATTGGGCCATGAATGGCTGCTATACTTCCAAATTGGGTAGAAATCGAGAGAGAGAGAGAAAGACGGGGGGGGAGAGAGGAGAAGAAGGTAGAGGGGGAATGAGAGGAAGATTGAGAAAGAGTAAAGGAATAGAGAGGAAGAGGGAGGATAAAGAGAGAGTGACAGAAGCACAGATACAGAGACAGAGAAACAGACAGAAAGAGGGAGAAGGAGGGGACAGAGAGAGAGAAAGAGAGAAACAGACAGAGGAAGAGGGAGTGAAGGAGATGGGAGGTGGAGAGGGATGGGGAGAGAAAAGGAAAGAATGAAGGAAGGAGGAAAAGAATAAGGAAGAAAGAAAGGAAGCAAGGAAAGAATAAATGTAAATATATACCGAATAAATGGAAAGTATTTTCTGTAGTGGGGAGAAATGGTTAGAAATCGGGGAAAGAGAATCCAGAAGGCTGTAGGAGTTTTCACCTGAACTGTAGGAGGTTGAACCTGAACTGAAACTGAAACATTCTATAATACAGAAGTTAGAAGGGAGATAATTCATGACATGAGGCAGAGTTATTGAAAAAGTGCAGAAGTTGGGGATGTGAAGTGCGGCATGGTGGAATGTAATTCTCTGTCCAGGAAATACATGAAAACTTAAAAGTAATGTGAAATGCCAGAAGGCAGCAAGAAGCCACATTGTGAAAAGCTGTAAGTGTGCAACAGAGTGATTTGCATTTTTCCCTGGAAGCGATAAGATGCCATTAAAGATATTGAAACTGGGAAGTCAAGAGGCCAGATCTGGATTTTCAGAGTACCACTGGTTGTTATGCAGACGATACACTGAATGAAGGAGCTCCCATGTGCTTCCTGAGACCGGCAGACTTGTGAGTACAGAATCCAGGGTGAGAAATGATGAGGACTTGAGCTAGTATAGTGGCCTTGGGAGTAAAAGGAAGCAAATAACTATGAGAATTTTTGGAAAGTGATGGTAAGACTAGGGAATTAAGGATGATAATGGGTAGATAAAAAGGAATAAATAAAAATGGAAATAATGAGACAGAAGTAAAGAGAGGGAGGAAAGGAAGGGAAGAGGAGAGAGAATCACAGGAATTCATCCCAGGAAATGTAATATATTTAGTTCATAGGCCCTGATGGGCATTGTTTTAACTGAAATTATGTCCCTAGTAATCTAATTTCACCTAACCTTCGTTAAATAATTTATGCTCCAAAACTTGATCATTGGAAAAAATTCTTATTTCCAGTAGCTTCACTAATACACTCAGCAGAGCTTTCAATTGACTCAATCATACTGAGAGGTAATTTGGAATTATTCTTCAACATCTCTTGTTAAAAAGAATTCACTAGTAGATATATTCTACAAAGCAACCAATGACAAACTATATACACATAAAACTAATAGCAGTACTTTTTCTTCGAGCAAAAAATCAGAAACCTATCCCTTATCAATTAATGGGGGGATAGCTAAACACATTGGAGTACACAAATGTAATGATATGTTACTCTGTTCTGTATGATAAAAATGAAGACAGTAAAGTATGAAGAAGTCATACAATCTGATGGAAGAGCTGATAAATTAATAAAACTAAGGAATACATACGTGCAATGACTACAAAAATGTCAAAGGAAAGAACTGCAGCAAATGTATCCAAATTGAAGGTTTGGAAATCATTACTAAGCTTGGCCTCAAAATGAGAAGAGTCAAGTCCTTTCTTTAAATCTTTGTTGCAAAGGCAAGAGACTGTGGGGATAGTACTATTAAAAAAATGTCAGACTTTTTCAATGGACTGGATGGTTTTATTGACCCCTCCCCCACTTTTTAAAGATAAATGAGTCAGTAATTTTCAAAAAGCAATGCTTTTCAGTAAGGCATCAGTGCAGCGACATATGGGGAAATCTAGGGGATCTGAAAGTCATTGAAAAAATGACTTGAATTTAAGCTTTAAAATATCAGATCCCAGTGATGGCAAGTAATTGAATCCTATAACCTTCTTATGAATATAAGGATATTTTTATTAAGTTGGATTTCAATTTGACATCTTGTGTAAAATTTGGACAATCAGACTGATCAGGATGTGTTTATTGGCTAATTCTTACAGGAGCAAAAATGTGAAAAAGCTAGAAATTATACATTGCCTACCATCTGTCAGTGATTATGCTAGGTGCTTCAAGACCATTATCTCATTTGATCATTTCAATAGGACCAGGTAGGTGCTACTATTTTTCCCATTTCACAGTAGGGAAGACTGAGGCAAATAGTGTTTAAGTGACATATACAAGGTCGCACCTCTGAAAGTGTCTGAGACTGGTTTTGAACTCAAGATTTCCTGACTTCAGGTCCAGTGCTCTATCCAGTATGTCACCTGGATACCTGGAGGCCATTAAAATGTAACTTCACTGGATCATCATGGAATGAATTGACCATAGATACACCAACACACAGCCATCATGCACAGTCTAGAATGACTTAGCATATGGGATCAGGGATGCACTGCATATGTGTTAAATGAAAACCAATGCAATAAAATTAGGAAAAGATCTCATCAGATTTGCTGCATGTCTATGAAATGACCATTTACATCAAAGTTCAAAGTGGACTGATGCTTTCCTACATCATGCCAAGGTTCTGATATGGGTCATTTAGGCAGGGTCCACACCAAGGAGTGAAGTCTCAGTTCTTTAACGTATGGAACAGATGTCAACAAAGTACCAGGGATAGCAATCTTTTGCCTCCTGAAGAAACCAACACATTATTCAAAAATCTTATGTGCCAAGAATAATACAAACTGCAATGTCTACTGTTCTAACAATATATTTCTTTCTTGCTCCTTAGGTGACTGGATAAGAGATTTAGAATATGTCAAACTTTACCATTGTGAATGAATTCTTTCTCATGGGGTTTTCTAATATCCGAGAGCTGCAGATCATCTATTCTTTGCTTTTCTTACTGATTTTCTTGGCTACCCTGTTGGGGAACCTGCTTATTGTCATTATTACCACTACTGACAAGCGTCTTCACACCCCAATGTACTTTTTCCTGAGGAATCTGTCCATTGTAGATGCCTGCTACATAACAGTCATTCTCCCTAGAGCATCCACCAACTCTTTTTTGAACAACAGGGTCATCGCAAAGAGTGAGTGTATGGCCCAGATCTTCCTTGTGGTTTTCTTCGTTTATGTGGAGTTGACCTGCCTCACCATCATGGCCCGTGATCGCTATGTTGCTATATGCCACCCACTCCACTACACAGTGATCATGAGTCCCAGAGTCTGTATGCAGATCACATCAACATGTTGGCTTACTGGCCTCCTATATGCAGGTTTCCATACTGGTTACACATTTCATTTGTCTTTCTGCCAATCCAATGTGATCCATCAGTTCTTTTGTGATATCCCCTCTTTACTCAAACTATCTTGCTCTGATACTTTGAGTAATGAAATAATTATAGTTGCCTCTGGCCTGGGAATTGGGGGTGGGTGCTTTACCTTCATCATATTTTCTTATGTTAGAATATTTTCCACTGTGCTGAA
The DNA here is from genome assembly GCF_028372415.1 of Notamacropus eugenii. NCBI lineage: Eukaryota > Metazoa > Chordata > Mammalia > Diprotodontia > Macropodidae > Notamacropus > Notamacropus eugenii. The sequence continues at coordinate 15,981,841 of NC_092876.1, read as the reverse complement.
GTTTCCAGTGAAAGACGACCAAAGAAAAGCCTTTTCTACCTGCATCCCTCATATCATCGTTGTAATGGTGTTTCTGATTTCAGGCTTTTATGTGTACCTTCGGCCATCTTCGGTCTCTGCATCCATTGAGGACATGATTCTTTCGGTGTTTTACTCTGTAATACCACCTTTCTTGAATCCCATCATATACAGTTTAAGGAACAAACAGATAAAGGAGGCTGTGAAAACAGTGGTAAAGAAAAATATTTTTTCCTCGAAGATAACGAACTATTGATGTCTGTAACTTATCCAGTCCTCTTACACTGTAGGTGTAAGCTTCCAATTTTTCCACTTTCCCCACTGCGTATTCGGTGACAGTGAATTTTTTCTGTTCCTACCACACAACAGTCCATCCCTTGACTGTGGGCATTTCCATTGACTGCCACAATACCTCAAATGCTGCTTATACTTTTCTCTGCCTCCTGGCTTCCCTAGCTTCCTCCAAGGGGAAGTATAAATCCTGTTTTCTACAAGAACCCTTTCCTCTTCACTTTCTTCTTTACTACTGACTTTTCTTTGCTGTTACACCATTTAACTGTCCTTATCTATATCTATATAGAAATGTCCATTTATTTCTATATAAGCATTTATGTCTTTCATCCCCTATAAGAATGTGACCCACTGGAATATAAAGGCAGGGATAATGATTTTGCTTATTCTTCCCTTGAATCCTTTGAAATCCCCTCTTCCCAAAATCATGATGCATACTGACCCACTAATGAATTCTTAAGAACATTTTAGTGCTAGTGGTTCCTCCCTCCTCCTTTAGGGATGAGATCTTATCCCTCTTCCATATTCCAGCAATGTTCCCTGCTTATTAAAATTGCATCAGGATTAGAATTTCTATATTTGATTCCTTAAACATAATATAATTATCTTCTTTCTCAGTCAAATAGGCATTACTTTTCCTGTTGGGGGAGGAGAGACCACTCCACTAGGCCTCTGGGTATTTGAAGCCCTTCCTTTACTAATTTATCTTGCCTCATTGTCAGGATTACCTTGAGCTTTCCTGCTTCTTTATCTCCTCTTTCATTGAAAATGTTGATTATTATATCGGAAAGACAAAGTTACTTATGTATTACTTTACTTTTACTTGCATTACTTTCCCCCTTCCCCATTTAGCTTTGAACTCCATGATAATAAACCTCCTCAGCTTAGGAATTTTGCCGTCTATTGCTGCTATATCTTTTAAAGACAACTTGTTCTTCCCAACCAACTCCATTTCCATTTCTGTCTCAGAGAAAGGAATTTTGATTACTGGATAATGGTTTAAAAGAAAAAAAATACTGAAGTATCTGGATTCTGAATAAGAATGGTAGACATCTCAGAACTTAGAAGAAAAAATATCACTAAAAGGACTTAAAAATTAAACAGGAAGACAAAACTGCAAGTGTATTTCCACCAGGGAAGAATAAATACAAGGAATAAAAGCCAAGAAAGGAGTTAGTAATATAATACATGACCTCAATTGTTATTACTGTTCATTGAATTTATATAGTACTTTCAATACACTAAGTGCTTTGCAAATATTATCACACTTGTTCCTCGTAACAACCCTGTGAGGAAGATGCTATTATAATTCTCATTTTGTAGTTGAGGAAACTGAGGTATACAGAATTTAAATGACTTGGATATAGTTAGTAAGGTTCTGAGGTCAAAAAAAACAAACAAAACAACTTAGAGCTTCCAATACTCCATTCACTTCACCACCCAGCCTCCTACCTCTGGAAATTAAGTATTCAGATCAAATAGGATATATAAGAGGAAAAACAAAGTAACACTGAATATTGAGATTGTAGCACACCTTATGAGGGAGTTTCCCCAACTTGCAATTGCACTGGCAGCTTCTCAGCTTTCTAGACTTCATCTTGAGGGATTAAAGTTTCTAGTATAGTTGCTTGTGAGTGACCACCAGTGTGCTCACGATTGATTGTCAGCCAATACACTAAATTAGATTTGAGAAAATGTGTATATATCGATAGTATAACCATCATGGCCAGATAGAAATTATATATTTTAAATAATTTTATTATGTTTAATTTATTTAGATGTAAACACAAAATAGAAAAGAGAATGAAATATTGCCATATACACAGAAGAATATTTAACAAGGTTCAATATAAAACAACACATTTCCGTTTTAAGAAAACTTACAAAATAAATACTATACGTTATTCTCAATGCTGTCCAATTTTCTTTGCTTCCTTATATGTTTTCTTTTTTCCTCTACATCACACTTTTTGATTTATTCCTCACCCCTTTCTCAAGAAGGCTACAATGTGGGTATAGATGTGGATATTCATACACACATATACACTCACAAGCAAACAATGCATATATACATGTATACAGACATATGTACATATATATACATGCATATATATTCATCAACATGCACACCTATAAACTCAAATGCATATATGTAAGACCATACTATGCTTATTTTCACTTGTCTACTGTTTCTACAAAGACGAATAACATCTTCTCCCTGTATTCCTATCCTTACTTTAATTCTATATGTTACTTTGCCGTCCTTTTCCTTAGACTACTCCCTCCAGTAATTCTTCCCTTATCCTCTTCTTCCATCCTATGCCATTACTCTCATTTCTTTCTGAATTCAGGATGTGCTTTTTACCCAGCTAATATATATGCAATTCCCCCTTTATCCTATTCCTATTACTCTACATACCCTTCTATACTCCACCTTTTCCTATTCCATATACTTCCCTTATCCTCTCCCTGTTCCCTATACACTCTTCTTGTTTCTTTCTGAATTTAGAATAATTTTATACCTTTCTTGATATATATTTTCTTCCATTTTTAACTCATACCAGAGAGTAGCGTTCCAGAACTATCACATCTGATCCCCCAACAAATTCCTCCGTATGAGTAATTCCTATCATATTTCATTTGTATGAGATAGTTGCCCTTTTTACTATTCTTAGGTCATTTTGCTTTTTTTGAATCATCTTATTTAGCTCTATCTCACTCTTTCTTTTGAACTACCAATTACAAATAACAATCTCAGGCACATAATTTATATTTTCATGTGTAAAACATACGCAATTCTTACTTATCGAGTCTCTCATAGTTTGTCTTTGATGTTTTCCACATACTTCCCTTGGATTTTGTATGTCAGATTTACTATATAGTTCTTGTCTTTATGCAATCAAATGTTGAAAGTCTGTCAATTCATTGAATGACCACTTTTGTTTCCCATTCGGGAATATACTCAACTTTACTGAATTTTTAGTTGTAACTCCATTTGTATTGTTCTTCGATGGATAGTTTTCTAAGACCTTTAGTCTATCAATTCAAGAGCTGCTAGGTCTTTTGTAATTCAAATCGAAGTTCTACAACATTTGATTTTTTTTTTGTTGGTCATAATATTTTCTCCTTAACCTGGAAATTTTGGAATTTTTCTATGGCAATACAGTAGGGTTTCCTCCAAGCATCTTTTTCAGGTGCTGATCGTTGCATTTTTTCTGTTTCTACTTTCTGCTTTTGTTCCAATACTTGACGACAATTTTCTTTCATTATTTCTTATATTTTGGCATCAAAATTCACTTTTTATTGTAACATTCTGGATCAGTTGTTTATCTTATAAGATGTTTTACATTCTCTTTTATTTTTTTCATTCTTTATAATTAGTTCTATTATTTCTTGGTCTCTCATAATTTCACTGTTTTCCCCTTGCACAATTCTAATTTTCAAGGAATGATTTTCTTCCTTAAGATTCATGATAGCCTTTTCCAGTTCGTTGACTTCCTTTTCACAATTTTGTTTTTCCTGAATGGTTCTTACTAAAAATAAAATTACCAACTTACTCTTATTTGATTTCTGAAGACATTTTTAGTCTATTCTTTTAAAAATTAGCAGCTTTTTATTTCAATTATAATATTATTATAATCACCTCTAATGCTTTGTGGAGTATTTTGCCTCTGACCTCAGGGTCTTCATACTGTTATGTTTCAGTCCTAAAATCTGCACTCCTTTGCCCCTCCAAGCCATATCCAGTACCCCAGGCACACTATGCTGCAAATGGTCTTACTCCCTGAGAACCCTCCAGTGCCTTTGTCTTTCAGTTCTTCCCCCTGGCTTGGAACTGAGATAATGAACTTCACCTTCATATAAGTGCCTATATTCAGCAGCAACCCTGTCTTATTTCTGCGCTCACCTAGCATGTGCTTGTTTCATCTCACCCAGGACCAAATTTCAGCAGCAGAGCTAGCCCTGGCATCGCTTGCCAGCAGAAGCTTCCTCAACATCCTCCCCACCTACTCAAATACCTGACTCCCCACACTGTCCAGGGGAAGAAAATGTCTGTGTCTGAGGTCAAGGTTCACTCCAACCCAGCTGTCCCCAGTACCTACTGCTTGCTATTTCAGTGGAGTCATTCTGGAGGTGTATACATTTTATTCGTTCCAAATATTGATCTTGGGATCTTTCTTCAGATGTTTCTTCTCTTCTTCCAGGAAGACTCATGTTCTGCTGCAACTGTTGTTTATTTTTGACATTTTATATTGACTTCAGTGTCAATGCTATTGATTTGTTTGTGGAGGAAATTAGGAGAGCTTGGAATTTTCAAACATAGTCCACTGTCTCCCCAGAATCTTTTCCCCCACATATAAATTCTTAAAGGCAAAAGTTCTCAATTGAGGAAGTTGAAAAAACAAGGTAAAGCAAATACCTTTTTAAAAATTTAAATGCTAAGTTAAAAAAAATAATAAGCAATCAGCTTCACAGAAATGATGGTATTTTAAAAAATCCTCTACATGAATGCAGCATATAAAGAAGTTGAACCCACTCTTATTTCCCAAATAGCAAAGAGAAATTCTCAGAAATTTATTACTTAGAGGAAAGTAAGCTTTGCATGTAATCTAAAAATGTTGCCTGGGATTGAAGAATACCATTGATGAGAGAAGAGATGTGGAAGGCTGATATATTACAAACAATATTCTTCCTTCGCAAAACCAGGTACAGAGTCCTTTATAGCAAAGAAAGAAATGATAAAAATTAAAATGAATATATAACATCATCCCATATAGATCAAGATGTAGAAACACTAGGAAGTCAAAAGAAAAATAGAGCTCTCGACCTTATAAATATATAGCCTTATGATATTGCAGAATGGTTACTCTTTCCATTACATGTAATTCATTGGTGATGAATAATGAATAATCCTTCACCTCTTGTCCTGGGTATATTACTACCCTACTTAGCTATTACTGTTACTATTACTAGTGTTGCGGTATTTGAGCCTAATAATTTATTATTGTTGTTCTTGTCATTGCTTGTACTGAATTCTTCTACTATATTTAAAGCAAAATATCAGTAATACTTTGCATTAAGGTATGTTTTCTGTTTTTTATTATGAATCTAACATTTGATGTACTTAGAGGAGTTATGAAGTTCAAGAGAGATATTGGACAGAAATCACTTTGCAAACCTTAACACACTATGTCAATTATCATTATTCTTAACCTACAGTCTTCAGACCCCTGGCCTGCTAAGTTCCTTCCACCTAGACAAATTTATTATTTTCAGATATCTATGGAATGAATCACAACTCCATAAGCATGGCATCTAAGTCGTTTTATAAACTGGTTCCTAATCATCTATCCTAACATTGTTTTATCTTTTTTGCTACTTCAGTCACTTGAGCTAAATTGGATGGCTCACTGTTGCATGAGATCCATTCTGTGGCTTTCACTTCTGTGTAGTCATGCAAGCCATACCTCAGGAGTCCATGCATTACTACCTCTGCCTTTTCAAATCCATGTCTTACATTCAAGGTTCAACTCAGGTCCCTCCTCATCTTTCCCTCACCTATCCAGTTGCTGATTCAGGGCATCGCCCTCTATAATTACTTTGTAACTATTTTCTGTGGTCTTATCATATCCCCTGACTGAATTTCAATTCTTGGAAGAAAGGGGGTAATTTTCACTGACATTTTCGTGTTTTGTTTCCAATACCTGGTGCAATTATTAGTACACAGCAGACACTTAGGAAATAATGTTGCGTTTTGGAGCATTGCATGAGTCAGGCTTCTCTGCTTTCTTGCACCTAAATGGAACTTCTGCCATCAAGGCTTACTTAGTCAATAATGACTTACCTCGGAGGGAGGAGCCAAGATGGCGGAGTAGAAAGATACATATATGCTAGCTCCTAACCCACAGCCCATAAAATACATGTAAATAAGAACTCCCAACAAATTCTGGAGCAGCAGAAGCTACAGAACAACGGAGTGGAGGAGATATCTGTTCCAGAGAGACCTGAAAAATTGACGCGAAAGGTCCATCTCACACCAGACCTGGAGCAGAGCCCAGCCCTGCCTTGCCCTCACAGCGCTGGGGGGAGTCGATCCGAGCAAGCTTCAGGGACAGAATCTCTAGCACAGCGCAGGTACCTCCACACACAGGAGCCAAAGATCAGTGAGACAGTCTTTGTGGCTAGCCTAGAAGGGGGCTGGGTGTCACCATAACTCAGACCACCTTGGGAAGCAGCAGCAGAGGCAGCAGCAGACAGGGGCTCCCAAAGCAGGCAGGAGCCCGGATCCATTCTTGAAGTTCTCCACCATAAACCCCCTGAGGGAACTGATCCCCCTGTGGCGGCCCTGTCCTCCACCTGAGCACCTGAACTTAATCTCACACTGAATAGCAGCCCAGCCCCCGATGAAAGCCCTGAGGCTGGGGAGCAACATTTGAATCTCAGACCCTGGCTAGGCTAATCTAGAGTCGAGGTGGGTGTGGAGAGGAAACTCAGAAGTCAAGTCACTGGCTGGGAAAATGCTCAGAAAAGGGAAAAAATAAGACCATAAAAGGTTACTTTCTTGGTGAACAGATATCTCCTTCCATCCTTTCCCATGAGGAAGAACAATGCTTACCATAGGGAAAGACATAGAAATCAAGGCTTCTGTGTCCCAAACATCCAAAATAAATATTCAATGGGCTCAGGCCATGGAAGAGCTCAAAAAGGATTTTGAAAATCAAGTAAGAGAGGTGGAGGAAAAACTGGGAAGAGAAATGAGAGAGATGAAAGAAAAGCATGAAAAGCAGGTCAACACCTTGCTAAAGGAGACCCAAAAAAATGCTGAAGAGAACAACACCTTGAAAAATAGGCTAACTCAATTGGCAAAAGAGGTTCAAAAAGCCAACGAGGAGAAGAATGCTTTAAAAAGCAAAATTAGCCAAATGGTAAAGGAGGTTCAAACACTCACTGAAGAAAATGGTTCTTTCAAAATTAGAATGGAACAGATGGAGGCCAATGACTTTATGAGAAACCAAAAGAATGAAAAAATGGAAGACAATGTGAAATATCTCATTGGAAAAACAACTGACCTGGAAAATAAATCCAGGAGAGAAAATTTAAAAATTATGGGCGTACCTGAAAGCCACGATCAAAAAAAGAGCCTAGACATCATCTTTCATGAAATTATCAAGGAAAACTGCCCTGATATTCTAGAACCAGAGGGCACAGTAAGTATTCAAGGAATCCCCCGCTCATCTGCTAAAAGATATCCAAAAAGAGAAACTCCTAGGAACATTGTGGCCAAATTCCAGAGTTCCCTGGTCAAGGAGAAAATATTGCAAGCAGCTAGAAAGAAACAATTCAAAGACTGTGGAAATACAATCAGGATAACACAAGATCTAGCAGCTTCTACATTAAGGGATCAAAGGGCGTGGAACATGATATCACAGAAGTCAAAGGAACCAAGACTAAAACCAAGAATCGCCTACCCAGCAAAACTGAATATCATGCTTTGGGGAAAAAAGTCTTTCAATGAAATCTAGGACTTTTAAGCATTCTTGATGAATAGACCAGAGATGAAAAGAGAATTTGACTTTCAAACACAAGAATGAAGAGAAGCATGAAAAGGAAACAGCAAAGAGAAGTTATAAGGGATTTACTAAAGTTGAACTGTTTGCATTCCTACATGGAAAGACAATATTTGTAACTCTTGAAAGTTTTCAGTACCTGGGTAGTTCGTGGGATTACACACACACACACACACACACACACACACACACACACAGAGAGAGAGAGAGAGAGAGAGAGAGAGAGAGAGAGAGAGAGAGAGAGAGAGAGCACAGAGGGAATTGAATAGGATAGGATCATATCTTAAAAAATGAAATTAAGCCGTGAGAGAAAAATATATTGGGAGGAGTAAGGGAGAAATGGAATGGGACAAATTATCTCTCATAAAAGAGGCAAGGAAAAGACTTTTTAGTGGAGCAAAAAAGAGGGGAGGTGAGAGAAAAACATGAAGTTTACTCTCATCACATTCCACTAAAGGAAGAAATAAAATGCACACTCATTTTGGTATGAAAACCTATCTTACAATACAGGAAAGTGGGGGAGAAGGGGATAAGCAAGGTAGGGGGGGATGATGGCAGGGAGGGCAATGGGAGGAGGGAGAAATTTGAAGTCAATACTCTTGGGGAGGGACAGGATCAAAAGAAAGAATAGAAGCAATGGGGGGCAGGATAGGATGGAGGGAAATATAGTCTTACACAACATGACTTTTATGGAAGTCATTTGCAAAACTAAACATATATGGCCTATATTGAATTGCTTGCTTCCCAAAGGGAAAGGGTGGGGAGGGAGGGCTGAAAAGAAGTTGGAAGTCAAAGTTTTAGGAACAACTGTCGAGTACTGTTCTTGCTACTAGGAAATAAGAAATACAGGTAATGGGGTATAGAAAGTTATCTGGTCCTACAGGACAAAAGAGAAGAAGAGAGGGATGATAGAAGAGAGGGCAGATTGGTGATAGGGGCAATTAGAATGCTTGGTGATCTGAGGTAGGGGGAGGTGAGAAATTGGGAGAAAATTTGGAACCCAAAATTTGGTGAAAATGAATGTTAAAAGTCAAATAAATAAATTTAAAAAAAAATTTAAAAAAGTAAAGTGAAATTTCAGTGTGTCCAACTGGATGATGAGAGCAATACGAGCTCGGAATGCTCTACCACACGTTGGGCACAGATAGTCCATGTGAATATTTGGGGAGGACATCCCAAATTTGGGCATCCTGAATTTATTTTGTGCTGTCTCAAATCTTCTTGGCTCAAAGAGCACAGCACCTTTTTAATGTAGGCATGCCATGATGAGCAGTCCTCTGTCAGTACCTGTGCCGGCAGTCACATGTTGCACAGTCTAATGCAAAGTTCTTGAGAGAGAACTTGAGAGTGTCCTTGTATCAGTTCTTCTGGTCACCATGTAATCCCCTGCTCCATGGGAGTTCTCCATAAAATAGTCTTTTTGGCAAGCATGTATTTTGCATTCGAATAATGTGGACATCCCATCAGAGCTGCACTCTCTGAAGCATAGTTTGAATACTTGGCAGTTCAGCTCGAGCGAAGCCATCAATGTCTGGTACCTTATCCTGCCAGGTGATCCTCAGAATCTTCCTAAGACAGTTCAAATGGAAATGATTCAGTTTCCTGACATGGCTCTGGTAGACTGTCCATGTTTCACAAGCATATAACAACGAGGTCAGTACAACGGCTTTGTAGACCTTCAGTTTACTAGTGAGTCTAATACCTCTTCTCTCCCAAACTTTTCTTCAGAGCCTCACAAACACTGAGCTACCTCTGGCAATGCGTGCATCAACCTCATTGTCAATGTGTACATCCCTGGAAAGTACACTATCAAGGTAAGTGAACTTTAAGATTAGGGGTGGAAGGTGTGTTCAGGGAGGACTGGTCCTTTTCGGGGCTCCTTCCACCTTTGATTTCCACCTGTTCCATTCAACTCTCACCTGTGACTCCAAGAAGCTGCAGCATGTGTAGCGACCATACCTCAGTATTGTGCTATAGAAAATGATGAACTGGAGGATTTCAGAGAAGCCTGGAAGGTCTTATATGAACTGATGCTGAGTGAAAGGAGCAGAACCAGGAGAACTTTGTACACAGCAATAATCACAGTGTGAGAAGAATTTTTCTAGTAGACTTAGCCCTTCACGGCAATACACAAACCTAAAAAATTCCCAGTGGATTCTTGAGGCAAAATGCTTTCCACATCCACAGAAAGAACTATGGAATTGAATAGCAGAATGAAGCAGGCCATTTTCTCTTATGTTATGTTTTGTTTTTATTCATGGTTTCTCCTATTCATTTTAATTCTTCTATGCAACATGACTAAGGTAAACATGTATTTTAAAAATGTATGTGGAGAACCTATATGAGATTACATGCTGTCTCGGGGAAGGAGGTGGAAGGGAGGGACAGGCAGAGAAAGGGAGAGGGGAAATCTGAGATATGTGGAAGTTTTGTAGAAAATTGAACACAAATAAATTAATTTTAAAAGAAAGAAAGAAAGGAAAGCAAAAAAATGAGCAATACATCTTCGAGCACTGATGCAATTTGATGACAGCCCAGGACAAGTGGAGCACTCTGTATCAAAGAACATTTTTCAGGGCTTTTCACTACATGGGGCTACCAGAATTTGGAAATATCTTGTCTCATTCAATTGATTGATTTACTTTACATATATTTGGATGTTTCCATGCCTAATGAATATATTTTGTGCAAATGAATTAACAGTTGGTGGTACAGGTTATTCAAAATTATTTTATTTGTCTTGCATCTAATAATTTGGAGGCCCATTAGGGGTGGAGTTCTCTAAAGATAAGCACTTCATAAATTGTGGAGCTCCAGGACAGCTATGCCAATTATCTTTGTAAGGATTTCATAAAGGGAGAAAATGGACTACCAGGTCCAGGAAGAAGTCTCATTCTGGTGAGTTGTGGGTAATTGTCGTCCAGCAGTAAAACTTCATCCATTCTTTCAGGAAGTAAAGTGAGTATGAATAAGGGAGAGTGAACCTGTGGTTCAAGATATCACTGACCTATCCTTCCTATAAGCTCACAGTAAATAGACAATGGAATACTCTGCTATAAGGAATGAAGGACATGATGAATTTAAAGATATGTAGCAATATGTGACTTGTATTGTGGAAAATAAAAAGTTGAATGACAAGACATTTATTAAGTACATACTATGTGCCAAACACTATACCTAGTAATGAAGATGCAAATGCAAATGCAAGATAGTTTCTATTCCCAAAGAACTTACATTTATTCATTTTAAGAGCATGAGAGCTAGGGCTGTTGTGTTCTGGGAGGTTCAAGGATAATGAGGAAAACAATGGCTGAACCAATTGTCACACTTCAGAAATACTGCTCACATTGATTGAATTAGAGTTCTTATAATAGAAGTGGCAAGAAAAATCACAGAATTCTGAGAAATCGGTGCTATTTTTTGCTCCATTTTACAGTTGTGCTGCCCACAACAAAAAGGGAATAAGTGACTTGTCCAGGATCATGCTTTTAGTAGGTGTTTGAGGTTACATTTGAACTCATGTCTTCCAGAGTCTATTCCCAGTAGTCTATCCACTGTGCCACTTAGCTGCATTAGCATTCTGCATTGCAAAAACAAACAGAGAGACAGTCCCTCTCTATTCCTCCCTGCAATTCTATAGGAGAAGTCAACAGAAAAGGAAATTAAAGGTGGGGGAAGGCCAGCAGAAAGGGGTTAAAGGGGATACTCATAAAGCTGCATACTAGAGAAAGTATGGAGGGTCAGGAGGGCACCCTGAAGCGGAAAGAAGGCAAGTCTGGCCTTGTGTGTTCTCCCTAAAATAAACATTTTGAAAGAAGTCATGCAATAAGCGGGGGAAGGCTACAGGGGTGGAGGTTCTTCCAATGTGATAAACCCAATGGTGAAGTGCACTTCCAGGAGGAAGTTTCTGGGACATGTTAGAGAAAATCCAAAATAAGTATTTGAACTGAAGCCTAGAAAGAAAATAAGACCCAGGCTGTTCAAATGTTTGGGACTCCTTACTTCATCAGCCAGAGGGTTTCTAACTTCTCCTAGGTTTGTATGGGATTCAACAGAGATTGGGGTTAAGCATAGACACCTAATACATGGCCAGGGTGAGGCAAAGGCACGTACTCCAGAGAGGTCAGGCCAAATGGGTTCCTTCTGCACAATGTGATATTGAGTGGTCCAATTTAGAGAACAGAAGAGCAGCAATCGGGCAAAGAGTGGAGAAAGCACAGGGATGGAAACATACACTATGTTTGTCCTATTGAATCCACCACCAAGAACCAAGAGAAACTAGGTAAAATGAAATGGTCAGTATTATTGCCAGATGAATCATGTGGTGCATGATCTTTTGCCCAGTAAAGAGGTGGTTGATCATGGTGCAGATTGTTGCATACTCCATCTGATGTGGTCATTTTATTTGTTTATTTTGATTAGGCATTTTTTTTTTAAAGATATAAGTATTTTAAGAAAGTTATTTAAACTTAAATTTGATATGAAATTCGAATTATATTAATAAAATAGTTGAAATAAAGTGATTGTGTACCTGAAACTACTCTACCCATATACAGATAAAACCCACGATAATTGTTATATTATGTTCCTAACAATTTCCCTAACCAGTTACGCATTTATTTCATTCATATGATTATAAAGACTATGAAGAACTTACATTTTCCACCCAAATAAATGAAAAATCAATTTTACTTTAAATTTTTTAAGATATGAGTGACAGAGTAGTAGAATGTAGGAATCGTAATAACGAACATCTGCTAGTATGCCTTAATGGGCAGCTAGGTGGTATAATCCATAGATTTTTGGACGTGAAGTCAAGAAGTTTCACCTTCCAGAGTTCAGATCTAAATCTCCTCCTCTTGTTGGTTGTATGACCTTAGACAGTTCAGTTAACCTTTTTTTTGCCTCAGTTTCCTTATCAGTATCTGGACAAGAAAATAGCAAATAATTTCAGTTTCTTTACCAAGAAAACTCCAAAAGTGGTTATGAAGAGATGGACATGACTGAAAATACTGGACAATAACATGCATTTATATTTCTATAAACCTAAAAACAAGTCTCACGATATGATTTAGTTTTGCTTCTTTCCATCCAAAGACAATTGTCTCCTTGAAAATATTTATGGATTTTCGAAGTTTAGCTGGACACCAGGGATACTATCCCTGAAGGCAGGACCAAGGCTTTATATAATAGGCAGCATTCCAAGAGCTGACTTCCAGCCAAATGAGAATTTCATGATTGTTCTGAGATGATAGAGGATCTCTTAGAATCTCGTGCCTCTCCTAAGAAATTACTGAGTCATTGTACCTTCAGTGCTAAGGTGCTGTTTATCAGTTTGGAGTAACATGAGTCATGACAGCAAGTGTGAGCAAAGATCTCCTTTATTTTATATGAGACAAGAACAAGTAAGTTTCCATAGAATGGTCCTTCCTTCCTTTCCCATCCCTTCGCTTTCCCTCTCACATAGTCATTCTTATTTTATTTCCTGGAAAGAGATGCATGGTTTCAGAGTAATGTAGTTAGTGCAGTGAAGAGCTCCCTCTGCTAATGTAGATCATAACCTGTTCTGAAAATTCTCTCCTTAGACAAGTAACTGAGCACAGAGAGGCTGAAGGTCACCCAATTAATCTGTCAGAGGCAATAGCTGAACCTAGGTACTCCAAACATAGAAGCTACCTCTGTATCAACTGTGCCATGACACCACTCCTTCCATATTAATATATATCTGCATACACATATGCTTATATGAAAATGGAGATATCTAAGTATAGACAAGTATGTGCGCATAATATGAGTAGATGCCACACATTCATGTATAACGGTTATGATTATTATTGCTGTTTGTTTTTCATGTTTGAGGAGATCAATGACTTCACAGATAATGTCTTGACTCATGAGTGAATTAGATTTAAGTGAGGCAGAGTTGTACAGTCGTCAGCCTCACTCTTCCAATGAAAGTAGGGTGTAAAGAATTGTCTTTTGTCCTCAGAATTCAGAAGGAGTAGCGTTAAGAATGTGTGATCCTGTTCAAAGAGCTGAACTTCCCAATATCCAGGAAATTAGTTGATCAGCTTGCAGAAGAGGAAGTGATATGCCATTTCAGATGGTGTTTTCTTACCTGGAGTTCCATGCAGCAATAAAACCTTAAGTCTGGTCTATCTCTTTATCTGTCAATTTAGCTGTCTCTCTCCAAAGCATTTCTTTTAGTGATCTAATCCCATAAGTCAAAGTAGTTGGTATAGTTGTCCCATAGGTAGATATGCAGATAAAGTCAATATTGACAGTGTTTGCATACAGTCAAAGGAATAAAGATGATCAAAGACTTTTTAAAAAATTGCCAATATTTTCAAGGTTCAGATGGTCATGTATGGGATTAGTTGAAAGGGTGGTATCTTAACCTGAAAGAAAATGACTGGGATTTATATTAACTATATTCACATTTGTACTGTTTATATAAGTGTATGCATTCACACACACGTTACAATGCATTGTAACATGGGTGTACATACACACATATACCAATGTACACATGTTGCACACATATACAACCATACTCATATCTTTTTATGAAGGGCAGCTAGGTAGCACGGTGGATAGAATGCTGGGCATGGTGTCAGGAAGACTACTCTTTTTGGTCTCATTTGGATTTGTCTTGGCAAGGATACTGAAGCAATTTGTCATTTCCTTCTCCAGTTCATTTTATAAATGAGGAAACTGACGCAAATCAGACTAAGTGATTTTCCCAGGGTCATAGAGATAAGTAGCTAAGACTGGGTTTGAAATCGTGAAGACTCTTACTGATTCCCAGCCCAGTGCTCTAGCCACTCTACCACCTAGCTGACTCATGCCTTGCCCTCAAGAATGTCACAGTGGGGAAACTACAGTGTAATGTGAGAGTTGGTAAGAAATAATTTACGTTACATACATACATGAAATGCATCAGGTGTGGAGGTACTTGCTGCAGTCCATGCTACCAGGAAGCTAAAAGCGGGTGTATAAATGGGAGTAAAGGAATTCTGAACTACAGGGACACTAAAACTGATTTACTGTCCACACTAGGTCTGGCAAGGACATGGTAAGCTTCTCCACTAACCTTGTGTTGAAATTGGGGCCATGAGAGGCAGAGAGAGGGTTTGGGTGGAATATGGAGAAAGAGCAAAGGAATGGAGAGCAAGAGGAAGGAAAAAAGAGACAGAGAGTGGCAGAAAGAGGGACAGAAACAGGGACAGGTGGGTAGATGGAGGGAGAAGGAAGGGGCAGAGAGAGAGACAAAGAAACAGACAGAGACAGAGGAAGAGAAAGAAAGAGTGAGTGAAGGATACAGAAGGGGGAGAAAGATAGTCAGCAAGAAGGAGGGATGGAAGGAAAGAAATAAAGAAAAGGAAAGAAAGAAGGAGAGAAGGAAGGAAAGAAAGATTAAATGCAAATATTTAACAATTAAATGTAAAATACTTTCTGAAGTTGGGAGAAAGAATTGGAAACTGGGGGAAGAAAATCCATAAGGGACTCAAGTAGGTTGTGGCACCTAAATTGGGACATTCTGTGATACAAAAGTTAAAAGGGACGTAATTCCTGGCATGAGGCATAACTCTTGCAAGTATTCAGAAATCGGGTGTGGGGGTAGGACATGGTGGAATGCAATTCTCTGTTCAGGAAATACTGGCCAACTTGAAAGGAATATGGAATGGCAGAAGTCAAAAAGAAGCCAGGTCGGTGAAAGGCTTTAAGTGCCCAGCAACTTCATTTGCATTTTAACCTAGAGGATATAAGGAAGTACTAAATATTTTGAAACTGGAAAGTCAAGTGGTCAGATTTGGATTTTCAGGGAATCACTGGTTGTTTTGGAGAGACTGCACTGCATGAAGGAGCTCCTATGAGCTCTCTAAGTCAAGCAAGGACATGACTACAGTCTCCAAGGTGAGAGATTAACAGAACTTGAACTGGTGCAGTGTCCTTGGCAGTAAAAAGAAGCAAATTGCTATGAGAGATGTAGGAAAGTGATGAGAAGATTCGGGAACTGAGGATGCTAAAGGGTAGATAATTTGGTATAAATACATTAGGCACTGGAGTTTAAACATAAAGAAAAAAGACAGAGACAGACAGAAAGAGAGGGAGGGAAAGAGAGGGAGGGGAAGAGAGAATCACAAGCATTCATTTCAGAAAATAACATATTTAGTGCATAGGCCCTGATTGGTATCCTTTTCCTGAAATTGTATTTCTAATAATCTAATTTCACCTAACCTACGTTAAACAACTTATCCTCCAAAAACTGATCATAGGGGAAAATTCCTATTTCCATTGCCTTCACTAACACTCAACAGAGCCTTGAACTGACCCAATGATTCTGAAAAGTAATTTGGAATTATTCTTCGATATCCTTTAACAAAGAGATTTCACTTGTAAATGTATTCTACAAAGCAGCAAATGAAAACTTATAGACACATAAAACTTGTACCAGTGCTTAGTCTCTTCCGCCAAAAACCCTTATTAATTGATTAGGGAATGATGAATGAGAAGCAGAATAGAAAGGAGTCATACAATCTGATAGAAGAGCTGTTACATGAGTATACCTAAGAAAAAATATGTACAATGATTGCAACAATGACAAAGGAAAAAACTGGAACAGATTCATCCTAATTGAATGCTTGGAGACGATTACTAAGCTTGGTCTCAAAATGAGAAGAGCCAAGTCCTTTCATCAAATCTTTGTTGCAATGGAAAGGGACTGTGGGGAAGATACTATTCAAAATATGCCAAACTTTCTCAATGTATTGGCTGGTTTTATTGAACTCCATCCCCTTCGTTTGTGTGAGAAGAAAAGAATCAGGATTTGTTGAATGAAATGTTTTTAGGAAGTTATCAGTGGAGGGACATATTGGGAAATCAAGATTATCTCAAAGTATGTGCAAGAGTTACTTGAATTTAAACTTCAAAATCCTCAAACCCTGTAAAGGTAACAATTGAGTTCTACAATTTTCTTGTGCATATGAGATTTCTACTAAGTTGAATGTCAACTTGACATCTTGTGTAAAGTTTGGAGGATGAGACTAATCAGTGTGTTGTTCTTTTTTTTTTTTTTGGCAAACTCTTAGAGGATAAAAATATAAGCAATAATAGTAGCTGGAAATTATATATTGTCTATAATACATCAGTTACTATGTTAAATACTTTACACCTATTATCCCATTTGATCCTTTCAAGAGCCATGAGAGGTGGATGTTATCATTATTCCTATTTTAGAGTTTGGACAACTGAGGCAGTGCTGAAGTGACTTATTCAAGGTCCCACATCTGAAAAGTGTCTGAAATCGGTTTTGAACCCAGTACTTCCTGACTTCAGACACAATGCTCTATACAGTATGCTGCCTGGATTCCTGGAGGCCATTGAAATCTAACTTCACTGGCTCATCATGGAATGAAGGTGACTATAGATATTCAAATACACTGCCATCAGCCACAATCCTGAATGACTTTGGATGTGAGGTCAGGGATGCACTGAATATGTGTGGAATGGAAAACAATGTGATGCAATTTTTCATCAGGTTAGCTGCATGGCAGTGAAATCATCATTGACATCAAAGTTCAAAGAGGCTGGAATTTTTGCTCCATAATATCCAGGTTCTGATCTGAGTTGTTAAACGATTATCCACAACAAGGAGAGAAGTCTTGGGTCCTTAATGTAACCAACAGGAGTTTATAAAGGAACATGGATAACAATTTTAGCCTCCTAAAGGAACCAACATATTATTCAAAATGTCTTATGTGCCAACAATAGTACAAAGTAGAATGTCTTCTGTTTTCAAATTATAGTTTTCCCTTGCTCCTCACGTCACTGGATAAAAGATTCAGGAAATGTTTAACTTTACCATTGTGAGTGATTTTTTCCTCATGGGGTTTTCGGATATCTGAGAGCTGCAGATCATCTGTTCTTTGATTTTCTTACTGATTTTCTGGGGTACCCTGTTGGGGAACCTGCTTATTGTCATTGTGACCACTATTGACAGGCATCTTCACACCCCCATGTACTTTCTCCTGAGGAATTTGTCCATTGTGGATGCCTGCTACATAACTGTCATTCTCCCTAGAGCATCCATCAACTCTCTGCTGAATAGCAGGGCCATCTCGAAGAGTGAGTGTGTGACTCAAGTGTTCCTTGTGCTTTTCCTCAGTTATATAGAGTTGACCTGCCTCGCCATCATGACCCATGATCGCTATGTTGCCATATGCCACCCACTCCACTACGCAGTGATCATGAGTCCCCAAGTCTGTATGCGGATGACTTTAACATGCTTGCTTACTGGTCTCTTATATGCAGGCTTTCACACTGGTTACACATTTCATTTGTCTTTCTGCCAATCCAATGTGATCCATCAGTTCTTTTGTGACATTCCCTCTTTACTCAAACTCTCTTGCTCTGATACCTTTAGTAATGAAATCATTACAGTTGCCTCTGGACTGGGAGTTGGAGGTGGCTACTTTATCTGCATCGTTGCTTCATATACTCAAATATTCTCCACTGTGCTCAAGTTTCCAGTGAAAGAAGACCAAAGAAAAGCCTTTTCTACCTGCATCCCCCACATCATTGTTGTATTGGTGTTTCTGATTTCAGCTTTTTATGTGTACCTTCAGCCATCTTCAGTTTCTGCATCCATTGCGGACATGGTTCTTTCTGCGGTCTATTCTGTAACACCACCCTTCTTGAACCCCATCATATACAGTCTAAGAAACAAACAGATAAAAGAAGCTGTGAAAACAGTAGTAAAGAGAAATATTTTTCCTAGAAGATAACAAAAGCTATAGATCTCTAAGTTTTCCAGTCTTCTTACACTTTGGTTATATACTTCCACTTTTCCCATATTTCCCTCTATATGTTCTGTGATCCAGTGAGAGTGTCTTTTTGTTATTCCTTCCACACAACAATCCATTCCTTAGCCGTGGGCATTTCCATTGACTGTCGCACTACTTGAAATGTCCTTTCTTATTGTCTCTGCCTTCTGTCTTTTCTAGGTTCCTCCAGGAGAAAATCCAAATCCCATTCTCTACAGGAGGCCTTTCCTCCTTTACCTCCTTCACTATTAGTGACTTCTCTTTGATCCTTCGCCATTAAAGTGTTTATATCTTACTTGTAAATAGTCCTTTACAAGTTTTCTCATCTATCAGAAGAGAAGACATTGAATATAAACCCTGGGTCAATGATTTTGCTTATTTTTGCACCAAAGTCTTTTGAAATCTCTTCTCTCCAACCCCATGGTTTATACGGACCCATGAGTGGCTTTTTCAAAAGATATTTAGAGCTAATGGTTCCTTCCATCCTCAGAGATGGCACACTCTTGCACACTCCAGCCATGCTCCCTGTTTAAGAACATTTAATCAGGATTAGAACTTCTACATTTGATTTCTCAAAAATGATGTACTTTTCTTCAAGTAAAGTAAAAAATCATTTCCTTTCCTGTTTGTAGAGGAGAGAACATTCCAGTAGGTGTCTGGGTATTTGAAGCCCTCCCTCTCACTAATTTATCATGCCACTTTGTCACAATTGGAATTTGTTTTCGAAGTTCTTCATGTCCTCTTTCATTCCAGGTGTCATTTATTATACTACAACGTTACATATATTTTCCCCTTACATCGACCTTCACCCAAATTTCCTCCACTGTGATTGCTAAATCTGGTTGCTGGTTTACATAATATAAATGTTTCTTCATATACCATGCAATCGTCATACCCCTACCTTTTTTACACCTTTTAAATAAGACATGTGAATCTATATTTCCATTCACAAGACTAATTCCATGGAATCCTTTCATTTTCGGTATATAGGACATATTCAATTAATTCTTAGTGATACCCATGAGGTCAAATGTGTCTTCTAGGATTCAGATCTCCAATTCATGTAATTTGCCTTTTAGATTTTTAGCATGCATAGACTATTATTATTATTAGTAGTAATAATAATAATAATAGTAATATAAAACATTGATATATCACTTTCACTTTTGCTAATCATGCGTTAAACATTATTTTGCTTTATCCTGAAAAGAAATATTGCTGCCAAATTCCACAGCTATCAAGTGAAGGAGAAAACCCTACAGGAAGGCAGAAAGAAACCATTCAAAAATCGAGGAGCTACAGTCAGGATCACACAAGACTTTGCAGCTTCTACATTAAAATATCGAAGGAATTGGAATATGATATTCTGCAAGACGCAGGAGCTGGGACTGCAACCAAGGATCAATTCCCCAGCAAAGATCAGCATAACATTTCAGGAAAGGAGATGGACGTTTGATGAAACGAGGGATTTCCAAACCTTCCTGGGAAAAAAGGCCAGAACACAATAGAAAATTAGATCTTCAAATGCAGATCTCAAGAGAGGTATAAAAACGCAAACAGCAGAAAAGAAAACTTGTTACTCTATTTGGGGAAACTGTTTACCTTCCCATGAAGGACATGGAAGAATATGATGCTTGTTAATCTTGAGAATTGTGAAACTATTGTGAAATATAAAAGGGATATACAGAGATAGAGGAAATGAGTATAAAATAAATTATGTTATGATAAAAATGTGATTTAAGCATGCAAAAGTATTGTAATAGGAGATGTAAAAAGGAGGAAGCAGAAAAGGGTAAATTACATTACTGGAAGAGGTAATACATTATATTACATTAGAAGGAAAGAACAGAGGGAGATGAGTATTGTTTGAGAGATGCTCTCATCTGATTTGGTTCAAGAAGGGAACAAAAACTTGATTAAGTATATAAATCTAACTAGCTCTATACGCAGTAGGAGAGGAAAGGAGAAAGAAAGGGGAGGGGAGGCTAAAAGAGGGAAGAAGTAGAAAAGGTAAAGGATAGTAAAAGGGAGGGAGGCTAAAAGAAGGAAAGCTGTGAGAGGTGGTGGTCAAAAATTAAAACTCTGTTGTGGAGGGGAAGGGAGAAGGGAGAATTAAAAGCACAAACTGTGGGAAAGAGGATAGAGGGAAAGACACAAGTAGGAATCATAGCTGTGAATGTAAATGGGATGCATTGTCACATAAATGGACAGGGAGATGAATAGCAGAATGGATTAAAAGCCATAATCCAACAGTATGTTGTTTTCAAGAAACACATTTGAAACAGGGGGATACACACAGGGTAAAGGTTAAAGGCTGGAGCAGAATATATTGTGCTTCAGCTGATGTAAGAAAAGCAGGGGTAGCAATCTTATCTCAGACAAAGCAAAAGAAAAAATAGATGTAATCAAAAGAGGTAAGGAAGGAAACTATATCCTGCTAAAAGGCACCATAGGCAATGAATCATTATCATTACTAATTTCTTAGAAGAGAAAGTTAAGAGAGTTACAAGAAGAAATAGACAGAAAAACTATATTACTGGGGGACCTCAACGTCTCCCTCTCTGAATTGAGAAATCCAACCTTAAAATAAACAAGAAAGTGCCAATAACTAGTGCAGCAGAGGCACTGTGGTTATCGAACATAAAGAAAGAAGAGTAGGTGGGCTATGCTAGCCTGTACTATCTGTACATGACTGCTTTATTGATCTGAGTGTCAAGATTTATACACTCTTTTAATCAAGCAAGAAAGGTTATTACCATGAGAACATTTTTAGTTTTCATCTTTTACTTCCATATTTTAGTTCCCTCTGTGTAACAACGTAGGGGGATGCAGTCAGGGTCAGGATGATCTAATCCTTGCTTATCAGTAGTGGAATGGTGAACCAGTCCTGAGAACATCAGATTTTACGCTAGTATAAGTTTCAAGTAAAACTTGGGCAGCACCTCACATTCTGGAATCCATCAGCACTGGCCCTCTACGTCTCCCCCTTTTTTCCTTGCAAGTAATTATAGTACATGTAGGTTTCTGCCAGTTTTGACAAGAAACGGATGTAGCTTCACAAGGCTGTTAAAGAGAAATGTGATGTTAGAATTGGAATTGGGGCCCAAGTACAAGAACCAAGGCACCCCATGATTCACCTCCTTAAACAAACAAGATCTTTTGGGATAAGGGATGAAGGTTTTGGCTCCTGAAACTGCTTCCTCGTGAGACTGGGCTTAGAGCTGTCCCTGCCTCATAGGGTCCCCACACTGGAAAGGTTGGGTCTGTAGCTAGCGTGATGTCAGGTTCAGAGGGTGATGGGTCATGGTCTTGGACAGTGAGTGATATACAGCCAGAGCTGTCATCTGCAGGTAGAGGGCATTGAACCTAGAAGAAGCAAACAAAGGCCAAAAAAGGACCAGAAGGGGTTAAATATGGGTTGGTATATTTTAGGTAGGACCATCTCAAGTTTTATTGGTCTATTAATTATCAACTCACGTTTTATCATTTTTCTTCCTTCTGAAAATATTTTCTCACACTCTCTCAACATTCTTAAACCATCTGAGACTGGTGCAAAGGTTTCCAGAGCAATTATCTGGGGAGGACTTGGATGTTCCCCACTTGTCCCAACCTTCTTATCTGCTTTCCATATTTTCAATCAGACCTTTATTTATCTTACAAAATCTCTTGAACCCATTGTTTAGACTGCTTCACTTTCCTTTATATTTCTGCCCTAGACAGGAAAGTTCACAAGCTATACTCTTCACTACCATTGCTGTATTGTATTAAACAAAAGAGGTTTCTGATTTGAATCACACAAATGAATAGATGTTTATCGTTGTTTCACAGGCTTGTTTATCCCTCCCTGATTATATTCACTCTGGAAGAAAAACTTTAGAAATTGAGTTGTGCATAAGTTCAAACAGTAATTTTAACTCTTGTTTAGGCCATGGAATGACAAATTTCTTTCTTAGGGCTGATAACATTACCCACATGGATGGTTTCCAGGGGCCTTAGCAGTTTTACAAAATAAAGGGAATTGTCAAGGACTCCATGCCTGCCAACCCTCAGACAGACAGGAGGACTCTTCCGAATGGGCAGAACCAATCTAAATAAAGTTTTCATTTAGTTCCTGTCTTTCCATATGCAGTAATCAATTAACACTTTTAGGCTTAGCATTAAACAGTAACTCCAAATAACTTAGTTAACAATCATACAGCTTTTATAAATGATAGCCAAATTGTTTTAGCTGTAACTTCTTTAAAGAGGAAAAGGTGAAAATACCTCGCTTTCTAAATGTCAATTACAAAACATTATAAGGCAAGGTTAGTAGGATTGATAAAATTTAAAATAACATAACTGGTTTTACACAATTTTCCCAAAATCTTTAAGTTTCAACAAAATTCAAATCAAAAATTGTTTTCTCTAACACCATTTCTATATTACAGTGGTCACTCAATTTTTTACAATACAAGAGATTTTTCAAATTAGGGGTACCATGTTACACTTAAAATACGACCAGAATGACTACTTTTTAGTTATTTCCCATTCTATAAAACTTTTCTCTTTTAGTTGAGGCATGAAATGATTAAATGCTAGTCAGTCTACTTCTCTTATATGAAGGAAAAAAGTTTCCCTGATTTTTTCTTGTCTTTCTCCCCACCTTCAAAACCTGGCCAGGGTTAGAAGATAGAAAGTGAGAGACAATTTTACCAACAACTTTCCAACAATTTCCAACACTTTTATTCATTCCTTAAACTTCGTACCCATGTTGTTCTCCTAGTGGGCTTTGATTAAAGCTACTTTAAAACTGCACATGCATTATTTCCCTGTATTTCTGATGTGAAACTGCCTTTAGCAATCATATAAACTAAATAATACAAGAATTATTTTCTTTCTTTCTCTCTCCCATTCTACTCCTCGATGGTGCAGCAATCAGAAGCAGAGGAAGAGGGGGAGGGAAAGAGATAACTGCATTCCATAGTCCAACTGCAGAGGAGCTGGCTGCATTAATCACACAGACACACAGAGACAGAACTCATATACAGAGAATGAAAAGAAGAATCCAAAAACTGAGAAGAGATTGTGATAGGAAAGTAATCCCCCAAGAGAGCCTAGTTATTTACAAGATTTCCCCAACTTTCAAAATTCTGTGTGCATTACTGGTTGGGGCAGCTACTCCACTTTCACTTCTTGGCCCTGTTCTGGGTTCCAATTGCCAGCAAGTGGCGGATCAGAGGAGCGTTGGTTATAAAAAAGAAGGAGGCACCAGCACGTGGGCTAGGCAAGGCTGTACCATCTGTACATGACTGCTTTATTAATCTGAGGGTCAAGATTTATACACTCTCTTAAGCAAGCAAGCAAACAAGAAAGGTTATTCTCATGAGAACGTTTTTAGTTCACATCTTTTGCTTCCATATCTTAGTTCCTTTTGCATAACAACCTCGCGGGAAACGATCTCATCCTTTCTCATCAGGAGTGGAATGGTGAGCCAATTCTGAGAATATCAGCCTTTACACTAGTACAAGTCTCAAGTAAAATCTGGGCAGCAGCAGGTTTGCAGGTGCCCTCAACCCACAGGCACCATAGGTCAGTGACAGGGTTTTTTCAGCTGGCCAGGAAGGGAGAAGGACCTTCCCATAGCTCTGGCCTTAGGCAGTGGCCACGGAGGTCACATCGGGCAGGCAGCAGTTCCTACAGTAACCCCTACAGCAGTTGGCATCCATTGTTGGATCCTAAAACCCCTGGGGGCACTGAGCAGTCCATTCTTACCTCAGCCCTGTGTAGAGGCCCTGTGGGAGCTGATCTTTATTTCACACTGAATGTCAGCCCTGTCCCCACAGCTTAACTGAATCTAAGCCCCCAGTGCTGGCTTGGTGGAACTGGAGGCCAGGTGGCTGTGGAGAGGAAGCTCTGCTAAGATTCTGGGCACAAAAATCTCTCTCTGCTCCCAGACCAGTGTAGGTGCTTGATTGTGCCACCTAGGAAGAACTGAGATCTTATAGATTCCCAGACTATACCCTACTCTTGACAAAGGAACCAAAAGTCAAGTAACTAGTTGGGAAAATGCCCAAAAGAGGGGAAAAAGTAAGATTATAGAAGGTTACTTTCTTGGTGAACAGATATCTTTTCCCATCCTTTCCCATGAGGAAGAACAATGCTTACCATCAGGGAAAGACATAAAAGTCAAGGCTTATGTACCCTAAACATCCAAAATAAATATTCAGTGGTTTCAGACCATGGAAAAGCTCAAAAAGGATTTTGAAAATCAAGTAAGAGACGTGGAGAAAAATTGAGAAGAGAAATGACAGAGATGCAAGAAAAGCATGAAAAGCAGATCAACACCTTGCTAAAGGAGACCCCCCCAAAAAATGCTGGAGAAAATAACACCTTTAAAAATAGGCTACCTCAATTGGCAAAAGAGGTTCAAAAAGACAATGAGGAGAAGAACGTTTTAAAAAACAGAATTAGCCAAATGGAAAGGGAGGTTCAAAAGCTTACTGAAGAAAATAGTTCTTTAAAAATTAGAATGAAACAGATGGAGGCTAATGACTATATGAGAAACCAAGAAACCACAAAACAAAACCAAAAGAATGAAAAAATGGAATATAATGTGAAATATCTCATTGGAAAAACAACTGACATGGAAAATAGATCCAGGAGAGACAATTTAAAAATTATGGGACTACCTGAAAGCCATGATCAAAAAAAAAGCCTAGACAAGAATCATAGAATTTCAGAGTGAAAGGAATCTCAGTGGCTATCTAGTCTAAGCCATTGCTCAGAGAGAATGCCCAACATATCCAGACTGCAAACGATCATCTAACATCTGTTTGAAGACATTCAATGAGTAGGAGCTTCCCAAGACTCCCAAGACTTCCCAATATATTTGGGCATAATTCTATCCACCCCTGGGTTGTGCCCTCCTTTCTGTCAGTCTCCCACCACCACCTTACTTGATATCCTCTTTTCTTACTTCCCTGACACATAAGATAAATTTCTGTATTCTACTGATTGCATATATTATTTCATATTTGAGCCAATAATGATGAGAGAAAGGTTCAAATAATGTTTTTCACCCACCCTCCCATCTTTCCCTCCAGTGCAAGGGATTTTTAGTGCCTCTTCATTTAAAATAATTTGTCCATTCTGCCTCTTTCATCCTTCTGCATAAAAATGTATCCCTCTTTCTTATTCCTTATTGTTTTATATCATTCCCTCAAATTAACCTTATAGTGTACCCCTGTCTATGGATGTTTCTGCTAGCTCTACTAGAAGTAACATAATTTTTAAGAATTAGAAGTACTGTCTTCTTGTGAAGAGATATAGAGAGTTTAGCTCTATTTAATCCCTAATGTTTTCTTTTCGCTTTTTACCTTTGTAGGTTTCTGTATTTGTATTGGTCTTTGTATTGGCTTCTGGTCTTCTACTTTTGAAAACTTGAAATCCTATTTCATTGAATTAAAATTTATTTTCCCTTTCATGTATCCTGCTTGATTTTTGTGGGTCATTCTTACTTAGTCCTAGGTCCTTTACTTTCTAGAATGTCATGATCCATGACCTCTGATCCTTTGATCTTTCATCTACCAAGTCCTGGGTAATCCTGAGAGTGACTCTCTGATATTTGAATTGTTTCTTTCTGGTCAATTGTAGTATTTTTTACTTGATCTGATAGTTCTTAAATTTGACTTATAATGTTCCTTGGAGTTTTTATTTTGGTATTTCTTTCTTGAGGTGATCAGTGTGATCATTAAATACCAACTTTCTACTCTTGCTTCAGGAAATCACATCAGTATTCCTTGATAATTTTCTTGAAACTTACTATCTAGCTCTTCCTTTTGACTATGGCTTTCAGGTTTTCCAATAATTCTCATATTGTCTCTTCAGAATCTATTTTCCAGTTTGGCTGTTTTTCACATGAAATATTTTACATTTTCTTCTATTGTTTTCATTTTTTTGATTTTGTTGATTCTTTGCTCACCCAGGCATTATCTTGTACTTGCCCAATCCTAATTTTTAAGGTATTATTTCCTTCAATTAATATATGTACTTTTTTCAGCACTGGGTTGTTTGTTACTGAGACATTTTCAGGAATGCTTGCGATCTTTTCTGTCCACCTATTATACTGTCTATCTGTTTTATCCAATTAGTACCTGTTACTCCAAAAAGACATTACATGCACAGAAGCCACCCTATAATAAACCATGTTGGTAGACAAGGTAAGTAAGATCGAAGATAACCAAGGAGTGTCAGATCTGTTGGTGATTTAAGGGAATGTTTGTACCAACAAGGTCAAGACTTCAACTGTTGAAAAGAGTGGATGAGGACAATTTGTTCCAACAGCTATGAAGGCAGTTGAAGCAGGTTCAATGGAGCCACTACAGCTTGGTTAGACAATGAAGATGCTGTGGTCACTCACTGTATCTTGAGTTATCACCAGTCATTTTGATTATGTCCTGCCACTTGACTGCGATGACGCTGGAGTAGATAGTGAAGCTGATGAATTCATGCAACTCTGTCTCAAAAAATTCTGTTTTCTGAATGAATGAATGTACATCTCCTTAAAATTTTCACTATTTGACTTATCTCAAAATCTTGTCTCACTCGTCAAATGATGAAGCAGCAGGTGCAGATACGCTGGGAGCTCAAAAGAAACAGAAGATGCCTAAATTTAGAGAATTCATCCCAAATGCTCACAGAGAGTATTTGTGCACCAATTATGGTACAGCATTCTGATCTGGCACTGGTATGATCAGCCCCAGTTGGACACATTGAACTTGGTTAGACACCAAAGACACCAAGGTCATCCAGTGCATCCTGAGCCATCAGCAGCTGTCTTGACCCTATCCTGCCACTGGACTATGTTGACTCTTGAGGAGAGAATGAGGCTGACCATTTCTTGCGATTCTGTGTCACTTAAATCTAATTTACCCACTGATCAAAAGATATCACCCATTAAACACCTCTCACATAAATATCACTCTTAGAGAGTTTTTCCTTGACTAACAACCTGACTTTCCCAGAGTCAGGGAAATACATGAAAAGGACCATTTGTTATACAGTAATGATAAAAGTGAATAAAAAATGTCTTCTAAACTTTACACACAGTGTTTTCTTAATAATCACTGCTTGATACATCGTTTCATTTCCCTTTGGCTCCTTGGATTCTGCAAATGTCTAACTTTACCACCACTGTTAATGAATTTCTCCTTATGAGATTTTCTGACAGCCGGAAACTGCAGATCTTATATTCTTTGCTGTTCTTTCTCATTTACTCAGCAGGCTTGATGGGGAATCTCCTTATTGTCGTTGTCACAACCTTTGACAGAAAACTCCACACCCCCATGTACTTTTTCCTTAGGAATCTTTCCATCGTGGACGCCTGCTTCATATCAATAACTGTTCCCCAGGCATCCTTTAACTCCCTGGTGAACAACAGAGCTATCTCAGTTACTGGATGTGCAGCTCAGATATTCCTTGTGATTTTCATGGCATATGTTGAGCTTACTTTGCTCACTGTCATGGCCCGTGATCATTATGTTGCCATATGCCACCCACTTCTCTATCCAGTGATTATGAATCCCCGAGCATGTATGCAGATGTCTTTGTCATGCTTGTTGACTGGCCTTATTTATGCAGGGCTCCATACTGGTTACACATTTCAGTTGTCTTTCTGCCAGTCCAATGTGATCCACCAGTTCTTCTGTGATATCCCCTCTCTACTC
This sequence comes from Notamacropus eugenii, assembly GCF_028372415.1. Taxonomy (NCBI): domain Eukaryota; kingdom Metazoa; phylum Chordata; class Mammalia; order Diprotodontia; family Macropodidae; genus Notamacropus; species Notamacropus eugenii. The sequence continues at coordinate 15,953,434 of NC_092876.1, read as the reverse complement.
AAGATCTCTTGCTCAGAAACATTCAGCAATACGTTATCCTTACTTGCCGCTGGTCTGGTGATTGGAGGTGGCTGCTTTGTCTTCATAGCTGCCACTTACATTAGCATATTTTCCACTGTGCTCAAATTTCCGGTGAAAGAAGACCAAAGAAAATCCTTCTCTACTTGTCTCCCCCACATCATTGTGGTTTCTTTATTCCTTATTTCATCCTCTTATGTGTACTTACAACCACCTTCAGATTCTGGGTCCATTAAAGATATAATTCTTTCAATATTCTATTCCATAATACCTCCCTCCCTGAACCCTATTATATATAGTCTACGGAATAAGCAGATAAAAGAGGCTTTAAGAATGGTAATGAAGAGAAAGCTTTCGTTAAAGGAATAAAGGATAAACTGTAATTCTTTCCCAATGTTGTTGAACCTAATTCCTCTATATATGAAAAGTCCTTTATATATATATATGTTTTGCTTGTGATTTTTGTGGGTTTATATGTCACCATTTGTATTGTGGTGGATACTCATTGGTCTAAATGAGTCAAAAGTTACTAGAATTGACTCTGATAATATGAATATCAGGAACACCTTTTTTTTTTTTTTTAACATTTTGAGGTAGAAAGTGCATGTCCCTGTCACTCTCCTACTCAGAAAGTCCATTAGCTTCCTGCTGCTTGTGGGTTTGAATGCAAGCTAAAATGTATAAAAATTAATGTCTTTCACGCTGCAAATTACACCAAACATTCAAGACTAGATGTGAAATAACAAATGGACTAACCGCCCAATGACAAGATGAGAAAAAAAAATTATTTGTGTTATTTTGATTATGCAAATCATTTATTTCTTTATTTCTTTAAATTAATTTATTTGTTTTCTATTTTCTATAATCACTTCCATCTGTCTTAGATTTTGTTCCCCTCCATCCCGCCTCTGTTCCCTTCCCTCCTCTTCCCTCCCTGACACAGTGCGCAATCTTATATAGGTTCTACACATACATTCTTATTAAATACATTTTTATCTTAGTCACATTACATAAAAGAATAAAAATGAATGGGAGAAGACATGAAAAACAAAACAAAACAAATAGCATATCACAAGAGAAAATAACCTGCTTCATTCTGCAATCCAGTTCCATAGTTCTTTTTCTGGATGTGGAAAACGTTTTGACTCGACTCTACTGGAAATTTTTTTAGGTTCTTGCATTACTGTGAAAGGTAAAGTTTACCAGGAAAATTCCTCCCACACTGCAGTTGTTGCTGTATGCAAAGTTCTCCTGGTTCTACTCCTTTCACTTTGCATGAGTTCATATAAGTCCTCCTAGGCTTCTCTGAAACCTTCCTGTTAATCATCTCTTATAGCACAATAGTATTGCTTTATATTCAAATACCACAGCTTTTTTGATCATTCCCCAATGGATGGACATCCCCTTGACTTCCAGTTCTTGGCCACCACAAAGAGAGCTGCTATAAATATTTTTGTACATGTGGAACCCTTTCCTATTTTTGTGATTTCTTTGGAATACAGTACTAGAAAGGATATTGCTGGGTCAAAGGAAATGTACATTGTTAAAGCCCTTTGGACATAGTTGCAAATTGCTCTCCATAATGGTTGGATCAACTCACAACTCCACCAACAATGAATTAGTGTACGAGCTGTCCTCCATCTTTTCCAACATTTATCATTTTACTCTTTTTTGATGTTAGCCTGATACACGTAGTGTGTAACCTCAGAGTTGTTTTGATTTGCATCTCTCTAATCAATAGCGATTTAGAGCATTTTTTCATATGGCTAGAGGTAGCTTTATTTTCTTCCTCTAAAAACTGCCTGTTCTTAACCTTTGACTATTTATCAGTTGGGGAATAATTGCATTATTGTACATTTGACTCAATTTTCTATATATTTTAAAAATGAAGCCTTTATCACATACACTGGTTGCAAAAATTCTTTCCCAGTTTTTTGCTTTCCTCCTAATATCTGTTGCATTGTGTTTGTTTGTGCAAAAACTTTTCAATTTAATGCAATCAAAAGTATACATTTTGTATTTCATAATGTTCTCTATCTTTTGTTTGCTCAAAAATTTCTCCATTCTCCGTAAACCTGACAAATGTACTATTCCTTGCTCCCCTAATTTGTTTACATTATCAATAATTATACCTCGATCATATATCCATTTGGACTTTATTCTTGTGGATGGTGTCAGGCATTGTTCTACGTGCAGTTTTCATCACAGTGCTTTCCAGTTTTCCCAGCACTTTTTGTCAGTGTGTTCTTATTCCAGAAGCAGGAATATATAGATTTATCAAACAGTAGATTGCTATATTTACTGACTACTGTGTCTTGAGTACCTAACATATTCCACTGGCCTACCCCTCTATTTCTTAGGCAGTACCAAGTGGTTTTGATGATTTCTGCTTTCTAACAAACTTTTTGATCTTTTAGGGCTAGGCCAGCTTCCATAGCATTTTTCATTAACTCCCTTGACATTCTGGACTTTTTGTTCTTCCAGATGAATTTTGATATTATTTTCTCAAGGTCTAGAATATAATTATCTAGTAGTTTGTTTGGTATGGCACTGAATAAGTAAATTGCTTTAGATAGAATTGTCATTTTTATTATATTAGTTCTGCCTCCCAAGGATCAAATGATGTTTTCCCACTTACTTAGATCTGAATTTACTTATGTGAAAAATGTTTTGTAATTGTGTTCACATAATCCCTGGGTTCATTTCTGGCAGGTGTGCTCTGAGATATTTTATAGTGTTGAAAGTAGCTTTAAATGGGATGTCTCTTTCTATCTATGCCTGTTTGACTTTGTTAGTGATATGAGGAAATGAATATGATTTCTGTGGTTTTATTTTGTAACCTGCTAATTTGCCAAAGTTGTTTATTATTTCAGTTAGTTTTTAACATGATTCTCTTGGATTCTCTAAGTATATCATCATATTATTTGCGAAGAGTGACAACATAGTTTCTTCTTTGCCTGTTCTAAGTACTTCAATTTTTTTTTTCTTCTCTTATTGCTAAAGCTAATGTTTCTGGAACCATATTGAATAACAGTGGTGGTACTGGACACCCTTCTTTCACCCCTGATCTTACTGAAAATGCACCTAGATCATCCTTATTAGATATAATGCTTGCTGATAGTTTTAGGGAGATATTGCTTGTTATTTTATGGAAGTCTCCATTTATTTCCATGCTCTCCAGTTTTTTCAGAAGGTATGGTTGTTGTACTTTGGCAAAACCTTTTAATGCATCTATTGAGATAATCATATGGTTTCTGTAAGTTTTGTTGTTGATATGATCAATAATGTTGATTAATTTTCCTAATATTGAACCAGCCCTACATTCCTGGTATAAATCCTACCTGATCATAATGTATTATTCTCATGATAAGTTGCTACATTCTTTTTACTAATATCTTATTTAAAATTTTTCCACCTATATTCATTTGAGAAATTGGTCTATAATTTTCTTTCTGTATTTTGATTCTTTATGGTTTATATATAATAAATATGTTTCTATCATAAAAAGAATTTGGTAGGACTTTTTCTTTACCAATTTCTCGAAATATTCTTTACGGTATTGGAACCTTGTAAAGAATTCACTTTTAAATCCCTCTGGATCCGGAGATATTGTCCTATGAAGTTCATTGATGGCCTATTCAATTTCTTTTCCTGAGATGTGGTTAACTATGCATTCAACTTCCTATTCTGTTAATCTGGGATATTTATCTTTTCAAATATTCATCCATCTCACTTATATTATGAAACTTATGAGGATGCAATTGGGCAAAGTAATTTCTAATTATCCTTTCAATTTCCTCCTCCTTGGGGGTGAGTTCACTCTTTTCACATGTGATATTGGTAATTTAGGTTTTTTCTTTCATTTTTTAAATTCAATTGAACAAAGGGTTATCGATTGTAAATTTTTTTCATAAAAAACTAATCTTTGAGGGGGGCAGAGCCTAGAGGGAAGAGTAGAAACATGGACCTACACTAGGTCTCCCCCAGGTCCATAAAGTATCTGTAAAAATGACCAGAAACAAATTCTAGAGTAGCAGAAGCTACAAAATGACAGAGTTAAAGATATTTCCTGTCCAAGACAGCATGGAAGGCCAACAGAAAAAGTCTATCACTCAGAGCAGAGTAGAGTGCATCCCATCCTTGGTGCGTGCCTCTGATGGGACTGGAGCAGGCTTTAGGATGCAGACTCATGGGTAGCATCTGCAGTTCCCATATTTCTCAACCCCAAAACGACAAGGACAACTTCAAAGGTCATTAAGAAAACTCTTTCACCTGGGAGTGAGAGGAGTGCCATCTGGTCCTGGCCCCAGGGCAGTGGCAGCCACTGTGGCCTCAACATCCACTTTTGGAACCCTTGGCCTGAAGACCCTGGGGGAAGAGAGTGACTGATTTGGGTCTCACGTCTGAGTAACGGACCTGGAGTGAGGAAGAGCTTTGGCATGGTGGAGCTGGTGGTGACTATGGAGAGGGAATCATACTCATAGATTCTGGACACAAAAAAATGCTTGTGGTTGCTCCAAGCCTAGAGTGCAGGCCAGGAGAGGAGCAAATTCCTCTTGCTTAATTGCTCCACCTTGAAGGAACTGAAAACGTACAGTTCCAGATAGTATACCGTTCACTTAACAAAGGACTCAAAAGTCAAGTAAATGGCTGGAAAAATGTCCAAAAAGGGTGAAAAAATAAGCCTATAGAAGGTTACATTCTTGACTAACAGGGATATTCTTCCGTCATTTTGGATGAGGAAGAAAAAAGCATACCATCAGAAGAAGGCATAAAAGTCAAGTCTTCAAAATCCAAAACCTCCAAAAAATGTATGCAATGGTCTCAGGCCATGGAAGACCTATAAAAGGATTTTGAAAATCAAGCAAGAGAGGTGAAGGAAAAATTGGGATGAGAAATGAGAGTGATGCAAGAAAATCATGAACAGAGAGTCAACACCTTGCGAAAGGAGACCTAAAATAATGCTGATGAAAAAAACACTTTTAAAAATAGACTGACCCAAATGGCAACAGAGGTTCAAAAAGCCAATGAGGAGAAAAATGCTTTAAAAAGTAAAATTAGCCAAATGTAAAAGGAGCTTCAAAAGCTCACTAAAGAAAATAGTTCTTTAAAAATGAAAATAGAGCAGATGGAAGCTAATGACTTCATTAGAAACCAAGAAATTACCAATAAAAACCAAAAGAATAGAAAAAATGGGAGATAATACGAAATATTTCATTGGCAAAACAACTGACCTGGAAAAAATATCCAGGAGAGACAATTTAAAAATTATGGGACTACCTGAAAGCCATGATCAAAAAAAGGAGAGTAGACATCATCTTTCATGAAATTATCAAGGAAAACTGCCCTGATATTCTAGAGACAGAGGGGAAAATATTGAAACAATGAACCGATCACCGCCAGAAAATGACCCGAAAAGAGAAACTCCTAGGAATATTGCAGCCAAATTTGAGAGTTGCCAGGTCAAGGAGAAATTATTGCAAGCAACTAGGAAGAAACAATTCGAGTATTGTGGAAATACAATAAGGATGACAAAGGATCTGGCAGCTTCTACATTAATGTGTCGAAGGACTTAGAATATAATATTCCAGAAATCAAAGGAACTGGGATCAAAACCAAGAATCACCTATCCAGCAAAACTGAGCATGATTTTTCAGTTGAAAATGTGGTCATTCAATGATATAGAGGACTTTCAAGCATTCTTGATGAAATGCCCAGAGCTGAATAGAAAATTTGACTTTCAAACACAAGGATCAAGAGAAGCATGAAAAGGTAAAAAGGAAAGAGAAATCAAAAGGACTGTCTAAAGTTGAACTGGTTACATTCCTACACGGAAAGATAATATTTGTAACTCTTGAGACATTTCTCTGTATGTGGGGAGTTGGAGGGATTATACACACACACACACACACACACACACACACAGAATACAGTTTTAGCTGAATAAGAAGAAATGATATCTAAAGAATGATATTAAGATCTGAGAGAGGAATATATTGGGAGGAGAAAGGGAGAAATGGAATGGGGCAAATTATCACTCATAATAGAGGCAAGAAAATCTTTTGCAATGAAGGAGAAAAAGGAAGAGGTAGGAGGGAAAAAGTGAAGCTTACTCTCTTCACATTTGGCTTAAGGAGGGAATAACACGCTCACTCAATTTGGTATGAAAATCTATCTTACATTACAGGAAAGTAGAGAGAAGGGGATAAGTGAGGTGCGTGAGATGATAGAAGGGAGGGCAAATGGGAGAATGGAGTAATTAGAAGTAAACACTTATGGGGAGCGACAAGGACAAGTGAGAGAATAGAAAAAATGGTGGGCAGTGTGGGTGGAGGGAAACATAGTTAGTCTCACACAATGTGACAATTATGGAAGTCTTTTGAAAAACTGCACATATATAGTCTATATTGAATTACTCGCCTTCTCAGTGGGGATGGATGGGGAGGGCAGAAAGGAGAGAAGTTGAAATTCAAAGTATTAGAAACGAATGTTGAGAATTGTTTTTACATACAACTGGGAAATAAGAAATATAAGTAATGGGGTATATAAATCCATCTTACCCTATAAAAAAAGAGAGAAGATGGGGATAAGGGAAGGGGAGGGTGTGATAGAAGGGAGGGCATATTGAGGGAAGGGATAATCAGAATGCAAGGTGTTATGGGATGGAGGGAGGAGAGAGATGGGAAGAAAATTTGAAAATCAAAGTTTTGTGGAAATGAATGTGGAAAGCTAAAAATAAATAAATAAACATAAAAAGTAAAAAATAGAAAAATATTAAAAATTAGAGTGGAACAGATGGAAGGTAATGATTTTGTGAGAAAAGATGAAATTACCAAACAAAACCAAAAGAATGAGAAGAATAGAAGACAAATTGAAATATCATATTGCCAAAACAATTGACCTGGAAAATAGATCTAGGAGAGATAATTGAAAAATTATTGGTTTATCTGAAAACAATGATCAATGTAAAGCCTAGAGATCATCTTCCAAGAAATTATCAAGGAACCCTGACCTTATATTCTACTATCAGAGGGTAAAATAAAAATGGAAAGAATTCACTGATGACTTCCTGCAAGAAACCCCAAAAAGAAGGCTCCTAAGAATGCTGTAGCCAAATTCCAGAGTTCCAATGTCAAGGAGAAAATATTACAAGCAGCCAGAAAGAAACAATTCAAGTATTGTGGAAATACAATCAGGGTAATACAGGATTTAGCAGCTTCTACTCTAAGGAACTGAGCGGCTTGGAACATGATATTCCATATGTCACAGGACATAGGATTAAAACCAAGAATCACCCACCCAGAGAAATAGAGTGTAATACTTCAGGGAAAAATTGGAATTTCAATTAAATAGAGGATTGCCAAGTATTCTTGTTGAAAAGACCAGAGCTGAATTGAAAATTTGACTTTCAAATACAAGAATCAAGAGAAACATGAAAGGCAGTGTTCACAACAGTTGAGTACTATTGCATTCCGCCCATCTGATCAATTGCTTTAAAGCACATAAAGGGAGGAGATTGATGGGAAGACTTCCTTGTAGATCCAAAAGGACATCTGAAAGTAAAGCTATTAAAAACTTTTGGCAAAAGTGTTTGAAATTGCTGGATACATCTCTGCATATTCTGCCACATTCTTGGAACTCTGGAACTGGTTTCAATTATAGGGTCTGAGTTCCCCATAAATTGCAGAGGGTCAGCTTACCTGGGAATTACTCAGATCTGTAGCACAATAGTTATTTTTATGTGACTTATTCCTTCCATGAGCTCCTCCTCTAGGGCAAGAAATTGTCATAATTCCTCCGTGTATCCTCACCACCTGGCATACATAATAGCTGCCTAATACATGTTTTGTTGAATTTGAAAAGAAAAGGACTGAAGTTGAATAGAAAATTTGATTTTCAAATAAAAGAATAAAGAGAAGCATGAAAAGGTAAACAGGAAAGAAGCTTTAAGGAATTCATTAAAGTTGAACTGTTTACATTCCTACATGGAAAGATATTATTTGTAATTCATGAGATCGTTTTCAGTAGTCGGGTATTCAGAGAGAACATATACATAGGTATGTATGGGTATGTATGCATATGTATATTATGCATGTGTATATGTATTGCAGTTATGTATATGTACATGGATGTATGTGTATATGTATTTGCGTATACATATGTACACACATACATATATGTACACATATATACACATACACACATTATAGATAAATAGATAGATAGACAGACAGACAGACAGACAGACAGACAGATAGATAGATAGATAGATAGATAGATAGATAGATAGATAGATAGATAGATAGATAGATAGATAGATAGATAGATAGATACAGGGCACAGGGTGAGCTCAATTTGAAGGGAAAATACCTCAAAAAATAAAAATTACGGTTGAATGGAATGTACTAGGAGTAAGATTAACAGAACGGTAGAATGTAGCAAATCATCTAACATAAAGACGGAAGAAAGAGTTTTTACAAGGGAGGGGAAAAGGGGGAGAGGAAAGGCAATTATTGAACCTTACTCTCATGGAATTTGACTTAAGGAGGGAATAACACACACTCAGTTGGATATGTAAATCTATTTCACGCTGCAGGAAGGCAAGGGTGAAGGGGATAGGAGAGAGAATATAATAGAAGGGACAGGAAATTGGGGAGAGGGATAATCAGAAGGAAACATTATTGTGGGAGGACAGGTCAAGGGAGAGAATGGAATAACTGAAGGGCAGGATAGGACAGAGGGAAATGTAGGTAGTCTTTTACAGTACAACTATTATGAAAGTGTTTTACATTGTTACACATGTATGACCTATGTTGAATTGCTTCTTATCTCAATAAGGGTGGGTGGAGATAGAGGGAGAGAATATGGAACTCAAAGCTATAAGAATGAATGCTAAAAATTGTTTTAACATGCAACTGGAAATGAATCTATGCAGGTGATGGAGTATATAAATCTACTTTGTCCTACAGGAAAATAGAGGGAAAAGGAGATGGAAGACAGGTGAGTAATAGAAGGGAAGACAGACTGGAAGACAGAAGCGGTGCATGCTTTCCTGGTGTGAGGGGATGGGGAGAGATAGAGAGAAAATTTTGAATTCAACTTCTTATAGAAGTTAATGTTAAGATCTGATAATATATATATTAAAAGAAAATCTACTCTTACTTTTATTAATTAGTTTTCTTAAATTCAATTTTACTAATCTCTCCATGGGTTTTCAGTATTTCTAATTTGGTATTTAATTGGGGATTTTCAAATTGTTTTTTTCTAGCTTTTTTAGCTGCATTCCAAATTCATTGTTCTCCTCTTTCTCTATTGAATTTATGTAGGCGTTCAATGATATAAATCTTCCCTTAAGAACTGCTTTTGCAGTATCCCAGAAGTTTTAGTAGGTTGTCTCATTATTGTAATTCTCTTGAATAAAATTGTTGATGGTTTGTATGATCTGTGGTTCAACCTACTCATTCTTTAGGATTAAATTATTCAGTTCCCAGTTAAATTTTGATCTATCTTTCCATGGCCATTGACTTCATATATATATTTATAGCATTATAATTAGAGAAGGATAGATTAACAATCTCTGACTTTCTGAATTGAACTGTGAGGATTTTATGCCATAGTACATGATTAATTTTTATGTATGTGCCATGTACTGCTGAGAAAAAGGTACATTCCTTTCTATCCCCATTCAATTTTCTCCACAAGTCTATCAAATCTACCTTATCCAGAGTTTTATTTATCTCTTTAATGTCTTTCTTGTTTATTTTGAAGTTAGATTTATCAGGTTCAGAGAGAGGAGGTTGAGGTCCCCCACTTCTATAATTTTACTGTCTATTTCTTCCCGTAACTGTCTTAACTTCTATATGAATTTAGATACCATATCACTTGCAGCATATATGTTTAGTAATGATATTGTTTCGTTGTCTATGGTACTTATTAGAAGGATGTAGTTTCCGTCCTTATCTCTTTTGTTTAGATCTATTTCTGCTTTTGTTTTGTCTGAGATTAGAATCGCTAATCCTGCTTTTTTTCATCAGCTAAAGCATAATATATTCTGCTCCAACTTTTTACCTTTATCCTGTGTGTATGCCCCTGTTTCAAATGTGTTTCTTGTAAGCAACATATTGTTGGATTACGTTTTTTAATCCATTCTGCTATCCACCTCTATTTTATGGGAGGGTACATCCCATTCACCTTCATAGTTATGATTTCTATCTTTGTATTTCCCTCTGTCCTATTTCTCCAATTTTTGCTTTTAGTTCTCCCTTCTTCCATCCCCTCAACAGTAGAGTTTTAATTTTTGACAGCCGTCTCCCTCAGTCTTCCCTCCCTTCTGTCAACCCTCTTCTGTCAACCCCCCTGCCTTTTACTCCCCTTTTCCCTTACTACATCTTCCCTGTCTTTTAGCCTCCTCTCCCTTTTCTTCTCTCTTTCTTCTCCTGCTGTCTATTGAGCTAGTTAGATTTCTATACTTAAATGAGTTTTTTGTTCTGTCCTTGAACCAATCATATGAAAGTAAATCTCCAACAATACTCATCTCCCTCCCATCTTTCCCTCTACTGTATTATGTTTTTGTGCCTCTTCCTGTGACATAATTTACCTTTTTTTTACCTCCTCCTTTACATATCTCCCATTACAATCCCTTTACAAAATTAAGTTGTATTTTTATCATCACATCATTTAATTTATCCCCACTTTCTCTATCCATTTACATCCCTTTCAAATATCATAATAAATATACAGTTCTCAATATTAAAAAGCATCATCTTCCCTTATAGGGATGTAAACAGCTTGTCCATATTGAATAATAAGATTGTTTTTCTTCTTGTTTGCCTTTTTATGCCTTGCTTGAGACTTGTCTTTGAAGATCTAATTTTCTATTGACCTCTGGCCTTTACATCAGGAAGGTCTGGAAATCACTTATTTTATTGAATGTCCATCTCCTTGCCTAAAATATTATGTTCAATTTGGTTGGCTAACTGATCCTTGGTTGTAGTCCCAGCTCCTTTGCCTTATGGATTATCATATTCCGATTCCACCAAACTTTTAATGTAGAAGCTGCAAGGTTCTGTGTGATCTTGACTGTAGTTCCTTTATATTTGAATTGTTTCTTTCTGCCTGCTTGCAATGTTTTCTCCTTCACTTTGTTTTTCTGGAATTTGACAACAATATTCCCTGGTGTTTTCAGTTTGGAATCCCCTTCAGGAGGTGATCAATGGATTCTTTCAATGATTGTTTTGTCCTCTGGATATAGGACCTCTGGGCAGTTTTACTTAATGATTTCTTGGAAGATATTGTCCAGGTTCCTTTTTTTATCATAGCTTTCCAGGGGACCATAAATTTTCAGATTTTTCTGTCCTGGATCTATTTTCCAGGTCAATTGCTTTTCCAATGAGAAATTTAAAATTTTTTCTATTTTGTCATTCTTTTCACTCTGTTTGATTGATTCTTGTTGTCTCAGAGAGTAATTAGCTTTTAATTGACCAATTCTAATTTTTAATAGATTGCTTTCTTTAGTTAACTTTTGATTCTCCTTTTCTGTTTGTTCAATTGTTACTTTTAAGGAGTTATTTTCTCCTGTTACTTCCTTTTGCATTTGTTCCATTTTCCTTTTAAATTCTTCAGTGATTTGTTTTTTTCATGTTTCAAACTGTTGTTCAGTTTTTCTTGTACTTCTCTAATTTCTCTTTTAAAATCCTTCTTGAACTCTTCCAATAATGCTCTTTAGGCTTGAGAAAAGTTTATATTCCTTTCTGAAATTTCAGATGGGAGTGTATTCTTAATTTTGACTTCTTTGGTATTCATGTTTTGGTCCTTGTCCCCATGGAAAGATTCTATTTTCTTTTCTTTTCTGGTTTGCTTCTTGCTCATGATGATCACCCTTTTCCTGGCTTGTATAGTGGATCTCTGCTTCTTGGGCACTGGAGGTTCTGCCCCACCATTCTCCTGCTTAGAGCATCAAGATTTGTGTATTGTGGCCTCTGGTTCTTTCAGGCAGAAGCTAAAATACTGCAGCTTGCCTAGTGCTGAGCTGACTGGTGTGTCAAAGCAGAGGCCAGCTGAAACCTTTCTGCATTTCCTGGAGTTATCCTGTTTGAGGTGTCAGGGAGGGGTGGTCTGGCTGCAGGAAGTCTCCTCTCCTGAGCTAGAGCACAGGCAAACTCAGTGGTTGGTTAAACTATCTGTCTGAAGTAGTGTCTTCCTGATTCCTCTGGCTGTGTTGAGGCACACCTGGGGTCATGATGTTGGTGATTACATGCTCCACCCCCGTGGGACTCAGGATCCCCTCCAGGTTCGCTGAGGTGGGTCTGTCTGGAACAGCTCCTGTCCTGCACTGGTTCACTTCAGCCGCAGCAAGAGGGATTCCCTATTTAAGATTTTCCTAGCCTCACAGATTAAGAGACTGTTTACCCCTTGAACTGATCTCATTATATGAGGATTTTTCCTGGGGAAATATTCTCTGGGGTTTTCAAGGTCAGCAAGGGAAGAGGTATAGGTTTTATGGATTAATCCTGCATCTTGACTCCCGGAAGTTCAAGTAGGTGAATTACAGACATTTAATCTGCGAGCTGATAGTCTCAGGAAGGATTGTTGCTGTTACTTTAGATTCTATGCTTCTCTCCCACTCAGTTCCACTGGACTTCCATCCTGTGCTGATGTGTTTGAGAATCTTAACTTCTTCATAATGCCAAGTGGTTCCTGCTTAGCTTTACTATAGCAAGGTCTGAGTTGATACAGCCTGTGTGCTCTGCACTCCTCAAATTACCCCCTCCAATAATTCCTGCTTTATCCTCTCCTTCCACCCTATGCCATTACCCTCATTTCTTCTTGAATTTAGGAGGCTTTTTAACCTTTCTATATATATATCTATATATCTATATATGTATATAGATATATAGATATGTATATACCATTCCCCTTTTATCCTATTCCTGTTCACCTATCCACCTTTCTTTACCCCACCTTACCCTATTCCCTCTACCTCCCTTATCCTCTCCCTCTTCCCTGTCCCCTCGTCTTCCTGTTTCTTTCTTAATTGAGAAGAATTTTATACCTTTCTTGATGTATATGTTTTCTTCCCCCTTTAACTCATACCAAATGAGAGTAGGGTTCCAGAACTACCATACCTGCTCCCCCAACAAATTCCTGTGTATGAATCCTTCCTCTCACATCTTACTTGTATGAGATAATTGCCCTTTTTCCTTTTCCCGGATCATTCTGCTTGTAGAATCATATCATATTTAGCTCTCCCCCACTCTTTCTTTTGAATTGCCAGTTACAAATGGCAATCTTAGACATATAGTTTATAATTCCACGTATGAAATGTATGAAATTAATACTTACTGAGTCCCTTATACTTTGCCTTTTATATTTACCACATATTTCCTTTGGATTTTGTGTGTCAGATTTAATATGTAATTCTGGTCTGTATGCAGTCAAATCTTGAAAGCCTGTCAATTCATTAAACGACAACTTTTGTTTCCCATTCAGAATTATACTTAACTTTACTTTTGACTGCAACTCCATCTCTGCTTCTCCTTGATAGATAGTTTTCTAAGACCTGTGGCCTTTCAATGAAGCAGCTGTTCACTCTTCTGTAACTGAAATTGGGATTCCCCAATGTTTTATTTTATTGTTACTGTTCGTCATAATACTTTCTCCTTAACCTGGGGGTTTTGAATTTTGTCTATGACATTACAGTAGTTTTTCCTCCAAGGATCTTTTTCAGGAGATGGTGAGTGGATTTTTTTCTATTTCTACTTTCTCTTCTTTTTCCAATACTTCAGAACAGTTTTCTGTAATTTTTCTTGTATTATGGCATGAAAATTATTTTTATTATTATAGTTTTTAGGTAGTTTGACTATTTTTATATATTCTTTTCATTATCTGACCTCTAGATTAGCTATTTTTCTTCTAAGTTATTTTACATTCTCTTTTTTGTCGTTCTTCACAATTTGTTTCATTATTTCTTGGTCTCTCATAACTTCACTGATGTTCCCTTGCACAATTCTAATTTTCAAGGAATAGTTTTCTTCCACAAGATTCAACATCTCCTTTTCCAGTTGGTTGACTTCATTTTCATAATCTTGTTTTTTAAATTGTTCTTTCTTTAAAAAATCCCAACTTCTTATATTATATTTGATGTCTTTTTTGTCTGTTTTTTTTAAATAGCAGTTTTTTATATTATAATTTGTAATATTATACTACATTATTATAATCGCCTCTAATCCTTTGTGGGGTATGGTATACAGCCTCAGACCTCAAGGTCTTCATACTGTTATGTTTTTGGTCCTAAATTCTGTACTACTTTTCCCTTCCAAGCCACAGCCAGGACCCCTGGCACCCTACCCTTTAAATGTTCTTGCTACCTGAGAAAGCTGCAGTGGCTATGTCCTTCAGTTCTCCTCTGTGGTCTGGAACTGAGACCAAGAACTCCACCCTCCTGTAGATCACCAGCATCACTGCCCCTTTTCTGCACTCACCCAGCATATGCTGATTCCATCTCATCCAGGACCAGGTCTCAGCAGCACAGACAGATTTGGCATTTCTTGCCAGCAGAGGCTTCCTCAACCTCCCCCCACCTACTGAAACACTTGATTCCTCACACTGTCTAGGAGGTGAAAATACCTGTAGTGAGGTCAAGGCTGCCTCCTACCCAGTTGTCCTCAGTTCTTACTGCTTGCTGTTTCAGTGCGTCTATGCTGGAGGTCTTTTCATTTAACTTATTACAAATATCCATCCTGGGATCATTCTTCAGGTTGTCTCCAGTTGTTCCAGAACGACCAATGTTCTGCTTCAACTCTTGTTTATTTTTGTCATTCTATATTGACACTGAAGTGCTATTTGAATTGTTTGTGGAGGAAGTCTGGAGAGCTTGGAATTTTCAAACCTAGTCCAGTATCTTCCCAGTATCCTCTCCCCCACATAAAATTTATTAAAGGCAAAATATCACACATGAGGAAGTTGAAAAACCAGGCAAAACAAATACCTTTTTAAAACTTTAAGCATGAAGTTTAAAACAATATAATTAACAATCCACTTCTTAGAAAAGATGGTACTTTTAAAATCCTCGAACATGAATGAAGAATATCAAATGGTTCAGCCCGATCTTATTTCCCAAACAGAAAAGAGAAATTCTCAAAAAGTTATTGTCTAGAGGAAAGTGTACATTGCATATAACCTAATAATGTTAGGACTGAAGAATACCATTGATGAGAGAAGAGATGTGGATGGCTGATATTAGAAACAATATTCTTGTTTCATTAAACCTCACCTCTGGGGTCCTTTATATCAAAGAAACAAATGATAAAAATTAAAGTGAATATATAACATCATCCATTATAGATCAAGATGTAGAAACAATAAGAAGTCAAAAAAATGGAGCTGTCCAACTTATAAATATATTATCCTTTGGTATTGTAGAAAGTTTACTCTTTTTGTTACATGCAATTCATTTTTGATAACTCATGAATAATCCTTCACCTGTTGTCCTGGATATATTACTACCCTATTTAGCTATTACTGTTACTATTACTAGTTTTGCACTATTTGAATACACATCGACAATGAGGTTGATGCATGCATTGCCAGAGCTAGCTCAGTGTTTGGGATCCTCCAAAGAAAAGTTTGGGAGAGAAGAGGTATTACACTGGCCACCAAACTGACGGTCTACAGACCCGCTGTGCTGACCTCATTGTTGTATGCCTGTGAAACATGGACAGTCTACCAGCGCCATACCAGGAAACTGAATCGCTTCTATTTGAACTGTCTTAAGAAGACTCTGAGGATCACCTGGAAGAACATGGTAGCAAACACTGAAACCCTTGCTCGAGCTGAACTGCCAAGCATTCAAACTGTGGTTCAGAGAGCACGACTCCAATGGGCTGACCACGTTGTCTGAGTGCAAAATGAACACTTGCCAAAAAGATTATTTAAGGAGAACTCACGTGGGGCAGGTGATCACATGGTGGTCAAAAGAAGCAATACAAGAGCTCTCTTAAGAACTTTGGATTTGACTGTGCAACATGGGAAACATTGGCACAGGACTGCTCAGCATGGGATGGCTATATCAGAAAGAGTGCTGTGCTGTATGAGTAAAGCAGAATTGAGAAAGCACAAAGTAAACATTGAATGGATGCGCACATTTGGAGTATCCACCCCAAATATTCACATGGACTATCTGTGCCCAACCTGTGGTAGAACATTCCAAGCTTGTATTGTTCTGATCAGTCACGTTTGAATGCACTGGAATTTTACTTTATCATGGTGATATAATTTTGGTCCTCTTTGACAATGACGGACAACCAACCAACTAACCATTTGAGCTTTGTAAATTATTATTACTGTTCTTATCATTGTTTGTATTGAATTATTCTGCTGTATTTAAAGCAACCTATTACTAATGCTTCACATTAAGGTATATGTTTTCTATATTTTAATACGAAGGCAATATTTTATGAACTTAGTGGTGCTATGTAGTTGAAATGAGAAGTTGGATATAATGGCTTTGCACTATGCCAATTACCATTATTCTTAACCTACAGTCGTTCCCTGCTCTGCTAAGTTCCTTCCACCCATCCAAATTAATATTTTGAGACATCTATAGAATGAATCTCAACCCCCTGATCTTGGCATCTAAATCCTTTTATACACTGGTTCCCAACTATGTGTCATAATCTTGTTCTTTCAGTGATTTGGATCAAATTGGACAGCACACTGTTCCATGAGATCTATTCTGTGGCTTTCCCTTCTGTGTACTCATACAAGCCATAGCTCAGGTATGGAATACAGGCATCACTGCCTCTGCCTCTCCAAATTCTTGTCTTCTGATGAAGGCTAAACTCAAACCCCCTCCTCCTTCTTCCCTCACCTCCTCACCTCCTACTTTATGACATTGTCCTCTATAATTAACTTGCATCTATTTTTCTGTGTCCCTATCATATCCCCTGATAGAATTCCAATTTTCTTTAGAAAGGGAGTAGTTTTCTCTTGCATTTTTGTATTTTTATCTCCAATACCTAGCACAATGATTAGTACACTGCAGAAACTTAAGAAATACTGTTGCATTTTTAAACATTGCATGAGTCAGGCTTCTCAGTTCTCTTGCTCCTAAAAGGGACTTCTGCCAGGAAAGTTTGCTTCATCTGTATTGACTTTTCTCCCTGTATGTTCACATCACATATTGTTGTCTCTTTTTATCCATCCATCATGTATTACTCTGCATTGTAGTTATTTAGGTTTATATCCTATAAACAAACCTACAATATGGTCCATGAAGGGAAGTTGCCTTTGTTCAGTCATGTCTCATTCTTTGTGACCCCCTTTTTTCAGATTTTCTTGGAAGAGATTCTTTAGTGACTTGTCATTTACTTCTCTAATTCATTTTATAGGTGGGGAAACTGAGGCAAAAAGATTTAATTGACTTGCCCGGGGACACATACTTAGTAAGTGTCTGAGGGCAGACTTGAACTGATGGAGATGAGTCTTCTTTACTACAGGCCCAAAACCTAGTCACCCATGAGGGCCAGAACCTTATCAATTTTATTTTTGCATTTACTCCACAAAATATCATAGCATTCAGCACATAATAGGAGCTTAATAAATGTCACATTTAAATTTGTAGAAGGCTCTAAAAAGATAATCTTGGATAGAGGTTGATTTAGATTTAGAATTTCAGTCCAGGATCTGAGCTCACTTGATAGATGATTGAGTGAGTGCAAAGCAATCCACTCATTGTAACCAGCTCTAGTCCAGACCACATTAACTAGGCTTTACTAAAAATGTCTCATCACTACCCAACTGCACTAGGATGGTCATCATGGTAGCTCCAAAATCTATTCCTCCTGTACCTAGAGAACAGAACCCATTCAGGTTTGAAATTCTTGGTTGGTGCTGAACCACACCAATTGTTAACTGAGGACAAATTTTTTATCCAAATCCATTTAGTGTTCCCTAACATAGAATATAGGTCACAACCTTCAAATTATACCAAACTCAACATATGCCCTTCTACCTTGCATGCGCTTCCCTTCCCCATTGTTTCCCATGCTTTCCCCCTAATGCTAGACATCTATAAATAAATAAATATTATCACAATTTCTGGAAAAGGCTCATCAGTTAATTTCTCTGTGGATCAACCCACCATCTCCTTGGCCATCTTTTTTCTTTAATTTTTACTTATTTTGTAAAAATTTTTTTACAAATATTTTAATTTTCAATCACTTTCATATGCCTTAAATTTTCTCCAACTCTTCATCACTCCCTTCCCCAAATGGCATTACATCTTATATGAATTCTGCACATACATTCTTATTAAACACATTTTGACATTAGTCACATTGAATGTCAAAATGAATGGGAGGAAACCTGAAAAAAACCTAAATAAAAGGAAACTTAAGACAAGAAAAAAATAGAAAAGTAGTCTGCTTCATTCTGCCTTCCGATTCCATATAACTTTCTCTGGATGTGGATGCAATTTTGCCTCAAGTGTCCTTTGGTAAATTTTAGGTCCTTGCATTGCTGTGAAGGGCTGAGTCTGTCAGAAGCAGTCCTCACATACTGCGGCTGCTACTGTGTAGAATGACCTTATTCTGCTCATTTCACTCAGCATCAGTTCATATAAGCCCTTCCAGGTGTCTCTAAAGTCCTCCTGTTGATTATTTCTTATAGCACAATAGCGTTCCATTACATTCTTTTACCATGACTTCTTTAGCCATTCCCCAATTGATGGGTATCCTCTCAATTTCCAGTTGTTAGCCATCACAAATAGAGCTGCTATGAATGTTTTTGTACATGTGAGACCTTTTCTCAATTTTATGATCTCTTTGGGATACAGTCCAAGAACCGATATTGCTGGGTCAAATGGCATGTACATTTTTGTAGCTCTTTGGGCATAGTTCCAAATCGCTCTTCAGAATGATTGGATCAGCTCACAGTTCCACCAACAATGCATCAGTGTTTCAACTCTCCCATATCTTCTCCAAATTTTATCAACTTCCTGTTTATCATGTTAACCAATCTGTTAGGTGTAATGTGGTACCTCAGAGTTGTTTTGATGTGCATCTCTCTAATCAACAGTGGTTTAGAGAATTTCTTCATATGACTATAAATACCTTTATTTTTTTCCTCCAAAAAGTGTCTCATAATATCCTTTGCCTATTTAGCAATTGGGGAATGATTTGTATCCTTGTAAATATGACTCAATTCTTTAAGCATTTTAGAAATGAGGCCTTTATCACAGACACGAGTTGAAAAACACCTCTTTCCCATCTTTCTGCTTCCCTCCTAATCTTTGTTGCATTAGTTTGCACATTGCATTGTGCAAAAACTTTTCAATGTAATGTAATCAAAATTATCCATTTTGTACTTCGTAATGTTCTCTATCTCTTGGTTGGTCATAAATTTCTCCATTCTTTCATAAATCTGACAAATGCACTATTCCTTGATCCTCTAATTTGCTTATAGTATCAGCCTTTATACCTAGATCATGTATCCATTTGGAGTTTATTCTTGTGTATGGTTTCAGACATTGGCCTATGCCCGGTTCTCGCCACACTATTATCCAATTTTCTCAACAGTTTTTGCCAAACAGTGAGTTCTTATTCAGGGAGCTGGAGTCCTTGGGCATATCTAATAGTAGATTGCTATATTCATTGACTACTGCGTCTTGAGTACCCAACTTATTCAATTGATCTAACCCTCTGTTTCTTAGCTAGTACTGTTGTTTTGTAATACAATTTGAGATCTGGTAGGTTTAGGCCACCTTCCTTAGCATTTCTTTTCATTAATTCCCTTCATATTCTGGAATTTATTCTTTCACATGAACTTTCATATTACTTTTTCTAGTTCTAGAAAATAATTTTCTCGTAGTTTAATTGGTATGGCACTGAATCAGCAAATTAATTTAGATAGAATTGTCAATTTTTTTTTTATTTTAGCTCTGCTTACCCACAAGTAATTGTTGTTTTTCTTATTACTTAGATCTGACTTTATTTGCCCGAAAAGTGTTTTATAATTGTGTTCATCTAGCTTTTTCTTGCCTCTTTTATGAGAGATAATTTGTCCCATTCCATTTCTCCCTTTCTCTTCCTAGTATATTCCTCTCTAATAATTTCATTTTATTTTTTTAGATGTCATCGCTTTCTACTCAACTCACTCCATGCTTTCTCTCTCTCTCTCTCTCTCTCTCTCTCTCTCTCTCTCTCTCTCTCTCTCTCTCTCTCTCTCTCTCTCTCCCTCTCTCTGTATATATATATATATATATATATATATATATATATGTATACACATATATAGGTGTGTGTGTGTAATTCCTCCAACTACTCAAATACTGAGAAATGTCTCAAGAATTAGAAATATTATCTTTCCATGTAAGAATGTAAACAGTTCAATTTCAGTAATTCCATTATGATTTCTCTTTCCTGTTTATCTTTTCATGCTTCTCTTGATTCTTGTGTTTGAAAGTCAAATTTTCTATTCAACTCTGGTTTTTTCATCAAGAATGCTCAAAAGTCCTCTATTTCATTGAATGACCATTTTTCCCCCTGAAGTATTATACCCACTTTTACTGGTTAAGTGATTCTAGGTTTTAATACTAGTTGCTTTGACTTCTGGAATATTATATTTCAAACCCTTTGATCCATTAATGTAGAAGCTGTTAAATCTAGTGTTAACCCTATTGTATTTCGGCAATACTCTAATCCTTTCATTTTAGCTGCTTGTAATATTTTCTCTTTGATCTGGGAACTCTGGAAATTGGCTCCAATATTCCTAGGAGTTTCCCTTGTTTTACCTCTTTCAGGAGGTAATTGGTGGATTCTTCAATATTTATTTCGCCCTCTGATTACAGAATATCAGGGCAGTTTTCCTTGATAATCTCATGTAAGATGATTCTACAATCTTTTTTTTTTTTTTTTTTGATCATGGCTTTCAGGTAGTCCCATAATGTTTAAATGTCTCTCCTGAATCTATTTTCCAGTTCAATTGTTTTTCCAATGAGTTATTTCACCTTATCTTCCATTTTTTCATTCTTTTGTTACTTCCATCTGCTCCATTCTAATTTTTAAAGAATTATATTCTTCAGTGAGATTTGAGCCTCCTTTTCCATTTGGCTAATTCTGCTTTTTAAAGCATTCTTCTCCTCATTAGCTTTTTGGACTTCTTTTGTCAATTGAATTAGCCTGTTTGTAAAGGTATTATTTTCTTCAGCATTTTTTGGTTCTCCTTTAGGAAGCTATTGAGTCACTTTTCATGATTTTCTTGCATCATTCTCATTCTCTTCTCAGTTTTTTCTCTACCTCCTTTACTTGACTTTCAAAATCCTTTTTGAGGTCTTCTATGGCCTGAGACCATTGCATATTTATTTTGGAGGCCTCTGATGGTAAGCATTGTTCTTCCTCATCTGAAAAATTGGAAGAAAATAACTGTTGAGCAAGAAAGTAGCCTTCTATAGTCTTGTCTTTTTTTCCACTTTTTGGGAATCTCCCAGCCAGTTACTTGGCTTTTGAGTCCTTTGTCAAGAGTGGGGTATACTTTGGGCACTTCTAAGTTCTCAGTTCTTCCAAGGTGGCACAATCAAGAGAGAGGTGTTGACTCCTCTCCTGGTCTGAGCTCTGGTCTGGGAGCTACCAAAGTTTTCTTCCCAGGATCTGCCCTTTCCAGAGCCTCCATCAGCTCCACCACACCTGCCAGCACTATTCCTCACGGCCAGGCTGCCACTCATGGCTGAAACCCAGGTCAGGAGTTCAATTACCCCAAAGTCTTTAGGCCAATGGCTCCAAAAACGAATACTTCTACTGCCACCACCACCGCCTGGTCTGGGACTAGAGGAGAACTCTTGTCCCTTATCACTCAGGTGAAAACACTTTCTCACTGAACTTTTCAGCTGTCTTTGGCATTTGTGGGCTGAGGTATCTGAGAATCGTTGCTGCTGGTGGTGATACCGCCCCTTAGGTCTGTTCCAGTCCTGTTCCTGCTGGTGCTGTGGGGCCAAGGCTGGATTGGGCTCCATGGGCTGCACTCCACTCCATGTCCCATGCGATAGACCTTTCCTGTTGACCTTCCAGGCTTCCTTTTGCACTGAAATCTCTTTCACTCTGTCGTTTTGTGGTTTCTGATGCTCTAGAAATCGTTTAGAGTCATTTTCACAGATATTTTATTGGCTGAGGGGAAAGAGTTATATTACGTGCATCTTTCTACTCTACCATCTTGGCTCTGCCCCCCTTCCCTCCCTTTTAACTTCAGCTCCCTTTTAATTCCCCTTTGCCCTCTCAATACCTCTAGGGCAAGTTAGATTTCTGTACTTAACTCATTTTTTTGTTCCCTCCTTGAACCAAATTGGATGAGAGTAAATCTCAAACAGTGCTCATCTCCTCACCTCTTTCCCTCTGCTATAATATAGTTTTTGCCTCTTATTGTGATGCAATTTACATTTTTCAGTCTCCTCCTTTTCACGTCTCCTGCTACAATCCCTTTCATCCTTAAGTCACATTTTTAATCATTACATCAATTAATTTATACTCACTCCCTCTGCCTTTGTATATTCCTTTTAAATGTCATAATACATATACAATTCTCAAGATTAGCAAGCATCATCCTTCCTTATAGGAATATAAACAGTTTGCCCATATTGAATAACAGATTTTCTCCCTGTTTACCTTTTTGTGCATCTCTTGAGACTTGCATTTGAAGATTACATTTTCTCTTGATCTCTTTTCTTTTCATCAGAAAGGTCTGGAAATTCCTTATTTCATTGAATGTTCACCTCTTTGCCTGAAATATTATGTTCTGTTTTGTTGGATAATTGATTTTTGATTGCAGTCCCAACTCCTTTGCCTCATGGAGTTTCATCTTCCAGTCCCTTCAGTGTTTTCATGTAGAAACTACAAGGTCATATGTGATTCTGGCTGTAGTACCTCGATGTTTGAACTGTTTCTTTCTGGTGCTTGCAATATTGTCTCCTTAACTTAATAGTCCTTGAATTTGGCAATATTCTTTGGCTTTTTCAAGTTGGGATCTCTTTTGGGAGGTAGTCAATAGATTCTTTCAATGATTATTTTGTCCTTTGCATCTATGACCTCAGGATAATTTTCCTTAAAGATTTCTTGGAAGATATTATCCAGGATCTTTTTTTCATCACGGCTTTCCAGGAGAGCAATAATTCTTAGATTTTTGCTCCTGGACCTATTTTCTACGTCATTTGTTTTTCCAATGAGATATTTTACATATTCTTCCATTTTTTCATTCTTTAGATTTTGTTTGACTGATTCTTGATGTCTTATATAGTCAATAGCTTGTACTTACCCAATTCTTATTTTTAAAACATTGCTTTCTTCACTTAACTTTTGCATCTCTTTGTTCATTTGTCCAAATTTTCCAGTTAGGTCTTGTATCTCCTTATCCACTTGCTCAATTTTACTTTTAAATTCTTCCTTGAGCACTCTTTTTTCATATTTTTAAAACCATTGGCCAATTTTTCTTCTACCTCTCTAATCTGGCTTTTAAAATCCTTCTTCAGCTTTTCCAAGAATTCTCTTTGAGCTTGATACCAGTTTATATTCCCTTCTGACATTTCAGATGTGAATACAGTGTCAATGTTGACCTCTTCTGTATTAGTATTTTGATCTTTGCCCACATAGTAAGATTCTATGGTATTTTCTTTTCTGGCTTACTCCTTTATCATGATCATTGCTTTTTTCCTGACTTTTGAAGTGGATCTCTGCTTCTGGGGCACAAGGGGCTCTGTCTCACAATTCTTTTGCTGAGAACCTGAGGTTTTGTGTGTTGTAGCCTCTGCTATTTAAGCTAGAAGCTAGAATGCTGCAGTTTACCTGGTGCTGAGTTGGCTGATGTGTCAGGGCAGAGACCAGATAAAGTCTTTCTGAGTTTCCCTAAGGGTTCCCTGCATTAGGTGTGGGGGAGTGTTGGTTTGGCCACATGCAGTCTCCTCTGCAGGTGAGGTTGCACAGGCAACCTCAGCTGCTGGTACACTCCTGTCTAAACGGTGTCTTCCCGATTCCTCAGGATGTGCTAAGACATGCCTGATGTCCTGATGTTGCTGCTAATTGGCTCTCTAGGACATCCCTAGGGCTCAGGATTTTCTCTTGGTTCACTGAGGTGTGCTTGTCTGGGATAGGTTCAGTCTTTCACTGGTCCTCATCAGCCACAGCAAGAGGGATTCTCCTTGACAATCTCCCTTGCCTCTCGAACTGGGAGACTGTTAAAATTTTCAGCTGATCCTAGCATTCCAGGATCTTTCCTGGGGAATTATTCTCTGGGTTTTTCAAGGTCAACAAAGGGAGTGTATGAGAACTTACATTTCACTGCACCCTCTTGGCTCCTGGAAGTTCAAGTAGGTGATTTTCAAACATTTAATCTGTGGGCTTATAAAGTCAGGAGGTGCTGCTGCTGCTACCTGCATTACTGCACATCTCTTTCACTCAGTTCCACTGGACTCTTATACTGGGTTGATATGTTTGAGAATCTACACTGCTGCTTCTGCTTCAGTGTGCCCAGTAACAGTGTTACTGTTTGGCTCTCCTATGGTAGGTCTCTGCTGGTGCACCCTGTGCATTCTGCATTCCCCCAGCCCTGTATAACAGATACTTCCCTTCGACCTCATCTGAGCATTCCTGGTGTGGATACCTGCCCTACTCTGTCTTCTAGTGGATACTACCACTCTGAAATTTGTTGAGACTCTCTTTTTAGAGGTATCTGAAGGAATTTGTGGTAGAGCTAAGGTGAGTCCGTCCTCTCACTCCACCATCCTGGCCCTCCTGACTACTCTTTCAAGATTCCATTTTAGACATTATCACTTATTACAAGGTAATTTTTTTGAGCCAGAGTGTGCATTGGCTTTCTGTTGTTTGTTTAATCATTTTAGTGTAACTATTGACAACCACATTTGAGGTTTTCTTGTCAAATTTGCTGGTGTGATTTCTCATTTCCTTTTCCAGCACATTTTACAAATGAAGAACTAAGTTTGACAAAGTCAGGAGACTTGCACAGGGTCACACATTTAGCAGTTGTCAGATCTGAACTCTGTAAAATGAGTCTTTCTGTCTTCTGGCCTGGTAACCCATGTACTGAAATACCTATCACCCACCTCACACATCTACTTTAGCATTATCAGGATTTATTATCATGCCTGATATTTGCTGGGTGCTTGCTTAATGCTTTTTGATGCACTCATTTATTAGCTACTAAAGCAAAGTAATTATGATGTAGTGAACATAAAATCATAAAAAATGAAGACAAGAAAGAATATGGATGGATTTGGTATTATCTTTTGCATTCTAGGTATGTTGTTAGCCATGAACATCATTGACGACTTGGATGTAAATACACATTCTATTGCCATGGTAAATCATGGTGCTGGTGGTATTGCAGATGATGGCAGTGGATCACGAGGGGGATGATACTTTTGATAGTGTTGATAATTTTAATATTGAGTGTAGCAATAATGGGTTTTATAGTGGGAATGTTGATGCTGCAGATGTTGGTGATAAAACTGTCAATGATGGGGAGGCAGGATAATTGTGATCACTTCTTCGTGCCTGTAAGGGAAAATACCACTCCTGTTTTTCCCATTCAGAGGAATTCATATTTTGAATTCAATCTACTTTACCTAACTGATATAAAACTACTCTCTTTCCCATAACTTACATCCAGACAAATTGGCCAATTTGTTCTTCCA
The DNA here is from genome assembly GCF_028372415.1 of Notamacropus eugenii. Lineage (NCBI taxonomy): Eukaryota > Metazoa > Chordata > Mammalia > Diprotodontia > Macropodidae > Notamacropus > Notamacropus eugenii. Next base: position 15,927,726 of record NC_092876.1, on the reverse strand, counting down.
CATGAATGCCAATCTCTTCCTCATTCACATCCTTTTACAAAAGTTGATCCTCCAAGCTCAAATGCCCTCTGTCCTCCCATTTACTGGGAGAACCCCCCACTTCCTATTTAATGAAACTCAAAATATATCTGCTATCAAAGTTACTTATTTTAGGGTGGGAGACACCACAACATAGAAGACAGACAACAGCAGGTCAAGCACAGAAAGGGTGTCACACATGGGTTTTACATGAGTAACAAAGTAGTTATGAAAATATAGAGTTCACAATGAGATGGGACAGGCATGTGAAGAATGCCTTGGACCTGCCTTCTCTGGATGGCATCTTTAGAATGGGAGGAAGATGTAGATTTATGTGATAACAATATAAAAAGCAGCTAAGACCCAAAATCATACTTGTAGCCATTGTTTAAATTTCAGCAACATTTGATTGTGAACAAGACATTCTGAGCAAATAAGGGAAGTCACAGAAGAACTGGCCAAGTTCATTGGCTCTATAGAAGGGTACAGGGAAAGTGCTGACTATACACATGATAACTGAGAGACTCACATCCTAAAGAAATGGATGCCATGTACATACAGGTTGAGGGTTTCATAGGACAGAGGGCAGCTAATGGCTGCATACGTGTCATAGGACATCACTATTAGAAGAGCCAGCTCAGCACAGATGCATAAAAGCAAAAAACATACCTGGATAGCACATTTAGGGATAGAAATGGAGTTTATTTGTATCAGGGAGATGAGGATGGACTTAGGTACTATGATGAAAATATAGCATGGATCAATCAAAGACAAATGCCCCAGGAAGAAGTATATTGGAGTGTAAAGGTGTTGGTCAATGGTAGTTACAAGGATAATGAGCATATTCACCATCAAGGCTGCCAGATACATTAGGGAGAAAAATGCAGCATGTAAGATCTGTAGATCCACACATCAGGGAAGCTCCTGAGGAGGAAGTTGATTATGATTGTGTGATTGGCCATTGCCTCCCTAGGGACACAGAATCAAAAATAGGAAGGGATCAGGGAAACATTAAAGTCTAGCTCTATGGGCTATGGTGAAGACAGGTTTTCTTTTTAAACTTATAGCATTGGAAAGAAGAATGTTTCAGTTCACCTCTGCAGACTTTTTCCCTACCTATGTTTATCTGGCATCAACTCTAATTTTCACTTACTTCTCTGCCTAGTTTCAACTCCAAAAGCAACAAGATGGCCTTCCCAGATTCAGCTAATCACTTCTAATGTCACCACTGTTGAGCTAGATCTTGATTGTCATCACCTTCTCTCCCCTTTAATGGTGGCCTAGAAGATATACCAAACTCTTCCCAATACATTCCTTTATAGAGGGCAGAAATTGGAATCTCAGCCCACTGCCCTTGGCATCAATTCTCTTGCCTGGTTTCAACTCCTTGGAAAAAGATCCCCTCATACTGCTGAGTAACCCTGGCTGTCCTGTTCCGTGCTCAGTTTTCTGCCTACCTTTCTGTTTTCATTCTTTTTAGATTATAAACTCCATGAGGGCATGAACTATTTTTATTACTATTATTATGTGTATCCCCAGCACTTAACACAATGTCTGTCACTGTAGGCTTAAGAAATAAATGTTTATTGGATTATATTTTTTGGATTACATAATACGGGTCCAGCATTCAGGAGCCAAGTCCCGGGAGCAAGTCTGAAGATTTGGAGAGCCCACTAGGAGGCAATGATTGGGGAGCCACTTCCCGCTCTTCCCATCTCATCCCAGCATTCAATGCAAATGGACTTGGCATATAGAAACACTTCACAAAGTGGAGTAAATTAGCATACTTATCATCAGCTATTACTTCAAAGAGCCTTTGAATCAGATCCTTAAAAGAAATAAAAAGTGAATTGAAAGAAACCTTTTTTTAAGCTATAAAATCACATTGATTTATCTATCATATTATGTCTCATTAACATAGAAATAGTGATCAGAGTTAGAAGGTGGTCAATCCTTGTAAGAACCATTCTGGGATCTTGTGTTCAGTTCTAAAGCAATACAATATCGGAAGGGCATTCAAAACCTGGTATTTGCCAGAGTAAAACCACCATGATGTTGATGGGAATTAAAAAATCATGTTGTGAAATCATAACTAATATCTGTCTCTAGATATTTACAATTTTGAGTTTCTGTTCATACATTACCCTAATTGATCACCAGAACCATGCTTAAATGTCCCATCAGTCCATTTTACAGGTGAAAAGTGAGAGGCTCACGTGGAAGTTATATGACTCATTCATGGTTGCACAGTTAGTTAGTGAGAGATGTAGACTATCTTATTTTAGAGCATTCAAAAAATGTATTTGTGTGATCAACCACAGCTGGACACATCAAAACTTGACACTAGTAGAGTGATGAGATGTTGGTCATTTGAGAATGAAGGACAACAAGAAGCCAACCAGTTGAAATTCACATATCTTTGGCCCAAAAATAGCCTCCAGGGTATCATAAAAGAACTTTGGATTGTTACTCTCAGAGTAAACCTGAATTTCTCCTAACTTCTTATTGAGCCAAGAATTCTGCATCTCTCTAAGTTTCACTTGTCCTTAACTTTTGATGGAATTAAATGCTGCCTTCTAAGAGATAGATGAAATATCCTGCTTGTAAGTTATATGCAGTTGTTGCATTGCATTTAGCAGCTTCTAAATTTCCTCATCATTTTTGTCCAAGCAGTCTTGATGTCTGCAGGTGTTCTGACCCACAGGAGTGAATGCTGTGATGTACACCAAAACTCTGAATATTGCCTACCCCTTTTTTGTTCCACTGTTGTCAATTGTGGGTTGACTCTTCTTTTCCTACAAATTAGAAGCAAGCTGTTCCTGCTCAGAGAATTGCTCAAATTTCTTGATATTAATTATTTTGTTAGCCATTTTTATCTTAGGGCAACTACTACTTTGAATGTGAATATTTAGGTTGGAGAGGATAAGTCTATGATCAGTAGAGAACTCTGGACCACACATTGCCTTCATCACTTGCACATCTTGTCTGTCTCTTCTCCTTATCCTCACATAGTCTATTAAATGCCAATGTTGGTGTGAAGTTGTATTGATGATACACTTTTGCTTATTGTTAATGCAATTTTGCTTCTTAATAGATCTTTCTTATCCAATAATAGGGTCATGTGACCTATTTTAGTCACATGGAAGCCAGAGTCACATGATTCAAAGTCACATGGAACAAGTAGATGTAGAGCAGGGCAGGTGGAGCAGGAAGAGTGGAAAAAGAAGAGACAGAGTTTGAGCAGGGCTGAGAAAAAGTTAGAGAATAATCAAAGATTAGAGAGGCACCTGGATAGGATGAGTGAGAGAACTTGTTTGAGATTTGTTAAAGGTAGCAGGTTTGTGGGAAGCCTAACAGGGGGAAGGCTTGAGGGTTGTATTGGCCTCTACATTGTTTTGTATATAGATTGGTCTGTTACTGTGATGGATTTGGCTTTCTCAAGTTGGGATTTGACTTTCTGCTATCTGAATAAATGTTTATCTTCTGCTTTTTATATGGAGATTCTGTTTCAAATGAGAAATATGCCAGCATACTCATGTCACCTTTGTTGCTGTAAATATTGCTTGGGCAATACAGAATGTGAATCCAAAAAGCTATTATTTAAATGGAAGACAACCCAAGTCATGAGGTGCACATGTCTTTCATAGTGCATGACTATTGCAATTGCCGTTTCCAGTTCCATTCATTCCACAGATTCCCTACCATGTCTGATAGAGAAATTTATCTGGCATTAGACTCTCTCAGAATTATAAGCTTGTTCTCTTTTGGCACATTAATGATAAGGGTCTCTAGGTCTTCATTTTTTTTCCTTTGACCTCATCAGTGTCTGTCATGGTGGAAACATGGGCATAGATGATGGTGGTGTGATATTTTGCTGTAGGTGGCAATCACATTGTCATGAGCCTGTCAAACACTCCCTTTCATAGTCATATAAGCTTGTTGATTAGATTGGTTTGGACTGCAAATCCTACACCAGCTTCATTGCTTTCTCTTTCCTGCAACCTGTCCACAAAAAAAAAAAAAAGTGTATCCAGCTCTGACCTCCCTAAACTGTTCATCAAATGGCCACCTTATTTCATTCAAGTTCTTTCTTTTGATATGGTGCCTTCTGAGTTCTCTAGCCAAAAAAGATATTCAGCTTTCAGGTCTATTGGATTTTGTTTCATGTGTAAGTATGTGAACATTTCATTTATTAGTGGTGATTAGAATTGTCTTTGTAGATTTTTTGTACATTGGGTTTTGCATGTGTGGTCTGACTACAGAGTGAAATACCTGCTTGTGTTGGGTAAGCAGAATATTTTTAAGGCTTCTCCTTCATAGCAGGATGTTAGCAGTGCAACTGTAAAAGGCTGCTCAGACTCCCAGGGGCAGCAGAATGCTGCTTCCAGTAAGAAGATAACCTTGTGATCTGGGCAATCTATGTGACTACATTTCCAACCTCTGCTTTGTCACTTGTCACAGGATTTTCGGATAGACAAAAATTATAAAATGGTATAAGTATTGTCTTTTCATTTGTGAGAAATTTGGATTTAAATGAGGCAGACTTGCATAAAACCACGTGCTCCATTCACTCTTTCAAAATCCTCACAGTCCAGTGGCAGGATAGTCTCAAGTTGACTGGCGATGGCTCAAAATGTGGTGGATGACTTTCGTGTCTTCAATGTCTAACCAACCTTGAAGTGCTCCACCACACGTGCTTCAGCTTCTGTCTTAACCATTTGTACAATCTGTTCTTATCTGCGCATTCCACCACATGCTCAGGGTAGACACCTTCTTAACTCACCAATCAATTTGAGACCCCTCTGTTACTGCTGAAGTGGTTTACTGAGATATGGTTGCTGTGCATGCTGCAGCTTCTTGGAGCCACAGGGGAGAGATAGGTGGATCAGGTGGACACTAAAGGTTCAAAGAAACCCTGAAAAGGGCTCAGCACCCCCTCACATCAGCGATAATAGTTTTCCCTGAACACTCCCTAATCCTCAATTCCTAGAGTACTGAGCTTTAAATTATTTACTCAGGGTAACACATACCACCATATGGATTGTAGACTGAAATGGAATTCAGTTAAGTATGAAAAAATTCAGTATTGGAAAGGGGGGCAGATAGACACATCCATTCATCTTTAGTGGGGCTACATATATATTCAATCTTTTGAAAATCAGTTTAGAACTTCAAAAAAAAACCCACTAGCCTGTATGTAAATTTTAATGCTGAGAGACCTTAATGGGCATATACCTCCAATACATCAATTACAGAAATGCAGTCATCATAGACATGAGAATATTCCTAACAAATCTTTGTATCACAGCCAAAAAAACTGGTGAACAAATTTTATGTTAATGCATACATATATTTTACCCTAAGATAAAAATAAAAATATCAATGTAGATGAGAGTAAGAGATCACAGAATACAAAGCCATCAGATCAGAACACACAGTTTTCCTCTCTGTACAAGGATGGGGAACTGTGGGTTTCAAATGTTTTCTAATCTGTCAGATGTCATTATTATATTGGTAGCTTTCCTTAACTAGTATCTCTCTTGCAAAGAAAGCAAAAAATGTGATGAGAGATTCTTTGGAAGTAAATGTGATGTAAAAAGTAAAATATATTTTAAAACCTTTTACTCAAAATTTTCAAGCTTTCTTGCCTATATGTCAGTCAAATCAATAACAATGTCCAAGGAATACTTTTATCAACTGAGCTATCAAGGAAAACAACTCCTAAGGACATTTGAATCTTTCCTCTTCTGCCTTTTCAGGAATGAGTGAGAGGGGGCTTATTTGCTTCTTTTGAGGGAAACTGAGAGATAATGAATCTTATAACCACAATGCATATTCACAAACAAGCACAATAATTAATATTTCTTGAACTTCATCCCAGTGTTCCTGAGAGGACTTTATTTGGCACATTGTCTTTTCCTGGAGCTATTTATCTCAGGGCAATGATTTCTACCTCTCTATTTGGCTAAAGTAAAAGGACCAAGTCCCCGAGGAAATGCAGGGAATATGTAGCAAAAATTGCAATTGGCCTATGGGGTCAGCCTGTCAAACAAGCTGTCAAATTTAAGCTACAATATAATGGGACAAATTAAGGAAAGCAGGGTTCTTAACCATGGAGAATAGAATTACGGTGGCCAGAAGACAAAGGAAGCGTAATAATTTTTTTCCAGTCCAGCCTGAGCTGCGGGAATCCTGGAGGTTTTATTCATGGCACAGGAATTCAGTGATATCATGTTTCAGCAGCTGAGATTGGAAAAAACTAACACAAGGAGACATTTTGCTTCAGGTAAGATACAATAAATCTCAATGAAATGCTTTTTCTTATTATCCCCTGCTGGGGATGGAAGCTCAATTCCATGTGGACAGTCTCGGGCGGGTAAAGGTGGGAACTTCTAAATCTTAGAGTTCTCACCAGGCCCCCCAGGAAACGACTGGGAATCGAGGTGAACCGAGCTATCTCGTGTATTTCCGCCTCTTCCCGTGAGAAACATGATGGGAGAGAGCTCTCCCCGCCCTCGAGATTGTCCCGGATCTGGGCACACTATTGTTATCTAACAGCACGGTATTCAGATGCAAACTATGCGGCTGGAGAGCTTAAGTAGGATCAGGAAAGCCTGAAAGCTCGCTTGGGCGGAGGGGCCACGTGTGTGGACAGAAGGCTCCGCATTTCCTCTTTCTTCTCTCCCCTCCCCCTCTCTCCCCACTTATACTTCTACTTCCAATCTCTTATTGTAAGATCTTTGCCTTCTTGGGAGATCTTTCTCTCTCCCTCCTAAGGAAGAATTCTCCTGCACTTGTAACCAGACCCTGAAATAAAGCTCAACCCTTGTTCGACTCTGGAACGTCCTTTCTCTCATACGAGCATCCGGTTTGGCCAGCTGAAGACCTCCGATAGAGGTAAGGTAAGACTCGGGTAGCCCTCAGGCCTCTAGGCCTGGCAATCCCCTTTTATTTTTCTACTCCTCCTTCTTTTCTTTCCCTCCTTTTTCTTCCTCTTTTTCTTTCATTGTTCTCTTCATTCATTCCTTCTCTTTCTTTCTCTTCCTTCTGTCTTTCTTTTCCTACCTTTTCTTTCTTTCCTTCTTTCTTTCTTTTTTTTCTTTCTTTCTTCCTTCCTTCCTTCCTTCCTTCCTTCCTTCCTTGCTTGCTTGCTTTCTCTTTTTTTTATTGCATACTGTCCTTCTTTCTTCTTTCTTTCTTACTTTATCTCTCTACATATCCTTCTTGTCTAACATTTCATTCCTTCTTGGTAAAGGAAAATCATATCTTAAGAAAAGGAAATAAAAGTGTAACCATGGTTAGAATTAAAAGTGATTTAGTCTGTAGAAGAACAAATTCACTCAAATATCTCAATTCAGAGGGGATCCAGAGGGCCAGGTCATATACAGGTGACTGTGAAGGTGCACAGGTTTCTAATATAGATGTAAAACTGCAATGGATAGTAGAAGTCATTCAGGAAAACAATTACATTATTGAGATGAAAAATAAAGCAGAGTTAGAAAAAGTGACTAGTTCAAGTTTGCATTTTTGGAAGTGAAAACTAAAATGTGAACTGAGATCTGCTAATTTGAAAGCCAGTGTCATTCCCCACATATATCATTATTTTTTTCCATCATTGAACCAAGTTCTCTTGTACAAACATTGTTCAAGTCATCACTGGTAGATTTTACTTATGTAAGAAAGGCTAACGGGCAGTAGCGAAAGGAAGAAAATGATAATCTTCTGTAGGCACCTGCAGTTTCAAAGTTTTCTCTTTCAAATGCAAGAAAATTTTGAGCATATAGAAGTCAAACTTTTAGAAAGAACTATACACAGAACTTGAAATGCAAGCAGAGGAGTTAAGAGAAATCCCCAACCTTTGACCTTTTGTCAATTAAAAGTGATGTCTTTTACCTTCTAACCCAGAGAACTTCCATTTCCCTAACTTAATTTAAATATTTGTGAATTTCTTATTTTTTCCTTCTATTTAGATGTCTAAAAATATCTCTTCTTTTCCACTCGTTTAAGTGGCTGCTAGGCTGCTGATTATACAGCAGTCGTTGACACTGCCCTGCCTTAGTTCTCACCACATAACTGGTTGAAAGTGCAACAAATGGGTAAACACACATACAATTTATAAAGAAAATTCAGCCTTCATTCGTTTGAAATATTAATAAACTTCCTATAAAATCAAGCTCCACCTGCTAATATGTTCATATGGAAAGCAGAAGTCCCCACAGATTATCCAAATAGCTACTACATTATCATCAAACAAAGCCACAGATATAGGGGTAAAAACCTCCTTTTGTCAATCCAGGTACCAATAGCTTGAAGCTACTCAGTTGTAGGTTCATTCATATGACATGTATCTCCAAAATAGTTCTATGCTGTGCTTGCAGGAATTTTTGTCTTTATGTTCTTGTACTTTGATCTTAAAACCCTGGAAAACTCATACCCAATGTCTCTCATACGTCATATTACATTTAATCAGTGGCGTTCTTCTTTTCATATCACATTGATTGATTTCAATTTCCTTCACTATCATCCCCAGGAACATTCATTTATAAAACAGATTTTTTAAACATAGTCCTTTTTTGGGAAAACAGAGGGAGCACTGTTGATGGAGCTTTGAACTAACTCAACTAGTATGAAAAACAATTTTGGAGGAATGACTGATACATAATTGAATTGTAAATAATATCCTTTGAATCAATGATACCACTTATTCCAAAGAGATTAAATAAAGAGCGAAAGGATTAATATGCATAAATAAACTTAAAGATACCCTTTTCTATGGTGGCAAAGAATTGAAAACTGAGGGAATGAACTTCAGTTGAGGAATGGATTAAGAAATTATGGTACATAACTGTGAATTGAAGGGGATATTTTCAGAAGAACTTGGGAAGATCTGTGTAAAATGATGCAAGCAAAGTAAGCAGAAACAATAAAATAATTTATATTATAAAAATGTAATGATAATCAGCTTGAAAAGATAATAATTCTAATTAACATAATGAGAAGTCACAATTCCAAAGGATTCCTGATGAAGCATGAAACATTTGTCTCCAGGTAGAAAGGTAGTGGACAAACGGTACAACGAATTAAAGTATATTTTCTTTTCCTTCCTTTCTTCCTTCCTTCATTCTTTCCTTCCTTCCTTCCTTTCTTTCATGCTTTCTTCCCTTCCTTCATCTCCTCCCTACCTACTTCCTCACTTCCCTAACTTCCTCACTTCCTCTTTTTCCTCCTTTCTTTTCTCCTGTATTCCTCTTTTCTTTCTTCCTTTTTTTATCTAACTTTTTTAGTGGATAGTTTATGTGGTCGTTTCTTACACCTGACTATACATACGTATAATAGGTTTTATTTTTGTCACCTCAGTGAGGTAGAGGGTGTAAAATGGAAGAGAATTTGAAAATCACAATAAAAATTAAATCTGTATTTATATATAAAGATAGGATAACACATACCTGTGTATACAGGCAAATATGTGTTTGTATTTATGCATGCATACGTACATATATGTATGTAACTTAATAAAAATGTAGCTTGTATGTCAGGACCTGTTTAGTATAATATTATACATGTTATCATAGATAATTAGTTGCCAAGAAATACCTGCTTGCCACTGTCCCAACATCCTGCATTTTTAACCTTGAAATATTTCTTTAGGGAAATAGTACACACAAAAGATAAGGGGATAGCATATCAGGACAATGTGCTTCCATAGATGTCATTGTGTCTGACAAGAGCAAAGTTGGGGGGGGTAGGTCTCTAATTTTACTTCCCTGGTACTTCTGAATGGAAGAAAATTGAAATGACAAGATCAGGGGAACACAGGTCTACACCTCTCATATAATTCTTAAAGAGTTTTTCCCTGAAAGTTAACAAGACTTATCCAAAGTTATGTAGCCAGGACATGATATGGGCCATGTCTTATACAGTAACGGTAAAAAATTAAATTATATGTTCTAATATTTACACATAATGTGTCCTTAATAATCACTGCTTGACTGATTATTTCATTTCTCTTTGGCTCATTAGGTCACTCACTGGATTCTGAAAATGTCTAATTTTACCAACTCTGTGACTGAATTTCTCCTTATGGGGTTTTCTGACACCACAGAATTGCAGATCTTACATTCTTTGCTCTTCTTTCTCATTTACTTAGTAGCCATGTTGGGGAATCTCCTCATTGTCCTCATCACCACCATTGACAGGAGACTCCACTCCCCCATGTACTTCTTCCTTAGGAATCTGTCCATTGTGGATGCCTGCTTCATATCAATAACTATTCCCAAGGCATCCGTCAATTACCTGGTGAACAACAGAGCTATCTCAGTTACTGGGTGTGCAGCTCAGATATTCCTGGTGATTTTCATGGCATATGTTGAGCTTACTTTACTCACTGTAATGGCTTGTGATCGTTATGTTGCCATATTCCATCCACTTCTATATCCAGTGGTCATGAGCCCTCGTGTCTGCATTCAGATGACCTTTATCTGCTTGTTCACTGGTCTCTTGTATGCAGGGTTTCATACTGGTTACACATTTCAATTGTCTTTCTGCCAATCCAATGTGATTCACCAGTTCTTCTGTGATATTCCCTCTCTACTCAAGATCTCTTGCTCAGAGACATTCAGCAATACATTATCTTTACTTGGCTCTGGGCTGGTAGTTGTGGTTGGCTGCTTTACCTTCATCACTGCATCTTATATTAGCATATTTTCCACTGTCCTCAAATTTCCAGTGAAAGCAAACCAAAGAAAAGCCTTCTTTACTTGTGTCCCCCATATCATTGTGGTTTCTTTGTTTCTTATTTCAGGCCTTTATGTGTATCTACAACCACCTTCAGATTCAGGATCCATTAAAGACATAATCTTTTCAATATTCTATTCCATAATACCTCCCTTTATGAACCCCATCATATATAGTCTACGGAATAAGCAGATAAAAGAGGCTATAAGAATAGTAATGGAAAGAAAGCTTTTTTTTTTAAGGAAATAAGTTATGAATTGTAATTCTTTCCCAATGTTTTTGAATCTAATTATTTTATAAAGAAAAAAATCCCATTAAGATATATTTTTTGTTTCTTATAAATACCATGCTGAACTTATTATCTTTTTAAAATATGTAATAGCGCTTGACATTGCATGTATTCTCTAAATGTCAAACACGGCAGTTTCTTCACCATGAAAACCCCAAAACCAATCACAAAGGGGCAGACATGACAGAAACGACTGAACAGCAACACTATATTTTTATGTAGAACTGTTCTTTTTTAAGTAATGAAATTATGAATATTTTTTAAAAGAGTGAATGTGAGAATGCAGGTGGCATGGCAAGATTTATATGACCTCATTCAACCTATATGTCATCCAGTTCTTCTTACTCCAAATCTACTCCTGTTTGCACTATGTCAAGCTACCTTCCTAAAGACTGCAACATCAAAAGCACTCAGAGAAGGAGAAAATGATAACTTCTGAAAGAGCAGTTAAGACTTAGGGAAAGGAATATAGTGAAAACAAACAAGGTACTAGTTGGAGATGCTGTTAAAATTTAATATAGGAAGAAAGAATATTGATATAACCACACAGGTGTTGTGGTCCAAAACTACAGCATGATTTCCCACTGAGAACATGCAAATTGGGCAAATGGAAAAAGATATGGAGTTACAGGGAAGAATGATGTAGTACTAGAGGCAGCTATGTGGTGCAGGTGGTAGAGCACTGGCCCTGAAGCCAGAAGAATCTGAGTTCCAATCTGTCTTTATACACTGATTGGTGTGTGATCCTGGGGAAGTCACTTAACCCTGATTGTCTGAAGAAAACATTCAATACTAGCCCTGCTAGAAATACGACTGTGCAAAATGACTGAACACTGAATAAAGTGTCTGAATTATATCAGAAAGAGATGATGTCACACATGGTCACATCTTTCCGTGCTAAGTGAGGTCCTGAATTCTTTCAAAAAATATCAGAATAAAGTGAAATTGAAAGTAACAATTATCTTACTTTTTTGGCCCTATTCCAGAGACAATTATGACAGCATCAACAGAAAGAGGAAATGTAGCAAGATTTCAGTGGGAAAATTAATAAAGTATCAATGTCGTGAATTTGAACGTTCATTGTCTTTCTCTGATGGATGTAATAAAGATTAGATGAAAGAGTGACTTCGATGTCTTTGTCTACTTGGATGAACTGGAAAATAAAAGGGTAAATTTTCTTTTTGTGATACCACTATAATTTAACATATCATGCAATTGGGCACTCTCTACTCTAGTTAAATGGATGAGGGAAAGTCTTTTCTCTCTCTTTCACTAAAATGTCCTTATGTTTAGATGCCCTGCAGTTTATTCTGCAAGAATTAAGGCTACAAATGACATAAAATCAAATGATACATTTCTCAGTTAATTCTCGCATACAGATCAATACATCAATAATAATCAGCCATATAATTTTGATTTATGTGAATATAGGTCTTATTATGATGACAATAGAATGAGTTGTATCATTTACATTTTGACTCTTTGTTTCGAAAGTGAGTGTTTTTGTTGCTATGAATATCAAAACAAATGTGTTACTAAATTCCTGAGGTCACATATGAGATACTGATTTATTGATAAAGATTTTGAATTATTGGTTTATAACATTTACCTTTTCACCAGAGCTCCTGTAATTTAAACCTGAAATCTATAGAGTTGAAAAGCAGTTTGGATTACTATTGTAAACCACTTGTGTAGGAACATTGATGGTTAAAGAGTAAATATCTTCCTCCCTTCCACTCCCACTCTTCAAGCTTTGTAAAGTCATATTCTGCAGATAGTGCAGGAAAATGGTTTATACCCATGATGATTCACCTCACAATTCTACTGCACAAAGTTTCTCAACACACCATCAAATACATAGTTGCATCTTCTGAAGAATGTTTTCAGTATGATTTCATAGCTGGTACCCAGGAGTTTAAATATATTGAACAGCCCACTATCATACTTCCATAAACATATTACATGAAAACTTCAAAATGTTGCCTGCCCCTCACATTTTTTTAGCAAAAACATTTATCAAAGAATGAAACATAGAGATTGAAAACTTGATAATATATCAGAACTCTGATTGGGTACATGTTGAAAGAAAAAGACCCTTAATAGAAGGCTTTGATCATGACATTCATTTTTGGGAAACAGTTATTTTGAAAGCAATATTTGTTATATTTTATGCTAAATTTTGAATTGTTATTCTTCAGTATTATTTGTTGTATTGGCAACACAAGTGAATCAGAGAATGGAATGCCACCCTTCTCCATATTTATCACAGTACCCTGTTTTCAAAGCCACTGATATAATAACTGTTACCTTTCTCAAAGTCATCTGTCACTTAGCATTAAGACTTAAATATATCAAAATTACAATTTAAGAAAATGAAATTGAGTGTAATGTATTGTCGATGTTCATATTTATGTATTTATTAAATAATATGTAATAATTTATTTAAATAGTGCATAATGTACATTAATTTAATATATCATAATATATTGATATATTAGTAAAATATTTAATATTAATATTGTACTACTATTTTGATCGTTTTTCAGTCAGTTTAAAAGCACACAAATCTGCAAAGTACAGGGTCATAATGCTTCAGTCTTTAACCAATGTATTTAGACTCTAATATAAAGTTGGTTAACCGAATATTCATTCATTTCTGTTCAATATCGTAAATTTTGAGAAATGGGCACGTTAAAGACAATTGTAAATTTGCCCCTTGTTAAGGGGGCAAAGTTTTCAAATTTAAGTTTATTGTACAGGCCATCATAACAGCAGAGATTACAATATATTCTAAAAACAAATTTGAGGAAAGGAAGGCTTCCCTTGTGAATTATTAAGAATTTTGGTCAAGCACCCAGAATGTTTCAGAAGAATATTGAGAAGTTAGCATAAATGGTGTCTACACTGCATGGTTTTGCAGGTGGCCAGCAAAAGAGTAGTAATCAGGCCTTTTTTTAAAATTTATTTATTTATTTTAAGTTTCCACAAGATTTTGAGTTCCAAATCTTCTTCCCATCTCTTCCCTCCCCCACCCCAAGACGTTGTACATTCTGATTGCCCCTTTCCCCAATCTGCCCTCCCTTCTATCACACCCCTCCCTTCCCTTATTCCCGTGTCCTCTTTTGTCTTGTCGGGCAAGATAGATTTCTATACCCCATTACCTGTATTTCTTATATCCCAATTGCATGGAAAAGCAATTCCCAACATTCGTTGTTAAAACTTTGTGTTCTAACTTCTCTCCCTTACTCCCTCTCCACCCATCCCCACTGAGAAGGCAAGCAATTCAACATAGATTATACATGTGCAGTTATGGAAAGCACTTCCATTGCAGTCATAATGTAAAAGACTAACTGTATTTCCCTCCATATTATATTGTCCCGCATTTATTGTCTTCTCTCTTTTGACTCTATTCCTCCTGGAACGTGTTTACTTCTAATTAACCACTTCCCATTTGCCCTCACTTCTATCATCCCTCACTCCCAAGTCATCCTCTTACCCCCTAATTACCTATGCTGTAAGACAGATTTTCTTACCAAATTGAGTGTGAATGTTGTTCTTTCCTTAAGTCAAATAAGGTGGAAGTTAGGTTCATTCTTTCCCTCTCACCTCCCTGCTCCTCCCTTTCATTGAAAAAGCTTTTTCTTGCCTCTTTCATAAGAGATAAGTTCCCCATTCCATTTCTCCCTTTATCCTCCCAATATATTCCTCTCTTTCTCCTTAATTTTAGTTCTTTAAATATCCCTTCCTTTTCAATTTACCCTGTGCCCTCTGTCAACATATATATAAAATCCCTTCAGCTACCCAAATACTGAGAAAAGTCTCAAGAGTTACAAATATTATCTTTCCATGTAGGAATGTAAATAGTTCAACTTTAGTAAGTCCCTTATTATTTCTCTTTCCTGTTTATCTTTTCATGCTTCTCTTGATTCTTGTGTTAGAAAGTCAAATTTTCTATGCAGCTCTGGTCTTTTCATCAAGAATGCTTGAAAGTCCTCTATTTTGTTGCATGACCATTTTCCCCCTGAAGTACTATACTCAGTCTTGCTGGGTAGGTGATTTTTAGTTTTAGTCCTACTTCCTTTGACTTCTGGAATATCATATTCTAAGCCCTCTTATTCCTTAATGTAGAAACTGCTAGGTCTTGTGTTATCCTGATTGTATTTCCACAATTCTCAATTTGTTTCTTTCTGGCAGTTTGCAATATTTTCTCCTTAACTGGGAACTCTGGAGTTTGGCTACAATATTCCTAAGAGTTTTTTCTTTTTGCATCTCTTTCAGGAGGTGATCAGTGAATTCTTTCAATATTTATTTTACCTTCTGCTTCTGGAATATCAGGGAAGTTTCCTTGATGATTTCATGATAGATGATGTCTAGTCTGTTTTCTTGATCATGACTTTCACCTTGTCCCATAATTTTTGAATTCGCTTTCCTGGATCTATTTTCCAGGTCAGTTGTTGCCCAGTTAGATGTTTCACAATTGTCTGCTATTTTTCCCTTCTTTTGGTTTTGTTTTACAATTCCTTGATTTTTCATAAAGTCATTAGCTTCTATCTACTCCATTCTAATCTTTAAGGAATTATTTTCTTCATTGCGATTTTGGATCTCCTTTTCCATCTGCCAAATTCTGCTTTTTAGTGCATTCTTTTCCTCATTGGCTTTTTTGATTTTTTTCACAATTTGGGTTAGTCTATTTTTTAAAGTGTTATTTTTTTCAGCATTTTTTGGGTCTCCTTTAGCAAGCTTTTGACTCCCTTATCATGATTATCTTGCATCATTTTGCTCTACTTCTCTTACTTGATTTTCAAAATTTTTTTTGAGCTCTAACCCTAACCTGAGACCAATTCATATTTTTCTATGAGCATTATAATGGAGGTGCTTTAACTTTGTTTTGTTCTGTTTTGATGCTTTGGTCCTCCTTGTCACCAAAGTAAGATTCTATAGTCTGATTCTTTTTCCAATTTTTGTTCATTTCCCCAGACATTTATTTGACTTTCGATCTCTTTGTTAAGATAGTTCCCTGCCTCCAGTGTGGCTGGTGGGTGTATTGTCAGCCTCTTTATCCCCCCACAATCTGTGGGGTCAGCAGCTCCAGGAACAGTCACTGTCTCTGTCTTGAAACTGTTGTGACTGCCGCAGGTTCCCTTGTCCCTCTTCTCCCTCAACACCCCTGGGGTTGGTGCTGGACCACTCCACTCTCCTGCACTGGTCCCACAGGCTTTTTCTACTTATCTTCTAATTTCTTCTCAGCATTTTGGGGTACTGAAGTCTGGAAACTGCCACAGGTGTGAGAGATTCAGTCTCCCCAAGGCCTGCTTAGGTCTTTGTCCGTGCCAGTTTGACCCAAGCTGGACTGCTACCTGCACCCAGCATGGAGTGATAGACACTTCCCAGCGACTTTTCATACTACCTTAGGCGGGAGATTTGCTTCACTCCATCATGCTGTGGGTTCTTCAGCTCTAGAATTTGTTTAGAACCACTTTTGACAGGTGTTTGGCTGGGTTAGGGGGCAGTGCTCTAGAAAGTGCGAGCTGTTACACCATCCTCTTGACTCCACCCCTCAGTCCTCACTTCTCTTGCAAATTTATGTCATGTGAAGACGTACAAGGTTCCCTCCCACACACTACTGCTGCACACATTAAAATATATTTGGAGGCAAAGAAATAAGCACATACATTTCCATGTTATGTATTTGCCAGGCACAGTGTTAAGCAATGTTACAAATATTATATCATTCTAGATAATACATTGATACTATTCATGCTATCATTAAATTTATTATCTGAGACAATGTATTCAGTGAAATGAATACTTTCTACTTTCAAGTGACTCAGCATATTTAGAAATGAGTAATATATCTTGAGCATTGAAACAATTTGATGAAAGCACAGAGCAAGTTGAGCAGCCTACACCAAAGAACGTTTTCTGGGAGTCTTCACTACATGGGGCTGCCAGAATCTAGACGTCTCCTTTCTCATTCAATTGACTGATTTACTTTAGGCATATCTGGATGTTTACATGCCTCATGAACATATCCTATGCAAATAAGTTAATAGACAATTGGTGGTACTGGTTATTCAAAATTATTTTATTATCTTGCATGTAATAGTTTAGAGACCCATCAGGGTTGGAGTTCTCTAAAGATAAAGTCATCATAAAGTGTGGAGGCCCAGGACAACTATGCCAATGAACTTTGCAAAGACTTCAAGAAGGGAGAAAAAAAGACTACCAGGTCTGGAAAGCACAGTCATTCTGGTGAGTTGTTGCTAATTGTTGTATCCTTCCAAATCCTAATCTATTCTCTCTGGGACAGAAGTAAGTATGAAGAGGGAAGAGTCAACTTGTGATTAGCAAGGATCTCACTGACCTGTCCTTCTCACACCCTATCAGTAAATAGGCTATGGAATACTCTGCTATAAGGAATGGAGCACATGATGAATTCAAAGATATGTAGCAAGATGTACCTTGGATTGTGCAAAATGAAAGGTTGAATGAAAAGACCTTTATTAAGTACATACTATGTGTCCAACACTGTGCTTAGTACTGAAGATACAAATACAACTACAAGATAGTTTCTATCCCCTAGGAACTACTTTTTAATCATACTAAGTGCATGAGAGTTGGATGGGGGGATGTTTTGATCTGGAAAATTCAAGAATAATGAGAAAAACAATGGGGGAATTAATCATAACACTCATCAGAAGCACTGCTCACACTGATTGAATTAGAGTTCTTATAATAGAACTGGCAAGAAGAATCACAAAATTTTAGAGTTGGAAGAGACAACAGTGTCCAGTCATCCAATTAATCCAGTCATGCCAAGCCAGCAAGAATTTATTAATTGCATACTGTATCCCAGTCAATGTGGTAAGTGCTGGGAATGGAAATACAAGCGCAGTGAATGACAGTCGATGTCCACGTCGATCTAGCCCTCTAACTGGAGAAGACAACATCTGAAAGGAGGCTCCGAAGTGTGTAGTGGAGAAACATTATAGAGGCATGGTGGAGAAGGTCTATCTGGAGTCAGAGATGCAGCCTCCAATGCTATGAACATATGATTTGCCTAGGAGGAGAGATCTTAAAATCAAGACCCTAGGTGGAACCAGTCAGTCAGAGGAAGAGCTCAAAGGACAGAGAAAACTTGTGGTGTGAGAAATACAGGAGAGAAGTGAACGTTTGGGGTAATGAGGTTTCTGTGGCATGGAGGAGAAAGTCTGCAGAGTCAGAAAGGCAACCTGGAATGTAAGGCAACCTTCAGGAAAGGAGTTCCCACGATAATATACCTAACAAGAGATCATCTACACTTGGAAAAAGATCCTGAAGTTGGGAAAGATTGAAGGAAGAAGCAAAAGGGTTGCCCAAAAATGAAATGACTAGACAGTGTCATAGAAACTATCCACATGAACCTGGACAGATTTGCAGAGATAGTGGAGGACAAAGACACTGATGCATGGCATCACAAAGAATTGGGTTCAATCAAAAACTGAATAACAACAGCCTTGGGTCAAAAATTTTCCTGGAAAAAGAAACAATCATGTCTGAAAGAAGTCCTTTCCCTTTTCTTGGCAGATCAAGCAGTTCAGGAGTTTCTTCCAGACATCCAGCCTAAATGTGCATCTTTATGAAATTTAGACCCTCCTTCCAGTTCACAGTCTAATCTCTTCTCCACATAGCAGTCTGATAAATTCTTGAAGAGAATATTCATGTACTCATCCCTTTCTCCTCAATTCTCACTACTCTGGACTGCACATGCTCAGGTCTTTCAACTGATTCTCACATGAGAACTCAAGGACCTCTCTCCTTCTGTTTGCCCTTCTCTAAATCCTCTCCAGTTTATCATTCTGCCTATTTACATCTCATTGCCAAAGTTGAGCACAATACTCAGAGAAAGTCTGATGATGGTTGTGTACAATGGGACCCTTACCTTTGAAGTCCTGGAAATTATTCTCTTCTTGATGCCACATGTTTGGTTGGTACATTACACTGTTTTCATATATTGAATTAGTAATTAATAAAAATCATCAGAGCTCCCTCAGAACAATGACCTTCTATGCATACCTCCCACATTCAGTTTATTTTTTTAAACCCAAAGAGTCTTTATATTTATCTGTGTTGGATTTCATCATATATTCATCCCAAAGTTATAGTCAAATCATGTCAATAAGAATATGCCAAAAGCTACAGGTGAGATTTGAGTGCTAGGAATATACGTAGGACAAATGAGCATCTCTGAAAAGAGCTCAGCAGCCATCCCACCAAAGATGCTATGGTTCTTTGAACACTTTCTATACTCAATCATATACTTAGTACAAAGCATTAAGAGGGGAAATATAAGAGAATAAACAATTAAATAGCTCCTATTATGTGCCTGCAGCAATAATTTAAATGGAAAGATATTTCCCATTCACTAATAGGCCTAGGTGACCTGCCTGGGTTACATGGAAGTCTGAGCCACTGTGGTGGGAGTAGCTTGCTGAATGGGTGGAATAGGAGGAGGTGAAGCTCTTATATAGCTGAGAAGAAATTTGATCATGAAACCAGTCAGAGCTAGGAAAGAAACAGGCAAGCAGGCAGCTGACTAGCATGAGTAAAAGGACTTGTTTGTGATTTTGTTTAAGGGATCTTGCTTGTGATTTGTTTAATGAAACTAGTTTGTGGGAAGTCTAGCAGGGGGAAGTCTTAGGGATGGTGTTGTCCTCTGCCTTGCTATTGTGTATAGATTATGGTGGATTTGACTTTCTGGTTTCTGAATAAATGTTTTGTTTCCATGTGGAGAGTCTGTTGTACTTCTCAATTCGGAATTGTGCTGGTATATTCATGGTTGCTGTAGGTGTTGTGAGTATTGTGCTGGTGCTACGTTGCAATGAACTGGGCCAAGTGCTTTACAAACGTCCTCTCTTTTGATCCTCACCACAATTCTGAGAGATGGGTGCAATTATTTGCTCCATTTTACAGTTGTGCTGCCAAAAACAAACAAACAAAAAGAGGTAAAATGACTTGTCCAGGATCATGCCATTAGTCGGTGCTTGAGGTCAAATTTGAAAGCAGGTCTTCCAGAGTCTAGGCCCTGTGCTCTATCCATGAGCCACTTAGATGCATTAGGAATATAAAAACAAGCAGGAAAAAAGACGGTCACTGTCTCTTCTCCGCCCAATTCTATGGGAGAAGACAACACAAAGGAACATAAAAGTGGGGGGAGGTCAGCAGAAGGGGATTGAAGGGATACCCATGAAGCAGCGTAGTAGAGAAAGTATGAAGAATCAGGAGGGCAGTTCTGGCCTCGGGAGTCCTCATTAAAATAAATATTCTGAGAGAAACCATCAAATAAGCAGGGGAAGTCTACAGGGGCGGAGCATTCTTCTAGTGTGATAAAGCCAGTGGTGAAGTGAACTTCCAGGAGAAAGTTTTTGGGACATTGTAGAGAAAATTCAAGAGGAGGTTTTGGATTAAAGCATAGAAAAGAATAAAGGACCAGGCTGTACAAATATTTGGGGCTTGTCTCTTTATCAGCAAGTGGATTTCCAACCTCTCCTAGGTTTGCGTGGGACACAGCAGAGATGTAGGTTAAGTACAGACACAGAGTGCATGCCCAGGGTGATGACAAGGCATGTGTTCCAGAGAACTCAGGTTAAATTGGGTTCAATCCTCCCAGTGCGTTATTCAGTGGTCCAATTTAGAGAACAGAACACCAGCAGCCAGGAAAAGAATGAAGAAAGCACAAGGATGGTAAAATACACTAAAGCCTATTAAATTCACATGAAGAACCAAGAGAAGCTGGATAAAATGAAATGGCCAATACTATTTCCAGATGAATCATGTTGGTGCATGATCTTTCTTTCTTCTAGTAAAGAGGTGGTGGATCATGGTGAAGAATGTCGCATACTCCCTTTGATATGGTCATTTTATTCGTTTATTTTCATTAGCTATTTTTTTAAAGACAGTATTATTTTAAGAAGGCTATTTAAACCTTAATTTGGTATGAAATTTCAATTATCTTCATAAAATATTTGAAACAAAGTGATTCTGTATGTGAAACTCATCTATCCATATACATATCAAACACATGATATTCATTATTGTATGTTTATGACGATTGAGCTAACCAGTTGCACATTTATTTCATTCATATGATTTTAAAGACCACGGAAAAATCACATTTTCCTCCTGAATAAATGAAAACTCAATTTTATTTTAAACATTTTTAAATATAACTGAGAGATTAGTAGGATTTAGGAATCATCGTCGTTTATGTCTGCTTGTATGCATTAATGGGCAGTTAGGTGGTATAGTGCATAGTGTTGGACTTGAAATCAGGAAGATTCATCTTCCTGAGTTCAAATATAACCTCCTACTCTTTTCGGTTGTGACCTGAGGAAATTCACTTTACCCTTTTTTGCCTTGGTTTCCTTATCAAATCTGATGGACAAGAAAATGGCAAATTATTCCAGTTTCTTTACTAGAAAAACACCAAATGAGGTCATGAAGAGTTGAACATGACTGAAAAGACTGGACAATAATTTGCGTTTATGCTTGTAGAAACCTAAAACCAAGTCTCAGGATATGACTTAGTTTTGTTTCTTTCGATCCAGAGATAGCTACGGCAGTGAACCTGTTTCTGGGTTTTCTAAGTCTAGCTGGACACCAGGGATAATTTCCCTGAAGGCAGTGACAGGGCTATAATTGGCAGCATTCCAAAGGCTGAGTTCCAGCCAAATGAGAATGTCATTATTGTTCTGAGATGGTATAGGAGCCTTAGAATGTTGTTCCTCTCCTGAGAAATTACTGAGTCATTGTACCTCTGGTGTGAAGGTGCTGTTTATCAATTTGGAGCAACATGAGTCATGAGAGAAACTAGGAGCAAAGATCCCTGTTATTTTATGTGGGGAAAGAACAAGTAAGTTTGCATAGAGTGGTTCTTCTTTTCCTTTTTTTTCCTTTCCCTTCCTTCCCCTTTTCCTCTCACACATACATACTTCGCCCCCCTCTCCCCCCCCCCCCCCCCGGCAAGAGGTAAATAGATCTATGATCACAGAGAAATGTAGTTAATGCAGTGAAGAGCTCCCTTTGCTAATGCAGATCATCACCTGCTCTGCAAATTCTCTCCTTAGACAGTTCTATGAGCATGTTCCATGAGACTGAAGCTCACCCAATTACTCTGTCAGAGGCAATACTTGAACCTAGGTCTTCCAGATATAAAAGCTACCTCTCTATCTACTGTGCCATGACACCACTCCTTCATATTAACATGCATCTGTATACACATATGCTTATATAAAAATGTAGATTATATGTGTAGATAAGTATGTGCATGCCATATATCAGTAGATGCCATATATTCATGTGCAGGCAGCTAGGTGGTGCAGTGGAAAGAGCATCAGTGCAGAAGTCAGGAGGACTTGGATTCAAATCTCACCTCAGACACTTGACACTCAGTAGCTGCATGACCTTGGGTAAGTCACTTAACCCCAACTGCCTCATCCTGGGTCATCTCCAGTCATCCTGGTCACTGGATTCAGATGTCTCTGGAGGAGAATTGAGGCTGGTGACCTGTACAGCCCTCCCTCTCTCAAAACAAAGTCAAGTGCGGGTCATGTCATTATTTCTCTGATGGCATGGTCTTCTTCAGCAACGAATGATGAACACACATATTCATGTGTGACAGTTATCATTATTGTTTGTCCTTCACACTTGAGGAGGATCAATGACCTCACAGACGATGTTTTGACTCATGAGTAAATTAGATTAAAGTGAGGCAAAGTAGCACAAAGTCTTCAGCCTCACTTTTCCAATGACAATAGAATGTAAAGAATTGTCCTTTGTCCTCAGAATTCAGAAGAAGTAGTCTCCTGCATATTCCAACTGTTAAAGCACTCAACCTCCCACTGTCCCAAGGAACTAGCTGATTAACTTGCAGAGGAACTGATATGCCATTTCAGATGGTGATTTCTCACCTAGAGTTCCTTGCAGCAATAAGATCATAAGTGTGGTCTATCTCTTTATCTGTCAATTTGGTTGTCTATATCCCAAACTAATTACGTAAGTCAAAGTAGTTGGTATAGTTGCCCCATAGGTAGATATGTAGATAAAGTCAATATTGAAAATATTTGGATACAATGAAGGGAATAAAGATGATCAAAGAACTTTAAAATATTGCCAATTTTTCCAAGGTTCAGAATGCCAAGTATGGGATTAGTTGAAAAGATGGCATCTTAATCTGAAAGAAAATGACTGGGATTTATATTAAATATGTTCACACGTGTATTGTTTACATAACTATGTGCATTCACACATCTATGTTGCAATGCATTGTAACATATGTGTGCATATATACATATACCCATGTACACATGTTGCACACACATACAACCAACACCTATCTTTATATGAAGGGCAACTAGGTGGCACAATGAATAGAGCACTGGGCCTGGAGTCAGGAAGACTATTCTTTGTGACCTCATTTGGAGTTTTCTTGGCAAGGATACTGGAGTGGTTTGCCAATTCCTTCTCCAGGTCTTTTTTTAAATGTGTGAACTGAGGCACAGCGGGTTAAGTGACTTGACCAGGATCATAGAGATAGTAAGTGTTAAGAATAGGTTTGAAATCATGAAGTCTCTTAATGGTTCCCATCCCAGTACTTTAGCCACTATACCACCTAGCTGCCTCATCCCTTCCCTCAAGAATGTTGCAGTGGGGAAAATGGAGTGCATGTGAGAGTTGGAAAGAAATCTTTTACATTATATACATACATTAAATGTACCACATGCGGAGGTACTTGCCTGTAGTCCATGCTACCAGGAAGCTGAAAGTGAGTGTGTAAATGTGACTGCAGGAATTCTGAACTACACGGGGATTAAAACTGATTTAGTGTCCATACTATTTCTGGCAGAAACACGGTAAGCTTCTCCACTGATCTTGTATTGAAACTGGGCGGATAAGAGGCAGACAGAGAGGGTATGGGAGGGATATAGAGAAAGAGGAAAGGAATGGAGATGAAGGGGAAGGAAAAATAGGAGGGGCATAGTGACAGAAACAAGCACATAAACAGAGACAGATAGAGGGAGAAGGAGGGGGCAGAGAGAGACAGAGAAACAGAGACAGAGGTAGAAGAAGAAAGAGTGAGTGAAGGATACAGGAAGCAGAGAGAGTGAGAAAGAAGGAGAGAAGGAAGGAAGGAAGAAAAGAAGGAAGAAAGGAATAAATGCAAATATATAACAAGCAAATGTAAAGTATTTTCTGAAGTGGGGGGAAAGGATTAGAAACGGGGGGAAGGAAATCCATAAAGGACTCATGTAGGATGTGGCACCCAAACTGAGACATTTTATGATACAATAGTTAGTAGAGAGGTAATTCCTGGCATGAGGCACAGCTCTTGCAAAAGTGCGGAAGATGTGGGTGGAGATAGGTCATGATGGAATGCTATTCTCTTTCCAGGAATGACAGAAGTTAAAAATAAGCAAGATTGTGAAAGGTTCTAAGTGTCCAGCAATTTGATTTGCATTTTAACATAGAGGCTATAAGGAAACACTAAATATTTTGAAATTGGGAATTCAAGTGGGCCGATTTTCAGGGAATCACTGGTGGTTATGGAGAGACTGCACTGGATGAGGGAGCTCCCATGAGCACAGACATGACCAAGTCTCCAAGATGAGAGATGAAGAGATTTTGAACTGGTTCAGTGTCTTTGGAAGTAAAATAAAGCAAATGACTATGAGAGATGTAGTAAAGTGATAATAAGAGCAGGAAGCTGAGGATGCTAAAAGTAGACACAATGGAATAAAGACATTAGTCACTGGAGTTTAGACAGAAAGAAAAAAGACAGAGACTGACAGAAAGAGAGGGAGGGAAGGAGACGGAGAGGGATAGATAATCACAGACATTTGTTCCAAAAAGTAGCATATTTAGTGCATAGGCCCCGATGGGTATCAATTTAAATGAAATTGTATTCCTAATAATCTAATTTCACTTAATCTGTGTTAAAAATCTTATCTTCCAAAATTTAGTAATAGGAGAAAATTCTCATTTTCAGTAGCTTCACTCATGCTAAACAGAGTCTTGAACTGGCCCAATGCTTTCAAAAAGTAATTTGGAATTATTCTTTGATATGCTTTGACAAAGAGATTTCCTTAGTAAATATACACTAGAAAGTTGCCAATGACAACTTATAGACACATAAAACTTGTAGCAGTGCTTTTTGTTGTAGCAAAAGCTACAACAATTAATTAGGGAATAGCTAAACAAGTTGTAATACATAAATATAATGTCATATTACTCTGTTCTAAATGATGACTACAAAGAAAACAGAATAGAAAGAAGTCATACAATCTGAAGGAAGAACTGTTAAATGAGTATATTTAAGGAAAAATAGGTGCAATGACTACAACAGTGACAAAGGAAAAACTGCAACAAACGTATCCTAATTGAATTCTGGGAAGGGGTTACTAAGCTTGACTTGAAAATGCAAAGAGCCAAGCCCTTTCATAAAATCTTTGTTGCCGTGGGAAGGGACTGTGAGGGAGGTACAATTCAAAAACTGTCTGACTTTCTCAATGTATTGGCTGATTTTATAGAACTTCCATCCCTCTATTTTTTTTAAGAAAAAAAGAGTTAATATTAATTAAATGGAATGCATTTCAGGAAGGTGGCAGTGGAGGGCCATATTGAGAAATTGAGGTGATCTGAAAGTACAGGCAAAAGTGATTTGAATTTAATCTTAAAAATAACCAAACCCTGTACAATCCTACAGCCTTATTGTGCATATAAGGAGATTACTACAAAATTCCATGTCAACTTGGCCTCTTGTGCAAAGTTTGGAGAATCAGACTGATCAGGGTGTATTGTATTGGCAAACTCTTACAGGAGAAAAAGTAAGCAACAATCAAAGCTAGAAATTATGCACTGCCTATTATGTGTCAGTCACTATGCTAAGTGCTTAACATCTATTACCCCATTTGATCCTTTCAACAACCATGAGAGGTAGGTGCTATCATTATTCCTATTTTAGAGTTGGGACCACTGAGGTAAACAGTGGTTAACTAACATATTCAAAGTCTCACACCTGGAAAGCAACCGAGATTGGTTTTGAACTCAGCACTTCCTGACTTCAGATCCAGTGCTGTATCCACTATGGCACCTGGACTCCTAGAAGCTATTAACATCTAACTCCACAGATTAATCATGGAATGAAGGTGACCAGAGATATTCAAATACACTCCCATCAGCCACAATCCTGAATGACTCTGAGTATGGGGATCAGGGATGGGCTGGAGATGTGTTGAATGGAAACAAATGTGATTCAATTAGGAAAGGTTTTCATCAGGTTTGCTGCATGGCATTGAAATGATCATTGACATCAAAGATCAAAGATAATTGAAGTTTTCCTGCATCATACCCAGGTTGTGATCCGGGCAATTAAAGTATTATCCACAACAAGGACAGAATTCTCAGGTCCTTAATATATCAGGCAGAAGTCTATAGGGGACCATGGATAACAATCTTTTGCTTTCCGAAGGAATCAACATATTATTCAAAAAGTCTTATGTGCCAAGAATAACACAACGTATAATGTCTTCTTTTTTTAAAATATATTTTTCCCTTACTTCTTAGGTCACTGGATAAGAGGTTCAGGAAATGTCTAACTTTACAAGTGTGAATGAATTTCTTCTCATGGGGTTTTCTCATACCCGAGAGCTGCAGATAATCTGTTCTTTGCTTTTCTTACTGATTTTCTTGGCTACCCTGTTGGGGAACCTGTTTATTGTTATTGTTACCACTATTGACAGGCGTCTTCACACCCCCATGTATTTTTTCCTGAGGAATCTGTCCATTGTGGATGCCTGCTACACAACAGTCATTCTCCCTAGAGCATCCATAAACTCCCTGTTGAATAGCAGGGCCATCTCAAAGAGTGAGTGTGTGGCCCAAGTTTTCCTTGTGCTTTTCTTCATTTATTTGGAGTTGACCTGCCTCTCCATCATGGCCCGTGATCGCTATGTTGCCATATGCCACCCACTCCACTACACAGTGATCATGAGTCCCCGAGTCTGTATGCAGATGACTTTAACGTGCTTGCTTACTGGTCTCCTATATGCAGGTTTTCATACTGGTTATACATTTCGTTTGTCTTTCTGCCAATGCAATGAGATCCATCAGTTCTTTTGTGACATTCCCTCCTTACTCAAACTCTCTTGCTCTGAGACCTTCAGTAATGAAATAATTACAGTTGCCTCTGGTCTGGGAGTTGGAGGTGGATGCTTTGTCTTCATAATTGATTCATATATTCGTGTATTTTCCACTGTGCTGAAGTTTCCAGTGAAAGAAGACCAAAGAAAAGCCTTTTCTACGTGCATGCCCCACATCATCGTTGTACTGGTGTTTCTGATCTCAGCTTTTTATGTGTACCTTCAGCCATCTTCAGTTTCTGCATCCATTGAGGATATGATTTTTTCTATGTTCTACTCTGTAATACCACCCTTCTTGAACCCCATCATATACAGTCTAAGGAACAAACAAATAAAGGAGGCTGTGAAAACAGTGATAAAGAGACATATATTTTCCTAGAATATAACAAAAACTAGACATCTCTCTAACTTTTCCAGTCTTCTTACACTTTGGTAATATACTTCCACTTTTTCGACATTTCCCTGTCTATATTTTGTGATCCAGTGACAGTGCCTTTTTGTTATTCCTCCCACACAACAATCAGTCCCTTCAATATGACAATTTCCATTTACTGCCCCAATATCTAGAATTCCCCTTCTCCTTTTCTCTGCCTTCTGTCTTCCCTAGTTTGCTCTGAGGAAGTATATATCTCATTTTCTAAAGGAGGTCTTCCCTCTTCACCTCCTTCACTACTAGTGACTTCTCTTTTATTCTATCCCATTACCCTGTGCATATATTACTTGTAAATAGTCATTTACATGTTTTTTCCCCTATCAGAAGATGAATCATTAGAATGTAAAGACAGGGGCAATGCTTTTGCTTAATTTTCAACGGAAGCCTATAAAATATCTTCTCCCCAACATCATGGTTCATACAGACCCATGACTGGCTTTTTAAAGAAACCCTTAGAGCTTGCCCCCTCAGGAATGCCATCATATCTCCTCTTCCCCCCTCTAGCAATGTTCCCTGCTTGAGAAAATTGAATAAGGATTAGAATTTCTACATTTGATTCCTTAAAAAAGCACGTGGTTATCTTCAAGCAAAGTCAAAAATGTCATTACTTTTTTTGTTTTTCAAGGAGAAAACATTCCAGTACGTGTCTGAGTATTTCACTAATTTATTATGCTTTGTCTGTTTTCTTGCTTCTTCATTTTCTCTTCTACTCTAAATGTTGTTTATTATAACGCAAGGGAAGAGGTACTTATATTTTCCCCTTACATCGATCTTTGCCCAAATGTACTCCACTGTGATTCTTAAATCTGATTGATGGTTTACCTGATATAAGTATATCTTAATATATCATGGAATCCTCATACCCTACATTTTATACACCTTCTAAATAAGGTATGTATATCTATATTTCCAGTCATAGGATTAATTGCATGGAATACCAAGCATTTTCCATTCATAGACTTAAATCAATGATTCTTAGTGATACCCATGAGGTCAAATGTGTTTTCTAGAGTTTGGACCTCTGCTTCATGTAAATTGTGATCATGCATAGCCTAATAATAATATATAACATTTATGTAGCACTATAAGCTTTGCAAATCAGTCTTTAAATATTATTTTGATTTATCCTCAAAAAATTTGTTATTTATGTTCAGTCATGTCTGCCTCTTTGTGACCCAGATGGAGTTTTTGGCAAAGATACTGTAGTGGTTTGGTTTCTCCTTATTCAGCTCATTTTGAGGATGAAGACCCTGAGGTAACTGTGTTTAAATCACTTGCTTAGGATCACACAATTAATAAGTTTCTGAAGTTAGATTTTTTGACTTCAAGCCTTATACTCTATTCCCTGGTCCACCTAGCTACCTCAAGAATTTGTGAAAGTACTATTGCTCTGATTGTTTTACATTTGAGAAAACTGATGTAGGTAATGGTTAAGTAACTACCCCAGGATCATTAAACTGGTTAGTGTCTGAGGCTGAACTTAAAAAGAACCTGGAAAATAGTACATACAATGAATCTAACAAGGTAAATGGTAGTTACAACAACCAAAATAACTGACCACTGTGCACCATACTCGAAATTGTCTCTAATGAAGAGATTAGAAAATCTATCTTCTCTTTATTGAGTATATGGTGGAAGCTGGGAGATAATATATTGTTTGTGTATGTGTATGTACACTGACACACACAGATACACACTATATAATATTGATTGATATATTAGCTTTTTTGCATTTCTTTGCCCCTTCCTCATTTAGTCTTGAACTCCACGATAATGAATCTCCTCACCATGGAAATTTTGCCTTCTATTGGTGTTGCATCTTTTAAAGACAATCGCTTATTCTCAACCAATTCCCTGTCCGTTGTGAACTCTGAGAAAGGAATTTTTATTACTGTATAATGGCCTAAAATAAAAAGAAATACTGAAGTATCTGGATTCTGAATAGGGAGGGTAGATATGTCAGAACTGGGAAGAACAAATATCACAAAAAGGACTTAAAAATTAAAAATAAGGATAAAACTGCACATGTATTTCCTTTAAGGAGGAAGAAATACTTTATAAGAAACAAAAGTCTAAAAAGAAATCAGTAATATAACACATGGCCTCATTTATTGTTATTGTTGCAAGAAATTAAGTAGTAATTTCCACATACTAAGAACTTTACAAGTATTGTAACCTTGCAATGTCCCTACTCTTGGTGGCAATTTCCTATAGTCAAAAGATTTGTAAGCTTAATACCAGATCTACTCAATTATAGATTATTGGTAGGGGAACATCCGAGGTTGTCTAAAATTAAGCTATTAAGCATAGGACTTTAGACCAACAACAATAACTTAGGGTCCTTTAATTCTTAGTAGTACTGTGGAGAGAATTAGGTCAAGAGCTTGTGAAGTTAGCAATACAAACACTATTTTTGTCTCAGTTGGTTAATGTTAAAAAAAAAAAAATCTTTTTTGGTCCATATAGCAAATGCTTTGAAAAAAAGTATCACCTGACCAAAAGTCTGAATTGCTTTATCTGTTATAAACTGTGTTAAAAATAAATAAACAAACAAAAAAACAAATATTGTAACATTAGAACCTTATAATAACCATGTGAGTTAGATGCTATTTTTACTGTCATTTTATAGTTGAGAAAACTGAGGTATACAGATGTTGTGACTTGCGCAGGGTCAAATGGGTAATACGGTTCTTAGGTTTAATTACAACTCAGAGCTTCCAGTGCTCTATTCACTAAACTACCCACCTTCCTACTTCTGGAAAATAAAGTATTCAGATCAAATAGGATACATGATAGGGAAAACAATGGGGCACTGAATATTTAGATTATAATACCCCTTATGAGAGAGTTTCCCCAACTTGCATTTATACTGGCAGCTTGAGTTTCTAGAGAGACAGATGACTACTACTCTTCTCAGGCTTTTGTGTGTTCGTCCTTCATTTCTGAAGAAGACCATGCCATCAGAGAAATAATTACATGACTCGCCCTTGACTTTGTTTTTGAGTGAGGGAGGGCTGTGCAGGTCATCAGCCTCACTTCTCCTCCAGAGTCATCTGAATCCAGTGACCTGATATTCCTCAGTATGACTGGAGATGACCCAGGATGAGGCGATTGGGGTTACGTGATTTGCTCAGGTCATACAGCTTGTGAGTATCAAGTGTCTGAGGCAAAATCTAAACTCAGGTCTCCTGACTCCTGCAGTGGTGCTCTATCCACTGCACCACCTAACTGCTCCTCTCAGGCTTCTAGAGGTCATCTGGAGTGGCTAAAGTTTCTCGTATAGTTTTTTGTGAGCCCTTACCAATGTGCTACCCATTGATTGTCCCAAAAGAAGTTATATATTTAATTTTTCTGTATTTGAATTTATTTTAAACTTAAATATAAAATAAGAAAAGAGAATAAAACATTGCCATATACGTAGTAGAACATAAGAGAAGTTCCAATATAAAGTCAAAAATTTCCATTTTAGTAAAACGTATAGATGGGGCAGAGCCAAGATGATGGACTGAGAACAACCACTCATCTTAGTTCTTAGACAAATTTCTTCAGATACCTCTAAAAAGAGAATCTGACCAAATTTTTGAGGGGCAGAACCCAATAAGAGAAAGATTATGGTAGCTTCACAGCCCAGGGCATACTGGAAGATGGATGGGAAGGTTGGGTTCCTCAGGGGTGAAGGAGCACACATTGCACAGTGCAGTGAGTCCCTGCCATGTCAGGGCCAAGCAGTCTGAGCTGTCTGAGGCACCTGCAGCACTGCAGAATCTTGGGTATAACAGCCCGGGACACAATTCCAGCAGAACCGAGCAAATGAGAGCCACAGAGCCTCAGGTATCTGCAGCAGCTGTTCCTGACATTATCAGCCTACAGATTACATGGCTGTAAGTCATCTACTTGAACTTATAGGAGACAAAATACTGGAGTGATCAGTAAATGTTCTCTCCACCTCCCCTTACTGATTTAAAAGAATCATAAAATATTTCCCCAGAAAGTTCTGGATCAGTGGGATCAGCATAAGAGGCAAACAGGCTCATAGCACATGAGGTTAGGAAAATCGCTAAAGAGGATTCCTCTTGCTGTGGCAGAAGGGGAACAGTGCAAGACTGGAGCTGTCCCAGAGAGTCACACCTCAGGTAACTGGAGGAGATCTGGAGCCCCAGGGGCGTGGAGCCTCACAACCACCAACACCAGGAACCCCAGGGGTGCCTCAGCACCCAAGGGGAAACATTCAGACCACCCCGCCCCCACACTTAACAAGTTAGCTCCAGGGCAAATCTGGGGAAACACAAAAAGAGTTCACCTGGGCTTTGCTTTCTCATACCAGCAAGCTCAGCACCAGCTTCTTTAGCTTCTAGCTGAAATAACCAGAGGCCACAACACACAGAGTCTCATCATCATGAGTAAGAAGCAAAGCAGGAAGGAAAAGATCATATAGTCTTTCTATGCGAACAAGGACCAAAACATGAATACCAAAGGGGTCAGTATTGAGACTGTACTCCCATCTGACACTTCAGAAGCATCTATGAACTGGTTGCAAGCAGAAAGAGCACTTGTGAAGAGCTGGAGAAGGATTTTAAAAGCTAAATTAGAGAAATAAAAGAAAAACTGGCCAATGATTTTAAAAGAATGAAAAACGAATTCACTTAAGAGAACAGCTACCTAAAAAGGAATAATTGGACAAATGGAAAAGGAGATGCAACAGTTAACTGAAAAAAAAATTTGATAAAAATTAGAATTGGGGAAGTAGAAGTTATGACTCTTTGAGACATCAAGAATCAGTCAAGGGGGGCGGAGCCAAGATGGTGGAGTAGAAAGACGCACATACACATAGCTCCGAACCCACAACCCATAGAACGGCTACAGGGGAGTAACTCACAGCGAATTCTGCACCCAGAGGCCACGGAATATTGGAGCGAGGGAGATTTCTGTTCCGGAGAGACCTGCAAACCTCCCGCAGGGGGGGAGGGTCCTTCGTGCTGCGGACTGGGTGCCGGGACTGGGAGCTGAGTGCAGCCCTGCCGCGGCTGAGGCACCAAGAGGAAAAGATCCGAGCGGGCTTCAGGGACGAGATCTCCAGCGGCCACGCGGGTCCCTCCACCCACAGAGGGACCTGCAAACCTCTTGCAAAAGGTCCATCGCGCTGCAGACGCGGAGACCAGACCAGACCTGCCACGGCCACGGCCTCGGCACCAAGAGAAACAGATCCGAGCAGGCTTCAGGGACGGGATCTCCAGAAGCCGCACAAGTCCTTCCACCTACAGGTGACGGGGGTCAGTGAGAGAGTCTCTTTGGCGGGTCGAGAGGGGAGTGGGGTGCCCCCATAATTCAGGCCCCCCCGGGAGGTAGAAGCTGAGAGGCAGCGGCAGACCGGAGCTCCCCAAGCGGGGGGGAGCCTGAATCCATTGTGGAAGGTCTGTGCATAAACCCCCTGAGGGAACTGAGCCTGAGAGGCGGCCCTGCCCCCACCTGACTACTTGAACATAATCTCATACTGAATAGCAGCCCTGCCCCCGCCAAAAGCCCTAAGGCTGGAAGCAGCATTTGAATCTCAGACCCCAAACTTTGGCTGGGAGGATCAGGAGGTGAGGTGGGTGTGAGGAGAATATTCAGAGGTCAAGTCACTGGCTGGGAAAATGCCCAGAAAAGGGAAAAGAAGTAAGACAATAGAAGGCTACTTTCTTGGAGAACAGGCATTTCCTCCCTTCCTTTCTGATGAGGAAGAACAATGCTTACCATCAGGCAAAGACACAGAAATCAAGGCTTCTGTGTCCCAGCCCACCCAATGGGCTCAGCCCATGGAAGAGCTCAAAAAGAATTTTGAAAATCAAGTTAGAGAGGTGGAGGAAAAACTGGGAAGAGAAATGAGAGAGATGAAAGAAAAACATGAAAAGCAGATCAGCTCCCTGACAAAGGAGACCCAAAAAAATGTTGAAGAAATTAACACCTTGAAAACTAGCCTAACTCAATTGGCAAAAGAGGTTCAAAAAGCCAATGAGGAGAAGAATGCTTTCAAAAGCAGAATTAGCCAAATGGAAAAGGAGATTCAAAAGCTCACTGAAGAAAATAGTTCTTTCAAAATTAGAATGGCACAGATGGAGGCTAATGACTTTTTTCAAAACCAAGAAATCACAGAACAAAGACAGAAGAATGGAAAAATGGAAGATAATGTGAAATATCTCATTGGAAAAACAACTGACCTGGAAAATAGATCCAGGAGAGACAATTTAAAAATTGTGGGACTACCTGAAAGCCATGATCAAAAGAAGAGCCTAGACATCATCTTTCATGAAATTATCAAGGAAAACTGCCCTGAGATTCTAGAACCAGAGGGCAAAATAAATATTCAAGGAATCCACAGAACACCGCCTGAAAGAGATCCAAAAAGAGAAACTCCTAGGAACATTGTGGCCAAATTCCAGAGTTCCCAGGTCAAGGAGAAAATATTGCAAGCAGCTAGAAAGAAACAATTCAAGTATTGTGGAAATACAATCAGGATAACACAAGATCTAGCAGCCTCTACATTAAGGGATCGAAGGGCATGGAATAGGATATTCCAGAAGTCAAAGGAACTAGGACTAAAACCAAGAATCACCTACCCAGCGAAACTGAGTATAATACTTCAGGGGAAAAATTAGTCTTTCAATGAAATAGAGGATTTTCAAGTATTCTTAATGAAAAGACCAGAGCTGAAAAGAAAATTTGACTTTCAAACACAAGAATGAAGGGAACCATGAAAAGGTGAACAGCAAAGAGAAGTCATAAGGGACTTACTAAAGCTGAACTGTTTACATTCCTACATGGAAAGACAATATTTGTAACTCTTGAAACATTTCAGTATCTGGGTACTGGGTGGGAGTACACACACACACATGCACACATACATAGAGACAGAGTGCACAGAGTGAATTGAAGAGGATGGGATCATATCTTAAAAAAAAAATGAAATCAAGCAGTGAGAGAGAAATATATTGGGAGGAGAAAGGGAGAAATTGAATGGAGCAAATTATCTCTCATAAAAGAGGCAAGCAAAAAACTCATTAGTGGAGGGATAATGAGGGGAGGTGAGAGAAAAACATGAAGTCCACTCTCATCACATTCCACTAAAGGAAAGAATAAAATGCACACTCATTTGGGTAGGAAAACCTATCACACAATACAGGAAAGTGGGGGATAAGGGGACAAGCAGGGTGGGGGGGATGATAGAAGGGAGGGCATGGGGAGGAGAGGCAATTCGAGGTCGACACTCATGGGGAGGGATAGGATCAAAAGAGAATAGAAGTAATGGGGGACAGGATAGGATGGAGGGAAATATAGTTAGTCCTATACAACACAACTATTATGGAAGTCATTTGCAAAACTACACAGATTTGGCCTATATTGAATTGCTTGCCTTCCAAAGGGAAGGGGTGGAGAGGGAGGGAGGTAAAGAAGTTGGAACTCAAAGTGTTAGGATCAACTGTCGAGTAATGTTCTTGCCACTAGGAAATAAGAAATACAGGTAAAGAGGTATAGAAAGCTATCTGGCCCTACAGGACAAAAGAGAAGACGGAGACAAGGGCAGAGACGGATGATAGAAGAGAGAGCAGATTGGTCATAGGGGTAATTAGAATGCTTGGTGTTTGGGGGGGGGAGGGGATAAAAGGGGAGAAAATTTGTAACCCAAAATTTTGTGAAAATGAATGTTAAAAGTTAAATAAATAAATTTAATTTAAAAAAAAAAAGAATCAGTCAAACAAAATCTAAAGAATGAAAAGATAGAAAAAAATGTAAAGTATCTAAATGGAAAAACAATTCACCTGGAAAATAGATCCAGGAGAGAAAACCTAAGAATTATTGGCCTACCAGAAAACAATGAAGAAAAGAAGAGCCTGTAAAATATCTTCCAAGAAATAATAAAGGAAAACTGCCCAGGAATCCTAGATACAGAGAGGCAAATAATCGTAGAAAGAATCAACCGTTCACCTCCCAAAAGGGATCCCAAAGTAAAAACACCAAGGAATATTGTTGCCAAATTCCAGAACTATAAAGTGAAGGAGCAAACCTACAGGCAACCAGAAAGAAACCACTCAAATATCGAGGAACTACCGTAGGGATCATAGAAGACCTTGAAGCTGCTACATTAAAAGACCAAAGGAATTGGAATATGATATTCCATAAGGCAGAGGAGCTGGAACTACAACCAAGGATCAATTACCCAGAAAAGGTGAACATAATATTTCAGGCAAGGAGATAAACAATCAATGAAATTAGGGATTTGCAGACAATTCTGATAAAAAGGCCAGAAAGCAACAGAAAATTTGCTCTTCAAATGAAGGTCTCAAGAGAGGTATAAAAAGGTGATCAGGGGAAAAGAAAAATTTGCTACTCAATATGTACAAATGGTTTACATTCCTATAAGGGAAGATGATACTTGTTAATCTTGATAATTATATATTTATTATAAAATATAAGGGATATACATAGATAGAGGGAGCTGGTATAAAGTACATGATCTGATCATAAAAATGTGATTTAAAGGTACAAAGGAATTGCAATAGGAGATGTGAAAAGGAGGAGGAAGAAAATGGTAAGTTATATCACGGGAAGAGGCACAAAACTATATACAGTAAAGGGAATGGGGAGGGAGTTGAGCATTGTTTGAGAGGTAATCTCATCTGATTTGGTCAAGGAGGAAACAACAAACTTACTCAAGTATATAAATCTACCTAGCTCTACAAACAGTGGGAGGGAAGGGGAAAAGAAAGGGGAGGGGGGCTAAAAGAGAAGGAAGAAGCAGATCATTTTCTTTTGAACTACATTTTGGTTAGTTATGTGATTTTTCCCATTCATTTTAATTCTTCTACACAATATGACTATAGTGAAAATGTATTTAATAGGAATGTCTGTGTAGAATCTATATAAAATTATATACAATCTCGGGGAGGGAGGAGGGATGGAAGGGGAAGGGAGGGTGTAGGGAAGGGAAAAAAATCTAAGTTATATGACAGTGATTGTTGAACACTGAAAATAAATAAAATTAATATATAAAAAAAGAAATGATGAACAGGAAGGTTTCAGAAAGGCCTGGGAAGACTTGTATGAACTGATGCTGAGTGAAAGGAGCAGGACCAGCAGAACATCTGTACACAGTAACAAGCACAGTGTGAGGAGTTTTTCTTGTAGATTTAGCCCTTCGCAGCAATGCAAGGACCTAAATAATTCCCAATGGACTCTTGAGGCAAAATGCCTTTCCCATCCAGAGCAACATCTGTGAAATTGTATCACATAATGAAGCAGACCATTCTCTTTTGCGTTATGTTGTGTTTCTTTTCTTTCTTTTTTCTTTTTTTGGTTTCTCCCATTCATTTTAATTCTTCTATGCAAAATGATTAAGGTAAAACTGTATTTCATTAGAATGTATTTGTGGAACCTAAAATGTATATCTTAAAATAAATTTGATGAAAGAAAGCATTACTTTGTGAACTATTAAGAATTTTGGTCAAGCACCCAAAATGTTTCAGAAGATTACTGGAAAGCTAGCATAAATGGTGTCTAGACTGCATGGGTACGCAGGTGGTTAGCATAAGAGTGGTAATCAGACCTCATATCTCTTACAAAGCTGAGTCATGAAAAGATTCACAGGTTCCATCACACACATCTTTGCTGTACATATTAGAGTGTATTTGGAGAAAAGGGGAAGAGAATAATCACATACATTTCCATGTTCTGTATTTGCCAGATACAATGTGAAACTGTGTTACAAATACTATATCATTCTAAATAATTCATTGATACCATTTATATTATCAGCAAATTCATCAACTGAGGCAATATATTCAGTCAAAGAATACTTTTTACTTTCAGGTTACTCAGGACATTTACCAGAATTGGGAACTCTCCTACATCATTTAATTGACTGATTTACTTTAGGCATATTTGAGTGTTTCCATGACTAATGAACATACCCTATGCAAATAATTTAATAGTCAATTGGTTACACTGGCTATTCAAAATTATTTTATTTTCCATATAATAATTTGGAGGCCCATCAGGGGTGGAGCTAAAGCTAAGGACCCCATAAAGCGTGAAGTCCCAGGACATCTATGCCAATGAACTTTGTAGGGAATTCAAGAAAGGAGAAAATAGACTATCAGGTCCAGGAAGAACCTTCATTCTGATGAGGTGTGGGTCAAAATCTAATCCTTTTTCTCTAGGAGTGACGTAAGTATGAAGAGAGGAGCGTGAATTTCCTGTTGGAGAGGATGTCACTGACCTTTCTTCTCACACCCTTTCAGGAAACAGGCTATGGGACATTCTGCACTAAGAAATGAAGAACATGATGAATTCAAAGACGTAGCATTATGTGTCTTGAATTGTGCAAAACAAAAGGTTGAATAAAAAGATCTTTATTAATTACATACCATGTGTCAAAAGCTATGCTTAGTACTGAAGATACAAACACAAATGCAATACAGTTTCTGTCCTCTTGGAATTTAGATTTAATCATATTAAGGGTATTCGAGCCAGAAAGATGTGTTATGATTTGGGAGGTTCAAGAATAATGAGTAAAACAATAGGGAAACCAATTATCACACTCTTTCTGGAGTCACTGGTCACTCTGATTGAATTAGAGTTCTTAAAATAGAACTGGCAAGAAGTATCAGAGCATTTGAGAGTTTGAAGAAACATTAGCGCCCATCTCATTCAATCCATCCAGTCATGTCTGCTACATCAAACTGTTGTCATATATTGAACTAGCAATTAACTAAAATTATCAAGCCTTCTTCAAAACAACCACAGTTTATCCATATTTCACCACATCTGGTTTATTTTTTACACACAAAGACAGGCTTTACATTTATCTCTATCGAATTTCATCATATTTTCATCCCAAAGTTATAGTCAAATCACATCAAAAAGCATTTGTATAGTGTTTGCCATAGCTGTGTGACATTGGACAAGTAACTTAACCCCAATTGCCTCATCCTGGGTCATCTCCAGTCATCCTGATGAATATCGGGTCACTGGATTCAGATGGCTCTGGAGAAGAAGTGAGGCTGGTGACCTGCACAGTCCTCCCTCACTAAAAACAAAGTCAAGTGTAAGTTATGTCAAAGATGAGTAAGGCCAGTAGAAGGGGGGGGGGGTCAAGGGAATACTCATGAAGGAGCATAGCAGAGAACATACGGAGGGTCAGAAGGGCTCCCAGGAGAGGAAAGAAGGCAATTCTGGCCTTGGGTGCCTTCCTTAAAATTGCCACTGAGAGAGAAACCATCCAATATGGGGTGGGGGGGGAGAAGACTAGAGGGGAGGAGCATTCTTCCAATGTGATAAATCTGATGGTGAACTGAACTTCCAGGAAAAAAAGTTTCTGGGATATGGTAGAGAAAATCCTAGAGGAAAATTTGGACTCAAGCCAAGAGAGAAATAAAGGATCAGTCTTTACAAATATTTGGGACTACTTTCCTTGTCAGCCAAAGGGTTTCCAGTTTCTCCTAGGTTTGTGTGGAACACAGTAGAAATGGAGGTCAAGCATAGACATACACTGCATGCCTAGGGTGAGGACAACTTATGTCTTCTAAAGATTTCAGGCAAAATGGGTTCAATCCGTGCAGTGTAATATTCAGTGGTCCAATTTAGAAAACAGAACAGCAGCAGCCAAGAAAAGAATCGAGAAAGCACAAGGGTGGAAACATACACTAAGGCGTATTGAATCCACCACCAAGAGTCAAGAGCAACTGGATAAAATGAAAGGGCTAATAGTATTTCCAGATGAATCATGTTGGTGAATGTTCTTTCTCCTAGTAAAGAGGTGGTGAATCACAGTGCAGAATGTTGCATACTCCATGAGATGTGGTCATTTTATTTGTTGATTTTGATTAGTTATTTCTTAAGATAGAATTATTTAAGAAGCTATTTAAAATTAAATTTCATATGGAACTTGAAGTGTAATCCTAATACTTCAAATAAAGTGATTCTGTATAAGAAGCTAATTTACTCACACATAGATCAAAACCATGATATTAATTATAATATGTTCATGACAACTGATCTAGCCAGTTACGCATTTATTTCTTTCCTTTGATTATAAAAACATGGAGAGCTCATATCCTCTTCTAGAATAAATGAAAAATAAATTTTATTTTAAATCTCTGTGAATATGATTGAGAGAACCGTAGAATTCAAGAATTGTAATCATTAATATCTGGCAGCATGCATTAATGGGCAGCTATGTGGTACACTGCATAGAATGTTGAACATGAAGTCAGGAAGATTCAACTTCCTTAGTCCAAATCTAGCCTGCTCCTCTTACTGGTTTTGTGACTTTAGACAAGTCACTTTTCCCTTTTTTGCACAGTTACCTTATCTGTACAATCAGCTGGACAAGAAAATGGAAAATAATTTCAGTTTCTTTACCAAGAAAACCCCAAATGTGGTCATGAAGAGTTGGGCATGACTGAAAAAACTGGACAATAAAATGAATTTATATTTCTAGAATCCTAAAACCAAGTCTCATGATATGACTTAGTTTTGTTTCTTTTCATCCAGAGACAATGGCCCCATTGAAACTATTTCTTGGTTTTCCAAGTCCAGCTGGACACTAGGGATAATGTCCCTGAAGGTAGTGCCAAGGCTATAATAGACAGCATTCCAAGTGCTGCCATTCTGCCAAATCTGGTATAGGTATAGGAGCTGTTTCAATCTCCTGTCTCTTCTGAGAAATTCCTGGATCATTGTACCTCCGCTGAGAAAGTGCTGTTTATTAATTTGGAGCACCAGGAATGAAGAGAGAAGTTAAGAGCAAGGATCCCTCTTAATTTATGTGGGAAAAGAACAAGTAAGTATGCACAGAAGGGTCCTTCCTTTCCCTTTCCTTCTTTACTGTTCCCTTCCCTTCCCTTTCCCTCTTGCACATACATACTAATTTACTTTTTCCTGGAAAGAGGTAACTAAATCTGTGATCTCAGAGTAATGCAGTTAGTGCAGTGAAGGGCTCCTTTTGCTAATGCAGATTATCACCTGCTCAGCAAACTCTCTGCTTACACAGTTCCCTGAGCACAGAGAGGTTGAAACTCTCACCTGGGGTCACAGCAAATTAATCTGTCAGACGGAATCCTTGAAGCTAGGTCTTCAGATACCAAGGCTACCTCTCTATCCATGTACCATGACACCACTCCTTAAGTATTAACATGCATCTGCATACTCTTCTTCTTATATACACATGTTGGTATCAATGTATAGACATGTATGTGTGTATAATGTCAGTAGATGCCACATATTCAATTATGATAGTTATCATTATCATTATTGTTTGTCCTTCATGTTTTAGGGGGACCAATGACTTCACAGGGGATGTCTTGACTCATGAATGAATTAAATTTAAGTGAGACAGATGTTTTTTTTAAATTAATTTTATTATTATTTTTTTATGTTCTACAACCACTACAATAAAATTAAGATTTTATCCCCCCCACACCTACCCTCCACTACCTCCCTCCCTCCCCACGACAGCATACAGTTCTGTATAGGTTCTACGTATACTTTCCTATTGAGTACGTTTTCACTATAGTTATGCTATGTAGTCGAACTAAAATAAATGGAAGAAATCATATAACAAATCAAAACATAATACACAAGAACACCCACACACACAAACATGATCTGCTACATTTTGTGGGCAGAGTTGAATAAAGTCATGAGCCTCACTTTCCCATGACAGTATTGTGTAAGGAATCGTCCTTTTGTCTCAAAATTCAGAAGTAGGATCATGCATTTACCACCTATGTGACCCTTGACAAGGTACTAAACCTTTCAGCGTCCCAGAGAATTAACAGACAAGGTAGGAGAAAAGGAACTGACCTGATGTTTCAGATGCTGTTTGCTCACCTGCAATTTGTTACAGCAATAAAATCATACGTCTGGTCTATCTCTTTATGTGTCAATTTGGCTGTCTATCTCCAAAACAGTTCTTTTACTGAGCTAATCCCATAAGTCAAAGTAGTAGGTGTAGTGGCCCCATAGGATAAATTCAATATTGACAGTGCTTGGATACAGTGAAAGGAATAAAGACGATTAAAGACCTCCAAAATATTGCTAATAATTTCAAGGTTTAGAAGGTCAAGTATGGGATTCGTTGAAAGGGTGGCATATTATCCTGAAAGAACATAACTGGGATTTATATGAACTATGTTCACATTTGTACTGTTCACATAACTATATGGGTACACTTACTCAAGTTACAATGCATTGTAACATGTGTATGCATGCACATACATACCTACATACCCATGTTGAACACACATGCAACCATACTCATATCCTTACATGAAGGGTAACTAGATTGCACAATGAATAGAGTGCTGCGCCCAAAGACAGAAAGACTACTCTTTGTTACCCCATTTGGGATTTTCTTGGCAATGAAACTGAAGTGGTTTGCCATTTTCTTCCGCTATTCATTTTATAGAGGAGGAAACTGAGGCGACCAGGTTAAGGGACTTGCACAGGTTCACAGATCTAGTAAGTGGCTAAGCCTGGGTTTGAATTCATTAAGAAGAGTCTTCCTGATTCCTAGTCCAGTACTCTAGCCACTATACTCCCTAGTGATTCATGTGTTGGGTGTTATAAGCATCCCTTGCCTTCAAGAATGTCTCAGTGGGGAAACTGGAGAGCCATGTGAGAGATGGAAAGAAAATGAAGCTATTACATATGGTAAATACACCAGGTGTGGAGATGCTCCCCTGTAATCCATGCTACTAGGAAGATCAAGGCATGTGTATCAATCTGAGTACAGGAATTCTGAGCTACAGGGCAATTAAAAATGATTTAGTGTCCACACGAAGTCTGGCAATAATATGGTAAACTTGTACATTGATCTTGTATTGGGACTGGGCCATGAATGGCTGCTACGCTTCCATCTTGGGGAGAAGGCCAGAGAGAGAGAGAGAAAGAGAGAGAGACAGAGAGGGAGAGAGAGACAGGAAGAGGAGGAAAGATGGAGTAAAGGAGGCAGGAGGGGAGAGAGAAGGGAAGAAAGATAAAGAGAAGGAAAGAAGGAAGGAAAGAAGGAAAGAAAACATGCAAGTAAGTAACAAGTAAAGGAAAAACATTTTCTTTAGTAGGGAGAAATGGTTAGAAATCAGGGGAAGAGAATCCAGAAGGCCATCATATAGGAGGTGTCATCTGAACTGAGGCATTCTATGATACAGAAGCTAGAAAGGAGGCAATTCATGGCATGGGCCACAGTTTTTGAAAAACTGCGGAAATTGGGGATGGTGGTGGGGCATGGTGGGATGTAATTCTATGTCTAAGAAATATAGGCCATCTTAAAAGTGGTGTGCAATGCCAGAAGGCAGCAAGAAGTCAGTTTGTGAAAAGCTTCAAGTGTCTGACAAAGTCATTTTCATCCTACCCTAGAGGCTATAAGGGACCACTAAAGATATTGAAACTGGGAAATCAAGTGACCAGATCTGGATTTTCAGAGTATCACTGGTGGTTTATGGAGAGGATGCACTGTATGACGGAGCTCCCATGTGCTCCCTAAGACCAGCGGGGATGTGACTACAGAATCCTAGGTGAGAAATGATGAGAACTTGAACTAGTATAGTGACCTTGATCTCATCTCAAACAGTGAGTATGTGGCCCAGGTCTTCCTTGTACTTTTCTTCATTTATTTGGAGTTCACCTGCTGCACCATCATGGCCTGTGATCGCTATGTTGCCATATGCCATCCACTTCGCTACACAGTGATCATGAGTCTCCGAGTCTGTATGAAGATGATTTTAACATGCTTGATTACTCGTCTCCTGTATGCAGGTTTTTATATTGGTTATATGTTTCGTTTGTCTTTCTGAAAATCCAATGTAATTCAGAAGTTCTTTTGTGACATTCCCTCTTTACTCAACCTCTCTTGCACTGAGACCTTCAGTAATGAAATGACTATAGTTGCTTCTTACCTGGTGGTTTGTAGTGGCTGCTTTACCTTCATGATTGCTTCTTATGTTCGAATATCTTCCACTGTGCTGAAGTTTCCAGTGAAAGAAGACCAAAGATAAGCCTTTTGTACCTGCACTCCCTACATGATCATTGTATTGGTGTTTCTGATCTCATTTTGTTATGTGTACCTTCAGCCATCTTAAGTTTCTGCATCCATTGAAGACACGATTTTTTCTGTGTTCTACTCTGTAATACTACCATTCTTGAACCACATCAATTACAGTCTAAGAAACAAACAGATAAAGGAGGCTATGAGAACAGTGATAAAGAGATATACTTTTCCCAGAAGATAACAAAACTATAGATTTCTCTAACTTTTCCAGTCTTCTTACACTTTAGTTATATACTTCCACTTTTCCCACATCCCTCTATTTATTCTGTGATCCAGTGAAAGTGCCTTTTTGTTATTTCTCCCACACAAAAGTCCATCTCTTCACCATGGGCATTTCTATTGACTGCCCCAATATCTAGAATACCTCTTTTCCTTTTCTCTGCCTCCTGGCTTCCCTAGCTTCCTCTAAAAGAAAGTATAAATTCCATTTTCTACACGAGGCCTTTCCTCTTCACCTCCTTCACTACGAGTGACTTCTCTTTGATCTTATTCCATTAATCTGTTTATATCTTATTTTTAAATAGTCCTTTACATGTTTTCTCCCCTATCAAAATGTGTCCCTTTAGAATGTAAAGGCAGAGGCAATGATTTTGCTTATTCTTCCACTGAAACCTTTAATATCTCTTCTCCCCAGCATCATAGTTCATACTGACCCATGACTGACTTTTTAAAGAAAGCTGTAGAGCTAGTGGTTCCTTCCTCTCTCAGGGATGCCATCATATCTCCTCTTCCCCACTGTAGCAAAACTCACTGTTTGAGAAAATTCAATCAGGATTAGGATTTCTACCTTTGATTCCTTAAAAATGATGTATTTATCTTCACGCAAAATCAAAAGTCATTACCTTTCCTGTTTGTTTAGGAGAGAATATTTTAATTGGTGTCTGCGTATTTGAATCCTTTCCTTTCACTAATAAACCATGCCTCTTTGTCAGGATTAACGTCTGTTCCCCT
Source organism: Notamacropus eugenii (assembly GCF_028372415.1). Lineage (NCBI taxonomy): Eukaryota > Metazoa > Chordata > Mammalia > Diprotodontia > Macropodidae > Notamacropus > Notamacropus eugenii. Next base: position 15,883,042 of record NC_092876.1, on the reverse strand, counting down.
AGTTCTCAATCTCCTTTCTCAATCCAGATATCATTTATTTATACCCCTGCCTTTCCCCCTTCACCATTTAGCCTTGAACTCCATGGTAATAAATCTCCTCATCTTGGAAATTTTGCCCTTGCTTGTTGCTATATCTTTTGGAAACAACCTCTTCTTCCCAACCAACTGCATTCCTATCTCTGAAAAAGGAATTTCGATTACTTGATAATATTTCAAAATAACGAAAAATGCTGAATTGTCTGGCTTCTGAGTAGGAGGGGTAGACATCTCAGAACTTAGAAGAACAAATATTATCCAAAGGATTTAAAATATTAAAAGGAGGATAAAACTGCACATGCATTTCTACTAAGGAAAGAGAAATAGTTTTAGGAAACAACAGCCAGGAAAGAAGCCAAAAATATCATTCATGACCTCATTTGTCGTTATTGTTGCAAGAATTCATGTATTACTTTCCATATACTAAGTGCTTTACGAATATTATAACATTTGATCCTTATAACAACCCTGTGAGCTAGATACTATTGTTAGTCTCATTTTATAGTTGAGGAAACTGAGGAAACTCAGGAAACAAATGTTAAGTGACTTGCACAAGGTCAAATGGTTAATTACATTCTAAGGTTTAATTTGAACTTAGACTTTCTAGTACTCTATTCACTGCACTACCCAGTTTTCTACCTCTGGAAGGAAGTATTCATATCAGATAGAATACAAAAGAGGGAAAACAATGTGGCACTGAATGTTTATAGTATAGTAGCCCTTATGAGACAGTTTTCCCAACTTGCAATTATATTGGTAACTTCAGTTTTCAGAAAGGCAGATGACTGCTCCTCCTCTCAGATTTCTAGAGGTCATCTGGAGAGGCAAATGTTTCTAGAATAGTTATTTGTGAGCCCCCACCAATGTTCTTCCCATTGATTGTCAGCCAGTACTCTAAGACGTTAGAAATGTGTATTTATTGATAAGATAACCATCATGGCCAGATAGAACTTACATATTTTAAATTAATTTTCCTATAATTTAATTTTTGAAACTTAAATATAAAATAAGAAAAGAAAATAAAACATTGCCATATACACAACAGAACTTAAGAGAAGGTTCAATAAAAAGCAACAAATTTCCATTTTAAGAAAACCTAGACAGCAAATACTACATGTTATTTTAAATGCTGTCCATCTTTTCTTTGCTTCCTTTCATGTTTTCTTTTTTCCTCTTCTGCACACTATTTTCTTCCCTCCCCGCTTCTTTCTCCTCCACAAGAAGACTACAAGTGAAAGTGGATATACACACACACATATACACACATACTTACATGTACATGTGTATTCATGAATACTCATGTATATATACATACACATATATATGCATAGATATCCATAAACATGTACATATATATATATATATACTCAAATGCAAATACGTGAAATAATTCTATACTTATTTCCCCATGTTTCTTCACAGGTGAATATCATCTTCCTTCATAAGTCCAAATCTTTTCATATCTTTCAAAATGCACCAGAGCATCGTTTCATACATCACAATAATATTCTGACTCAATCACAATTTTATCTGGGAGATTTTCTATGAGAGTTTACTCTCATAATTTTTTCTAACTCTCTGGGTATTTGAAGCCCTTCCTTTCACTAATTTATCATGACTTTTTGTCAGGATTACCATGGCACAAAACGGTTAACTAATTCAGCTGACACATAGCATAGTTTTCTTATTTTTTCCTGTTTTGATTCAATCTGATTTTACTTTTAACTTTCTTAGAGAGCATAATTCCTGTCTCTGTTTTTCTACACAATGAATTCTTCTCCCGAACTTTATTTTGTTTGTGTGTATCTCTAATTTTTATATGATTTCCCAAAAGCAACACATTGTTGACAAATTTTTAACCTTCTCTCAGTTTCCATTTTATTAGCAAATCCATCCCATTCCCATTCTAAACTATAATTATTTGTTGCATAATTTCTTTTTTCTATTTTTCTCGCTTTCCTTCTCACCCTGTTTGTATCCATCCTTTACTTTTATCTGCAACCTTTCCATCCTGTTCCTTAACCAATCCCCTCCAAAAATTCCCCTTTTATCCTCTCCTTCCACCCTATATATTTACCCTCACTTCTTTCTGAATTTAGATTTTTTTTACCTTTCTAAATATATATGTTGTCCCCCCTTTATGCTGTTTGTATTAATCTACACACCCTTCTATACCCCACCTTATCCTATTTCCTATACCTCCCTTATACTCTAACTCCTCCGTAGATCATTTTACTTTTTAGAGTCACATCTTATTTATCTTTACCTTACTTTCTTTTGAATGACCCAATTACAAATGACAGTATTAGAAATATAGTTTTGACTTCCTTGTATATAAAGTGCACAATTTGTCCATATTGAATCCTTTGTACTTTGTATTTGATGTTTACTTTATATTTCTCTTTGATTTTGTATTCTATGTAGTTCTGGTCTTTTTACAATCAAATCTTGAAAATCAGGAAATTCGTTGAATATCCACTTTTTTCTCATTTAGAATTATACTTAACTTTGTTGAGTAAGAATTTTTGGCTGTAACTCCAATTCTATTGCTCTTTCACATATAGTTTTCTAAGACCTGTGGCTTTTCAATGCAGCAGCTGCTAGTCTTGTGTAATTCTAATTGTGGTTCTGGCATATCTAATATTTTTTCTTGTTGCTCATAATATTTTTGCTGTAACTTGGGGATTCTCGAATTTGTCTATGACATTCCAATAAGTTTTCTTCCAAGGATCTCTTTCAGGTGGTCATCAGTGGATTTTTTCTATTTCTACTGTCTCCAATTGTCCTATCATTTTAGGATATATTTTTAAATTGTTTCTCATATTCTTCCACCAAAATTCATTTTTGTGCCTTTCAATTACTCTGATTATTCCTATATATTCTCTTCTTGGTCTGTTTTCTAGATCAGTTATTTTTTTAAGATATTTTATTTTATCTCTTTTTTTCATCCTTTATAAGTTTTAGTTTTAGTATTTAGTGTTTTAGTATTTGTTGGTCTCTCATAACTTCACTGGCTTCCGTTTGCCCAATTCTAATTGTCAATAAATAATTTTCTTTCAGAGTCTCCTTGTCCAGGTGGTTGACTTACTTTTCATAATCTTCTTACATTTCTTGAATTGTTTTTACTCTTAAAGAAAATTCCTTTCTCTCTTATTTGATTTCGAAGACGTTTTCTGAGTCTATTCTTTCCAAAAAAAGCTTTTTATATTATAATATATAATATTATATGACATTATTATAATCACTTCTAATCTTTGTGGTCAACCTTGCTTCTGACCTTAGGATCTTCTTATTGTTATTTTTTGAACATTGTCTTTGTCCTAACCTCTGCACTTCTTTCCCTCTCCAAGCCACAGCCAGGACCTCTGGAACCCTATGCTGAAAGTGTTTTTCCTTCCTGAGCAAGGTGGATATGACTTTCAGGCTTCTCCTCTGGCTTGAGAGTGAGAACAAAACTCCACAATCCTGTAAATACAGCAGCATCCCTGCCCGATTTCTGCACTCACCCAGAATATTCTGGTTTCTTTTCACCCAGAAGCAGGTCTCAGAAACAAAACTAGACCTGGTATACCTTGGAAGCAGAGGCTTCCTCAACATTCCTCCTCCCCATGTACTGAGACACCAGACTCCCCACCCTGTCCCGGGAGGTGAAAATTCCTGTGGTCGACATCAAGACTACCTCCAACCTTTCTGCTCCCCCCATCCCAGTCTTAATACTTGATGTTTTAAGTGTACCTAATCTAGAGTTGTTTTTATTTCATTCAGTCTAAACATCCATCGTTGGTTCTTTCTTCAGATCTTCTCCAGTTATTACAGAAGGACAACTATTCCCCCCATCTTTTCTTTACTTTTGCCACTATACATTGACCCTGAGGTGCTATTTTGATTTGTTTGTGGAGGAAACATGGAAAGCCTGGAATTTCTGACATACTCCACCATCTTCCCACAATCCTCAATCATATAGAAATTCTTATGGGTGAAATATCTCAGTTGACAAAGTTGAAAAATGAAGAAAATAATTTTTTAAATGTAATGTTTTAAAAAGCATAATGAGCAATCCACTTCATATAAAAGATAGTATTTGAGAAATCCTCTACATGAATGCAGCATGTCAAAAAGTTGAACCCAACCTTATTTCCCAAACAGCAAAGAGAAATTCTCAGAAAGATACTGCTTAGAGCAAAGGAGGCATTGCATATAATCATTGACTAGGATTGAAGAATGCCAAAGATCAGACGAGAGATGGGGAAGGCTGATACTAAATACAATACTCTCCCTTCATAAAACCTTAGGTATACATTCCTTTATAGTGAAGAAACAAATGATAAAAATTAAAATAAATATATAACATCATCCCTTATAGATAGAGATGTAAAAACGACAGCAGGAAAACTAAAAATGGAGCTATCCAACCTATACATATATTACCCTATGATACTGTAGAAAGGTTACTATTTCCACAACATGTAATTCATTGTTGATTAATCATGAATAATCCTGCAGCTTTTGCCCTGGATATATTGCTACAGTATTTAACTATTACTGTTGATATTTATAATTTTATGCAATTTGATCTTTATAAGTTATTGTTGTTGATGTTCTTATCATTGTTTGTACTGTTTTGTTTTGTTATATTTAAAGCAACTTATTAGTAATGCTTTACATTATGGTATATGTTTTCTATCTTTTAATATGAAGGCCACATTTGATGTACTTAGAGAAGTTATCAATTTCAAATGACAAAATGTATGTAAATCAGTTTGTAAATCTTAACACACTATGCCAATTATCATTAGTATTGATCTACAGTCATCAAGCTCTTGATCTGCTAAGTTCCTCCCAGCTATTCAAGTTTGTTATTTTGTAATATCTATGGAATAAATCACAACCCCCTGTGTTTGGCATCTAAGCCCTTTAATAAACCCTTCATTCCCAACTGTATAGCCTAACCTTGCTTTACTTTTCCTGTTATTTCAGTCACTTGAGTCAAATTGAACAGTACACTGTTCCATGAGATCTATTCTTTGGCTTTCACTCCTGTGTAGCCAAACAAGTCATAGTTTAAGTATGGAGTACAGGTATCCCTACTTCTGACTTTCCAAATTCTTGTCTTCCATTCAAGGTTCAACTTATGCTGCTCCTTCTCCTTCCCTCACCTTCCCAGCTGCTACTTCAAGGCATTGCCCTCTTTATTTATATTATATATATTGTTCTGTGTTCGTATCATATCCTCTGACTGAATTTCAATTTACTGAAGAGAGTGATTTTCTCTTTCACTCTTGTGTTTTTATCTCCAATACCTAGCAAAATGATTAGAAAATAAAATCTGTTGCATTTTTAGACAATGTGTGAGTAGATTCTCTACTTTCTCACTCCTAAATGAGACTTCTGTCAGGAAACCTGGCTTGATCTGTAAATGACTTTCCTTCCTGGAAGTTCATATCACAAATTTTCCCCTCTTTTTTATCCATCCAGCATGTATTACTCTGCTTTGTAGTTATTAAGTTCTGTATTCTAAAGCCAAAAAGACAAAGTACTTCATGAGGGTATGTTCTTATTGTTGAATCAGACTGTTTTGATTCTTTTGGAGTTTTCTGAGAAGAGATTTTGGGGAGATTTTCATTTCCTTCTCTTGACCATTTTACATATAGGACTATTGAGGCAAAAATGATTACTTGTCTTCCCCACGTTCACACAGTTAATAAGTGTCTTAGGCCAGATTGGAACTCATGAAGAGGAGTCTTCTCGACTCCAGGGTCAACACCTAGTGGACCATGAGGTCAAGAACATTTCAATTTTATTTTTGCCTTTACTCAAGGATGTATCAAAGCATTCACCACACAATAGGTGCTTAATAAATGTCTCATTTAAATTTGTTGAAAGCTCTAAAAAGATAATCACGGATAGAAGTTGACTTAGATTTGGAACTCCTATACAGGGCCTGAGCTATTTTCATAGATTACTGAGTGCAAAGCAATCCACTCATTGTAAGCAGCTCCAGTCCAGACCACATTACCTAGGCTTTACTAAAGAGTACTCATCACTACCTAATCAGACTAGGATGTTTAACATGGGACCTCCAGAATCTATCTCTCCTGTATCTAGTGAAGTGAAACCATTCAGTGTAAAACTTGGCCTGCTGCTGAATCAACCCAATAGGTAATTCCAGGTTCATTTAGTTTGCCCTAAGCTTGTCCACTGGTCTCAATCATCCATCCAGGTAATCTTTACCATCTGCCATTTTACTCTGGCTGCACTTCCTTCCCCCATTCTTATCCCCTGTTTTCCGCCTCCTGCTATTGCATCAATAAATAAATCAATTATTTCTCGAAAATGCTCAGCAGTTAATTGCTCTGTGAAACAACCCATCATCCCCATCACTACTCTTTCCCCTACTCCATTAAAGGAGTGGTTATCCTGAAGTAGAAGGGAAGTTTTTTGAGGCAATGAAGATCTTGGCTTTGTTTCCATTAATTTTTTTTCTTAAGACATTTTAGTCCAACTCTTGATCACTCCATTTGGAGTTTTCTTAGCAAAGTTAATGACTTGCTTTGCAATTCCCTCCTCCAGTTCATTTTATAGATGAAGAACTAAGGCTGAGGGGGTCAAGTGACTTGGTCAGGGTCACAGAGCTAATAATCGTCAGATCTGAACTCAGGAAGATGAGAATTTCTGACTTCAGTCTGGTGCCCTATCCACTGAAATACCTCTCGCCCTCCCAACACCCCAACTTTCAGCATCCTCAGTGTTTATTATCATGCTTGATATTTGGTGGGAGCTTACTTTATCCTTTTTGATGCACTCTTTCATTGGCTACTAAAGCAAAGTAATTATGATGCATTGTACATAAACACGTAAAAATGAAGATAAGAAAGCATAAAGATAGAATATTTTTTTATCTATTGCATTATCACTATGTTCTTAGCCTTGCATAAAAGTGAAGACATTGATGTAATTTTAGAATCTATTGCTATGACTCATCATGATGCTGGCGGTGTTGTAGATGATGACAGTGGGTTATGAGGGAGATAGCACATTTAATAGTGGTGATAAGGGTAGTGTTGAGAGTAACAAGAGTGGGCATGATGGTGGGGATGCTGATGTTGCTGATATTGGTGATAACACTGGCAATGATGATGTGGCAGTATAATTGTGATCACTCCCTATTGCCTCTAGGAGAGAGTACCATTCCTGTTTTTGGCATTCAGAGGCATTCACATTTTTAACTCAACCTGTCTTACTCAAATATATCAAATTACTCTCCTTCCCATAACCTACATCATGTCAAATTAGTCAATTTTCTCTTTCCCATAAATGTCATTCCCTCCCTCATCTACATGCTTTAGCAAAAATTGATCTTCCAGGCTCAAATGCCCTCTGTCCTCTAATTTACTGGGAGAACATCCATCTTCCTTGTTAGTACAACTCAAAATATATCTCTCTGACTGCCAGAGGTTACTTACTATTTATAACTACAACTAAGTAGATATTTCGATTATACATATATATATGTATGTGTGTGTGTATGTGTGCATATACATATATATGAGTCTATATGTATATATATGTATATATTTATGTGTATGTATATTCATATGTATATGTATGTGTGCATATACACATACTTCTACTTGATAATGTCAATGATGGTGGTGGAGATGATGCTGATGATCATACCAATTTTGATGGTGCTTATCATAAAAGTAGTAATTCTGGTGGTGGTTTTCCTGCCCTCTGCAGAATGTGAGCCACCTCTGATGACACTTGGGCCTCCTAAAATGTCATGTAATTCAGCCTATTGATCCACAAATCTTTCTATTCTCATCTCCCCTAACCTGACGAAATTAAAAAACAAATCTGAGAAACTGGCTTATCTAATGCAATTATAGTTGAATCAATTGGTAATCATCCATACGAACAGCAGCACACAGGAAAAAAAATTATGTGAACAGAATGAACAATTGAACCAGGACATGCAGCATTAGTAGTTTTGTTGCAAGTTTTCATTTGTTGATGTTGGACCAGGTACACTTAGGTCACTAACTCCATAATATTGTTTATTTTCTACCTGAGTTCAATTTATTCAAATGATCCACACTAAGTAAAAGAAAAAGTGGTGTTTGAATGGATTGACCAGTGGGATGGATGTAAAAGAGAAGCTTTCCATGTCCACTCTATAAGTTGCAAAGTAGATTCCAATCTGCATTAATTGAGGAATCTTCCTCACCAGACCTATTCATCCCTACTAAAAAAGAAAGAAAAAAAGATTGAAAATACAAGTCACTGGAGTCACAGATGTTCATTCCCTTTAGTGTTTAACTATTAATATAGAATATAAACCTTATATAGCTTAATCCAGCATTCACTTATGTGTTGATATATGTGTTGGGACACAGTTCTGTATTTTTGTGATCAGTAATGGAAAATATGCATAATTATAGGGAAAAAAAGAAAAGAGCAGACAAAGAAGAAGAGAAGAGAGAATTTATCATAAAAAATAAAGCTAAGAAAACCACTGTGCCAGGTCCTTCACTGTCTATAGAATAAGACTTAAACCCAGACAAGAAAGTGACATTCAATACACCCTGAGTTAGATAATATCAGAACTAGACCAGAAGCTCAGATTTCTAATCTAGCAGCCTGATGTCTTTCTACTATATGATTATATTTGAAAAGAACAATAAAGGAAAGAAATGGGTGGGAAGGAGAGTACTGCGAAAAGCAAATAAATCACAAACAAGGATATTCTTGGTTCACCAACATCACCAGAGTTGTCTTGAAACTGTAGATGGCAGGGTTTAGGGTGGGAAGCACCACAACATAGAAGACAGATACCTTCTTGGTCAAGCACAGAAGGGATGTCAGTAATGGGTTTTAGATGACCAACAAAAGCAGTTGTGAAAAATCCAGCGTTCACAGTGAGATGGGGCAACAAGGGAAGAATATCTTGGACCTGCCTTTATTTTTGGATAGCATCCTTAGAATGTTGGAAAACATGTAGACATAGGAGATAACAATATAGAAAAAGCAGGTGAGATCAGAAATCGTAGTTGTAGCCATGGTTCCAATTTCATCAATATTTGGCTGGGAACAGGAAAGTCTGAGCAAAGGAGAGGTCTCCTAAAAGAGCTGACCAAGTACGTTGGCTCCACAGAAGGGTACAGAGAAAGTACTGCCTGTGTCCATGGTGCCCGAGACTCCCATTGATCCAAGAAGAGGCTTTCCTTCTGCACGTGGGCTCCTCTCCTCATGGGGGTCTCATAGTGCATTGGGTGGTAAATGACTGCATGTTGGCTGTCATAAAAAATAGAACTAGAATAGTTATTTTTTTACCACTGTCATCAGAGCCAGCTCAGTACAGACAAACAAAAGCACAAAGTATATCTGGGTAGCACATTCAGGGATAAAGATGGAGTTGCTGTGGGTCAGGGAGATGAGGATGGACTTATGTACTGTGACAGAGATGTAGCATAGATCTATGAAAGACAAATGCCTAAGTGGGAAGTACTTGGGAGTGTGAAACACTGGTCAGTGATAGTGAGAAGGATAATGAGTATATTTCCCATTAAGCATACTACATAAATCAAGGAGAAAAGCAGAACATATAAGATCTGTAGCTATCAGACATCAGAAAAGCTCATGAGGAGGAAGTTGGTGATGATTGCATGATTGACCATTGCCTTCCTAAGTACACAGAAGCAGTAATAGGAAGGAATCTGCAAGACATTGAGGTATACCTCTATGGAGTATGGATCGGGTCTGTAGGTTTTCTTTTTAAACTCTTGTACTGAAAAGGAGAATAATATTTTAGGTCTCTTCTGCAGACCTTTTCCCTACCTATGTTTATGTGGCATCAACCTACTTTGTCCCTGCTACACTGTCTAGTTATTAATCTAACAAAATGCTACTCCTAGGATCAACTCATCACGTCTAATCTTATCACTATTCTGCTAGGTTTAGATTGTCATCACCTTCTCTCTCCTCCTACTGGAGGTTTGGAAGGCACCTTACCAAACTCTTTCCAGTGCCTTCCTTTATAGAGGGCAGAACGTGGACTCTCAGTTCACTGACCTTTGCATCTATTATCTATTGTCCTACCTGATTTCAACTCCATGGAAAAAAGATTCCTCACACTCCCGCTGAATAGTCCAGGTTGTCCTGTTCCACCTCCAGTTTTCAGCCTAACTTTTTGTGTTTTCACCCTATTTAGACTATAGACTCCTTGAGGGCAGGAATTGTATTTATTATAAAATGCATCCCTAGCACATAGCACAGTGCCTGGGTTATAGTAGGCTTACTTAATAAATGTTTAGTGGTTTGGAATTATTGGATTGTATATAAGGGGTCAATCATTCTGGAACCAAATCACAGAAGCAAGGCTGAAAATTTGCAGTGTCCACTAGGAGACAGTGCACAGAGAGAGGCTCTCCACTCTTTCCAGTCCAACCCAGCATTCAATGGTCTTGGCCATGAAAAAAATTCACAAAATGCAGAAATCTAACATACATGTCAGCAATTATTTCACAGAGTCTTTGAGGTCATTAAAAGAAACAGGAAGACTGGAATAACAGTAATGTTTTTAACTAGAAAGCAACTTTGATTTCTCTGTTATATTAGTGATCATTAATATAGAAATAGTGGTCAGAGCAAAGAAGATGCTCAGTCTTGTAAAAACCCATCTGGAGTACTATGTTTAGTTATGAAGCAATACAATATGGGAAGGCCATTTAAAACCCACTATTTACCCAGAACAAAACCACCATGATGGTGAAGGGAACAGAAAACAGTGTCATGTAATCACAGCCAACATCTATCTAGAACTTTACAAGTTTGAATCTCTGTTTATATATTATTTTAATTGACCCTTGGAACCGTGCTTAAATGTACTACCAATCTATTTTATAGGTGAAAAGAGGGAGGCTCAAAGGAGTTATGTGACTCAACTATGGTTTCACACTAGTAAACAGGAGAGGTAGAATGTGAGTTCAGGTCTTTCCGATTCTAGGACCAGTCCTGAAATATTGACTGAATTTCAGAGTGAAAAGGACGTCAGTGGCTTGCTAGCCAATAAATGGTCATCTAGCATCTGTTTCAAGACACTCAATGACTAGAACTTCAAAGACTTAAAAGGCCTTACAATCTACATGTGCAGAATTCTATGTAAGTATTGGGTTTTGTTTTTCCCCAAATCTAGCTTGAATCTGCCACTTTGTCACTTCTCTCCATTTATCATGTTGCTATCCTCTGCAGCCAAAAATGACACTCTTTCTTATTTTTCTATTTTTTAAATATTTTATTTGTTTTCAGTTTTCTGCAATCACTTCCATATATCTTAGACTTTCCCCCTTCATCTATCTCTTTCCTCTCCCTGCCCCTCCCTTTCCCTCCCTCCCCAAAATGGAATGCAATCTTATATAAGTGCTACACACGCATTCTTATAAAACATATTTTGACCTTAGCCATGTTTCATAGAAGAATTAAAATGAATGGAGAAACCATAAAACAAAACAAAGCATAATACAAGAGAAAATGGTCTGCTTCATTCTGTGATCCAATTTCAAAGTTGTTTTTCTGGGTGTGGAAGGCATTTTGCCTCAAGAGTCCACTGGCAATTTTTTAGGTTCTTAAATTTCTGTGAAGGACTAGGTGAAGGACTATTCCTCACACACTATAGTTGTTGCTGTGTACAAAGATCTCTTGGTTCTGCTCCTTTCACTCAGCATTAGTTCATATGTGTCCTTCCAGGCCTCTCTGAAGTCTTTCTGTTCATCTTTTCTTATAGCATAATAGTGTTCCATAACACTCATACACCACAACTGAACATTCCCCAAATTATGGGCATCCCCTTGATTTCCAGTTCTTGGGAACTAAAAGAGAGCTGATATAAATATTTTTATACATCTGGGACCCTTTCACATTTTTATTATCTCTTTGGAATATAGTGCTAGAAGTGATATTGCTGGGTCAAAGGATATGCATATTTTGGTTATCCTTTGACCGTAGTTCCAAATTGCTCTACAGAATAGGTGAAGGAGCTCATAGCTCCACCAACAATGAATTTGTGTTCTGACTCTCTCATATCTTCTCCAACATTTATCATCTTCCTATTTTGTCGTGTTAGCTAATCTGATAGGTGTGATGTAGTTGTTTTAATTTTAATGTCTCTAATCAATAGTGATTTAGAGTATTTTTTCCTATGACTATAGATAGTTTTGCTTTCTTCCTCTGAAAACTGCCTGTTCATATCCTTTGACCATTTATCGATTGGGGAATAACTTGTATTCTTATACATTTGACTCAGTTCTCTACATATTTTAGAAATGAGGCCTTTATCACAGACACTAGTTGTATAAATGCTTTCCCAGTTCTATGCTTCCCTCCTAATCTTAGTTATACTGTATTTGTTTGAGTAAAATTTTTAAATTTAATGTAATCAAAATTATCCTTTTTGTATATCATAATGTTCTCTCTCTGTTGCTTGGTCAAAACTTTCCCTATTGTCCATAAATCTGACAAATATACTGTTCCTTGCTCCCCTAATTTTTTGATAGTACCAGTCTTTATAATGATATCATGTATCCATTTGGACTTCATTCCTGTGTACGGTATCAGGCATTGGTCTATGCCCAGTTTCTGCCACACTGTTATCGAGTTTTCCCAGCAATTTTTGTCAAACAGCGAGGTTTTATCCCAGGAGAAGGGGTCCTGGGGTTTACAAAACAGGAAATTGCTATATTCATTGACTCCTGTGTCTTCAGTCCCTAACCTATTCCACTGGCTTACCGCTTTACTTCCTAGTCAGTACCAAGTGGTTTTGATGATTGCTGCTTTATAATACAATTGAGATCTGGTAGGGATAGGGTACCTTCACTAGCATTTCTTTTCATTAGTTCGCTTGATATTCTGGACATTTTGCTCTTCCACATGAATTTTGATGTTATATTTTCTAGCTCTGGAATAGTAATTATCTCCTGGATTGATTGGGATGGCACTGAGTAAGTAAATTAATTGAGGTAGAATTGTCATTTTTATTGTATTAGCATGGCCTACCCATGAGCATCTGACGTTCTTCCACTTATTTAAATCTGACTTTATTTTTTTGAAAAGTGATTTCAATTGTGTTCATGTAGTCCCTGGGTTTGTTTTGTCAGGTAGACTCCCAGATATTTTATGGTGTCTACCCTAGTTTTAAATGGGATTTGTCTATCTCTTGCTGTTTGGTTTTATTAGTAATATATAGAAATATGTTAAAAAAAGAAATGGTATGATATCCTTGGTAGTATATATAAATATTGTTACGGCCCTGTTAAGCTTTGTTTTCCTAGAAACAGAAAGTGTGGGTAGGAGCCACTGAAGCAGGAAGAATTTGGAGTGGAACAGTCCCCATCAGTGAGGCAAGGAGCAGTAGCAGAGAGCTGCTTGTGTGTGAACCCAGGCAAGAGTTGGAAGCAGTTAGTCTACAAAGGAGAAGGCTGTGGAAGAGAAGTCATGGGGTTTGGAAGTCAACGTCTAGTCAAGATGAGAAAGGACTTTATTTGGACACTGTTTATTGATTAATAAAATTGTTCTTACAGTGACCTAGAGGTGGATGATGTGAATTTTCTGCTACCCCTGAAGGATAAATCATGCTAGGGAGAACCCTATCCTGGCACCCTGAGACTTTGGGGATGCAACGATATATGTTATGTGTCATATGACATACTGAGTGATACAAGATACAAATACGTATTGCGCAATATGTTTTGCTTAAAGGTCTTGTTATGAATGTGTTGCTTTATTGAATAATGTTTAGTTTATTACTCAGTAAAACACAGAGTTCATCATACTATGAGATCAGGCCCTTAAAATTTTTCATACCAGCAGTCCTCAGGTGTGGTACCGTGATTAGTTTTACACATACCTCAATATGCATACACTCAGGATGCTCCCCCATGCTGGTCACCCTCCTTTAGACACTCTCCAGCTTATCAATATCCTTCCTAATGGGAAGTGTCCAGAGCATAGCACTCTAGATATGAACTAAGCAGGTGAAAGGAAAATTCAGAAAAAAAAAAAAACACAACAGAAACAAATGAGAAGCAAATAGAGGGAGCTAGTGGTGAAGTAGATAGAATCCTGGGTCTGCATGTAGGAAGACCTGTGTCTAAATTGAGCTTTACATAATGACTAGGTATCTGATCCTGGGCAAATCAATTGATCTATCTTTCTCAGTTTTCTCAGCAATAAAAATGGGAGCAATAATAGCATCTCTATCCTAGAGTAGTCATGAAGATCAAACTGGATAATAGCTGTAAATTGCTTAACACAATAGCCAGTTCATAGTAGGTATCATATAAATGCTTATTCTCTTTCCTCTAAATGCACCCACAACTGGAAGTTATAGCAGTAGTTCCATTTTTAAGGTGTGTTTTATTGAAGTAGGCCACACGGACTTAGAGACAGAATACACTGGAAAACTGTGAGAACTGTTTCTAGTATCCCAAGTCCTTCATGTCCATGAGTGTTTTCGGTGGTGATAGAAAAGGGAGATTCTTGGGACAAGAGTTGAAGTCAGTTATTGGGACCTATAGAGGAAGGATTTGACTTGATGTATAGGAAGAGTCCCTGACAACTGGAGCTTTGCTGAGACTAAATGTGCTGATTGGATCCGGTGGTTGCTGGCTTACATCCCACTGAAAGTCTTCAAGTAAAAACGGGATGCTGTGAAATGCATTGCCAACTAAGGAATGAGACAGATGACAATTTTCTGAAGTCCCTGGCAACAGGCATATTATATTATTGTCTGATTCAGTCATTCTATAGCATATAAACGTTTTCTTTTGCATAACCCCCTCAAGCTAACTGCTACTCATTTTATGACAGAGAAGAAAAAAACTGCTTTTTAACCCCACTAGAAGAGGGATTAAATTTATATTTTCTTTTCTCAGAGGCAAGATAGCACTATGTATACAAAACTGGACTTTAGTCTGGAAAACTTGGATTTCAAATCAGCCTTTGACATATTCTAGCTTTAAGATCATGGGGAGAACATGACTTACATCTCAGTGTCTCCAAGTGTTTATAGTTGCAAAACAGAAGCCAGTCTTCATTAGTAGAAGTATTTTCCTCACGGAAAATTTCCTATGTTTGTCCTGAAATGGTCTAGTTTAAAAAGAAAAGAGAGTTGATTCATGACAATTCATAGACCACTTACGACTTAGAGAGTAATAGAAGGAATAGAGGAGAGTGAGACAGAACAATAGGAGTTGGTATTTATGCTTCTAGTTATGTTTTGAAACATGGTTTACATACATGATCTCATTTTAACCTCACAGCAACCATGTGAGATAGATACTACAGGTATTATCCCCATTTTACAGATGAGTTTCAAAACCAAAATTAAGAAATTTGCTCATGCTCATAAAGGTAGTAAGTATCAAAGGCAGGATTTGAACCCAGGCCTTGCCTGATCTCAAGAGAAAAGGGACAGATCCAAAGAAGAGTAGAGTGCAGCATTAATGGGGATTTTGGATGAAGAGGAGGAAGAGAAGTATTAAAACACCTTTGTGATTAAAAATACTTCTCAGCTGGGGCCTCTTTAAAATGTATTATGGGAATTACTGGACTAAAAAGGCAAACAGGGTTTGGAGAAAAGGGAACCTTTTTTAAAGTTATTATCTTTAATGAAATAACTTTGGAAATAAGGTACATTTCTATGACACCAATAAAACAATTTTTGGAGCCACAGGAAAATACACAGAATTACATCCGTAATTTGTATTAAATGTCAACATTTCAAGCTGCAATTAATTACATGGTGAACAAGATCAAGAAAGTAACTATCAAACAAAATAGACCCATAGCTTCGGACAAGGCAAATCCCAAGATAGCATATGAGAACAGCTGCTGCTTCAGTGAAGGGCTTCTGACATAACCAATAATCAGACTACCAAAGACAATTTTGTTTAGTTTTGTTGTTCTCTCATTTCAATTGGATTTGACTCTTTGTGACCCAATTTGGAGCGTTCTTGGCAAAGATACTGGATTGATTCGCCCATTTTACATAGGAAGGAACTGAGACAAATAGGATCAAATGACTTGCCAAGGGTCACCCAGCAAGCAAGCGTCTGAGGCTGAATTTGAATTCACATCTTCCTGACTTTGTGCTTGGTGCTCTAGCTGCTTCAGAATGGAACAAAGATCACTTCAAAATCTAGCTTGAACATCAGTGTCAAGATATTAACACAAAACAATGAATCTTTAATAGTGAAAATGGTGACACAGTGGAATCTGACAATATAAGTAGCATGTCTGGGGAACTTTTCTTAAGTTAGACCTACATTTTTTTTTTTTTGCAAGAAAGTGAAAATGGTCTTTCATCCCATATACTTAGATACTCCCATTGTCACTATTATTAAATTTATTCAGACTTGAAAACCGTATCTAAACATTAGCTACTATTATTAACATCATGACCATCATCATTCATTTGGAGGAATTTTAAATATAATTGGGAGATCAGTAGGCTTCAGAAATTATAATCATTAGTATGTGGCAGCCTACATTAATGGGCATCTAGGTGTTGTAGTGTATAGGTTGTTGCACTTGAATTAAGAAGATTCATTTTCCTGAGTTCAAATCTAGCCCCTACCTCGTATTGGTTGTGTAATCTTAGACAAATCACTTTCCCCACTTTGCCTCAGTTTTGCTATCTGTAAAATTAGTTGGACAAGAAAATGGCAAATAATTTCAGTGTCTTTGGCAAGGAAAACAAAATGGGGTTGTGAAGAGTTGGACATGACTGAGAAGACTGGAGAATAACATGATTTTATATTTCTAAAAATATAAAGCCCAGTCTCATGATAGGACTTAGTTTTGTTTCTTTCCATCCAGCAACAATTGCCTCATTAAAACTATTTCTGGGTTTTCTAAGTCTAACTGGACACCCGGGATAATGTCCCTGAAGTCAGTTCCAGTACTATAATAGGCAGCATTCCAAGAGCTGACTTCCACTCAAATAAAAATAACATGACTGTGCTGAGATAGTATAGAATCACTTAGTATCTCCTGCCTCTCCTGAGAAATTCTTAGTCATTGTGACTCCAGTGAAAAGGGAGTGTTTATCAATATGAAACACTAGGAGTCATGAGAGAAGCTAAGAGCAAAGATCCCTTTTAATTTATGGGGAAAAGAACACGTAAGTATACATACAGCAGTACTTTATTTTCCTCTTTCGCTTTTCCTTTCCTCTCCTCTCTTTTCCTCTCCCTTCCTTTCCTTTCCTTTGCCTCTCACACACACGTTTGTTTGTTTTTTTTCCTGGAAGAAACTATATCAGAGTAATTGTCAATAAATACATATCAACTTTTACTCTTCAAATTCTCTGCTTAGACATTTCCCTGAGCACAGAGAGGCTGCAGCTCTTGCCTTGGGTCACACCAAATTAATCTGTCAGAGGCAAAACTTGAACCTAGGTATCCCAGTCAAAAAGTTGCCCTCTATCTACTTTGCCATGACATTCCTTATATACTTACACGCATCTGTGTGCAAATATACTTATATAAACATGAAGGTATCTATGTACAGACAAGCATATGTGTATATTTTATCAGTAGATGCCACATATTCAAAAGTGAGTTATTATTATTATTATTTTCCTTTGTCCATCATATTTGAGAAGGACCAATGACCTCACAGGTGATGTTTTGACTCATGAATCAATTAGCTTTAAGTGAGGCAGAATTGCATAAAGTCATCAGCTCTCCCTATGACAGTATGACAAAAGGAATAGTCCTTCGTCCTCAGAATTCAGAAGAAGTTGACTCAGACACGTACCAGCTTATGACCCCGGGTAACACACTGAACTTCTCGGTGTCCCAGGCAACTTGAACACCAGGTGGTAGAGGAGGAACTGATCTGTAATTTCAGATATTGTTTTCTCACCTGTATTTCTTGACACCAATAAAATCACAAAACTGTTCTATCTATTTATCTGCCAATTCAGCTGTCTCTCTTCAAAACAGCTCTTTTGTTGAACTAATCCCATGAGTCAAAGTAGTTGGTAAAATGGCCCCTAGGTAGATGTGTAGACAACTCAAATATCGACAATGTTGGGATACAGTGAAAGGAATAAAAGTGATCAAAGATGTATAAAATATTGCACTTATTTTCAAGATTCAGAATGTCATGTTGTTGAGAGGGTGGAATATTAAGATGAAAGAATGCATTTGGGATTCATATTAAATATCACATGTATACTGTTTCCATAAGTTTATGTGTGCACACATATACCTCTGTACCCTTGTTGCACACACATACAACCATGCTCGTATCTTTACATGAAGTGCAACTAGTTTGCACAATGGGTAGATCACTGGGTCTAGAGTCAGAAAGACTATGCTTTATTGTTGGGACTGGAAGCTCAATTCCGTGTGGACAGTCTCGGGCAGGTAAAAGTGGGACTTCTAAATCTTAGAGTCTTACGAGGCCCTCCATGAACAGCGGGGGTTCGAGAAGGTCAGACCGAGCTAGCTCGGCTAGCTCGGGTATTTCCGCCTCTCCCCCGGAGATACCTGATGGGTGGAGTCTCCCTGCCCTCGAGGTCGTCCCGGATTGGAGCACACCTAGTTACCTAACAGCATGGTATTGAGATGCAAACTGTGTGGCTGAAGATTAAGTAGGATTAAGGAAGCCAGAAAGCTCTCTCTTAGCACGTGTGGAGCCAAAGAGAAAAGTAGGGCTCCGCTTCTTCTCTTTCCTCTCTCCCCTCCCCCTCTCTCCCCACTTGTACTTCTACTTCCAATCCCTTAAGATCTAGCCTCCTTAGGAAATCTCCCCCTCTCTCCCCACTTGTACTTCTACTTCCAATCCCTTAAGATCTAGCCTCCTTAGGAAATCTCCCCCTCTCTCCCCACTTGTACTTCTACTTCCAATCCCTTAAGATCTAGCCTCCTTAGGAAATCTCCCCCTCTTCCTCCTAAGGAAGACTCCCCTGCATTTGTAACCGAAACCCTGTAATAAAGCTCAACCCCTGTTTGACTCTGGAACGTCCTTTCTCTCATACGTTTATCCGGCGTGGCCAGCCAAAGACCTCGGGAGGTGAGGTAAGAAAGACTCGGGTAGCCCAATACAGGTCTCTAGGCTTGACACTTTATGACCCTATTTGGGGTTTACTTGACAATAATACTGGAGTGGTTTGCCATTTCCTTTTCCAGCTCATTTTACCTAGAAAACAGGAAAACTAGGTAAAGTGACTTTCCTAGGGTTACAGTGCTAGTAAGTGACTAAACCTGGGTTTGAACTCATAAAGAGAAATCTTCCTGATTCCCAACCCAGTACTCTAACCACTCTACCACCTAGATGCCTCATATGTTCGATGCCATAAGACAAAAAGCAAGCATCTCCTGCCCTCAAGAATGACACTGGGGAAACTAGAGTGCCATGTGAGAGGTGAAGAGATGATGTAGATATCACATACAGTAAATTCACCAATAAATACTCTCCTGTAGTCCACGCTAGCAGTAATGTCAAGGTAGGTATATAAATGTGAGTACAGGAATTCTGAACTATGGGGGGAGGGGTCAAAGCTGATCTAATGTCCACACTAGGCCTGGAAATAACATAATAAGTTTCTATGCTGATCTTGTATTGAGATTGGGCCCATGAGTGACTGATACTCCCAATTTGGAAAGAAGTTGAGTGAGAGAGAGAGAGAGAGAGAGAGAGAGAGAGAGAGAGAGAGAGAGAGAGAGAGGCAGACAGACAGAAAGACAGAGAAAGAGAGAGACAAAGAGACAGAGAGGGAAACAGACAGAGGCAGACAGAGAGAGATAGAAGCAGAGGGAGACAGAGACAGAGAGACAGAAAGACAGAGAAAGACAGAGAAACAGAGAGACAGAGAGAGACTGAGAAAGACCAAGAGGCAGAGAAAGATAGACTGAGAGACAGAGAAAGACAGAAACAGAGAGAGGGAAAGAGAGGCAGATAGAGAGGGAATGGGAGGGAGATAGAGAAAGAGGAAAGTAATGAAGAGGAAGAGGGAGAAAAAAGAAACAGAGTGACAGAGACAGACAGAGGGAGAAGGAAGGGGGAAGAGAAAAAGAGAGAGAGACAGAGGAAGAGCAAGAAAGATGGAGTGAGAGAGAGAGGAGAGGGAATGGGAAGGGGTGAGAGGCAGAGAGAAAAAAGTAAGGTTAGGAGGAAGGAAGGGAAGAGTAAAGGCAAATGCATACCAAAAAAAATGTTATGCATCTTCTCTAGACTGGAGAAAGGATTAGAAACTGCTGGAGGAAAATGTAGAAGGGACTCATGTAGGAGGAGGAACCTGAACTGAGTCATTCTATGATACATAAGTTAGAAGGGAGGTAATTCATGGCTTAGGCACAGCTCTTGCAAAAGTTCAGAAGTTGGGGGTGGAGGTGAGGAATGTAATTCTCTGACCAGGAAACAGAGAAAAACTTAAAAGGAATGCGGAATACCAGAATGCAGGAAGAAACTAGATTTATAAAGGCTTTAAGTGCCCAGCAGTGTGGCTTGCATTTGCCCCTAGAGGTTATAAGGATCCACTAAAGAGTTTGAAACTGGGAAGTTAAGTGGCCTGGTCTGGATTTTCAGAATATCATTGGCGGTTATGGAGAGGATGCATTGGATGAGAGAGCTACTATGAGCTCCATAAGACCAGCAGGGATGTGACTCCAATCTCCCAGGTGAGAGATGATGAGAACTTGGACTGGTGTTGTGGCGTTAGGAATAAACGGAAGCCATTGGCTCTGAGGTATGTTAGAAAGTGAAGATGAGTTTAGGGAATCCAGAATGCTGGTGGTTAGATACAATGGAATAAAGACATCAGTCGTTGGAGTTTAGACAGAAAGATAAAGAAAAATACAGAGATACAAAGAGAAGGACGGAAGGAGGGGGAGGAGGAGAGAGAACCTCAGGCATTCATTCTCAGAAATCACAAATTTAATGATTGGCATTGATGGGAATCACTGTAAATAAAGATATAACTCTAATCATCTAATTTGACTTAACTTGTGTTAAACAACTTATCCACCAAAAATTGATCATAGGAGAAAATTCTCATTTCCAGGAGTTTCACTGACACACTAAACAGTACTTTGAATGGGCCCAACCATTCTGAAAAGTAATCTGAAATTGTTCTTTGATATAGTTTGAAAAAGAAGTCTCACTGGTAGATGTATTCTACAAAGCAGCCAATGACAGCTTAAGGACACAAAATTTGTAGCAGCACTTTGAGTTGTAAAAAAAAAAAAAAGAAAAAGAAAAAAAGAAACCCAGATCTTCTCAACTAATTGGGCAATGACTAAACAAACTGGAGTACACATATAAAATGACATGTTGTTTTGTTCTAAATAACAATTATGAAGAAAACAAAATAGAAAGGAGTAATATAATCAGATGGAAGAAGTGCTAAATGAGTACAAGCAAGGAAACAATATCTGCAATAACTACGTCAATGACAAGGGAAAGAACTGAAACAAATGTATCCGGATTCAATGCTGGGAAGTGATTACTGAGCTTGGCCTCTAAAATTACTTCACCCAGTCTTTGTTGAAATGGGATGGGACTGGGCAATGGAACTATTCAAAAAATGTCAGACTTTGTCAATATATTGGCTGGTTTTGTTGAACTTTCCCCCCTCGTTTTCTGTAAGTGTTTATTGAAAGGAAGGATATTCAATAAGGCAGAACTAGAGGGGCATATTGTGAAATCTAGGTTATCTGGAAGTAAATAATGGGCAAAAATGATTTGAATTTAAACTTTAAAATACCTAAACTCCGTAATGGCAGGAGTTGAGTATTAAAACCTCTTTGTGCATAGGAGGAGATTTCGACCAAGTTATATTTCACCTTGTCATCTTGTGTGAAGGTTGAGAATCAAACTTATCAGCATGTGTTTATTGGTCAACTTACACGAGGAAAAAGGTAAGCAACGGTAGTAGGTAGAATTTATATATGGCTATTATGTGTCAGTACTATGTTAAGTGTTTTACAACTATTATCCCATTTGATCTTCTCAGCAACCATGAGAGGTAGATGCTATTATTATTCCCATTTTACTGTTGGGACCACGGAGGTGAACAATGGTTAAGAGACTTATTCAAGTTTCCAAATCTGGAAAGTGTCTGAGACTGGATTTGAACTCAGGACTTCCTCTCTTCAGGTCCAGCAATGTAACCACTATTCCAAATATATATCCGGAGTCCATGCAAAACTAACTACACTGGCTCATCATGGAATGAAGGTGACCATAGATACTGAAATACTCTGCCATTGGGCCAACCCAGAATGACTTGGAGTATGTGGTCAGGGATGGGCTGCATATTTGTTGACTGAAAAACCACGTGGTACAATAAAAAAGGCTTTCATCAGGTTAACTACATGTTAGTGAAATGTCCATCTACATAAAAGCTGAAAGACGATTGAAATTTTCCTACATCATGCGCAGGTTTTGATCTGGTTCATGAAAGGATTGTGTATACCAAGGAATAAAGTTTTGAGTCCTCAGTGTATCACACAGAAGTCAACAAAGGACCAGGGGGAACAATATTTTGCCTCTTGAAGGAACCAACACATTAATCAAAAAGTTTTATGTGGCAAGAATAGTATAAACTGCTATGTCTTCTATTTTTGAAATATATTACTCCTTTGCTCTTTAGGTCACTGGATAAGAGATTCAGGCAATGTCTAACTTTACCATTGTGAATGAATTCCTTCTCCTGGGGCTTTCTGATATCCGAGAGCTGCAAATCCTCTATTCTTTGCTTTTCTTACTGATTTTCTTGGCTACCCTGTTGGGGAACCTGCTTATTGTCATGGTTACCACTATTGACAGGAGTCTTCACACTCCCATGTACTTTTTCCTGAGGAATCTGTCCATTGTGGATGCCTGCTACATAACAATCATTCTCCCTAGAGCATCCACTAACTCCCTGTTGAACAGCAGGGTCATCTCAAAGAGTGAGTGTATGGCCCAGATCTTCCTAGTGGTTTTCTTCTTCTACTTGGAGTTGACCTGTCTTGCCATCATGGCCCGTGATCGCTATGTTGCCATATGCCACCCACTCCACTACACAGTGGTCATGAGTCCCCAAGTCTGTACGTGGATGACTTTAACATGCTTGCTTACTGGTCTGCTATATGCAGGGTTCCACACTGGTTACACATTTCATTTGTCTTTCTGCCAATCCAATGTGATCCATCAGTTCTTTTGTGACATCCCCTCTTTACTCAAACTATCTTGCTCTGAGACTTTCAGTAATGAAATAATTATAGTTGCCTCTGGCCTGGCCGTTCGGGGTGGCTGCTTTACCTTCATCACTGCTTCTTATGTTCAAATATTTTCCACAGTACTGAAGTTTCCAGTGAAAGAAAACCAAAGAAGAGCCTTTTCTACCTGCATCCCCCACATCATCGTTGTTTTGGTGTTTCTGATTTCAGGCTTTTATGTATACCTTCGACCACCTTCAGTTTCTGCATCCGTTGAGGACATGATACTTTCTGTGTTCTATTCTGTAATACCACCCTTCCTGAACCCCATTATATATAGTCTAAGGAACAAACAGATAAAGGAGGCTGTGAAAAGAGTGGTAAAGAGAAATATTTTTTCCTAGAGGAAAGTTTTCCAGTCTTCTTCCACTTTAGGTGTATACTTCCACTTCCTACTCCATATATTCTGTGGTCCAGTGACAGTGCTTTTTGTTGTTCCCTCCATACAAAACTCCATCCCTTGGATATGAGCATTTCCATTGAGTGTCTCAATTCCTGGGATGCCTTTTCTCCTTTCCTCTGCCTCCTGTTTTCCCTGGCTTCCTCCAAGAGAAAGTACAAATCCCGTTTTGTACAGGAGGCCTTTTTAGTTACTTCTCTTTGATACTACCCCATTAAGCTGTCTATACCATATTTGTAAATAGACATTTACATGTTTTCTCTATGATCAGAACGTGACCCATTAGAATGTAGAGACAGGGACAACGATTTTGCTTATTCTCCCACTAAACACTTTGAAATTTTCTCTTCCCAACATCCTGGTCCATACTGACCCAGGACTGGCTTTTCATAAGTGCTCTAGAGTGAGTGATTGCCTCCCTCCTCAGGGATGCCATCATCTCTCCTCTTCTCAACTCCAGAAATGATGTCTGGTTAACAAGATTGACTTGGGACCAGGTCTTCTACCTTTGATTCCTTAAAAAGTATGAAATTACCTTCAAGCTAAGTCAAAGAGCTGTTACTATTTTAGTTTAGGGAGGAAAAAACAATCCAGTATGTGCTGGTTAATTGAAACCCTTTCTTTCACTAATTTGACATGCTTTTTTGTCAGGATTATCATTAGTGTTCCTGCTTCTTCATCTCCTCTTTTAGTGCAGTTGTCACTTATTTTACCCAAGGGCAAGGTTTCTTTTGTTTTTCCATTATATCGATCTTCTCCCAAATTTGCTCCACTGTGATTCCTGAATCTGGTTGTTGGTTTACCTGGAGTCGTTTCAGCAGCAAGGCTGAAAATTTGGAGTGCCCACCAGGAGGCAGTGTTTGGAGAGCTGCTATCCACTCTTCCCAGCCCAACCTAGCATTCAGTGCAGATGAACTCAGCCCCTGGAAACAATTCATAAAATGGAGAAATATAGTATACATACCAGCAATTATTTCAATGAGGCTTTGAGGTCAGATGCTTAAAAGAAATAGTAAGACTGGAATAGTAGGAATGTTTTTAACTTTGATTTTTCTATTGTGTTAGGGCCCATTAATATAGAAATAGTGGCCAGAGCAAAGAAGATGCTCAATCCTTCTAAAAACCCATCTAGAGTTTTGTGTTTAGTTCTAGAGCAATACATACAGGAAGGCCATTTCAAACGCAGATTTTGCCCAAAGCAAAACCACTGTGACAGTGATGGGAACTGAAAATCCTGTCATATAACCATAGGCAATATCTGTCTAGAAATTTACAATTTTGAGTCTCTGTTCACACATTATTTTAATTGAATCCTAGAACCAGGCTTAAATGTACTCTCAATCTATTTTATAGATGAAAAGAGCTAGACTTGGATCATTTATGTGGCTCATCCTTGGTTGCATAGCTGGTAATTGAGAAAGGTGGAATGTGAATTCAGGTTTTTCAGATTCCAGGACAAGTCCTGAAAGATTCATAGAATTTCAGAGTAAAATAGACCTCAGTGGCTGGTTAGTCCACAAATGGTCGTCCACAATCTGCTTGAAGACACTCAATGAGTAGGAACTTCCAAGACTTCCAAGGTTTTCCAATTTACTTGGGCATAATGCTAAACAAGTATTGGATTTTGTTTTTCCCCAAATCCAGTTTAAATCTGCACTTTGTCATTTCCCTCCATTTTTCCTGGTGCTGCCCTCTTCAATCAAGAAGGACACTGTTTTAATCACCCTTCCACACAAATGTCCTTTCAATATATGAATAGTGCCTTTCATCTTCCCTCTTCTAGGCTTCTCTTCCTGAACCCCAATGTACTGTCTAACATATTGTAATGGCAAGGAAAGTAGGATTTTTTGCTGTTTTGTTTTGGATGAATTTTTAGCCAATCAGGTGCCTTTGATTGTGTCTTGCCTTTGATTGAATCAAGAACTTTTGACTGAATCAAAAATCTTTGATTGGAAAGAGTATATAAATATTGCATTACTTGGAAGGAGAGGAAAAGTAGACAGGGAAACAGAGCTAAGAGAGAGAAGGGAAGATTAACAGGATGGGGGAACTTGCTTGTGGGCAGGCCTAACAGAAAGAATGTTTGTGATGTAGGCATTCCCTCTGTTGATCACTGTTGATTTCACAGACAGAAACCCTGTCTGTTTTTCAGTGTTGATATCTCAGACAGAAGGGCTGTCCATTGGTCTGTGTTGATTTCTCAGACACAGTAGCCCTGTCTGTTTGTCTTTAGGAATGAGTTGACCTGAAGCGCAGAGATTTGCACATGGAACAGAGGCTTAGTTTAACCTCTTTTAAGAGCTATTAAAGTAAATTGAGATGATGGTGCTGGTAATATTTGTAAATATTGTTATAGCCCTAAAATGATAATTTAAAACAGGGAGATTGTTCATATTCATTAATAATCCCATATTGATGGGATGCTTGGGTGCATGTGCTTGAGCCCCAATTCTAAAATCACAGTTCTCAGGTCCTCCCCAGCCCAAGGACAGAGCCTGCCCAACAATAGCCATTATCTCCATTCCTGATACAGGAGCCAGCTGCACCTATAGAACTTATTCGCCTGAACCAGCTGTGTGCTGGTTGAACAAGTGCACTGGGTCATAATGACGTTTACTACTCACTAACCAATCATGTGTATCCTAGACTTAGACGTACATATACTCCCTTACATTTATCTTGTCGAACAAGACATTGACAAGAGCAACCTGGTATTTCTGAGTCAACCTTGACTGTTAGTTGACTTAGTGATATTTCAGGCCTAAAACCACACCTTCATGTAGCACCCCTTGGGCTATTTCCTGATGAACTCTGGGCAAAAGAGCTGCACAGTAGATACCAAAAGTGCATGTTCCTTTAAGAACTAACCACTCCCTAATCCCACCCCAAAACACCTAGTTAGCATATTTGCCACATGTTTCCTATAGAACATCCCATATAAACGTCACCTGTACCCCTGTAAGGTTGCAGGTTCCCTGAGAACTCTTGCCTGCTGAAAAGAGTAATACAGCTTTACTTTGACCTCAACAATGCTTGAGTCTGTGAATTCCTATCAGGCAACCTGCCGCTGCTACCTGGTACCCTGGTATTTGTGGGGGTCTCACCCTCTCTCCAGCCCTCATCAATGTGGCCTGCTTCAATTTCATGGAAGCCTGAGTACCATGGAGCCTGTGGGTGGAGGAGTTTGCTGAATGTGTGGAACAAGAAAAGACGGGGCTAGAGTAGAGTGGAGAGGAAGTTTGTCTTGATAACAGTCAGAGCTAGAAAGGATGCAGATGGATGGCTAGCGTGAGTGAAAGAGTTGTTGGTGATTTTGTTTAAGAGGCAATGGGGATAGGATCATGAAATATCAGACCTCTATTTGGAGACAGAAAGTCAGAGTAGACAAAGGAAGAAATGGATCTCCCAGGGTGGGATGATTTCCTTTGTCCCTCTGAGTGGCATAAAGTGAAGACTTCTCAGGAGACACATTCATCTAAAGCAGAGCAGACATTAGGCCTGAGTTTCAATTTCTTGGAAATCATATGATGTGAGAAAACTTAAAGGTGTAAAACCACCTGCAACCCCTCTGCCCTTGTTTGCTTAACCCATTTTCTTATCATATTGTACAATCAAGACATTGATTGTAGAACAAGAGATATATTTGTTCATTTTCTTTCTTGATTCTTTGTATTTGGGGCAAATTTCTGAGAATAAGCTGCTTGCTCAAAATATTAACCAGTAGAGTTAAAGGTTAAGTTGGGGGGGGGGGAGGGTTGTGGTTTTTAGCTGTATAACCATGCATCTGCTTCTGTATGGAGCCTCACCTCCTCTAAACTTTATGGGGGAGTATAATGCCCCTTCTTGCAAGAACTGGATAAAGGACTTTTTGCTTGTACTTTGAGATACCTCTGAGTAGTCAGTTTAAGTAGAGGTCTTGCCATCCCACATACCTCCCTGCAACAGAATGGGCTAAAGGCACAGGTCTTTATGAAAATTGCCAACTGAGGCTACAGAATGGAGAACCCAGAGACGTAGGAAAAATGTTTGCAGGAAATAACAATAGAGCCAGGGAAATAAATGGCAGGTGTGGGTAAGAGAGGCTGTTCCTTGTTAGCAAGCTATGGAATTATAAGTAAAAGCAGAAACAAACTACTGGAGGAAAAGCCTCAGATGGTTAGACAGTTGGCTGGTCTACAGGAGTTTATTATCTTTCAGTTCAAACTGTCCTTTAGGAGGGGAACTAGAGATTTTCAGGGGTAGGGAGTGACATCCAACTTAAGCAATCAGGCATTTATAGGAAGAGGGTACTAGACCTGCAGAAAACAAATATGACAAACTATGGAAGAAGAGACCTTTCCACCTACCCCAGGACTGCGGACCCCATTTGTTGGAGGGACAAATGATAGCATACTTATATTCAAGTCTCTCTCTAAGATATTGCTTTATATGATTATTTTCTGTTATTTCTGTTATCCCAGGGGTAACAACACAGGCCTCTTGATACCAGTTGTCTCACCAAACTATGTAATGAATATGAAAGATCTTGGAGCCCCATGTAATGGTAATTTAAATTGGAGAGATCTTTTATATTCATTAATGGGCCCAGGTGACCTCCACGGGTCACAGGGAAGCCTGAATCTCATGGAGCCTGTGGTGGAAAGAGTTTGCTGAATGAGTGGAACAGGAAGAGGTGGAGATAGATCAGAGCCGAGAGGAAGATAGTCTTGAGAGCAATCAAAGTTAGGAAGGATGCAGGTGGCTGACTAGTGTGAGTGAAAGAGCTTGTTTGTGATTTGTTTGATGGAGTTGATATGTGGGAGGGCTAGTAGCTGGAGGTTTTGGGGATGGTGTTATTCTCTGCATTGTTGTTGTGTGTACATTTGTGTTGTTATGATGGATTTGACTTTCTAGTGTCTGGGTGGATGTTTTGGTTCTGCCTTCCATGTGGAGAGTCTGTCATATTTTGTGATTCAGAGTTGCACAGGGATATTCATGGCCACCGTAGGCACTCTGAATTTTGCATTGGTGCTACAAGCCCTGTTAAGTTTTGTTTTACTAGAAATTGAAGCTGTGGGCAGGAGCCACTAGAGTCTGCTATGAGGCAGATGCAGGAGGAGTTTGGAGTGGAATAGTCACATGAGCTAAGACAAGGAGCAAAAGGAGAGAGCTGTCTGAGTGGGAACCCATGCAAGAGCTGATAGCAGTCAGCCCATAGAAGAGGAGTTCACTGGAGGAGGTGCTGTGGGGTTTAGAAATCAGTCTCCAGGCACCATGAGAGAAGACTTTATTTAGACTATGTGTATTGAATAAGGAAAATGTTCTTACAGTGAAATAAGGGTGGGCGGTGTGTTATTTTCTACTACCCCTTAAGGATGCATTGTTCTAGGGAAGACCCTATCCTGGCACTCTTTGACTTTGGGGACAAATGATATCTGCTATGTGTTATATGACATACCGAGTTTTATGACATATGTATACACACATGCACACACACATACACACACACACACACACACATATATATAGTGATATCTTTTGCTTAAGGATTTTACTATGAATGTTGTGCTTTGTTTTAACATTTTTAGTTTATTGCTGAATAAAATAGTTCATCATACTATGCGATTAGACCCTTGAAATTCTTCACAGCAGCAGTCCTCAGGTGTGGTGCCATAATTAGGATTACAAATACCCCAATGTATCATGTACCCAAGATCCTTCCTAATGCTTGTCACCCTCCTTTAGAGACTCTCCAGCTTATCAATGTCCTTCCTATTGGACGTCTGGAGCATAGCACTCTAGATGCAATCTAAGCAAGTCAAAGGAAAACTCAGATAATATAAATGAGAGACAGTAGAGGTAGGTAGTGGTGATGTGGATAGAATGCTGGGCCTGAATGTAGGAAGACCTGTGTTGAAATCCAGCCTTAGACAAGTACTAGGTATGTGATCGCTTCTCTCATCTGCAAAAACAGGAATAATGATCTCATCTCTATCCCAGGGTAGTCATGAAGATAAAATTGGATAATATTTGTAAAAATGTTTAATACAGTACGTGGTTCATAGTAGGTGTTATATAAATGTTTATTCTCTTCCCCCTAACTAACATCCTAGCTAGTAGTAATAGCAGTAGTTCTGTTTTTTAAGCAGTGCCTTATTTAACTAGAACACGCAGACTTAGAGAACAGAAAACACTGGTAAAATGTGAGAAGTGTTTCTAGAATCCTAAGTGCTTCATGTCCATGAGTGTTTTGGGGATGGTGGAAAAGGAGTACTCTTGAGAGGAGAGTTGAAGTCAGCTGTTGGAAGATATAGAGGCAGGATTAGACTTGATCAATGGGAAGAGTTCCTGACAAGTGGCATTTTGCCCAGAGTAAATGAGGTGATGGAATCCGGAGTTTGCTGAATTCCATCTCTCTGGAGGTCTTCAGGAAAAACCTGGATGTTATAAAGAAAATTGCCAACTAAGGAATGAGAGAGATGGCATACTTTATGACGTTCCTGGAAACAGGCATATTACATTATTTTCTGATTCAGTCAACCTAAAGCTTATCAACATTTTCTTCTGCATAACCCCCTCAAGCTAACTAGTACTCACTTTATGACAGAAAAGTAAAGAACAAGTTTTTCACCCTGGTATAAGAGTGATGAAATTTGTATTGTTTCTTCGGAGGCAAGATGGCACTATGGATACAAAATTGACTTTTAATTTGGATTTCAGTTTATTCTTTGACACATGCTAACTTTAGGACCATGGACAGAATATGACTCACATCTCAGTGTCTCCAAGGTTTTTAGTTGCAGAACAGAAGTCATTCTCCAAGAGGAGAAAGTTCTCACAGCAAATTTCCTCTGTCAGCCATAAAATAGGTCCAATTTAAAAGGAAAAAAAGTTGATTCATACAACTCATAAACCATTTAGAAGTCAGAGACAAACATTATTTTTGCTCTGTCATTAGAATTGTATTTGATTTTTTGTGACTCATTCTGGAATTCTTTCACAAAGATACTAGGTTGATTTGCTCATTTCAAATAGGAAGAATCTGGGCCTAGTAGGGTTAAATGACTTGTCCAGGATCACACAGCAAATAAATTTCTGAGACTGGATTAGAATTCAGGTCTTTCTGACTCCAGGTTTGGTACTCTATCCACTGTGCCACCTAGCTGCTCCAGAGGGAAACAAAGGTTGCTTCAAAATCTAGCCTGGACCTCAGTGTCAAGATATTAGCAAAAAAAAAAGAATGAATTTATTTTTTTCTTTTAAAAATTTATTTATTTGTTTAAGTTTTCAACATTCATTTCCACAAAATTTTGAGTTCCAAATGTCCTCCCTACCTCTCCCCTCCCCCTAAAATGCTGTGCATTCTGATTGCCCCTTCCACCAGCATGCCCTTCCTTCTAAACCTTCCCTTATCCCCATCTTCTTTCTTGTCCTGTAGGGCAAGATAAATCTCTGCACCCTGTTGCCTGTGTTTCTTATTTCCCAGTTGTATGCAAAAGCAGTTCTCAACATTTTTTCCTAAAAATTTGCGTTCCGACTTCTCTTCCTTCCTCCTTCCCCACCCATCGCCATTGAGAAGGCAATCAATTCAAGATAGGCTATATATGTGTAGTTTTGCAAATGACTTCCATAATAGTCATGTTATATAAGACTAATTATATTTCCCTCCATCTTATCCTGTCCTCCATTTCTTCTATTCTCTCTTTTGACCTTGTCCCTTCCCAAGAGTGTTTACTTCTAATTGTTTCCTTCTCCCATTTGCCCTCCCTTTCATCATCCCCTTCACCCTACTTATCCCCTTCTCGTCTACTTTCGTGTAGTGTAAAATAGATTTTCATACTAAGTTGAGTTCATGTTATTCCTTCCTTGAGCCAAATTTGATGAGAGTAAACTTCACTTTTTCCCTCTCACATCCCCCCTTTTCCCCTCCATTGGAAAAGCCTTTTCTTTCCTCTTCTAGGAGAGATAATTTACCCCATTCCATTTCTCCCTTTCTACTCCCAACATATTCCTCTCTCACCCCTTAATTTTATTTTTTAGATATGATCCCTTCCTATTCAACTCATTCTGTGCTCTCTGTCTCTCTCTGTCTCTCTCTCTCTCTGTCTCTCTCTCTGTCTCTCTCTCTCTGTCTCTCTCTCTCTCTGTCTCTCTCTCTGTCTCTCTGTCTCTCTCTCTGTCTCTCTGTCTCTCTCTCTCTTTCTGTATGAGAGAGAGAGAGAGAGATTATTTTCCAGTCAAGAAAGTATGAGAGTTCTAAGGAGGACCATTTTTGGTTAGAGATGTCAGGATTCAAACTTCTTTCCATCTAAGATTCCAGGTCAGGCTGGCAGTCAAAACTTGAGGCTGGGGGGTGGATCCTTACCTTGGCCAATATGAAGTTATTCGAATGTTTTTGTATCTCAGTTTCCCCAGTTGCAGAAAAGAGACAATATACCTTGCTTTCCTGCCTCACATGGGTGTTATGAAGTTCAATGAGGTTGTCCAAGAAAGGTCCTCATCTCCTCTTGAGGAAAACCCCAGAAAAAGTCTATAAATTCATATTATGATTACTGTCCTACTGCCAGAATATTGGCTCTACTTTGGGGATTGCCTATAGAGCATACCAGAAAGGGTGATTTGTGTCCTCAAGGCAGGAGAAAACAAGGTTGTGTCTTGCTGGGACATTGTGTGGGGCCATTCTAATTTTTAAAGAACTATTTTCTTTAGTGAGCTTTTGAACCTCCTTTTCCACTTGGTTAATTCTACTTTTTAAAGCATTCTCCTCAATGACTTTTTGAACCTCTTTTGCCAGTTGAGTTACTCTATTTTTAAAGGTTTTATTTTCTTCAGCATTTTTGGGGTCTCCTTTAGCAAACAATTAACTTGCATTTCATGATTTTCTTGCAATGCTCTCATTTCTCTTCCCAATTTTTCCTCCACCTCTCTTATAAGATTTTCAAAATCGTTTTGGAGCTCTTCTATGGCCTGGGACCATTGCATATTTATTTTGGAGACTTTGAATTCAAAAACCTTGACTTTTATGTCTTCTCCTGATGGTAAACAGTGTTCTTCCTGATCTGAAAGGATGGGAGATAATACCTGTTCACCAAGAAAGTAATCTTCTATAGTCTTATTTTCTATCTTTTTTGGGCATTTTGCCAACCCTTTACTTGACTTTTAGGTTCTTTGTCAAGAGTAGGATATCCTCCAAGGTGGCACAATCAAGGGATAGAAGTTTACTCCTCAGGGGCCTCCAGCTCCTCCAAGCCCCAGTACCTGGCTCATGGCTGAGATTTAGATCATCTTCTCAATTCCCCTGGGGACTTTAAGCTGAGCCCGTTAATTATGGAGGCAGGTTGCTACCTGTTGGCCACCACCACCACCTGGTGCCAAGGCTAGAGGAGGACCATGCTCCTTTGTCATGGAAGTGAAAAAAGCTCTCCCATTGTCTTTTGAAATGTCTTTGCCACTTGTGGGTTGAGGGATCTGCAAACCTCAGCTGCTGCTGGGGATTCCACCCCCGAGACCTGCTCCAGTTCTGCTCCTCCCAGTGCCTTGCAGCCAAGGCTGGGCTGTGCTTTGCTCCACATTCAGTGGGACAGACCTTTCCCATCAGCCTTCCAGGTCACCCTGGGCTAGGAATCTCCTCCACTGCAATGTTCTGTGGCTTCTGCTGCTCTAGATTATGTTGAGAGTCTTTCTTTACAGGTATTTTATGGGGAAGAGCTAGAGTATGTTCATCTTTCTACTCTGCCATCTTGGCTCTGCTCCCCATAAATTTATAATAATGATAATGGTGACACAATGGAATCTGAGGGTATGAACAAATGTCTGAGCAATTTTCCTTAAATTAGATTTCATTGGCACCTGACTTTTCTTGCAAAAAACTGAAAATAGTCTTTATATAAAAGCCCATAGGCTTTTATACTCGCTTTGTCACTATCATTCAATTTCTTCAGATTTTAAAGCAGTACATAAATGTTAGCTACTATGATTAGCATAATGACCGCCATCACTCACTTTAAGTCTTTTTAAAATATAACTGAGAGATTAGGATTCAAGAATCATAATCATTATTATCTGCTAGTATGCATTAATGGGTAGTTAGGTGGTGTAGTGTGTGGAGTGTTTTACCTGAATTTAAAGTGATTCATTTTTCTGAGTTCAAATCTAGCCTCCACCTCTTATTGGTTATGTGACTTTAGGCAAGGCACTTTGACCACTTTGCCTCAGTTTCCTTATCTGTAAAATCAGCTGGACAAGAAAACAACAAACAATTCCAATCTTTTTTTTAAGAAAACCTTAATGAGGTCGTTAATCGTTGTACATGACTGAAAAGACTGGACCTTTATATTTCTATAGATCCAAAGTCAAGTCCCATGACATGAATTAGTTTTGTTTCTTTCCTTCCAGAGACAATTGCCTCATTAAAATATTTCTGAGTTTTCTAAGTGTAGCTGGACACCAGGGATATTGTCCTTGAAGGCCATTCCAAGGTTATAATGGGCAGGATTCCAGGAGCTGTCTTCTAGCCAAATCAGAATATCATGATTGTTGTGAGATAGTATACAAGCTCTTAGAATCTCCTGAACCTCCTGAGAAATTCCTGAACCATTGTTCCTAAAGCAAAAAGTGGCTGTTCATCAGTTTGGAAAACTAGGAGTCATGAGAAAAGTTTAGAGCAAAGATACCTCTTAATTTATGTGGGTAAAGAACAAGTGAATATCCATAGAGTGATTCTTTCCCCTTTCCCCTCCTCTCTTCTTCTCTCCTTTCTATTCCTCTCCTCTCCTTTCTGTTCCTCTCTGCTCCTCTTCTTTTTGTTCCTCTCTGCTCTTCTTATCTTTTCTTCTCCCTTTTTCTTTCTTTTGCCTCTCACAAACATACTTTTTTTCTCCTGGCAGGAGGTCACTAGATCTATGATCTTACAGCAATACATTCCTGCAGTGAAGAGCTCCCTCTGCTTATGCAGATCAGCACCTGCTCTACAAATTCTCTGCTTAGACAGTTTCCCTGAGTAGAAGAGGGTAAGGGATTGCCTGGGGTCACACTCAATTAATCTGTCAGAGGTCTGGAGTCAGGAAGACTACTCTTTGTGATCCCATTTGGGATTTTCTTGGCAATGATACTGCAGTGGTTTTCCATTTCCTTATTCAGCTCGTTTCTTTGATGAAGAAAGTGAGCCAAACCAGGTAAAGTGATTTTTTCAAGATCACAGAGCTAGTAAGTGGTTAAACCTACGTTTGAAATCATGATGAGGAGTCTTCCTTATTCCCAATCCAGTTCTCTAGTCACTCTGCCACCTGGCCAACTCCTGTGTTGGGTATCATAAGTCAAAAATCAAACATTCTTTGCCCTCAAGAATACCACACTGGGGAAACTGGAGTGTCATGTGAGAGGTGAAAAGAAGATGAAGGTATTACATATAATAAATGTATCAGGTTTGGAGGTTCTCTTCTGGGAGACCCCCAGAACTGGGAACTGGGAAAGTCAAGGTAGGAGTATAAATGTGATTACAGGAATTCTGAACTACAGAGTGATAAAGCTGATCTAGTGTCCACACAATTTCTGTTAATAGCATATTGAGCTTCTACACTGATCTTGTGTTGAGATTGAGCCCATGAGTGGCTGCTACACTTCTAACTTGGGGAGAAGTCGAGGGGCAGAGAGAGAGAGACAGAGAGAGAGAGAGAGAGAGAGAGAGAGAGAGAGAGAGAGAGAGAGAGAGAGAGAGACATACAGACAGACAGACAGAGACAGAGACAAAGACACACAGAGAGACAGAGACAGAGAAACACAGAGAGACAGAGAGAGAAGCAGATGTAGAGGGAAAGAGGATATAGAGAAAGAGGAAAGAAATGGAGAGGAAGAGGGAGAAAGAAAAGGGACAGAGAGTGACAGAAAGAAGTAGAGACAGAACTAAATTGAAGGAGAAGGGGAGAGAAAAACAGAGAGAGGCAGCAGCAGCAGAAGAAAGAGGGACTGAGGGAGAAAGGCAAGGGGAGAAAGGTATAGAAAAGGAAAGAAAGAAGGGAGGGAGGAAGGGAATAAAAATGAAAGGAAGGAAGGAACGTAGGAAGAAATGAAGGAACAGAGAATTGAAGGCAAATACATACCAAACAAATGTAAAGTCTGTTCTCTAGTGGGGAGAAAGGGTTAGAAAATGGGGGATGAGAATCTAGAAGGGCCTCATGTAAGAGGTGGCATCTAAACTGAGACATACTATGAAACAGAAGTGAGAAGGGAGGCAATTTCTGGCATGGGACACAGCTCTTACAAAAGTGCAGAAGGTAGGAGTGGGCCATGGTGGAAAGTAATTCTCTGTCCAAGAAATAAAGGCTAGCTTAAAAGAAATGTGTAATGCCAGAAGGCAGCAAGAAGACAGATTTTGAAAGGCTTTAAGTGTCTAGCGGAGTGATTTTCATTTTCCCCTAGAGGCTATACTAAAGATTTTGAAACTGGGAAGTCAACTGGACAGATACGGATTTTCAGGAAATCACTGGCAGTTATAGAGAGGTTGCACTGGATGAGGGAGCTACTGTGAGGCCCCTAAGACCAGCAGGGATGTGACCACAGTTTCCAACATGAGATGATGAGAACTTGAACTGGCTTAGTGGGCATGGGAGTAAAAGGAAGCCAATGGCTATGACAGATGTTGGAAAGTGATGATAAGTCTAGGAAATCCAGAATGCTAATGGTTAGATACAATGGAATAAACATACATAAAAAATAAAGTCACTGGAATTTAGACAGAAAGATAAAGAAAAAGACAGAAAGAGAGGGGGGGAAAGAGAGAGAGGGGGAAAGAGAATCACAGGCATTCATTCCAAGAAATACCATATTTAGTGCATAGATCCTGATGGGGATGATTTTAGCTGAAATTGTTCCTGATAACTGAATTTCACTTAATCTGTGTTAAACAATTTATCTCCAAAATATTTACCACAGCAGAAAATTCTCATATCCAGTAGCTTCACTAACACACTGAACAGAGCTTTGAATTGACCCAACCATCCTGAAAAATAATTTGGGATTATTCTTCTGTATCCTTTGACAAAGAAGTCTCACTGGTAGATATATTCCACAAAGCAGGCAATGATAACCTATAGACACATAAAACTTATAGCAGCACTTTTGGTTGTAGGAAAAAAAAAAAACTAGATTATCCATCACTTATGAACTAACTGGGGAATGACTAAAGAAATTGTAGTATACAAATATAATGACATATTACTGTTTTCTAAATGATGAATATGAAGAAAACATAACGGAAAGAAGTCATATAATCTGATGGAAAAGTTGTTAAATGAGTACAAGCAAGGAAAAATATGTGCAATGACAACAACTATGATAAAGGAAAGAACTATAAAAAATGTATCCAAACTGAATGCAGGGAAGTGACTGCTAAGCTTGATCTTAAAATGAGAAGAGACAAATACTTTCTTCAAATCTTTGTTGCAATGGGAAAGGATTGTGGGGATAGTACTTTTCAAAAAATGCCAGACTTCCTCAATATATTTTTTATAAGTATTCATTAAAAAGAATGTTTCAAAGGAAAGAAGGAGTTTAGGGATATGTTGAGAAGTCTAGGGAATCTGAAAGTATGGGCAAAATTGAATTGAATTTAAACTTTGAAAAGGCAAGAGTTGAGTCCTGCAACCTTCTTGAGCATAGGAGGAGATTTGTATCAAATTTTATGTCATCTTGGCATATGTAAGAGTAAGCACCCTAACATACAAAGGAGGACCTGCTATCACAGATTTTTTATCTACTTTTCTAAAAGGAAAGCAACTTTTGAGTGGTCAACAATCACTTTAATCAAGCATATGTATAACATTCATATAGTACAGGGGAAATAGGCAGCACCCTGAACTTCAGAAAACATACAGAGAAATACAGATCAAGACAGTGCTTCCAGATGCCAGACATATGCCAGATGAATAGATATAACTTTCTGACCATATATAAATAGTTACTAGAGAGAGAAGCACCAGCATCTGACTTTTCAAAGCCCAGGGGCTGCTTAGCGCTTTCCCAGCATCTCATTTGGCCAAACACTTCCAATGAAAGTAAAATCTCTCCTCAGAATACTTATACATTTTTCAGAGCCAAAGGACATGACAACCTTTAGTAACCAGTGCCTCATTAACAATAGGTGTGGGGCTTCCTACAAATCTTCCCAGACACACTATCGCGTGGGGAAGATTTTCCTAGTACAAAGCAAAAGTGTATTAATAATAAGCAAAAATGCATTATCAATACAAAACCTTGTGTGAAGGTTGGAGACTCGGACCTATCAGAATGTGTTTACTGGTAAACTCTTACAGGAGCAAAGCAGTAATACTAGGTAGAAATTATATGGTGGCTATTACATGTCACTATACTAAGTGTTTTACAAACATTAATTCATTGGATCCTTTCAACAACCATGGGAGGTAGATGCTATTATTATTCCCATTTAACTGTTGGGAACACTGAGGCAAAAAGTGATTAAGTGACTTACTCCAAGTCCCACTTCTGAAAAGTGTCTGAGACTGCATTTGAACTCAGAATTTCCTGACTTCAGGCCCATTGTTCTATCCATTATATCACCTGAAGACCATTAAAATCTAACTCCACTGGCTCATCATGGAATGAAGGTGAACATGGATACTCAAATATGTTACTATCAGGCACAACTCAGAAAGACTTGGAGTATGGGGTCAGAGATGGGCTACATATCTGTTGACTGAAAACCAGTGTGATGCAATTAGTAAAGGCTTTCACAAAGTTAGCTACATGGCAGCGAAATATCCATTTACATCAAAGCTCAAAGAGGAATTAAGTTTTCCTACATCATGCCCAAGCTCAGATCTGGGCAAGTAAAGGATTGTCCAAAGCAAGGAGAGAAGTCTCAGACCATTATGTATCAAACAGAAGTTAATAAAGGACTATGGATAACCAACCTGGCCTCCTGAAGGAACCAACACTTTATTCAAAAAGTATTATGTGCCAAGAATAATACAAACTACAATACCTTCTGTTTTTTAAAATATATTAATCCCTTGCTCTTTAGGTCCCTGGATAAGAGCTGCAGATCCTCTATTCTTTGCTTTTCTTACTGATTTTCTTGGCTATGCTGTTGGGGAACCTGCTTATTGTCATGGTTACCACTGTTGACAGGCGTCTTCACAATCCCATGTACTTTTTCCTGAGGAATCTGTCTACCGTGGATGCCTGCTACGTAACAGTCATTCTACCTAGGGCATCCATGAACTCCTTGTTGAACGGCAGGGCTATCTCAAAGAATGAGTGTGTGGTCCAAGTCTTCCTTGTGGTTTTCTTCTTCTACTTGGAGTTGACCTGCCTCATCATCATGGCCCGTGATCGCTTTGTTGCCATATGCCACCCACTGCACTCCAC
This sequence comes from Notamacropus eugenii, assembly GCF_028372415.1. Lineage (NCBI taxonomy): Eukaryota > Metazoa > Chordata > Mammalia > Diprotodontia > Macropodidae > Notamacropus > Notamacropus eugenii. Next base: position 15,843,976 of record NC_092876.1, on the reverse strand, counting down.
AAGAATCATATGTCCCCGAGTCTGTGTGCAGATGTCTTTAACATGCTGGCTCACTGGTCTCCTATATGCAGTTTTCCACACTGGTTACACATTCCGTTTGTCTTTCTGCCAATCAAATGTAATCCATCAGTTCTTTTGTGACATCCCCTCTTTACTCAAACTATCTTGCTCTGAGACCTTCAGTAATGAAATGACTATAGTTGCTTCTAGCCTGGTGGTTTGTGGTGGCTGCTTTACCTTCATCATTGCTTCTTACGTTCGAATATTTTCCACTCTACTAAAGTTTCCAAAGAAAGAAGATCAAAGAAAAGCCTTTTCTACATGCATCCCCCACATCATCATTGTATTGGTGTTTCTGATTTCAGCTGTTTATGTGTACCTTCAGCCATCTTCAGTTTCTGCATCCATTAAAGACATGATAATTTCTGTGTTCTACTCTGTAACAACACCCTTTTTGAACCCCATCATATACAGTCTAAGGAACAAACAGATAAAGGAGGCTGTGAAAACAGTGGTAAAGAGAAATATTTTTTTCCTAGAAGGTAAGAAAAACTATTGATGATCTCTTCAACTTTTCCAGTCTTCTTGCACATTAATTGTATACTTACACTTTTTCCACTTTTCCCTCCATATGTATTGTGATCCAGTAACAGTACATTTTTGCTGTTCCTCCCACACAATAGTCCATCCCTTAACTATGGGCATGTCCATTCACTATTTTGATACTTGGAATGCCCCTTCTCCTTTTCTCTGCCTTCTGCCTTCCCTAATTTCCTCCAAGGGGAAGTATAAATCCTATTTTCTCCAGGAGGCCTTTCCTCTTCACCTCCTTCACTACTAGTGATTTCTATTTGATTGTTCCCCATTAATCTGTCTATATATTACTTGTAAGTAGTCCTTTGTCTGTCTTCTCCACTATCAGAATGTGACTCAATAGAATGTAAAGTATGGACAATGATTTTGCTTATCCTTCTCCTGCAGTCTTTGACATTTTCTCCCCCTAACAAAATAGTGCATAATGATCCATAGCTGGCTATTTTTTCAGAAAACTTTAGAGCTAGTGGTTTCTTCTCCTCTCAGGGAGGCCATCATATCTCCTCTTCCCCATTCCAGTAATGCTCCTTGGCTGAGAAAATTGAATCAGGATTAGAATGTCTACATTTGATTCCTTTGTTTTTAAAAATGAAATTATCTTTCAGCTAAGTCAAAAAGTCATTATCTTTCCTGTTTGGGGAGGAGAGAACACTCCAGTACCTATCCAGGCAATTGAAGCCCTTCCTTTCACTAATATATCATGCCTCTTTTTTCTGGATTACAATCTGTTATCCTGCTTCTTCATATCCTATGTCAGTCCACATGTCATTTACTATACTGCAAGTACAAAGATGCTTTTTTTCCTCTTACATAGATCTACACCCAAATTTGCTCCACTGTGTCTCCTAAATTTGGTTGCTGATTTATCTAATATAAGTATGTTATCTCAATATACCACGTAATCCTTGTACCCCTACTCTTTATGCATCCCATTTCTTTTAAATCAGGTGTGTGTATCCTTATTTCCAGTCATAGGGTTAATTGCATGGCATTCTAGACATTCATCATTCATAGGATTTATTAAATGAATTCTTAGTGATACCCATGAGGTTAATTGTGCTTTCTTGTATTTGGACCTCTGTTCCATATAATTTATCTTTTAAATATGTAACACATGTATCACTTTAAGCTTTGCAAATCACTCCTTAAACATTGTTTTGTTTTATCCTCAAAAGAATTTATTGTTGTTCAGTCAGGTCGCATTCTTTGTGAACCCGAGGGGGATTTCCCTGGCAAAAATATTAGAGGGATTTGGCATTTCCTTCTCCAGATCATTTTACAGATGAAGAAACTGAGATAAACAGGGTGAAGTACCTTGCCTAGGGTCACACAGTTAGTAAGCTGATGAAGTCAGATTTCAACTCCAGAAGCTTAGTTTTCCTGCTTTCAATACTGATACTCCATTCACTGCTCCATCTAGCTGCCTCAAGAATCTGTGAAGGTAAGTATTATTACTATTCCTGTTTTATTTATGAGGAACCTGAGATAGGTAGAGGCAAAGTGATTTGCCCAGAGTCCTAGACCTGATAAGTGTCTTAGACTGGATTTAAACAGAGCCTGGAAAATAATATACACAATGACTATAACAAGGTTGATGGAAGTTTCCAAAACCTAAATAACTGACTATTGTGTACAAAACGCAAACTTGTCTCTAAAGAAGAGATAAAAATAATCTTCGTCTTCTTTGAAGATATAACAGGAGCTGGGAGATAATATGATGTGTGTGTGTGTTTGTATGTGTTTGCTATGCACACACACATATATGATACTGATTGATATATTAGCTTTTTTTTTTTTTACTTTGCTTTATCCTCTTCACCATTTAGCCTTGAGCTCCATGATTATAAGCCTCTTTGCTTTAGGAATTTAGCCCTCTATTGCTACTATATCTATTAAAGGCAACCCCTTCTTCCCAACAAACTCCTTGTTCATTTCTGTCTCTGAGAAAGGAATTTTGATTACTGGATAATGATTTAAAATTTAAAATATACTAAAGTAACTGGTTCCCGAATAGGAAGGGTAGATATGTCAGAACTCAGAAGAACAAGTATCACCAAAAGGAAAGCTGAAATAGGAGGCTAATGCTGCATATGTATTTGCACTAAGGAAGAGGAAACAGATAGAAAGCAAAAGCCAAGAAAGGATTAAGTAATAGAATACACGACGTCAGTTGTTGGTGCTGCTAGAATTTATCTTGTGAGCCCCCACCAGTGTGCTTCCAATTGATTGTCAACCAGTGATCTCAATTAGATTTTAGAAAAGCATATTTAATCATAGCATAAGAATTATGGCTAGATAGAAATTATATTTTAATTAGTTTTATTAAATTTATTTTAAACTTAAATGCAAAATGAGAAAAGAAAAAAAAACATTGGAATGTACAGAATAGAAGATGAGAAGATTCAATATAAAGCAATGAACTTCCATTTTAAGAAAACTTATATAATAAATACCACACATTATTTTCAAAATTGTCTTTTTTTTTGCTTCCTTGTATGTTTTCTTTTACCCTCTGCAGTACACTTTTAACTTTATTTTTCTCCTTTCTTCTTCTCCCCAAGAAGGCTGCAATTAAATGTGGATATACATACACCCATAAATACATTCACTCACACACATATGTATACATGTATATACACAAATATACCTATAAAGATATAGATATCCATAAACATGCACATATATACACATATGCACTCCAATACAAATATGTAAGACCATATTATGCTTATTTCCATTTGTCCTCTGTTTCTCCATAGGTGGATAGCATCTTTCTTCCTATCTCCAAATCTTTCCATAATTTTTTTAGATCTACCCGACCATATATATATACACACACACACACACACACACACACACACACGTGTGTATATGTATATATGTATACATGTGTGCGTATATGTATGCATACATGTATGTATATACATGCAAGCATATTTGTGTGTGTGCAAATGTGTGGGTATATACTGTCAATTCATTTTATATGGTATAAATATATATGGCATATAACTATAGATTAATGTAGCTGACATATTATAGGTTTCTTATTTTTCATGTTTTGATTAAATCTGATTTTAACTTTGGCTTTGTCTGTGATCATGATTACTATCCCTGTTTTTCACACAATAAATTCTACACCTGACCTTTATTTTGTTTGTGTATCTTTCATTTTTTTAGAATTTCCTAAAAACAATATATTTATAATTCAAATTTTTGATCTGCTGTCAGTTTTCGTTTTATGGGTAATTTCATCCCCCTTACATTACACACTCTAATTTCTTGCATAGTTTCCTCCTTCCTAATTTCCTCACTATTCTTCTCACTCTATCCTTATTCCCCATTTACTTCTATTTGCTACCTTGGCCTCCTGATCCTTAACCTACCCTTTGCAATAATTCCTCTCTTATCCTCTCCCTCTACCCCATCCCCTTACTCTCATATCTTAATTTAATCTCTCATAATCTGAATTTAGAAGATCTTTTACTCTTCTAAACATATATATGCTCTTCTCTTTTTATCCCTTTCCTATTATTCTATACACCCTTCTATAACCCATCTTATCCTATTTCCAATCCGTCCCTTATGTCCTTCCTCCTCCCTATACCCCTGTCCTCTTATTTCTTTCTGAATTTAGAAGACTTGTATACTCTTCTTGATATATGTGTGTTGTTCTCTCTGTAACACATTTCTGATGAGAGTAGAATTTCAGAATTACTCACTCTCCTCTCCCATCTAATTCCTCTGTACTATTTTTTACCTTTTCTTAGACCATTTTGCTTTTAAGAATTACATTATATTTAGCTCTATTTCACTCTTTCTTTTGAACTACCTGATTACAAATTACAATTTTAGGCATACAGTTTGCATTTCCAAGTTTAAAAAAGAAACAATTTGCTTTATTGAATCCCTTGTACTTAGTCTTTGCTGTTTTCTTTATTTTTTTATTGAATCTTATGTGTCAAATTTGTGTTTAGCTCTGGATTATTTATAATCAAAACGTGAAAATCTGTCAGTTCATTGAATGCCCAATTTTTATTTTCCATTCAGATTATACTCAATTTTGCTGGGTATGATGGTTATGTGTAACTCCTGTTCTTTTGCTTTTTGATATATAGTATTCTAAGACTTGTGGTCTTTTAATGTAGCTGCTACTAGGTCTTGTGTCATTCTAACTGTGGCTCTGCCAAATTTGAATTGTTTTGTTTTTCTTGTTGCTAATATTATTTTCTCTTTTACCTGGCAGTTTTGAAATTTGTCTATGATTTTCTAGTAGGTTTTCCTTTGAGGATCATTTTCCAGTGGTAATCAATGGGTTTTTTCTGTTTTTACTTTCTCTTCTCATTTTAATACTTCAGGACAATTTTCTTTAATGATTTCTTATATTATTTTATCAAGATTTTTTTAGAGATAGCTTTCAAGTAGCCTGATCATTGTCATGTTTTCTATTTTTGATTGTCCTGTAGATCATTTATTTTGAATAAATTATTTTACATTCTCTATTTTTTCATTCTTCGTATATTGTTTTATTATTTCTTGGTCTCTTACAACTTCACTTACTTCCCATTGCCCAACTCTAGTTTTCAAGGAGTCATTTTCTTCCTTAAGTTTCTGAATCCCCTTTTCCAGTTGGTTGACTTTGTTTTCATAATTTTCTGCTTTTTCTTGAATTGTTCTTACTTTAAAAATCATTTTCTTCACTCTTTCTCATTTGATTTTTTGAGGTCTTTCTTGAATTCTTCTGTGAATTTCTTTAAGACAGATCACCATTTGATACTATTTTTGTTGTAGGAGAGACTTTTTTTGTTTCATTGTCTTCCTCTGAAGATGAACCATGGTTTTCTCATTCCCATAGACTATTATCTACAGTTTGGTTCTTTTTCCTTTGCTTGATCTTCGATTTTTTTTAGCGGCTTAATATATTATACTGTATTGCATGATACTAAATTATGCTATATTATGCTATGTTATACTATACAATGCTATGCTATGCTATATTGTATTACATTGTATTGTATTATAATATATTATATTAAGTTATGTTACATTATGTTATGCCATGTTGCATTATATCACACTATGTTATGTTATGTTATGTTACCTTATGTTATGTTATATTATATTTCATTTATGTTATATTATAGCCATTTATATCATATCATATCATGACATATTATGTTATATTATATTGATATTATATGATATTAGCTTAAGTTAGGTCATTTTAAGTTGTTATGTTAACTATTGTATTTTATTGTACTGTACTGTATAACACTATACTATACTAATGTTATGTTATGTTATATTATATTTTATTATCTTATACTGTATTATATTACAATATATTATATTAATCATATCTAATTCTGTGTGTAGGATAGTGTCTCTGTCCCAAGGTCCTTTTAATTGCTATTGTTAATAATTTCTTGGATTCAAACTCTGCACTCTTTCCCTGCTTCAAGTGGTAGCCAGTTACATGACCCCTGGTACAGTATACTGGAAATGTTCTTGCTCCCTGAGAACACTCCAGTGACAATGACCTGGTCTAGAAAGGACACCTAGAACTCCACCCTCCTGTAAGTGGCCACAGCCAGCTGCACCCCTGCCCCACTGTTTCTGCACTAACTCAGCATGTGCTGGTTCCTTCTCACCCAGCACCATGTCTCAGTAGCACAGCTCAACCTGGCAGATCTTGTCATAAGAGGCTCTTTCAACCTCTCCCTGCACCTGGTTTGACACCTGACTCCCCACACTGTCAAGGAGGTGAAAATTACTGTGGCTTAAGTCAAGGATATCTGGCAACTCAGCTATCTCCAAGGCTTACTGCTTGCTGTTTCTCTGCACCTAGTCTGGATGTGTTTTCATTTCAGTCAGTCCAAACATCAATCTTGGGACCATTTTTCAGATCTTCACCAGTTATTCTTGGAGGACCACTGTTCTGCCCCAACTCTTGTTTATGTTTACCACTCTACATTGACCCTGAGGAACTATTTTGATTTGTTTCTGAAGGAAATCTGGAGAGCTTGGAATTTTTCTGACCTACTCCATCATCTTCCCAGAATCTTTTCCCACATGGAAATTCTTAAAAGCAAAATATCTCAGTTGGAGAAATGAGAAAAGAAGGTAAAGGAAATAGCCTTAATTTTTTTTTTTTTACTGTGAAGTTTAAAAAAGCATTGCAAGCAATCCAATTAATATAAAAGAAAGTATTTTTAAAATCCTCTAGATGAATGAAGCATACCAAAAAGTTGAACCCGTTTGTTTCCCAAACAGCAAAGGGAAATTCTCAGAAAGATATTTCTTAGAGCAAAGGAGGCATTGCATGTAACCTAATATTGCCTAGGACTGAAGACCAGAAGATCTTTAAGCATTGGAAGGAATTTCACTGGAAGAAAGGTTAGGTTTATACTGCTTTGCCCCAGAAAGTAAAACCAAGAGCAAAACACGGAATATCATTGTATAGATACATGTGATCTTCACTGAAAGTATTTTGCTTTTCTAATTGCCAGGCAAGAGGAGCCAAGATGATGGAGTAGAAAGACACACATATGCTAGCTCCTAACCCACAGCCCATAAAATACCTGCAAAGAAGAACTCACAACAAATTCTGGAGCAGCAGAAGCCACAGAACAACGGAGTGGAGGAGATTTCTGTTCCAGAGAGGCCTGAAAAACTGACGGGAAAAGTGTGTCATACACCGGACCTAGAGTAGAGCCCAGCCTTGACTTGGCGCATAGCCCTGAGGGGATCAGATCCAAGCAGGCTTCAGGGACAGAATCTCCAGTGGCAGCACAGGTCCCTCCACCCTCAGGCCCCAAAGGTCAGTGAGAGGGTCTTTTCGGCCAGCCGAGAGGGGAGCAGGGTGTCCCTATAACTCAGGCCCCCCTGGGGGACAGCAGCAGAAGCAGCAGTGGACAGGGTCTCCCTAAGCAGGCAGGAGCCAGGATCCATTATTAAAGGTCTCTGCGTAACTCCCCTGAGCGAATTGAGCCCCATGTGGTGGCCCCGTCCCTACCTGAGCAGCTGAATTTAATTTCACACTGAATAGCATCCTGGACCCCACCAAAAGCCCTGAGCCTGGGAAGCAGCATTTGAATCTCAGACGCCAAGTGCTGGCTGGGTGGAACTGGAGGCAAGGTGGGCGTGGAGAGGAAACTCAGAAGTCAAGTAACCGGCTGGGAAAATGCCCAGAAAAGGGGGAAAAAATAAGACCATAGAAAGTTACTTTCTTGGGGAACAGGTGTCTCCTCCCATTCTTTGGATGAGGAAGAACAAGGCATACTATCAGAGGAAGTCAAAGGCTCTCCCTCCAAAGGGGACTTAAACTTGGCTCAGGCAATAGAAGACCTTAAAAATCAAGTTAACAGGTTACTAAAGGAGAACCAATAAAATGCTGAGGAAAATAACAGCTTTAAAAAGAGGCTAACTCAATTGGAAAAAGAGGTCCAAAAAGCCAAAGAGGAGAATGAGTTCTTAAAAAGCAAAGTTAGCTAAATGGAAGAGAAGATTCAAAAGCTCACTGAACAAAATAATTCCATGAAAGAGAGAATTGAGTCCAGAGAAAAGAATGACTATGAGTTAAACCAAGAAGTTAGTAAACAAAACCAAAACTTTAAAAAAATAAAAGATGAGGTAAAAGAACTCATTGGAAAAACAACTGACCTGGAAAATAGATCCAGGAGAAATAGTATAAAAATTATGGGACTACCTGAAAGTCGTGATCCAAAAAAGAGCCTAGACACTATCTTCCATGAAATTATCAAGGAAAACTTCCCTGATGTTATAAAATCAGAGGGCAAAATGGATATTGAAAAAATTCATCGATCACCTCCTGAAAGAAACCCGATCAGAGAAACTCCTAGGAATATTGTGGCCAAATTTCAGAGTTCCCAGATCAAGGAGAAAATACTGCAAGCAGCTAGAAAGAAACAATTTAAGTACTGTGGAAATACAATCAGGATAACACAGGATCTGGCAGCTTCAACGTTAAATGAATGAAGGGCTTGGAGTAGGATATTTCAGAAGTCAAAGGAACTGGGATTGAAGCCAAGAATCACCTACCCAGCATATCTGAATATAACTTGAAGGGAAAAAATGGGCATTCAATGACAGAGACAAATTTGACGATTTCATGTTGAGGAAAAGACCAGATCTGTATTTAAAAATGTGACTTCCCAAGACAAGAATCAAGAGAAGCATGAAAAGGTAAAAGGGAGAAAGAAAAAAAGAAAAATCGTAAAAGACTCTCTAAAGCTGAACTGTTTACATTACTATATGGAAAGAAAATATTTTTGACTCTTGAATCTTTTCTCAGTATTTGGGTAGTTGGAGAGATTGTATACACACACACACACACACACACACATACACACAGATAGAGAGAACAGGGTGTGTTTTATCAGAAGAGATGATATCCATACACACACACACACACACACACACACTAAAATAAAATAAAATACAAATTAAGGGGTGAAGGAGGAAAATTCCGGGAAGAGAAAGGGAGTAATGGAATGGGGCAGGCTATAACTCATAAGAGAGATAAGAAAAACCTTATTCAATGGAGGAGATAAGGGAGAAGGGAAGGGGAGGGAAATAAAGCTACTCTCCCCACATGTGGCTGAAGGAAGGAATAACATGCTCACTAAATTTGATATGAAAATTTATATCACACCACAGGAAAGTAGGAGAGGAGGCAACAAGTGGAGCAAAGGGAATGTTAAGAGGGAGGGCAAATGGGAGAAGGGAGTCACTAGAAATAAACACTTTTGAGAAGGGACAAGGTCAATTGTAGGGGAGGGAATAAGGGGGATGGGGTAGGTCAGAGGGCAATGTAATTAGTATTACACAACATGATTACTATGGAAGTCTTTTGCAAAACAACACATGTTTAGTCTGTATTGAATTGCTTCCCTTCTTAGTGGGGCTAGGGAGGGAGGGGTGGAGGGAGAGAAGTTGGAATCCAAAGTAGTGGAAATGAATATTGAGAATTTTTACTGCATATAATCAGGAAATAAGGATTACAGGGATAGGGGTATGGAAATTTATCTTGCCCTGCAAGAAAAGAGAGAAGATGGGGATAGGACAGGGGTGGGACGTGATCGAGGGGAGGGTACATTGAGGGAAAGAGCAACCAGAATGCAAGGTATTAGGAAGTGGGGGGAGGGGGGTGATGAGGAGAAAAATTGGTCATGTCACAAAGTGTGGTAAAAGCAATTAGTATTAAAACAATAGACTGAATTAATTACTGAGAACAAATCAGTGACGTCTTTAGTTTGGAGAAAAGAATTTCAATCTAACTTTCAAAGAGGAAGGTAACCTCTGATAAAATTTGGCATTGATGGAAAAGTCAAGGTTTTAATGATAAATTAGACTTTATGATTACTATTTAATCAGGAACTAGAACATGTATAGAAAGACATGTAAGCCACTTAAGACTTGCCTAAAAGATGTGCCTTAGCCTAAGTGAAACTATAATCATATTTTAAACCAGGTTATAGGAACTTGCCATTTTTAGATGCTGTGGGACTACTAAGTGACTGTTCTTCTGAGTCTAACTCCAGGTATGGGAAGCAAAAAAGGTGATCTGAGCCTCCATTACATGATGCCAGTATGCTCATGAGATGCTGGTATGAACTGCATAGGTGATCTCAAGGGAAGAGTGGGAGAATGGCTGTTCAGCATGCGCTGAGGTGGGATTCTCCAGACTCAATTTCCCCACTGACACCTGGCAGATTTTAAGCCTGACTGAATGCAAGTGGACAATCTACTCCTGCCTGGAATAGACATGAAGTTGGGGAGATATTGTTTCCCTGCAATGTCCCTACTCTTGGTGGCAATTTCCTATGGTCAAAAGGTTTGTAAGCTTAATACTAGATCTATTCAATTATAGATTATGGGTAGAGGAATATCCAAGGCTGTCTAAAATTAAGCTATTAGGCATAGGACTTTAGACCAACAACATTAAGTTAGGGTCCTTTTATTCTTAGTAATACTGTGGAGACAATTAGATCAAGAGATTGTGAAGTTAGCAACGTAAATATTATCTGTGTCTCAGTTGGCTTATGTTTAAAAAAAATTCTTTTGTGGTCCATATTGTAAATGCTTTAAAAAGATGTATCACCTGACCAAAAGTTTGAATTGCTTTATCTGTTATAAACTGTGTTAAAAATAAAAAAAAGAAAAAAAGTGAAAAGAAAAAAACAAAAAGCAAAACAAAACAAATAACTAATTACCAGGCAAAAGGAGAAGGGAACAGCAGAAGATAAAGTGAGTAGATAGTGTCATGGAAGCAATGAACATGAACTTGAACAGAGTGTGAGACATAGAAGAGACTGGAAAGACCTGGTGTGCTGTCATCCTTGGAGTTATGAAGAGTGGGGCATGTCTGAAGGACTGAACACCAATTTAAAAAGTACATTCTCAAAGTGGACTATCCCTAAATGGTGCTGAAATCCCCTTATGTGGAGATGGAAGAGATAGATTTCGAGGGAGAGGAAACAATTGTTTGACAAGTTCACCTCCCTCGCTTGCAGGTGAGGAAATTGTGTCACAGAGAGGTCAGGTGATTTGTGCAGAGTTGCACAGCTAGTCTTGTTTGAGACAGTATTCAAACCTGGATCTTCCTGGTTTCAAGTATAATTAATGGTCTATCCATTATATAGTGTTATGTCTCTAATGGAACAGGAAATGGGATGGTTATTTCACAAAGGTGCTGGGAGTGAAAATTCTTTTTCAAGTATAGGTTGGATTTAGAGGCCCCTAAAGTTTCTCCCAGGGGTGACTAGGTGGTGCAAGAGAGAAAGCACTGAGTTCAACTCTGGCCTCAGACACTTACTAGCTGTGTGACCATGGGCAAGTCACTTAATCCTGTCTGCCTCAGTTTCCTCATCTGTAATATGAACTGGAGAATGAAACAGCATATCAGTTGAGTAGCTTTGCCAAGAACACCCCAAATGGGGTCACAAAGAGTTGGGTATGACTACTAAACAATAACAACAAGAACAAAGTTCCTTCCAGCTATCCAACTTTGTTATATTGTGAAACCCCTGGAATAAATCACAGCCCCATCTGCTTGATATCTAAACCCCTTTATAGTCTGGTTCCCAACTGCCACGCCTAGAGGCCTGTGGGCTACCCGAGTCTTCCCTTACCTCTATCAGAGGTCTTCGGTTGGCCAAACTGGATGCTCGGATGAGAGAAAGGACGTTCCAGAGTCGAACAAGGGTTGAGCTTTATTTCAGGGTCTAGTTACAAGTGCAGGGGAATTCTTCCTTAGGAGGGAGCGAAGAATCTCCCAAGGAGGCAAAGATCTTACAATAAGAGATTGGAAGTAGAAGTATAAGTGGGGAGAGAGGGGGAGGGGAGAGAGGAGAGAGGAAAAGCGGAGCCTTGTTGTCCTCACACGTGGCCCCTCCGCCCAAGAGAACTTTCAGGCTTTCCTGATCCTACTTAAACTCTCCAGCAGCATAGTTTGCATCTGAATACCGTGCTGTTAGATAACAATAGTGTGCCCAGATCCGGGACAATCTCGAGGGCGGGAAGAGCTCTCTCCCATCACGTTTCTCACGGGAAGAGGCGGAAATACACGAGATAGCTCGGTTCACCTCGATTCCCAGTCGTTTCCTGGGGGGTCTCGTGAGAACTCTAAGATTTAGAAGTTCCCACCTTTACCCGCCTGAGACTGTCCACCTGGAATTGAGCTTCCATCCCCAGCACCCAACTGTGTATCCCAACTTTGTTTCACCTTTCTTACTCTTTCATTCACTTGAGCCAAATTGGATAACTCACTGTTCTATGGCTTCTGTTCTGTGACTTTCACTTCCGTGTAGTCAAATAAGCCATAGCTTAGGTATGCAGTACATGCTTCACTACCTCTTCCTTTCCAAATCCTTGTATTCCCTTCAAGGCTCAACTCAGACCCCTCCTTTTCCTTTCCTCACCTCCCCAGCTGTTACTTCATGGTATTGCCCTCTATAATTACCTTGTGTTTACTTTACTGTGTTCCTATCATATCTCTTAAATAAATTTCAGTTCCCTGAAGAATGGAAGAAGTTTTCTCTTCCCTTTTTGTCTTTTTATCTCCAGTGCCTAGCGCAAAGATTTGTATATAGTGGGTACTTAGGAAACACTGTTGAATTTTTCAGCACCATGTAAGTCAAACTTCAAATTGGGATTTCTGTCAGGAAGACTTGCTTCATCTGTAATGACTTTCCTTTCTGGAAGTTCACATCACAAATTGTCCCTTCTTTTGATCCATCCATCATCCATATCATCCATCCACTTTGCATTGTAATTATTTAGGTTGATATCCTATACCCAAACAGATTAAATGCTCCACAAGGTCAAGTTGTCATTGTTCAGTCATTTTTGACTCTTTGTGATCCTTTTTGGGGATTTCTTGCAAGAAATTCTGTAGTGGCTTGCCATTTCTTTCTCTAACTCATTTTACAAATAGGTAAGCTGAGGCTAAAATGATTAATTGAGAATCCCAGGGTCACACAGTTAGTAGGTATCTGAGACCAGATTTGAACTCATGAAGTCAAGTCTTTTTGACTCCAGGCCCAGCACCTAGCTGCCTTTGAGGGCAAGAACCATTTCTAGTTTATTTTTGTCTTTATCCCAGGACATATCACTGCACTCAGCACACAACAGGCACTTAATAAATGTCACATTTAAATATATTGAAAGTTCTAAAAAGATAATCATGGATAGAGGCTGACTTATATTCGGAAATCTCATTCAGGGCCTGAGCTGTTTTCATAGATGACTGAGTGCAAAGCAATTCACTCACTCTAAGAAGTTCCAGACCAGATCACATTACCTAGGTTTTATTAAAGATGTCTCATCCCTACCCAACTGGACTAGGATGTTCAACATTGGAGCTCCAGAATCTATCCCTCCTGTACCTAAGAAAGTGAATCCATTCATGTTTGAAACTCTTGGCCTGCTACTGAATTAACCTAATTAGTACTGAGTGCCAATTTATCCAAGTGCATCTAGCCTGTCCTAAGCCAGACCATACATTATCGTCTATATATGCCATTTTACCCTGTCTGCAGGTCCTGCCCTCATCCTCCCCACTACTTTCCACTCTCTGATATAGTACCAATAAATAAATCAATATTACATTTGCCTCTGGAAAAAGACTGAACAATTAATTGCTCTGTGGATCAACTCACCATCCCTGTGACTACCCATTCCATCACTCCAGTATAAGTGCTATTATCCCTTATTAGAAAGCAAGTTATTTGAGGCAAGGATTGACTTTTTTTTCATTTTTTTTTTTTTTGTTTAATCATTGTAGTCCAACTCTTGGTGACCCCATCTGGGGTTTTCTTGGCAAAGATATTGAAGTGGTTTGCCTTCTCTCATGTTCAGCATTATCCATTGCTCCCCCTCTCCCACTCTCTTAGTGTACTCGGTGTTTATTATCATGTCTGACATTTGGTGGGCCTTTAAACCTTTTGGATGCACTCATTTATGGACTACTAAAAGAAAGTAATTAGTAAAGCAGTGAATATGAAAAAAACATAAAAAGTGAAAATAAGAAGGCAAATGGATAGATTGGCTATTATCTATTGTATTCTCACTATGTTTTTAACCCTGAGTATCAGTGAAGACTTGCATGTAATTATACATTCTATTGCTCTGGCTAATCCTTACACTGGTAGTATTGTAGACAATGACACTGGGTCATGAGGGGGATGATACATTTGATAGTTGTGACAATGGTAGTGTTGAGAGTAGCAATAGTGGGAATGATGCTGCTGCTGACCATGATGATAACATTGGCAATGATGGTGGGCCAGGATAATGGTGATTATATCCCATTGTCTCTCAGAGAAAATACTACTTCTGTTTTTAGCAATCAGAGGCATTCGCATTTTGAATTCAACCTACCTTACCCAACTGATGTCAAATTAATGTTCTTCCCATAATCTACTTCCTGTCAAATAGGTCAATTTATTCTTCTCCTTAGAAGTTGTCCCCTCCCTCATTCACATGCCTTTGCAAAAGGGCTGTTACAGCCTCTATCCTCCCATTTATTTGGAGAACCCTCAGCTTCTTTTTTAGTACAGTTCAAAATATCTCCTTCCATCTGCTCAAAACTATTATTTAAAAATAAATACACACACACATATATACATACACATAAATATCTAAATATATGTATGTATATAAACACACATACACACATGTATACATACATATGCATACATCTATCTATACACATATATGTATGTATATATGTGTGTATATGTACGTGTGGGTATACACATACCTCTACTTGATAATGCCAATGGTGGTGATGGAGATGATGTGATGATCTAAATGGTGATGGTGCTTATTATAACAGTAGTAATGGTGATGGTGGTTTTCATGCCCTCTGCAGAAGGTGCCACCTTTGATGACATTTGGTCCTCCTAAAATGTCATATAATTCAGCTTTTGATCCACAAATACCCATTTTCTCATCCCTCCCACTAACCCGACCAAGGTAAAAAAAATCTGGGAGAACTAACTCAGTGAAGGAATGCTACTATAATTGCAATTGACTCAATTGGTAATCATCCATATGAGCAGAGGCACACAGTCAGGGAAAACTCAATGTTCTAATTACTTTCAATGTACCTGGGCAGAATGAAGAATTGAGGACCTATAAGAAAAGCCATTCTATTACAATTTTTCCAGTACTAGTGTTGGATCAACTACACTTAGGTGAGTTACTCTATAATTATGTTGATTTTCTGCCTGATTTCAATTTAATCAAATGATCATCTAAATTTGTCATGTTAGTCATACAAATCAAGAAAATGTGGCATTTGATTTGATTGGCTACTGGGATAGATATAAAAAAGAAGCTTTCAATGTCTATTATATAAGTTAAAGAGTAGATCTCAATCTGTACTAATCGAGGAATCTTCCTCACAAGATTCAGTCGTTCCTATTAAAAATGAAAAAAAAATACTGAAAACATAAATCATCAGAGTAACAGATGTTCATTCCCTTTACTGTTTAACTATTGATATACAGTAGTAATCATGGAGCTTAATCCATCATTTGTCGATATGTTAATATATTTGTCT
Source organism: Notamacropus eugenii (assembly GCF_028372415.1). Lineage (NCBI taxonomy): Eukaryota > Metazoa > Chordata > Mammalia > Diprotodontia > Macropodidae > Notamacropus > Notamacropus eugenii. Next base: position 15,828,297 of record NC_092876.1, on the reverse strand, counting down.
GAGCATAGCTCTGAATTTTTGTGACCAGTTCAGGAAAATGCATGTAATTATAATTCAACAAATGGAAAAGAAAAATAAAAGCACAAACAAGGACGAAAAGAGGAGAGAATGTGTCATGAAAAAGTTAAAGGTAGAAAAATCACTGGGCCAGCCCCTTCATTGTTTTTAGAAGAAACCTAAAACTGAGAAAAGAAAGTGACACTTAATATAACATGGTTAGATAATATCAAAACTAGGAAAATAACTCAGATATATAGTCTAGCACGATGATGTCTTTTGCCTATGCCATCGTACTTGAAAAGAAAAATAAAAGAAAGAAATGGGAGGGAAGGAGATTGTTGTGATAAATACATCACAAACAAGGATATCCTTGCTTCATCAACCTCAACAAAGCTGCCTTCATGTTCTTGTTCCTCAAACTGTAGATAGCAGGGTTTAGGGTGGGGGGAACCACAACATAGAAGACAGACACCAACAGGTCAAGCACTGAAGGTGCTTCAGAGGTGGGTTTTACATGAGCCACAAAAGCAGTTGTGAAAAATACAGTAGTCACAATGAGGTGAGGCAGGCATGTGAAGAATGCCTTGGACCTGCCTTCTGTGGATGGCATCCTTACAACGGTGGAAAAGATGTAGACATAGGAGATAACAATATAGAAAAAACATCCAAGACCCAAAATTGTAGTTGTAACAGTGGTTCCAATTTCAGCAACATTTGGCTGTGAACAGGAGAGTCTGAGCAAATGAGGGATCTCACAGAAGAACTGGCCAAGCTCATTAGCTATACAAAAGGGTGCAGAGAAAGTGCTTACTGTGTGCATGATTCCTGAGACAGTCCCACTGACCCAAGAAGCAGCTGCCATCTGTGTACAGGCTCCTCTGCTCATGAGGGTCTCATAGTGTAAGGGGTGGCAAATGGCTGCATATCTGTCATAGGACATCACTGTGAGCAGAGCCAGCTCAGCACAGACAAACAAAAGAACAAAGCATACCTGGATAGCACATTCAGGGATAGAAATGGAGTTGTTGTGGGTCAGAGAGATGAGGATGGACTTAGGTACTGTAACGGAGATGTAGCAGACATCTATGAAAGACAAATGTCTCAGAAAGAAGTACATGGGAGTATGAAGGTGCTGGTCAGTGGTAGTGACAAGGATAATGAGAATATTCCCCATCAGGGCTGCCAGATATACCAGGGAGAAAAGCACCGCATGTAAGATCTGTAGCTCCCAGACATTAGAGAAGCTCATGAGGAGGAAGTTGCTGATGGTTGTGTGATTTGCCATTGCCTTCCTAGAAACAGAAACAAAAAATAGGAAAGGATCAGGGAGACATTGAGGTATAGCTCTGTGGACTTTGGAGATCATGGGTTTTCTTTTTCAATTCATAGCACTGAAAAGGAGAATAATGTTAGGTCACCTCTGCAAACCTTTTCCCTACCTGTGTTTATTTGGCATCAACCCTATTTTTGACTGCTACCCTGCCTAGTTCCAACTCCAAAAGGAAGAAGATTCCCCTCCCAGGTTCAACTCATCACTCCTAATCTCACCACCATTCTTCTAGTTCTTGATTGTCATCTCCTTCTCTCTCCTCTTGTGTATGTTCATCCTTTGTTGCCAAAAAAGACCATGCCATCAGAGAAATAATGACATGACTTGCACTTAACTTTGTTTTGAGTGAGGGAGAGCTGTGCAGGTCGCCATCCTTACTTCTCCTCTACAGCCATCTGAATCCAGTGACCAAATATTCATGAGGATGACTAGAGATGACCCAGGATGAGGCAATTGGGGTTAAGTGACCTACCCAAGGTCACACAGCTAGTGAGCATCAAGTGTCTGAGGTGAGATTTCAACTCAGGTCCTCCTGACTCTTGCAGTGATGCTCTATCCACTGCACCACCTAGCTGCCCCCTCTCCCCTCTTAATGGAGGGCTGGAAGGTAGCTTACCAAAATCTTCCCAATGCCTTCCTTTATAGAAGGCAGGAAGTGGACTTTTATCCCACTGTCCTTGGCATCTATTGTCCTACCCGGTTTCAACTCCATGGAAAAATATTACCGCCCCACCCCTTACTGAGTAGCCCTGATTGTCCTGTTCCACCCCAAACTTTCTGTTCACCTTTCTGTGTATTCACTCTCTTTAGATCATAAGCTCCTTGAGGGCAAAACCTGTCTTTTTATTACTAATTGTATCCCCAGCACTTAATGCAGTGCCTGACACATAGTAGGCTTACTTTAAAAAAATGTTTAGTGTATTGGATTTATTGGATTGAATAGTAGGGGTCAATGATTCTGGAGCCAAGTCCCAGCAGAAAGGCTGAAGGTTTGGAGTGGCCACTAGGAGGCAGTGTTTGGGGAATCATTCTCCACTCTTCCCAGCCCAACGTGACATTCAGCGCAAATGGACTTGACCCATGGAAGCAATTCACAAAATGAAAAAAACCTAGCATAGTTTTTAGCTATTACTTCAAAGAGTCTTTGAGTCAGGTCCTTAAAGGAAATACAACAACTGGAATATAAGGAATGTGTTTTTAACTAGAGCACAACATTGATCTATCTATTCTATTAAGGCCCATTACTTCAGAAATAGTGGCAAAAGCAAAGATGCTCACTCTTTGTGAGGAGCCATCTGGAATATTGTGTTTAGTTCTAAAGCAATAAAATATAGAAAGGCCATTTGAAATCTGGGATATACCCAAAGCAAAACCAAAATGATGGTAATGAAAACTGAAAATCAAGTCATATAATCATAGCCGATGTCTCTGTCTAGATATTTACAGTTTTGAATCTGTTCATACGTTGTCCTAATTGATCCACAGAACTATGCTTAAAAATATTATGTCAATTTTATAGATGAAAAGAAAGAGGTTCAGAGCAGCTATGTGACTTACCTATGGTTGCACTGCTAATAAGTGGCAGAGGTGGAATGTGAGTTCGGGTCTTTCTGATTCCAGGACCATCCCTGAAAGAATCACAGAGTTCAGAGTGAAAGGAATCTTAGGGGCTGGATAGTTAAACCATCCCTCACAGCGAATGTGCAATTCACTTCAGCTGACAAATGGTCATCTAGCATTTATTTGAAGACACTGGATGAGTAACAACTTCCCAAGACTTCCAAGACTTCTCAATCTACTTGAGTATAATTCTAAAAGAGTATTGGGTTTTGTTTTTTTGTTTTCCCAGATTCAGCCTAAATCTTTCACTGTTTCTCTTCCCTTCATTTTTCCTGGTGTTACCCTCTGTGTCCAAGAAGGAAACTCTTTTAATCACCCTTCCACACAACAGTTCTTTAAATATATGAATATTGCCTTTCATCTTCCTCCTTCCAGACTTCTCTTCCTGACCCTCAATATGCCCAGTTCAGTTCCTTCTGACATACAGCAATGTATCATACACTCAGGATCTTTCTCCATGCCTGTCATCCTCCTTTAGACACTCTACAGCTTAGCAATGTCCTCCCTAATTGGTGGTGTCTAGAGCATAGCACTCCACATATGATCAGGGAAATTCAGATAAAACAAATGAGAGGCAGATACAGGTAGCTAGTGGTGATGAGGATAGAATGCATGGTCTGGATATAGAAAGACCTGTGTCCCAATGTAGCCTCAGATAATTATCAGGTGTGTGATCCTGGGCAAGTCAATTATCTATCTACCTTAGTTTTCTCAACTGGGAATAATGGGAATGCAAAACTGGGAATAATAATAGCATCACTATCACAGTGTAGTTATAAAAATCAAATAGAATAACATCTGTAAAGAGGTTAACACAGTACCTGGCTCATAGTAGGTATTATATAAATATTTATTCTCTTCCCCAAACATATCCCTCAACTTGTAGTAGTCATTCCAATTTTTTTTTTAAAGATTGCCTTGTCAAACTAAATCACACAGGCTTCAAGAACAGAATATGCTGGGAAAATGTTAGAAGTGTTTCCAGTATCCCAACTGCTTCATGTCCATGAGAGTTTTTTGGGGCAGTGGACAAAGAGACTCTGGGGAGGAGAGTTGAGGTCAGTTGTGGAAGCTATAGAGGCAGGGTTTGACTCAATCATTGGGAAGAATTCCTGAGAAGTGGAGCTGTGCCCAGGCTAAATGTGTTGATAGACTGCAGAGGTTGCTGGGTTCCACCTCACTGGAAGTCTTTAAACGAGAACTGGATGTTATAAAAAGCATCGTCAATTAAGCAAGGAGACAGATGGCATACTTTTTGAAGTCTCTGGCAACAGTTATGTTATCTTATTTTCTGATTCATTCATGCTATAGCTTAAAAACATTTTCTTTTGTATAACCTCCTCAAGAAAACTTGTACTCACTTTATGATGGAGGAGAAAAAATAGCTTTTTGACCCTGCTATAAGAGTAATTAAATTTATATTGTTTACTCAGAGTTAAGATAGCATCGTGGATACAAAACTGGCCTTTAGTCAGGAAAACATAGATTTCAGTTAAGCCTTTGACATATGCTGGATTTAGGACCATGGACAAGCAAAACTCACTTCTCAGTGTCTCCAAGGTTTTAACTTCCCACATAGAAGCCAATCTCCACTAGTAAAGGGATTTTCCTCATATTGAATTCCCAGTGTCAGTCATAAAATAGGTTCAATTTAAAATAAAAAAAATCCGGATTTCAGAGAAATTTGATTCATAATAACTCATAGATCATTTACAAGTCAGAAAGGAACAATTTTTTTGCTCTGTCATTTCAATTGTATTTTGACTGTATTTGGAATTTTCTTGGCAAAGACACTGGAGTGGTTTGATCATTTTGCATAGTAGGAAATTGAGTCAAATAGGAGTAAATAACTTGCCTAATATGACATAGCTAGCAAATGAATCAGACTGGATTAGAACTCAGGTCTCCTTGACTCCATGCCTGGTGCTCTGCCCACTGTGCCACATAGATGCCCATAGAGGAAGAAATATCACTTCAAAATCTAGCCTGGGGATCTGGGTCATGATATTTGAAAACCTGAGGTAGAATACCCTTAAACTACAATTTGTCATATGATTAGGGAAGTCATTCAGGCATCTAGTCAATACTGATATCATCATTCTTTCTGGCACTTTGCTTTTACATCTCTCAAAGACTGAGAGGAAAAAATCAAAGGGCACTTAATTGTGAATGAATTATATCCTTTCCTAAGGCAAAGTTAGCATGATTTGGATCATTATAATGAAGTGAGGCTTCTTTTCTGTTGCTATTGACATCTCTCAAATTATTGGAGAATAAAATACTGTCTTTCAAAAATTGATTATTTTTTAAAGTTATGGAATAAAATAAATGTTTCCATAAAAGTACAATAAAAAGATGATTCCACATGAAATAGCGAATTCATTATGTACAGCTTGCTATTCCTTTTAAATATACAGCAGGGTAATAATGTAAATTTCCTTTTTTTTAATTGTCAAGGAGGGAATGTCAACACCAGATATAATAATGAACATTGCTTCAGTTGTGGAGAGGTGAAGAACATTATTCCAGAAACAGAAAATCTGAGAATTATTCATCACCTAGCTATGAATTCAACACCTACAGACGCAGTGTGGCAATGCTTACACTGACTTTCAGGCATATTGACAGAGAGAGAGAGAGAGAGAGAGAGAGAGAGAGAGAGAGAGAGAGAGAGAGAGAGAGAGAGACAGAGAGAGAGAGAGAGAGAGAGAGAGAGAGAGAACTGTGGTTTTTCTGAAGATCACCTGACAGGGTAGAGGTCCTTTTTTGACTAAACTGCCAAACTTGCAAACTCTACTGCACAGAATGCAGCTCCAATGGACTGGCCACATTGTTCAAATGCCAAATATATACTTGCCTAAAAAAATCTTTTATGGAGAACTTACACAGAACAAGTGCTTACATGGTGGTTTGGAAAAGGGATACAAGGGCACTCTCAAAGTGTCTCCGAAGAACCTTGGAATTGGTTGCAGACACCGGCACAGGATCATCAAGCATGGTGTGCCCTCATCAGAAAAGGTGCTATATTCTATGAACAAAGTAGAGTCAAAGTAGCTCAAAGAAATGTGAGATGTGCGAATTTAGAGAATCCACCCCAAAAGTTCATATGGTATATTTGTGCCCAACCTGTGGTAGAACATTCTGAGCTTGTGTTGATCTGATCAGCCACAGTCGGACACATTGAAACTTGACTCTAACATAGCGATATCATTTTGGTCCTCTTCAGGAACAAAGGACAGCCATATTCTCAAAGTTGCTGAGACTATCATCTAAGATAGCTAACTAATGGTAAACAAAGCTATGTCAGATTGTGGAGATACTGAAAAATCTACGAACTGGTAGAAGTAGCCCACAAAAATATCCTCATGACCTATAAAAACAAAACAGTTTAAGTACTTCCTTCCCACTGGGGAAACTCTTTCGACATAAATAGAAGGAATATTCCTGTGGTCTTCTGCTCTCCTCTTGTCTTCTCTGTGCTATTATGTTCAATTCTAGGTACTACAATTTAGGAAGTAACATAATAAATGGAAAGTAGAAATGGAAAGTAGGCAGAGAAGGGTAACTAGGAGAGCAGAGGACCTGAACTGGGCATCTTTAGTCTTAGGAAGAGAAGACTCACAGGGTCTCAGTAGTCATTGACTGGTAAATGGGGAGAGAAGGTAAGTATTGTCTTTAAGCACTTGAAGAACTATCATAAATAAAATAGATTCATCTCTTTTGGCTTGACTCCAGAGGGAAGAACCAGGAGCAATAGGCAGAAGTGAGGGAGAAGCCCATTGTTGCTTGATGTCAGCTTGGTTAGAGTTGTCCAAATGTTGAACAGGGTGAGTCAGGAAGTGGTGAATTCTACTTCCCTTGGCTAGATGGCCAGCTATTGGGGATGATGTAAATACAATCATTCTTATACTGGGAGCGTTAAGGTTACATGGTCTCAGACATCCATTTCTTTCAATTCTGACTTTCTGGAATTCTAAGTAAAGGGTGATAAGTTCTCTTCATCCCTCCCTTCAGAGCTTTCTAACTGTTCCCTTCTTTGGCCCAAATCTACCACCCCACTAGGTGATTATGTTTTAAACTTCCTCTGCCTCTCTTTTCACAAAAGAAAAATCTATTTCACAAATGTCTACCATTTTTTGTGACACTGTCTCACCTTTCTCAGAACTTGCATTTTTTGGAGAAAAACTTGGGTTCCTGAAGCATCAGTGCTTAACACACAAAAAAATGAATCTCTAATAGTGAAAATGGTGACATGGTGGCATCTGATGGCATAAGTAATATGTGTGGGGAACTTTCCTTAAATTTGATCTCATTGGCACCTGACTTTTCCCACAAAAAATGAAAATGATCCCTCCTCCCATAGGCTTAGATACTCCCAGTGTCACTATCATCAAAAGCTTCTCCTCATAACTAGGAAGACTTGTTTCACATAGGTACTCAGGCAAGGCGTTACTGTGCATAGAATATCACTTGTAGTCAGCAGAATCTGTGTAAGCCATTTTGCTTCTCTCAGCCTTAATTTCCTCATCTATAAAATGGGGATAATAATAACACATCCTTCACAAGTTTGTTGTAAGCATCAAGTGGATAATGTATGTGAAACTCCTCAGATTTGAAAGCACTACATAAAAGTTAGATATTATTATTAACATCACCGCTACCACCATCATTAACCATAGTAGCAGCATGGTGCTGAGGAAAGAGGGTTGGATTTGTAAGTCAATGGACCTCCTTGAATCCCAGCTCCGTTACTGGCGATCTATGGTACCATAGACAAGCTAGTTATCTGTTTTAGGCCTTTGTTTCTTCATCTGTAAAGTATGTGAGGGATTGGACATAAACAGGACTATCTTAAGCATGAATACCTTTGTTTGTTTTCTACAGTGACTTGACAATTTCATTTAGATATTTAAGAATGATATGTTTCTATCTTTAATATCCTTTACTGAGCTAAATCCTGAATAAGTTCAATATACATGAAAATCTATATTAAATTATAGTTTAAGAAGCATTAAATTGTTTTCTTCAACTAATAATGTATCCTTTGTTAGGGAGAAAATTCAACTACTACAGATATATAATCATTAAGTTTTTTTTGATAATATACTTCTCTTTTTCCAGCTTATTTTTTAAGAAAAAATATCTGACCTATTGAATTTGGCTTAGGTTTCTCAGTAATGGAATAATTTAAAGGCACCCTGATCACTCTGATGTTACTATAACTCCCTGGGTAAACACAGCTGCTATCCCCCCCCCCTTACCTTTCATGTCCAGAAAAGAAGATGGTAGCATAAAGAATTTGAAGAAAACCCAAAGAAGAAACAACAACAAAGTTCTGAGGTAAGGAAATGTGCCTTCTCTCTCCTTCACTCAAGACAGAAATACTCCGAAGGTAGGGTCACTAGATCTTGACTATCTGTATCCCCTGGATACTAAAAATGGCCTCTTACTGGGGAAATAGCTTTCTTTTTATTGTAGGAAATTATTAAGAAAAATGCTTCTTAAAGCAATTAAAGAGCCTTTGGGGACTAGTGTTCGGATTAGCCTCAGTAGACTGCAGTTCTTACCCTTACAATCACTTCTTAGCTTCACCTGGGACCCAGAGCACAAGCCAGGTGTGGTCCCAGGATATCCTGACCAAGTGTCACTGATAGGGATGATGGCAATGATGAATAGGAGAACTATAAGAAAACCCAGTAACATAAAAGGAATGAACAGAATGTTCAGATTCCTATTTGGACCCCAGCCAGATGTCCTTTGGATCTAAGATGAGACTGGCAATCTGCCCAGATAGTTTATTTCAAGTACCCAGGATAATATCTGTGTGAAGTTATAAGCATGACCAGTCACCATCACAATTAGGAAACAGTTCAGTCACTGTTAGATCCATTTCAAGTCAATCCTTTGATCCCCATGACTTTCTCTATCCCTCTAGCTCTTAGCATTTAATATATTCGTGCTCTTTCACACCCTTTCCCCAGGAAGATCTCTTCATTATCTGTCAGTGAAATGGCATGCAAATTAAGGTGAAGATTACTGAAGTCAGATTAACCCATAACATGTGCTGGATAGTTTTGCGTCTTCATTAGGGATAAAAAAACAACATTCTATTGATCAAATTGAAGCTGTTTCTGATATACGGAAGGGAGGATAACAGTCAAATCTCACCTCATTGAATCTTTCCTAGCACCTGTCATACACAATAGTCCCCCTAGACAGTAACTTGCTTTACTTAAATATTAAATGTGACATTTAAGGGAGTTATGTACTGAAGTAGATAGGATACTAGACCTGGAATCAGGAATACCTGGGTCCAACACTTACTAGCTGTGTGATCCTAAGGAAATCATTTCATCTTTGTCTGCCTCATTTTTCCTTGTAAATAATAAGAGCACCTACATTCGTGGGTTGTTGTGATGGGAAATATGAGATAATACTTGTAAAATGTTTTGTAAACTTTAAAGTGCTTAATAATAAATAATAGTTATTGTTATCAGTCAAAAACACGTAAGAGATTTATGGCCATGAGATCAAAAAAAGGCTGACTGTCTGAATGCCAGACGTTTCCTGTTTTACACTGATAGAGTTTTGGGGGTAAAGATCTCCTGGAGTCTAAGATGGAGCTTCATACACATGAAGATTTTATAAGTTTTATAACTCATTGTAGTGGGTAACTGGTCAATTTCTCTACTAAAAAAAAAAAAAACTCCCTTGACCAATTCTGATCAATACAAAGGCAGAGGTTAATGGTCTCGTATGCTTCCTTTAGTCTTTTTATCTTTCTTCTATATTTAATGTGTATATATGAATCAAAAAGGATTTGAGAATCTCAGAGAGACATGCACTTCAGTCCAATGATTATGATTTGTAGTGGGAGACGGTTTGGGAAAGCCATAAGATGGATTTGGGAATATAGATTCAAAATTTGATATTTAACAGAACTTAGAGAGAATTTCCCAATCCCATGTCAGATTGTTGTCTGGAACCAAGGACCTCTATACTTGGCACCAGAAAATTAATGTCAAGTAAGTAGATTTAATCTTGGCCTAAGGAACTCAATTGGATTTTATTGATTGTCTGTCTTTGATTATACACTAAAGAGCTATAGATATATGGTGCATTATGATCAGACAAGTAGCGGGACCTGTAGAACAGATGGAATCTTAAGAGAGAAGATCTTAGACTGTGGAAGATGGCATAAAGCCAGAAGAGGGTTTGAGTTTGCCTGAGCTACCACCCACCTCACACCTACCACATTGGTCAATATGACAGAAAAGGAAAATGAGAAACACTGGAGGGGGTGTGGGACAATTGGGACACTAATGCCTTGTTGATGGAATTGTTAACTGGTTCAATAATTCTGGGGAATAATTTGAAACTATGATAAAAAGACCATAAAATCCTGCATATCCTTTGACCCAGAAGTACCACCACTAGATTTTTTGCCAAAAGAAATCAAAGAAAAAGGACCCATTTGTGATGCCCAACATTTGAAAAATGACCAAACAAATTATGCTATAGGACTGTGATGAAATAATAATGTGCTTTAGGAAAAGATGAAGGGGATAGTTTCAGAAAAACCCAGGAAATATTGTATGAACTAATGCAAAGTGAAGTGAGCAAAACCAGGAGAACACTGACAACAGTAACAGCAATATTGTAAAGATTTTCCACTGTGAAGACTTACTTACTCTGATAAATATAATGATCTAGAGAATTTCAGAAGACTCATAATGGGAAATACTATCTATATCTAAGGAAAGGATTGACGGAGTTTGAGTGCAGATTGTAGCATATTGTATTTCACTTTATTTTTCTTGCTTTTCTGCAACATGTTTAATATGGAAATACGTTTGGCATGACTTCATGTCTTTAATGGAATCATATTTCTTGCCTTATCAGTGGATGAGGAAAGGGCTGAAGGGATGGAGAGATTTTGGAACTGAAAATAAAAATTAAAGAGCATTAGAGTTAACTTTTGAACAATGTCCCTGTCACAAAAGCACCTGAATCCCCATGATTTCTTAGTTTTAAGGAAAATGAAAGACATTAGACCTTATTGGTAATGCCACAAAGAAATAAAAATGTCTAATATATTCAAGGAGGATCACTGTCCTCCCAATCTTTATCAGACATAATTGATCCTCCATTTTGTATGAACTTCTACTGTCATGATTGTGAGCAGTGGCAAAAGAAGAAGAAGAGAGCTCACCAAAACAGAAAATAATAAAATCAGAACAGAGCAGGGAAATAGAAGTACATTTTTGCCCTATGTTTGACAACTTAAAACTATCCTTAAAACTTGAGTAAACTTTCTTTTATCCCTTGTGGTGAATTTAGGTCACTCGTTTATAGCACTTTAAAATAGCTTCCACTGGTCTTTGTATGACAATATCCTTGCTAGGACAGGTTTTTGAGACACCATATCTTCGTATATAATGTCAGAAGGTACAGCAAATATTCTTGGGGAGAATAAATAGCTGAGGTCCCTCATATGGTAGTAGAATGCAGCTGACTGACCAAGATCAGCAGAGGCACTCAGTAGCAACACATGGACAGAAATTGATGTTGAGACACCCAGAAAGGAGTCCCAGAGAGCAAGAGAATTCCAATTCCAATTATAAACAGCAGCAGTTATAGAGTATCAACATAAATTGTCCAAAGCACTCATGTATTCTAGGTAGAAATGTCTTTGCATGCTCTTTCATTCACGTTCCTGGACAACATGGATTCTGACATGGTCTTGAATAAGGAATCTCAAGTCACACAGGATTGTCCAACATGTATATCCTCTACGTGTTTTTCCTTCTCATGTGTGTGGTCTCCCCCACTTTTATTGTGGTATCCTGTGGGAGATTTTGCCTGCTATAAGAGTGGTACAATATTTCTGTTCATTTTATTGGAGATGTTGTTTGATGAAAAGACTTTCATTTTATTCAGCTGTGGCCCGTGATTGTCTGGCAAAAATAACCGTATTGGTTACTTCTTATTGATTTCTTAATGACAATAGTTGAGCTTGTCTTTCTTCTTTTACACAAGAGAGACATTGCACATACACATAGCAGTGCATATAGAAACATTATATATCCATTACTATATAATTGACTGTGTGTGTGTGTGTGTGTGTGTGTGTGTGTGTGTGTGTGCGCGCGCGCGGTAATTTAGAAGCAGCTAAGTGGTTCAGTGGATAATGTACTGGGCTTGGAATCAGAAAGATTCATCTTTCTGAGTTCAAATCCCACTTCAGACACTTGCCAACTTCTTGACGCTGGCCAAATCACTTAACCATGTTTGCCTCAATTCCTCATCTATAAAGTGAACTGGGGAAGGAAATGGAGAATGACTCCCGTTTCTCTGCCAAGAAAACCCCAAATAATGTCACAGAGTCGGACATGACAGAAACAACTGACCAACAGTATATCATAACTTATTATATTTAGTTTGGATCATTTACTAACAAGGAATTTATAGTGGTATATGGCATTAGATTCTGGCCTCAACCTAATTTCTTCCAAAGTGATTCCTAATTTTCTCAGCAATGCTTGTTTGACTAAAATATAATCTCTTCCCCAAGACTTTGTGTTGGCTTTATTAAGCATTAGTTTTATTCATTGTATCTGCACCAATCAACCAATTTTCCATTGTTGACCAGTAGCAGGTGTTTTTTTCTTTGAATAATTACTATCATATTACTTGAAAACTTGTAAAACTAATTTACCCTTCTTCCTGCTTAATTCATACATACAAGAGGCTTGAGAATTTTTCCTCCTAAAGAATTTCTTTTTTAATTTGTAGATTTATCTAATAAAATCATTTGACAATTGATCTGAATTACATTGTCTGTAAGGAATGGGAATGCAGCAAACAAGAATTTATATAATATCTACAATGTTCCAAACACTTTGCTGAGCACTTTTTATGAATATTATCTCATTTTGTTCCCACAACAACCCCATGGGGCAGGTGCTTTTATTATACTAATTTTTCAATTGAGAAAAAGAAGGCAAACAGGTTGAGTTGCATGTAGAGGATTACACAGGTATGAAGTGAGTAAGACTGTATTTAAACTCATGTCTCAGATATGATGAGTCCAAGTATTTTCTAATCATATGAATCTCTGACGACATCATCTATACCATTTTATTTGCATAACTCCTCATTTGTACTATAGTAGAGCATAGTGGAAGGAGGGGAAAGTGAAAGGTAGAATTGGGTAAATTATCTCACAGAAAAGAGATACCAAAGAACTCTTACAGTGGAGTAAAAACTGAGAAAGAGAGAGAGGAAGAGAAGAAAATAGGATGGAAGGAAATACCTAGGTAGTAACCATCATTGTGAATGGAAATGGATGAGCTTACTCATAAAACTGAAGCAGATGGTGGAAAGAATTAGACACTAGAATCTACTGACGTGTTTACAGGAGACACACTTGAAAAAAGCACACACAGTGGCATAAATTGGGCATGGATCAACGTCTGACAATATATACCAAAATAAAATCCAAGTGGGTACACAATTTAGATATAAAGACTGATGCAATAAACAAATTAGGGGAGTAACAAACAGTTTATCTGCCAGATATATCGAGAATGGAAGGATTTATGACCAAACAAGAGAGAGAACGTTATGAAAGGACAAAGTGAATAATGTTGATTTCATTAAATTGATATGCTCCTTATAACTTTCCTCTTAAATTGTGAGCATGTATAGACTAAAAACAATGCACAACATTTCCAGAGCACTTTGAGGCTTGAAAATCACCCTTTAAGCATTATTTTATTTTATCCTCGAAAGAATTTGTTGTTGTTGCTGTTGCTGTTGGTGCTGCTGCTGTTGTTGTTTCTGTTGTTGCTGTTGTTGTTTCTGTTGTTGCTGTTGTTGTTTCTGTTGTTGCTGTTGTTGTTTTCTTGGCAAAGACGCTGGAGTGGTTTGACATTTCCTTCTCCAGCTCATTTTACAGACGAAGAAACTTTACCTTCTACTTCATTATTAACTTTTATTTTACTTCATTACCAACTTTTATTTTAATATTTCAAATTATTAACTTATTAGCAGTTGATGGAAAAAATGAATTCTAAATTCTTTCCTTGAAATGGCACTGAATAAATAAATTAACTTAGGTAGAATCATCATTTTTATTATATTGTCTTGGCCTCCCAAGGAGAAAAGAATATTTCTCCATTTGTTTAGATCTTTGTGAAAAATGCTTTGTAATTGTTTTTACATAATCCCTGGATCTGACTTGGCAAGAGGACTCCCAAGTATTTTATGTTGACTGCAGTTATTTAAAATGAAATTTCTCTTTCTGTCTCTTCCTCCTGGCTTTGATTGGTAATATACAGAAATGTGGATGATTTATGTGAGTTTATTTTCTATCCTGGAATTTTGCTGAATTGTTAATTGTTTCAACTAGTCTGTTAACTGATTCTCTAGGGTTTTCTAAGTATACATACCATCATATGATCTGCAAAAAGTTATAGCTTTGTTTCCTCATTGCCTACTTTTATCTCTTCATTTTCTTCTTTTCTTATTGGTACAGTTTTCATTTTTAGTACAAAATTCAATAATACTTGCTAAAATGGAAATCCATGCTTCACTCCTGATCTCATTGGGAAGACACCGAGTTTATCACTATGATAGATAATGCTTGCTCTTGGATTTAGATAGATAGTACTTATTATTTTAAGAAAGATTCCATTGATTCTTATGTTTCAAGTGTTTCCATTGGGAATTAGTGTTTTATTAGATAAAGGTTTTTTAGCCATCTATTGGTATCATTATATAATTTTTGATATTATGGATAATGATATGATAAATCATGCTGATAGTTCCCCTAATATTGAACCAGGCTTGCATTCCTCAACATCACAAAACTCATACCGGGGAGAAAAAAAAAAAAACCAAACTTGTGAATGTGATATATGTGAAAAGAGCTTCAGTCAGAGGTCAGGATGTACTCCACATCAGATAATTCACAGAGGAGGAAGATACTACAAATGCGATACATGTAAAAAGGTCTTTCACTGTAAGTAGGAACTTATTTAATATCAGGCAGTTCATAGTGGAGAGAAACATTTTAAATATAATGAATATAGTAAGGTCTTCTGCTGGAGAATGGGACTTAATGGTTCATCAGAGAATTCATATTGGTGAAAAACCTTATGAGTGTAATGACTGTGGAAAAGCCTTGAGTGAAAGATCAAGCCTTACTCAACAACATCTAACACATATAAGAAAGAAATCTTATGAATGCAATAAATGTGGGAAAGCCTTTCAACAGAGAATTGCTCATACTGAACATCAGACAACTGATAGTGGTGACAAACCATATGAACTACATGAATGTAAAAAAGCTTTCCACGATAAGATTGGATTGAATTGACATGAAAGAACTAGTACTGGTGAAAAAGCTAAAGAATGAGATATTTATGAGAAATCCTTCAACCAGAGGAAAGAGCTTACTCAACATCATAGAATTAATATGAGTCAGAAACTTTTGAATGTAATAAGTGTTCAAAAGACTTTCGTCACATTTGAGAGCTTAAAATGCATCAGAGAATTCATACTGGAGAGGCACCTTCTGAGTGTAATGAATGTGGGAATGCCTTCTATTTGAGCACACACTGTACTTGACGGAAAAAAAATGATACTGGAGAGACATGTTATGAATGTAACGAGTATAGAAATGCTTTTTGACTGAAAATAAAGCTTACTCACAACCAGAGAATTCATACTGGAAAGAAACTATGAATTTAATAATGATTTTGGGAAGGATTCCCTTCACCACAAACATTTTACACAGCGTTATTTTAGCCTGGGCTGTATGATGTAGGTGGATAGCCCTTTAGCCAAAGTATATAACTTAATACATATCCTATATTCCTTGCTGGAATGAAGCCTTATAAAAATAATGAACACAAGAATAATTACAGCTAGTATTGCAGTTCTTTGTTGAAAGAGAATAGTATATAATCTTTATGATAAACTATTACAATCTCCTTGCTAGCATTTTGTCAAATTTCATTTTCGCATCAATATTCGTTAAAGAAATGGGTCTGCATAGCTTTCTTTCTCTGTTTTTCCTGGCTTAGAAATCAACACTACATTTGTGCCATAGAACACATTTGGGGGGATTCTTTTTTCATTTTTCAAAAAGTTTATATAATATTAGATAGAATCAATTATTCTTCAGATATTTTGTGGAATTCACTTTTCAATTTATCTGATACTGGGTAATTTTTTTTCTTTCTTTTTTGTTTTTTATTTTATTTTATATTTTATCTATTTAACTACGTATTTTTATTTAGTTAGTTTATTTTAACTATTTTAATTAATTTCTTTAATTTAAGTTATCATGTTACTTTATTCTTTAATTTATTTCAATTCATGTTTATTTTTAATTTATAGAAAAAAAACAATTGTTTAGATAATATAGTACAATAGTATAACAAAAAAGATTATTCCGCATGAAACTGCAAATCTGTTATTTACAATTTATTTCATTTTAATTGCATAATAACATTGTCACATAAATTTATTAGTTTTCTCTTTTTTTCCCATTCTACCTGCCCTAGAGATGGCTACCATTAGACACACAAAAAAATATGTACATGTCTACGTATACGTAAAAATCATTCTATATATACTTTGACCGTTTATCAATTGGGGAATGACTCATACTCATAGATTTCACAAAATTCTTTATATATTTGAGATATTAGACCTTTTTCTGCTAAAAAAAATGGCTATAAGTCCCCCTCTCCCCCTCAAAAAAATTCTGCTTTCCTTCTGACCTTGACTATATTTGCTTTATGTGTACAAATCCTTTTTAATTTAATGTAATCAAAATTACCAATTTTATACATCACTCTCTTCTCTGTCTCTTGTTTATTCATACATTGTTTGAATATACAGAATTCTGATAAGTAATATGTTCAATGTTCTTCAAAATTTCATGTAATATCTCTCCCTAGACCTAGGTCATATATTAATTTTGATTTTATCTTGGTAAATACTGTTTGGAATTGGTCTATGCCCAATTTATACCAGATTCTTTTCCGGTTTTCCCTACATTTTTCTTTTTTTACCAAATAGAGATTTCTAATCTCCAAATCTTAAGTCTTTTCACTTGTAAAATGTGGGTTTATAGTATTTATTTGCTGTTGCAAATTTCATACTTATTCTGTTCCATTGATATACTTTTCTATTTCTTAGCTGGTTTCACATAATTTCAATTCTTACTGACTTGTAATATAGTTTCAGATCTGGTACTGCTAAATCTCCTTTCTTTACATCTTTTTTTTTATTAGTTCCCTTGTTATTCTTGATTTTTTGTTCTACCAGATGAATGTTGTTATTATTTTAATTCAGTAAAATAATATTTGGGTAATTTAATTGGGATGGGACTGAATATATTAATTTGTTTATGCAAAATTGTCATTTTTATTATGTTGTCCCTATCCACTCATGAACAATTAATCATACTACATTGGAAGAAGAGAAAATTTACTTTTGCCTTGGATTATCTCTGAAAATAGCTGCATAAAACCCCTGAAGCTTGGGACAGTGTGCAGTTGGAAGCAGAGCCCCAATTTAGCAATGAGTTAAAAATCAAGAAATAGACTTTAAAAATGAGCAAGCAACAGAATATTCTGATTATAAAAAGCTTCCATGGTGATAAAACAACAAAACACATACTCAGAATAAGATATCCAAGTCAAAACTCCTTCATTTAAAGCCTCGAATAAAGAAAGATGTATTAGTTTCAGGCCTCGGAAGAGCTCAAAAATGATTTTAAAAATCAAATAGGAGAGGTAAAGTAAAAAATGGGTAGAGAAACAAGAGTGACACAAGAACATTGTGAACATAGTCAACAGCTTGTTAAAGAAGCACAAATAATTCTAAAAATAAAAAGAAGACACCTTAAAAACAGAATAGACCAAATGGGGAAAGAAGGTACAGAAATGCAATGAAGAGAAGAATACTTTGACAAGCAGAATTGGCCAAATGGATAACGAGGTATACAAGCTCACTGAAGATAATAATTCCTTAAAAATTAGATGCGAACAAATGGAAGCTAACTATATTCCAGAATATCAATAAACAATAAAACAAAACCTAGAGAATTAAAAAAAACTAGAAGACAATGTGAATTATTTCAATGGGAAAAAAACTGACCTGAAAAGTATATCAGGAGAGATGACTTAAAAATTTGGGGAGTTCCTGAAAGCCACTATCAAAAACAAAGCCTAGATATTACGTTTCAAGAAATTATCACAGAAAAAATTCCCTCATATTCAAGAAGCAGAAGGTAAAATAGAAATTGAAAGAGTCCACCAATGACCTACTGGAAGAGATCCCCAAATGAAAACTCCCAGGAATATTATAGCCAAATTCCAGAGCTTCTAGGTTAAGGAGAAAATATTGCCAGCAGCGAGAAAGAAAATATTCAAGTATCTTGGAGACACAGGATAACATAAGATTTAGCAGCTTCTGCATTAAACGATCAGAGAACTTAGAATGTGATATTCTGCAAGGCAAACAAGATAGAATTACAATAAAGATTCACCTACTCTTCAAAACTGAGTATAATTCTTCAGGGAAAGTATGGATATTTAATGAAACTAAATAAATTTGAAAAAACAAGACCTGGATAGAAAATTTTATTTTCAAATGAAAGATAACAAAGAAGCATAAAAAGGCAAATTGGAAAGGAAAACCATACAAGACTTAATAAGTTTAAACCATTCCTACATGGTAAGATGATACTTATTTCTTACAAAAGGTTTCCAACTATTAGGGCAGTTAGGAGTACATATAGACAAACGGTAAAAATATGAATTAAATGTGAAGGGATGATATCTGAAAAAAAGGAGTTAGAAGTGGAATGCATTTGGAGAAAATGAAAGGGAGAAATAGAATCTGGTAAATTATCTAACTTAAAAGAGACATAAAAGGACTTTTTCAGTGGAGGGGTAGTTGGGGGAAGTGACAGGGAATGCTAGAACCTTACTGGCAGTGGAAATCACACAAAGAGGGTATTATATACAGACTCAATTGGGTATAGAAATATGTTTATTACCTTATGGAAAAGTAGGAGTGGAAGAAGGTAAGAGAAAGGGAGTGAATATACTCATAGAAGGGATTGGGGGAGTCAGTAATCAGAAGCAAAACACAGAATAAATAGAAGAAAAATAGGATGAAGAGAAATACAGACAACTATCATAACCATGAATAATATATTTGAAATAAGTTTCTCTTCATTCCTCAAACATGTAGAGAACTGAGTCAGACCTATAGGAATATGAACCATTTCTTAATTGATAAATGATCAGAAAATAAGAATGGTTTTCAGATGAAGTAATCAAAACTTTTCATGGTACCTGATAAAATGTTCAAAATCACCTTTGATTGGTGAAATGCAAGTTAAAACAATTTGAGGTACTACCTCACAACTACGAGATTGACTAATAGGATAGAAAAGTAAAATGACAAATGCTGAAGGTCATGTGGGAACATGCACTGTTCATTTGTGAAATAATTCAAGCATTATGTAGAGCAATTGGATTATACTCAAAGGAATTTAAAACCAGGAATACCCTTTTACCTAGCAATACCACTACTATGTCCAAGTGAAAAAAGAGATTAAAAAACAAACAAAAAAGTAAAGGACCTATATGTATAAAACTAATGATAACAGCTCTTTTCTGGTGGCAGGGAATTGGAAACTGAGGGAATGTCAATTAACTAGGGAATGCTTGAACAAGTTGGGGCATATGATTGTGAGGGAATACTATTGTGCTATAAGAAATTATGAGTTCTCAGAAAAAACCTGAGAAGACTTACGTGAAATGACGCAAAGTGAAATGAGTAGAACCAAGAGATAATTATGCTCAGTAAAAGTAATATTGTAAGATGATCATTTGTGAATGACTCAGCAATTCTCAGCAATACAATGATCCAAGCCAACTCTAAAGGACTTATGATGAGAAATCCTATCCATCATCAGAGAAAGAACGGAGGGGTCTGAATACACAATGAAGCACACTGATTTTTAGCTTTGTTTATTTTTTTTAAATTTTGCTCTGTTTTCTTTGACAACATGACTAACTTAGAAATATATTTTGCATGACCACACATATATAGGCTATATCAAATTGTTTGTCTTCACAATGAGGTGGGGGGAAAGGAAGGAGAGAATTTGGAACTCCGTTTTTAAAGTGAATGTTGAAAATTGTTTTCAAATGTAATTGGAGCAAATAAAACACCAAATAGAAAAAAAAAAATTGCCAGAACAGGATGATTTGGGAGAGGTATGGGGTACAATTCCCTAAAGCTTGCATTTGAGCAAGTGGAATCTTATGACTCCATTTATTCAACTCCCGAATTTGCTTCTAACCTTCCAAACTTTGAACGATGACCCTAAATGGATACCTTCAATCCTACGTAAACTTTGTAGCTCCCATTGGTGTGTTGTCTTTTCCCATTACAATGTAAGCTTACTGAGGGCACGCAGTAGTTCTTTTTCATTTTTTGTATTCCCGATGCTTGGCCCAGTATGTTGTATGTGTTAAATATTTAGCAAATTGTTGTTGCCTTGATGCTGTTCAAGTGGACAATATGGAGAATATCCCAGTGAACAATTAATTGACCTCTATTGTCAAGTACTTTGCCAGTTATCTCATTTGATCTTCACCATAACAAATTGGAAAATGAGATAAAAAGAAAGAAAAAAAATGAGCTTTATGATGAAGAAATTTTCTATAAACAAGAAAGCTCCTGCCTCACCAACCTAGCCAGAGCTCCCTTCATGTCCTTGTTCCTCAAACTGTAGATGGCAGGGTTTAGAGTAGGGGGCACCACAACATAGAAGACAGACACCAACAGGTCAAGCACAGAGGGGTAACAGAGGTGGGTTTTACATGAGCCACAAAAGCAGTTGTAAAAAATACAGTGGTCACAATAAGGTGGGGCAGGCATGTGAAGAATGCCTTGGACCTGACTTCTGTGGATGGCATCCTTAGAACAGTGGAAAAAATGTAGACATAGGAGATAAGGATATAGAAAAAACAGCCAAGTCCTAAAATTGTAGTTGTAATAGTGGTTCCAATTTCAGCAACATTTGGCTGTGAACAGGAGAGTCTGAGCAAATGAGGGATTTCACAGAAGAACTGGCCAAGCACATTGGCTTTACAGAAGGGTGCAGAGAAAGTGCTGATTGTGTGCATGATTCCTGAGAGACTCCCACTGACCCAAGAAGTTGCTGCCATCTGCACACAGGCTCCTCTGCTCATGAGTTTCTCATAGTACAGGGGGTGGCAAATGGCTGCATATCGATCATAGGACATCACTGTCAGCAGAATCAGTTCAACACAGGCAAACAAAACAATACAATAAGTCTGGGTAGCACATTCAGGAATAGAGATGGAGTTGTTGTGGGTCACAGAGATGAGGATGGACTTAGGTACTGTGACAGAAATGTAGCAAAGGTCTATGAGAGACAAATGCCTCAGGAAAAAGTACATGGGAGTTTGAAGTCGGTGGTCAACAGTAGTGACAAGGATAACAAGTAGATTTCCCATCAGTGCTGCCAGATAAATCAAGGAGAAAAGCACAGCATGTAAGATCTGCAGCTCCCAGACATCAGAGAGGCTCATGAGGAGGAAGTTGGTGATGACTGTGTGATTGTCCATTGCCTTCCTAGGGACAGAAACAAAAATAGGAAAGGATCAGGGAGATATTGAGACATAACTCTGTGTACTATGGGAATCATGCAATTTCTTTTTTAATGCAAAGCACTGGAAGGGAGAACACCCTCCTGGGTCATCTTTGATGACATTTTGCATTCTTATGAGCTTCTCTTTGCCTGCAGGAATCAATCACCTTCTGAATCAACCCCTAGCTGAAGATGTGTACTGCCCACTACAAGTCAGTGTTGGAGTGGCCATGCCTCATTCCTCTCAGCCCAGGTCAGTCTCATGTCAGATGCCCTTTGCAGAAGAGAGCAATAAGTAAAATGGCGAATTGCTGCAGAGAGTAATTCAAAGGGCCAGTCAGGTCAGATCTTTACTGGAAAAGAAAGAGAATGGAATAGCAGAGATGTTGTATACCGGAGAATATGGGACATTTCTGTAGATTATTACGACTCACAAGTAAGAATACTGTGTCCAAAAAAAGATTTTCAATCTTGATAAGAGTTCACCTCCACGGCATATTGTTCAGCTATGAGCAGCACAATACTGTATAAGAAAGGCTAGAGAAAACTGGAGGGTACTTAGGGATAGACTACTATGAATTCAAAATTACTTTGTAAGTAAACATAGAAATTTAAATAGCACTTTAAAATTTAGAAAGTAGAATAAATGGAAGAGAAGATATTAAGGGACAGGAATAAGCATTTCTATTGCGCCTATTACGTGACAGGT
Organism: Notamacropus eugenii; assembly: GCF_028372415.1. Lineage (NCBI taxonomy): Eukaryota > Metazoa > Chordata > Mammalia > Diprotodontia > Macropodidae > Notamacropus > Notamacropus eugenii. The sequence continues at coordinate 15,805,923 of NC_092876.1, read as the reverse complement.
ATTGTACAAAGTGTTTTACTTTCTTTTTCTTTCTTTCTTACATCTTTCTTCTTTCTTTCTTTCTTTCCTTCTTCCTTCTTTCCTTCCTTCCTTCCTTCCTTCCTCCCTTCCTTCCTTCCTTCCTTCCTTCCTTCCTTCCTTCCTTCCTTCCTTCCTTCCTTCCTTCCTTCTTTCCTTCCTCACTCTCTCACTCTCTATTTCCCTCTCCATCTTCCCCAGACCTCTCCCTCCCCCCTCCCTTCCCCCTCCCTTCCCCCACTTCCTCCCTCTCTCCACCCCCTTCTCTCTCTGTCTCTCTCTCCTCCCTCCTTTTTTTTTTTTTTTTTTTACAAATACTGTTTCTTCCTTAGAATCACTCTGAGAATTAGGAAATATTCTCACCATTTTACAATTGACTATACTGATAAAAATAGCATATAAGTGACTTGTCAGCATCCCAAAGGTGATAAGTGACTGAAGCCAAATTGAAATTCAGATCTTCCTGATTTCAGACCCAGTTACCACCCACTGCCTCAGGTTTTTACTCTGTTCTAAGCACTACTAAAAGTTAAGTATTATAAATATAAAAAAAACCAATACAGTCCCTGATCTCAAGAAGTTCGTTCCTTCTAGAGTAACCAGGAGAGAGATCATTCATAGAGCACAATTCTACTTCAGGCCAAAAGGAAAGTTCTGAAAATTCTAAGAGTGCAACAGTGAAGCCAATGGCAAAGATATAGGAGTCCTTAGGAATTATTAGCTGGTAAGATGGTGGTGCTTGCAGAGGACACAGGGACAGGAACCATGGCTTGGCCCACTGATCCTCCATTGCACTAGAAGAATTATATTTTAGTGTTCCTGGAATGTGAAAGCAAGATGAGTAATCATCCCAGGCTTCCTGACTGACCAGTTCACTGAGGGTTGGGAAGCCCCTGGGTGTGGGAAGGCCATTTTATAAAGTACCTCATTTTATCTTCAAAAACTACCATGGGCAACTTAGGGACATTTAGGTATGGACACTATTCCGATGAGGAGTGAGACTCATCATAATTAATTGACTTACCCATAGTCACATAGCTACATACTCATACTACATACTATACTATGCTACACACATACTCACATCGATAAAAAATGTAAGAGAGAAGATTTGGATTCAGGTTGATCTTAATCTAAGCCCAGTACTCACAGAAATAATAGGATTTCACAATTGGAAAGGACAACAGGAGATATCCAATCCAAATCACCCAAGTCACCTAGTAACTATCTAAGCAATTCTACTGAAGGGAAACCTGCTACCTCCAGGGGCAGCTTATTCCACTTTTGTATAGCTTTAACTTTCAGAAACTTTTTTTGTGGTGTCAAGTGACCCTTTGAATCCTCCCCTACCCCATTATTTCTAGTTTTCCACTGTGAAAGAAAAAAGAGCAAGTAATATCCTTCCAAATGCCAACCCAAGTAAACTTATCAGAGGAAAATCTCACATAATATTGCTCCAGACTGATTTCTTCAACTGATCTTCTTATGGTTTTGACTCAGTCCTTTATCATCCTTATTTCACTCCTTTGTAAATTCTCCAGTTAATTAATCTCTTTCTAAAACTTGAGTACCCAGGAATGGACCTGAAGGTCCAGATGTGGTCTTACCAGGATAGAGGATGTCATGGAAGAAAGAACCTAGAAGCCAAATCACAGTGACTAGTGATTTCTGTTTCAGCAGAGTGGTCTATTCTCTGTATGGGAGCCCATTAAAACTCTCCTCTAGCATGTAAAACACCACCATTGATTATATTGAGAGTAGAGCCCAGAGAATTTTTATATTGTAAATAACTGTCCAACATGGCAGCCCAGAAGGTACTGACTAAGACCCCTCCCTAAAGGGGTTCATTTAGAGACTGGGTGATGGAAAGAATAATTCTAATTCCAGAAGAGATGCAACAGCAGAGTTTGTGAAGTCTCTTGTAATTTATATTATACTGCTATAATTATTACATTTTATTTCTGTTAATGTGATTCTAATGCTTGAATTCATTTATCTTTAATTGAACTGAACTTGAATCAATCTTATAGTGGAGAAAAAAAAGAACTCACTCCTGCTGTAAAAGGAGTGATTCAGTTTACATTAAATTCTGTAACTTGGTAGAGTAATCATAGATACATAACAATTCATTAGCTATTTGAAAGGAAGGAGGGGTCAAGAAATGGTTTTATATTTAATTTATCAGTTAAAGGTGAGAATGATTAAGAAATGCTTGTCAAGTGATTCTCCTCTTATTATTTGGGCAAGGATACCAGGTACTATATCACATTAATCAACAAAACACTTTTGTACTGATGCTATCCTATTTAAAAAATGCAGAGACAAAATAGAGGAGTGAGGAAGAGGTTCACACAAGTACAAAGAAAAGTTCTGATGAAGTCATCAGGAAGGAAACAAACCATGCCTATCACAGAACATTGACTTGCTTTAAATCAGTGTGGATGGGTTATAAGGGATATATTTGACAGTTGAGGGAGTAGTTAACTCTATGACTTCCTTACAGCACAATAAACATTATTTTGTTCCTCAAATTCACTTCTATGGAAAGAAATATGCAACATATTTCTGCAACTGGAAAATATAATATAGTGGAACAATGGAAAACAAAATTTTATCAAGCAATTGTGAGGCTAAAAAATCCATCAACTAATAAAATAGCTCTCGAATGGGCCTGGGCCCTGCAAGGACAAGCCATCGCAATGACTTCCTCCCCAAGGGGAACCAACTGGGTCATCAAGTGGACTGTCTTGCCATATTCTGCTTTGGAGGGAGCACTCTCACAGGGGAGGGCTCTTCTGAAAATAACATGAAATAATGCATAATAATCACATGGAGAGCATCCAGAGGGGGCTCATGGGAGGAAAAACTGAAACAGCTGGACAAGTTTAGCCTGGGGAGGGGCAGGGACATGTTGAAGGAAGAGGACGTTAACCATCTTCAAGTACTTGCACAGTTATGTTATACTGGAAAGATTGTTTTCATTCCTCTCCATCCTCACTGGAAGAGCCAGGGACAATAGGTGGGAGTTAGAAAGATGCAGGTTTAGGCCTGATAAAAGAAAAAACACACAATGGCCACTGCACCACCAACAAAATCTCTGTACTAATCACATGGAGCTGCGTACAGATATAATGGGCTTGCTCAGGCTGTCACAGATTCTCCCTCAGTAGAAGATTCCAAGCAAAGCTAGGCTGGATACTCACTTGTTAGGGACATGGTGAAAACGAATTCTTGGTTAAACGTCCCCTAAGACATTTAGTCTTAATGCAGTTCTGATTTTCCGGAATTCTGAATCATGTAGGGAGGGTGATCTCCAAATCCACTTTCTGAACCTTCCCTCCAGCCCAATCACCATCCAACAGCCTCTTCCCCTAGGTGTCCACCCCTTTATAATTCCTTTGTTCCTTGTTCCACAGAGAAACCCAATTTGCTGAACAAATTCAAGTGTAGGTTTTACCCACTTAATCTGTTAAAACTATCAACATATATATTTGATAGGAACCTATCTGAAGAATCAAAAGCACAGAATGTGAGAGTGGGAAGGAACTTCAGCATTCATCCAGTCCAACACATGCACCAAAGGACTTCCTACCATAACATAACGCGTAAGTGGCTGTCCAGACTCTGTTTGGAGGCCTCCATGGAGGGGATGCTCAACATCTCTAGAACCACTATGCTCTACTTTGGGGAGTTTGGATTATTAGAAATTTCTTCCTGACATGGGTCTGTTTGCAATGTCCCTCACTGTTCTTCATTCTGTCCTCTGGCACCAAAGAGAACAAGTCTGATTCTTCATAAACTTAAGATGCCTTCAAGTATTTCAACATTGATTTAATTTCCAGTCTCCCTCTGCTGCCACACTCTAGCTCTTCTCTTCTCCAAGATTAAAATCCCCAGCTCCTTCAAATGAGCAATGATTAAGCCAAGGATTCTTACCCAAGGCCCATGGACCTTCAAAGGAATGACTGATTTATGTCATGGGGTCCGCAAATTTAGACAGGAAAAAATATACACCTTTATTTTCACTAGCCTCTAACAGAAATTTAACATCTCCTTCAATAATTTAAAAACATTATTGCAAGAAGAGCTCCAAAGGTTTTGCCAGATTGCACAAGGAGTCTAAGACATGCATAGAAAGATTAAGTCTATGGATTAAAAAAAAAAATGAAAAGAAAAGCAAAAGATTAAATAGTCATAGAATCTGGTCCTTTGAAGGAATTGGTGGAGTAGGGATTATTTTCCACAAATCATGCCCATTTTCCCTGTTACTCTGCTAACTTGAGACAACTGAGTCTGAACCTTTGCCAGGCCTAGAGGCCTGTGTGGGCTACCCGAGTCTTTCTTACTTCACCTCCCGAGGTCTTCGGCTGGCCACGCCGGATGCACATATGAGAGAAAGGACGTTCCAGAGTCGAACAAGGGTTGAGCTTTATTACAGGGTCTAGTTACAAGTGCAGGGGGGAGGTCTTCCTTAGGAGGAAGAGGGGGAGATTTCCTAAGGAGGCTGAGCTTAAGGGATTGGAAGTAGAAGTACAAGCGGGGAGAGAGGGGGAGGGGAGAGAGAAGAGAAGAGAAACGGAGCCTACTGTCCTCTTGGCTCCTCACGTGCTAAGAGAGCTTTCAGGCTTCCTCAATCCTACTTAATCTTCAGCCGCACAGTTTGCATCTAAATGCCGTGCTGTTAGATAACAATAGTGTGCCCAGATCCGGGACGACCTCGAGGGCAGGGAGACTCCACCCATCATGTATCTCCCGGGGAGAGGCGGAAATACCCGAGCTAGCTGAGCTAGCTCAGTCTGACCTTCTCGAATCCCCGCTGTTCATGGAGGGCCTCGTAAGACTCTAAGATTTAGAAGTCCCACTTTTACCCGCCCGAGACCGTCCACACGGAATTGAGCTTCCAATCCTCACATTCCCCTTCTTTGTTTTGCGCGGAGCGCACCTGGCTCTAGAGCAAACAGTGGCTGGAGGCTGAGTGGATTAGGAAGGCCTTTAGCATATGAGTACCCTACAACAAGACTTCATTCACACAGAAATCTGCAGCTAGCACAACTGACAAAGGGAGGCATCAAATAAAACAAAGATGAAACTAAATGGCTGAGTTACAACAGGGGAAGTGCAATCAACTAATCCCAAAGCATATTTTAAGAGGAGCAGCTGGTTTTGGCGCCTTACACATCACAACCCCCCTTAATCTTGCAAATGGATCTATACAGGTGGAAAACTGGTCACCTCCTCCCCCCCCAAGTGTCTGAGTCTGTGATATCAAAGTCCTCCTTCAGCCTGTGGAAAGAGATGCCTAGATGGGAAGCTGTCAGCAGCAGTGTCTTCGGTTGTGATGAGTGCTGCCTCCTCTCTGGGCAGCAAGGTTAAAGCTGTCAGCAGCAGGCTCAGGTGGTGTATGATCCTTCTCCGGGGTCTCCGGGCTCTCCAGGGTCTCCGCCTCCTGCATCTCCACCGTCTCCGACCTCGGTTCCCACCTACGGATCCTTCTAATGGGAATCCACGCATCACCTTTTCCTGTGGAGACACAAACATACCCTGGACCCCCTATTAGTATCTTAAAATGTCTTATAGCTGGAGCAGTATGTGCGCTTTTTGAGATAGCTGTATCAAGCTCTGATTGTATTAGGCCTCTTGAACTTAGCTCTGATTGTATTAGGCGACCTTTTCCCCTTCTTTGTTTAGCGAGGATCGCCTTTAAGGTAAGATTGATAAGAATGCATAGTGGCTGTTTATTTTGGTATAGCTGCTGCCAGGTACTTACAAATGCTTGATTAACATCTGTAAGGAACCTGAATTTCCCGGATTTTTTCTTTATAACAAACACAGGAGCATTCCAGGGTGCTAATTGCTCCTTAACCGGTATTTGTAATGCCTGGAGTTTTTCTGGAGTCAGGGACCATTGCTCCACCCAAATCGGGGTGTCTGACTTCCAATTCAAGGGTGGGGACTCCAGAGCAACAGCAATGGCCCTTACTAAAAATTTGATAACCTCATCCAGAGGCGGCTAATAGCCATTCTGGCAATCAAAACATAATCGGAGGCTGAGTACTGTAATTGATTTCCTGTAGCCTCAAACTGCCCTGTTCCTGTAAATTGCTGATAAGCCTGGGGGGCCTGAGCCCCTAGCCCACCGGTAGTGCTCTTTACCCTCTGAGAAAATTCTGATACCCAAATCACATTCTGCCCAGGGGTAAGGCAGGCTCTAGCTAAGCTCTTCCACTCATTAGGAGTCAGAACGAACTGACCACTGAGAGTTTCAAGCACGGCTATGACAAAGGGTGAATTAGTGCCATGCTTGTTACAAGCCTCTTTAAGAGTCGCCACTCTCTTCCACTCTATGGGTATGTGGCTCCTTCGAACGCCACCGGGGACACTGGGGTCCGCTATTTCTAGCACAGGAAATGTCCCTACATCTTCTCCATTCTCTATAGCCTTTCTTATTCCTTTTTCCAAACTGGACTGTGGCCCTGAACTGTCTGACCAATGGAGCAGGTTATAAGGAGGCGCGGAGGGAAGGCACGGCGTATTCTCCCCTGCCTCGCCTTTTCCATCCGCTAGATGGAGCTCCGAGTCTATTTTTTCTTTACGCTCCTTAACTTTCCGCTTAACTTTCTGCTTGCCTGGACTCTCCGTCCCTCCCGTGTTCTCCCCTCCCCTCTCTCCGCTTCCACTCTCATTCCAATCCCGCCCTGGCCTCTCCGGCCCTTCCAGCAGGCTTTTAATTACACCGAATATCAGGAAATCTAAATCCTCCAGCTCCCCAGGGTATTCTTGCTCATAAGCAGTCATTTGCTCTCCGACTGCTCCCCATTTTTCTCTTGATATTCCTGCCTGCTTGAGCCAAGGAGAAACTTTCCAAATCCTTTTACAAAATTCTCGGAGGTCATCTAACTCTATTGTGACCCCCGCCTTCCTGCATTCCCTGTGAAGTTTCTCAGCCCAGACCTCCTGTTCCTCTGGCTTTATTACTGGCAATAGATTCCCCATCTCCGCCCTTTTCCCAGGGGTTTGGGAAGCTTCTCTCCACTTTCTCTCCTTCTGAATCTAGGATTCGGGACTCGCTTCTTTCACAGCCCCTTCCGGGTGTACCCCAACAGCACCCAGGATTATCTGCGCTCCCAGTCCCTGTTTGGGCGCCAACTGCAGGGCCTAGAGGCCTGTGTGGGCTACCCGAGTCTTTCTTACTTCACCTCCCGAGGTCTTCGGCTGGCCACGCCGGATGCACATATGAGAGAAAGGACGTTCCAGAGTCGAACAAGGGTTGAGCTTTATTACAGGGTCTAGTTACAAGTGCAGGGGGGAGGTCTTCCTTAGGAGGAAGAGGGGGAGATTTCCTAAGGAGGCTGAGCTTAAGGGATTGGAAGTAGAAGTACAAGCGGGGAGAGAGGGGGAGGGGAGAGAGAAGAGAAGAGAAACGGAGCCTACTGTCCTCTTGGCTCCTCATGTGCTAAGAGAGCTTTCAGGCTTCCTCAATCCTACTTAACCTTCAGCCGCACAGTTTGCATCTAAAAACCGTGCTGTTAGATAACAATAGTGTGCCCAGATCCGGGACGACCTCGAGGGCAGGGAGACTCCACCCATCACGTATCTCCCGGGGAGAGGCGGAAATACCCGAGCTAGCCGAGCTAGCTCAGTCTGACCTTCTCGAATCCCCGCTGTTCATGGAGGGCCTCGTAAGACTCTAAGATTTAGAAGTCCCACTTTTACCCGCCCGAGACCGTCCACACGGAATTGAGCTTCCAATCCTCACAAACCTTGGCATAAAGGGTAATGAGAATAAGGATGACTTGAGTTCAAGCTATGACACGTACATAGAGTGTGTGTATGTGTGTGTGTGTGTGTGTGTGTGTGTGTGTGTGTGTGTTTAGCTGTGCAACCCTTGGCAAGTCATTTACTCCCTCTCAGTCTCAGTCACCTCATCCAAAAAATTGGGACAATATTAGCATTTAGCTCCCAGTGTTGTTGTGAGGGTTAAATGAGATATTGCCTGTGATGTGTTTTGGAACTCAAGTGCTATAGAAATGCTAGCTGTTATTAATTGTTTGTTACTGCAGTCATAATTATTTTACCAAGATGGACATTCAGAGGACCCAGAGACATATATACTTGACTCAAGGCTGAGTTTAAGCATGCCCCAGCATCATTACTAAATATTTATTTTCATAACTTTGTGCTGAAAAGGTCAGATGACAGAGGCACTGTTGCTTAATAGATTGAGCATTGACTTAGACGAAGGAAGAGTCAAATTTCAAATTAGCCTCAGACACTCAATAGCTGCCTGATGTAGAGAAAGGCACATAATCTTTCTGAGCCTCCATTTCCCCATTCATCACATGAAAATAATAATATCAGAAAATACTATTCAAATGAGATAATGCATGGAAAGTGTTTTTTAAACTTTAAATATAGTAGACCATGAAGTCTTTATGAATGTTGCATGGTCAAAGGACATTAACAGATCACAAAAGAATTGCAAAATCTTTAGGAAGGAATATTGTTCCACATCATTAAAAATTACATGGAAATTATGTTTAGGTTTACCACATACTCATGAAAATAGCAAAGTTCAAAAAGATGAGAATAGTTCATTTCAGAAAGCTGGGTGAAGCATTCCTGACCTTCCAGGAAGCAATTTGCAATTAGTAGATATCCCCTCTGACCATGAGTTCCTCCTGCTAGGTATAGATCTCAAAGGAGGTCAGTAAGAAGCAGAAAGGTTCAATCAACAAGAAAATACTGTGGACAGCATTTTTCTGTTGCAACAAAGAAGTAAAGATATTGTAGATGCCCATCAGCATTGGGAGTGTTTGAACTGATGATGGCACATGAATGGATTGCACCAGTTAATGCTGTAAGAAATGATGACTATGACTGATGGGAAGACTTATATGAAAAGATACAAGTAATGTAAGCAGAACCAAAAAAAGAGCAGGATGTGCTAGTTAAAAAAACAAAAAAACAAAAAACAAAACTGCCCCTCTGGAAAAAAAAGTACTCATGACAAACTTGAAAGCTTAATTTGCGTTATTAGGATTTTCTCCAGTTCTTTGAAAGTTGCACTCAATTCGTCAATGAATATTTATTACAAAACCATGGACCAAGCCCTGGTTTGTGGTATTTGCTGATTTCCAGGGTGGTAAGGCTCACACTGAAAATTCCCCAAATGCCTCCCAAGAGACATTTTTAGCAGACCCAGACAGTACACCTCTGGAAAAAAAAATATGCATCTTGATTCATTACAATAATGTAAATGGAAAGAATGGTAACAAAAAATAGGAATATTATAACTGGAAAAATCAACCTTGGGGCTAGAGAATGTAGGAGAAAATACACCTTCCTCTCTTTGCAGAGGTGAGATGGATGGATGTGAACCATTTCCTGCAGTTCTAGAATACATTGATATTTGACTTTTTTGCAGACTGGTCTCCTCCCAAACTTTTCTCTAGCTACCTCCCCACTTCCTTCTTCCTTCTTTGTATCAAGAGATAGCTCTCAAGGAAAGGGAGAGAGAAGGGCTATATTTGGAAATATCTTCATTTAGAGACATGAAAAATAAAAATATATATCAATGAAATGTAAAGAAAAAACAAATTACCAGGAATGTTTATTATTAGTACACAACTTAATAGTACTAAGAGTAACAGTTATAGGCATAGTATGAACATTTTCCTTGTTGTGGGAAATATGGTGAAATGAGAAGAGTTTCAATTGTTTGGAACCAGAGTACTTAGATCAGAATTAATCTCTGATATTTACTACCTCTATGAGCTCATTTTGCCTCTTTGGGTCTCAATTTCCTTATCTACAATATGAAGATGGAGTCATTAGCCTCTAAGATCCCTTCCAGGTGTAGATTTTTATTCTATTTTAACTTTAAAAGGGTTGATTGAACCAATCAATCAATTTTCTTTTCATAAGGATGGTTGAGCTGGGGTGGGGGGATTGATCCATTGTCTCAGTTCACTCTTTTCTACTGTCTGTAATTCCTTAGAATCCTCACTCTTAAAATGTAGGAGCTAGGACTAAAGGCCACTGGAGCCCCTTTAGCTCCGGTCTACATAATCTGATTTTCAAATGTTATTGCTTTAAAGAATATTATATCTGGATTGTTTACATTATGGAGCCAGGGTTTCACTGCTTTCTGGTGACAAAATTTAAATTTTGAATTAAAAATGTTAGAATTGTATCTGACATTTCTCTATCTAATATTTATGGTTTTAATTACCTTAAGTTATGCCCACATAAGAAAGAAACATTCCTTCAAGTGCTTTTTTCTGAGCGTGATTCATTAGTTTTGGGAACAGATGATGATGAATGCCTTCACTAATGCAAATCTGCAAACCTACTGGACTTTAGAGTTTTCAAGAATTGCCTCAGGTGTTAAGAGATTAAATGACCTGCTCAGGCGCCACCAGCCAGTATGTCAGGGATTTGAACCCAGGTAATTCAGACCACAAAACTTGCTCTCTGACCACCACATCTTGTTGCTCTAGTTTATGATCTCTTACAATCTTTTTGTCAGTTAATCCCATCCCCTTCACCATTTGGGAAGAAATATGCAATGAAAAAAATGTCATTATACTCTATTTTCTCTAGACTAATTCTTAATAAATAAGAAAAGAATAAATTCTGAGAAGTATGAGAATTAGATCAGATTCCTTACTTAATTTGCAAACTAATCTTGCTGTGGTGCCTTGAATGAATAGAGCTATCATTTCTCCTCACCTTGAAGTCCAGAAAATAATGTCACATGAGAATCTGTGGGATATTCAAGCAGAGAAGTCACTGGGAACTTCTGAAATAGATCAATGAGCATTCTGTCTTGTCCCTAAGAGAAATACTTCAAAGATTAGGGAACTAACCTTTTTCTGCTACTGGAACTTTATCATCTTTAATCTTAAGGGACTGAAAATGGTCTCTTTTTTTGTGCTTGGAATTTTTTTCATATTTTTATATGGTAGCAAATTACTCAGCAATAGATTTCTCAAAGTAGAAGAAAGAGTCTTATGGGACTAAGGGCTCTCATTAACCTCAATGGAATGCATTTCTTGCCTTTGTGATCTCATCATCTTGGCCATGGTATGGGACTGGGGAAGGACAATTAATGTCTCAGCTTTATACCTGGGACTCCAAGTATGATAAAAAAAAATGGTCCCAGGATACCTTGGAGATTTCTTCCTTATATGGATGACAGAAGCGGTTGTTAAGTTAATTTTGAAGAAACATAACATCAGAAAAGGAGGGTATAAGCTCATTCTAAACCTAAATTTTTATTTGGACCCTCGTCTGACTCATTTTATCATTAAACTAGGATGGAAATTATGCTAGGACTTCTATTAAGTATTTAAAAAAGTAAGCATTGGTAATGTGTTTGAGGTGGAACTATTATGATGTGTATGCCATGAAAATTAATATACTGGCTACTGAAGTTGCTGATGAGGGAAATCATTGTTTATAACCAATGTTTTTGGAAATTCAGATTTCCCCCTTTTCCTTTTATCCTCCAATCTCCAAAGATCAAGTTAACCTTTTCCTCAATGCAATCCAACCTGATCTAACAAAGAATCTCTAGTCTAAGGTGAATTTCCTTCAATCAAGCTTAGGTGGAGATAGATAATTTTGTGTAGATTGCCTGAGGCTGGGGGTAGTCCAGTGTAGAGATGGTCTCTGTACAAGAGTGATAAGATGCCACCCTCAGCCCTTCACTGGATTAAGCTCAATTGTCTTTGTAAAGCCCATCTCTCTTTAATTGTTCACCAGAGTTGATTGACCCCTCAGGAACACTGCTTTTCCAATGGGCATATAAGTTGTGAGGTCACCACCATGATTGTCTTTGGTCTGAGAGAGATTAACCTACGACTGTCCTTTTACTAAAGTTCTGGCATTATTGATAAAATGATTAAGTAAGCCAGAAATTATATCTCTCGAACCTTTTTAAAATGCCACACTGTTATTGGCCAATTGTATATGCCAATTTCCAACCCGTACATGTTCACTGCATATGTGCCTTTTGTGATGCAAGGATAAAGAAATCTTCTTTATTAAGTGGAAAGAAAGAAGCAAAGTTATCCATAGACCAAAAAAAATGTTCCAAATTTCTATTAATTAGACAGAAGCAAATTCATATACTTCTGAGGTACCACATCACAAGTATCAGAAAAGACAAATGCTAGAGGGAATAAGTAAAAATAGGTTAATTAATGAACTAATAGTAGAGTAGTGAACTAATCCAACCATTCTGGAGAACAATATGGAAGAAGGCCAAAATGGCTCTAAAACTGTGCATACCCTTTGACTCAGTAATATCACTTTTAGGTTTGTATAACAAAATGACCAAAGAAAAAGGAAATGGACCTATAATAATAATAAAAAAATTGTAGCTAGTCTTTCTAAGGTGGCAAAGAATTGGAAAGTGAGGGGATGCTCATCAATTGCAGAATAGCTGAATAAGTTATGATATATGATATTGTAATGGGGGATCATTATGCTGGGGAAAATGAAGATAGGGTGGTTTCAGAAAAATATGTCAAGACATATGTGAAGTGATGTAAAGCAAAGTGAGAAGAAAAAGGAGATCATTGCACATAGTAACAGCAATGTTGTAATAATGATCAGCTGTGAAAGACTTGGCTACTCTGATAAGGGCAATGATCTAAGAAAGTTCCAAAATATTTGTGATGAAAAAATACTATTCACTTCTAGAGACAACAGTGATGAACTGAGTGTAAATTAAAGCACACTTTTCTTACTTTTTATTTCTTTTTTTTGAAATATGGCTAATATGTAAATACGTTTTGCCAAATTTCACATGAATGATATCATATTATTTGCCTTTTCAGTGATTGTGGGAGGAGGTACAAGGGAAGTAAAGAATTTGAAACTCAATTAAAAAAAACTGCTAATAAATACTTTGAAAACTTGAAATAAAAACAAAGTTAAAATAAGTTAAAATAAAAGTTAATAATGCTGTAAAATAAAATTCAGTAATGAAGTAAAAACTAAAAGCAAACAAAACCTTTACATTAGCCTCCATAAAAGATCAAAGATGTAAAGGACTTCAATTGGACCACAAATTCACCTAAAGAATATTTTTTTGTTGAATAAGTTTAGTTCTTTTCAATTCTATGGCTCCATTTGGGGTTTTCTTGGCAAAGTTCTGTTGTGCTTTACTATTTCTTTCCTCAGGTCATTTTACAGATGAGAAACTGAGGCAAACAGTGTTAAGTGACTTACCCAGAGTCACACAATAAGTGTCTGAGTCCAGATTTCAACTGAGGTCCTTCTGACTCCAGGGCTCATGCTCTATCCACTACACCTCATAGGGGACTTCACAAAAGAAGTTTGATGAGAAGCAAAGCAGTGATCATAATCTACCTCTCTACAGATTTCTACTCTTCAAAGAGGGTAAGAAATTCCTTCCAGCCTTGTTTTTTTTTTTAATTTATTAATTTTTAGTTTTCAGCATTCATTTCCACAAGATGGAGTTACAAATTTTCTCCACATCTCTCCCCTGCAACAGCCCCAAGACAGCATGCATTTTGATTACCCTTTCCTCCAATCTACCCTCCCTTCCATAACACCCCTACTTTCCTTTACACCCATCTCCTTTGATTCCTTGTACAGCAAGATAGATTTCAATATCCCATTGCCTGCATATCTTATTTTCAAGTTGTATGTAAAAACAATTTTTAAAATTCTTTTTTTAGATTGTGAGCTCCATTTTCTTTTCCTTCCTCCCTCCTCCCTCTCAAGAGGAAGCAATTCCTCAAGGGAAGCAATTCAATATATGTTATAAATGTGTAGTAATGGAAAATACTTCCATAAATGTCATGTTGTGAAAGAGTATATTTACCTCCATCCTATCCTTACCCCTATTTACTCTATTCTTTCTTTTGACCCTAACCCTCTTCAAAAGCATTTACATTGCATTGTCCCCTTTCTCCTCCCTCTTATAATCCACACCACGTTCTGCTTATCCCCTTCTCCCCTATTTTCTTTTAGTGGAAGATAGATTTTCATAGCCAATTGAGTATGCATGTTATTTGCTCCTTAAGCCAAATGTGATGAGAGTAAGTTTACCTCTTTCCTTCTCACCTCCTAACTCTTCCTCTACGTTGAAAAAGCTTTTTCTTGGCTCTTTTATGTGAGAAAACTTACCCCATTGTATTTCTCACTTTCTCTTCCCAATATATTCCTCTCTCACCACTTCATTTTATTTTTAAGATATCATCCCTTTCTATTCCACTCACCCTGTGGCCTTTGTCTATATGTACATAATCCTTCTAAGTACCCTTATACTAACAAAAGTCTCAAGAATTACAAATATTATCTTTCCATGCAGAAATGCAAATAGTTCAACTTTAGTAAGTCCCTTATGATTTCTCTTTCCTGTTTACTTTTTCATGCTTTTCATGATTCCTGTGTTTGAAAGTCAAATTTTCTAGTCAGCTCAGTTCTTTTCATCAAGAATGCTGAAAGTCTTCTGTTTCACTGAATTACCATTTTCCCCCTCAAGTATTGTACTCAGTTTTTCTGGGTAGATAATTCTTGCTTTTAATCATAGCTCCCATGCCCTTTGGAATATCATATTCCAAGTCCTGTGATTCTTTAAGGCAGAAGTTGCTAGATCTTGTGTTATCCTTATTGTATTTCCACAGTTCTTTAATTGCTTCTTTCTGACTGCTGGCAATATTTTGTCCTTGACCTGGGAGCTCTGGAATTTGACTGCAATATTCCTAGGAGTTTTCCTTTTGGGATGTCTTTCAGGAGGCAAATTGAGGATTCTTTCAATATTTATTTTACCCTCTGGTTCTAAAATATCAGGGCAGTTTTCCTTGATAATTTCATGAAAGATGATATCTAGGCTCTTTTCTTTATCATGTCTTTCAGGTAGTCCCGTAATTTTTAAATTCTCTCCTGTATCTATTTTACAGATCATTTGTTTTCCCAATGAGATATTTCACATTGTCTGCTATTGTTTCATTCCTTTTTTCTTGTTTTATAATTTCTTGATTTTTCATAAAGCCATTGACTTCCTTCTGCTACTTTCTAATCTTTGAGGATTTATTTTCTTCAGTGAGCTTTTGTATCTCCTTTTCCATTTCACCAATTCTGCTTTTAAAGACATTCTTCTCCTCACTGACTGTTCATATGTCTTTTGTCAATTGGGCTAGTCTATTTTTTAAAGTGGTATTTTTCTTCAGCATTTTTTTGGGTCTCCTTTAGCAAGCAGTTGACTCATTTTTCATGATTTTCTTGCATCATTTTCATTTCTCTTCCCCATTTTTGGTCTACTTCTCTTACTTGATTTTGAAAACCTTTTGGAACTCATCCATTGTCTGAGACAAATTCACATGTTCCTTGGAGGATTTTGATGAAAGAGCTTTGTCTTTGTTGTCTTCTGTTTTCATGTTTTGGTCTACTCTGTCACCAAAGTAAGATTCTGTCATCTGATTCTTTTTCTGGTTTTTGCTCATTTTCTTAGCCATTTACTTGACTTTTGAGCTCTTTGCCAAGCTTGTTCTCTGCTTCCATTGAGGGTAATGGTGTACTGTCAGCTGCTCAGTCTCCACAATCTGTGGGTATAGAGCTCCAGAAACAGTGGCTGTAGTTGCCCCTGCTGCTGTTGTGGCTGCTGCAGGTTCTTCCTTCCCCTCCACCTTCTGCCACATTGGGGTTGGAGCCAGACCACTCTACTTTCTCACACAGTATCCACAGGGTTTTTCCACTGACCTTCCAATCTGTTCTAAGTGTTTTGGGTCATGAAGTCTGGAAACCACCACAGGTATGAGAGACTCAGTTCTCCTAAAGCCTGCTCAGGTCACACACATTTGTGTGACCCACAAATGTCATCGACATTTCCCAGTTATCCTCAAGGCTGTCTTGGGATGGAGATTCACTTCACTCTGCCATTCTGTGGATTCTGCATCTCCAGAATTTCTTTAGAGTCATTTTTGCAGGTATTTGACTGGCCTTGGGGAGAGGGCTGTAGAAAGTCTGTGTGTTACTCTGCCATCTTGGCTCTGTTTCTCCAAATTTGTTTTTAAGAATACTCTCAAAGAAGCAATGAACATTGGTTTGCTGGTGAAACAATCTACTGATATTCTGCTAAATCTCTCCGTCATATGATGTCCTTTGTTCCTCTTACCCTGTAGATTCATAGACCTACCTCGTATGGAGTATCCCTAGAAGACAAGATCACATATCCTTCTTCTCCTCAGATTTTCATTGTTTCCTGATCTACCTTATATTCATTTTCACTTTTACTGATCCTCTAGATGCAAAGAAAAAAGAATCATGAACAATAGTAGGCAGTATTCACACTGTACTTTAAAATTTGTCAAGTATTTCATATACCCTGTCTCACTTGATCCACATAATTCTGTAAGGTAGGCACTATCATTACCTTTTTACAGTGCGAAAAGTGAGACAGTGAGAGCTTAAGTGATTTGTCTATGATTGAATAACTAGTAAACAACTGATGCAAGATTCATTAGTTCAATGGCTGCCATGTAAATGATCCTCTTCTTTCTCCACAAATCTTGCTGCTAAGGAACTCATCTCCTCTTTCCAGACTGTCAAATTAATGAAGTCAAAAAGATAACTCCTAAGTTTAGGATGGCCAAAGAAATATTCCTTATATAGCAGAAAGGAGAGACTCTGATTCCCATGGCCTAGTCAGCTATTCTCATCTATTGAGAATTCAGAAATAATAATATATTGTTTATGCTGCTTCCCTGGGGCCACAGTGGGGGAACACAACTAGTTTTTATGTGATCCTCCAGTTTATTTTAAGATTGTCTACTTGGCTGCCATATATTGGGTCAGGAAAGTCAACTCTCAAGTTCCTGGACTCTGAATTGAGTTCAGAAAAAGATAAAGAAGTAGAAATGGTCAGAAAGGAACTCTACTCTATAATTATATGGATGAGGACATGCATCTTCCATTTCTTTTTCTATTCCAAGACAACTGTTAACAGTTTCCAGATATGGTGCTTTGTAATTCGTGGGGAAGAGGTAAAGGAAAGTTTTGTTGTTTACCATCTTGTTAAGCTTTATCCATATGAAAGACAGAAGTGAAAAAACAAAAAGAAGTTTTTAAAAGTCTTATCAGGCCTAATGGTTCACTCTTGTAGAAGAGCACAAATGGATAGTAGTCCTTCAAGAGACTGAGATAAAAAACCTATTCATTTTTGAAGTCATCCACTTTCAGTGAAGCTGGTTCCCTGGGAAGCACCAAAGGTCACACCCAACCTTAGCTAATTTTAGAGTAGCCACAAATGCTGATATTTAATGCAGAACTGTGCATTATCCTGTTCTAAGGTGTCAGTTGGTATGCAAACTGTCTCTATAAAAACATATAGAAACTCTAGAAGGTTACAAAGGTGTACCGCTAAATAAATTATTTCCATTTGTCCAAATAACGTGGTCCCCTTCACGTACAACATTCCTTCCTGGGACAGTGTTTGGAACACTGTTTTGTTTGACTGAAGCAAATGCTTTTTTCCAGTTGGTTGGTTGGTTGGTTGTTGTCCTGTTTTCTTGAAGAGGATCAAAATGACGTCAACATGAAAAAGTCAAGTTTCACTATGTGGGACTATGGTTGATCAGACGGATATGAGGTCAGAATGTTCTACCATAGATTGGACACAGATAGTCTGTGTGAACATTTGGGGTACTCTAAATTTGCACATCCTATGTTTCTTTTGTGCTGTCTCAATCCTGCTTTGCTCACAGAGCACAGCACCCTTTCTGATGTGGGCACAACATGCTGAGTGGTCCTGTGCTAGTGTCTCCCATGTCATATAATCAAATCCAAAGTTATTGAGAGAGACCTCGAGTGTCCTTGTATTGCTTCTTCTGACCACCATGTGATCTCCTGCCCCAGGTGAGTTCTCCATAAAATTGCCTTAAACAGCAAGTGTACATTTTGCAATCAAACAAAAAGGCCAGCCCACCAGAGTTGAGCTCTCTGTGGCGACAGTTAAGTGACGAAGCAGCAGGTGCAGATATACCAGGAGGTTTAGTCACAACACTGCACACAGGTGACCCAGGCCATAGGGTCTTCTTCTCACTGGAATTAGCAGTGGGATTTGGCATCCCCCTGAGCAGTCTTTTAAGGATCACACAGCTCACTTCCTAGTGTGAGGAAGGGTTCTTGCTCTAGTGCCTTTCCAGTCACCAAATGAGTGAAACAGGGCTGTGTGCTTGCTCCCATGCATTTTTACCATGATGTTTTCAAATGCTTGCTTCTAGTAAAGAAATGTTAAAAATAAAGATAGTGTATTATCTATACTTGTTCATCAATTGTGCCACTATAAAGATATGGTTCACTGTGTCATACCACTTGGTAAATCTGTCTAATACCCTTCTAATTATCTGCCACTTTCAAATAACCTCATCAAGGATGTTCTTAAAGTTTGGGTGATAATTCTCATTAAACTGTAGTATACATTAGTTAGCTAAGTTATGGGTTCATAATTAATGGTAATCTCTCTATATTTTTTGTCTGAAAATGATCAGATTAGAAATTTTACTTCCCATGATTTTGGTGTTTCTCTTTCTTCATATGCTGTTGTTGAGTGGCTTCAGTCATGTCCAACTCTTCGTGAGTCCATTTGGGGTTCTCTCGGCAAGGATACAGGAGTGGTTTGACATGTACTTCCCCAGATCATTTTCCAGATGAGAAAGTAAGTCAAACAGGGTTAAAGTGACCTGCCCAAGGTTACCCAGGAAGTAAATGTCTGAGGCCAGAATTGAACTCAGGCACTCCTGTCTCCAGGGTCTGCACATTATTCACTCTGCCAATTGTTCAATCTTCTCAGGATGATTTCATCTGTTTTATTACACACACACACACACACACATATATATACCTATGGGCTAGTATAACATATATATGTTACATATATGTGTTATATATAACACACATACACATATATATGTACACAAACACACATTAGCCCAGTCCAAAAGCAAATATTTCAAAATTCCTGACCTTATGGTTACTGAAAAAATTGTTGATCAAGAAGTATATGTCAGATATATTATGCCATTAGGGAGAGTGAATTTCTTTTTTCCTAAACATAAATTTTATTTTGTGCATCTATTTTACACTTTATTTAATTTATTTTGTTAAAACATGTCCCAATTTCATGTAAAAAAGGTAACAGTTTTAAAATTTTCAGTTTTATTTTTTCCTTCTCCCCCATATTTTCCCATCTCTTTGAGAAGGTAAGCAATTGTGAGGTTATGACAACCTTATTTTCCATATTAACCATGCTACTATGCCCCTCCACAAAAAAGCAAAATAAAAGTAAAATAATAAACATAAAGTTAAAAAAAAAGTTTTCTTCAATGTACATTCAAATATTTTTCTCTGGATATGAATAGCATTGTTAGTCCTAGGTCCTTTGTCTTTTCTTGGATCATTGTTTTGATAACAGTAGTTAAATCTTTCACAGTAGATCATCTTTATAATATTCTTGTTACTGTGTACAATATTCTTCTGGTTCTGCTCACTTCCCTTTGCATGAATTCATAGAATTCTCACTGTTTTTTCTGAAACCATCCTATTCACCATTTTGCATACAGAATAGTACTCCATCACAATCATATATTTGTTCAGCCATTACCAATTGAAGGTCAAATGCTCAACTTCCAATTCTTTTCCACCACAAAGAAAACATACACACACATACACACACACACACATATATGTATATGACTTGAAAACTTGGTTAAAGAAAAGGCAACAAGCTAAATGCATACATTTTATGATTTAATTAATTAATTAATCAATTCCCTATTAAAGAAAACGGTAACACAATGCATTATGGAGCCAGAAATGTTCTGGCTACCGATACAAAGAATTGGGCAACCTTAAATATGTTTTAGGACAAAGAAGTGTTCTGTGTCCTTCAGATTTATGGTCTCCATTAGTGATTAACTAGACCATTAGAGAGGAATTTCTTAATTGCATAGGTTGTAAATACAATAAGATAACAGGGTTTGATAAAATTTCACATAGAAATTATGACCCAAGATGTCTGTGTTTTCTTTACCATTAACATACCATAACATAGTATATGTCTATAAATATTAAGATATGGAAAACGTCCCATTGTTCAAGATAGTGTCTTCGGTTAAAAGTCTCTTAAGGAACGTTAAGTCAGCCCTGGCAGGCTTTTGTTGACATAGGAAGAGGCATTCTCCGAGTTTGCTTCAGAGAGAACAAAGAGATTATTCCAAAATTTTATATTAAACATTATCAATACATATATATATATGTCTGTGTGCTTGTGTGTGCATAAATACATATATGTATATATGTGTGTATGTATACATATACATGTACACATGCATGAACGTGCATGTGTACATATACATCATTGGTCTATGTGTACTTTCTTCTAAAACGCATTAGGGTTTTCCTTCCAATCCTTTTCAGCTTGTAAGTTATTACCCCAAATGCTTGGATCTTTGGATTTATCAAATTCTACATTGTTATAGTGTCCTTTTACTACTGTATAGTGTGTACCTAATCTGTTTCACTGATTTACTGTTCCTTTTCCTAGTACCAGATTGTTTTAATGATTACAACTTTTTAATACAGCTTGAAATTTGAAATTCTTAGGTCACCCTCCTTGCATTTTTCCTTTGATTTGCTTGATAATCTACCTTGACCTTTTGTTCTTCCATATGGATTTTGTTATGATTTTCTCTAGTTCTATAAAATATCATTTGTAATTTGATTGCAGTGTACTGAGTAAGTAAGTACATTTAGTTTTCTGATGTCATTTTCAATGGAATTTCTTTTTCTGTTCCTTTTTCTATCTTTTTCTTCTGAGTTTGGTTGGTAATAGGCAGAAATATTGATGATTTGTATGAATTTATTTTCTATCCTGGAATTTTGCTTAATTGTTAATTGTTTCAACTAGGTTTTTAAGTTATTCTCCAGGGTTATCTATGTATACCATCATATCATCTGCAAAAAGTTATAGCCTTGCTTCTTCATTGCCTATTTTACTCCCTTCAATCTTGTCTCCATTCCTGATCTCATTGGAAAAGCAACAAGCTCATCACCATAACAGATAATGCTTGCTCATAGGTTTAGATGGATGCTACTTATCATTTTAAGAAAGGTTTCACTTATTCCTATTCTGTTAGTATTTTCATATGATTTTTATTATTATTGTTATTGATATTGTCAATCATGCTGATAGTTCTTTAAATTTTCTAATTATTAGGGCAGTGATAAGTGCCTATTGACAGAGGGTAGAAATATGAATTAAAAATGACACGATGATATTGAAAAGAAATAAAGGGATGAGAAGAGGAATGGGAGAAAGGGAAAGGGAGAAGTAGAATGGGGTAAATTATCTGACATAAGAGTTTTTACAAAGGAGGGGAAGTTGGGTGAGGTAGCAGAGAATTCTTGAATCTTACTCTCATTGCTATTGGTTCAGAAGGAATAATATACAGACTGAACTGGGTATGGAAATCTATCTTACCTTACAGAAAAGTAGGAGGGGAAGGGGATAAGAGAAAAGGAGACAATATGTTCATGGAAGGAACTGGGTGAGGTAGTAGTCAGAAACAAAACACTTTTGAAGAAGGGTAGGGTGAAAGGAGAGTGAGAAGATGATAAACCAAAGGGAAATAGGAAGGAGAGAAATAGAGATAGTAATCAGAACCTACGAATAATATTTTTGAAGGACATTACTCTTCATCTCTCAAACATGTAGAGAACTGAGTCAAACTGATGATAATGAGAGTCATTCCTTAATTGATAAATGATCAGAAAATAATGAATGGTTTTCAGATGAAGTATTCAAAGCTTTTTATGGTACCACACACACACACACACACACACACACATGCACGCACACACGCACACACACACACATATATACCTATGGGCTAATATAACATATATGTTACATATATATCTGTGTATGTGTGTGTATTTATATATATATATATATACACACATAACAACACATATTATCCCAGTCCAAAAGCAAATATTGCAAAATTCCTGACCTTATGGTTACTGAAAAAATTGTTGATTGAGAAAATATATGTCAGAATAGTTATGCCATTAGGGAGATTGGATTTCTTTTTCCCTACATATAAATTTTATTTTATGCATCTATTTTACACTTTATTTAACATTCTCTATCACCATTGACTGGTGAAATATATGTTGAAACTGTTGGAATGATATGAGGCAATACCTCACAGCTATTAGACTGGCTAATAGGATAGAAAAGGAAAATGGCAAATGTTGGAGGGGATATGGGAAAATTCACTGTTTATGGAGTTGCAAATAAGTTCAACTACCATGCAGAGTAATTGGGTATTATGCACAAAGGGCTATAAAACCAGGCTTACTTGTTTACCTAACAATACCACTACTAGGTATAAATCAGAAAAGACATAATAAAACAAACAAAAAAGAAAAGGACCTAAATGAATTTTAAAAAATACGGATAGCAGCTCTTTTTTGGTGGCAGGGGGTTATCCTCGTGTTTGTCCTTCATTCTCGAAGAGGACCATGACATCAAGATGATGACATAACTTGCAGTTAACTTTGATTTAAGTGAGGGAGCATTGTGCAACGTCAATGGCCTCACTTTCATCTCCAAAGCCATATGGGTCCAGTGACCTGACTGAGGGAATGCTCATCAATGGTGAAATGGCTGAACAAGCTGTGGTACATGATTATGACAGAATACTATGGTGCTATAAAAAATTATGACCTCTCAGAAAAACCTGGAAAGACTTGCATGAAATGATAAAAAGTGACTAGAGTAGAATCAAGAGAAAATTGTACATAGTAACAGTAATATTGTAAGATGACCATCTGTGTGAATGACTTAGTTATTCTCAGCAATACAATGATGCAATATTATCCTGAACTACTTACGATGAGAAATGCTACCCATCCCCAAAGAAAGAACAGATAGGGTCTGAATACACATGGAAGCAAACTTTTTTAAAGCTTCTTTTATTTTTCTTCTTTTTTAAATTTCCGTCTGTGTTTTCTTTTACAACATGACTAATATAGAAATATATTTTGCATGACCACTCATATAGAACCTGTATCAAATAGCTTGCCTTCTCAATGGGGGCATGAGAAAGGAGGTAGAGAATTTGAAAGCATTTTTTAAAAATAAATGGTAAAAATTGTTTCAAAATATAACTGGGGCAAATAAAACATCAAGTGGGAAAAAAAATAATGGCTAGAACAGTAAGATTTGGAAGAGATAAGGGGTACAATTCCTTAAAATGTACATTTGATCAAGTGGAAGCTTCTGACTAACATTGTTTCCACTCCAGGATTTGCTTCTTACCTTCCAAACTTTGAGACCACACAACTAAATACTTACCTTGCATCCCACCTTAACTTTATAGTTCCCTTTCTGTGTTGTCTTCTCCCACTGGAAAACAAGCTTCATGAGGGCAGTCAGTAACTCTTTTTTTTTTTTTTGCATTCCCAATACTTAGACCAGTACCTTGTATATACTAAATATTGAGGAAATGCTTACTGCCTTGTTACTGTCCAATAAGACAATAAATACAGTTAATATCTTGGTAAATAAATAGCTGAACCTTACTGCTAAACATTTTGCCAGTTATCTCATTTCATCCTCATAATAACAAATTGAAAATGAGATAAAAAGAAAGAAAAAATGAGCTTTATGATGAAGAGATTTTCTATAAACAAGAAAGTTGCTGCCTCACCAACCTCACTAGAGCTGCCTTCATGTCCTTGTTCCTCAAACTGTAGATGGCAGGGTTTAGGGTAGGGGGCACGACAACATAGAAGACAGACACCAATAGGTCAAGCACAGAAGGAGTGTCAGAGGTGGGTTTCACATGAGCCACAAAAGCAGTTGTGACAAATACAGTGGTCACAATGATATGGGGCAGGCATGTGAAGAATGCCTTGGACCTGCCTTCTGTGGATGGCATCCTCAGAACAGTGGAAAAGATATAGACATAGGACATAACAATATAGAAAAAACAGCCGAGCCCTAAAATTGTAGTTGCAATAGTGGTTCCAATTTCAGCCAGATTTGGCTGTGAACAGGAGAGTCTGAGCAAATGAGGGATCTCACAGAAGAATTGGCCAATTACATTGGTTTTACAAAAGGGTGCAGAGAAAGTACTGACAGTATGCATGATTCCTGAGAGATTCCCACTGACCCAAGAAGTGGCTGCCATCTGCACACAGGCTGCTTTGCTCATGAGGGTCTCATAGTGCAGGGGATGGCAAATGGCTGCATGTCGGTCATAGGACATCACTGTCAGCAGAATCAGCTCAGCACAGACAAACAAAATAATACAATAAATCTGGGTAGCACATTCAGGAATTGAGATCGAGTTGCTGTGTGTCAGGGAGATGAGGATGGTCTTAGGTACTGTGACAGAGATGTAGCAGAGATCTATGAAAGACAAATGCCTCAGGAAAAAGTACATGGGAGTTTGAAGTCTCTGGTCAATGGTAGTGACCAGGATAATGAGCAGATTCCCCAACAAGGCTGCCAAATAAATCAAGGAGAAAAGTACAGCATGTAAGATCTGTAGTTCCCAGACATCAGAGAAGCTCATGAGGAGGAAACTGGTGATGGCTGTGTGATTAGTCATTGCCTTCCTATGGACACAGAAGGAATAATGGAAGAGATCAGGGAGATATTGAAATATAACACTGTGCACTATGGGAATCATGGGATTTCTATTCAAACTCTAAGCACTGAAAGGGAGAACAGTTTTCTGGGTCATCTTTGATGACCTTTTTCATTCTTATTAGCTTCTTCAATCATCCTCTGAGTCAACCCCTAGGTGAAGATGTGTACTGCCCACTACAGGGCAGTGTTGGAATGGCCATGGCTCATTCCTCCCAGCCCAGTTCAGCCTCATTTCAGATGACCTTTGCATAAGACAGCAATATGTAAAATGGAGAATTCCTGCTGGAGAGTAATTCAAAGGGCCAGTCAGCTCAAATCTTTGACTAGTTAAGAAGCAGAATGGAATAGCAGAGATGTTGTAAATCAGAAATTAGAGGCCATTTCTATAGAATATTTGGATGCACAAATAGAGGAATAGTGAGTGTCCAGAGAAAGATTTTCAATTTTGATAAGAGTCCAGCTCCACAGCATTTTGTTTAGCTACAGGGAGCATAATATTGTATAGGAAAGATCATAAAAAACTGGAAGATACCTAGAGAATGAGTACCGTGAATTCAAAATCATTTTGTATGTAAAAATGCACATTAAAACAGTACTTTAAACTTCAAAAAGCAGAACAAAGGGCAGTGAAGGTATTAAGGGAAGGGAACAAACTTTTATTTTGTGCTCTATGCCATGTGCTGAACAAAACAAACAAAGCACTTTGACTCACTGACCTCTAAGGTCCCTTTCAGGTCTAGATTTTTTATTCTATTTTCATGGTAAAAAGGATTGATTGACTGAGTCAATCAATTCTTCAGCTCCTTCAGTAAGGCTAGTTGGGCTGGGGTAGGGTGGGGTGGGGTCATTGATCTATGGACTCAGAACACTTTTTTCTCTTGTCTGTAATTCCTCAGAATCCTCATGAGTAAAATATAGGAACAAGAATTGATGACCTCTGGAGTCCCTTTTACCTCAACTCTATTCAGCCTGATGTTCAAGTGGTATTTGATTTAATGAATGTCATATTCAGAAGGTTTCCAGCATGAGATCAGGGTTTAATTCCTTTCTGAAGTAACATAACTGATATTTTCACTTAGAAATATTGGAATTGTATCTGGAATTCCTATATCTAAAATCATTTATGGTTTTAATTGCTTTAAGTTCTGCCCACATAAAAATCTTCATGGCCTTCAAGTGGTATGTCTTTGTTGTGAATTCATTGGATTGGGGAAGCCAAGAGGAGGAATTCCTTCACTACTACAAATCTGCAAATGTTCTGGTCCTTAGAATTTTCAGGAGTTGCCTCTGGTGGTGAGAGATTAAATAACCTACACATAGTCTATCATCCACTATGTCAGGGATTTAAATTCAGGTCATTCAGCCTCTAAAACTTGCTCTCTGTCCCCTACTTCATGTTGTGCAACTTTATGATCTACTAAAATATCCATGTTAGCTTCTTCTATGGCCTTCAGTACTGAGAAGAAAGACACTATGAAAAATGTCATTATATTTTATTTTCCCTAGTTTAATTGGTAGTGAAAAAAAAAAGAAATGCTGGGTTATGAGAGTTAGCTCATATGTTTTACTCAACTGACAGAATAATCTTACTGTGGTGCCTTGAGTGAATACAGCTATCATTTCTGCTCACCTTGCAAGTCCAGAAAATTATATGGCATGAAGAATCTGTGGAATATCCAAGCAGAGAACTCACTTGAAACTTCTGAAATAGGTGAATGAGCATTCTGTATTGTCCCGAAGAGAAATACTTGAAAAATTAGGGAAGTAACCTTTATCTGCTGCTAGGTCTTTATCATCATTGCTCTTAAGGGATTGATAATGGTCTCTTCTTTCTGCTTTGAATCTTTTCATTCCTTTTTATCATAACAAATTTCTCAGGGACATATTCCTCAAAGTGGAAGAAAGAACCTTGTGGGACTCAGGGCTCTGATTAACCTCAACAGACTCTGTTTTTTGCCTTTGTGATCATATCATCTTGTCCATGATATGGGATTGAGAAAGAGCAATTACTGTTGAGTTTTCCACCTGGAATTCCACAGAATGATCAAAAACTGGTCCCAGGATCCCTTGGCCACTTGTCCTTAGAAGCATGGCATTAGAAAAGGAGGATATGAGCTCATCCTAAACCTAAATTTTTATTTGAACCCTAGTCACACTAATTTTGTCACAAAGCTTGTATGGAAACTATGCTAGGACTTCTATTAAATGCTTAAGAAAATCAACATTGGAAATGTTGTATTCTAACTAGAACTATTAGAGTTGTATGCCCTTTAAATTTATGCACTGGCTACTAAAGTTTGTAGTGCAAGAAATAATTATTAATAACCAATGACTTGGGGAGATTCAGATATCCTCCTTTTTTCTTTTATCCTCATTTCAAGAGCAATCTCCAAAGACTGATATAATCTTTTTCTGTAGTAAATCCCACCTGATCTTACAAGGAATCTGTAGTGTAATGTGAATTCCTTTCAACCAAACTTGGATGGAGATAGATCCTTCTGCATAGTTTGCCCATGGCTGGGGGTAGACCTGTATAGAAATTGTCTCTCTGTGCAAGAATGACATGATATTACCCTCAGCCCTTCACTGAACTAAGTTCATTTCTCTTTGTAAAGCCTATCTCTCATTAATTGTTCACCACAGTTGATTGCCACAATCATGAACACTCCTCTTCCAATTTCATATAAGTGAAGAACCCACCACCATGATTGTCTTTGGTCTAAGAGAGAGATTGATATATGGCCATCCTTTTCCCAAAGTCGTGGCATTACTAACAAATTGATTAAGTTACCAGAAGTTATGTTTCTCAAATCTTTTTAAATACCCACTGGTATGTGCTAGTGGTATATGCCAATTTCTGAGCCATACATGTTGCCTGCATGTATACCTTATATGATAGCAAGTATCAAGAAACCTTCTTTATTAAGTGGAAAGAAAGAACCAAAGCTATTCAGAGCCATGAAAAAAAGTTCTAAATCACCATTGATAAGAGAAAGATAAACTGAAATAATTCTGAGGTACCACCTCACACCTATCCGAAATGACAAATGCTGAAGGGAATAAGTGAAAAATAGGTAAACTATAATGAACTCTTGGTAGAGTAATGAACTAGTTCAACCATTCTGAACAACAATTTAGAAATAGGTCAAAAGGGCTCTAAAACTGTGCATCCCCTTTGATTCAGGAATATCACTGCTAAGTCTGTATACCAAAGTGACCAAGAAAAAGAAAATGGACCTATAACACATAAAAAAGCAGCAAGTCTTTCGGTGTAGGTAAAGAATTGGATCCTGAAGGGATGATCAGTAAATAGTTAAATAAGTTGGTTTACATATTTGTAAATGGGGCATTATTATGCTCAAAGAAATGAAGAAGGCTGTTTTTCTGAAAAAAAAAATATGTCAAAACCTACTTGAACTGATGCAAAAGAAAGTGAGAAGAACCCGGAGATCCTTGTACATAGTAAGCAGTGCTGTAATGATGATCAACTGTGAAAGACTTGGCTACTGTAATAACTGCTATGATCTAAGACAGTTCCAAAGTATTCATGACAAAAAAATGCTATTGACTTCTTGAGATAGAACTGATGGACTGAATGCACTTTTGTTTCTTTTTTTAAAATATGAGTACTATGGAAATATGTTTTGCACAATTTTACATAAAAGATATCATTATTTGTGTTTTCAGTGGTTGTGGGAGGAAGTAGAGGGGAAGGAAATAATTGGAACTCCATTAAAAAACTGCTAATAAATGAACAATTTGAAGAATCAATACAAAAAGAAAGCTAAAATAAATTAAATAAATGCTAATAAGAAAGTAAAATAAAAATTCTTGAAATAAAAGTTAAAAGAAAACCATAGTCTTCACTTTAGCCTCCAGAAAAGACAAAATAAGTAAAGGACTTCCATTGGTCCACAAATTCACATAAAGATCATTTTTGTTTTTGAATCATTTCAGTCATGTTAAACTCTATTAATCCATTTGGGGTTTTCTTCCCAAAGATAATGGAGTGGTTTGCCATTTCTTTTCCCAGTTCATTTTATAGATGAGAAACTGAGGCAAACAGGGTTAAATAACTTGCCTGGGGTCACATAGCCATTAAGTACCTGAAACCAGATTTCAGGTGAGGTACTTCTGACTCCAGGACTCATGCTTCATTCGTTGAATCACCTTGTTGTCTCATACGTAGCTTCACAAAATAGATTTGATGAGAAGAAAAGCAGTACTAAAAATCTTCACCTTCTCTATTGAGTCCTACTCTCCCAACAGGGTAATAACTTCCTTCTAGTCTTGTTTTAAACAATACTCACCAAAGAACAATGGACTTTGGGTTGCTAGTGAAACAATCTTCTAAATTGCTCCATCCCAAGGTGTCCTCTATTCCTCTTCCCTTTAAGATTCATAGATCTACCTTGTGTGGACCAACCCTAGAAGACAAGATCACTTAACTCTCTTCCCCTAAGATTTACATAGTTTCCTCATACACCCTATATTGGTTTTAGATTTTATTGATCCTCTAAATGCAATGACAAAAGTGGCAATAACAATCATGGGTAGCATGAACATTGTACTTTAAAAGTTGTGAAGTACTTCATATACCTTATTTCATTGGATTCACATAACACTGTAAGGTAAGTACCATTATTGTCCTTTTATGGTGAGAAAACTGAGGCTTCAAGAGCTTAAGTGATTTTTCCATGACTATATAACTAGTAAACAATTGATGCAGTATTCATTACTTCAGTGGCTGCCATGTAAATGATCCTCTTCTTTCTCCACCAGTCTTGCTGATGAGGAACTCATCTCCTATTTCCATATGGCCAGATTGTCAAAATTATGAAGTCAAGGAGATAACTTCCAAGGCTAGGATTGCCAAAGAATTATCCTTTATGTAACAGAAAGGTCAGACTGTGGTTCCCATGCCCAATCAGCTTTTGTCATCTATCTAGAATTAATAATTCAGAAAGAATATTGTTCATGCTGCTTCCCTGGAGCCATAATGGGGAATACACCTAGTCTCTATGTGATCCTCAAGGTTATTTTTACATTGTCTACTTTACTGCCATACATTTGGTCAGGAATGTCCACTATCAAGTTCCTGGGCTCTGGCCTGAGTTCAGAAAAAAGATAAAGAAAAAGATGCTCAGAAAAAATTCTGCTCTGTAGTTATATGGATGAGGACATGCATCTTCCATTTCTTTTTCCATTCCAAGGCAGCTATTAACAGTTGCCAGATATGGTGCCATGTAATTAATGGGGAAGAGGTACATGCAAGTTTTGTTCTTCACCATCTTGCTATACTTTATCCATATGGAAGACAGAAGTGAAAAGGCAAAAAGAAGTTTTTAAAACTCTTAGTAAACCTGATGGTTGACTCCTGTAGTGTAGCACAAAAGGAGAGCAGTTCTTCCAAGAGGCTGAGCTAAAAATCCATTCATTTTTGAAATCATTCACATCCAGTGAAGCTAGTTCCCTGGGAATTACCAAAGATCACTCCCAATTTTACCTGATCTTAGAGTAGCCACAAATGCTGATACTTAATGCAAAATTGTGTATTATCATCTTCAAAGGTGTCAATTGTTATGCCAACTGGCTCAGTAAAAATATGTAGAAACTCTAAAAGATTACAAAGGCTTACCTCTCAACAAATTCATTCCCTTGGTCCAAAAAACAGGGTCCCCTTCATATGCAAATAATTTCCCTAGACAGTGTTTGGAAAGTGTTTTGGTTGACAGAAACAATTACTTGTTTCTAGTTAACAAATACTAAAAGCAGATATAATGTATTTTCTAAATTTGTTCAGACATTTTGACATTGTAAAGATGTGGTTCACTCTGCAGTACCGTTTGCCAAATCCTTCTAATACCTTTCTAATTATCTGTCACCTTCTAATAACCTCATCAAGGATGTCCTCAAAGTGTCAGATAATTGTTATTAAAAAGTAACATACAGAAGTTGGCTAAGATTTGAGTTCATAATTAATGATATTCTCTCTATGTCATTTTTTGCTTGATGATAAAATTAGAAATTATTACTCTCTATGGTTTTGGTTTCCTCTTTTTCAGATGTTGTGGTTGAGTTGTTTCAGCAATGTCCAACTGCTTGTGACCCCATTTGGGGTTCTCTTTGCAAGGGTACTGGATTGGTATGACATTTACTTCTCCAGATCATTTTCCTGATAATTAAGTGAAACAGGGTTAAAGTAACTTGCCCAAGGTTACCCAGGTAGTAAATGTTTGAGGTCACATTTGAATTCAGGCCCTCCTGTCTCCAGGGCCTGCACGTTATTCACCCTGCCAGTCATTCAGTCCTCTCAGGATGATTTCATCTGCTGTCCTAAACTTCTCTGTGTATATACAAGTTCAGTCAAAAATTGCAAAATTCCAGACCCTATTTTAATGAAAAAATATTGATCAAAAATATATATGACAGATATATTGTCCCATTAAAGAGATTTCATTTTTTCTACCTATATATTTTATTTAATGCATTTACTTTTTATACTATTTAATTTATTTTTTAAAATATGTCCCCATTCCATGTAAAAAATAAGTTTTTCATTTTTGAGTTTTCTTTTTTCCTTCTCTCCCGTATTTTCCCAGCTCTTTGAAAAAGCAACCAATTTTGAGGTCATGGCAACCCTATTTTCCATATTACCCATGTTACAGCTCCCTCCCCCCCAACACACACACACACACACACACACACACACACACACACACACACACAAGCAAAATGAAAATAAAATAATCAACATAAACTAAAAAGCCATATGTTTCATTGTACATTCAAAGTTCTTTCTCTGGAGATGGATAGCATTTTTCATCAGAGGTCCTTTGAATGCTCTAGGATCATTATCCTAATTACAGGAGTAAGTCTTTCACAATAAATTATCTTTACCTTATTGCTATTAGTGTGTACAGTGTTCTCTTCCCTCTGCTCACTTCATTATGTGTGCATTCATATAATTCTCACTGACTTTTTCCTGAAACCATTCTATTTATCATTTATTATAGCATGATAGGACTATATATCACAATCCTGTATTTGTTCAGTCATTCCCAGTGGAAGGACAAATCCTCAACTACTGATTCTTTGCCAAGATAAATAGGACTGTTACATATGTGTGTATGCACACACATATACACACATATATGTATGCAATATTTTATTTGTGTATACACACACATGTATATGTATATATCATTGGCTATGTGAAGTTTCTGCCAAAATAAATCGAGTTTTCCTGGCAATTTTTGTCACAATTTTTGGCAATTTTGAGTTCTTACCCCAAATGGTTGGATCTTTGGATGTATTAAATTCTACATTACCATAATGTCCTTTTACTACTGTATATTGTGTACCTAATCTATTTCACTGATTTACTATTCTTTTTCTTAGTAACAAATTGTTTTTAATAATTACCACTTTGTAATACACTTTGAAAATCCCAGGCCACCCTCCTTTGCATTTTTTCATTGATACGCTTGCTATTTTCTCTTGACCTTTTGCTCTTCCAGGAGAATTTTGTTGTGATTTTTATAGTTCTGTAAAATAGTTTTTTTCCAATTTGATTGCTGTAACACTGAATAAGTGAATTAACTAAAGTAGCGTTGTGGTTTTTATTGTATTGCCTTAACCTATCAGCGAGTACAGTTCTATATTTAGATATCTTTAATTGTGTTGACAGTGCTGTGTAATTGTTTCCATATAATCCCTGGGTTTCACTTGGCAGGAGGACTGCCAAGTATTTTGTGCTGTCTCTCGTCATTTTAAATGGAATTCTTTTTTTCTATCACTTCCTTCTGGGTTTGGTTGGTAATATACAGAAATTTTGTTTATTTATGAGAGCTTATTTTATATTCTGGAACTTTCCTCAATTGTTAATTGTTTCAACTAGGCTTTTACCTGATTCTCTAGGGTTCTCTAAGTATACCATAATATCATCAACAAAAAATTATAATTTTGTTTCCTTATTGCCTATTTTTATCCCTTCATCTACTTTTCTTCCCTTATTGATGTAGCTGACAACTCTAGCAAAAAATTTAATACTACCTGTTTAAATGGAAATCCTTGTTTCACTCTTGATCTCACTGAGAAAACATCAAATTCATCACTATAGCAGATTATAGTTGCTCTTGGGTTTAGATGGATAGTACTCATCATTTTCAGAAAAGTTCCATTCATACCTATGTGCTAGTATTTTCGTATGATTTTTGTTATTATCGTTATTGATATAGTCAATCATGCTGATAGTTTCTCTAATATTGAGCTAGCCCTGCATTACTTAATATTGCACAACTGATCCCGGAGAAAACCCCTACCAATGTAATGTATGTAGAGAGATCTTCCAAAGGAGAGCACAACTTGCTCAACATCAGAGAATTCATAATGGAGAGTAACATTTTAAATGTAATGAATGTGGGAAGGCCTTCTGCTGGAGGAGAGGACTTACTGTTCATCAGAGAATTCATATTGGTGAAAAACCTTATGAATGTAATGAGTGTGCAAAAGCCTTCAGTCAAACATCAACGCTTATTCAACATCAGATAATTCATATAGGAAAGAAATCTTATGAATGTAATGAATGTGGTAAGGCTTTTCAAGAGAGAACTACTGTTATTGAACATATCCTATATTTCTTGCTATAATGAGGTCTTACAAAGATGATGAACATAAGAATGATTTCAGCCAGCATTGCAATCCTTTGTTGAGAGAGAATAGTATATACTCTTTGTGATAAATTACTGTAATCTCCTTGCTAGAATTTTGGTAAAGGTAATTTTTTTACATCAATATTCATGAAAGAAATGGATCTGTAATTTTCTTTCTCTGTTTTTCCTTTCTTAGGTATTAGTGCCACATTGGTGTCACAGAAGGAATTTTATGGGACTCTTTATCTACTTTTCACATAGTTTATAAAATATTAGAATCAATTGTTCTTCAAATATTTGGTAGAATTCACTCGTCAATCTATTTGATCCTGGGTATTTTTTTCTTTCTTTGAATTATTTTATTTTTTAATTTATAGAGTAAAACAATCATTTCCATAATATAGCATAATAAAAATGATGATTCTACATGAAAATGCAAACTAATTATTTACAACTTAATATTTCAATTTATAAATATAACATTAGCAAATAAATTTCTTTTTTTTCTTTTTCCCATTCTCCTTGCTCTCTAGAAATGGCTACTATTAGACACAAATAAATATGTATCTATCTTTCTATCTGTCTATCCATAGATATAGAAATAAAGATACACATATTGACATAGATATAGACATACATATGTACATATATGTAAAATCATTCTACATATGCTATGACCATTAATCAATTAGGGTATGACTCATACTCTTGTAGATTTCACAAAGTTCTATATATATTTGAGATATTAGACCTTTCTGTGAGAAACTGTTTATCAGTCTTCCCCATATCCAAAAAATAATCTGCTTTTCTTCTAATCTTGGCTACATTTGTTTTATTTGTATAAAACCTTTGTAATTTAACGTAATTAAAACTATTCACCTCATACCTCAGTCTGTTCTCTATCTCTTCTTTAGTAATAAATTGTTTGCCTATCCATAAGTTTGATAACTAATATGTTTGATGTTCTTCAAAATTTCTTGGAGTATCTCTCTGTAGGTCTGGGTCGTTTATTGATTTTAACTTTGTCTTGGTGAACAGTGTAAGATATTGTTCTTTGACCAATTTCTGCTGTATTGCTTTCCAGTGTTCCCCACCATTTTTTTAACCAAATAAAGACTTCTCATCCCAAAACCTTAAATCTTTTAACTTGTCAAATACAAGTTCACAAATTACAAGCTTATTTGCTGCTCTAAATTTCATGTTTTCCCTTTCCCAGAATCTATTTTTCTATTTCTTAGTTGGTACTAGATAGCTTTGATAATTACTAAATTAAAGTATAGTTTAAGATATGCCACTGCTAAGTCTCCTTCCTTAACATCTATTTTTTATTACTTCCTAGGACATTCTAGACTTTTTGGTTATTGCAAATGAATTTTGTTATTTTTTTAATTCACTAAAATATTTTTGGGTAATTTACTTGGGATGGCATTGAATACAAATTCGCTTAAATTAAATTATCATTTTTATTATAT
This sequence comes from Notamacropus eugenii, assembly GCF_028372415.1. NCBI lineage: Eukaryota > Metazoa > Chordata > Mammalia > Diprotodontia > Macropodidae > Notamacropus > Notamacropus eugenii. The sequence continues at coordinate 15,771,079 of NC_092876.1, read as the reverse complement.
TGGCCCTACCTACCCATCAACCATAATTCTCCAATTATTTAAATCAGATTTTATTTGTATAAAAAGTTTTTTTGTATATATAATTTTGCTTATAGTTCTTGGGTTTGTTTTGGCAAATGTACTTCCAGGCCCTTTATACCATCTAGAGTTATTATAGATGGGTTTATCTCTTACTATCTCTTCTTTCAGAGTTTTGTTTGTGGTATGCAGGAAGGCTAATGATTTATATGGATTTACTTCCTATCTTTCAACTTTCCTAAAATGATTGCTTCCAATAAATTTACTTAAGTCTTCGGGATTTTCCAAGTATATCATTATATCATCTACAAAAAGAGAGAGTTTTATTACCTCATTCTTCGTTTTGATTCCTTCTATTTCTTTATCTTTTTGTATACGTATGGAAAGCAGTTTTCAGGTGGGATTTGAGCAGTTTTGGGGCAGAAAATGAATTATGGCATCAATATAAAAGCATAAATGACTTTTCTTTCCTTTTTTCTTTTTAGGAGCAAATGGAAGCCAATGACTCCACGAGAAATCAAGAAATCACAAAACAGAACCATAGAACACAATGTGAAATATACTATACTGTACATTGGAAAAGCCGCTGACCTGGAAAACAGATCCAGGAGAGACCACTTTAAAATCATTGAACCTATATTGAATTGCCCACCCTCTCAACGAAGGTGGATAGAGTGGAAAGAAGGGAGAGAACTTGAAACTCAAAGTTATAAAAACAAATGTTAAAATATGTTTCTCCATGCAACTGGGAAATAAGATAAACAGGCAATGGGGTATTCTTGCCATTCAAGAAAGTAGAAGGGAAGGGGATACGAAGGAAGGATGATAAAAGGGAGTGCAGACTGGGGGAAGGGACAATCAGAATGCTTGCATCTTGGAGTGCGGGGGGGGGGGGAAGAAAAAGATGAGGAGAAAACTTGGAACCCAAAACATCGTGGAAATGAAGGCTGAAAACTAATTTAAAACATTTAAATCTTAAAGAAATAAATGTTTATTGGATTGACTGAAAAAAAAGAAAATGGAAGTGATGATTTCTATAGCTGCTACTAATAAGTAAGTTGAAGTGAGGCAGGAAAATAGTTTGGAAACAGAATCACTGAAACAACTCATTAGATCATTAGTGTGGTTGAGTGAGATATTCCTTTTAGCTTAGCCACAGAAGCATCTTCAAGGGAATTTATGGTCAGTTTCTGAGACAGAAAGAGGATTCCTGAAGTTTTCAGTTTTAGAGACTGTATGTTTCCCTGACCACATAGGGTCTCATTACTCAAATGCCTCCTTAAAAAGCTTCTGTGTGTGCTCATTCTCCCTCAAATTGCTGGGAATATGTAACCCAAGTTTATGTGTGGATTGTGGTACATATGCTTTAATATCTAAGTACCTGTGATTTAATAAGGCTTCTTTTGCATTACTGTCAATTAAATAGATATGTATAAAATTTAAATGTATCATTAAAAAAAACAAACAAACTACTTTGGAATTTTCTAGAGATGACCCACCTGACTCTAGCCATCCTATTCAATTCTGGGCTTACCTCAATGTCTCTTTGCTGCAGCTAAGATATTTATTCTTTTCATTCATTCATTTATTTACTTATATATCTGTCTGTTCATTTATTTATTTATTTATTTATTATTTATTTGTTTATTTAAACTTTTAACATTCATTTTAACAAAATCTTGGGTTACAAACTTTTCCCCCCTTTGCCCCCCCCAAAATACTGAGCATTCTAATTGCCCCTATCACCAATCTGCTCTCTCTTCTATCATCCCTCTCTGCCCTTGTCTCCATCTTCTCTTTTGTCCTGTAGGGCCAAATAACTTTCTATACCCCTTTACCTGTAATTCTTACTTCCCAGTGGCAAGAACAGTACTCGACAGTTGTTCCTAAAACCTTAAGTTCCAACCTCCCCACTTCCTTCCCTCCCCACCCCTTCCCTTTGGAAGGTAAGCAATTCAATACAGGCCAAATCTGTGTAGTTTTGCAAATGACTTCCATAATAGTCGCGTTGTATAAGACTAACTATATTTCCCTCCATCCTATCCTGCCCCTCATTGCTTCTATTCTCTCTTTTGATCCTGTCCCTCCCCTTGAGTGTTGACCTCAAATTGCTCCCTCCTCCCCATGCCCTCCCTTCCATCATCCCCCCCACCCTGCTTATCCCCTTATCCCCCACTTTCCTGTATTGTAAGATAGGTTTTCATACCAAAATGAATGTGCATTTTATTCCTCCTTTAGTGGAATGTGATGAGAGTAAACTTCATGTTTTTCTCTCACCTCCCCTCTTTATCCCTCCACTAAAAGGTCTTTTGCTTGCCTCTTTTATAAGAGATAATTTGTCCCATTCCATTTCTCCCTTTCTCCTCCAAATATATTTCTCTCTCACACTGCTTGATTTCACTTTTTTAAGATATGATCCCATCCTCTTCAATTCACTCTGTACACTCTGTCTCTACATGTGTGTGCGTGTGCATGTGTGTAATCCCACCTAGTACCCAGATACTGAAAAGTTTCAAGAGTTACAAATATTGTTTTTCCATGTAGGAATGTAAACAGTTCAACTTTAGTAAGTCCCTTATGACTCCTCTTTGCTGTTCACCTTTTCATGCTTCTCTTCATTCTTGTGTTTGAAAGTCAAATTTTCTTTTCATCTCTGGTCTTTTCATCAAGAATGCTTGAAAGTCCCCAATTTCATTGAAAGACCAATTTTTCCCCTGAAGTATTATACTCAGTTTTGCTGGGTAGGTGATTCTTGGTTTTAGTCCTAGTTCCTTTGACTTCCAGAATATCCTATTCCATGCCCTTCAATCCCTTAATGTAGAAGCTGCTAGATCTTGTGTTATCCTGATTGTATTTCCACAATACTTGAATTGTTTCTTTCTAGCTGCTTGCAGTATTTTCTCCTTGACCTGGGAACTCTGGAATTTGGCCACAATGTTCCTAGGAGTTTCTCTTTTTGGATCTCTTTCAAGCGGTGTTCTGTGGATTCCTCAAAGACTTATTTTGCCCTCTGGTTCTAGAATCTCAGGGCAGTTTTCCTTGATAATTTCATGAAAGATGATGTATAGGCTGTTTTTTTGATCATGGCTTTCAGGTGCTCCCATAATTTTTAAATTTTCTCTCCTGGATCCACCCTCCAGGTCAGTTGCTTCTCCAATGAGATATTTCACATTATCTTCCATTTTTTTCATTCTTTTGGTTTTGTTTTGTGACTTCCTGGTCTCTCACAAAGTCATCAGCCTCCATCCGTTCCATTCTAATTTTGAAAGAGCTCTTTTCTTCAGAGAGCTTTTGAACCTCCTTTTCCATTTGACTAATTCTGCTTTTGAAAGCATTCTTCTCCTCATTGGCTTTTTGAACCTCTTTTGCCAGTTGAGTTAGCCTATTTTTCAAGGTGTTATTTTCTTCAGCATTTTTTTGGGTCTCCTTTAGCAGGGTGCTGACCTGCTGTTCATGCTTTACCTGCATGTCTCTCATTTCTCTTCACAGCTTTTCCTCCACCTCTCTAACTTGATTTTCAAAATCCTTTTTGAGCTCTTCCATGGCCTGAACCCATTGAGTGGGCTGGGATACAGAAGCCTTGACTTTTGTGTATTTTCCTGATGGTAAGCATTGTTCTTCCTCATCAGAAAGGAAGAGAGGAAATGCCTGTTCACCAAGAAAGTAACCTTCTATAGTCTTATTTCTTTTCCCTTTTCTGGGCATTTTCCCCTCCAGTGACTTTACTTCTGGATATTCTCTTCACACCCACTTTGCCTCTGTATCCTCCCAGCCAGCACTTGGGGTCTGAGATTCAAATGCTGCTTCCCAGCTTCAGGGCTTTGAGCGGGGGAGGGGGGTGCTATTCAGTGTGAGATCAAGTTCATGTGCTTAGGTGGGGGGAGGGCTGCCTCACGGGCTCAGTTCCCTCAGGGGGTTTATGCAGAGACCTTCAACAATGGATCCAGGCTCCTGCCTGCTTGGGGAGCCCTGGTCTGCTGCTGCTTCTGCTGCTGCCTCCTGAGGGGGCATGAGTTATGGGGGCACTCCACTCCCCTCTCGACCCACCAAAGAGACCCTCTCACCGACCCCCGTCACCTGTGGGTGGAGGGACCCACGTGGCCACGGGAGATTTCGTCTCTGAAGCCTGCTCGTATCCACTCCTCTTGGTGCTGTGCGGCCAAGGAGGGCTGGGCTGTGCTCCACATCTGCAGCGTGAAGGACCTTTTACAAGAGATTTGCAGGGCTCTCAGGAACAGAAATCTCCTCCGCTCCACAGTTCTGTGGCCTCTGCTGCTCCAGAATTCGCCGGGAGTTCTTTTTTACAGATGTTCTATGGGCTGTGGGTTCGGAGCAATGTGTACGTGCGTCTTTCTACTCCGCCATCTTGGCTCCGCCCCTCCATAAATGACTTTTCAAAGGATTCATTTGTATGTGAAGAATTTGGCGGTTTAATGGGGAAGAAAAATATTTTGTTAATTTAAAATTGAAAGTGTCAGTATGAAGAAAATTTTCCAAGAACACAGAATGTGATATTGGTTCATATTAAGAATGGAAAAAAGAAGGGCATTGTGGACTCTCAGTTCGTAGTTATTACCTTATAAGTAAAATGTGAGTTGCCAAGAGTGCCCTGGTGGCTTTGATTAAATACAATGACAATAGTGGTAACTAAGGATGAGGCTGGTTTGCTAAGGACTTTAAAAATCAGCCAGGATACAGTGGAGTCCAGATGGTTAAGAAAAGGCAAGAACTTACCTAAACTCTCCCCCCAAACCCTTTGAAAACCTTTAAATAATTTACCAAAACAAATTCTGGAGTGGCAAAACCCAAAAAAGGATGACATCAAACAATTTTCCAAATCAAGACAACTTAGAAGGTTCCTAGGAAAGGTCTGTCATATCAAGGTGAGAGACAGTCCAGTGAAGGCCTTACAAGTTCAGCTTGGGCAGAAGCAAACAAGGAGTAGGCCTTTAAAGTGACTGAAACACCAGCAGCAGTAGCTGCTTCCAGAGTTCTGAACCCACACGTGGTAAGGGGTAGAACAACTGGCCAGAAGGAAATTACAGATGTCCCTTTTCTGGCACCAGGGCCAAAATTTTGTTGCTTTGCCCATACTCAGATGCAGGTTGCAATCCTGGATTGCAGACCCAGAGCAAAGAGGAGCAGTGGCACAATAGAACTTGCAGCCACAGTGGAATAAGGACCCTTCTCATAGTCCCAGGTTAGGAAAGTGTGCTTGTGGTTGCTCACAGACTAAATCACAGCTGAGGAGAGTAGCAAAGACAATTCTTAGATCATACTTCCTTGGAAGAAGTGAAAACTGACTTTTGCCTTGGATTATCTCTGAAAACAGTTACATAAAACCCTTGAAGCTTGGGACAGTCTGCCATCTACACTGGAAGCAGAAATAGTCTTGAAAAATGAAGAAACAACGGAAAAAAAATTCTGATTTTAGAAAGTTTCTATGGTCATAAGGAAGACTAAAACTCATACTCAGAAGAAGACAGAAAAGTCAAAGCTCCTGCATCCAAAACCTTAAAAAATATGTATTGGCCATAGAAGAGCTCAAAAAGGATTTTAAACATCATTAAGAGAGTTTAATGGAAATTTAAATGGGGAGATCTTTCCCATTCATTGATAGGCCCAGGTGACCTGCCTGGTTCACATGGAAGTCTGAGTCACATGGAACCTGTGGACACAGGAGGATGCTGAATGGGTGGAAAAGGAAGAGACAATACTAGAGCAGAGCTGAGAGGAAATTGTTCAGAGTCTAGTCAGAGCTAGGAAGTATGCAGGCAAGCAGGGTGCTTGCTAGTGTGAGTGAAAGAGATTATTTGTGACTTTGTTTAAGATTGTCTCCTTTTGATTTATTTAATGGATCTGATTTGTGGGTGTCCTAGCATGAGGTACCTTGGGGATGGTGCTATTCCTTGAACTGTGATTGCATATAGATTTTAGTTACCATAATGAGTTTGGCTTACTGCTGTCTGAATAAATGTTTTAGTTGTATCTTCTATGTGAAGAGTCTGTCATATTTCTCAATTAAGAATTGCATCAGGATGCTCATGAGCACCATAGGTGCTATGAATATTGGATTGGTACCACAGAGAGGTAAAGGGAAAACTGGAAGAGAAATGAGACTGTTTCAAGAATATTGTGAAAATAGAGTCAATAGCTTGTTTAAGAAGAACAAAAATTACTGAAGAAAATAATACTTTTTAAAACAGAGTAGACCAAATGGTTAATGAAGTTACAAAAATCCAATAAGAATGCTTTGATAAGCATAATTGTTCAATGGAAAAGGAGGTATAAAAACTCACTGAAGATAACAGTTCCTTAAACGTTAGAATTGAATAAATGGAAGCTAATGACACAATGAGACATCAATCAAACAAAACCTAACAAATGATAAGAAAAGGAAGATAATGTGAAATATATCAATCAAAAAAGAAACTGACCTAGACAAGATATTGAGAGATAACTTAGAAAATTTTGGAGTTGCTCAGAGACAAGATCAAAATAATGAAACTAGACATTACCTTTCAAGAAATTATCAAGAAAAACTGCCTTGATGTTCTAGAAGAAGAGGATAAAATAGAAATTGAAAGAATCTGTCCAGCCTAACTGCCATGGGCTGCCAGGTCCTTCTTACCTAACTCAAGTCTTCAGTGATCAGCCAGATAAACGTAGGAGAGAACAGACCTCCAGAGTCAGATAAGTGTAGGCTTTATTCTGGACACCAGCTACATGTCAGCAGGCAGGACGAGTTCTCCCCATGGACCCCTCTTCTCCTTCCGGAGGAGAGAGGAACGCAAACCCTCTCCACAGGAGCCCCCTTCTCCCTCCCGAGGAGCAAGGAAAAGAGAGGGACCCTCAGGCTTTCCTGTCCCCATTTAAGCTCTCCCAGCTGCATATTTCGCTTGTGGATACCATGCATGCTCCCAGACCCTAGCCAATTAACAACAGGTGTGCTCAGACCATGGACCAATCTCAAGGGTGGGATGCTCTCCCCAGAAAATTTCCACTGAGAAGAGGTGGAAAACAAGATAGCTTGTGTCTCACTGCTCAATTCCCAGCTGTTCCCTGGGGGGCCTCGTGAGAGCTCTGTCGTTTAGAAGCCCTCACCTTTACCTGACTCGAGACTGTTCACGTGAAAACCGAGCTTACACCCCAACAAGAATCCTCCAATTACTTCCTGGAAGAAATCCCAAAATGAAAAGTCCCAAGAATATTGTAGCCAAATTCCAGAGCTCCCAGGTCCAATAGAACATATTGGAAGGTGCCAAAAGAAACAATTCAAGTATCATGGAGCCACAGTCAAGATCACATCAGATTTAGCAGCTTCTGCATTAAAGGATCAGAGTACTTTGAATTTCTTATTCCAGAGGACAAATGAAATAGAATTACAACCAAAATTCCCCTGCCCAAAAAAACTCAGTGTAATGAATATTCTTGATGAAAAGACAAGAGCTAGATTAAAAAAAAAATCGCTTTCAAATACAAGATCCGAAAGAAGCATAAATAGGTAAATTGGAAAGGGAAATCATTAAGGATTTAATAAATTTAAACTGTTTACATGCCTAGATGGGAAGGTGATACTTCTAACTTACAAAAACTTTATAATTATTAGAGCAGTGAGGAGTACCTATAGATAGAGGACACAGGCATTAATTAAAAATGAAAGAATGATATTTAAAAGAAAAAATGGGGTTTGAGAAGTGAAATGTACTGAGAGAAAGGGAAAGGGACAAGCAGAATGGCATAAATTATCTGATATAAAGGATATCACCAATGGTGGGGAAGGTGGGTGAGGTCACAGAGAGTGTTTGAACCTTACTCTCATTGCTGTTGGCTGAGAAGGAATAATATACAGACTCCACGGGGTATAGAAATCTATCTTACCTTATATAAAAGAAGGAGTGGAAGGGGAGAAGAGAAAGGGAGGGGATAAGCTCATTGAAGGGATTGAGGGAGGCTGTAGTCAGAAGCAAAACCCTTTTGAGGAGGGCCAGGGTGAAAAGAGAATGAGAACAGAATAAACAGAAGGGACATAGGATAAAGGGAAATACAATTAGAAATCAGAAATATGAATAACCATTTTGGAGGAAGTTTCTCTTCGTCTCTCAAACATGCAGAGAACTGAGTCAAATTTATTGCAATAAGAGACATAACTTAATGGATAAATGATCAGAAAATATGAATCCTTTTCAGATGAAATGATCAAAGCTTTTTATCGACATGAGACAATGTTCTCAATCACCATTGACTAGTGAAATGTAAGTTAAAATAATCTGAGGTACTACCTCACAGCTATTCGATTGACTAATAGGATAGAAAAGGTAAATGACAAATGTTGGAGGGGATGTCTTAAAATGCAGTTTGTGGAGTTAAGAAATAATACAACCATTATGTAGAACAATTGTGTATTATTCCCTAAGGACTATAAAATCAGACATACCCTTTTACCTAACAATGCTACTTCTAGACCTAAGTCAAAAAAGGGATTAAAAAATAAACATAAAGGAAAAAGGACCTGTATTCATAAAATATTGATAGCAGCTCTTTTCTGGTGGAAGGGGGTGAGAAATTCAGGGGATGCTCATTAATTGGGGAATGGCTGAACAAGTTGTGGTATGTGATTGTGATGGAATACTATTGTGCTGCAAGAAATTATGAGCTCTCAGAAAAACCTGGAAAGACTGGCATGAAAAGATGCGAAGTGAAAAGAGTAAAACTGAGAGAAAATTATACACAGAAATAGTAATATTGTAAGATGATCATCGGCAAATGACTTATTCTCAGCAATTCAATGATCCAAAACAATTCTAAAAGACTTAGAATGAAAAATCCTATCTATCCCCAAAGAAAGAATGGATAGGATCTGAATACACATTGAAGAAAATGATTTTTTAAGCTTCCTTTATTTTTCTTGTTATTTTTAAAAATTTTATTCTGTCTTTTCTTTGACAATATGACTAATATGGAAGTATACTTTGCATGACACATACATATATAGACTATATCAAATTGCTTACTTTTACAATGGGGGGGAAGGAGGGAGAAAATTTAGAACTAAATATTTTAATGAATGTTGAAAATTGTTTTTCAATATAATTTGGGCAATAAAATGCCAAATGGAAAAAAAATGAGCAAAGCAGCAAGATTTGGAATGTGTATGGGGAACAATTTCTTAAAATGGAGATTTAAGCAAGTGGAAGCTTACGACTCTAACATTGATTCCATCCCTAGATTTGCTTCTCACCTTCCAAACTTCTAGAACATGCCCCTAAATGGATACCTTTCATCCCACCCAAACTTTGCAGTTTCCAGCAGTTACCATTTGTGAGTTGTCTTCTTTCACTGTAATGTAAGATTTGTGAGGGCAGGCAGTAATTCTTCTTCTTCTTCTTCTTCTTCTTCTTCTTCTTCTTCTTCTTCTTCTATGCGGTAGTTTTGTTATGATATGAAGAAATTTTCTATAAAGAAGGAAGTTCCTGTCTCACTAACCTCACCAAAGCTGCCTTCATGTCCTTGTTTCTCAAACTGTAGATGGCAGGATTTAGGGTGGGGGGCACCACAACATAGAAGACAGACACCAACAGATCCAGTACAGAAGGGGTGTCAGAAGCGGGTTTTACATGAGCCACAAAAGCAGTTGTGAAAAATACAGTGGTCACAATGAGGTGGGGCAAGCATGTGAAGAATGCCTTGGACCTGCCCTCTGTGGATGGCATCCTCATAACAGTAGAAAAGATGTAGACATAGGAGATAACAATGTAGGAAAAACATCCAAGACCCAAAATCGTAGTTGTAGCTGTGGTTCCAATTTCAGCAAAATTTGGCTGTGAGCAGGAGAGTGTGAGCAAATGAGGGATCTCACAGAAGAATTGGCCAAGTACCTTGGCTTTACAGAAAGGTACAGAGAAAGTGCTGACTGTGTGCATGATTCCTGAGAGACTTCCATTGATCCAAGAAGCAACTGCCATCTGCCCACAGACTTCTCTGCTCATGAGGGTCTCATAATGCAGGGGATGGCAAATGGCTGCATATCGATCATAGGACATCACTGTCAGCAGAATCAACTCAGTACAGGCAAAGAAAACAATACAATAAGTCTGGGTAGCACATTCAGGGATAGAGACAGAGTTCCTGTGGGTCAGGGAGATGAGGATGGACTTAGGTACTGTGACAGAGATGTAGCAGAGATCTATGAAAGACAAATGCCTCAGGAAGAAATACATGGGAATTTGAAGTCTCTGGTCAATGGTAGTGACAAGGATAATGAGCAGATTCCCCATCAGTGCTGCCAGATAAATGAAGGAGAAAAGCACAGCATGTAAGATCTGCAGTTCCCAGACATCAGAGAAGCTCATGAGGAGGAAGTTGGTGATGACTGTGTGATTGGCCATTGCCTTCCTAGGGACACAGAAGGAAAAATGGAAGGGATCAGGGAGACAATGAGATATAATTCTGTGCAATATGAGAATGAGGGAATTTTTTTTTTAACTCAAAGCACTGAAAGGGAGAACAACTTCCTAGGTCATCTTTAATGACCTTTTACATTCTTATGAGTCTCTGCTTGGACGCAGAAATCAATCATCTTCTAAATCAGTCTCTAGCGAAGTGTTTAAGGGTCTTAATGTGACTCATTCTTTCCAGTCCAGTTCAGCCTCATTTCAGATGCACTTCGCAGATGACAGCAATATACAAAATGGAGAACCCCTCCAGAGGGTAATTCAAATGGCCTCTCAAGTCAGATCTTTGAGGGAAAAAGAAGAATAATAGAATAGCAGGGATGTTGTAGACCACAGCACAAGAGCCATTTCTACAGAATATCAGGGTGCACAAATAGAGAGATAGTGAGTGTCTAGAGAAAGATGTTCAATCCTGATAAGAGTCTATCTCAACAGCATTTTGTTCAGCTATAGGCACCACAATACTGTATAGGAAAGGCTACCAAAAAAATGGAGGCTACGTAGAGATCCACTTCTATGAATTCAAAACCATGTTTCATGAAAACATAGACATTTAAATAGCACTTTAAAATTCAAAAAGCAGAATAAATGAAAGAGAAGCTATAAAGTGAAGGAAATAAGATTTTTATTGTGCCTACTATGTGACAGGCATTGTACAAATTGTGTTACTCTTTCTTTCTTTCTTTTCTTTCTTTCTCCTCCCTTCTTCCTCTCTCTGTCTCTCTGTCTCTGTCTCTGCCTCTCTCTCTTTTTCTCTTTCCCTCCCTTTCTTTTTCCTTCTTCTTCTTTTATCAGTATTATCTTATTTTTTCCTTACAATCACTCTGAGACATAGGAGATACTCTCACCATTTTACTACTGAATATACCAAGACAAATAGAATATAAGTGATGTGCCAGCATCCCAAAGCTAATTAGTGTCTGAAGCCAGATTTTAATTCAGATCTTCCTGATTTCAGGCCCAGTTGCCACCAAGTACCTCAGGTTTTCACTGTTTTCCAAGCACTACTAAATGCTAAGTACTATAAATATAAAAGCAACAAGACAGTCCCTGCGCTCAAGGAGCTCTTTCCTTCTGGACTAACCAAGAGAGAGATCATGCATGGGACACATAGTTCTATAGCAAGCCAGAATGAAAGGTCCGAAAATTCTAAGAGTACAACACTGAAGCCAATGGCAAGAGGGAGGAGTGCTTAGAATACACTAGCAGGTCAGATAGTGGTGCCTTCAGAGGGTAGAGGGACAGAAACTATGTCTTGGCTCATTGATCCTCCATTTTGCTGGAAGAATTACATTTGATTATTCCCAGAGCTGAAAGAAATATGAGTAATCACCTGAGGCTTCCTGACTGGCTAGTTCACTGAGGGCTGAGCAGCCCTTGTGTTTGTGGGAAAACCCTTTCACACAGAATCTCATTTTATCCCCAGAACTACCATGAGGAACATAGGGGCATGGGGGATGGAGACAGAGGCCCATAAAAGACACTGTGGACATGAGAAGAGTGAGACTCAGGAAATTAAATGACTTACCCTTAGTCACATAGCTAAAAAAAAATGTAGGAGAGAGAATTTGAACTCAGGTCTTTTTTAATTTAATTTCATTGCTCACAGAAATAATAGGATTTCATTATTGGAAAGGATACCAGAAGATATCCAATCCAAACCACACAAGTCACTTAGTGTCTATCTGAACCATTCTACTGAAGGGAAACCTGCGACCTCCTGGGGCATCCCATTCCTCTTGGTATAGCTTTAATTTTTAGAATGTTTCTTGTTTTTATTTGTGGTATCAAGTAACCATTTGGATCTTCCTAGTTTTGCTATGAAAGCAAAAAGAACAAGTAAAATTCTTCCAAATGCCAACCTTTCAAAAATCCAAGCACAGTTGGCATCTCCTCACATAATATATCTCCAGGCTGTACAACCATAGTTCCTTCAACTAATATTTTTATGGTGTGGGCTCAGAGTTCTTTATCATCTATATTTCACTCCTTTTATGAATTTCCAGGTAACTAATCTCTTTCTAAAACTTGAGTACCCAGGAATGGACATGAAGCTCCAGGCATGGTCTTACCAGGAAGAGGATATCATAGAAGAAACAACCTAGAAGCCAAATCACTTTTACTGGTGGTTCCTGTTTCAGTAGAGTAGCCTACTTTCTATACAGGAGACCATTAAAATTGTCCTCGAGTATGTAAAGCACTGTCACTGATTATATTGAGAACTCAGCTCAGAGAATTTTTAGGTGGTAAATAACTCTTCAACATGGCAGCCTAGGAGGTATTGAATAGGACTCTTCCCTAAAGGGGTTCAGTTTGAGACCGGAGAATGGAAAAAAATAATTCTAATTCAGTAACAGATGGAATAGGAAGTGTTCTGTGAAGTTACTTTTAATTTTATATTACATTTACATAATTATTGCATTATATTTCTGTTTGTGTGATTCCATTCCTTGAACTAATTTTCCTCAAGTAACCCCATTAAGCTGAGCTTGCACCAATTTCACAGTAGTGAAAAAATAGCTTCTTATTCCCGTTTTAATAGAAGTGACTTAGTTTACATTAAATTTCTCTAACTTGATAGCATAATCATAAGTACATAACAATTCATTTTTTAATTAAAAAGGAGGGTGCAAAAATGATTTTAAATCTAACTTATCAGTCAAAGGTGAGAAAGTTAAAGAAATGCTTGTCAATTGATTCTCCTCTTATTATTTGGGCAAGGAAACCAAGGAGTCTATCACATTATTGACCAAAAGGATTTTGTAGCAGTGTTACCCTATTAAAAATATGCAGAGAAGAGATGAAGGAGTGAGGCAGAGTTTCAGAGGAGTGAAGAGGATAGTTTTGATGAGGTTATCAAGGAGGAAACACGCCACACCTATCACAGAAGAATGACTTGCCTTAAATCAGTGTGCACAGGCCATGAGGAATATATTTAACAGTTGAGGGAATGGCACATCTCTCTGACTTCCTTACAGAGCAAAAATCATTGCTGTAATACTTAAATTCACTCCTAGATATTCCATTATAGAAAGAGGGACATGCCACATATTTCTCCCACTGGAAAATGTAATATAGTGGACCAAAGGAAAGCAAAATTTTATTAAGCAATTGAGAGGTTAGAAAATTCATCAACTAATAAAATAGTTCTGGAATGTGGCCAGAGACCTGCAAGGACATTCCATCACAATTACTTCCTCCCCAAGGGGAACCAATTGGGTCATCAAGTGGACTGTCTTGCCATACTCTGCCTAGTTTGAAGTACTCTCACAGTGGAGGGCTCAGTTCTGAAAATAACATAAAGGGATGCATAATAATCACCTGGCCAACATCCAGAGGAGGCTCATAGGAGGAAGGACTGAAAGAGCTAGACATAGCCTGGGGAGGGGCAGGGACATATTGAAGGAAGAAGTTGTTAACTATCTGCAAGTATTTGCACAGTTATGAGATGCTAGATAGATTGATTTCATTTCTTTTTACCCTCACTGGAAGACTCAGCCACAATAGGTGGGAGTTAGAAAGAGGCAGGTTTAGGAGTGATAAAAGAAAATAAGACACAATAGCAACAGCTGCAACAACAAAAACTCCATACCAATCACATGGAGCTATGCACAGACATAATGGGCTTGCACTGGTGATCAGAGATTCTCCCTCAGTTAAAGTTTCCTAGCAAAGGTAGGCTGGTGAAAAGGAACTCTTGGCTAAATGTCCCCTAAGACTTTTAGTCTTAATTCAGCTCTGATTTTCCAGAATTCTGAATCATGTAGGCAAGATGGCCTCCAGATGCACTTTCTGCACCTTCTCTCCAGCCCCATAACCATCCAGAGACCTCTTCCCCACCAGGTGTCTACACTTTTACAATTCCTTTGTTCCTTGTTCCACAGAGAAATCAAATTTACCCAACAAATTCAAGGAAGTTTTTAGACATTTAAAATATTAACACTGTCATAATTTACATTTGATAGGAAGGTATCTGAAGAAACAAAATTACAGAATGTGAGAGTGGGAAGGAACTTTAACAGTCTGTCAATCCTACACATGCACCAAGGGAATTCCTAACATAACATACCACACAAGTGGTTGTCCAGCCTCTGCTTGGAGCCCTCCATGGCTGGGATGCTCAACACCTCTAGAAGCACTCTGTTCTACTTTGAGGAGCTTGGACTATTAGGAAGTTCTTACTGACATGGGTCTGTCTGCAAGGTCACTCATTGCTCTTGGGTCTGTGCTCTGGCACCAAAGAGAGCAAGTCTAATTCTTCATACAACTAAGAGGCCTCCAAATATTTCAACATAGGTTTCATTACCTGACTCCCCTTCACCTTGCTCCAATTCTTTTCTTCACTAGGATTAAAATCCCCAGTTGGTTCAAATAAGTAGTGATGAAGCTAAAGATTCTTAAGCAAGGCCCATGGACCTTGCTTAAGGGAAAAGTTGAAAAATGTTGTGGGGTCTGTAAACTTGGATGGGGAAAAATAATACATCTTTATTTTCACTAGTCTTTACTTGAAATTTAGGATATCCTTCAATGATTTAAAAACAGGATTGAAAGGAGAGATCCAAAGGTTTTGCCAGATTGCCCAAAGGGTACAAGACACACGCAAACACAAAGAGTAAGTTCATGAATCAAAAATAAATAAATAAATGAATGAATGAATGAATGAATGAATAAATGAATGAATGAATGAATGAATGAATGAATAAATAAATAAATAAATAAATAAATAAATAAATAAATAAATAAATAAATAAATAAATAAATAAATAAATAAATAAATAACAATTGCGGAATTCTTTCCATTGAAGGAATTGGTGGAGATTTATGGATTATTTTCCCCAAGACATGCCTCATTTACCCTTTCCTCTGCTAACTTGAGAGCAGTGAATCAGCTCATTAATACAATGGGTAAGAGGGAAGCTAGATGGTGCAGTGGCTACAGCACCAGTGCAGGAGTCAGGAAGACCTGAGTTCAAATCTCACTTCAGACACTTGACACTCACTAGCTGAGTGACCTTGAGCAAGTCACTTAACCCCAATTGCCTCATACTGGGTCATCTCCAGTCATCCTGATGAATATCTGGTCACTGAATTCACAGGAGAAGTGAAGCTAGTGAGCAGCAGAGCCCTTCCTCACTCAAAACAAAGTTCTCTGATGGCATGGTCTTCTTCGGCAATGAAGGACGAACACACAGTGGGTAAGAGTGCAGGACTTAGAAGTAGGATGACTTGAATTGAAATTAAAACAGGTACATACTGTGTGTGTGTGTGTGTGTGTGTGTGTGTGTGTGTGTGTGTGTGTTTAGCTGTGTGAGCCCTGAAAAGTCACTTGATCAATCTCAGGCTCAGTAACCTCCTCTAAAAATTGTACATATTATTAGCACCTAGCTCCCAGTGCTGTTGTGAGGATTAAATGAGATATTGGCTATGCTGTGTTTTGGAACCTTAAAGTGCTGTAGAAATGCTAGCTATTATTAATTGTTTATTACTTCAGTTATAATTATTTTATTAAGATGGACATTCTGAGGACCCAGAGTCATGTATACTTGGCCCAGGGCTGTGTTTAAGCATGTCCTAGGGTCATCACTACTAAATACTGCTTTTCCTAACTTTGTGCTGAAAAGATCAGATGACAGAGGCAGCATTGCTTAATAGATTGAGCACAGGCTTTGGAGGAAGGAAGATTCAAATTTCAAATTTGCCTCAAACACTCACTAACTCTCTGATGTAGACCAAGGAACATAGCCTTTCTGAGACTCCATTTCCTCACTCATTATTTGAAAATAACAATACAAGCAATGACCAGTCAAGTGAGATTATGCATGGAAAATATTTTTGAAAACTTAAATAGAGTAGACCATGAACTCTTTATGAATGCTTGCATGGTCCAAGGTTATTAACAGATCTCAAAAGAACTGCAAAATCCTCAGAAAGATTGCTCCACATCATTCAAAATAAGAAGAATACAAATTAAATTTATTTTTAGATTGCACCATCTACACAGGATAGCAAAGTGGTAAAAGATGGAAATAGTTCACTTCAGAAAGGTTGGTGAAGCATTCCTGTTCTTCAGGGAAGCAACTTGCAATTAGGATAGAAAAATGACTTACATGTCCATTCCCTCTGATCCAAAGGTCCCCCTGCTAAGCATAGATCTCAAAGGAGGTCAGTGACATGCAGAAAGGTTCCATTAACAAAATATTGATAGCAGCATTTTTTGTTGTAGCAAAGAAATGAAGATTACATAGATTGCCCCTCAGTGGTGGGGATTTTTGAACATATGTTTGTACATGAGTGGATTGAACCAGTTAATGCTGTAAGAAATGATGACTATGAGAGATGGGAAGACTTACATGAAAAGACACACGGCATGTTAGTTAAAAAAAATGACCCTCTGAAAACAATACTCCGGAAAAACTTGAAAGTTTAATCTGAATTAATAAGATTTTCTCCAATCCTTTTAAAACTATATTCAATCAGTCAGTGAAGATTTATCACAAAACCATGAACAAAGTTCTGATTTGCACCACTGGCTGATTTCTGAGGTGGTAACACTCACTCTGAAATTTTCCCACTGGCCTCCCAAGAGCCATTTTATGCAGACCCAGAGAGCACACCTCTAGAAAACAATATGTGTGATGATTTCCTACAATGATATAAATGGAAAGAATGGTGACCACAAATAGGGGTACTAAGACTGGAAGAATCAAGCTTGGGATTAGAGAATAGAGGAGAAAATACACCTTCTTCTCTTTAGAGGTGAGATTGATGGATGTGAATCACTTCCTGCATTGCTAGAAAACATTTATATTTGGGTTATTTTGGTGACTGATCTCCCAAACTTTCCTCTGGCCACCTCCCCATTTCCTTCTTACTTCTTTGTGTCAAGAGATAGCTGTTTAGGGAGAGGAGAGAGAAGGGGTCTTTTTGGAAATAGCCGTATTTAAAAATATTAAAAATAAAAATATATAACAATAAAATGTAAAAAAAACCCCAAATGACTAGGAATGCTAATTATTACTATACAACTTAATAATGCTAAGTTTAACAATTATAGGAACAGTATGGACATTTTCCTCATTGTTGTGGGAAACATGGTGAAATGCGAACAGTTTAAAGTGTTTGG
The DNA here is from genome assembly GCF_028372415.1 of Notamacropus eugenii. Classification (NCBI taxonomy): domain Eukaryota; kingdom Metazoa; phylum Chordata; class Mammalia; order Diprotodontia; family Macropodidae; genus Notamacropus; species Notamacropus eugenii. The sequence continues at coordinate 15,753,484 of NC_092876.1, read as the reverse complement.
AGCCAGAGTACTTGGGTCAGAATTCATTTCTGGTATTTACCACCTGTATGAGCTCATTTTGCCTCTCTGGGTCTCAGTTACCTCATCTACAACATGAAGAAGATGGACTCATTGTCCTCTAAGATCCCTTCTAGGTCTAGATTTTTTATTCTATTTTAACTGGAAGAGGATTGATTGGACCAATTAATCAATTTTCCAACTTTTTTCATAAGGTTAGTTGGGCTGGGGTGGGGAATTTGATCCATTGTCTCAGTGTACTCTTTTCTACTGTCTGAAATTCCTCAGGTTCCTCACTGGTAAAATAGAGGAGCTAGAACTAAAGATCTCTGGAGTGCCTGTAGCTCAGGTCTCCATAATATGATTTTCAGGTGTTACTGATTTAAAGCATATTGTATCCATAATGTTTACATTATAAAGTCAGGGTTTCTGAAGTGACACAATTGACAATTTTCCTTTTAAATATTGGAATTGTGTCTGGCCTTTCTATAGCTAATATTTATGGTTTTAGTTCTCTTAAGTTATACCCACAAAAAAAATCTCCATAGCCTTCAAATGCTTTGTTCTGGGTGTTCATTAGTTTTGGGACCTCCTCTATTGCAAACCTGCAAATGTACTGGACTTAAGAATTTTCAAGAATTACTTCAGGTGCTGAAAGATTAAATAAGAGATGGATTCACCAGCTCAGTATGTCAGGGATTTCAATGGCTCAGGATTCACCAGCCAGTATGTCAGGGATTTCAACACAGGTAATCCAAACCACAAAACTTGCTCTCTACCCCCTACATCGCATTACTCTAATTTATGATCTAGTACAATCTTTGTGTCAGCTAACCCTTTGCCTTTAAGTATTGGGAAGAAACACACTATGAAAAAATGTCATCATACTCTATTTTCCCTAGACTAATTTTTAATAAATAAAAAAATGATACTGGGAATTATGAGAATTAGATCACATTTCTTACTTAATTGGCAGACTAATCTTACTGCAGTGCTTTGAGTGAATTTCTCAAGGTGCATTTCTCCTCACCTTGCAAGTGCAGAAAATAATGTGGCATGAAGAATCTGTGGGATATCCAAGCAGAGAAGTGACTAGGAACTTCTAAAATAGGTTAATGAGTATTCTGTCTTGTCGCTAAAAGAAGTACTTCAAAGATTGGGGAGCTAACCTTTATCTACTACTAGAAATTTATCATTTTTTCTCTTAAGGGATTGAAAATGGTGTCCTTTTTGTGCTTGGAAAATTTTCATTTTTTTTTTTTTTACTTTAACAAATTTCTCAGGGACATATTTCTCAAAGTGGAAGAAAGAGCCTTATGGGACCCAGGGCTCTGGTTAGCCTCAATAGACTGGATTTCTTGCCTTTGTGATCAAATCATCTTGGCCATGATATGAGATTGGGGAAGAACAATTACTGTCTCAGTTTCACACCTGGGACTCCAAGCATGATCAAAAAATGATCCCAGGATACCCTGGCCACTTCCTCCTTATAGGAATGATAAAAGTGGTTGTCAAGTTAATTTTGAAGAATCACAGTATCAGGAATGGAAGGTATAAGCTCATCCCAGACCTAAATTGTTATCTGGACCCTAGTCTGACTCATTTTGTCATTAAGCTAGTATGGAAATTATGCTAGGACTTCTATTATATGTTTAAGAAAACAGCATAGGTAATATTGAGTTCAAGGTGGAATGATTACTATGTGTATGCCCTCAAAATGTATGTACTGGCAACTGAAGTTGCTGGAGAGAGGAAACATTACTTGTAACAATGTTTTTAGGAGATTCAGATTTCTCCTGTTCCTTTCACCCTCATTTCAAGAGCAATCTCCAAAGACCAAATTAACCTTTTCCTCTATGGAATCCAACCTGATCTAACAAGGAATCTCTAGTCTAAGGTGAATTTCATTCAATCCAGTTTGGGTGGAGATACTTTTGTCTAGATTGCCTGAGGCTTAGGGTAGTCCAGCATACAAATAGTTTCTCTCTCCATGAGTGACATGACGTCACCCTCAACCCTTCACTGGACTAAGCTCACTTCTCTTTGTAAAGTCCATCTCTCATCAGTTGCTCACCAGAGTTGATTGTCACCTTCAGGAGCACTATTTTCCCAATGGGCATATAAGTTATGAGACCACCATGACTGTCTTTGGTCTAAGAGAGATTATGGAGTTATGATTATCTTTTTGCTAAAGGTCTGATATTATTAGTAACATGATTAAGTAAGGCAGAAATTAAGTCTCTCAAACCTTTTTAAATACCACACTGGAATGAGCCAATTGTATATGCCAGTTTCTAAGCAATATATGTTCCCTGCATATGTGCCTTTTGTGATTCCAAATATCAAGGAACCTTCTTAATTAAGCGAAAGAAACAAAGCTATCCATAGCCACGAAAAAAATGCCATAAATCTCTATTGCTTACAGAAAGGCAAATTAAAATAATTCTGAGGTAACACATCACACTTATCAGAAAAGATGAATGCTGGAGGGGATAAGTAAAAATAGGTAAACTAATGAATGGATAGTAGTGAATAAATCCAACCGTTCTGGAGAACAATTTGGAAGAAGGCCAAAAAGAATCTAAAACTATGCACACCCTTTGACTCATAAATATCACTGTTAGGTCTGTATAACAAAATGACCAAAGAAAAAGGAAATGAACCTACAATAAAAAAAAAAATGAAGTTACTCTTTCTGAGGTGGCAAAGAATTAAAAACTGAAGGCATGCTCATCAATTGCAGAAAGGCTAAATAAGTTGTGGTATATGATTGTGATGGGGTACTATTATGCTAGGGGAAATGAAGATGGGGTGGTTTCAGAAAAATATGTTAAGACCCATATGAAGTGATACAAAGTGAAGTGAGAAGGAGATCATTGTACACAGTAACAGCAATGTTGTAATAATGATCAACTGTGAAAGACTTGGCTAGTCTGATAAGGGCAATGATCTAAGACAATTTCAAAGTATTTGTGATGAAAAAATGCCATTCACTTCTAGAGACAGAAGTGGTGAACTAAATGCAAATTAAAGCATACTTTTCTCACTTTTTATTTCTTTTTTTAAAATATGACCAACATGGAAATGTTTTGCATAATTTCACATGAATGTTATCATATTATTCGCCTTTTCAACGATTGTGGGAGGAGGTACAAGGGAAGTAAAGAATTTGGAGCTCAATTAAAAAAAACTGCTAATAAACAGTTTGAAAAATTAAAATAAAAACAAAGTTGAAATAAAAGTTAATAATGGAGTAAAATAAAAGTTAGTAATAAAGTACAAGCTAAAAGAAAAACGAAACCTTTACATTAGCCTCCAGAAAAAATAAAAGATGTAAAGGACTTCCACTGGTCCACAAATTCACCTAAAGAATATTTTTGTTATTGAATCAGTTCAGTCATGTTCAGCTCTCTGGCTCAATTTGGGGCTTTCTTGGGAAAGATCGTGATGTGCTTTATCACTTCTTTCCTCAGGTCATTTTGCAAGTGAGAAACTGAGTCAAACAGGGTTAAATGATTTAGTCACGGTCACACAAGCTAGTAAGTGTGTGAATCCAGATGTCAACTGAAGTCCTTGTGACTCCAGAGCTGATTCTCTATCCACTGCACCTCATAGGAAATTTCACAAAATAAGTTTGATAAGAAGGGAAGCAGTGATCATAATCTACCTCTCTATTGGTTCCTGCTATTCCAAGAAGGTAACAAATTCCTTCCAGTCTTGTTTTTTTTTTAAATTAATGCATTTATTTTTAGTTTTTGGCATTCATTTCCACAAGATTCTGAGTTCCAAATTTTCTCTCCATCTCTTCTCTCTTCCCACCCAAAGACAGCACCCAATCTACCCTCCCTTCTATCACACCCCTACCTTCCCTTGTGCCCATCTCCTCTGTTTTCTTGTATGGCAAGACAGATTTCTATATCCCATTGCATATATATCTTAGTTCCCAGTTGCATATAAAAACAATTTTTAAGATTTGTTTTTAAAATTGTGAGTTCCATTTTCTCTCCCTTCCTTCTTCCTTCCCCCATCCACACTGAGAAGGTAAAGAATTCAAAATATGACACTTACATAAAAGTCATGCTGTGAAAGATTATATTTCCCTTCATCCTATCCTGCTCCCCATTTATTCAATCCTCCCTTTGGCCCTATCCCCTCACAAAAGTGTTTACTTCAAATTGCCTCCTTGTCCTTTGTGCCCTCCCTCCTATCATCCACTCCAAGTTACACTTAATCCCTTCTCCCTTACTTTCCTGTAGTGTATGATAAATTTTCATAGCAAATTGAGTGTGAATGTTATTCCTTCCTTAAGCCACATGTGATGAGAGTAAGTAAGGTTCACTCTTTCCCTCTCACCTCCCATCTCTTCCCCTACATCAAAAAAGATTTTTCTTGCCTCTTTTATATGATAATTTGCCCCATTGTATTTCTCCCTTTCTTTTCCCAATACATTCCTCTGTCAGCCCTTGATTTTATTTTTTTACGTATCCCTTTCTTTTCAACTCACCCTTTGCCTTCTGTCTATATATATGTTACCCCTCCAATTACCCTAATACTGACAAAAGTCTCAAGAATTACAAATATTACCTTTCCATGCAGGAATGCAAACAGCTCAACCTTAATAAGTTCCTTCTGATTTCTTTTTCCTGTTTACTTTTTATTGCTTCTATTGATTCCTGTGTTTGAAAGTCAAATTTTCTATTCAGTTCTTGTCTTTCCATCAAGAATGCTTGAAAGTTTTCTATTTCATTGAATGACAATTTTCCCCCTGAAGCATTATACTCAGTTTTGCTGGGTAGATGATTCTCGTTTTTCCCCTACTTCCTTTGCCTTTTGGAATATAAATTCCTAGCCTTATGATCCCTTAGGGTAGAAGTTGCTAAATATTGTGTTATAGTGATTGTATTTTCATAATACTCAGATTGTTTCTTTCTGTCTGGTGGCAATATTTTCTCTTTGACTTGGGAGCTCTGGAATTTAGCTAAAATATTCCTAGGATTTGTCCTTTTGGGATCTATTTCAGGAGATGATCAGTGTGTTCTCTCGACATTTGTTTTACCTTCTAGTTCTAAAATATCATGACAGTTTTCCTTCATATTTTCTTGAAAGATGATGTCTAGGTTCTTTTCTCTTGATCATGGCTTGCATGTAGTCCCATAATTTTACAATGTTTCTACTGTATCTATTTTCCAGGTCAGGTGTTTTTCCAATGACATATTTCAAATTGCCTGTTATTTTTTCATTTCTTTGATTTTGTTTTGTAATTCCTTGATTTTTCATAAAATCATTGACTTCTTTCTATTACATTCTAATCTTTAAGGAATTATTTTCTTCAGTGAGCTGTTGTACCTTCTTTTCCATGTGGTCAGTTCTACTTTTTAAGGCATTCTTCTCCTCATTGACTTTTTGGATTTCTTTTGTCATTTGGGTTAGTCTATTTTTTAAAGTGTTATTGTTCTTCAACATTTGTTTGGATCTTCTTTACCAAGCAGTTAACTTTTTTTCATGATTTGTTGCATCACTCTCATTTCGATTCCCAGCTTTTTACTCTACTTCTCTTACTTGATTTTTAAAATCCTTTTTGAGCTCTTCCATGTCCTGAGTCCAATTCATTGTTTCTTGGAGTCTTTGGATGGAAGAGTTTTTACTTTATTGTCTTCTGTTTTTGTGTTTTAGTCTACCTTGTCTCCAGAATAAGACTCTATACTCTGATTCTTTTTTTCTGGTTTTTGCTAATTTCCTCAGGTGTTTACTTGACTTTTGAGCTCTTTGATAAAGTAGTTCTCTGCTTCTAAATGAGAGTGAGAGTGTATTGTCAACTGCTTGATCTCCCCACAATCTGTGGGCCTAGAACTCCAGAAATAGTGACTGCAGCTGCCCCCCTCCTCCCTACTGTTATGGCTACTGCAGGTTCCTCCTTCCCCTCCACACACTGCCACCCTGGGTTTGGGGCCAGACCACTCTATTCTCTCATAGAGGTTCCACAGGGTTTTTCCACCAACCTTCCATTGTCTTGACAAGAGTAGCTAATTCTATCAAAGTAGATCATCTCTACAACATTCTGTTACTGTATATAATGTTCTCCTGGCTCTACTCACTTCCCTTTGCATAAATTCATAGAATTCCCACTGTTTTGTTCTGAAACCATTCTATTCACCATTTCTTATGCAGAATAGCACTCTATCACAATCATATATTTGTTCAGCCATTCCCAACTGAAGGGCAAATTGTTAACTTTCAATTCTTTGCCACCACAAAGACAGTGTGTGTTTCTGTGTGTGTGTGTGTGTGTGTGTGTGTATACATATATATCATTGATCTATGTGTAGTTTCTGCCAAAATGCATTCATGTTTTCCTTCCAAATCTTTTCAGCTTGTGAGTTCTTACTCCTAATGCTTGGATCTTTGGATTTATCAAACTCTACATTGTTACAGTGTCCTTTTACTACTGCATATTGTGTAACTTATCTATTTCACTGATTTACTATCCTTTCCCTAGTCAGTATCAGATTGTTTTAATGATTGCCACTTTGGAATACAGCTAGAAATTTGAAATTCCTAGGCCAACTTCCTTTACATTTTTTCATTGAATTGCTTGATTCTCTATCTTGACCTTTTGTTCTTCCAGATGAATTTTGTTTTGAATTTTTCTAGTTCTATAAAATGTCTTTTATAATTTGATTGCAATGCACTGAATAAGTAAATTAATTAAGTTAGTATTGTTACTTTTATTATATGGCCTTGATCTAACTATGAGTAAATAATATTTCTCCATTTTCTTAGATGTGTGAATTTTATGAAAAATGTTTCACTGGGTAGGAGTAATCACAAGTATTTTATGGTGTCTGCTGTCATTTTAAATGGAATTCCTTTTTCTATCTCTTCCTTCTGAGTTTGGTTGGTTATATACAGAAATATTAATGACTTATATGAGTTTATTTTCTATGCTGGAATTTGACTGAATTGTTAATTGTTTCAACTATCAACTAGGTTATTAAGTGATTCTCTAGGGTTATCTAAGTATACCATCATATCATCAGCAAAAAAGTTATAGCTTTATTTCTTCATTACCTATTTTTATTGCTTCAATTATTTTTCTTGTCTTCACTTCTGATCTCAATGGAAAAGCATCAAGCTCATCACCATAACAGATAAAGCTTGCTCTTAGGTTTAGATCAATACTATTCATCATTTTAAGAAAGATTACATTTATTCCTGTGCTGCTAGTATTTTCATATGATTTTTGTTATTATTCTTATTGATATTGTCAATCACACTGATAGTTTCTTTAATATTGAATCAGCCTTGCATTCCTCAACAACACACAAGTTATATTGGAGAAAACCCTTATGAATGTAATGTATATGGAGAGATCTTCCAAATGAGAGCACAACTTACTCAACATTAGGCAATTCATAATGTAGAAAATTCATAGGCATGTATTGGATAAGGGAAGAATTTCAGTTAGAGATCAGGACTTACTCAGTACCAGATAATTCGTATTGAAGAAAGATATTGCAAATGTGATACATGTAAAAAGTCCTTCTACTGTAGGAAGGGACTTATCCTACATCAGATTCATAATGGAAAAAAAATATTTTAAATTTAATGAATTTGGAAAGGCCTTCTGCTGGAGGAGAGCACATACTGTTGATCAACATGAAAGACCAGGAGCTACTGAATAAAACCCCTCCCTAAAGCAGGTACATTAGAGGTTGGGTAATGGAAAGGATAATTCTAATTCAGGAACTGATGGAAGAGTCTCTTATAATTTTACATAATACTTATATAATTATTATTATGTGATTATTATATTATATTTCTCTTTATGTGATTTTACTCTTTTAAATCATTTATCTTTTAGTTTACTCAGTAAGCTAAACTTGCACCAATTTCACAGTAGACAAAAAAAAACAAAACTACTTGCTGACTGATGTAATGTGACTTAGTTTACAATCAGTTTCTCTAATCTGATAGAATAATCATAGGTACACGACAGTTCATTAGTGATGTAGAAGAAAGGAGGCGGGCAAGAAGTGATTTTATACATAACTTATCAGTCCAAGGTGAGCATGTTTAAGAATTGCTTGTCAAAAGATTCTCTTATCATTTGGGTAAAGAAAGCAAGGACCCTAGTACGGTAGTGACCAAAAGCCTTTTGTACTGACATCGTCTTATAAAAAATGCAGAGATGAGATGGAAGAATGAGGAAGAGTTTCAGAAGAGTGGAGAAGACAGTTTTGATGAAACATCAGGGAAGAAACATACCTATCACAGAACACTGACTTGACTTTAATCAGTCTGGATGAGTCATGAGGTATATATTTAATATTTAAGGGAATAACTATCTCTCATTTACTTCCTCACAGAGCAATAAATATTGCTATAGTACTCAAATTCACTGCCAGATATCCCAATCTAGAAAGAGAGATGTTTCACATTTTGGCCACTGGAAGATATAACACAGTGGATCAATACAAAATAAAATTTTGTCAAGGAGTTCAGAGGCTAGAAAATCTATCAGCCAATAAAATAGTTTGAGAATATAGCCTGAGATCTGCAAGGATAATCTATCACAATCACTTGCTACCCAAGGGGAACCAATGGGGTCATTACATTGACGGTCTTGCTATACTCTGTCTCAGTGAGAACACTCTCATACTAGAGGCCTCAGTTCTGAAAGTAACATAAAGGATGAAGAATAATCATGTAGACAGCATCCATAGGAAGCTTATGGGAGGAAAGACTGAAAGAGTTAGGCAGGTTTAGCCTGGGGTGGGACAGGGACATATTCAGGGAAGAGGATGTTAAATATCTTCAAGTACTTGCACAGTTATGTTATACTGGAAAGATTGGTTTTATTCCTCTTTGCCCTCACTGGAAGACTCAGGAACAGTAGGTGGGAGTTAGAAAGAAGTAGGTTTCAGTAAGATGAAAGAAAAAAAACACAATATCAACAGCAACAACAGCAAAATATCCTTACCATTCAAATGGAGCCAGGCACAGGTGTAATGGGCTTGATCTGGAGATTAGAGATTCTCCTTCAGTATAAGTTTCCAAGAAAAGGTAGGCTAGATGCCTACCTATTAGTGATATTATGAAAAGGAATCTTGGACTAAATGTCCCCTAAAACATATAGTCTTACTGCAGCCCTGATTTTCCAGAATTCTGAATCGTGTAGGAAGGGTGGCCTCTGAATCCACTTTCTGAACCTTCCCTCCAGCCCCATCACCATCCACACACCTCTCCCCCACTAGGTATCCACACATTTATAATTCCTTTGCTCCATATTACACAGAGAAACAAAATTTGCTAAACAAATTTAAGTGAATTCTTTAGCTACTTGCTGTTTTAACATTATCAAAATTTCCATTTGGCAGGAAGGTATCTGAATAACTCATAATCCCATATTGTGAGAATGGGAAGAAAATGTAACAGTCATCCAAGCCCACACATGCCCCAACGGAATTCCTACCATAATATACTGCACAAATGGCTGTCCAGCCTTTCTTGGAGGTCTCCATGGAGGGGATGCTGAATTTTTCTAGAACCATTCTCCTCTACTTTGTGGAGCTTGGATTACTAGGAAGTTCTTGACATTGGTCTGTTTGCAATGTCCCTCGTTGGTCTTGGTTCTGTCCTTTGGCATCAAAGAGAACCCGTCTGATCCTCTATACATGTAACAGGGCTTCAAATATTTCATTATAGTTTTCATTTCCTATAACCCCCTCATGCCTGAGTCTAAGTCTTCTCTTATCCAAGATTAATAACCTCTTCTCCTTCAAATGAGTAATGACTAAGTCAAAGATTCTTACACAAGGTCCAAGGACCTTCAAAGGAATGGCTGATAAATTTCTTAGGGTCTGTAAACTTTGATGAGAAAAAAGCACCTTTATTTTCACTAGTTTCTAAAAAAAAAAGTTTTTGCTTGCCTCTTTTATGAGAGATAATTTGCCCCATTCCATTTCTCCCTTTCTCCTCCCAATATATTTCTCTCCCACCACTTAATTACATTTTTTAAAGATATGATCCCATCCTATTCAATTCACTCTGTGCTCTTTGTCTCTGTGTGTGCATGTATGTGCGTGTGTGTGTGTGTGCGTGTGTGTAATCCTACAAACCACCCAGATACTGAATAGTTTCAAGAGTTACAAATATTGTCTTTCCATGCAGGAATGTAAACAGTTCAACTGTAGTAAGTCCCTTATGACTTCTCTTTGCTGTTTACCTTTTCATGCTTCTCTTCATTCTTGTGTTTGAAAGTCAAATTTTCTTTTCAGCTCTGGTCTTTTTATCAAGAATGCTTGAAAGTCCTCTATTTCATTGAAAGACCAATTTTCCCCCTGAAGTATTATACTCAGTTTTGCTGGGTAGGTGATTCTTGGTTTTAGTCCTAGTTCCTTTGACTTCTGGAATATCATATTCCACACCCTTCGATCCCTTAATGTAGAAGCTGCTAGGTCTTGTGTTATGCTGATTGTATTTCCACAATACTTGAATTGTTTCTTTCTAGCTGCTTGCAATATTTTCTCCTTGACCAGGGAACTCTGGAATTTGGCCACAATGTTCCTAGGAGTTTCTCTTTTTGGATGTCTTTCAGGAGGTGATTGGTGGATTCCTTGAATACTTATTTTGCCCTGTGGTTCTAGAATCTCAGGGCAGTTTTTCTTGATAATTTCATGAAAGATGATATCTAGGCTCTTTTTTTGATCATGGCTTTCAGGCAGTCCCATAATTTTTAAATTGTCTCTCCTGGATCTATTTTCCAGGTCAGTTGTTTTTCCAATGAGATATTTCATATTATCTTCCATTTTTTCATTCTTTTGGTTTTGTTTTGTGATTTCTTGGTTTCACGTAAAGTCATTAGTCTCCATGTGTTCCATTCTAATTTTGAAAGAGCTCTTTTCTTCAGTGAGCTTTTGAACCTCCTTTTCCATTTGGCTAATTCAGCTTTTGAAAGCATTCTTCTCCTCATTGGCTTTTTGAACCTCTTTTGCCAATTGACTTAGCCTATTTTTCAAGGTGTTATTTTCTTCAGCATTTTTTTGGCTCTCCTTTAGCAAGGTGTTGACCTGCTTTTCATGCTTTTCTTGCATGTCTCTCATTTCTCTTCCCAGCTTTTCCTCCACCTCTCTAACTTGAGTTTCAAAATCCTTTTTGAGCTCTTCCATGGCCTGAGCCCATTGAATATTTATTCTGGATGTTTGGGATACAGAAGCCTTGATTTCTGTGTCTTTCCCTGATGGTAAGCTTTGTTCTTCATCATCAGAAAGGAAGGGAGGAGATATATGTTCACCAAGAAAGTAACCTTCTATGGCCTTATTTTTTTCCCCTTTTTTTGGGCATTTTCCCAACCAGTTACTTGACTTTTGGGTCCTTTTTCAAGAGTAGGGTATACTCTGGGGACCTGTAAGATATCAGTTCCTCCAAGGTGGCACAGTCAAATGTGTAGCGGTCAGGGCGCAGGGAAGAATTTTTGTGCCCAGAATCTTAGCAGAGTTTCTTCTCCACAGGGTCCTGACCTCCAGTTCCACCAAACTAGCACTGGGGGGGATGGGATTCAGTCAAACTGTGGGGGCAGGGCCACCATTTAGTGTGAGACAAAGACCAGCTCCCTCAGTGCCCCCAGGAGATTTTAAGATCCAGCAATGATCTCGAGTTGCTGTAGGGGCTGCTGTGAGATCTGCTGCCACCTGCCCACTGTGGCCTCTGCAGGCTGCTTCCTGAGGCCGGAGCTATGGAAAGGCCCTTCTCCCTTCTGGGCCAGCTGAAAAAGGCGCTTCACTGACCTTTGGCGCCTGTGGGTTGAGGGATCTGAGGACCTGCTGCTTTGACTGGAGATTTCACCATCGAGGTGTCCTCCTCTGAGAGTCTCCTCCGCCCACACCACACAGCCAAGGCTGGGCTGGGCTTCATGCTCTGCTCCACATCTGGTGCAACCGATGTTTCCCATGGGTGTTTCAGGTCACCCTCGGCTGGAAATTTCCTCCACTCTGTTGTTCTCCATGTGTGCTGCTCCAAAATTTGTTGAGAGTCCCTCTCCACAGGTATTTTATGGGCTGTGTGGGAAGACCTTGCATATGTGTGTCTTTCTACTCCACCATCTTGGCTCCAACCCCTGATACTACTCACCATTTTAAGAAAAGTTCCATTGATTTCTATGTTGTTAGCATTTTCATATCGCTTTTGTTATTCTTGTCAGGGATATTGTCAATTATTCCCACAATTTCTCTAATATTGAACCATCCCTGCATTCCTCAACATCACACAACTCATACTCAAGCAAACCCTTATGAATGTATTATACGTGGAGAAATTTTTCAACTGAGAACACAGCTTATTCAACATCAGGTAATTCACAATTTAGAAAATCCTTATGAATGAAATGGTTTTGAGAAGAGTTTCGTTCAGACTTCAGGGCTTATTCAACATCATATAGTTCATAGTGAAGAAAGATATTACAGTCGTGACACATGTACAAAGGCCTTGCATTGTAGAAAGAAACTTATTCTCTCTCAGATAATTCATAATGGAGAGAAACATTTTAAATGTAATAAATGTGGGAGGTCTTCTGCTAGAGGAGACATGTTCATGAGACAATTCATATTGGTGAAAAACTTTATGAATGTAATGAATGTAGGAAAGCCTTTGAGTGGAGAATTGCTGCTATTTAATATAACATATTTCTTGATGTGAGGAAGTCTTATCAAGATAATGAACATAAGAATGATTTCAGCTAGCATTACAATACTTTGTTGAGACAGAATAGTACATGATTTTTGTGATAAACTACTGTAGCCTCCTACCTAGAATTTTCTTTATTTTTTTGTATCAGTATTCATTAAAAGAATGGATCTGTAATTTTCTTCCTCTGTTTTTCCAGACCTAGGCATAGCACCACATTTTTGTCAAAGAAGGCAATTGGTAGGACTCTATTTTTTCTAATAATTTATATAATATTAGAATCAATTATTCTTCAAATATTTGGTAGATTTCACTTGTCAGTGTATTTGGTTCTGAGTATTTTTTTCTTAAACTTATTTTATTTTTGATTTATATAATATAATAGTAATTTCCCTAATATAGTATAATAAAAAAGATGATTCCACAGTTAGTTTGTAAATAACTGCAAATCTGTTATTTACACCTTGCTATTTCAATTCAAATATACAATAACATTGCCACATAATTTTTTTTCTTTTTTTCACTCTCCTTGATTTAGTCTATGCCAGTTCCTACAAGATTGCTTTCCAGTTTTCCACACCTTTTTTTTTTTTGCCAGATAAAGAATTCACATTCCAAAACCTTAAATCTTTTCACTTGTCTGATACAGGTTTACAAAATACACATTAATTTGCCATTCTAAATTTCATATTTATTCTTTTCTATTAATCTAATTTTGTATTTCTTAGCTGGTACTAGATAGCTTTGATAATAATTAAATTTTAATATTGTTTAAGATATGGTACTGCTAAGATTTTTTCCTTTACATCTACTTTTAACATGTTCCTTTGATATTCTTGAATATTTTGTTCTTCCAAATGATTTTTGTATTTTTCATTTCCCTAAAATATTTTGGAGCAATTTAATTTGGACAGCATTGAATATAAATTATTTAAGTTAAATTTTCATTTTTTTTTTGCATTGGCCCAATGTACCCATCAACCATATTTCTCCAAATATTTAAATTTCATTTTATTTGTGTAAAAATTTTCTTTATAGGAGAGTGTAATTTTTCAAAAAATACAAGAACAAAATGAAAGAAGTAAAGTTTTTCCGTTTTTTGAACTGAATACACATGTCAAAGAAGTTAGAAAAGGACTACTTTTTACTAAAGAAAAAATAAATTTTAACATATATATATGTATGGAAGACATTTTTCAGGTGGGATTTGAGAAATCTGGGGCAGTAAATGAATTATGGTATGAACATAAAAGTTTAAATGGTTTTTCAAAGTATTCATTTGCATGTGAATATTTTTGTGGTTTGACTGGGCAGAGAAAATATTTTGTAAATTAAAAATTGGTTTCAAGAAAACAGAATGTGATCTTGTTCCATATTAAGAATGGAGAGAAGCAGGGCATTCTGGTGTCTCATCTTATTTTCATGTAGCTATTGTAAGACAATAGAATAAAACTACAAAAACGAGAGAAAGAAGTCACATGACCATTTGGAAACTGTGGGATGAATAATTCTATAACATAGATTTAGTGAGTTACTACTTCATAAGTAAAATGTGAGTCATTGAGTGCCCTGCAGGCTTTGATTGAACACAATGAGCATAGAGGAAACTAAGGCTGAGGCTGGTACGGAAATCACATTAAAAAATGGCCAGGATGGAATGGAGCCAAGATGGCTAAGAAAAGGCAAGAACTTATCTGAGCTTTCCTGGAAAAGGAAAAGGTTTTCTCTGAAAACCTTTAAATCATTCCTCCCCCAAATTCTGGAGTGGCAAAATCCAAAAAAGGATGATATGGAACAACTATTTAAATAAAGACAACTTAGATGTGCAGTCTGGGCCACAGCAAACCAGGAGTAGACTATGAGAGTGACTGAAACAGCAGCAGTAGTAGCTATTTCCAGAGGTCTCAGCCCACATATGTTAAGGTGTAGAACAACTCGCCATAAGGAAATTACAGGTGTCACTTTGCTGGCACCAAGGGCATATTTTGTTGCTTTGCCCAAACTCAGATGCAGGTTGCAGTTCTGGGTTGCAGTCTCAGAGCAAGGAGGAGCAATAACATGACAGAAATTACTGCCACAGTGGAATGAGGACCTTGTCACAGTTCCAGCATAGGAAAGAGTCTTTGTGGTTGCACACAGATTGAATAACAGCCCAGGAAAGCAGTAAACACAATTCTTATATCATATTACCTTGGAAGAAGAGAAAAATTATTTTTCACTTAGATTATCACTGAAAACAGCAGCATTAAACCCTTGAACTTGGGACATCTACCCTCTAAACAGAGCTTCACTTTAGCAAAGAGTTAAAAGTGAAGAAATAAGCTTGAAATATGAGGAAACATAAATAAAAAGTATTCTGATTGTATTAAGTTCATATTCTGAAAAGGAAGACCAAAACATATACTCAGAAGAAGACAGCAAAGTCAAAATTCCTGTATCTAAAGCCTTCAAGAAAAAATGTTGTATTAGTGGCAGACCATGGAAGAGTTCCAAAGGATTTTAAAAGTCAGTAAGAAAATATAATAGTAATTTAAATATGGAGATCTTTCAATTTCATTAATAGGGTCACATGACCTGTCTGAATCAGATGGAAGTCTGAGTCACATGGAGCCTGTGGTGGAAAGAGATTGTTGAATGGATGGAACAAGAAGAGGTAGAGCTAGAACAAATCTAACAGTAAATTATTCAGAGGCTTCTCAGAGCAAGGAAGAATGCAGACAAGCAGGCTGCTGGTTAGTGAGAGTGAAACAGCTTGTTTGTGATTTTGTTTAAGGGAAACCTGCTTGTGACTTGTAGCATAGCTGTTTTTTTGGAGGCCTAGCAGGGGAAAGCTTGGGGATGGTGCTCTTCTCTGCATTATTATTGTGTACAGATTTTTGTTACTATGAGAGATTTGGTTTTCTGGTGTCTGAATAAATGTTTTGGTTTTGTCTTCCATGTGGAGAGTCTCTAGTATTTCATGATTCACAATTGTGCCAGGATATTCATGGCCAGCATAGGAGCTGGAAATGGGGCAATGGTGCAACAAATGGAAATGAGGATGGAGTCACAAAATATCAGACCACTGTTTGGAGACAGAATGGCAGAGGAGACAGAGGAAGAACTGGATGTCCCAAGGTGGTAGGATTTGCCTTAATCCTCCATAGCAAGAGAACGGGCTAATGGCACCAGGCTTTGTGAAAATTCAGAATCATCACTACAGAAGGGAGAACCCAGAGACTTAGAGACATGTTTGAAGTGCATACCAATAGAACCAGGGAAGGAAATGGCAGGGGTGTGTAGGAGAGGGTGGGCCTTGTTAACAAGCTGTCCAATTATATGTAAAAGCAGACTCAAGCTGCTGCAGGAGAAGGCTCAGATGGAAAAGGAGTTGACCGGTTTGCAGGAGGGGCTTTTTATGCTGCAGTATTCAAACATGCCTTTAGAAAAGCAAGCTGCAGAGTCTCAGGTAGTAGAAAAAGCTGATGGTAGTTTAGCTCACAAGAAGAAGCAACAAAACAGCAAGAGACAGAATTTGTGGTCAGCTTATCAAGCAGAAGCACAACAGGAGAATCAAAGAAGGGCACACAGTGCTTGGGGAAGTAACTGAGGATTTTACTCCGCAGGGGGTCACAGATATTTTGAGTTGCTTAACCTAAAGAACAGGAGAATCATTGGTATCTTGAATGATGACAATCAGTAAAAAATAAATCTCCTTGAGAGAGAAGAGTAAATAGCCTGAAGATTCAAAGTTAGAATGGATTGGCAAGAAAAGAATTCTATACTGTTGTATTTGTGACCAGGAGTCAATTTTGGAAGAATAGATGATATTCCACCTAATGAACTATATAAAATGTACTGTAGAAAGAAGTTTGATACTAGCCTGAGCAGAGAAATGAGAAGTGCTTGTGCAGATCCTTCTAAAATATTGCATCCAAGTTCATCATACCCACAGGGAGAATGGAAATTTGTCCAGGCCTCAGCTCTGATTAAAGAAAGTATACCTCTAACCAGAATGATGACCTCAGTACTGCAAGTTGTATTTCACAATTCAGAATTGTGCCAGGTTATTCATGGTTGCTATAGTCATTGTGAATATTGCACTGACTCTACAGAGATGTACAGGAAAAATTAGAAGAGAAATGAGACCAACGCAGGAACATTGTGGAAACAGAATCAACAACTTGTTAAAGAAACACAAAAATACTGAAGAAAATAACACATTAAAACCCAGAATAGAACAAATGGTGAAAGAAGCTACAAAAATTCAATTAAGAGAAGGATGCTATGACAAGCAGAACTGGCCAAACAGAGAAGCAGGTATAAAAGCTCACTGAAGAAAATGATTCCTTAAAAATTTGTACTGAAC
This sequence comes from Notamacropus eugenii, assembly GCF_028372415.1. Classification (NCBI taxonomy): domain Eukaryota; kingdom Metazoa; phylum Chordata; class Mammalia; order Diprotodontia; family Macropodidae; genus Notamacropus; species Notamacropus eugenii. The sequence goes on along the minus strand of NC_092876.1, from coordinate 15,736,458 downwards.
AAACAGAAACTAATGTCACTGTGGGACAACCATAAAACAAAATGTAAAGAATGAAAAAAAGGAAGATAATGTGAAATATCTCAATGGAAAAAAAACAGATCAGGAGAGATTAGCTTAAAATTTTTTGGAGTTCATGAAAGCCATGATAAAAAAAAAAAAGAACCTAGACATTCCCTTTCAAGAAACTATCATGAGAAAGTGCTCTGATATCCTAGAAGCAGTGGATAAAAGAGAAATTGCAAAGATCCACCAATTACCTCCTGGAAAAGGTCCCCAAATGAAAAATTCCAGAAATATTATAGCAAAATTTCAAAGTTCCCAGTTCAAGGAGAAAAATATTCATATTAGCCAGAAAGGAACAATTCAAATATCATTAAGCTACAGTCAGGAAAAGGTAATATTCAGCAGTGTCTGCATTTAAGAATTAGAGGACATCGATTTTGATATTACACAGAACAAATGAGAAAGAATTACAACCAAGATTCACCTAGACAGCAAAACTGAATATAACCTTTCAGGGGAAAAATATGTTTAATGAAAGCAAATAAATTTGAACATTTCTGATGAAATACCAGAGCTAGATAGAAAATGCCTTTCAAATGCAATATTCTAAAGAAGCATAAACAGGTAAACTGCAAAGGGAAATCGTAAAGGATTTAATAAATTTAAACTGTTTACATTCCTAAATGATAAGATGATACTTGTAACTTACAAAATCTTTCTAATCATTAGGGCAGTTAGGAGTACCTACAGACAGAGAGCATAGGCATGAATTAAAAATGAAGGAATGATTTCTGAAAAAGAAAAAGGTGGTGAGAAGAGGAATGTACTGAGAGTTAGGGAAAGGGACAAGTAGAATGGGGCAAATAACCTGACATAAAAGAGACATAAAAGTGTTTTTCACAATGGAGAGGAAGGTGGGTGGAGTGGATGAGTATTCTTGTATCATACTCTCATTGCCATTGGTTCAGAGGGAATAATACACATTCAATTGGGAATAGAAATTTATCTTACCTTACAGAAAAGTAGGAGGGGAAGGGGATAAGAGAAAGGGAAGGGATATGCGCATTGAAGGAACTGGGGGAGGCAATAGAAGCAAAACACTTTTGAGGAGGGATAGGGTGGATGGAGAGTGAGAACAGAATAATCAGATAGGAGATAGGATGAAGGGAAACACAGTGAGCAAAAACAACTATGAATAACATTTTTGAAGTAAGTTTCTCTTCATCTGTCAAAGACGTAGAGAACTGACTCACACCTATGGGAATAACAGCCATTCCTTAACTGATAAATGATCAGAAAATGTAAATGCTTCTCAGATGAAGTAATCAAAGCCTTTTTTGGTACATAAGAAAATGTTATAAATCACCATTGATTAATGAAATGTAAGTTAAAACAATTTGAGGTACTACCTCCGAACTATTAGATTGGCTTGTAGGATCGAAAATGTAGTGACAAATGATGGAAGGGATGTCTTAAAATGTACTGTTTGTGGAGTTGTTAACTAATTCAACCATTACGTAGAGCAAGAAGGTATTATGCTCAAATGACTATAAAACCAAGCATACCATTTTACCAAAAATATCACCACAAGATCTAAATCAGAAAAGAGTTTAAAAAAGAAACAAAAAGGAAAAGGAGCTATAGGCCTAAAAATACTGATAGTAGCCCTTTTCTGGTGTCAGGGATTTGAAATTGAGGGAATGCCCATTAATTGAATAATAGCTGAAAAGTTTGTGGTATATGATTGGGATGGAATCCTATTGCTCTATAAGAAATCACAAGTCCTCAGAGAAACTGGGAAGACTTGCCTGAAACGATACAACGAGATAAGAGTAGAATCAAGAGAAAATTGCACACAACAATAGAAATATTGCAAGATGATTATCACAGAATGACTTATTTATTCTCAGCAATACAATGATCCAGAACAATTATGAAGGACTTATGATGAAAATGCTATCCATTCCCAAAGAAAGAATTGATGGGATCTGAATACACATTGAAGGAAATCGGTTTTTTTTTTACTTCCTTTATTTTTTTGTTTTTTTCTTTTAATTTTGTTCTCTGTTTTCTTTTACAACATGAGTAATACGGAATTATATTTTGCATGACTACAGATACATAACCTATATCAAATTGCTTGCCTTCTCCATGAGGTGGGTATGAAGAAAGGGAGAAAATTTGGAATTCAATTTTTAAAATAAATGTTGAAAATTGCTTTTAAATATAATTGGGGCAATAAAATACCAAACAGAAAAAAATAATACAGATTAAAACAGGAAGATGGGGAAGAGGTATGTGGTACAATTACTTCAAGCTTACATTAGAGCAAGTGAAAGCTTATGACTATTACATTGATTCCACTCCTGGATTTGCTTCTCACCTTCCAAGTTTTGAGAAATTGCCCTTCAATGGATACCTTCCACCCCACTCTAACTTTGTAGTTTCCATTTGTGTGTTGTCTTCTTTCACTGGAGGGTAGGCAGTAGTTCATTTTTTTCTTTTCTTTTCTTTTTTTTCTTTTACATTCCCAATCCTTAGCTCAGTACCATGTATACAGGAAATATTTAGCAAATGCTTGTTGCCTTGCTGCTGTTAAATTGGACAATGCAGAGAATATCCTGGTGAATAAATAGCTGAACTGTATTGCTAAGTACTTTGCCAGTTATCTCACTTGATCCTCACAACAACAAATTGGAAAATGAGATAAAAAGAAAGAAAAGAAGAGCTTTATGATGAAGATATTTCTATAAACAAGGAAGTTTCTGCCTCACCAAACTCACCAGAGCTGCCTTCATGTCCTTGTTCCTCAAACTGTAGATGGCAGGGTTTAGGGTGGGGGGCACCACAACATAGAAGACTGACACCAACAGGTCAAGCACAGAAGGGGTGTCAGAGGTGGGTTTTACATGAGCCACAACACCAGTTGTGAAAAATACAGTGGTCACAATGAGGTGGGGTAGGCATGTGAAGAATGCCTTGGACCTGCCTTCTGTGGATGGCATCCTCAGAACAGTGGAAAAGATGTAGACATAGGAGATAACAATGTAGGAAAACCAGCCAAGACCCAAAATTGTAGTTGTAGCTGTGGTTCCAATTTCAACAAAATTTGGCTGCGAGCAGGAGAGTCTGAGCAAATGAGGGATCTCACAGAAGAATTGGCCAAGCACCTTGGCTTTACAGAAAGGTACAGAGAAAGTGCTGACTGTGTGCATGATTCCTGAGAGACTTCCATTGATCCAAGAAGCAACTGCCATCTGCCCACAGGCTTGTCTGCTCATGAGGGTCTCATAATGCAGGGGATGGCAAATGGCTGCATATCGATCATAGGACATCATTGTCAGCAGAATCAACTCAGTACAGGCAAAAAAAACAATACAATAAGTCTGGGTAGCACATTCAGGGATAGAGACAGAGTTCCTGTGGGTCAGGGAGATGAGGATGGACTTAGGTACTGTGACAGAGATGTAGCAGAGATCTATGAAAGACAAATGCCTCAGGAAAAAGTACATGGGAGTTTGAAGTCTCTGGTCAATGGTAGTGACAAGGAAAATGAGCAGATTCCCCATCAGAACTGCCAGATAAATCAGGGAGAAAAGAGCAGCATGTAAGATCTGTAGCTCCCAGATATCTGAGAAGCTCATGAGTAGGAAGGTCGTGATGATTGTGTGATTGGCCATTGCCTTCCTAGGAACATACTAGAAGAAATAGGAAGAGATCAGAGAGACATTGAAATATAACTCTGTGTACTATCAGAATAGTGAGATTTATTTTTAAACTTAAAGCGCTGAAAGGGACAGCAACCTCCTAGGTCACCTTTGATGGCAATTTGCATTCTTATGGGCTTTTGCTTGGATACAAGAATCATTCCTCTTCTGAATCAGCTCCTTGCTGAAGATGTATACTGACTATTACCAGGCAATGTTGCTGTGTTGGTGACTTATTCCTTCCAGTCCAGTTCAACCTCATTTCAGGTGCACTGTGCAGAAGAGATCAATACAAAAAATGGAGAATCCCTGCAGAAAGTAATTCTAATGGCCTCTCAGGTCAGATCTTTGACTAGAAAAGGAGAATGGAAAGCAGGTGAAAACCAGAGCACAGAGGCCACTTCTACAGAATATTAGTTTGCACAAATAGAGGGATAATGAGTGTCCACAGAAAGATTTTCAATCTTGAGAAGAGTTCATCTCCACACAATTTTGTTTATCTATAGACAGCACAGTGCTGTGTAGGAAAGGCTACAAAAAAATTGGAGAATACCTAGAGACCAACTTCTATGAATTCAAAACCACTTTTTATGGAAACACAGATATTTAAATAGCCCTTTAAGATTCAAAAAGCAGAATAAACGGAAGAGAAGATAGTAAGGGAAGGGAATAAACATTTATATTTATTTATATTTTGCCTAGTATGTGACAGACATTGTATAAACTCATTAATTTTTTTATTTTTTTCTCTTTCCTCCTTCCTTCTTCTTTGTCTCTCCTCTCTCTCTCTCTCTCTCTCTCTCTCTCTCTCTCTCTCTCTCTCTCTGTCTCTCTCTCTCTGTCTCTCTCTCTCTCTCTCTGTCTCTGTCTCTCTCTCTGTCTCTCTGTCTCTGTCTCTGTCTCTGTCTCTGTCTCTCTCTCTCTCTCTCTCTCTCTCTCTCTCTCTCTCTCTCTCTCTCCCTCTCTCCTTCTTTTACCAGTATCATCGTTTTCACTCCTTACAATCACTCTGAGAGGTAGGAGATATTCTCATCGTTTTGCTATTTAGTATACTGAGACAAACAGAATATAAATGACTTGCCAGCATCAAAAAGCTAAGAAGTCTCTGAAGCCAAATTTAAATTCATATATTCCTGATTTCAGGCCCAGTTGCCATCAACTGCCTCAGGTTTTTACTGTTTTCCAAGCACTACTAAATGTTAAGTACTATAAATATAAAAACAGCAACACAGGACCTCTTCTCAAGAGCTCTTTTCTTCAGAAGTAACCAGGAGAGAGATCATACAAAGAACAAAGAATTTCAGTGCAGACCAGAAAGAAAAGTCTGAAAATTCTAAGAGTACAGTAGTAAAGTCAATGGCAAGATGGAGTAGTCCTTAGAATACACTAGCAGGCCAGATAGTGGTAGCTTCAGAGGGTAGAGGGACAGGTGCATTGGTCCTCCATTTTTCTGTAAGAATTACATTTGTTTACTTCCAGAACATGAAAGAAATATGAGTAATCATCTTCCTGCCTGGCCAGTTCACTGAGGGCTGGTCACCCCTGGGTATGTGGGAAACCCATTTCATACATTATCTCATTTTATCCCCAAAAGTACTATGAGGAACATAGTTGTGTTTTGGAACCCTAAAGTGCTATAAAAATGCTAGTTATTATTAATTTTTTGTTACTGCAGTTATAATTATTTCACCAAGATGCACATTCAGAGGACCCAGACCTAGGGCTCTGTTTAGGCATGCCCTAGTGCCATCCCTACTAAGTACTGTTTTTCCTAACTTTGTGCTGAAAAGGTCAGATGACAGAGGCTGTGCTGCTTAATAGATTGAGCTCTGGCTTTGGAGGAAGGAAGATTCAAATTTCAAATTTGCCTCAGATACTCTCCAGCGCTCTGATGAAGAACAAGGGACATAATCTTTCTGAACCTGCATTTCCCCATTCATCTTTTGGAAATAATAATACCAGAAATGACTGCTCAAGTGAATTTATGCGTGGAAAGTATTTGTTAAACCTTAAAGAGAGTAGACCATGAACTCTATGAATGCTTGCATGGGCCAAGGTTATTAACAGATCTCAAAAGAACTGCAAAATCCTTAGAAAGACTGTTTTACATCATTCAGAATAAGAGGAATACAAATTAAATTTATTTTTAGGTTGCACCATCTACTCAGAAAAATAGCAAAGTATAAAAAGATGGGAATAGTTCGTTTCAGAAAGGTTGGTGAAGCATTCCTGCCCTTTAGGGAAGCAATTGGCAATTAGGATAGGAAAATGACTAAAGTATTCATCCCCTCTGACCCTAAGTTTCTCCTGCTAAACATAGATCTCAGAGGAGGTCAGTGACAAGCTGAAAAATTCTATTAACAAGAAAATATTGATAGCAACATTTTTGTTGTAGCAAAGAAGTAAAGATTACAAAAATGCCCATCAGTGGCGGGAATGTTTGGACATATGTTTGTCCATGAATGTATCAGACCCCTTAATGCTATAAGAAAGGGTTACTACGAGAGATGGGAAGACTTACATGAAAAGACACAGGGTGTGTTAGTAAAAAAAACAAAAAAAAAAACTGTGTTTGAAAAAAATGCTCCTGATGAACTTGAAAGTTTAATCTGAATTATTAGAATTTTTTCCAATCCTTTTAAAATTATATTCAACCAGTCAATGAGTGTGTTTATCCTTGGTTGCTGAAGAAGACCATGCCATCAGAGAAATAATGACATGACTTACACTTGACTTGATTTTGAGTGAGGGAGGGATGTGCAGATCAATGTACATTTATTACAAAAACATGAACCAAGCCCTGGTTTGTAGTATTGGCTGATTTCTGAGTTGGTAATGCTCACACTGAAATTTTCCCAAGAGCTCTTCTCCTAAAAGCCATTTTATGCAGATCCAGACAGCACACCTCTGGAAAACAATATGCATGATGATTCTCTGCAATGATATTAAGTGGAAAGAATGGTGACCAAAAATAAGGATACTGGAAGTGGAAGAATCAAGCTTTTGAACTAGAGAACAGAGGAGAAAATGGCCCTCCTCTCTTTGTAGAGGTGAGATTGAAGTATGTGAACCACATCCTGCATTGTGAGAATACATTTATATTTGGCTTATTTTGGTGACTGATCTCCTCCCAAACTTTCCTCTGATCACCTCCCCACTTCCTTCTTCCTTGTTTGTGTAAAGAGATAGCTCTCTAGGGAGGGGGGAATGAAGGGTTATATTTGGAAATAACTGTATTTAGAGACATTAAAAATATAAATATAGATCAATAACATGGAAAAAAACCCAAATTGCTAGAAATGTTTATTATTAATACACAACTTAATAATACTAAATGTAACAATTATAGGCATATTAAAACATTTTCCTCATTGTTGTGGGAAACATGGTGAAATGAGAAGAGATTAATGTATTTGCACTGAGAGCAGAATTCATCTCTGGTATTTATCACTTGTATGAACTCATTTTGCCTCTCTGGGTCTCAGTTGCCTCATCTACAATATGAAGAAGATGAACTCATTGGCCTCTAAGGCACCGTTCCGGTCTAGATTTTTCATTCTATTTTAACTGTAAGAGAGTTGATTGAATCAATCAATCAATTTTCCAACTCTTTTCATAAGATTAGTTGAGCTAGAGTTGGGGGATTGACCCATTGTCTCAGTCTATTCTTTTCTACTGTCTGTAATTCCTCAGAATCCTCAATGGTAAAATAAAGGAGCTAGAAGTAAAGGCCTCTGGAGTCCCTTTAGTTCATAGCTACATAATCTGATTTTTAAGTGTTATTGATTTAAAGTATATCATATCCAGGATGTTACATTATGAAGTCAGGGTTTCACTCATTTTTGAAGTGACACAATTAACAGTTTCATTTAGAAATATTGGAATTGTATCTGGCATTTCTATATCTAATATTTGTGGTTTTAATTCTGCTAATCCTATGTAATTATACTCTATTTCCTTAGTCTAATTTTTAATAAATATAAAAAAAAGATACTGAGAATTGTGAGAATTAGATCAGATTCCTCACTTAATTGGGAGACTAATCTTACTGCGATACCTTGAGTGAATAAAGCAATGATTTCTCCTCACCTTGCAAGTACAGAAAATAATGTCGCATGAAGAATTTGTGGGATATCCAAGCAGAGAAGTCACTGGGAACTTCTGAAATAAGTCAATGAGCATTCTGTCTTATCCCTAAGGAACTACTTCAAAGATTACGGAGCTAACCTTTATCTGCTACTAGAACTTTATCATCTTTACTCTTAAGGGATAGAAAAAGGTCTAATTTTTGTGCTTGGAACTTTTTCATATATTTTGCATGGTAATAAATTTCTCAGGGACATATTTCTCAAAGTGGAAGAACGAGCCTTATGGGACCCAGAGCTCTGATTAACCTCAATAGACTGGATTTCTTGCCTTTGTGATCAGATCATCTTGGCCATGATATGAGATTGGGAAGGACAATTACTGTCTCAGCTTTACACCTGGGACTCCAAGCATGATCAAAAAATGATCTCAGGATACGTTGGCCACATATTCCTCATAGGGATGATAAAAGTGGTTGTCAAGTTAATTTTGAAAAGAAACAGCATCAAAAAGGAGAATATAAGGTCATCCTAAACCTAAATTTTTATTTGGACCCTAGTCTGACTCATTTTGTCATTAAGATTGGATGGAAATTACACTAGAACTGCTATTAAATGTTTAAGAAAATAGCGGAGGTAATGTTGTGTTCCAGGTGGAATGATTACTATGTGTATGCCCTCAAAATGTTTATGTACTGGATACTGAAACTGCTGGTGAGAGGAATCGTTATTTGTAACCACTGTTTTAGGGAGATTCAGATTTCCTTCTTCTTTTATCCTCATTTCAAGAGCAGTATCCAAAAACCAAACTAACCTTTTCCTTTATGCAATCCAACTTGATCTAACAAGGAATCTCTAATCTATGGTGAACTTCATTCAGTGAAGATTAGGTGGAGATCCTTTTGTCTAGATTGCCAGAGGCAAAAGGTAGTCCAGTATAGAGATAGTCTCTCTGTCCAAGAGTGACGTGATGTCACCCTCAGCCCTTCACTGAACTAAACTCACTTCTCTTCCTAAAGCCCATCTCTCATTAATTGTTCACTGGAATTGATTGCCACCCTCAGGAACACTACTTTTCCAAAGAGTATATAAGTTATGAGACCAGCACCATGATAGACTTTTATCTAAGAGAGATATGGATTTATGACCATCTTTTTACTAAAGTTCTGACATTATTAATAAAATAATTAGGTAAGCCAGAAATGAAGTCTCCCAATCCTTTTTAAATACCATACTGGAATGGGCCAATTATATATGCCTATTTCTAAAGCCATATATGTTCTCTACATAGGTGCCTTTGGTGATCCCAAGTATCAAGAAACCTTCTTTATTAAGTGGAAAGAAAGAACCAAAGTTATCCATAGCCATGAAAAATGTTCTAAATTTGTATTGATTAGAAACGCAAATTAATATAATTCTGAGGTACCACATCACATGTATCAGAAAAGACAAATGTTGGAGGGGATAAGTAAAAATAGATTAATTAATGAACTGGTAATAGAGTAGTGAATTAATGCAAACATTTTGGAGAACAATTTGGAAGAAAGCCAAAAGGTGTCTAAAGCTATGCATAACCTTTCACTCAGTAATATCACTGTTAGGTCTGTATAACAAAGTTACCAAAGAAAAAGGAAATGAATTTATAATAAAAAAAATGTAGCTAGTCTTTCTGAGGTGGCAAAAAATTGAAAACTGAGGGGATGCTCATCAATTGCAGAATGGCTATATAACTTGTGATATATGACTGTGATGTGGTATTATTATGCTGGAGAAAATGGAGATGGGGTGGTTTCAGAAAAATGTGTCAAGACAGACATGAACTGATGCAAAGCAAAATGAGAAGAACCAGGAGATCATTGTACACAGTAACGGAAATTTTGTAAAAATGCTTAACTGTGAAAGACTTGGCTACTCTGATAAGGGCAATGATTGAAGACAATTCCAAAGTATTTGTGATGAAAAAATGATATTCACTTCTAGAGATAGAAGTGCAAACTGAAGCATACTTTTCAGACTTTTTATTTCATTTTTTGATATATGACTAGTATAGAAATGTTTTTCCAATTTCACATGAACGATATTATATTATTTATCTTTTCAGTGATTGTGGGAGGAGGTACAAGGGAGGTAAAGAATAGGGAACTCAATTTAAAAAAAACTGCTAATAAATAAATAATCTGAAAAAGTAAAATAAAGACAAAGTTAAAATAAGTTAAAATAAAAGTTAATAATGGAGTGCAATAAAAGTTAGTAATGAAGTAAAAGCTAAAGGAAAAACAAAGCCTTTATATTAGCTTCCAGAAAAGCAAAAGATGTAAGGGACTTCCATTGGTCTACACATTCACCTAAAGATTATTGTTGCTCTTGTATCAGTTTAGTCATGTTCAGCTCTGGCTCCATTTGGGGTTTTCTGTGCAAAGATCCTGATGTGCTTTACCATTTCTTTCCTCAGTTCATTTTGCACATGAGAAACTGAGGCAAATAGGGTTGAATGAATTGGCCAGGGTCATACAGCTAGTAAGTGTCTGAGTCCAGATTCCAACTGTGGTCCTTCTGACTCCAGGATTGATTCTCTATCCTCTGCACCTCATAGGGGATTTCACAAAATAGGTTTGATGAGAAGCAAAGCAGTGATCACAATCTACCTCTCTATTGAATCCTAATACTTCAAGAGGGTAACAAATTACTTTCAGCCTTTTTTTAATTTAATGTATTTATTTTTAGTTTTAGACATTCATTTCCACAAGATTTTGAGTTCCAAATTTTATCTCCCTCTCTCCTCTCTGCCCACCCCAAGACAGTATTGATTTTGATTACCTTTTCCTCCAATCTATCTTCTCTTCTTTCACACCCCTCCCTTCCCTTATGCCCACCTTCTCTGTTTTCTTGTATGGCAAGATAGATTTTTATATCCCGTTGCGTGTGTATCTTAGTTCTCAGTTGCATACAACATCAATTTTTAAGATTCATTTTTAAAATTGCGAGTTATATTTTCTCTCCCTTACTCCCTCTTACCCCCCCCACCACCCCCGCCATTCCTACTGAGAAGCTAAGCAATTCAATATAGGTTATACATGTGCAGTTATGCAAAATAATTCCATAAAAGTCATGTTGTGAAAGACTATATATCCCTCCATCCTATGCTGTTCCCTATTTATTCTATTCGGTCTTTTGACCGTATCCCTTCTCAATAGTGTTTGTTCGAATTTCCTCCTCATCCTTTTTGCCCTCCCTTCTATCATCCACCCCAAGATACACTTATCCCTTTCTCCCCTTCTTTCCTGTAGTGTAAGATAAATTTTCATAGCAAATAGAGTGTGCATGTTATTCCCTCCTTAAGCCAAATGTGATGAGAGAAAGTAAGGTTCACTCTTTTCCTCTCACCTTCCATCTCTTCCCCTGCATCAAAAAAGCTTTTTCTTGCCTCTTTTATGTGATATAATTTGCCCAATTTTTTTTCTCCCTTTCTCTTCCCAATATATTCCTCTCTCATCCTTTAATTTTATTTTTTTAGACATCATCCCTTTCTATTCAACTCACTCTGTGACCTCTATCTATATGTATATAATCCCGCCAACTACCCTCATACTGACAAACATCTCAATAGTTACAAATATTATCTTTCCATGCAGGAATGCAGATAGTTCAACTTTAGTAAGTCCCTTATGATTTCTCTTTCCTCTTTACTTTTTCATGGTTCCCTTGATTCCTGTGTTTGAAAGTCAAATTTTCTATTCAGCTCTTTTTTTTCATCAAGAATGCTTGAAAGTCCTCTATTTAATTGAATGATCTTTTCCTCCTGAAGTATTATACTCAGTTTTGTTGGGTTTATGATTCTTGATTTTAATCCTAGCTCCTTTGCCTTTTGGAATATCATATTCCAAATCCTGTGATCCCTTAGGGTAGAAGTTGCTACATTTTGTGTTATCCTGATTGTATTTCCATAATACTCAAATTGTTTCTTTCTGACTGATGGGAGTATTTTCTCCTTGACCTGGGAGCACAGGAATTTTGGTATAATATTCCTAGGAGTTTTCCTTTTGGGATCTCTTTCAGGAGGCAATCAGTGAATTATTTCTATATTTATTTTATGCTCTAGTTCTAAAATATCAAGGCTGTTTTCCTTGATATTCTCTTTAAAGATGATATCTATTTTCTTTTTTTGATCATGGTTTTCAGGTAGTCTGATAATTTTTAAATTGTCTCTCCTGGATCTACTTTCCAGGTCAGTTCTTTTTCCAACCATATATTTCAAATTTCCTGCTATTGTTTTATTCCTTTGTTTTTGTTTTGTAATTTCCTGATTTTTCATATTCATTGACTTCCTTCTTTTACATTCTAATCTTTAAGGAATTGTTTTCTTCAGTGAGCTTTGGTCCTTCTTTTTCCTTCAGGTCAATTCTGCTTTTTAATATATTCTTCTCCTCATTGACTTTTTGCTTCTGTTTGGTCATTTGGGTAAGTCTATTTTTTAAAATGTTATTTTTCTTCAACATTTTTTTGGATCTCCTTTAGCAAGCAGTTGACTCATTTTTCATGACTTTCTCTCATCACTCTCATTTCTCTTCCCCATTTTTACCCTGCTTCTCTTACTTGATTTTCAAAACCCTTTTTGAGCTCTTCCATGACTAAGTCCAATCCACATGTCTCATGGAGGCTTTGGATGAAAGAATTTTGACTTTATTGTCTTCTGTTTTCACATTTTGGTCTACCTTGTCACTTAAGTAAGATTCTATAGTCTGATTCTTTTTTTTGGATTTTGCTAATTTCTTCAGGCCTTTACTTGACTTTTGAGCTCCTTGACAAGGTAGTTCTGTGCTTCCAGTGAGGGTAAGGGTGTAATGTCATCTGCTTGATCCCCTCACAGTCTGTTGGCCTAGAGTTCCAGAAAGAGTGGCTGCAGTTGCCCCTGCTGCTGTTGTTACTGCTGCAGGTTCCTTCCTCTCATCCACCATCTGCCACCCTGGGGTTGGCGCAAACCACTCTACTCTCTCACAGAGGTCCCACAGGGTTTTTCCACCGACCTTCCATTGTCTCGATAAGAGTAGCTAAGTCGTTCAAAGTGGATCATCTTTATAATATTCTGTTACTGTGCACAATGTTCTCCTGGCTCTACTCATTTGCCTTTGCATGACATCATAGTATTCTGATTTTCTGAAACCATTCCATTCACCATTTCTCCTGCAGAATAGTTACCTATCACAATCATATACTTGGTCAGTCACTCTTAATTCAAGGGTGAATCATCAACTTCCAATTGTTTGCCACCACAAAAAGAACATAATGTGTGTGTGTCCACATATATATATGTATATATATGTATATTTATATATGTATGTATATGTGCATATACACACAATGTATAAATATATATATACATACATATATACATAAATGTATTTATATGTTTGTGTATGTATATATATATAATTGTTCTATGTGTAGTTTCTGTCAAAATGCATTCTTTTCATCTTGTGAGTTCTTACTCTAAATACTTAGATCTTTGATTTATCATACTCTGCAGTTACACTGCTTTTTTCTACTCTGTGTTGCATACTTAATCTATTTCACTGATTTATTGTTGTTGTCTTAATACTATATTGTTTTAATGATTAACACTTTGGGATAAAGCTTGAAATTTGAAAGTCATAGGTCACCCTCCTTTGCATTTTTTCATTTAATTGCTTGATAATCTGTCTTGACCTTTTGTTCTTCCCGATGAATATTGTTATGATTGTTTCTAGTTCTATAAAATATCTTTTGCTATTTGTTTGCAATGTACTGAATAAGTAAATTAACTAAGGTAGAATTGTTACTTTTATTTTGTTGTCTTGGCTTAACTATGAGTAAATATTTCTCCATTTATTTAGGTATGTGAATTTTGTGGAAAGTGTTAAATAAGAAATTTCACTGGATAGGAGGAATCCCAAGTATTTTATGGTGTCTGCTGTCATTTTAAATGGAATTTCTTTTTCTTTCTCTTCCTTCTGAGTTTGGTTGGCAATATACAGAAATATTAATGATTTATGTGAGTTTATTTTCTGTCCTGGAATTTTGCTGAATTGTTAATTGTTTCAACTAGTCTTTTAAGCGATTTTCTAGGGTTATCTAAGTATACCATCATATCATCCGCAAAAAGTTATAGCTTTATTTTTTCATTGCCTATTTTTAAACCTTAAATTTTTTTCTTGTCTCTACTTCTGGTCTCATTGGAAAAGCATCAAGCTCATCACCATAACAGATAATGCTTGCTCTTAGGTTTAGATAGATAGTATTCCTCATTTTAAAAAAAAAAAAAAAGGTTTCATTCATTTCTATGCTGCTAGTAATTTCCTATGATTTTTGTTATTATTGTTATTGATATTGTCAATCATGATGATAGTTGCTTTAATATTAAACCAGCCCTGCATTCCTCAGCAGCACACAGGTCATACTGGAGAAAACTGCTGTGAATATAATGTATGTGGCAAGATCTTCCAAATGAGAATGCAACTTACTGAACATCAGACAATCAAAATGTAGAAAATTCATATATATGTAATGGATGAGGGAAGAATTTCAATCAGAGATCAGGACTTACTCAATATCAGATAATTCATACTGGAGAAAGGTATTACAAATTTGATATATGTAAAAAGGCCTTCCAGTGTAGGAAAGGACTTATCCTACATCAAATAATTCATAATGGAGAAAAATATTTTAAATATAATGAAGGTGGGAAAGTTTTCTGCTGGAGTAGAGCACTTACAATTTATCAGAGAAAAAAACTTATAAATGTGGAAAAGTCTTAGGTTAAAGATGAAGACTTACACAACATCAGATATTTGAAACAGAAGAGAAACCTTATGAACATAGTGAATGTGGGAAGATATTTCAATAGAGAGTTATTAAAGTTTGTTTCTTTTATGGTACATGAGAAAATGTTCTAAATCATCACTGATTAGTGAAATGTAATTTGAAACAATCTGAGGTACTACCCCACATCTATTAGATTGGCTAATAAGATAGAAAATGAAAATGACAAGTGTTGGAAGGAACGTGGGAAAGTGTAGTGTTTGTGGAATCGTGAAATAATTCAACCATTATTTAGAGCAATTGTATATTATGCACAAAGGACTATAAAACCAGGCATATCCTTTTACCTAACCAGACCACTAATAGGTCTAAATCAGAAAAGATATTGAAAAACAAAGTCAAAGAAAAATGACCTATATGCATAAAAATATTGATAAGAGATCTTTTCTTTTGTCATGGGGTTGGAATTTGAGGGACTGCTCATTAACTGGGGAATGACTGAACAAATTGTGGTCTATAATTGTGATGGAATACTATTGTACAACAAGAAATTATGAGATCTGAGAAAAACCTGGAAAGACTTCTTGAAATGATTTGAAGTGAAAAGAGTAGAACCAAGAGGAAATTATACATAGCAACAATAATATTTTAAAGTGATCATCTCTGAATGACATCTATTCTCAGCAATACAATGATCCAAAACAATTCTGAAGGATTTATGATGAATAATGCTATACATACCCAAGGAAAACTGATGGGGGTTTCAGTACATTTTGAAAGAAGCATTTTATTTTTACTTCCTTTATTTTTCTTGTTTTTTTCCTTATTTTTCTCTGTGTTTTCTTTTACAATATCAGTAATATGGAAGTATATTTTGCATGACCACACATATATAGCCTATATCTAACTGCTTACCTTCTGAATGAGGAGGGTAAAAAGGGAGGGAGAGAATTTGGAACTCAATATTTAAAATGAATGCTGGAATTTTTTCTAATAATAATGGAGCAAGTAAAACCCCTAATAGAAACAAAAAGAGTAATGACTAGAACAAGATGATTTGGGAAAGGTATGGGGTACAATTCCTTAAAGCTTACATTAGAGCAAGTGACCCTTATGACTCTGACGTTGATTCCACTCCTGTAATGCTTCTCACCTTCCACACTCTGAGACCATACCCCTAAATGGATACCTTCCATCCAATCCAAACCCTGTAGCTCTCATTTATGTGTTGTCTTCTCCCATTGGAATGTAAGCTTCATGAGGGCAGGGAATAGTCCTTTTTTTTTTTTTTTGCATTCCCAATGCTCAGCCCACTACCTTGTATATAGTAAATATTGAATAAATGTCTGTTGCCTTGCTACTGTTCAGCTGGACAATACCACAACTATCCCGGTGAATAAATAGCTGAATGTATTGCAAAGTACTTGCCAGTTAACGCATTTGATTCCCACAATAGCAAAATGGAAAAATGAGATGAAAACAATGAAAAAATTGTGCTTCATGATGAAGAGATTATCTGTAAACGAGAAAGTTCCTGCCTTACCAACCTTGCCAGGGCTGCCTTCATGTCCTTGTTTCTCAAACTGTAGATGGCAGGGTTTAAGGTTGAGGGCACCACAACATAGAAGACAGACACCAACAGGTCAAGTACAGAAGGAGTCTCAGAGGTGGGTTTTAGATGAGCCACAAAAGCAGTTGTGAAAAATACAGAGGTCACAATGAGGTGCGGCAGGCATGTAAAGAATGCCTTGGACCTGCCTTCTGCAGATGGCATCCTTAGAACAGCGGCAAAAATGTATATATAGGAGATAACAATGTAGAAAAAACAACCAAGCCCCAAAATTGTAGTTGTAACAATGGTTCCAATTTCAGCCAAATTTGGCTGTGAACAGGAGAGTCTGAGCAAATGAGGGATTTCACAGAAGAACTGGTCAAGCACATTACTTTTACAGAAGGGTACAGAGAATGTGTTGACTGTGTGCATGATTCCTGAGAGATTCCCACCGATCCAAGAAGCTACTGCCATCTGAATGCAGGACACTCTATTCATGAGGGTCTCATAGTACAGGGGGAGGCAAATGGCTGCATATCGATCATAGGACATCACTGTCAGCAGAATCAGCTCGGTATATCCAAACAAAAAAATACAATAAGTCTGGGTAGCACATTCAGGGATGGAAATGGAATTCCTGTGGGTCAGGGAGATGAGGATGGACTTAGGTACTGTGATGGAAATGTAACAGAGATCTATGAAAGACAAATGTCTCAAGAAGAAGTACATGGGAGTGTGAAGGCGATGGTCGACGATAGTGACAAGGAAAATGAGCAGATTCCCCAACAGAGCTGCCAGATAAATTAGGGAGAAAAGTACAGCATGTAAGATCTGTAGCTCCCAGACATCTGAGAAACTCATGAGAAGGAAGTTGGTGATGACTGTGTGATTGATCATTGACTTCACACAAGCAAAAATAGGAAAGGATCAGAAAGAAATTGGGCCATAAGTATGTTCATTATGGGAATCATGGAATTTCTTTTTAAGCCCAAAGTCCTGAAAGGCAGAAGAGTCTCCTGGTCATCCTTGATGATCTTTTCAAATCTTTTGAGCTTCAGCTTGGATGCAGGAGTCAATCATCCTGTGAATCAATCCCTAGCTGAAAATATGTACTGCAGAGTAGAAGACAGTGTTGGAATGGCCTTGTCTCATTCCTCTCAGCCCACTTCAGCCTCATTTCAGATGCCCTGTGCAAAACAGAGGAATATACAAAGTGTAGAATCCCTGCAGAGAGTAATTCAAAGAATCTGTTAGGTCAAATCTTTAACTGGAAAAGGAAGGAGAATGGAAAGCAGGGATGTTGTAAACCAGAACACAGAGGCCATTTCTACAGAATCTTAGAATTCACAAAGAGAGGGACAGTGAGTGTGAAGAGCAAAATATTCTATTTTAATAAGAGTCCATCTCCTCACCATCTTATTCAGCTACAAACAGCCCAATACTGTACAGGAAAGGAAAGAAAAAAATTGGTGGGGAAATCAACTAGAAATCAACTCTCATGAATTTAAAATCATTTTGTACATGAGCACAGACATTTAAATAGCATTTTAAAATTCAAAAAGCAAAGTAAATCTATAAGGAAGTATTAACAGAACAGAATAAGCATTTATATCATGCCTACTACATGCCAAGCATTCTACAAAGTGCTTTTCTCTTTCTCTTTTCCTTCCTTCCTTCCTTCCTTCCTTCCTTCCTTCCTTCCTTCCTTCCTTCCTTCCTTCCTTCCTTCTTTCATTTTTCTTTCTTTCTTTCTTTCTTTCTTTCTTTCTTTCTTTCTTTCTTTCTTTCTTTCTTTCTTTCTTTCTTTCTTTCTTTCTTTCTTTCTTTCTTTCTTTCTTTCTTTCTTCCTTTCTTTCTTTCCTTCCTGTCTTCCTCAATCACCCTACCCCCTTTCTCTCTCTGTCCCTATCTCTGTCTCTCCTCTGTCTTTTTCAAATTTTATTTGTTGAATACAAGAAATCTGAGATTTAAGAGATTTACTCATTATTTTACTATTGACAATGCTGAGGCAAATCTCTCTCTCTCTCTGTATATATATATGTATATGTATATATACACATATACATATATATATACACACACATATATGTATATATATGTATATATACATATACATACATATCTATCTATGTATATATACGTAGATATATACATGTGTATATACATATATAAGACAGTACCTGGTCTCAAGGTACTCATTTCTTCTTGAGTAACAAGGAGAGAGATCATACATAGAACAAGGAGTTCTACTGCAGCCTAGAAGAAAAATTCTGAAAATTCTAAGAGTGCAACAATGAAACTAACTGCAGGATTCAGAAGTCTTAGGGTTCATTAGTGGGTCAGATACTGGTGCTTTCAGAGGTTGGAGGAACAAAAACATTTCATGACTCACTCATCCCCCATTTCACTGGAAGAATTATATTTGATTATTCCCAGAACATGAAAGCAATAGAGCAATCATACCAGCCTTCCTGACTGGCCAGTTTACTGAGGTCTGGGCAACTCATTGGTTTGTGGGAAGTCCATTTCTTATGGCATCTCATTTTATCCCCCAAACTGCAATCAGGAACACAGGGACATGGGCAGTAGGGACACTATGAAGATGTGAAAAGTGGCACTCATCACAATTAAATGAACTACCCATAATTACATAGCTAAAAAATGTAGGAGGAAGAATTTGAACTTATTTATTTTTGTTATCTAAGGCCAATACTCACAGAAAAAATGGGATTTCATATTTGAAAAGGACACCTGAAGATATTCAATCCAAACCACACAAGTCACCTAGTCTCTATTTGAACAATTCTACTGAGAGGAAATCTGCCAACAACCTGGAGCAGCCCATTTCACCTTGCTGCAGCTTTATTTTTTAGGAAAAAAAATTTTTTTGTGGTACAAAGTGTCACTTTTTATTACCCCCACTGATTCTAGTTTTCCTCTGTGAAAGCAAAAAGTACAAGTCAAATCCTTCCAAATATCTACCTTTCAAAATCCCAAGTACAGTTCACATCTCCTCACATAATACTTCTCCAAGCTGTACAATTCTAGTTCCTTCAACTAATCTTCTTACGGTGTGGGTTCAGAGTCCTTTATCATCTTTATTTCACTCCTTCATAAATTCTCCAACTAATTAATCTCTTTCTAAACTTGAGTACCCCACAATGGACATGAAGATCCAGGAGTCTTCTAAACAAGTTGAATGATATCATGGAAAAAGGAACCTAGAAGCCAAGTCACAGTGACTAGTGTTTCCTGTTCTAGAAGATTGGCATAGTCTCTATATGGGAGACCATTAAAACTGTCCTCAAGCATGTTAAGCACCATCATTGATTATACTGAGAGTAGAGCTCAGAGAATTTTTATGTTTTAAACAGTTATCCAATATAGCAGTCCAGGACCTACTGAATAAAAGCCCTCCCTAAAGCAGTTATATTAGTGGTTAGATGATGGAAAGAACAATTCTAATTCTGGAATTAATGGAACAGTCCCTTCAAACTTTAAGTGATACTTATGTAATGATTACATTACATTTCTGTTTATGTGATTCTAATCCTTTAAATCATTTATATTTAAGTTGACCCATTAAGCTAAACTTGCACCAGTTTCACGGTGGACAAAAACAAACAAACAAAAAAAACCCCTTCTCTTCCTTATTGTAATAGGAGTGACTCAGTTTACATTCAGTTTCTCTTACCTGATAGAATAATTATAGGTACACAATAGTTCATCAGTTATATGAAAGAAAAGAGGGGGCCAAGAAACGATTTTATATCTAACTTATCAGTCAAAGGTGAGAATGTTTAAGAAATGCTTGTCAAATGATTCTCTTATTATTTGAGCAAGGAAACTAAAAGCTCTAATACATTAGTTACCAAAATGCTTTTGTACTGATGCTATCTTATAAAAAATGCCAAGATGAGATGAAAAATGAGGAAGAGTTTCAGAGAAGTGGAGAAAATAGTTTTGATGAGATCATCAGGGAAGAAACATACGTGTCACAGAACATTGACTTCACTTTAATCAGTCTGAATGAGTCATGGAGGGATGTGTTTAACATTTAAGGGAATGATGGCCTCTCCGTGACTTCCTCACAGAGAAATAAATATTGCTATTGTACTAAAATTCACTGCCAGAAATCTCAATCCAAAAAGAGACACATGTTACATATTTAGACCACTAGAAGACAGAACACAGTGGACTAACAGAAAACAAAATTTTATCAAGCAACTCAGAGGCTAGAAAATCTATCAGCTAATAAAACAGCTCTGGAATGTAGCCTGGGACCTGCAAGGATAATCGATCACAACCACTTGCTACCCAAGGGGAACCAATGAAAGTAACATGAAAGGATGAACAATAATCATGTAGAGAGTATTCAGAGCAGGCTCATGGGAAGCAAGATTGAAAGAGTTAGGTTTATTCTGGAGTGGGACAGAGACATATTCAGAGAAGAGGATGTTAACTATTTTGAAATACTTGCACAATTATGTTATACTGGAAAGATTGGTTTTTTTCCTCTTTGCTCTTACTGGAACAATCAGGGACAATAGGTAGGAGTTAGAAAGAGGCAGGTTTAGGTGTTGTCAAAGAAAAAAAAAGCACCCTATCCACTGCAACAACAACAACAAATCTGTACTATTCAAATGGATCCATGCACAGATATAATGGGCTTGCTCTGGTGATCAGTG
Organism: Notamacropus eugenii; assembly: GCF_028372415.1. NCBI lineage: Eukaryota > Metazoa > Chordata > Mammalia > Diprotodontia > Macropodidae > Notamacropus > Notamacropus eugenii. Next base: position 15,715,628 of record NC_092876.1, on the reverse strand, counting down.
ATTCTCCCTTAATAGAAGTTTTCAAGAAAAGGTAGGCTAGACCCCTAGCTACTAGCGATATTGTGAAAAGGAATTCTTGGACTAAATATCCCCCAAGACATAAAGTCATAATGCAGCTCTGATTTTCCCGAACTCTGAAACATTTAGATAGGGTGGCCTACAGATTCATTTTGTGAACCTTCCCTTCAGCCCCATCAACATCCAGACACCTCTCCCTTATGTGTCCACACCTTTATAATTCCTTTTTTCCTTGTTACACAAAGAAACCCAATTTGCTGAACAAATTAAAGTGTGTATTTTAGCCACATACTGTTTTAACACTCTCAAAATTTCCATTTTGTGGGAAGGTATCTGAAGAACTCATAATCCCATATAGTGAGAGTGGGAAGGAAATGTAGCAGTCATCCTGGTCCACACATGCACCAAAGAAATTCCTACCACAATATACAGCACAAGTGGCTGTCCAGCCTTTGCTTAGAGGTCTCCATGAAAGGGATGCTGAACACCTCTAGAACCACTCTCCTTTACTTTGTGGGGCTTGGATTACAAGGAATTTCTCGACATTGGTCTATTTACAATGTCCCTCATTCCTCTTGGTTCTGTCCTCTGGCAACAAAGGGAACAAGTCTGATCTTTCATACATGCAGCAGACCTTCAAATATTTCAATATAGTTTTCATTTCCTGTCACCCTCTCATGCCTGAGTCCAACTCTCCTCTTCTCGAGGATTAATATCACCTGCTCCTTTAAAGGAGCAATGATGAAGCCAAAGATTCTTACACAAGGCCCACGGACCTTCAAAGGAATGGCTGAATAAATTTCTTCGGGTCTGTCAACTTTGATGGGAAAAAAGTACTTTTACTTTCATTAGCTTCTAAATGAAATTTAATATCTCCTTCAATAATTTTTAAACATTACTGCAAGGAGGGGTCAAAAGTTTTCCCCAGATTGCTGAGGTGGACAAAGACACAAAAAAAGTCAAGTACATGGATTAAAATAAAAAAAGAAAATAGATTTAATAATTACACAATTCATTCCATTGCAGGAATTGAAGGAGTTCTTTTATGGATTATTTTCCCCGAATCAAGTCTCATTTTGATTTTTTTCTGCCAAGTTGAGACCACTGAATTGAGTGCATTTAGGTACAATGGGTAAGAGTGCTAGGCATTGAATCACGATGACTTGAGTTCAAATTATAACATAGACATACAGTATGTATGTGTGTGGAGGGGTTGTGAGCATGAGTGTTGTGTGATCCTTGGTAAGTCACTAAACCCCTCTCAGTCTCACTGTCTTTATTTATAAAATGCAAATAATATTAGTACCTATCTCCCAGTGTTGTTGTGAAGATTAAATGACCTATTGTTTGTGCTGTGTTCTGAAACCCTAAAGTGCTATAGAAATGCTACCTTTTATTAACTGTTTATTATTGCAATTATAATTATTTTACCAAAATGGTCATTCAGAGGACTTAGAGTCATGGATACTTCACTCAGGGCTGAGTTTAAGCATGCCCCAGCATCATCATTACTAAACATTGCTTTTCATAATTTTGTGCTAAAAAGGTCAGATGACAGAGGCAGTGCTGCTTAACAGATGAATCACTGGCTTTGGAGGAAGGAAGACTCAAATTTCAAAATTTCCTCAGATACTCACTAGCTGTCTGATGTAGGGAAAGGCACATAATCTTTATGAGCCTCCATTTCTCCAATCATTCTCTGAAAATAATAATACCAGAAATGACTACACAAGTGAGATAATGCATGAAAAGTATTTTTTTTTAAATCTTAAATATAGTAGACCATAAACTCTTTGAGAATGCTTGAGTGGTCAAAGTGGTTAACTGATCTCAAAATAATTGCAAAATCCTGAGGAAGATTGTTTCACAACATTCATAATAAGAAGAATGCAAATTGAAATTCTTTTTAGGTTCACCACCTACACAGGAAAATGGCAAAGATGACAAAATATGGGAATACTTCATTTCAGAGAGGTTGATGAAGCATTCCTGACTTTTGGGAAAACAATTTGCAATTAAGAAAAGAAAATGAGGGGGCAAAGACAAGTTGGCAGAGTAACAGCATAGATTTGCTAGTCCTCTCCCACAAAAACCTACCATGTTCCTGAGAAAAATGACTTTAAACAAAATCTGGAGCTACAGAACTCAGAAAATGATGGAGTGAAGCAAATCTCTAGCCCAAAACAGCTTGAACGCTCACTGAGAAATGTGGGTAATGCCACAATGGGAGTAGAGTGCAGTCCAGCATAGGTCCTGTGAGCACAGACATTACCTGAGCCAGTCTTGGGGTGACTGTATCTTAAGCACCTGTGACAGTTCCCAGATGTCATGACCCCAAAATATGGACAAATTAGAAAATTAGTGAATAAAAACCTGTAGAACCTGGGTGAGAGAGTAGAGTGGTCTGGCCCCAGTCTTAGGGCCGTGTAAGGAGTGGAAGAGTCCCTGGAGAAGGAGCCAATAGCAGAAGCACCAGGGTCTTCCCTTAGGGCAGCAGCATCTACTGTTTCTAGATTTCTAGGCCCACATATTGTGCAGGGATCAAGCAGTGTACAGTACAACCCCCTCTACTCCCAACTCAACTGGAAGCAGAAAACTACCTTGAAAAAGAAATTAAAAGTGAGCTAAATAGCTGAGAAAATGTGCAAAATCCAGAAAGAATCAGATTACAGAATCTTTCTTTGTTGACAAGGAAGATCAAAGTATACAAAAAGAAGATAACAAAGTCAAAATTCCTACATCCAAAGACTCCAAGAAAAAGTGTTAATTGGTCTCAGGACTCAGAAAAGCTCAAAAAGGATTTTGAAAATCAAATAAGAGAAGAAGAATTACAATGGGGAAGAGAAATGATAGTGATGTAAGAAAATCATGGAAAAGGAGTCATCTACTTGCTAAAGGAGACTCCCAAAAATGCTGAAGAAAATACCAAGTTAAAAAATAGACTAACCCAAATGGCATAAAAAATCCAAGAAACCAACGAGGAGAAGATGCCCTAAATGCCCTAAAAAGCATAACTGGACAGATGGAAAAGGAGTTCCAAAAGCTCATTGAGGAAAATAATTCCTTAAATATTACAATAGAAGAGATGGAAGCTAATGACTTAATGACAAATCAATAAGTTAAATAACAAAGCCAAAAGAATGAAAAGAAATAGCAGACAATTAGAAATATTTTATTGGAAAAACAGCTGACATAGAAAATAGATCCAGGAGAGAAAATTTAAAAAATGATCCCATAGTCTAGAAGCCATGATCAAAAACACACAATCCTAGAAATCATATTTCAAGAAATTATCAAGAATACCTGCCCTGATGCTGTAGAAGCACAGGGTAAAATAAATATTGAAAGAATGCACCAATCACCTCCTGAAAGAGATCCCAAAAGGAAAACTCCTAGTAATATTTTAGTCAAATTCCAAAGTTTCTAGGTCAAGGAGAAAATATTTCAGGCAGCCAGAGAGAAACACTTCAAGTATTGTGAAAATACAATCTGGATAACACAAGTTTTAGCAGCTTGTACATTAAGCGATTACAGGGCTTGGAATATCATATATCACATGTCAAAAGAGCTAGAACTAAAACCAAGAATAACCAACCCAGTAAAATTGAGCATAATATTTCAGGGGCAAAAGATGTTGCTGTTGCTGTTGTTGTTTTGTTTGTCCTTCATTCTCAAAGAGGACCATGGCATCAAAATGATGGCATGATTTGCAGTTGACTTTGATTTGAGTGAAGGAGGAATGTGTCAGGTCACCAACCTCAATCATTTCTGCTGAGCATTCTGGGTCCAGTGTCCTGATATTCATCAGGATGACTGGAAATGGCCCAGGATTCAGCGTGAGACCCTGGTTCTTTCAGGCTAAGGTCTTATCACATTTTCACTTTGAGTGAGATACACCCATTCAATGCATAGATTTTTTTAAGTTACTCACGGGATGATCCTTCTAATAAAAAAAAGTCAAACTGGGTGGTGAAGTTCCTCAGGGTTCTGTGGTAAAAGAGAAATAATTACTTTTTAGTTATTACATTCACTGTGCTGCGAGGGTGGTTACTTGTTGTCCCATTTATGAGCTCCAGAATGAATTGGGATTAAGGCTCGATCTTTGAGCAAGAAATGTAGCCATTAAACCCGAAGGAAAAAAAAGGCAGTTTTTGGCCGTAGAATGTACCTTTCCCTGACTAGAACACCAGAAGACAGGAGAGGAGAGGAGAAGAGGGGAGAGGAGAAGAGCTGCTACTCACTCATAGGTTATGTTTGTCCTTAGTTCTCGAAGAAGATCATGACGTTAAGATGATGACATGACTTGAAGTTGACTTTGATTTGAGTGAGGGAAGGCTGTACAGGTCACCAACCTCACTCACTTCTCCTGAGCCATCTTTGTCCAATGGTCTGATATTCATCATGACAACTTCAGATGGACCATGATGAAATGTGAGACCCTGACCCTTTTATCCTAAGGTCTTATCACCATTTTCACTTTGAGTGAGATATACTCATTCAATGAGTAGGATTCTTTAAGTTACCCAAGGGAAGGCCCTTTAATAAAACAAAAATCAAACTGGGTGAGGAAAACGTGCAGGATTTTTCAGTAAAAGAGAAACAATTACTATTTTGTTATTAAATATGATATTACAGAAGTCAAAGGAGCTAAGATTAAAACCAAGAATCACCTATGATTAAAACTGAGTGTACTTCAGGGGAAAAAATGGTCATTTAATGAAATAGAGGACTTTCAAGTATTATTGATAAAAAAAGTTTATAGCTGAATACATACTTTAACTTTCATACACAAGTTTCAAGAGAAACTTCAAAAGGTAAACAGGAAAGAAAAATCATAAAGGATTTACTAAAGTTGAACTGTTAACATTCCTACATAGAAAGATAATATTTGTAACTCTTTAGACTTTGCAGAGTATTAGGACAGTTATAGAGATTGTATACATGTAGACAGAGGGAACAAAATGAATTGAATAGGTGGGGGTGATATCTAAAAATATAATTAAGGTATGAGAGAAAAATATATTGGGAGAGAAAGGGGATAAATAGAATGGGACAAATTATCTTACATAAAAGAATCAAGAAAAAATCTTTTACAATGAAGGGGAAGAGAGGGGAGATAAGAGGGAAAGAATGAACTTTATACTCTTATCTTATTTGTTGTAAGGAGGGAATAAAAATTTAGTATGAAAAATCTATCTTACACTACAGGAAAATAGGGGATAAAGGGACAGGTAGGGATTGGAAAGATGAGAGAAGGGAGGGGAAATGGAAAGTGGGGATACTTAGAAGTAAACATTTTTGAGGAGGGATAGGATCAAAAGAGAGACTGAATAAATGAGGGGCAGGATATGATGGAGGAAAATATGGTCTTTCACAATATGACTGTTATGTAAGAGTTTTGCATAGCTACGCATGTATAACCTATATCAAATTGCTTGCCTTCTCAGTGTAGATGAGGGAGAAGGGAGGAAGGGAAGGTAGTTGTAACTGAAAATTTTAAAAATGAATGTTTAAAGTTGTTTTTACATGCAACTGGAAAATAAGATACACAGGCAATAGGGTATAGAGATCTATCTTGCCTTAAAAGAAAATAGAGGGGATGAGGATAAGAGAAGGAAAGGGATGTGATAGAAGGGAGAACAGATTGAAGAAAGTGGTAACCAAAATGTATGCTGTCCTGGGGTGGGTGAACGGGAGAGATGGGGAGAAAATATGGAACTCAAAATTTTGTGGAAGAAGCTGTTGAAAATCAAAATAAATAAATAAATTTAAAGAAAATGACTGGAATGTCCATCCTCTCTGAACCAGAACTCTTGATGCTAGGTACAGATACCAAAGGAGGTCAGTAACAAGCAGAAAGATTCCATCAACAAGAAAATATTGTGTTTTTTTGTTGTTGCAGCAAATCCATAAAACAAAAATAGATGTATATCAGTGGTGGGAATGTTTAAATAGATGTTGGTACTTGAATGGATTGGACCAGTTAATGTTGTAAGAAATGGTGATTACCAGAGAGGGAAAGACTCACATGAAACGACACAGAGTGATATAAACACAGTCAAGAAAAAGACAGAGTATGCAAGCTCAAAAACTACCTCTGGAAAAAAAATGTACTCATGACAAACTTGAAAGTTTAATCTGTGTTATTACGAATTTCTCCAATTCTTTTAAAATTTACACTCGATTTGTCAATGATCGTTTATTACAAAATTTGAACCAATCCCTGGTTTGTAGTTTTAGCTGAGTTCTGATGTGGTGATGCTCACAATGAAAATTCTACAACTGACTCCCAAGTGCCATTTTAAGTGGAACCACAAAGCACATTTCTGGAAAACTATATGCATAATGATTCATTACAATCAGGCAAATGGAAAGAATGGTAACAACAAATAGGGATGCTAGAACTGGAAGAATGAAGTTTGGGAATAGAGAAAATAGGAGAAAATCCACCTTCTACTTTTGGCAGAGGTGAGACTGATAAAAGTGGACCACTGACTGCATTGCTAGGATACACTGAAATTTGGTTTGTTTTGCTAACTGGTCTCTCAGACTTTCCACTGGCCACCTTTTTCCTTCCTTCTTCATTCTTTGTTTTCAGACATTTCTCTCCAGGTAGGGGACAGAGAAGGGCTATATTTACATGTGGCTCTATTTAGATATGTTCAAAAGAAAAAAAAGCAATAAAATGTAAAAAACATCACTTGAGAAGTTTATTTTTATTATACAAATTAATAACGCTAAATCTATCACATTGTAGGCATATTATGAACATTTTACTCACTCTTGTGGAAAACATAGTGAAATGAGGAGAGTCTAATGGGTTTGGAGTCAGAGTAATTGGGTCAGCACTCACCTCCGATGTTTACTACCTGTATGACCTCATTTTGCCTCTCTGGGTCTAGTTTCATTATTAGCAGCATGAAGAAAATGAACTCATTGGCCTCTAAGTTTTCTTCCAGGTCTAGATTGTGTATTCTATTTTAAGTCTAAGAGGACTGATTGAACCAGTCAACCAATGCTCCAACTCTTTTAGCAAAGCTTGTTGAGCTGAGGTAGGGTAGGGTGATTGATCCATTCTAGTGTCTTTTTCCTGTTTGTAATTCTTCAGACCCTCATTGGTAAAATATAAAAGCCAGGTCTGATGGCCCCTTTTATTTAAGTACTGCATAATATGATTTTCACGTGGTATTGGTTTAATGAATGTGATATCCAGAATGTTTACACTATGAAATCAGGATTTCACTCCTTTCTGAAGTGTCACAATTGACATTTTCAGTTAGAAATATTGGAATTGTATTGGGCATTAGTAAATATAATATCATTTTTGGTTTTGATTCTTTTAAGTTCTACCCATATAAATATACCATGACCTTCAAGTGGGTAGTTTTAGGAAGTCAAGATGAGGAATACCTCCACTAATGCAAATCTGCAAATGTTCTGGACCTTAGAGTTTTTGAGAGTTGCCTGAGGTTCTGAGAGATTAAATAATCTGCTGAGGGTTTACCAGTCAGTATGTCAGGGATTTGAACCTTGGCCATCCAGACTCCAAAACTTAGTCTCTGTCTCCTACATCATGTTGTTCTATTTTATGATCTATTAAACTCTTTGCATTTGCTCATCCTATGCCCTTCAGTATTGATACAAAACACATCATGAAAAAAAAATTGTCATTATGCTCTATTTTCCCTAGTCTATTTGCTAGTGACAAAAAAGAATAAATACTGAAAATTATGAGAATTAGCTCAGATGCCTTAATAAACTGGCAGACTAATCTTACTGTGGTGCCTTGAGTGAACATAGCTATCATTTCTTCTCACCTGATAAGTCCAGAAAATAATTTGTAGTGAAGAATCTGTGGGATATCATGCAGAGAAGTCACTGGAAACTTCTGAGATAGGTAAATAAGCATTCTGCCTTGTCCGTAAGAGAAATGCTTTAAAGATTTGGGAATTAACCTTTATCTGATACTAGACCTTAATCATCTTTAATCTTAAGAGATTAAAAATGTCTTTTCTTTGTGCCTGGAATCTTTTCATGTTTCTGTATGGCAACAAATTGCTCAGGAACAGATTTCTCAAAGTGGAAGAAAGAGCCTTATGGGACCCAGGTATCTGATAAACCTCAATAGCCTGTACTTCTTGCCTTTGTGATCATATCATCTTGGCCATGATGTGGGACTGGGAAAGGTAATTACTGTCTCACTTTGCTCCTGGGACTCCACAGCATGATAAAAAAAAATGGTCCCAGTATACCTTGGCCACTTCTCAATGATACAGGTGACAGAAGTGATTATCAAAGTAATTTTGAAGAAACACAGCTCCTGAAAAGGAGAATATAAGCTCAACTTAAACCTATTTTTTTATTTGGACCCTGGCGTGATTCATTTTGCCACAAGACTAGTATGGAAATTATGTTAAGACTTCTATGAATGTTTAAGGAAATAAATATAGGCAATATTGTGTTCAGTCTAGAATTATTATGTGTATGCCTTCTAAATTTATGCATTGGCTACTGAAGTTCTTGATGAGAGAAATCATTATTAATAATCAAAGATTTGGGACCATTAAGATTTCGCCCTTACTTTTCATCCTCATTTTAAAAGTAATCTCCAAAATCTGAGCTAATCTTTTCCTCTATTCAATTCCACCTGATCTTAAAAGAAATCTCTATGTCTAAACTGAATTACATTCAATCAAGCTTAGGTAGAGATGGATCCTTTAATCTAGATTGTCTAAGACTGGGGTTAGTCCTCTATAGAGATAGTCTTACTGTAGATCCTGTGTTATCCTGATTGTGTTTCCAAAATACTGGAATTATTTTTTTTTCTAGTTGCTTGCAATATTTTCCCCTTGACCTGGGAACTCTGGAATTTGACTACAATAGTCATAGTAGTTTCGCTTTTTGGATCTCTTTCAGAAGGAGATCAGTGGATTCTTTCAATATTTATTTTATCCTCTAGTTCTAGAATATCAGGACAATTTTCCTTGATAATTTCATGACGGATGATGTCAAGACTCTCTTTCTGATCATGGCCTTTAAGTCCCATAATTCTTAAATTGTCTCTCCTAGATCTACTTTCCAGTTCAATTATTTTTCCAAAATGCTGCTTCACATTATCTTCTAGTTTTTCATTCCTTGGGTTTTGTTTTGTAATTTCTTGGTTTCTCATAAAGTCATTAGCTTCCACCTGCTCCATTCTCATTTTTAAAGAACTATTATCATCAGTGAACTTTTGAACCTCCTTTTCCATTTGGCTAATTTTGCTCTTTAAAGCATTCTTCTCCTTATTGGCTTTTTGGGCCTCTTTTGCCATTAAAGTTAGTCTTTTTTAAGGTGTTAATTTCTTCACCATTTTTTGGGTCTCCTTTAGCAAACTGTTGACTTGCTTTTCATGGTTTTCTTGTGTTGCTCTTATTTCTCTTCCCAATTTTTCCTCTTTCTCTCTTGATTATTTTGAGCTCTACCATGGCCTGAGACCATTGCATATTTATTTTGGAGATTTTGCATGCAGCAGCCTTCACTTTTATGTCTTCCTCTGAATACTTAAATTGTTCCTCCTCATCTGAAAGGATGGAAGAAAATAACTGCTCACTAAGAAAGCAATCTTCTATTCTCTTATTTTTTTTTCCCTTTTGGGGGCATTTTCCCAGGCAGTTACTTGACTTTTGAGTTCTTTGTCAGGGGACAGCTCAGGGCTGAGATTCAGATCAGCTGCTCAATTCCCTCAGGGGGTCTAGGTGGAGGGCTCTAAAAATGGAAGCTGCAACTACAGTGGATGCTGCCAGGCTCCACACCTCCCTCCACTCTTCTGGGTGACTGAGCCCTCCCACTGACCTTTGAAGCTGTCTGTGGTTTTTGTGGGTTGAGCAATCTGGGAGTTGCTGCTGCTGGTGGCTCCCTGAAGTCTGTTCAGAGTCCTGTCCCTGCCATGTCGGGCTGCTCTCTGTGCTTCCTGAGTTGCACTGCATGTGCTCCATGCTTCCTGAGCTGTGCTGCATGCACTCTATACTTCCTAACCATTCTTTTACAAAAGTTCTAGCATTATAAATGAAATGATTAAGTTATCCTGAAATTATGTCTCTCAAACCATTTTAAATATCACAGTGGTAGGGGCCAATATTCTATGCCAATTTCTAAGCCATATTTGCTCCCTTAACATGTACCTTAGGTGATCCCAAGTATCAAGAATCCTTCTTTATTAAGTTGAAAGAAGAAAATTGAAGCTATCCATAGTCATTAAAAATGTTTTAAATCTCTATTGATGAGAGAAAGGCAAATTAAAATAATTCTGAGGTACCTCATACCTATCAGAAATGACAAATGCTGTAAGGAATGAGTGAAAAACATAGGTACACTAATGAACTGGTTGTAGAGTAGTGAATTAATGCAATCATTCTGGAGAACAATGTGGAAGTGGGCAAAAAAAGCTCTAAAATTGTGCATACCCTTTGACTCAGCAATATCACTGCTAGGTCTGTATATCAAAATGACTAAAGAAAAAGAAAATGAATTTATAATACAAAAAATGTAGCAAGTATTTCTGTGGTGGCAAAGAATTAAAAACTAAGGTGATGCTCATCAATTGGGGAGTAACTAAATAACTTATTTTATGTGATATTGACGGGATATTATTATTCTGTTGAAAGAGAAGATTGAGTGGTTTCAGAAAAACATGTCAAGACCTATGTGAACTGATACAAAGCAAAATCAGAAGAACCATAGCATCATATTACACAGTAACAACAATGCTTTACTGATCATCACCTGTGAAATGCTTGACTACTCTGACAAGTACAATGATCTAAGACAATTCCAAAGTATTCATGATAAAAAAAAATGCCATTCACTTCTAGAGTTAGAACTGTTGAACTGAGTGTAAAGTGAAGCACACTTTTCTCACTTTCTATTTTTTTTTTTGAAATATGGCTAATATGGAAATATGTTTTGCACAATTTCACATAAATGGTATAATATTATTTGCCTTCTCAGTGAGTGTGCTACGAGGTAGACAGGAATGACAAAAATTGAAAATTCATTAAAAAACCTTCTAACAAATAAATAATTTAAGAAGTTAAAATAAAAGTGAATAGTGAAGGAAAATAAAAGTTTCTACTGAAGTAAAAATTAAAAGAAAAAGAGAGCCTTTACTTTAGCCTCCAGAAAGGACAAAAGATATAAAAGGCTTCCACTGATCCATAAATTCACCTAAAGAATATTTGTGTTGTTGAATCATTTCAGTCATGTTTAACTTTATGACTCCATTTGGGGTTTCCATGGCAAAGATAGTGGAGTGCTGTGTCATTTTCTTCCCCAGTTCTTTGTACAGAGGAGAAAATGAGGAAAACAGAATTAAATGACTTGCCTAGGGTCACACAGCTAGTAAATGTCTGAATCCAGTTTTCAACTGAGGACCTTCTGACTCCAGGGCTTATTCCCTATCCACTGCTCCTCCTAGGAGGCTTCACAAAAAAGGTTTGATGAGAAGCAAAGCAGTGATAATAATCTACCTCTAAATTCAGTCCTGCTCTTCGTTCTAACCTTGTTTTTAAGAACACTCTTAAAAGAGCGATGAACTTTGGGTTGCTAGTGAAACAATCTACTGATATTCTGCTAAATCTCTCCATCCCATGGAGTCATCTATTCCTCTTCCCTTCTAGATTCATAGATCTACCTTGTATGAACTATCCCTCAAAGACAAGGAAACTTAACCTTTTTCCCCTTAGATTTTCATAGCTTCCTGATCTACCATACAAAGGTTTTAGTTTTCATTGATCCTGTAGATCCAGTCACCACAATCACAATAACAATAGTAGCTAGTATTAACATTGTACTTTAAAATTTGAGAGGTACTTCATATACCTCTTCTCATTTAATCCACATAGCTCTATAACATAAGTATCATTGTTATCTTTTTACAGTGTGCAACTGAGACGGAGAGAGCTTAAGTGATTTGTCCATGATCACATAACTAGTAAACAATTGATGCAGGATTCATTAGTTCAATGGGTGCCATGTAGATGATCCTCTTCTTTCTCCACCAGTCTTGCTGCTAAGGAACTCATCTCCTATTTCTGGAAGGCCAGACTGTCAAATTCATGAAGTCAAGGAGATAACTCCTATGGCTAGGATGGCCAAAGAATCATTCCTTATGTTGCAGAAAAGCCAGACTCTGGTATCCATGCCTTAGTCAGCTATTGTCATCTATCTAGTATGAATAGTTCAGAAATAGTATTGTCCATTCTGCTTCTCTGGGGCCATAATGGGGAACACACTTAGTTTCTATATAGTCCTCCAGGTTATTTCAACATTGTCTAGTGTGCTGCCGTTATTGGGTCAGGAATGTGCACTCTTAAGATCCTGGCCTCTGGTTTAAGGTCAGAAAAAGATAAAGAAAGGCAAATGGTCAGAAGGAACCCTGCTCTGTAGTTATTGGGATGAGGACATGCATCTCCCATTTCTTTTTCTATTCCAAGGCAACTATTAACAGTTCTTAGATATGGTGCTAGATAATTAGCAGGGAAGGAGAGGGATGTTTTGTTGTTCATTTCTTTGTTAAGCTGAATCCATATCACAGACAGTAGTGAAAAGGCAAAAAGAGTGCAAAAGGACAGCAGTCTTTCAAGAGGTTGAGCTAAAAATCCATTTAGTTTTGAAGTCATCCACATTTACTGAATTTGATTCCCTGGGAAGCACCGAAGGTCACTTCCAAATTTAGCTGATCTTGGAGTAGTCAGAAATGCTGATACTTAAGACAAAATTTGTTCTTTTCCTCTTGAAAGGTGTCAACTGAAAGGCCAATGAGCTCTGTGAAAATATATAGAAATAGTAAAGGTAAAAGGTTGGAGCAGAATATATTGTGTTTCAGATGATGTAAGAAAAGCTGGGGTAGTAATCCTAATCTCAGATAAAGCAAAAGCAGAAATGGATCTTATCAAAAGAGATAAGGAATGAAAATATATCCTGCCAAAAGGTACCACAGAAAATGAAACAATATCATTACTGAACATGAATGCTCCAAGTGGTATAGCAACCAGATTCTTAGAGGAGAGGGTGGGGGAGTTGCAGAAAGAAACAGACAGCAAAACTATACTCCCTCTCTCTGAACTTAAAAAATCTAACCTTAAAATAAACAAGAATGAAGTTAAGGAGGTGAATAAAACTCTGGATAAAGAAGATATGATAGATCTCTGGAAAAAATTGAATGGGGATAGAAAAGACTATATGTTTTCTCAGCAGTACATGGCACATATACAAAAACTGACCATGTTACAGGGCATAAAAATCTCACAGTGCAGAAAGGCAGTGATAGTCAATGCATGCTTCTCAGATCATAATGCAATAAATATTATATGTAATGAAAGGCCATGGAAATACAAACCAAAAATTAATTGGAAACTAAATAATCTAATGCCACAGGAGTGAGTTAAACAAGTCATAGAAAGAATTAGCAACTTCATTCAAGAGAATGACAATAATGAGACAATCTACCAAACCTTATGCGAAACAGCAAAAGCAGTTCTTGGGGGAAATTTTATACCTTTGAATGTCTACATGAATAAAACAGAGAAAGAAGAGATCAATGACTTAGGCATGCAGCTGAAAAAGCTAGAAAAAGAACAATTTGAAAATCACCAAGTAAACACCAAATTAGAAATACTGAAACCCAAAGGACAGATCAATAAAAATGAAATTAAGAAAACTATTGAACTAATAAATAAAACTAATAGTTGGCTTTATGAAAGAACTACTAAAATTGATAAACCTTTGGTCAATTTAATTAAAAAAAGAAAAAACAAAACCAAATTACCAATATCAAAAATGAAAGGGGTGAGCTGACCTCCAACAGGGAGGAAATTAGAGCAATAACAAGAAATTACTTTGCCCTACTTTATGTCCCAAACATAGACAATCTAATTGGGATAGATGAGAATTTTAAAATATGTAAAATTCCCAGATTAACAGAAGAGGAATTTGAATACTTAAATAACCCCATCTCAGAAAATGAAATTGAACAAGCCATCAATGAACTCCCTAGGAAAAAATGTCCAGGGCCAGATGAATTTACAAGTAAATTCTATCAGACATTTAAAGAACAGTTAATTGCAATATACATTGACTATTTGAGAAAACTGGGGAAGAAGGAGTACTCCCAAATTCTTTTTATGATACAAATATGGTTATTATACCTGAACCAGGAAGAGTCAAAACAGAGAAAGAAAATTATAGACCAATTTCTGCAATGAATATAGATGCCAATATTTTAAATAAGATTTTAGCAAAAAGAATACAGTAACTTATCACAAGAATAATATATTATGATCAAGTACGATTTATACCCAGAATGCAAGGCTCATTCAATATTAGGAAAATTATTAACATTTTTGATTATATCAACAATAAAACCACAGAAACCACATGCTTATCTCAATAGATGAAGAAAAAGCTTTTGACAAAGTACAACACCCATTCCTATTGAAAACACTGGAAAGTGTAGGAATAAAGGGAACTTTGCATAAAATAATAAGCAGTATCTACCAAAACATTTAGCAAGCATTATTTGTAATGGACATAAGCTAGGTGCATTTCCAATAAGATCAGGGATGAAATAAGGATGTCTGTTATCACCACTGTTATTCAGTATGGTAATAGAAATGTTAGGTGTAGCAGTTAGAGAAGATAAAGAAATAGAAGGAATTAGAATAGGCAAAGAAAAAACTAAGTTATCACTCTTTGCAGATTATATGATGATATTCTTAGAGAATCCCAGAGATTCAAGTAAAAAACTACTTGAAATAATAAACAACTTTGCCAAAGTGGCAGGTTACAAAATAAACCCATACAAATCTGCATTTCTATATGTTAGTAACAAAGCCCAGCAGTAAGAGGTAGAAAGAGAAATCTCGTTTAAAGCTAGGGTAGACAGTAGAAAATATTTGGGAGTTTACCTGCCAAAATATACCCAAGGATTATATGAACACAAACACAAGACACTTTTCACACAAATGCAGTCAGATTCAAGTAAGTAGAAAAACATCAGTTGCTCATGGTTAGGCCAACCCAATATAATAAAACTGACAATTGTGACTAAATTAATTTACTTATTCAGTTCCATACCTATCAAATTTTCAGATAACTATTTTCTAGAGCTGGAAAATATAATATGAAAATTCATCTGGAAGAATAAGAGGCCCAAAATTTCAAGGGGACCAATGAAAAGAAATGGTAAGGAAGGTGGCCTAGTGCTACCAGATCTCAAATTGTATATTATAAAATCAAAACCACTTGGTATTGGCTAAGAAACAGAAGTGTAGACAAGTGGAATATTCCCAATACTCAAGACACAGTAGGCAATGAATATAGCAATTTACTGTTTGATAAACCCAAGGAACCCAGCTTCTGGGATAAGGACTCACTATTCAACAAAAATTGCTGGGAAAAGTGGATGACAGTGTGGCAGAAACTAGGCGTAGACCAATGCCTGGCACCACATACAAGAAGAAAGTCCAAATGGGTACAAGAGCTAGGCATAAAGATTGACATTATGGACAAATTGGTGGAGCAAGGAATAGTGTATTTATTAGAATTTTTGACTAAAGAAGAGATAGAAAGCATTGTGAAGAGCAAGATGGATAATTTTGATTACATCAAACTGAAAAGCTTTTGCACAACCTAACCCAATGTAACCAATATTTGGAGAGATGTAGAAAACTGGGAGAGAATTTTTCCAGCTAGTGTCTGTGATAAAGGCCTCATTTCTAGAATATATAGAGAACTGAGTCAAATGTACAAAAATCCAAATCATTTCCCAATTGATAAATGGTCAAAGGATATGAACAGGCAGTTTTCAGAGGAAGAAATTAAAGATATCGATAATTATATGAAAAAATACTCTAAATCACTATTGATTAGAGAGATGCAAATCAAAACAACTCTGAGGTACCACATCACACCTATCAGACTGGCAAACACGACAGAGTAGGAAGATGATATGTGTTGGAGAGGATGTAGGAGAGTTGGAACACTAATTCATTGTTGGTAGGGCTGTGAACTGATGCAACCATTCTGGAAAGCAATTTGGAACTATGCCCAGAAGGCTGCAAAAATATTGACCTTTGACCCAGCAATATCACTTCTAGAAATGTATCCAGAAGAGATCATAAAAATGGGAAAGGGTCCCACATGTACAAAAATATTTATAGCAGCAATCTTTGTGATGGCCAAAAATTGTAAATCAAGGGTATGCCCATCACCTGGGAAATGGCTGAATAATTGTTATGTGAATGTAATAGAATACTATTACGCTACAAGAAATGATGATCTGGAAGACTTTGGAGAGACCTGGAAAGACTTACATGATATGATGCTGAGTGAAAGGAGCAGAACCAAGAGAACTTTGTGCACAGCAACACCCACAGTGTGTGAGTTTTTTCTGGTAAACTTGGAACTTCATTGAAATGCAAGGACTTTAAAAAATTACCAGTAATCTTCAAGGCAAATGATTTAAGGCCTTCCACATTCAGAGAAAGATCTATGGAATTCAATTGCAGAATGTAATAGATCATTTTCTTTTGTATTACATTTTGGTTTGTTATATGATTTCTCCCATTCATTTTAACTCTTCTATAAAGCACCATTATGGTGAAAATGTATTTAAAAGAAATGTATGTGTAGAACTTA
This sequence comes from Notamacropus eugenii, assembly GCF_028372415.1. Taxonomy (NCBI): domain Eukaryota; kingdom Metazoa; phylum Chordata; class Mammalia; order Diprotodontia; family Macropodidae; genus Notamacropus; species Notamacropus eugenii. The sequence continues at coordinate 15,698,933 of NC_092876.1, read as the reverse complement.
TATAAAATTGTATGCCATATCGGGGAGGGACGGGGAAGGTAGGAGGAAAGAAGAGAAAAGAAATCTAAGCTATGTGGCAGTGAGTGTAGAACACTGAAATTAAATAAAATTAATAAAAAGTAAAGAAAATATATAGAAACTTTAAAAGGTTGCAAAGCACATCTCTCAAGAAATTCAGTCCATTGCTCCAAATAACATGCCAGCTGCACCTATAAAATTTATCATTTAGAACCAGCTGTATACTGACTGAACTGGCTGTGCACTAGGTCATAATGACATGTACTACTCACTGAACAATCATATGTATCTTCTCCTTAGATGTATGTGCACTCCCTTTCCATTAATATTGTCTAACAAGACATTGATGAGAGAAGCCTGATTTTTTCTGGTCAGCCCTGACTGTTGGCTGACTTAGTGATGATTCAGGTCTAAAACCATACCTCCATGTAGCCCTGCCTTGGGTTATTTCCCAATAAATTTTGGGTAAAATACCTGTGCAATAGATACCAAAAGTGTATTTTTCTTTAAGAACTGACTATTCCTTAACCACTCCCTTATCACACCCCAAAGCACCTAATTAGCATATTTGGCACACATCTTACTATTGAATAATCTATAGAAACTTTACCTATAACTCTTTTAAATTTCAGGTTACCTAAGAAGTCTTGCCCACTGAAAGGCATAATTTTAATAAACATTTTTGCCTACTTGACTTAAGATTGCCTGAGTTCAGTGAATTCTTTCCAGACTAGGTTGACAAGGATTTCTAGTGGTCCCTGCACCTTTCTAGACCTTAATCAGTATTGATGTGGTTCAGACTCTGGGAATGTCCCTGAACTCCCCTTGAATCTCCCTACTTAACCTGACCTTTCATGCTCAAATCTGTTGCCCTTATTCTCTAGTCTGGCACTCCATTGTGTGTCACCTCTTGATTGCCCCACCAGCTTCCTACTCAAGCTCTCCATTGTCTGATAGCCGCCAATTGCCTCCAGCTGTCTCCCACCATTTATTACATCACTAGCTTCCTCAGTCTCATTAAGACCACCCAAGAGATCTTTCCCACAGACTTTCTGTGTATACCTTCCATCTCACCTCCATGAGGGTGCTCAGATTCAATCTAGCTCAGACTATGTCTAGACAAGAATCTATCTGGCCCACTTGCTAATATAAGCATTACAAATGCTTAGGCTCCTTAACAGTCAACCCAGTATGGCAAATCTTTAATAAACTTTGTTTTTCTTTGGTTTTAAGAATGCTTGTGTCGAATTCATTCAAGCAGTACCTGATGTATCAGTATTTTGGGGTCCCCAGTACCACTTAGACCTCAACAGTATGACATTTACTTTTCCAGATCATTTTCCAGATGAGAAAGAAGGTTAGTATTACAGTGACTTGTCCAGGGTTCCTCAGGTAGTAAATGTTTGAGGTCAGATTCGAACTCAGACTCTCCTGTCTCCAGGACCTGCATATTATTCACTTTGTCAATCATTCAGTCCTCTCAGGATGATTTCATCTGTTATATTAATCTCTTCTGTTTATATAAAAGTCCAGTTCAAAAGCAAATATTGCAAAATTTCTGAATTTATTGCTACTGAAAAAAATGCTGATCAAGAAAATGTCAGTTTGTATTGTCCCATTAAAGAGATTTAATTTCTTTTTTTCCCATCTATCAATTTTATTTTATGCATTTATTTTACATATTATTTAACTTGTTTTGTTAAGTTTGTCCCAATTTCATGTAAAAAAATTAACAGTTTTAAAATTTTGAGTTTTACTTTTTCTCTCTCCCATAATTTCCTAGTTCTTTGAGAAGACAAGCAATTGTGACCCTATTTTCCATATTAACGATGTTATATCCCCCCCACACAAGCAAAATAAAAATATAATAATAAACCTAAAGTAAAAAAAAAATACTATGTTTCAGTTGATAATGTTTAATATAAAATTTTGGAACAATCTCTTTGTTCTCTCTGAAGCAAACTCAGAGAATGCCTTTCCTATGTCAGCAAAAACCAGCCAAGGCTGACTCTACATTCCTTAAGGAGACCTTTAACCTAAGACCCTATGTTATAGCATATCTTGAATAATGGGACTTTCCTTTGTATCTTGTTGTCTATAGACACATACTATGTTATGGCATATTAATGGTAAAGAAAATATAGACATCTTAGGTCGTAATTTCTATTGAACATTGTTTACGCTTTCCCATATTAGTTATCTGTTTTGGGGCAGGAAGCCTGCCACTTACTAGTGGTGGGACTTCCGAGACATATGTTTACCCAGCTTGGAATCCCAAGGCCTGACCAACATTGCCTTGTTAATTGTCCTGTCTTCCTGAATTTATGATTTGCTCAATTAGGAGAGTTCCTTTCTCATGGCAAAATGTATATAAGCCAGAAGATTTCTGCACTGGGTAGCCAGAACATTTCTGGCTCCATAATGCATTATGTTACCGTTGTCTTTAATAAGGAATTGATTAATTAATTAATTAAATCATAAAATGTATGCATTTAGCCTGATGCCTTTCCTTAATACAGTTTTCAGGTCAACAGTTATGGCGCCCAAACGTGGATTGGAACTGTGGAAACGAATGGAAATTTCCTCATCTCGCCAACGCCAGAACTCCGGCGCCAATAGGAACCGTTTTTCCTAGAGTCCTGGGCCTTGACGGGGTCGGAGTAAGTCCTTCCATTCCCAGCTTCCAAAGGACTCAAAAATTCCCTTTAAAGATAACCGCAGGACAGAGACCACTCTGCGTGAAAACGCCTCTGTATTAATTAGGTCTCCTCTGAAGATCGATCTAGGGAAATCAGCTAGCTATGGGTCAGTCAAAAACTAGAAGCAGAAATCCGGCTGACAAGACCCCTGCTTCTTGTGTGTCAAGCCGTTACCAACCTGATGATCACAGGTATTACTAGCACTAGTGCTAATCAACTAAAGATAGCCCTAAATTATGTTGGCCACCACAGGGCTCTTTTGGACCGGTCAAAGTTACTTTATCTTACAACCAAATTAAGAAAGGCCAACAAAACAACTAGCCAGCAGCGAGGACGTTTCATCCTGGGCTTGCTGAATTGGCTGAACAAGAACAAAAGACAGGTAGCCTCTTCCTCTAAGGCTGGGAGCTGCTTCAGCACCTAGCCGTATCCTGGCAAAAATCCTTTCTTCTTCAAGGGCTCCAGTCTGTCCTTCCCTTCACTCCCCCCGTCCTATTCCTCACCCTTTTCCTTCCTCCTCCTCCTCCCCTTGAAGGCCTCTGATCTGGGGAAACTAACGGCACCTAGATGCAATCTTTCCCCCTCGCCTTCCCCTACCTTAGACCCGAGGAAGGCAGCCTCTGTTCAAGCCTGCGTTGCCTCCCTCCTCCCCATTCCCGATCCCCGCTTTCCCGTAAGGGCTCTGGTCCTGAAGAGGATAGTTACAATCCACCTAAGAACTAAAGGCCTGAACCTATTCGCATGGGGCCTGTTCCTTTAAGACATTCAGAAACTTTGGGACACCAAGACTCCCCACCCCTCCAACGACCGCAGGGGTGCTCTGAGCAAAGGCTGCAGGATTCCCCTTTATTATCAGACCTTGGATTCTTGCAACATACTTTCCTCAGAATGATAATAGCCAATTCATGATGGGGATTTTTAGCAAGCTTCTAATTGCCTTCTCTCTCTGGGTTGTTTTTTTTGAGCTGCGTTTGTATTTGTCCTGTTGTCAGTTTGTCGGTTGGTGTATGTCCCTGTCCGTATCATGTGTGCTGTGAATGAGTGTGTTACCTTGTAAGATTTAAGTGCAATCAGCCAGACTTCAAGGGCTGCAGCTAGGGAAATAAACAAACAAAACTTTGAGACTTTTCCTTGTCATTCTGGTCTGGCCAACCTGGAATTACAATGGAAAGTTAGATCATCTTAGGTAAAATCATTTTAGCAGATTTGTATGTTGTGAAATTTATCAGAACTATTTCGGGAACTGATCATTTGAAATAACTCCTAAGATTGTGAGTAGCCCACCTTTCTAGGTAAAACTTGGAAATGTCCTAGACATTCCTCCCACACTGTCCCAGCAGCTGCATCCCGTCTTGGGCTCAGTAAATTCTGCTGCTTTGGGGGGAATTGGTAAATGTGGAAGAATCAGGCCTGTAGAGAGCATTCTCTAAATTCTGCCTGTGAAAGTCACCACTGGGACATCAGTTTCTCTGCTCTTGGTAAGCTTCACTTCTCTGTTCAGTTGCAAAAAGTATTTTATCTCTGTTTGACCCATTTTTCTGATTTGTAAAAATAATTGTGCTTGTTGTTATGGGATCAAAATGATAAAGTGATTGTAAAATGCTTAACGTAATGACTGGTATATGTTACATACAACATTATTATCTCTAATGTAATTGTTAACTTTGAAGTAGTTTTAATTGCTAAAAGTAATAAGATCAATAATTTCTGGAAATGCAAATTATACCATCTGCAGTTATTGGTGTTTTAAAACTGTATTTCTAGGATTGTATTTCTAAATTTCTCTTAGATTGTGAAAATTGAGTGACCACTGTAATCTAAAAATAGTGTTAGACAAAGCAATTTTTAATTTGAATTTTGTTGAAACTAAAAGATGTTGGGAAAATTGTGTAACACCAGTTATGTTACTTTATCACTCTTGCTAACTTTGTCTTATAATGTTTTGTAATTGTCATTTAGAAAACCATGTATTTTCACCCTTGTCTGTTAAAAAAAAAAAGTTAAAGCTAAACAATTTGGCTCTCTTCTATGAAGTTGTAGGATTGTTAACTAAGTTATTTGGGATTACTGTTTTAATGCTGAAACCTAAAACTGTTAAGTGATTCCTGTGTATGGAAAGGAGGGAATGGAATGAAAATTAGATTCCCTCTGCCCATTCAGAACAGTCCCACAATGGAGTGAAAATATCATTTAAATCCCTTCTGCTCATTCAGAATAGTCCTCCCATTCCTGTCGGTATGATCATCAGTCCTAGTAAAGGAATTTGGTTGGTTAATGCAAATTCTAAACAATGAATATTATCTGCACAGAAGTTGTAATAATAATTGGCTTTTACATCAGGACAAGTTTTAAATCTGAGAAGGAAAGATGTTAAATGGAATCCCTTATGTGTGTGTGTCCTGGTAAATCTTTATTGTTTATTGTAACTCCATGAGAGTGGAAATAATTGTTATCTGACTCTAAGCTGTGATTAGTGAAACTTGCTGTTTAAGGTAAAAGGCATTTGGGACCATAATTATTTTTGTTTTGAGTTTAAATTTGGGTATAGTTGTCTGCATTAAATCAGTATCTGAGACACATACCACAAAGGAATATTTCTCACCTGTCTATTCCTGAGCCTGGCTATGAAACAGATACTGCATGATTGGAGAATTTCACTCTTATCTGAATTCAAACAGAGTAAAGGATGTTTTATCCTGTCATATATGATACCAAATATGTCACATGTCCCTGCTTTTTCCTTCTATAGCAAATTTCTGTGGTAAATAACAAGTGACCAGCAAAACGTGAGCCTTTTGTGTAATCTTACTGGGAAATCTAATATTATTTTTATCTGAAATTAGAACATGGGTAGAAGTTTATATAAACTACTTAAGACTTATCTTAAGATGTTCCCATTGTTTAAAAGAATTTTAAAAGCAACAGTGTTTTTCTGTGAGTCAGTCTCATATCTAAGAATACTGTAATAATTAAGAATTCAGTTTGTTATAATACTTTGGAAATTCATATTACTTAAGAACATTTTTGTAACAACTCAGCTTTAATGAATTCCGGTTTTAAAGGTTTATTTTTGCTTAAGAAGAAAAAAAGAAAGATATTAAGCATTTTAAAAGTTTCCAACTAGTTTTCTTCATAGGAGTTTAGTGAACATTACAGTAAATTTAAAACTGTTTTTAAAGAAGGGAAATACTTTTAGAAGAAATGTTTTGAAAAATCATGTGTGGTTCTTAGAAGGCCTACTAAAGCTTCAAAATGATATACTGTTAAATTAAGCTGTTTTGATCTGAATATGTAGTCATTCTATGGCCTAAGTTAGAGTTAAAGTTTGCGTTTCAATTTATTATGTAAAAGATTTAATTCTTGAAGTATCTCATTCTTCCAGAGTGAGTATAATTAGGGAAGAATAACAACTTGTGAAACAAAGACATAATTCCATCAAACTATAAATTTAGTCATTAACCTCTTTGTTTTGTTTAAGCGGGAATGAGATTCTAGTATAGTTATGCTAGTAAAAAGTAATAACTTATGAGCTATCTTGTCGTATGGCTAAAATGTAAAAGCAAGTGGAAGAATAGGATTGAGAGATTTGGAAAGATAAATTAAGTTCTGTTTGAAACTATGAAAGGTAGATAAGATTTGGGAATAAATATGGGTTATCCAAACCCCTCTTGCTCCTAGATAGTTGTTCTGGATACTTTTGTGTCAGTTTCAGATGGTTTAAAGAGTGAGGAAGTATTTTATCTGAGGGATACCAGCCAATATTTATTTGCTATATAAGACTGGGACTGCAATTTACTATTGTTTGAAGCTCTGATTACAGGAATACTTGTCTAAGTTGTCATAAAGCCAATTGACATGTGCTGCAGGCTAATGGTGGATGCATGGAAAGGTTTTGAAGACGACCTTGGACACGGCCGAGGTAGGATCTTCCTAACTCTATTTCCCAAATGTGCTATTTCCTTTCTGATAAAGGAAATTCTCCACCTGATTACCTCTAAGCCCTGCTTTCAGCACCTTGTAACCTCATGACTACATGTCAGATAATGGCTTATTCCTGGAATCAACTAGAACTAAGGAGATTCTTTCCTTCTGTTAACATTGTCCCTCTTTTTCTTTTATAGCAAATCTTTGTAATTAAGAAGTATAATACTAAGTCTATCAAATAATAAATGGAAATTGGAACATCTCTGAGTTATTATAATGGGGTGCAGGAATGAATAGCTTACAAATTTAACCTATATTCCTGGCCAAATAAATAAATATAATATAGAGATAACATCGATGAAATGATTAGATCAGGTAAGAAGACAAAGATGTAATGTGATAGATGTCCAATTAAATAGACTAACAAATTTTGAGGAAAAACAACAGGATCAGCCTGATTCCTCTAAGAATCATATGCAAATGGATATGATTGACTTCTAAAATTTGTCATGCTTTTGATAATAAGATCTCAAATTTGGATTTTTGCATAAAATTTGTATAGGATAGTAGTAAAGTAAATGAAATTATTTCTTCTCCATTAAAATATCTGTCCAATAAGTTAAAAGGCAGATGAGTTCATCATATAGTTGAACCCTCACATTTTAAAAGATTCTTATTCCAGGTATGAGATTTAGATAAAGACAGAAACAGCAAATAATGTGGATCGAAATTTTCTGAAATTTCAAAGATGGAGAACAAATTTTAAGTAATTGTACTAATTTATACTATCAGAAGTATCTGGGAACTTCTAGATCTTAACCAGAAAAGCAGAATTCTCCTTTTGAACTGTCCCAAGAATAAAACCTATTGTCAAAGAAAAGATATCTAGGTATCAGATAACTACATGAGAAATCTGGGATACAAAGTTAAATGCAAATTAAGAATGGATTACTGGGATACAAGGAACTTAATGTTAATTAACACTGAAATAATAATTGTATTGATTTGTGTGGTTCATGTTTAATTTTCTTGTTTATATTGGTGACATGTAAATCTCCCTTTCAAAAGTAGTCTATTGTGAGCCATCTAAGTTTTAATCTGTACCTGACAATGTAAAAATGCAATTTGTGAACTGTAAAAAAAAAACTTCATTGTGCTGTTTGAACCTAGCCCTGCATGGCTGGGAAACCGAACTATTGCTAAGTGTCTTTAGCCATGTTAACTATGTTGTATTGTTTCATCTCAATTATCAACCCATGTTTTCTGGGAGATCCTGTCAAGTTTTCTGTATAGACTCTTGGATCCATCTGTCACCTCCATTGCTCCTGCTCCTGAGTGGATCATGCCCTCCAATTTTGAAGAGACCTGAAGAAGATGCCATAAGACATAGACAACTTTCCCAAGAGCCTAGACCAGACTTGCATGAAGAGTAAACTCTCACACTACTGGTTATTTAGAGGTTTTTTTTTTTCATATCTTTGTTGGTCTACAGGAGAAGCCTTCGGCTTGCCTTTGACCAAAAGGAGGGAATGATAATGTTTAATATAAACTTTTGGAATAATCTCTTTGTTCTCTCTGAAGCAAACTCAGAGAATGCCTTTCCTATGTCAGCAAAAACCAGCCAAGGCTGACTCTACATTCCTTAAGGAGACCTTTAACCTAAGACCCTATGTTATAGCATATCTTGAATCATGGGACTTTCCTTTGTATCTTGTTATCTATAGACACATACTATGTTATGGCATATTAATGGTAAAGAAAATATAGACATCTTAGGTCGTAATTTCTATTGAACATTGTTTACCCTTTCCCATGTCAGTTATCTGTTTTGGGGAAGGAAGCCTCCCACTTACTAGTGGTGGGACTTCCGAGACATATGTTTACCCAGCTTGGAATCCCAAGGCCCTACCAACATTGCTTTGTTAATTGTCCTGTCTTCCTGAATTTATGATTTGCTCAATTAGGAGAGTTCCTTTCTCATGGCAAAATGTATATAAGCCAGAAGATTTCTGCACTGGGTAGCCAGAAAATGTCTGGCTCCATAATGCATTATGCTACCGTTGTCTTTAATAGGGAATTGATTAATTAATTAGTTAAATCATAAAATGTATGCATTTAGCTTGTTGCCTTTTCTTAATACAGTTTTCAGGTCAACACAGTGTACATTGAAAATCCTTTCTCTGGAGATGCATAACATTTTTCATCCTAGGTCCCTTGAATTTTCTTGGATCGTTGTCTTGATCAGAGTAGCTAAGTCTTTCATAATCTATCTTTACAATATGACTATTACTGTGTACAGTGTTCTACTGACTCTCCTCACTTCAGTTTGCAGTTTTTCCTGAAACCATTGTATTCATCATTTCTTATAGCACAATAGTACTTCATCACAATCATATATTTGTTCAGACATTCCCATCTGAATGATAAACAAATTAGGATCTTTTGCTGTTTTTGTTTTACTAAAAGTGCCTCTGACTGAATAATGTGATTGTAGAGGACCTTTCCCACCCATTGATGGGTCTGCTCACTGTGGGAATCGTGATTAGGGGAGTTGTTTTGTAAGAGGGTCCCAAGTATCTTTTGATTTTTCTGTTGAGGCACTAGGTCAGAGGGCTATGCCCTCTGGCTCTAAAAAGTGTATAAATACTCTCAGAGTGAGGTTTTACTTTGGGTGTTTAGTTTTTGGAAGAAGGTCTATGTGCCTGATGAGCCTCTGGGAAGCCACTACAGCAACCCCACTCCAGTTTCTTGAAAACCTAGATGTTGGTGCTTCAGGCAGTTTGGATTTTTGGTTTCTCTGAAATTTTGACTTTGATTTACTCTGATACCTGTGTTTTATTAAAGTGATTATTAACCCCTCAAAAGTTGCCTTTTCTTTTATGAATGTAGATCTAAGAACCTGTGATAGCATTTCCTCCTTTGTATATTGGGGTGCTTACTATTACAAAGGGCAAATCCTCAACTTTCAACTCTTTGCCATGACAAAGAGAACTGTGTGTGTGTGTGTGTGCGAGTGCGTATGTGTGCGTACAGTTGACCTGAAAGTTTATTAAAAGAGGCAATAGCAAATACATACTGTTTTTTCCCTTAAAACTAGTGGTTACATGGCCTTGGATCCAGAGAAAGAAATCTCTGACTGCCTGACACAAGAATGACCAGGCTTAAATACACCTTATCATGAGAAAGGAATTTTCTTAATTGAATAAGTTGTAAATTCAGTGAGACAAGACAATTAACAAGGTAGAGTCAGTAGGAAATTAAGATCCTAGGATGTCTGTTTTCCTCTGTTTCTGCATATCAGGATAAGTAAATCCCACCATTCTGGCTGTAGGCAACCTGTCACAAACAGGTCTTTGAATTTGTTGAGAAAGGAAAGGGCATTTTTAGAGCAAAGCAAGATAGTATGATTGATTAGGTCAGGTTTTGACCCTTATTTAAAGTCAAAAATGATATTATATGCTATGTATCTAGATCTTGACCTTTCGTTCCTCCAGATAAATTTTGCCATGATTTTTTTCTAGTTCTATAATTTTATTTTTTGTAGTTTTGTTAGTACAGCATTGAAGAATTAAATTAACTGTGGTAAAATTGTACTTTGTATTATTTTGTCTTGACCTACCTATGAGTAAAGAATATTTCTACATTCCTTTAGATGTCTTTAATTGTGTGAAGAATGTGTGTAATTATTTTCATATAATTCCTGAGTTTCACTTGGCCGGAGGACTCCCAAGCAATTCACGTTGTCTGTTGTCTTTTAAATGGAATTTCTTTACTGTCTCTTCTTTCTTAGTTTAGTTGGTAACATACAGAAATGTTGATGATTTATGTCAGTTTATTTTTTATCCTGGAACTTTGATGAGTTGTCAGTTGTTTCACCTAGTCTTTTCAATGATTCTCTATGGTTCTCTAAGTATGCCATCATTTCGTCTGCAAAAAGTTATAGCTTTATTTCCTGATTACATATTTTTATCCCTTGAATTTTTTTCTTGTCTTATTGGTATATCTCACATCTCTAGCAAAAAATTGTATACTACTTGTTAAAATAAAAATCCTTGCTGCACTCCTGATCTCATTGGGAAAGCATTAAGTTCATTACCATAACAGATAATGCTTGCTCTTGGGTTTAGATAAATACTACTCCTCATTTTAAGAAAAGTTCCATTGATAACTACGTTGATAGTATTTTCATTTGGCTTTTGTTATTATTGTCAGAGATATTGCCAATTATGCCCATAATTTCTCTAATATTGTATCATCCCTGCATCCCTCAACATCACACAACTCCAACTCAAGAATACCCTTATGAATGCAATATATGTGGAGAAATCTTCCCAATGAGAACACAACTTACTCAACATCAGGTAATTTACAATTTAGAAAATCCTTATGAATGTAATGGCTTTAGGAAGAGTTTTATTCAGACATCAGGGCTTATTCAACATCGTATAATTTATACTGGAGAAAGATATTACAATAGTGTTACATGTACAAAGGCCTTGCATTGTAGAAAGAAACATCCTCTCTCAGATAATTCATACTGGAGAGAAATATTTTAAATGTAATGAATGTGGGAAGGCCTTCTGCTAAAATTTTCCCTTCTCCATAGATCTGACAGGTAAATCTTAATAACTTCTTGAAGTATAATGTCTAAACTTTGTTTGATCATGACATGTTCTGCTCTATTTTTTTAATCTTTTGATTTTGTTTTATTATTTCTTTCTGACTTATGAAATTATTAGTTTCTCTTTCCTCAATTCTAATTTTAAGGAGTTTTTTCCCAGCAAGTTTTTGCACATCTTTTTCCAATTGTTAATTTTTCTTTGCATTCCTCTTAATTTTTTCCAGTTTTTCCTCAATAAGTCTTATTTGATTTTTAAAGTCCTTTTTAATATTTTTCTCCAAAAAATTTTAGAAGGAGTTTATAATGATTTATGGTTTTAAAGTTTTATGATTTACCTTTTTCTTATAAGCTTTTCTTATAAGCTTTACAAGTAGAAGCTTTGACTTTATTGTCTTCCTCTGAGTTTCACTTGTAACTGACTGAATGCTAAGTTTGACATGACTGAATGACTGAAAAACAACAACAAAAGATGAGGGAAAAGCCTATTCTATTCATTACCACCCGCAGCACAGGCATTCAGCCTTACAATCTGTTTCTTAATTGATTTTTATTGATTGTGTGCTTATAAATAGATTACCAATAAAAAAAAAAAAAAAACACTGGTGACTTACACCTGTAACACATATGGTTAATGGGAATCAGGCTGAATCCCTGAAGGAGAGATTAATTTTTCCTATTAAAGCAACCAGACTAATTTCTTTCCTTCAGTGGAAGCATGTGACCTAGAACAAAAATGAGAGTATATGTGAAATTGTGTTGTTCCTTTGACCCATAGACATAATAATATTTTTTTCATTCCACTCTGGTGTCTCTTTGGATTTTTGTGCATTCTTCTGTATTAAGAAAAAGAACATTTTCTTGATATCTTTTGTTTTTACATCACTCACATTTCCCAAAATAGCCCTCCTTCCCCAATCTCTCTAGTCCTTTCTTATAATAATGAATAAAAAAGAGTGAGGAAATTTGGTAAAATGAACTAACAAATAAAAAATTATTCGTTGTTCCACATTCATATTCACACAACTCTGCAAAAGCATCAGGAATTCTTCATATTTTTTCTTTGGGGCAAAGTTTGGTCATAATTTTTCACCATCTATATTCTGTTGATTTGTTGTTTTTCTTCCATTAACATTGTATGAATCATTTTTATACTTATATCTGTAATCAAACTCCTTATTCTCTGTACCTTAGGTAATTATTTAAGAGTATAAATTGAAAAGAACTTGTCAACCTTCATTAATAAAGGATATTTCTTCTTTATAAGTAATGGAAATATCCTTATATTTTTTGTTACTTGGCCATATATCCTTGATATTAGACCTGCATGCAATAGTTGATATAAAAGATCCCCTTCACAATATCCTTCCAGTCACTGTCATATCTTCTAATTCTTTTTGCAGTAATATTGTTAAAGTAAAAGCTTTTTATTTTTATGTGATTAAAGCTAACTATTTTATCTCATAATCACTTCTGCCCCTTGTTTTGTTAATAAATTACAAATAAGTCATAAGTTGTGAAAGGTATATGAAATTATTCTCTTGTTTATTTCATTATGGTAGGAACTTATCATGTATGATGGTATGTTATGTATCTATTTAGAGTTTATTGTGACATATGGCATTCTATAAAATGCTGGTCTATATGTAATCTCAGCCAAACTGCTTTGCACTTCTCCTAGTAATGCTTATCAAATAAGAAAGACTTCCCTAGGGAATTCATGCTTTCAGGTTTATAATGTACAGGATTATTGAGTTGAATCATTTCTGTTTCATTGTCTGTTTTATATTTTTAAATGTGTAGCAGATCAGTCTTAATATCTGTTTTATTGTGAACTCAAACAACAAGAAAAAATTCTATGTTCCTAACAGAATAAGGCATTAAAAATGACTGAATATAAAAAAAAATCATATAATTCATACTAGAGAAAGATATTGCAAATGTGATACATGTACAAAGGCCTTCCAGTGTAGGAAGAAACTTATCCTATATCAGACAATTCATAAAGTAGAGAGACATTTTAAATGTAATGAATGTGGGAAGGCCTTCTGCTAGAGGAGGGGTCTTACTGTCATCAGGAAATTCATATTGGTGAAAAACCTTGTGAATATAATCAGTGTGGAAAATCCTTCAGTCAAAGATCAAGACTTACTCAACATCAGATAATTCATACAGAAGAGAAATCTTACGAGTGTAATGAATATGGGAAGGCCTTTCAATGAAGAATTGCTGTTATTTAATACAGCATATATTTCTTGATGGGAGGAAGCCTTATGGAGATAATAAACATAAGAATAATTTCAGCTAGCATTACAATACTTTGTTGAGAGAGAATAGTATATAATCTTTGTGATAAACAACTATAACCTCCTAGCTAGAATATTCTTTATTTTTTTGCATCAATATTCATTAAAGAAATGGATCTATAATTTCTTCCTTTCTTTTTCCAGGCTTATGTATCAACACCATATTTGTGTCAAAAAAGGCATTTGATGGGACTCTATTTTTTTCTAATAGTTTATATAATATTAGAATCAAATATTCTTCAAATATTTGGTAGAATTCACTTCTCAATATACTTGATCCAGGGTATTTTTTCTTTCTTTAATTTATTTTATTTTTGAATTATGTAGTGTAACAATCATTTCTATAATATAATATAATAAAAAGGATGATTCCACCTGAAACTGCAAATCTATTTTTCAGAACTTTCTAATTCAATTTAAATATATAACTTCACCACATAAATTTCTTTCTTTTCTTTTTTTTTCACTCCCTTTGATCTAGAAGTGGCTACCATTAGATACAAAAAAGTATGTATATGTGCATATATGTAAAATCATTCTATGTGTGCTTTGCCCATTTATCAATTAAGGCATGACTTACATTCCTACGTATTTCACAGATACCTTTATATATTTGAGATATTAGACCTTTATCTAAAAAACTGGTTATGAATCCTCCTATCACTCCCTCAACCCCTCAAAATTCTACTTTCCTTCTGATCTTGGCTACATTTGTTTTAAGTATACAACCTTTTTTTGTTTTAATGTAATCAAAATTATCCATTTTGTACCTCAGTCTACTCTATATTTCTTGGTTATTCATAAATTGTTTGCCCATCCATATTTCTGGCAAATAATATGTATGATTTTCTTCAAACTTTCTTGTAATATCTCTCCCTAGATCTAGGTCACATATTGATTTTAACTTTATCTTGGCAAATGCTGTAACCTGTTGGTCTATGCCTAATTTCTACCAGAATGCTTTCCAGTTTTCCCCATCTTTTTTTTTTTTTTTTTTACCAAATAAAGATTTCACATTCCAAAACTTTAAATCTTTTCACTTGTCAAATACAAGTTTATGAACTACAATTTACTTGCCATTCTAAATTTCATGTTTACTCTTTCCATTTAATCTGCTTTCAATTTCTTAGCTGGTACTAGATAGCTTTGATAATTACTAAATTATAATATAGTTTAAGATATGGTACTACAAAACTTTTTGCCTTTACATATATTTATTTAAAAATTCCTTTGATATTCTTGACTTCTCTGTTCTTCCAAATGAATTTTGTATTTATTTTATTTCATTAAAATATTTTTGGGTAATTTAATTTGGGTGGCATTAAACATAAATTCATTTAAGTTAAATTATCATTTTTATTACACTGGCTCTATGTACTATGTACAAATATTTAAATCTGATTTTATTTTTATAAATGTATCTTTATAAGAAAAGTGTAGTTTTCCAATAAATAAAAGAGTAAAATAAAAGATGTAAAGTTGTCCATTTTTTGAACTGAATAGTTACATATCTCAAAGAATTTGGAAAAAGACTAGTTTTTATTAAAGAAAAAAGCAAATATTAAGAAGTATATGTTTGGAAGACAGTTTTCAGGTGGGATTTGAGGAATTTCAGGCAGAAAATAAATTATGGCATCAACATAAAAGTTTAAATGATTTTTCAAAATAGTCATTTGTATGTGAAGATTTTCATGATTTGATGAGGCAGAGAAAATATTTTGTTAATTAAAAATTAGTTTCAAGAACACAGAATGCAATATGTTCCATATGAAGAATACAGAGATGCAGGGCATTCTGACGTCTCATCTTATTTGCATGCAGTTATTTTAAGCAAACAAAGTAAAACTAAAAAAATAAAGAAAGAAGTAATTCACATGACCATTTGGCAACTATGGGATGATTAAAAAAGGGAAATTCCTTCCATAAGATAGATTTAGTGGGTTATTATCTCATAAGTAAAATGTGAGTCACAGAGTGCCCTGTAGGCTTTGATACAATGAGCATAGAGGAAAGTAAGGCTGAGGCTGTTATGTTAAGGGCATTAAAAAATGGGCAGGATGGGATGGAGCCAAAATGGTTAAGAAAAGGCAAGAACTTATCTGAACTCTCCCAGAAAACCCTCTGAAAAACCTGGAAATAATTCGCCCCCAAAATTCTGGAGTGGCAAAACCCAAAAAGGTATGATGTGAAACAATTTTTCAAATCAAGACAACTTTGAAGTGCAGCCTGGGCCACAGCAAACTAGGAGTAGACTTTTAGAGTCACTGAAACAGCAGCAGTGGTAGCTACCTCCAGAGTTCTCAGCCCACATACGTTAAGGGGTAGAGCAACTGACTAGAAGAAAATTACAGGTGTCACTTTGCCATCACCAAGGGCATGATTTTGTTGATTTTCCCATACTCAGATTCAGGTTGCAATTCTGGGTTGCCGTCCCAGAGCAAGGAGGAGCAATAGCATAATAGAACTTGCCGCCATGGTGGAATGAGAACCTTTGTCACAGTTCCACCATAGGAAAGAGTCTTTGTGGTTGCCCACAGATTGAATCACAGCCCAGGAAAACAGTAAACACAATTCTTACATCATATTACCTTGGAAGAAGAGAAAAATTATTTTTCATTTAGATTATCTCTGAAAAAAGCAACATAAAATCCCTGACCTTGGGACATCTACCCTGTAAACAGAGCCCTACTTTAGCAAAGAGTTAAAAGTCAAGAAATACACTTGAAAAATCAGGAAACAACATAAAAAATTCTGATTGTATTAAGCTTATATTATGAAGAGAAAGACCAAAACACATACTCAGAAGAAGACAGTAAAATCAAAGCTCCTGCATCCAAAGCCTTAAAGAAGAAAAAAAAACAAGTCGTATTAGCGTCAGGCCACTGAAGAGTTCCAAAGGATTTTAAAAGTCAATAAGAGAGCATAATGATAATTTAAATAGGGAGATCTTTCAATTTCATTAATGGGGTCATGTGACCTGCCTGGGTCACATGGAAGTCTGAGTCACATGAAGCCTGTGCTGGGAGGAGTTTGTTGAATGGGTGGAACAAGAAAAGAGCAAATCTGAAAGGAAATTATTCAGAGTCTTGTCAGAACAGACAAGAATGCAGAATGAAGAATGCAGAATGCAAACAAGCATGCTGCTGGTTAGTGAGAGTGAAAGAGCTTGTTTGTGATTTTTTTTAAGAGAAACATGCTTGTGATTTGTTGTGGGAGGCCTATCAGGGGAAGACTTGGGGATGGTGTTGTTCTCTGCATTATTATTGTGTATAGATTTTTGTTACTATGATTGATTTGGTTTTCTGGTGTCTGAATCAATGTTTTGGTTTTGTCTTCCATGTGTAGAGTCTCTTGTATTTCATGATTCACAACTGTGCCAGGATATTCATGGCCACCACAGGAGCTACAAATGTGGCAATGGCGCAACAAATGAAAGTGAGGATGCCACCACAAAATGTTAGATCTCTATTTGGAGAACAGAATGGCAAAGGAGATAGAGGAAGAAATGATTGTCCCAAGGTGGTAGGATTTGCCTTATTCCCCCATAGCAAGAGAATGGGCTGAAGACAGCAGGCTTTGTGAAAACTCAGAACCAATGCTACAGAAGGGAGAGCCCAGACACTTAGAAACATGTTTACAGTGAATACCAATAGAACAAGGGAAAGAAATGGTAGAGGGGTGCAGGAGAGGCTGGGCCTTATTAACAAGCTGCCAAATTAAATGTAAAAGCAGACTCAGGCTGCTGGAGGAGAAGGCTCAGATGGAAAAGGAGCTGACTGGTTTGTAAGAGAGGCTTTTTATGCTCTGGTATTCAAACTTGCCTTTAGAAAAGCAAGCTGGGGAGTCTCAGCTGGTAGAAAAAGCTGAAGGTAGTTTAGTTCACAAGAAGAAGCAACAAAGTAACAAGAGATAGGATTTGTGGTCAGTTTGTCAGGCAGAAGCACAACAGAAGAATTAAGGGCGGGGCACCCAGTGCTTGTGGAGGTAATTGAGGATTTTACTCAGCAGGAGGTCACAGATATTTTGAGTCAGTTAATCTAAAGAATAGAAGAATCATTGGTATCTTGAGTGGTGAGAATCAGTGAAAAATAAATCTTGAGAGAGAAGAGTAAATAGCCTGAAGATTTAAAGTTAAAATGGATTGACAAGAAAAGAATTGTTTGCTGCTCTATTGATTGCAGGGGTGGATTTTGGAACAATAGATGGCATTTCACCTAATGAACTATATAAAATATACTGAAGAAAGAAGTTTGATATTAGACTGAGCAGAGAGATGAGAAGTGCTTCCACAGATCCTCCTAAAATATTGTATCCAGTTCATCATACCTGCAGGAAGAATTGGAAGTTGTCCAGGCTCCAGCTCAGGTTAAAGATAATATACCTCTAACCAGAATGATAACCTTAAAACTGCAAGCTGTATTTCACAAATCAGAATTGTGCCAGGTTATTCATGGCTGCTATAGACACTGTGAATATTGCATTCGTGCTACAGAGATGTAAAGGAAAAATTGGAAGAGAAATGGGACTGAAGCAGTAAGATTGTGAAAACAGAATCAATATCTTGTTAAAGAAGCACAAAAAATAATGAAGAAAATAACACTTTAAAACCCAGATTAGAACAAATGGTGAAAGAAGTTAAAAAAATTCAGTTAACAGAAGAATGCTTTGACAAGCAGAATTGGCCAAATGGAAAAGGCATTATAAATGCTCACAGAAGAAAATAATTCCTTAAAAATTTGTATTGAACAAACAGAAACTAATGACATTATGGGACAACTGTAAAAAAACAAATCTAAAGAATGAAAAAAAGAGAAGATAATGTGAAATATCTCAGTGGAAAAAAAAGCAGATCAGGAGAAATAGCTTACAAATTTTTGGAGTTCCTGAAAGCCATGATAAAAAAAGAACCTATGCATTACCTTTCAAGAAACTATCAAAGAAAAGTTCCCTGATATCCTTGAAAGAGAGGGTAAAATAGAAATTCAAAAAATCCACCAATCACTTCCTGGAAAAGATCCCAAAATGAAAAGTTCCAGGAATAACATAGCCAAATTTCAGAATGTCCAGGTCAAGGAGAAAAATATTACTATCAGCCAGAAAGAAACAATTCAAGTGTCATAAAGTCACAGTCAGGCTAATGAAACATTTAGCAGTGTCTGCATTAAAGAATCAGAGTACATTGAATTTGATATTACAGAGAAGACATCAGAAAGAATTACAACCAAGGTTCACCTACACAACAAAACTGAGTAATAATCCTTCAGGGAAAAAAATTATTTAATAAAAGTAAATAGATTTGGAAATTCCTGATGTAAAGACCAGAGTTAGATAAAACATGACTTTCCAATGTAATATTCCAAAGAAGCATAAACAGGTAAATCGAAAAGGGAAATTGGAAAAAACTTAAGAAATTTAAACTGTTTACATTCCTAAATGATATGATGGTACTTGTAACTTACAAAAACTTTCTAATTATTAGGGCATAGACAGAGGGCATAGGTAAGAATTAAAAATGAAGGGATGATCCCTAGAAAAAGAAGGGGAATGAGAAGAAGAATGCACTGAGAATAAGGGAAGGGGACAAGTAGAATGGGCTAAATAATCTGATATAAAAGGGACATAAAAGTGTTTTTGCAATGGAGGGGAAGGTGGAGGAAGTGGAAGAGAATACTTGTATCATACTGTCTTTGCTACTGGTTCAGAGGGTATAATATACACACAAAACTGGTTACAGAAATCTATCTTATCTTACAGAAAAGTCGGAGGGGAAGGGGACAGGAGAAAAGAAGGGTGTATGCCATTGAAAGGGTTAGGGGAGGCAGTAATCAGAAGCAAAACACTTTTGAGGAAGGACAGGGTGGAAGGAGAGTGAGAACAGAATAATCAGAAGGGAAATAGGATGAAGGGAAATACAGTTAACAATCAAAACTATGAATAACATTTTTGAATTAAGTTTCCCTTCATCTGTCAAACATGTAGAGAACTGACTCACACCTATGGGAATGAGTCATTCCTTACTTGATAAATGATCAAAAAATATGAATGCTTCTTAGATGAAGTAATCAAGATTTTTATGGTACATAAGAAAATGTTGTAAATCACCACAGATTAGTGAAATGTAAGTTCAAACAATTTGAGGTACTACCTCCCAACTATTAGATTGGCTTATAGGACAGAAAATAAAAATGACAAATGTTGGAAGGGATGTCATAAAATGTACTGTTTGTGAAGTTGTGAACTAATTCAACCATTATGTAGAGCAAGAAGGTGTTATGCCCAAAGGACTATAAAACCAGGCATACCCTTTTACCTAGCAATACCACTAGAAGATCTAAATCTGAAAAGAGTTTAAAAAACAAACAAAAAGAAAAAAGGAACTATATGCCTAAAAATATTGATAGCAGCCCTTTTCTGGTGGCAGGTTTGAAATTGAGGGAATGCCCATTAATTCAATAATAGCTGAAAAAAGTTGTGGTATATGATTGTGATGGAATACTATTGTGCTATAAGAAATCAAGAGTCCTCAGAGAAATCTGGAAAGACTTACATGAAATCATACAAAATGATAAGAGTAGAATCAAGAGAAAATTGTACAGAGCAATAGTAATATTTTAAGATGATTATCACAGAATGCCACATATTCTCAACAATACATTGATTCAAAACAATTATGAAGGAGTAATGATGAAAAATGCTATCCATCCCCAAAGAAAGAATTGATGGGATCTGAATACATATTGAAGCAAATTTTTTTTTTCAGATTCCTTAATTTTGTTCTGTTTTTCTTTTAATTTTGCTCTGCATTTTCTTTTGCAACATGAATAATATGGAAATATATTTTGCATGACTACAGATATATAATCTATATCAAATTGTTGGCTTCCTCAATGAGTGCATGGGATGAAAGGGAGAGTTTGGAATTCAGTTTTTAAGAGAAATGTTGAAAATTGCCTTTAAATATAATTGGGCAAAAAAAAATGAAATAGAAAAAAATAATGATGAGAACAGTATGATTTGGAAGAGATATGTGGTACAATTCCTTAAAGCTTACATTTGAGTAAGTGAATGCTTATGACCATAATATAGATTCCACTCCTGGATTTTCTTCTCACCTTCCAAACTTTGAGACCTTGTCCCTCAATGGATACCTTCCATCCCACTCAAACTTTGGAGTTTCCATTTGTGTGTTGTCTTCTTTCACCAAAGGGCAGGTAGTAGTTCTTTATTTATTTTGTTTACTTTGTCTTTTTTTTTGTGTTCTCAATTCTTAGCACAGTACATTGTATATAGTACATACTTAGCAAATGCTTATTGCCTTATTGCTGTTTAATTGGACAATACAGAGAATATCCTGATGAATAAATAGCTGAACTCTATTACTAAGTACTTTGCCAGTTATCTCACTTGATCCTCACATTAACAAATTGGAAAATGAGATAAAAAGAAAGAAAAAAGACCTTTATAATGAAGAGATTTTCTATAAACAAGAAATATCCTGACTTACCAAAGTCACTAGAGCTGACTTCATGTCCTTGTTTCTCAAACTGTAGATGGCAGGGTTTAGGGTTGGGGGCATGACAACATAGAAGACAGATACCAAGAGGTCAAGCACAGAAGGGGTGTCAGAGGTGGGTTTTACACGAGCCACAAAAGCAGTTGTAAAAATACAGTGGTCACAGTGAGGTGGGGCAAGCATGTGAAGAATGACTTGGACCTGCCTTCTGTGGATGGCATCCTCAGAACAGTGGAAAAAATGTAGACGTAGGAGATAACAATGTAGAAAAAACAGCCAAGATGCAAAACTATAGTTGTAACAGAGGTTCCAATTTCAGCCAAATTTGGCTGTGAACAGGAGAGTCTGAGCAAATGAGAGATCTTGCAGAAGAACTGACCTAGTAAATTGGCTTTACAGAAGGGAACAGAGAATGTGCTGACTGTGCGCATGATTCCTGAGAAACTACCACTGATCCAAAAAGCAGCTGCCATTTGTACACAGGCTCCTCTGTTCATGATGGTCTCGTAGTGCAGGGGACGGCAAATGGCTGCATATTGATCATAGGACATCACTGTCAGCAGAATCAGCTCAGTGGAGGCAAAAAAAAAATAATACAATAAGTCTGGATAGTACATTCAGGGATAGAGATGGAGTTTCTATGGGTCAGGGAGATGAGGATGGACTTAGGTACTGTGACAGAGATGTAGCAGAGATCTATGAAAAACAAATGCTTCAGGAAAAAGTACATGGGAGTTTGAAGGTACTGGCCAATAGTAGTGACAAGGATAATAAGCAGATTTCCCACCATGGCTGCCAGATAAATCAGAGAGAAAAGCACAGCATGTAAGATCTTTGGATCCCAGACTTGAGAGAAGCTCATGAATAGGAAGGTCGTGATGATTGTGTTGGCAGCCATTGCCATCCTAGGGACACGTTAGAAGAAATAGGAAGAGATCAGAGAGACATTGAGATATAACTCTGTGTACTATCAGAACAATGGGATTTATTTTTAAACTCAAAGGATTGAAAGGGAGAGCAACCTCCTAGGACATCTTTGATGACCTTTTGCATTCTTATGGGCTTCTTCTTGGATACAGAAATCAATCTTCTTCTGAATCAGCTTCTAGCTGAAGATGTGTACTGGCTATTACCAGGCAATGTTGCTGTGTTGGTGACTTATTCCTTCCAGTCCAGTTCAGCCTCATTTCAGATGCACTTTGCAGAAGAGAGAAATACAAAAAATGGAGAATCCCTGCAGAGAGTAATTCAAATGGCCTCTCAGGTCAGATCTTTGACTGGAAAAGAAGGAGAATGGAAAGCAGGGATGTTGAAAATCAGAGCATAGAAGCAATTTCTACAGAATATTAGTTTGCACAAAAGGAGGGATAGTGAGTGTCCAGAGAAAGACTTTCAATCTTGATAAGAGTTCATCTCCACAGCATTTTGTTCATCTATAGGCAGCACAAGGCTGTATAGGAAAGGCTACAAAAAAATTGGAGAATACCTAGAGACCAACTTCTATGAATTCAAAACCATTTTTTATGCAAACACAGATATTTAAATAGCCCTTTAAGATTCAAAAAGCAGAATAAAGGGAATAAAAGATATTAAGGGAAGAGAGTAAGCATTTGTATTCTGCCTTCTATGTGACAGACATTGCATAAGCTGATTTATTTATTTTTTTTATTTTTTGTTCTCTTTCCTCCTTCTTTCCTCTTCTCTCTCTGTCTCTCTTTCTTTCTCTCTCTGTTTATCTCTCTCCTTCTTTTACCAGTATTATCTTATTTGTTCCTTACAATCACTATGAGGGGCAGGAGATATTCTCATCGTTTTGCTATTTAGTATACCGAGACAAACAGAAAATAAGCGACTTGCCAGCATCCCAAAGCTAAGAAGTCTCTGAAGCCAAATATAAACTCATATCTTCCTGATTTCAGGCCCAGTTGCCATCAACTGCCTCAGGTTTTTACTGCTTTCCAGACACTAGTAAATGCTAAGTACTATAAATATAAAAACAGCAACACAGGCCCTCTTCTCGAGAAGCTCATTTCTTCTGAACTAACCAGGAGAGAAATTATACATAGAACAAAGAATTTCACTGCAGACCAGAAGGAAAAGTCTGACAATTCTGAGAGTACAATAGTGAAGTCAATGGCAAGACTGAGGAGTCTTTAGAATATGCTAGCAGGGCAGACAATGGTGGCTTCAGAGGGTAGAGGGACAGGAACCATGTCTTGGCCCTTTGATCCTCCATTTTCCTGGAAGAATTACATTTAATTACTTCCATAACATGAAAGAAATATGACTAATCACCACAGGCTTCCTGACTGGCCAATTCACTGAGGGCTGGGCAACCCCTGGGTTTGTGGGAAGTCCATTTCATAAATTATTTCATTTTATCCCCCAAAGTACCATAAAGATCATAGCTGTGTTGTGGAACCCTACAGTGCTAGAGCTATTATTAATTTTTTATTACTGCAGTTATAATTATTTCACCAAGATGGACATTCAGAGGACTCATAGCCATACATACTTGGCCTGGGATCATGTTTAAGCATGCCCTAGTGCCATCACTACTAAATATTGCTTTTTCCAACATTGTGCTGAAAAAGTCAGACAATGGAGGGAGTGTTGCTTAATAGAGCAAAGTCAGCAAAGCACAGACTTTGAAGGAAGGAAGATTCAAATTTCAAATTTGCTTCAGACACTCTCTAGCTCTATGAAGTAGAACAAGGGACATAACCTTTCTGAACCTTCATTTCCCCATTCATCATTTTAAAATAATACCAGAAATGACTGCTTAAGTGACATTAGGCACGGAAAGTATTTCTCAAACCTTGAATAGAGTAGACCATGAACTCTTTATGAATGCTTGCATAGTCCAAGAAACTGCAAAATCCTTAGAAAGATTGTTCCAAATCACTCAATACAAGAAGAATACAAATGAAATTTCTTTTTAGGTTGCACCATCTACTCAGGAAAATAGCAAAGGGAAAAAAGATGGGAACAGTTCATTTCAGAAAGGCTAGTAAATCATTCCTGTATTTCAGGGAAGCAATTGGCACTTAGGACAGGAAAATGACCAAAGTGTCCATCCCCTCTGATTAAAAGGTTCCCCTGCTAAGCACAGATCTCAGAGGAGGTCAGTGACAAACTGAAAAGTTCCATTAACAAGAAAATAATGGTAGCAGCATTTATGTTGTAGCAAAGAAGTAAAGATTACAAAGATGCTCATCAGTGGTGGGAAAGTATCTTTGTACATGAATGTATCAGACCCCTTGATGCTATAAGAAATGGTGACTACAAGAGATGGGAAGACTTACATGAAAAGACACGCGGTGTGTTAGTAAAAAAAAGTCTCTGAAAAAAATACTCTTGATGAACTTGAATGTTTAATCTGAACTATTAGAATTTTCTCCAATCCTTTCAAAATTATATTCAACGAGTCAAAGTATGTGTTTCTCCTTCGTTGCTGAAGACCATGTCATAAGAGAAATAATGGCATGATTTGTACGTGACTTTGTTTTGAATGAGGGAGATCTGTGCAGGTCAGTGAACATTAATATAAAATCATGAACCAAGCCCTGGTTTGTAGTATTGACTGATTTCTGAGGTGGTAACACTCACACTGAAATTTCCCTAAGAGATCTTCTCCTAAGAGCCATTTTATGTCTACCCATTCAGCTGGAAAACAATATGCATGATGATTCCCTAAATTGATATAAATAGAAAGAATGGTGACCACAAATAATTATACTAGAACTGGAAGAATCAAGCTTTTGGACTAGAGAACAGAGGAGAAAACACACCTTCTTCTCTTTGCATAGGTGAGATTGATGTATGTGAACCACTGCCTGCATTGTGAGAATACATTGAAATTTGGCTTATTTTGCTGACTGGTCTCCTCTGAAACTTTCCTCTGACCACCTCCACACTTCCTTCTTCCTTGTCTGTGTCAAGAGATTGCTCTCTAGGGAGGGGAGACAGAAGTGTTATATTTGGAAATAACTGTATTTAACGTTAAAAATAAAAATATATGTCAATAAAATGGAAAAAAAACCCTCAAATTACTAGGAATGTTTACTATTACTACACAGCTTAATAATACTAAATGCAACAATTATAGGCATATTATAACATGTTCCTCACTGTTGTGGGAAACGTTGAAATGAGAAGAGTTTAAGTGTTTGGACTGAGAGCACTTGAGTCAGAATTCATCTCTAATATTTACCACCTGTATGAACTTATTTTGCCTCTCTGGGTCTCAGTTACATCACCAACAACATGAAGATGAACTCATTGGACTCTAAGATAGCTTCTAGGTCTAGATTTTTCATTCTATTTTAACTGTAAGAGAGTTGCTTGAATCAATAAATCAATTTTCCAACTCTTTTCATAAGATTAGTTGAACTGCGGTTGGGGATTGATCCATGGTCTCAGTCCACTCTTTTTTACTGTCTGTTAATTCCTCAGAATCCTCATGGTAAAATAAAAGAGCTACAAGTAAAGGCCTCTGGAGGCCCTTTAGTTCATATCTACATAATCCGATTTTCAAGTGTTATTGGTGTAAAGAATATCATATCCAGGATGTTTACATTATGAAGTCAGGGTTTCACTCATTTCTGAAGTGACACAATAGACAATTTCACTTAGAAATACTGGAATTGTATCTGTCATTTCTATATCTAATATTTATGGCTTCAATTCCCTTTAGTTATGCACATGGAAAATCTCCATGAACGTCAAGTGCTTTTTTCTGGGTGTGAATTCATTAGTTTTGGGAACTCATGGTGAGGAATACATCCTCTAATACAAATCTGCAAATGTACTGGACTTTAGAGTCTTCAAGAATTGCTTCAGGTGCTGAGAGATTAAATGACCTGCTCATGGTCCACCAGCTGGTATTTCAGGGACTTGAACCTAGGTGAACCAGACCTCGAAACTTGCTCTCTAACCCCTACACCATATTGCTCTAGTTTATGATCTATTATAATCTTTGGGTCAGCTAATCCTATGCCCTTCAGTATTGGGAAGAAACACACTATTAAACATATGTCATTATACACTATTTCCCCTAGTCTTATTTTAATTAAATAAAAAAATAAATACTGAGAATTATGAGAATTATGTCAGTTTCCTTACTTAATTGGCAGACTAATCTTACTGTGGTACCTTGAGTGAATAGAGCAACGATTTCTCCTCACCTTGCAAGTACAGAAAGTAATGTGGCATGAAGAATCTGTGGGGTATCCAAGCAGAGAAGTCACTGGAAACTTCTGAAATAGGTCAGTGAGCATTCTGTCTTATCCCTAAGAGAAATACTTCAACGATTAGGGAACTAACCTTTATCTTCTACTAGAACTTTATCATCTCTACTTTTAAGGGATTGAAAATGGTCTCTTCTGTGGCATAAAATTTTTTCATATTTTTTGTAAGGTAATAAATTTCTCAGGGATGTATTTTCTCAAAGTGGAAGAACGAGCCTCATGGGACCCAGGGCTGTGATTAACCACAATAGACTGGATTTCTTGCCTTTGTGATCAAATCTTCTTGGCCATGATAAGAGATTGGGGAAGAACAATTACTGTCTTAGCTTTACACCTGGGACTCCAAGCATGATCAAAAAATGGTCTCAGGATTCCCTGCCCACATCTTCCTTATAGGAATGATAGAAGTGGCTGTCAAATTAATTTTCAAGAGAGATAGCATCAGAAAATGAGAATATAAAGTCATCCTAAACCTAAATTTTTGTTTGGACCCTAGTCTGACTCATTTTGTCATTAAGATAAGATGGAAATTACACTAGAACTGCTATTAAATGTTTAAGAAAATAGCATAGGTAATGTTGCATTCAGGGTGGAACTACTACTCTGTGTATGCCCTCAAAATGTGTATGGATAATCAAAATGGATACTGAAACTGCTGGTGAGAGGAATCATTATTTGTAACCACTGTTTTAGGGAGATTCAGATTTCCCTCTTCTCTTTTTATCCTCATTTCAAGAGCAGTATCCAAAGACCAAACTAACCTTCTCTTTTATGCAGTCCAACCTGATCTAACAAGGAATCTCTAACCTATGGTGAACTTCATTCAGTCAAGATTAGGTGGAGATCCTTTTGTCTAGATTGCCAGAGGCTAAAGGTAGTCCAGTACAGAGATAGGGCACTCTATTCATGAGGGTCTCATAGTAGAGGGGGAGGCAAATGGCTGCATATCGATCATAGGACATCACTGTCAGCAGAATCAGCTCGGTACATCCAAACAAAATCATACAATAAGTCTAGGTAGCACATTCAGGGATGGAGATGGAATTCCTGTGGGTCAAGGAGATGAGGATGGACTTAGGTACTGTGATGGAAATGTAACAGAGATCTATGAAAGACAAATGTTTCAAGAAGAAGTACATGGGGGTGTGAAGGCGATGGTCGATGATAGTGATAAGGAAAATGAGCAGATTCCCCATCAGAGCTGCCAGATAAATTAGGGAGAAAAGTACAGCATGTAAGATCTGTAGCTCCCAGACATCTGAGAAACTCATGAGGAGGAAGTTGATGATGACTGTGTGATTGGTCATTGGCTTGCTTGGGTCACACCAGCAAAAATAGAAAAAAATCAGAAATACATGGGGACATAACTTGTGCACCATGAGAATCATGGAATTTCTTTTTAAACCCAAAGCCCTGAAAGGGAAAAGAGCCTCCTAGTCATCCTTGATGACCTTTTCAAATTTTATGAGCTTTAACTTGGATGCAGGAGTCAATCATCCTCTGAATCAATCCCTAGCTGAAAATATGTACTTCAGAGTAGAAGAGAGTGTTGGAGTGGCCTTGCCTCATTCCTCTCAGCCCACTTCAGAGTCATTTCATATGTCCTTTTCAAAAGAGAGCAATATACAAAATGGAGAATCCCTGCAGAGAGTAATTCAAAGAGTTTGTTAGGTCAGATCTTTAACTGAAAAAGGAGAATGGAAAGCAGAGATTCTGTAAACCAGAGCACAGAGTTCATTTATACAGAATCTTAGGATTCACAAAGAGAGTAATAGTGAGTGTCAAGAGCAAGATAGCCCATTTTAATAAAAGTCCATCTCCATACCATTTTATTCAGCTATAGGCAGCCCAATAATGTATAGGAAAAGCTAGAACAAAAAGTGGACGGTACCTAGAAATCAACAACCATGAATTTAAAATCATTTTGTATGTGAACACAAACACTTAAATACAATTTTAAAATTCAAAAAGCAGAATAAATGTAAGAAGTATTAACAGAAAGGAATAAGCATTTATACTGTGCCTACTCCGTGCCAGGCATTATACAAAGTGCTTTTCTCTTTCTTTCCTTCTCTCTTTCTTCCCTTCTTTCTCTCCTTCTTTCCTTCTTTCTCTCATTCTTTCTTTGTTTCCTTCCTTCCTCTCCCCTCCCTCCTTTCCTCCCTCCTTCCCTTCCTTCCTTCCTTCCTTCCTTCCTTCCTTCCTTCCTTCCTTCCTTCCTTCCTTCCTTCTTACCTTCCTTCCTTCTTACCTTCCTTCCTTACTTCCTTCCTTTCTTCCTTCCTCAATCATCCCGCCCTTTCTCTCTGTCTCTGTCTCTCTCTGTCTCTGTCTCTGTCTCTCTGTCTCTCTGTCTCTCTGTCTCTCTGTCTCTCTGTCTCTCTGCCTCTCTGTCTCTCTCTCTCTCTCTCTCTCTCTCTGTCTCTGTCTCTTTCTCTCTCTCTCTCTCTCTCTCTCTCTCTCTCTCTCTCTCTCTCTCTCTCTCTCTCTCTCTCTCTCTCTCTCTCTCTCTCTCTCCTGTCTTTTACAAGTATTATTTGTTCAATACAATAACTCTAAGATGTGGGAGATATCCTGACTATTTTCTTATTGACTCTACTGAGGCAAACAAAATATAAGTGACATGCCAGCATTCGAAAGCTAATAAGTGTCTGAAGCCAAATTTACATTCAGATCTTGCTGATTTCACACCCATTTACCACCAACTGTCTCTAGTTTTTACTGTGTTCCAAGCACTACTAAATGCTGAGTAGTGTAAATACTAAAAAAAACAAACAAACACCAAAAAAATATCTGGTCTCAAGGTGCTCTTTCCTTCTAGAGTAACCAGGAAAGAGATCATACATAGAACAATGAGTTCTACTGCAGCTTAGAAGAAAAATTCTGAAAATTCTACTTCTGCAAGAGTGAAAATAATGGCAAGATTCATGAGTCTTAGGATTCATTAGTGGATCAGATAGTAGTGCTTTCAGAGATTAGAGGGACAAAAAGTATTTCATTGGAAGAATTATATTTTATGATTAGTTATAAATTATAGTTTTTCATTTACTTTATTTTACTTGTTTATTTAATTATTATTAATTTTATAATTATTTTTATATTTTTTTTATAATTCCCAGAACATGAAAACAATATGAGTAATAATCCCAGGCTTCCTGACTGGCCAGTTCACTGAGGTCTGGGCAACTCATGGGTTTGTGGGAAGCCCATTTCATACAGCATCTAATTTTATCCCCAAAACTATGATGAGGAACATAGGGACATGGGCAGTGGGGACACTATGGAGATGTGAAGGGTGACACTCATCACTATTAAATGACCTACCCATAGTCAGATAGCTTAAAACTGTAGGAGGGAGTGCTGGAACTCATTTCATTTTTTGATGTAAGCCCAGTACTCACAGAAATAATAGGATTTCACATTTGGAAAGGACACTGGAAAATATCCAGTCCAAACCATACAAGTCTCCTAGTCTCTATCTGAACAATTCTACTGAGGGAAAATCTGTCACAACCTGGGGCAGCCCATTCCACCTTGATATAGCTTTATTTTTTATAAAGGATTTTGTTTTTTTTTGTGGTACAAATTGACATTTTGGATTACCCCCACTAATTCTAGTTTTCCCCTGTGAAAGCAAAAAGTACAAGTCAAATTCTTCCAAGTGCCTACCTTTCAAAATCCCAAGCACAGTTTCCTTCTCCTCACATAATATTTCTCCAAGCTGTACAATTCAAGTTCCTTCAACTAATCTTTTTAAGGTGTAGGCTCAGAGTCCTTTATCATTCTTATTTCACCCCATTGTAAATTCTCCAACTAGTTAATCTCTTTCTAAACTTGAGTACTCAAGAATGGACGTGAAGTTCCAGGTGTCCTCTGAACAGGTTGGGGGATATCATGGAAGAAAGAACCTAGAAGCTAAGTCACAGTGATTAGTGATTCCTATTCCAGCATATTGGCATAGTCTTTGTATGGGAGACCATTAAAACTATCCTCAATCGTGTAAAGCTCCATTTTTCATTATATTGAGAGTAGAGCTCAGAGAATTTTTATGTTGTAAAAACTATCCAACATGATAGCCCAGGAGCTACCGAATAAAACCCTTCCCTAAAGCAGTTACATTGGAGGTTGGATGATGGAAAGAATAATGATGGAACAGTCCCTTCTAATTTTGTGTGATAATTATGTCATTATTACATTACATTTCTGTTCAGTTGATTCATTAAGCTAAACTTGCACCCATTTCACAGTAAATAAAAAAAATATTTTCCTCCCTGTTGTAATAGGAGTGACTCACTTTACATTCAGTTTCTCTAATCTGATAGAAAAATCATAGGTACACAACAGTTTGTTAGTGATATTAAAAAAAGGAGTGGGGCAAGAAATAATTTGATATCTAACTTATGAATCAAAAGTGGGAATGTTTAAGAAATGCTTATCAAATGATTCTCTTATTATTTAGGCGAGGATATTAAGGACTCTACTACAGTAGTGACCAAAAGGTTTTTGCACTGATGTTATCTGATAAAAAATGGAGAAATTCGATGGAAGAATAAAGAAGAGTTTCAGAGAAGTGGGGAAGGTAGTCTTGATGAGGTCATCAGGGAAGAAACATACCTAAAACAGTACACTGACTTTACTTTAATCCGTTTGCATGTGTCAAGAGTGATATATTTAACCTTTACAGGAATGGTTGCCTCTCAATGACTTCCTCATAGAGCAATAAACATTGCTACAGTACTCAAATTCACTGCCAGATATCCCAATCTAGAAAGAGAGACATGTTACATATTTTGACCACTGAAAGATATAATACAGTGGACTAATGGAAAACAAAATTTTACCAAGCAATTCAGAGGCTAGAAAATCCATCAGTTAATAAAATAGTTCAAGAATGTAGCCTGGGACCTGCAAGGGTAATCCATTACAATCACTTGCTACCTAAGGGAAACCAACGGGGCCATTATGTTGACTATCTTGCCATACTCTGCCTTGGTGGGAGCACTCTCATAGCAGAGACCTCAGTTCTGAAAACAAAGTGAAAGAAGGAACAATAATCATGTGGACAGCCTCCTGAGGAGGCTCATGGGAGGAAAGACTGAAAGAATTAGACAGGTTTTGCCTGGGGAGGGACAGGGACATATTCAGGAAAGAGGATGTTAACTATGTTCAAGTACTTGCAGTTATGTTATACTGGAAAAACTGGTTTTATTCCTCTTTGCCCTCACTGGAACATTCAGGGACAATAGGTAAGAGTTAGAGAGAGGCAAGTTTCAGTCTGATGAAAGAAAAGAAAACACAATATCAACAACAGCAACAATAAAAATTCCGTTATCATACAAATGGAACCATACACAGATGTAATGGGCTTACTCTAGAGATTAGAGATTCTCTCTCAGTAGAAGTTTCCAAGAAAACGTAGGCTAAATGCCTACCTAATAGGGATACAGTGAAAAGGAATTCTTGGACTAAATGTCCCCTAAGAAATATAGTCTTAATGCAGTTCTGATTTTCCAGAATTCTGAATCATGTTGGCAGGGTGGCCTCCAAATCCAATTTTTAAACCTTCTCTCTAGCCTCATCAGCAACTAGACACCTCTCTCCCACTAGGTGTCCACACATTTATAATTTCTTTGTTCCTTGTTGCACAGAGAAACTCAATTTGCTGAATGAATTTAAGTGAATGTTTTAGGCACTTACTATTTTAACACTATCAAAATTTCCATTTGGTAGAAAGGTATCTGAAGAACTCATAATCACATACTGTAAGAGTGGGAAGGAACTGTAATAGTCATCCAGGCCCACACATGCACCAAAAAAATTCCTGCCCTAATATACTGCATAAGAGGCTGTCCAGCCTTTGCTTGGAGACCTCCATGGAGGGGATAATGAACCCCTCTAGAACCACTCTCCTCTGCTTTGTGGAGCTTGGATTATGAGGAAGTTCTTGACATTGATCTATTTACAACGTTCCTTGTTGCTCTTGGTTCTGTCCTCTGGCACCAAAGAGAATAAGTCTGATCCTCCACACATGTAACAGACCTTCAAATATTTCAATATAGTTTTCATTTCCTGTCACCCCCTCATGCCTGAGTCCAACTCTTCTCTTCTCCAGGATTAATATCACCTGCTCCTTCAAAGGAGCAATGAGGAAGACAAAGATTCTTATACAAGGCCCGTGGACCTTCAACGGAATGGCTGAATAAATTTCTTAGGGTCTGTCAACTTCGATGGGAAAACAGCACCTTTATTTTCATTACCTTCTAGATGAAATTTAATATTTCCTTCAATAATTTAAAAACATTATTGCAAGGAGGGATCAAAAGTTTTTCCCAGATTGCCGAGGCAGATTAAAACACACAAAAAATCAAGTTCATTGATTAAAATAAAAAAAGGAAAATAGATTTACTAATTATAGAATTCATTGCATTGAAGGAATTGGGGGGGGGGATGGATTACTTTCCCCAAATCATGTTACATTTTGCTTTTACTCTGCCAAGTTGAGACTCCTGAGTCAGCTCATTGATACAATGGTTAAGAGTGCTAGCTATAGAATCAGGATGACTTGACTTCGAATTATAACATAGACATATAGTATGTATGTGTGTGGATGTGTTGTGGGTGTGGGTTTATGTTTTTAGTTGTGTGATCTTTGGTAAGTCACTAAACACCTCTCAGTGTCAGTGTCCTCACTTATAAAATGTACAGAATATTAGCACCTATCTCCCAGTGTTGCTGTGAAGATTAAATGAGCTATTGTTTGTGCTGTGTTTTGAAGCCCTAAAGTGGTACAGAAACGCTAGATTTTAATAACTGTTTATTACTGGAGTTAGAATTGTTTTACCAAGATGGTCATTCAGGGGACTGAGCCATATGTACAACATTCAAAGCTGTGTTTAAGCATGCCCCAGCATCATCATTGCTAAACACTGCTTTTCATAATTTTGTGCTAAAAAGGGCAGATAACAGAGACAGTGGTGCTTAACAGATAAAGCACTGGCTTTGGAGGAAGGAAGACTCAAATTTCAAAATTTCCTCAGATACTTACTAGCTGTCTGATGTAGGGAAAGGCACACAACCTTTATGAGCCTCCATTTCCCCAATCATTGTTTGAAAATAATAATACCAGAAATGACTACTCATGTATGATAATTCATCGAAAGTATTTTTTAAACCTTAAATATAGTAGACCATGAATTTTTAGGAATGCTTGAGTGGTCAAAGGACATTAACTGATCTCAAAAGAATTGAAAAATCCTTAGAAAGATTGTTTCACAACATTCATAATAAGAAGAATGCAAATTGAAATTATTTTTAAGTTCACCACCTACACAGAAAAATAGCAAAGATGACAAAACAGGCAAATACTTCATTTCAGATAAGTTAGTGAAGCATTCCTGACTTTTGGGAAAACAATTTGCAATTAAGAAAAGAAAATGAGGGGGCAAAGCCAAGTTGGCAGAGTAACAGTATAGATTTGCTAGTCCTCTCCCACAAAAACCTATCATATACCTGATAAAAATGACTCTAAACAAAATCTGGAGCTACAGAACCCAGAGAATGATGGAGTGAAGCAAATCTTTAGCCCGAAATAGCCTGGAAAGTCATTGAGAAATGTGTATCATGCCTCAATAAGAGCAGAGTGCAGTCCATCATGGACCCCGTGAGCACAGACATTACCTGTGGAACAAGAAACAAAGAATCATAAAGGTGTGGACACCTGGTGGGGAAGAAGTCTCTGGATGGTGATGGGGCTGGAGGGAAGGTTCGGAAAGTGCATCTGGAGGCCACCCTCCCTACATGAATTATCAAGAATACCTGCCCTGATATTGTAGAAGAACAGAGTAAAATAAATATTGAAAGAATCCACCAATCACCTCCTGAAAGAGATCCCAAAAGGAAAACTCCTAGGAATATTGTAGCCAAATTTCAAAGTTCTAGGTAAAGGAGAAAATATTGCAGGCAGCCAGAAAGAAGCACTTCAAGTATTGTGAAAATACAATCTGGATAACACAGGATCTAGCTGCTCGTACATTAAGGGTTCACGGAGCCTGGAATATGATATATCACACTTTAGAAGAGCTAGAATTAAAACCAAGAATAACCTACCCAGTAAAATTGAGTATAATACTTCAGGGGAAAAATTGTTACTGTTGTTGTTGTTTTGTTTGTCCTTCATTCTCATAGAGGACCATGACATCAAGATGATGACATGACTTTCAATTGACTTTGATTTGGGAGAAGGAGGGCTGTGCAAGGTCACCAACCTCAACTGTTTCTCCTGAGCATTCTGGGTCCAGTCACCTGATACTCATTAGGATGACTGGAGATAGCCCAGGATGCAATGCGAGACCCTGGCCCTTTCAGGCTAAGGTCTTATCACATTTTCACTTTGAGTGAGATACACCCATTTAAGACATAGACTTCTTTAAGTTACTCAAGGGATGGCCCCTTTAATCAAAAAGAAAATCAAACTGGGAGGGGAAGATTGTCTGGGTTCCTCAGTAAAAGAGAAACAATTACTATTTAGTGATTATATTCACTGTGCTAGGGGGATGGGGACTTATTGTCCAGTTTAAGAAATGTAGCCAGTAAACCCAAAGGAAAAAAAAAAGCAGCTTTTGGCCATAGAGTGTACCTTACCCTGGTTAAAACACCAGAAGGGAAGAGACAAGAGGAGAGAAGAGGAGAGGAGAGGAGTTTCTACTCACTCACAGGTTATGTTTGTCCTTCGTTCTTGAAGGAGAACATGACATCAAGATGATGAAATGACTTGCAGTTGACTTTGATTTGAGTAAGGGAGGTCTGTGCAAGGTCACCAACCTTACTGTCTTCTCCTAAGCCATCTGGGACCAGTGGTCTGATATTCATCATGAAAACTGCAGATGGCTCTTGATGAAATGTGAGACTCTGGTCCTTTCAGGCTAAGATCTTCTCACATTTTCACTTTGAGTGAGATATACTCATTTGATGAATAGGCTTCATTAAGTTACTCAAGGGAAGTCCCCTTAAATAAAACAAAAATCAAATTGGGCAGGAAAAAACCCTCAGTGTTCTTCACTTAAAGAGAAACAACTACTATTTATCTATTAAATATGATATTACAAAGGTCAAAGGAGCTAGGATTAAAACCAAGATTCACCTACCACCAAAACTGAGTATAATACTTTAGGGGAACAAATGGTCATTCCATGAAATAGAGGATTTTCAAGCATTCTTGATAAAAAGAACAGAACTGAAGAGATAATTTAACTTTCAAACACAAGTTTCAAGAGAAGCATGAAAAGGTAACAAGAAAGAGAAATGATAAGGGATTTACTAATGTTGAACTGTTTACATTCCTTCATGGAAAGATAATATTTGAAACTCTTTAGACTTTGCTGAGTATTGAAGTAGTTGGAGGGATTACATACCTATAGACCAAGGGCACAGCATGAGTTGAATAGGTAGAAGTGATATCTAAAAAAAATATATTGAGAGGTGAGAGAAGAATATATATTGTGAAGAGAAAGGGATAAATAGAATGGGACAAATTATCTTATATAAAAGAGAGAAGAAAAAGCTTTTATAATGGAGGGAAAAAGGGGGGAGGTGAGAGGGAAAGAATGAATCTTACTCTTATCCCATTTGCCTTAAGGAAGGAATAACATGATTTGGTATGAAAAATCTATCTTACACTCCAGGAAAATAGGGGAAAAGAATAGGCAGGGGGTGGGAGGATGATAGAAGGGAGGAGAAATGGGAGGTGGGGATAATTAGAAGTAAACACTTTTGAGGAGGGATAGGGTCAAAAGAGAGAACTGAATAAATGAGGGGCAGGATATGATGGAGGGAAACATAATTAGTCTTTCACAATATGACTGTTAGGTAAGAGTTTTGCTTAACTGCACATGTATATCCTATATCAAATTACTTGTCTTGTCAGTGTAGATGTGTGGGGAGGGAGGAAGGGAGAGCAGTTGGAACTGAAAATTTTAAAAATGAATGTTAAAACTTGTTTTTACATGCAACTGGGAAATAAAATATACAGGCAATAGGGTATAGAAATCTATCTTGCCTTACAAGGAAATAGAGGGGATGGACATAAGAGAAGGGAGGGGATGTGATAGAAGGGAGAACAGATTGGGGTAAATGGTAATCAGAATATATGCTGTCCTGGACTGGGTGGAGGGGAGAGATGGGGAGAAAATTTGGAACTCAAAATCTTGTGGAAGAAGCTGTTGAAAATCAAAAACAAATAAATAACTTTGAAGAAAATGACTGAAACGTCCATTCCATCTGACTCAGAAGTCCCACTGCTAGGTAGTGATTCCAAAGGAGGTCAGTGACAAGCAGAAAGATTTCGTCAACAAGAAAATATTCATAATAGCATTGTTTCTTTTTCTGTTGTAGCACATCTGTAAAGCAAAAGTAGTTGCACATCAGTAGCAGGAGTGTTTTAACAGATGTTGGTACTTGAATGAATTGGACCAGATAATGTTGTAAGGAACGGTGACTACGAGAGATGGGAAGACTTGCATGAAAAGACACAAAGTGATATAAACAGAGCCAAGAAAAGACAGGGTGTG
Source organism: Notamacropus eugenii (assembly GCF_028372415.1). Lineage (NCBI taxonomy): Eukaryota > Metazoa > Chordata > Mammalia > Diprotodontia > Macropodidae > Notamacropus > Notamacropus eugenii. Next base: position 15,662,041 of record NC_092876.1, on the reverse strand, counting down.
CAAGCTCAAAAACTGCCTCTGGAAAAAAAATGTAGTCATGAGAAACTTGAAAGCTTATTCTGCATTATTACTATTTTCTCTGATTCTTTTAAGAATTACACTTAATTTGTCAATTAGTATTTATTACAAAATCAGGAGCCAAGCCCTGGTTTGTACTATTGGCTGATTTCTGAGGTGATAATGTTCACACTGAAAATTTCCCAATTGCCTCTCAAGTGCCATTTTAAGTGGAGCCAGAAAGCATATCTCTGGCAAACTGTATGCATGATGATTCATTACAATGTTATAAATGGAAAGAATGGTAACAACAAATAGCGATGCCAGAACTGGAAGAATCAAGCTTGGGAATAGAGAAAATAGGAGAAAACACATATTCTACTTTTGGCAGAAGTGGGATTGATGGATGTGGACCCCTGACTGCTTTGCTAGAATACATGGATATTTGGCTTATTTTGCTGACTGGTCTCTCAGACTTTCCACTGGTTACCTTTTTCCTTCCTTCTTCATTCTTTGTTTCAAGACATTTCTCTCTAGGTAAGGGACAGAGAAGGGCTATATTTGCATATGGCTATGTGTAGAGATGTGCAAAACAAAAAAAAAAATCAATAAAATATAAAAAAAATCACTTGAAATGTTTATTTTTACTTTACAACTTAATATCACTAAATCTATCAATTTATAGGCATATTATGGACATTTTCCTAATTGTTATGGGAAACATGATGAAATGAGGAGAGTCTAATGGGTTTGGAGCCAGAGAACTTGGATCAGAATTCACTTCCGATATTTACTGCCTGTATGAACTCATTTTGCCACTCTGGGTCCAGTTTCCTTATCAGCATGAAGAAGAAAATGGACTCATTGGCCTCTAAGTTTCCTTCCAGGTGTAGATTTTGTATTCTATTTTAAGGGTAAGAAGACTGATTGAATCAATCAACCAATTCTCCAACTCTTTTAGTAAAATTGGTTGAGCTGAGGTAGGGTGGGGTGATTGATCCATTGACTCAGTCCACTACTTTCTCCTGTTCATAATTCCTCAGATCCCATATTGGTAAAATGTAGGAGCTAGATATGATGGCATCTGGTGTCCCTTTTAGTTCAGAACTGCATGATAAGATTTTCATGTGGTATTGGTTTAATGATTGTCATATCCAGAATGTTTATGCTATGAAGTCAGGGTTTCACTCCTTTCTGAAGTGACACAATTGATATTTTCACCTAGAAATACTGGAATTGTATCTAATATCATTAATGGTTTTGATTTTTTTTAAGTTCTGTCCACATAAAAATCTCATGACCTTCAAGTGATTTGTCTTGGGTGTGAATTCATTAGTTCGGGGAACTCAAGATGAGGAATACCTCCACTACTGCAAATCTGCAAATGCTCTGGACCTTAGAGTTTTCAAGAGTTGCCTGAGGTGCTGAGAGATTAAGTAACCTGCTTAGGGTCTATCAGTCAGTACATCAGGGATTTGAAACCTGGTCATCCAGACTCCAAAACTTCCTTTCTGTCCCCTGCATTATGTTGCTCTACTTTATTATCTATTAAAATCTTTGCTTCTGCTTATCCTATGCCCTTCAGTATTGGTACGAAAGAGATTACAAAAACAAACAAACAAACAAACAAAAAAACCCAACAAGAGCAAAAAAAAAAAACCCAACAACTTGTCATTATGCTCTATTTTTCCTAGTCTATTTGATAGTGACAAAAAAAGAATAAATTCTAAGAATTATGAGAATTAGCTCAGATGCCTTAATTAATTGGCATAGTGATACAACTGTGGTGCCGTGAGTGAACGGAGCTTTCATTTCTCCCCACCTGATAAGTCCAGAAAATGACTTGTAGTGAAGAATCTGTGGGTTATTCATGTAGAGAAATCACTGGGAACTTCTGAGACAGGCAAATAAGCATTTTGCCTTGTCCTTAAGAGAAATACTTCAAAAATTTATCTGATACTAGACCGTTATCATCTTTAATCTGAAGGGATTGAAAATGGTCTCTTCTTTGTGCTTGGAATCTTTACTTTTTTAATATGGCTAAAAGTTGCTCAGGAACACATTTCTCAAAGTGGAAGAAAGAGTCTTATGGGACCCACAGCTGGGATTAACCTGAATAGACTGCATTTCTTGCCTTTGTCTTGGCCATGATATGGGACTAGGGAAGGACAATTATTGTCTCAGTTTACCCCTGGGACTCCACAGCACGATCAAAAAATGGTCCCAGGACACCCTGGCCACTTCTCCCTGATGCAAATGATAGAAGTGGTTGGCAAGATAATTTTGAAGAAACACAGCATCCAAAAAGGAGGATATAAGTTCATCCTAAATCTAAATTTTTTATTTGGACCCTAGTCTGACTCATTTTGTCATAAAGTTAATATGGAAATTATGTTAAGACTTCTATTAAATGTTTAAAAAAATAATTCACAGGCAATATCATGTTCAAGCTGGAATTATTACTATGTTTATGTCTTCTAAATTTATGCATTGGCTATTGAAGTTCCTGGTGAGAGAAATCATTAATAACCAAAGATTTGGGGATATTTCCCCTTATATTTTTATCCTCCTTTTAAGAGCAGTCTCCAAAACTGAGACAATCTTTTCCTCTATTCAATCCCACCTGACCTTAAAAGAAATCTCTAAGTCTAAACTGAATTATATTCAATCAAGTTTAGTTGGAGATAGATCCTTTTGTCTAGATTGCCTGAGGTTGGGGGTAGTGCTCCGTAGAGATAGTCTTACTGTCCAAGAGTGTCATGATGTCACTCTCAGCCTTTCATTATACTAAGCTCATTTCTCTTTGTAAAGCCCATGTCTCATTAATTTTTCTGCAGAGTTGATTGCCACCCTCAGGAACACTTCTTTTGCAATGGGCGTAGAAGTAATGAGAACACCACCATGACTGTCTTTGGTCTAAGAGACAGATGGACCTATAACCATCCTTTTATAAAAGTTCTGGCATTATTAATAAAATGATTAAATTACCTGGGGATTATGTCTTTCAAGCCATTTTAAATACCATATTGGTAGGGGCCAATAGTCTATGCCAATTTCTAAGCCATATTTGTTTCCTTAATATGTACCTTATGTGATCCCAAGTATCAAAAACCTTCTTTACTAAGTGGAAAGAAAAAAAGTGAAGCTATCCCTTGCCATGAAAAAAATGTTCTAAATCTTCATTAATTAGAGAAAGGCAAATTAAAATAATTCTGAGGTACCACCTCACACCTATTAGAAATGACAAATGCTGTAAGGGATGATTAAAAAAATAGGTAACCTAATGAACTGGTGGTAGAGTAGTGAAATAATCCAACCATTCTGGAGAACAATTTGGAAGTGGGCCAAAAAGCTTCTAAAATTGTGCATACCCTTTGACTTAGAAATATCACTGCTATGTCTGTATACCAAAGTGACTAAAGAAAAAGGAAATGGACCTATGATACAAAAAAATGTAGCAAGTCTTCCTGTGGTGCCAGAGGACTAAAAACTAAGAGGATGCTCATCAATTATGGAATAAGTAAATAACTTGTGAAATATGGGATGTGATGGGTATTATTATTATTATTACTATTATTATTATGTGGGAAATGAAGACTGAGTGATGTCAGAAAAATATGTCAAGACCTATGTGAACTGATATAAAGCAAAGTGAGAAGAACCATGAAGTCATTTTACACAGTAACAGCAATGCTTCAATGATGATCACCTGTGAAATACTTGGCTATTCTATTCTGATAAGTGCAATGATCTAAGACAATTCCAAAGTATTCATAATAAAAAAAAAATGTTGATCAAAAAAAAATTTCATTCACTTCTGGAGATAGAAGTGGTGAACTGAGTGCAAATTGAAGCACACTTTTCTCACTTTTTATTTCTTTTTTTGAAATATGACTAATACAGAAATATGGTATGCACAATTTCACATAAATGTTATAATATTATTTGCCTTCTCAGTGGGTGTGGTATGAAGTAGATGGGAATGAAAGAATTTGGAAATCCATTAAAAAACTGCTAATAAATACATAATTTGAAAAGTTAAAATAAAAACAAAGTTAAAATAAGTTAAAACAAAAGTTAATAGTGAAGTAAAATAAAAGTTAGTAATAAACCAAAAACTAAAAGAAAAACAAAACCTTTACTTTAGCCCCCAGAAGAGGCAAAAGATATAGAGCACTTCCACTAGTCCAGAAATTCTACCTAAAGAACATTTTATTGTTGAATCATTTCAGTCATTTTTGACTCTGACTCCATTTGGGGTTTTCTTGGCAAAGATACTGGAGTGCTTCGCCATTTTCTTCCTCAGCTCCTTGTACAGATGAGAAACTGAGGCAAACAGGATTACATGACTTGCCCAGGGTCACACAGCTAGCAAATGCCTGAATCCAGCTTTCAGCTGAGGTCTTTCTGACCCTAGAGTTCATTCTCTATCCACTGCACCTCCTAGGAGTCTTCATAAAATAGATTTGATGAGAAGCAAAGCAGTGATCATAATCAACCTCTCTATTGAGTCCTGCTCTTCCTTATAGTCCTGTTTTTAAGAATACTTTCAAAAGCAATGAACTTCAAGTTGCTACTGAAAGAATCTACTGATATTCTGCTAGATCTCTTCATCACATGGAGTCCTGTATTCCTCTTCCCTTCCAGATTCATAGGTCTGCCTTGTATGGACTGTCCCTCAAAGACAAGGTCACTTAACCTTCTTCTCCTTGGATTTTCATAGTTTCCTGTTCTACCCTATATTGGTTTTAGTTTTTATGGATCCTGTAGATCCAATGACAAGTCACAACAACAATAGTGGCCAGTATTAACATTGTATTTTAAAATTTGAGAAGTACTTCACATACCTTACCTCATTTGATACACACAGCTCTGTAAAGTAGGTACTATTGTTACCCTTTTACAGTGAGAAACTGAGGCTGCTTTATCCATATGAAAGACAGAAGTGAAAAGGCAAAAAGTTTTTAAAAGTCTTATCAGACCTGATGGTTGGTTGACTCTTGTAGAAGAGCACAAAAGGACAGCAGTCCTTCAAGAGGTTGAGCTAAAAATCCACTCATGTTTTAAGTCATCCACATTTACAGAAGCTGGTTCCCTGGGAAGCGCCAAAGGTCACTCCCAAATTTAACTGATCTTGGAGTAGCCACAAATACTGATATTTAAGGCAGAATTTTCTCTTTTCCTCTTCTAAGGTGTCAACTGAAAAGCCAAAGAGCCCTGTGAAAATATATAGGAACTCTAGAAGGTTACAAAGGCACATCTCTCAAGAAATTCATTTCATTGGTCCAAATAACATGGTTTCATTCACATGCAAAATAACTTCCTGGGACAGTGTTTGGAAAAGTGTTTTGTTTGACTGAAGCAAATGCCTCTTTTCTAGTTTTCTAGTTAACAAACAGTAAAAACAGATAAAAGTAGTGTATTATCTACACTTGTTCAGCAATCATGTCATTGTACATATGTGGTTCACTGTGCAGTACCATTTAGCAAATCCTTCTAAATCCTACTAATTATCTGTCTCCTGCTACTACCCTCCTCAAGGATGTACTCAAATTTGGCAGATAATTCTAATCAAAATGTAATATACATGAGTTAACTAAGATATGGGTTCATAATCAGTGTTATTCTTTCTATGTCATTTTTTTATTTGATGATGATAAGTTCAGAAATTATTACTCACTATGATTTGGTATTTCTTTTTTTTTCATATATTGTTGTTGAGTGGTCCAAATCTTTGTGACCCCATTTGGCATTCTCATGGCAAAGATTCTGGAGTGGTATTGATGGGGTGCTTGGGTGCATGTGCTTGAACCCCAATTCTAAAATTACATTTCTCTTAAAAATCACATTTCTCTCCCACCTCAAAACACTATCTCTCTCTAGCTCAGGGGCAGCCTGCCCCAGCAAGAACCATTATCTCCATTCCTGCCATAGTAACCCGCTGCACCTGTAGAATTTATCACTTAGAGCCAGCTACATAGTGACTAAACTGGCTGTGCACTGAGTCATAATGACATTTACTACTCACTGAACAATCATATGCATTTTCTACTTAGCTGTGTGTATACTCCCTTTCCATTAATCTTGCCTAACAAGACATTGATGAGAGAAGCCTGATTTTTTCTGGTCAGCCCTGACTGTTGGTTGACTTAGTGACATTTCAGGCCTAAAACCATACCTTCTTGTAGCCCCGCCTTGGGTGATTTACCAATAAAATTTGGATAAAATACCTGTGCAGTGGTTACCAAAAGTGCATATTCCTTTAAGAACTGACCACTTCTTAACCACTCCCTTATCACACCCCAAAGCACTTACTTAGCATATTTGGCACACATCTTACTATAGAATATTCTATATAAACTTCATCTATAACTCTTAAATTGCAGGTTCCCTAAGAACTCTTGCCAGCTGAAAGGCATAATAATAATAAGCTTTTTTGCCTACTTGACTTGAGATTGCTTGAGTTCAGTGAATTCTTTCCCAACTAGATTGACAGGGATCTCTAGTGTTTCCTGCACGTGTCTTGATCCTCATAAGTACTGATGGGGTTCAGACTCTGGGAATCTCCCTGAACTCCCCTTGAATCTCCCCACTTAATCTGGCCTTCCATACTCAAATCTGTTACCTTTTACCTAGTCTGGCCCTCCATGGTCTGTTAACCTCTTGAGCGCCCCATCCACTTTCTACTCAAGCTCTCCATTGTCTGATAGCCCCCAGTTGTCTCCAACTGTCTCCCACCATTGATTATATTGCTAGTTACCCCAGTCTCATCAAGACCACCCTGAGGTCTTACCCACAGACTGTATATAGGTTCCCTCTCACCTCCATGAGGGTGTGCAGACTCTGTCTAACTGGGATTCTATCTGGCCGATTTGTTAATACAAGCATCACAAATGCTTAGGCTCCTTAAGAGTCAACCCTGTATGGTGAATCTTTAATAAACTTTGTTTTTCTTTGACCTTAAGAAGGCTTGTGTCAAATGCATTCAAGCAGGACCAAGCCTGTCAGTATTTTGGGGTCCCCAGCACCCCTCAGACCTCAACAATATGACATTTACTTTTCTAGATCATTTTCCAGATGAGAAAGTAAGTCAAACAGGGTTACAGTAACTTGCCCAGGGTTACTCAGGTAGTAGATGTCTGAGGCCAGATTTGAACTGAGGTCCTCCTGTCTCCAGGGCTTGCACATTATTCAGTCTGCCAATCGTTCAATCCTCTCAGGATGATTTCATCTGTTTTATGAATCTCTTCGTTTATATACAAGTCCAATCCAAAAGGAAATATTGCAAAATTCCAGATCTCATTGCTACTGAAAAAAATGCTGATCAAGAAAATACATGTCAGTTACATTGTCCCATTAAAGAGATTCAATTTCTTTTCTCACTGCCTATTAATTTTATTTCATGGGTTTATTTTATACATTATTTAATTTCTTTGGTTAAGTATGTCCCAATTTCGTGTAAAAAGTAACGGTTTAAAAATTTTGAGTTTTATTTTTTCCTTCTCTCCCATAATTTCCCAACTCTTTGAGAAGGCAAGCAATTGTGAGATCATGAAAACCCTATTTTCCATATTAACCATGTTACAGTCCCGCGCCCACACACACACAAGCAAAATGTTTCAATGTACATTGAACTTCCCTTCTCTGGAGGTGGATACCATTTTTCATCCTAGGTCCCTTGAATTTTCTCGGATCATTATCTTGATCAGAGTACCTAAGTCTTTCACAGTCTATCTTTACAATATGACTATTACTGTGTACAATGTTCTCTTGGCTCTACTCACTTCAGTTTGCATGAATTCATGTAACTGTCACTGGTTTTTCCTTAAACCATTGCATTCATCACTTCTTATAGCCCAATAGTACTTCATCACAATCCTGTATTTGTTCAGACATTTCCAGTTAAAGAATGTAATGACAATCAAATTAGGATGTTTTGCTGTTTTTGTTTTACTCATAATTGAATAATATGATGGGAGAAGATCTTTCCCACCCATTGATGGGCATGCTCACTGTGGGAAGCTTGGTTAGGGGAGTTGTTTTGTGAGAGGGTCCCAAGTACCTTTTGTTTTTTCTGTTGAGGCACTAGGTCAAAGGACTATACCCTCTAGCTCTAAAAAGTGTATAAATACTCTGAGAGTCAAGTTTTACTTTGAGGGCTTAGTTTTTGGAAGAATGTCTTTGTGCCTGATGAGACTTTGGGAAGCCGCTATAGCAACTCACCTCCAGCTTTTTGAAAACCCAGGTGTTGCTTCAGGCAGTTTGGATTTTTGGTTTCTCTGAAATTTTAAGTTTGATTTACTCTGATACCTGTGTTTTACTAAAGTGATTATTAACCCCTTAAAAGTTGCGTTTTCTTTTATGAATGCAGATCTAAGGACCTGTGATAGCATTTCCCCCTTTGTATGTTGGGGTGCTTACTGTTATGAAGGGCAAATCCTTAACTTCCCATTCTTTGCCATCACAAAGAGAACCATGTGTGTGTGTGCGCCCATGTGTGTATGTCTGTGTGTGTGTATAGTCGACCTGAAAGTTTGGTTAAAAGAGGCAATAGCGAATACATATTGTTTATTCCCTTAAAGCTAGAAGTTAAATGGCCTTGGAGCCAGAGAAGGAAATCTCTGACTGCTTGATAGAAGAATGACCAGGCTTAAATACACTTTAGTATAAGAAAGAAATTTTCTTAATTGTATAAATTGTAAATTCAGTGAGACAAGACAATTAACAAGGTAGGAAATCTCTGATCAAGATAATAAAAATCCCACCATTCTGATTGTAGAGAGCCTGTCACAAATGGGTGTTTGAAGTTGCTGACACAGGAAAGGGCATTTTTTAAGCAGAAACAAGACAGTATGATTGATTAGTTCAAGCTTTGACTGAGTCAAAAATGATATTATGTTAGATCTATCTATCCATCTGTCTATCTCTCTGTCTGTCTGTCTATCTATCTATCTACCATCATTGGTATATGTGGAGTTTCTGTCAAAATGATTCAAGTTTTCCTGCAAATTTTTTTTCAGCTGGTGCTTTCTTACCCCAAATGCTTGGATCTTTGGATGTATCAAACGCTACATTACTATAGTGTCCTTTTACTACTTTATACTGTGTACCTAATCTATTTCACTGATTTAATATTCTTATTCTTAATCAGTATCACATTGCTGTAATGATTATCAGTTTGTAATACAGTTTGAAATCTGAAACTCCTAGGTCACCCTCCTTTGCATTTTTTCCATTGATTTCCTTCAGATTCTATCTTGACTTTTTGTTCCTCCAGACAAATTTTGTTATGATTTTTTCTAGTTCTATAATTTTATTTTTTGTAGTTTGGTTACTATGGCACTGAAGAATTAAATTAACTGTAGTAAAATTGTACTTTTTTATTATTTTGTCTTGACCTATGTTGACCTGAAAACTTGGTTAAAGAAAAGGCAACAGGCTAAATGCATACATTTTATGATTTAATTAATTAATCAATTCCCTATTAAAGAAAATGGTAACATAATGCATTATGGAGCCAGAAATGTTCTGCTCCATTTTGCCGTGAGAAAGGAACTCTCTTAGTTGAACAAATCATAAATTTAGTAAGACAACACAATTAACAAAGTAATGTTGGTCAGGCCTTGGGATTCCAGGCTGGGTAAACATATGTCTCGTTGATAAAGAAGGAAATCCCACCACTAGTAAGTGGCAGGCTTCCTGCCCTAAACAGATAACTGACATAAGAGAGGGTAAACAATGTTCAATAGAAATTATGACCTAAGATGTCTATATTTTCTTTACCATTAATATTCCATGACATAGTATGTGTCTATAGATAATAAGACACAAAGGAAAGTCCCATCACTCAAGACAGTGTCCCAGGTCAAAGGTCTCCCAAGGAATGCAGAGTCAGCCTTGGCTGGCCTTTGCTGACATAGGAAGAGTTTGCTTCACAGAGAAAAAAGAGATTATTCCAAAATTTCATATTAAATATTATCACCTAACTACGAGTAAAGAATGTTTTTCCATTCCTTTGGATATCTTTAATTGTGTGAAAATTGTTGTGAAATTATCTTTATATAATTCCTGAGTTTCACTTGGCAGGAGGACTCCTAAACAATTCATGTTGTCTGTAGTCATTTTCAATGGAATTTCTTTTTCTATCTCTTATTTCTTGGTTTAGTTGGTAATATACAGAAATGTTGATGATTTGTGTGAGTTTATTTTCTGTCCTGGGACTTTGCTGAATTGTCAACTGTTTCACCTAGTCTTTTAAATGATTCTCTATGGGTCTCCAAGTATGCCATCATATCATCTGCAAAAAAGTTATAGCTTTATTTCCTCATTGACTATTTTTATCCCTACAATTTTTTTCTTGTCTTATGGGTATTGATCACATCTCTAGAAAAAAAATGAATGCTATTTGTTAAAACAGAAATCCTTGCTGCACTCCTGATGTCATTGGGAAAGCACCGAGTTCATCACCATAATAGATAATGCTTGCTCTTGTGTTTAGAGAGATAGTGCTCATCATTTTAAGAAAAATTCCATTGATTTCTATGTTGTTAGTATTTTCATATGGTTTTTGTTATTATTGTCAGGGATATTGTCAATTATGCCCACAATTTCTCTGATATTGAAATATCCCTGCATTCCTCAACATCACATAACTCAAACTTAAGAAAATTCTTAAGAATGTAATGTATGTGGAGAGATCTTCCAAATGAGAACTCAACTTACTCAACATCAGGTAATTCACAATTTAGAAAATGCTTATGAATGTAATGGATATAGGAAGAGCTTCATTGAGACATCAGGCCTTTTCAACATCCCATAATTCATACTGGAGAAAGACATTACAAAGGTGATACATTGTACAGAGGCCTTCCAGTGTAGGAAGAAACTTATCCTACATCAGAAAATTCATAATGAAAACAAACATTTTAAATGTAATGAATGTAGGAAGGTCTTCTGGTAGAGAAGGGGTCTTCCTGTTCATCAGAGAATTCATATTGGTGAAAAATCTTATGAATGTAATCAGTGTAGAAAATCTTTCAGTCAAAGATCAAGACTTACTTAACATCAGATAATTCATACAGGAGAGAAATGTTAGGAGTGTAATGAATGTGGGAAGGCCTTTCAGTGGAGAATTGCTGTTATTTAATACAACATATATTTCTTTATGGGAGGAAGCCTTAAGAAGATAATGAACATAAGAAAGATTTCAGCTAGCATTACAATACTTTGTTGAGAGAGAATAGTATATAATCTTTGTGGTAAACAACTGTAACCTCCTAGCTAGAATTTTCTTTATTTTTTTACATTAATATTCATTAAAGAAATGGGTCTATAATTTTCTTTCTCTGTTTTCCCAAGCTTAGGAATCAGCATCATATTTGTGTCAAAGAAGGCATTTGAGGGGACTCTATCTATTTTTTCTAATAGTTTATATAATATTAGAATCAATTAATCTTCAAATATTTGGTAGAATTCACTTGTCAATATATTTGATTCTGATATTTTTTCTTTTTTTAATTTATTTTATTTTTGATTTATAGAATATAACAATCATTTTCATAATACGGAGTAATAAAAATATGATTACACATGAAACTGCAAATCTATGATTTGCAACTTGCTATTTCAAATTAAATATATACCATTACCCCCAAATTTTTTTCTTCTTTTTCACTCCCTTTGATCTAAAAATGGTTATCATTAGACACAAATAAATATGCATATGTATGTTTATGTGCACATATGTAAAATCATTCTATATATGCTTTGACCATTTATCAATTATGGCATGACTTACTTTCCTACATATTTCACAGATATCTTTATATATTTGAGATATTAGACCTTTATCTAAAAAACTGGTTATAAATCCTCCTATCACCCCCTCAACCCCTCAAAATTCTACTTTCCTTCTGATCTTGGCTACATTTGCTTTATATATACAAACTCTATTTATTTTAATGTAATCAAAATTATCCATTTTATATGTCAGTCTACTGTGTATTTCTTGGCTATTCATAAATTGTTTGCTTATCTATATATCTGATGAATAATATGTATGATGTTCTCCAAACTGTCCTGTAATATCTCTCCCTAGATCTAGATCACAATGATTTTAACCTTATCTTGGTAAATGCTGTAAGACGTTGATCTATGCCCAATTTCTACCAGATTGCTTTCCAGTTTTCCCCACCTTTTTTTTAACCAAATAAAGAATTCACATTCCCAAACCTTAAATCTTTTCACTTGTCAAATACAAGTTTACAAATTACAAGTTGATTTGCCATTCTAAGTTTCATGTTTACTCTTTCCTTTTAATGTACTTTATATTTCTTAGGTGGTATTGGACAGCTTTGATAATTACTAAATGATATTGTAGTTTAAGATATGGTACTTCTAAGCCTTTTTCCTTTACATCTATTTTTTATAAGTTCCTTTGATATTCTTGACTTTTTGTTCTTACAAACGAATTTTGTTTTTATTTTATTTTACTAAAATATTTTTGGGTAATTTAATTGGGATGGCATTGAATATAAATTCATTTAAGTTAAATTATCATTTTTATTACATTGGCCCTATGTACTCATCAACCACATTTCTACAAATATTTAAATGTGATTTTATTTTTATAAAAATGTCTTTATAAGAAAAGTGTAGTTTTGCAATAAAGAAAGGAGCAAAATAAAAGATGCAAAGTTTTCTGTTTTTTGAACTAAATAGTTACATATCTCAAAGAAGTTAGAAAAGGACTAGTTTTTATTAAAGGAAAAAGCAAATATTAAGAAATATATGTTTAGAAGAGAGTTTTCAAATGGGGTTTGAGCAAATGGCATCAACATAAAAGTTTAAATGATTTTTCAAAGTATTCATTTGTAAGAGAAAATTTTCATGGTTTGATGGGACAGAGAAAATATTTTGTTAATTAAAAATTTTTTCAAGGACACAGAATGTAATCTTGTTCCATATTAAGAATGGAGAGATGCAGGGCATTCTGAAGTAGCATCTTATTTACATGTAGCTATTTTAAGACAATAGAGTAAAACTAAAAAATAAAGAAAGAAAGAAGTTACATGACCTTTTGGCAACTGTGGGATGAATAAAAAAGGGAAGTTAATTCTATAAGATAGATTTAATGAGTTATTTTCTCATAAATAACATGTGATTCACTGAGAACCCTGTAGACTTTGATTTAAGAAAATGAGCATAGAGGAAAATAAGGCTGAGGTTGTTATGTTAAGAGAATTAAACAATGGCCAGAATGGGATGGAGCCAAGATAGTTAAGAAAAGGCAAGAACTTATCTGAACTCTCCTGGAAAACCCTCTGAAAACCTTGAAATAATCCCCCACACCCAAATTCTGGAGTGGCAAAACCTAAAAAAGGATGATGTGGAAAAATTCTTCAAACAAAGACAACTTAGAAGTGCAATCTGGGCCACAGCAAACCAGGAGTAGACTTTGAGAATGACTGAAATAGCAGCAATAGTAGCTGCTTCCAGAGTTCTCAGCCCACATATGATAAGGCATAGAAAAACTGACCAGAAGGAAATTGCAGGTGTCCCTTTTCTGGCACCAGGGGCAGGATTTTGTTGCTTTGCTCAGATCCAGGTTGCAGTCCCAGAGCAGGGAGGAGCAATAGCATGATACAACTTGCTGCCATAGTGGAATGAGGACCCTTGTCATAGTTCCAGAATAGGAAAGAGTCCTTGTGGTTGCTCACAGACTGAATCACAGCCCAGGAAAACAGTAAACACAATTCTTAGATCATATTGCCTTGGAAGAAGAGAAAAAATTACTTTTCACTTGGATTATCTCTGAGAACAGCAGCATAAAACCTCTGAAACTTGAGACATCTACCCCGTAAACAGAGCCCCACTTTAGCAAAGAGTTAAAAGTCAAGAAATATGCTTGAAAAATCAGGAAACAACATAAAAAATTCTGATTGTATGAAGTTTACATTATGAAAAGGAAGATCAAAACACATACTCAGAAGAAGAAAGCAAAATCAAAACTCCTGCATCCAAAACCTTAAAGAAAAAACAAGTGGCATTAGCGTAAGGCCATGGAAGAATTCCAAAGGATTTTAAAAGTCAGTAAGAGAGCATAATGGTAATTTAAATACGGAGATCTTTCAATTTCAATAATAGGGTCATGTGACCTGTCTGGGTCACAGGGAAGTCTGAGTCACATGGAGGCTGTGATGGGAGGAATTTGATGAGTGGGTGGAACAAGAAGAGGTGGAGCTAGAGCAAATCTGACAGGAAACTATTCAGAATCTTGTCAGAGCAAGGAAGAATGTGGGCAAGCAGGCTATTGGTTAGTGAGAGTGATTTTGTTTAAGGGAAACCTGCTTGTGATTTGTAATGTAGCTGATTTGTGGGAGGTCTAGCAGGGGATGGCTTGGGGATGGTGTTGTTCTCTGCATTGTTATTGTGTATAGATTTTTGTTACTATGATGGATTTGGCTTTCTGGTGTTTGAATCAATTGGTTTTCTCTTCCATGTGGAGAGTCTCTTATATTTCATGATTCACAATCTCACCAGGATATTCATGGCCACCATAGGCACTGCAAATATGGCAGTGGTGCTGCAAATGTGGCAATGGTACAACAAAAAGAAATGAGGATGCAATCACAAAGTATCAGACCTCTATTTGGAGACAGAATGGCAGAGAAGACAGAGCAAGAGCTGAATGTCCTAATGTGGGAGTATTTGCCTTATTCCTCCATAGCAAGAGAATGGAGTAAAGGCACCAAACTTTGTAAAAACTCAAAACCAATGCTACAGAAGGGAGAACCCAGAGGCTTAAAAATGTGTTTGCAGTGAATACCAGTAGAACCAGGAAACAAATGTCATGGTTGGATAGGAGAGGCTGGACCTGGTTAACAAGCTGTCAAAATATATGTAAAAGCAGACTCAAGCTGCTGGAGGAGAAAGCTCAGATGGAAAAGGAGTTGACTGGTTTGCAGGAGAGGCTTTTAATGCTCCAGTATTCAAACATGCCTTTAGAAGAGCAAGCTAGAGAGTCTCAGGTGGTAGAAAAAGCTGAAGGTAGTTTAGCTCACAAGAATAAGCAACAAAGTAGCAAGAGACAGAACTTGTGGTCAGCTTGTCAGGCAGAAACACCAGGAGAATCAAGGCAGGGCACACAGTGTTTGGGGAGGTAATTGAGGATTTCACTCAGTAGAAGGTCACAGGTATTTTGAGTTGGTTAACCTAAAGAATAGGAAAATCATTGGTATCTTGAATGATGGAATGATGAGAATCAGTGAAAAAGATTAATCTCCTTGAGAGGGAAGAGTTAATAACCTGAAGATTCAAAGTTAGAATGGATTAGCAAGAAAATAATTTTTTACTGCTCTATTTGAGAGCAGGAGCAGATTTTAGAAGAATAGATAATATTCCACCTAATGAACTCCATAAAATATAGTGAGAAAAGAGATTTGAAATTAGACTGATCAGGGACATGAGAATTATCCCTGCAAATCCTCCTAAAATATTGTATCCAAGTTTCTCACACCTGCAGGAAGAATGGGAAGTTGTCCAGACTGCAGCTCAGATTAAAGAAAATATACCTCTCACCACAATGATGACCTCAAAACTGGAAGTTGTATTTCACAAATTAGAATTGTGTTAAGTTATTCAAGGCTGCTATAGACACTATGAGTACTGCATTGTCACTACAGAAATGTACAGGAAAAATTGGAAGAGAAATGGGACTGAAGCAGGAACATTGTGAAAAGAGAATCATCATCTAGTTAGAGAAGCCAAAAAAATACTGAGGAAAATAACAGCTTAAAACTCAGAATGGAAGAAATGGTGAAAAAGGTACAAAAATCCAATTAAGAGAAGACTTTTGACAAGCAGAATTGGTCAAATGGAGAAGGAGGTGTAAAAGCTCACTGAAGAAAATAATTCATTAAAAATTTGTATTGAACATACAGAAACTAATGGCACTATTGGATAGCCATAAAATAAAACCTAAATAATGGAAAAAAAATGGAAAATAATGTGAAATATTTCAATGGGAAAAAAGTGCTTTTTGCAATGGAGGGGAAGGTGGAGGATGTGCAAGAATATATTTATATCATACTCTCATTGCTTTTGGTTCAGAAGGAATAATGTACACACTCAAGTGCATATAGAAATCTATCTTACCTTACAGAAAATCAGGAGGGAAAGAGGATAGGAGAAAGGGAGGGGATATGCACATTGAAGGGATTGGGGGAGGTAGTAATCAGAGGCAAAACACTTTTGAGGAGGGACAGGGTGGAAGGAGAGTGAGAACAGAATAATAAGAAGGGAAATAGGATGAAGGGAAATACAGTTAACAATCAAAACTATCAATAACATTTTTGAAATAAGTTTCTCTTCATCTCTCAATCATGTAGAGAGCTGACTCACACCTATGGGAATAAGAGCCATTCCATACTTGATAAATAATCAGAAAATGTGAATGCTTCTTAGATGAAGTAAACAAAGCTTTTTATGGTACATAAGAAATTGTTGTAAATCACCATTGATTAGTGAAATGTAAGTTAAAACAATTTGAGGTACTACCTCACAGCTGTTAGATTGGCTTATAAGAGAGAAAACGAAAATGACAGATGATGGATGGGATGTCTTAAAATGTACTGTTTGTGGAGTTGTAAACTAATTCAACCATTATGTTGAGCAAGAAGGTATTATGCCCAAAAGACTATAAAACCAGCCATACCCTTTTACTAACAATACCACTATAAGATCTAAATCAGAAAACAGTTTAAAAAACAAACAAAAAGGGAAAAGAGCTATAGGCCTAAAAATACTGATAGCTGCCCTTTTTTGGTGGCAGGGGCTTTGAAACTGAGGGAATGTCCATTAATTGAATAATAGCTGAAAAAATTTATGGTATATAATTGTGATGGAATAGTATTGTTCTATAAGAAATCGTGAGTCCTCAGAGAAACCTGGAAAGACTTGCATGAAACGATACAAAGTGATAAGAGTAGAACCAAGAGAACCAAGAGGACTTATGATGAAAAATGCTATCTATCCCCAAAGAAATAATCAATGAGATATGAACACACATTGAAGCAAATGGTTTTTTTAGCTTCCTTTATTTTTTTTTTTTGCTTTTTCTTTTAATTTTGCTCTGTGCTTTCTTTTACAACATGAATAATATGGAACTATATTTTGCATGACTACAGATATATAACCTATATCAAATAGTTGGCTTTCTCAATAAGGTGTGTGGGATGGGAGGGAAAGAATTTGGAATTTAATTTTTAAAATAAATGTTAAAAATTGCTTTTAAATGTAATTGGGGCAAGAAGATACTAAATTAAAAAAAATAATGATGAGAACAGGATGATTTGGAAGAGATATGAGGTCCAATTCCTTAAAGCTTTCAATTCGGCAAGTGAATGCTTATGATTATAATATTGATTCCATTCCTGGATTTGCTTCTCACCTTCCAAACTTTAAGACCTTGCCCCTAAATGGATACCTTCCATCCCACCCAAAGTTTCTGGTTTCCATTTGTGTGTTGTCTTCTTTCACCTAAGGACAGGTAGTAGTTCTTTTTTTTGTTTACTTTTTCTTTTCTTTATTTTTTTTTTTGTATTCCCGATGCTTAGCACAGTATATTTTATATAGTAAATATTTAGAAAATTCTTGATCCCTTGCTGCTGTTCAATTGGACAATGCAGAGAATCTCCTGGTGAATAAAAGCTGATCTCTATTGCTAAGTACATTGCCAGGTTTCTCACTTGATCCTCTCAATAACAAATTGAAAAATGAGATAAAAAGAAAGAAAAAAAAGATTTTTGTGATGAAAAGATTTTCTATAAACAAGAAAATTTCTGCCTCACCAACCTCACCAGAGCTGCCTTCATGTCCTTGTTCCTCAAACTGTAGATGGCAGGGTTTAGAGTAGGGGGCACCACAACATAGAAAACAGACACCAACAGGTCAAGCACAGAAGGGGTATCAGAGATGGGTTTTACATGAGCCACAAAAGCAGTTGTGAAAAATACAGTGGCCACAATGAGGTGAGGCAAGCATGTGAAGAATGCTTTGGACCTGCATTCTGTGGATGGCATGCTTAGAACAGTGGAAAAGATGTAGACATAGGAGATAACAATGAAGAAAAAACAGCCAAGATGCAAAATTGTAGTTGTAACAGTGGTTCCGACTTCAGCAAAATTTGGCTGTGAACAGGAGATTTTGAGCAAATGAGGGATCTCACAGAAGAACTGACCAAGCACCTTGGCTTTACAGAAGGGTACAGAGAAAGTGATGACTGTGTGCATGAGTCCTGAGAGACTCCCATTGATCCAAGAAGCAGCTGCCATTTGCACACAAGCTCCTCTGTTCATGATGGTCTCATAGTGCAGGGGGCGGCAAATGGCTGCATATCGATCAAAGGACATCACTGTCAACAGAATCAGCTCAGAACAGGCAAAAAAAATAATACAATAAGTCTGGATAGCACATTCAGGGATAGATATGGAGTTCCTGTGGGTCAGGGAGATGAGGATGGACTTAGGTACTGTGACAGAGATGTAGCAGAGATCTATGAAAGACAAATGCTTCAGGAAAAAGTACATAGGAGTTTGAAGGTGCTGGCCAGTGGTAATGACAAGGATAATGAGCAGATTCCCAATCAGGGCTGCCAGATAAATCAGGGAGAAAAGCACAGCATGTAAGATCTGTAGCTCCCAGATATCAGAGAAGCTCATGAGTAGGAAGGTTGTGATGATTGTGTAATTGGCCATTGCCATCATAGGGACACATAAGAAGAAATAGGAAGAGATCAGAGAGACATTGAGATGTAGCTCTGTGTACTATCAGAACAGTGAGATTTATTTTTAAACTCAAAGCACTGAAAGTGAGAGCCACCTCCTAGGTCATCTTTAATGACCTTTTGCCTTCTTATGGGCTTCTGCTTGGATACAGGAATCAATCCTCTTCTGAATCAGCTCCTAGCTGAAGATGTGTACTGGCTATTACCAGGCAATGTTGGAGTGTTGGTAACTTATTCCTCCCAGTACAGTTCAGCCTCATTTTAGATGCACTTTGCAGAAGATAGTGATACAAAAAATGGAGAACCCCTGTAGAGAGTAATCAAATGGCCTCTCAGGTCAGATCTTTGACTGGAAAAGAAGGAGAATGGAATGCAAGGATGTTGAAAACCAGAGCATTTCTACAAAATATTAGGATGCACAAATGGAGGGATAGTGAGTGTCCAGAGAAAGATTTTCAATCTTGATAAGAGTTCATCTCCACAGCATTTTGTTCATCTATAGGCAGCACAATGTTGTATAGGAAAGGCTACAAAAAAATTGGAGAATACCTAGAGATCAACTTCTATGAATTCAAAACCACTTTTTATGCAAACACAGATATTTAAATAGCACTTTAAGGTTCAAAAAGCAGAATAAAGGGAAGAGAAGATATTAAGGGAAGGGAATAAGCATTTATATTCTGCCTACTATGTGACAGACATTGTATAAAGTCCTTTACTCTTTTCTTTTTTCCCTTTCCTCCTTCCTTCCTCTTCTCTCTCTCTCTGTCTTTCTCCTCTCTGTGTCTCTGTGTCTCTATGTTTCTGTCTCTGTCTCTGTCTCTCTCTGTTTATCTCTCTCCTTCTTTTACCAATAGTATCTTATTTGTTCCTTACAATAACTCTGAGGGGTAGGAGATATTGTCACCATTTTACTGTTGAGTATACTGAGACAGACAGAATATAAGTGACTTGTCAATATCCCAAAGCTAAATAGTCTCTGAAGCCAAATATAAATTCATAACTTCCTGATTTCAGGCCCAGTTGCCATCAAGTACCTCAGGTTTTTACTCTTTTCCAAGCACTACTAAATGCTTAGTATTATAAATATAAAGACATCAAGACATGCCATCTTCTCAAGAAGCTCATTTCTTCTGAAATAACCAGGAGAGAGATCATACATAGAACAAAGAGTTTTACTGCAGACCAGAAGGAAATGTCTGAAAATTCTAAGGCTACGATAGCAAGATGGAGGAGTGCTTAGGATACACTAGCAGGTCAGATAGTGGTGCCTTCAGAGTGTAGAGGGACAGGAACTCCTTCTTGGCCCACTGGTCCTCCATTTCACTGGAAGAATTATATTTGATTATTCCAAGAACATGAAAGAAATATGAGTAATCCCCCCAGGCTTCCTGATTGGCTGGTTCACTGAAGGCTGGGCAGCCCCTGGGTTTGTTGGAAGCTTATTTCATAAATTACCTCATTTTATCCCCAAAAGTACCCTCAGGAACATAGTGTTATAGGAGTGGGGACAGAGGTCCCTAAAAGACACCATGGAGATGAGAAGAATGAGACTCATCAAATTTAAATGACTTACTCAGAGTCACATAGCTAAAAAAAATGTAGAGGGAGAATTTAAACCCAGGTCTTTCTTAATCAAATCCCAGTACTCACAGAAATAATAAGATTTAATTATTGGAAAAGACACCAGAAGATATCCAGTTCAAACCACACAAATCACCTAGTCTATATCTGAACAATTCTACTGAGGGGAACCCTGCTACCTCCTGGGGCAGCCCCTTCCGCATTAGTGTTGCTTTAGTTTTTAAGAAGGTTTTGTTTGTTTGTGGTATCAGGTGACCCTCTGGATTCTCCCCTCCCCCACTGCTTCTGGCTTTCCGCTGTGAGAGAAAGAAGAAGTCAAATCCTTGTTCCAAATGCCAACCTTTTAAAAATCTGAGCACAGTTCTCATCTCCTCACATAGTACTTCTCCAGGCTGTACAACCCTAGTTCTTTCAACTGATCTTCTTACACTTTGGGCTCAGAGTCCGGCATCATTTTTATTTCACTCCTTTGTAAATTCTCCATCTAATTAATTTCTTTTTAAAAGTTGAGTACATGAAGCTCCAGGTGTGGTCTTACCAGGGTAGAGCATATCATGGAAGAAATAACCTAGAAGCCTAATCACAGTAATAGTGGTTCCTGTTCCACCAGAGTGGCTTACTGTTTATATGGAAGGCCATTAAAATTGTGCTTAAGCATGTGAACCACTATCATTTATTCTGCTGAGAGTACAGCTCAGAGCATTTTTATGTTGTAAATAACTGTCCAATATGGCAGCCCAGGAGGTACTGAATAAAACCCTCCCCTAAAAGGGTTCAGTTAGAGATTGGGTGATGAAAAGAATAATTCTCATTCAGGAACAGTTGGAACAGGAAGTGTTTTGTGAAGTTTGTGAAGTCACTTGTAACTTTATATTATATTTATATAATTATTACATTTTAATTCTGTTTATGTCATTCTAATCCTTGAATTCATTTTCTTCAAGTTGCTCCATTAAGCTGAGTTTGCACCAATTTCACAGTAAGGAAAGGAAAAAACAGCTTCTTACTCCCATTTTAATAAGAGTGACTCAGTTTACATTAAGTTTGTCTAACTTGATAGCATAATCGTAGGTACAAAACAATTCATTGGTTAATTTAAAGGAAGCAGGGGGCCAAGAAATGATTTTATATCTAACTTATCAGTCAAAGGTGAGACTGCTTAAGAAATGCTTGTCAATTGATTCTCCTCTTATTATTTGGGCAAGGAAACCAAGGAATCTATCACAATAGTCAGCAAAATAATTTTATATTGATATTATCAGACTGAAAAATATAGAGATGAGGTGGAGGAGTGAGGCAGAATTTCAGAGGAGTGGAGAGGATAGTTTTCATGAGGTTGTGAGGGAGGAAATACACCATGAACATCACAGAACACTAACTTGCCTTAAATCAGTGTGGATGGTCATGAGGAATACATTTCACAATTGAGGGAATGGGTATCTCTCTATAACTTCCTCACAGAGCAATAAACATTGCTATACTACTCAAATTCAATCCTAGATATACCAATATGGAGAGACACACTACATGTTTCTGCCAATGGAAAATATAATATAATGGGCCAATGGGAAATCAAATTTCATCAAGTAACTGAGAGGTTAGAAAATCCATCATGCAATAAAATATCTCTCAAATGTGGCCTCGGCTCTGAAAGGAAAAAAACTATCAAAATCACTTGTTACCCTTGGGAAGCAATTGGGCCCTCAAGTGGACTGTCTTCCAACACTCTGACTTGGAGGGAGCACTCACACAGTGGAAGGCTCAGTTCTTAAAGTAACATGAAAGAATACCTAATAATCACCTGGACAGCTTCCAGAGGAGGCTCATGGGAGGAATGACTGAAAGAGCTAGACAGGTTTATCCTGGAGAGGGACAGGGACATATTCAGGGAAGAAAATCTTAACTGTTCAAGTACTTGCACAGTTATAGGATGCTGGACAAATTGATTTACTTCCTTTTTGTCCTCACTGAAAGACTCAGGCACAATAGGTGAGAGTTAGAAAGAGGCAGGTTTAGGCCTGATGAAAGAAAATAAGCACAATAGCAGGGCCAACAACAAAAATTCTGTACCATTCTAATGGAGCTATGTACAGACATAATGGGCTTGCGCTTGCCATTAGAGATTCTCCCTCAGTTGAAGTTTCCAAGCAAAGGTAGGCTGGATACCTACCTATTAAGGTCATGGTGAAAAGAAATTCTTGGCTAAATGTCCCCTAAGACATTTAGTCTTAATTCAGCTCTGATTTTCCAGAATTTTGAATCATGTAGGGAGGGTGGGCTCCAGATGCACTTTCTGAACCTTCCCTCCAGCCCCATCACCATCCAGAGACTTCTTCCCCACCAGGTGTCCATACCTTTATGATTCCTTTGTTTCTTGTTCCACAGGAATTGCAATTTGCCCAACACATTCAAGAGAAAGTTTTAGACACAAAAAGAGCTAACACTATCAAAATTTACATTTGATAGGAAGCTATCTGAAGAATCAAAATCCCAGAATGTGAGAGTGGAAAGGAACTTTAACAGTCTTCCAGTCTCACACATGCACCAGAGGAATTCCTCACATAACATAACACACAAGTGGTTGTCTAGCCTCTGCTTGGAGGCCTTCATGGAGGGAATGCTCAACACTCTGCTCTAGTTTGGGACACTTGGATTATTAGGAAGTTCTTCCTGATATGAGTCTGTTTGCAGTGTCCCTCATTGCTCCTAGTTCTGCGCTCTGGCATCAAAGAGAGCAAGTCTGATTCTTCATACATGTAAGAGGTCTTCAAATATTTCAACATAGGTTTCATTTCCTGTCTCCCCCTGCTGTCTCCCTCCAAGTCTTCTCTTCTCTAGGATTAAAATCCCCAGTTAGTTCAAATAAGCAGACATTAAGCCAAGGATTCTTAAACAAGGCCCATGCACCTTCAAAGGGAAAAGTTGAAAAATTTTGTGGGGTCTGTAAACTTGGATGGGGGAAAAAAACACATCTTTATTTTCACTGGCCTCTAACTGAAATTTAGCATCTCCTTCAATACTTTAAAAACTGCATTGCAAGAAGAGATTCAAAGGTTTTGCCAGATTGTCCAAAGGGTACAAGACACACACACACACACACACACGTGCACACACACACACACACACATTCAGTTCGTGGATTAAAAAAGAAGGAAAACAAATAACAATTATAGAATTCCTTTCATTGAAGGAATTGAGGGGGGAATTTATGGATTATTTTCCCCAAGTTATGCCCCATTTTACTTTTACTCTGCTAACCTGAGAGCGAGTCAGTTCATTAATACAGTGGGTAAATGTGCTTGGCTTAGAATCAAGATGACTTAAGTTGAAATTATGACATATAAACACTAGTGTGTGTGTGTGTATGTGTGTGTGTATGTGTGTGTATGTGTACAAATGTGTGTGTACATGGGTATGTTTTTAGCTGTTTGACCCTTGGCAAGTCATTTAATCACTCCCAGTCTCAGTGATCTCATCGATAAAATATGAATAGTATTACCACCTATCTCTGAGTGCTGTTGTGAGAATTAAATGAGATCTCGCCTGTGCTGTGTTTTGGAACCCTAGTGCTATAGAAATGCTCGTTATTATTAATTGTTTATTACCACAACTATAATTACTTTACCAAAATGGTCATTCAGAGGACCAGAGACATGTCTATGTGACTCAGACTGTGTTTAACCACACCCCAGCTTCATTACTAAACATTGCTGTTTATAACTTTGTGCTGAAAAGGTCAGACAACAGTTGCTTGAGCACTGGCTTTGGAGGAAGAAAGACTCAGATTTCAAATTTACCTCAGATACTGGCTAGCTATCTGATGTAGGGAAAGGCACATAACCTCTCTGAGCCTCCATTTCCCCACTCATCATATGAAAATAATAATACCAGTAATGACTACTCAAGTGACATAATATATGGAAAGTATTTTTTAAACCTTTAAATAAATGTAAAATAAACCATGAAGTCGTTATGAATGCTTGCATGGCCAAAGGACATTAACAGATCTCAAAACAATTGCAAAATCCTTAGGAAAGAAGATTGTTCCACATCTTTCATAATAAGAAGAGTGCAAATTAAAATTATATATAGGTTTATCACCTACCCACGAAAATAGCAAAATTGAAAAAAGATGGGAATAGTTCATTTCAGAAAATTTGGTGAAGCATTCCTAACCTTCAAGGAAGCAATTTACAATTAGGGTAGGAAAATGCCCCCTCTAACCCAAAGGTCCCCCAGTTGCCATAGATCTGAAAGGTGGTCAGTGACATGCAAGAAGTTTACGTCAATGAGATAATATTGATAGTAGCAATTTTTGTAGTTGTTGTTGTTTTAGCAACGAAATAAAGATAATGTAGATGCCCATCAGTGGTGGGAATATTTGAA
Organism: Notamacropus eugenii; assembly: GCF_028372415.1. NCBI lineage: Eukaryota > Metazoa > Chordata > Mammalia > Diprotodontia > Macropodidae > Notamacropus > Notamacropus eugenii. Next base: position 15,637,290 of record NC_092876.1, on the reverse strand, counting down.
CATGTTTGTATATGAATGGATTGGACCAGTAAATGGAGTAATAGCGGGTGACTCTGTGCGATGGGAAGACTTACACATGAAAAGACACAGGGTGTGGCAGTTAAAAAACTGCCTCTCTGATAAAAAAGGACTCATGACAAACCTCAAAGTTTAATCTGCATTATTAGGATTTTATCTAATCCTTTAAAATTAAATTCAATGAGTCAATGAACATTTATTATAAAAGCATGAACCCAGCCCTGGTTTGTAGTATTGGCTGCTTTCTGAGGTGGTAATGCTCACACTGAAATTTGCCCAATTGTCTCCTAAGAGCCATTTTATGCAGATCCAGACAGCACACCTCTGGAGAACAATATGCATGATAATTCCCGACAGTGATGTAAATGGAAAGAATGGTGACCACAAATAGAAATACCAGAACTGGAAAAATCAAGCTTCTTGAGAGAAGAAGAGAAAATATGCATTCTTCTTTTTGTAGAGGAGAGACTGATGGATGTGGACCACTACCTACATTTCTAGAATGCATTTATATTTGGCTTATTTTGCACACTAGTCTCCTTCAAACTTTCCTCTGACCACTTCCCTTGTTCATTCTTCCTTCTTTGTTTCAAGAAATAGCTCTCTAGGGAGGGGAGAAAGAAGGGTTATACCTGGAGATGGCTATATTTAGAGATGTTAAAAACAAAAAAAAAATTAATAAAATAATTAAAAAAACAAATCACTAGAAATGCTTACTAATACTACACAACTTAATAACATTAAATATTTCAACTACAGGTATATTATGAACATTCTCCTAATTGTTATGGAAAACATGGTGGACTGAGAGGAGTTTGAAGGGTATGGAGCCAGAGTACTTGGGGCAAAAGTCATCTCTGGTATCTACTACCTGTATGAGTTCATTTTGCCTCTTTCTGTCTCAGTTTCTGCATCTGCAACATGAAAATTGATGTATTGATCTCATAGGTCCTGGTCAAGTGTAGATTTTTTCTTCTATTTTAAGGGTAAGAAGGTTGATTGAACCAATCAATCAATTCTCCAACTCTTTTAGGAAAGCTAGTTGGGCTGGAGTAGGGTGGTGTGATTAATTCATTGACTCAATCCACTCTTTTCTCCTATCTGTAATTCCTCAGATTCCTCATTAGTAAAATATAGGAGCTACAACTGATACCCTCTTGGGTCCCTTTTAGTTCAGAACTACATAATCTAATTTTAAAGTGGTGTTGGCTTAATGAATGTCATATCCAGAAGTCAGTAAAAAGTCAGGGTTTCATTCTTTTCTGAAGTGATAAAACTGACATTTTCACTTAGAATATTGGAATTGTATCGAGCATTTCTATGTCTAATATTTATGGTTTTAATTCCCTTAAGTTCTGCCAACATAAAAGTCTCCGTGGGCTTCAAGTGCTTTGTTCTGGGTTTGAATTCATTAGTTTTGGGAACTCATGATGAGGATATCTCCAGCAATGCAAATCTGCATATGTTCTGTACATTAAGAGTTTTCAAGAGTTGTCTGAGGTGCTGAGAGATTGAATGACTTCCTCAGAGTTCACCAGACAGTATGTCAGAGATCTAAATTCAGGTTGTACAGACCACAAAATATGCCCTCTGTCCCATACATCCCTTTGCTCGAGTTTATGATCTATTAAAATCTTTTTGCGAGCTAATCCTATCCCTTCAGTAGTGGGAAGAAATACACTATGGAAAGATATCATCCTACTCCATTTTCCCTAGTCTAATTGCTAGTAAAATAGAAAAGAAAAGAAAGAATAAATACTGAGAATTATGAGAATTAGCTCAGATACTTCACTTAATTGGCAGACTAATCTTACTGTGGTGCTTTGAGAGAATAGAGCTATCATTTCTACTTACCTTGCAAGTTGAGAAAATAATGTGGCATAAAGAATCTATGGGGTATCCAAGCAGAGAAGTCACTGGGAACTTCTGAGAAAGGTCAATGAGCACTCTGTCTTGTCCCTAAGAGAAATGCTTCACAGATTAGGAAACTAACCTTTCTCTGCTCCTAGACTTTTGTCATCTTTACTCTTAAGGGGTTGAAAATGATCTCTTCTTTGTGCCTTAAATATTTTCATTTTTTAAATAACATAATAAATTATTCAGGGACAGATTTCTCAAAGTGGAAAAAATAGCCTTATGAGACCTAGGGCTCTGATTAACCTCAATAGGCTCCATTTCTTGCCTTTGTGATCACATCATCTTATACATCATATGGGATTGGGGAAGGACAATTACTATTCCAGCTATACCCCTGCCATTCCACTGCATTGTCAAGGAATGGTCCCTGATCACTTTTCCTTGATAGGGATGATAGAAGTTGCTAATAAGGTAATTTTGAAGAAACACATTTATCAAAAAGGGGGATAACCTCATCCTAATGCTAAAGTTTTATTTGGACCCTGATCTGACTCATTTTGCCACAAAGTTAGTATGGAAATTATGCTAGGACTTCTATTAAATGCTTAAGAAAATTAACACGGGTAATATATTCTAGCCAGAACTATGTGTATGCCCCCAAAATGTATGTACTGGCTTCTGAAGTTCCTGGTGAGAGAAATTATTATTAACAATTAATATCTCAGGGAGATTCAGATATCCCCCTTTTTCTTTTATCCTTATTTCAAGACCTCAGTCTCCAAAGGCTGAGCTAACCTTTTCCCTCTATTTGCCCATCTGATGTTAATAGGAATCTCTAGTTTAAGGTGAAATCCATTCAATCAAGTGTGGGTGGAGATAGACCCTTTTTGTCTAGAGTGACCAAGGCTAGGGGAAGTCCAGTATAGAGATAGAGTCTCTGTCAAAGAATGACATGATGTCCACCCTCAATATTCCACTGGATTAAGCTCACTTCCTTTGTAAAGTGCACCTCTCATGAATTATTCACCATTCAGAATTTATTGCCACCCTTAGGAACATTCCTTTTCCAATGGACATATAAGTCATGAGCCCACCCATCGAAATTTTCTTTGGTCTAAAAGAGAGATGGCCATATGACCATCCTTTTAGTAAAATTCTGTCATTATTAATGAAATAATTGAGTTACCCAGAAATTATAAGTCTCAAACCTTTATTGGAACAACACAGTGGTATGTGCTAATGGTATATACCAATTTCCAGGTCATATATGTTCCCTTCATGTGTGCCTTATGTGATCCCATGTGTCAAGAAAACTTATTTTAGTGAAACTTTTTAATTAATTAATTTATTTTCAGTTTTCAACAATCACTTCCATAAGTCTTAGATTTTCTCCCTCTTCCTGCTCCTACCCTCCCTGAGTCAGCATACAATTGTATTTGAGTTCTATAATACCTTCTTATTAAACACATTTTAAAATTAGTCATATTGCATAGAAGAATTAAAACAAATGAGAGAAATAATGCAAAAGAGCAAAGCAAAGCAAAATATAACACAAGAGAAAATAGTCTGCTTCATTCTGTTTTCTGATTCCATAGTTCATTCTCTGAATGTCCGTGGTGTTTTGCATCAAGTCCTTTGGGAATGTTTTAGGTCCTTGCATTGCTGAGAAGGTCTGAGTCTATCAGAAACAGTCCTTGCACACTGTTGTTGTTACTGTGTGTAATGTTCTCCTGGTTCTGCTCATTTCACTCAGCATCAGTTCATTTAAGTCTTTCCAGCTTTTTGTTTTTTCCTGAAGTCAGTCTGTTCATCATTTCTTATAGTACAATAGTATTCATTGTATACATTCATATACCACAACTTGTTCAGCCATTCCCCAGTTCATGGGCATTACCTCTATTTCCAGTTTTTGGCCAACGCAAAGAGAGCTGCTATAAATGTTTTTGTACATATGAGACCTTTTCCCATTTTTATGATCTTTTTCAAATATAGTGTTAAAAGTGATATTGCTGGGTCAAAAAGTATGTATATTTTTATAGCCCTTTAGGCATTGTTCCAAATTGCTCTCTAGAATGATTGGATCAGCTCACAGCTCCACCAGCAATGAATTAGTTTTCCAGCTCTCCCATATTTTCTTCAATATGTATCATTTTCCTGTTTTGTCACGTTAACCAACCTGGTAGGTGTGCTGTGATACCTGTTGTTTTGATTTGTTCCTATCTAATCAATAGTGATTTAGAGCATTTTAAAAAACCTTCTTATTATGTGGTCAGGATCAGATAACTCTCATGTACTTCTTTGTTGCAAGGCAGTCATTAACAGCTCCTAGGCACGGGAGAGAGGGGAAATTTATTTCCATTCCCCTTCCTGTCATCTTATGGGAAGAAAAGTAAAAGGTGAACGATGATGTATTCTCTTCAAAAAAGTTTGCCCTATCATGGAGGATGGCTAGAGAAGATTCCAGAAGTAACTTGACATCATCCTCTAGGTGGTGAACTTCTCCAACTGTTCCTCTTTGTAGATGACATTGTGGTGATTTTATCAAGCTTGGAAGAGGAAAAACAATATTTTATGAGAGATCCACAATCAATCTAAAAACTTTTGTTGGCATACTACAGATACAGAAAAAAATAACAGGGAAAAATGGCTCCTGTTCAGAACATGATAGGCAACTGAATGGATCACCCATTCAATCAGTCCAAGAATTTATCATTCTTGTACAGAGACTGATGATGGGCAATAAGTTGGCCCAGAACTGAACAAGAGAAATACAGGTTTAATTTCCTAAAGCATGTTGTCAAGTGCTTTTACTTTTACTTCTACTTGAAAGAAGTCTCTCTCTCCCTTTTTTAAAGATAACATTTGTACTTTTCTAGTGGCTATTGATGACCTTGAGTCATGGAATAACAAAGATCCTGAGGAATCTAAGTTGTGGGTAAGTCAAATGGCAGTGGGCAAGTGCATGATGGGTAGTAGATTTCAGTGTATCATCAGCAAAGAATGGTGTAGGTCAAGAGACATGAAAAGGTCACCACAAATATGTGTGGCCAGGAAAATATCTAGGCCAGCTATTAATTGAGGATGAGGGATAATTAATAATAGAACAGGTGCTCCTTTTTCATCCATGAAATGCCTAGACATCCCAAGTAGGAAAAAATGGCATGTTCAGCAGCCCTGCTGAAGGGGATTTCCCAGAGGAAATGAATGAGAGGCACATTGGTGAGAAAGAATCAGTTGCTTATGATCCATATCATGGAAGATAGTAGTCCCCTTGTTGAGAATATAGATGAGTTGAAAAGATGAAAGATAATAAGCAATCTTTCTGTGAATATTTGATTTTTTTCTAATTCAGAAATCTATATTTTTTGGGAAAATCCAAATTTTCCATAATTCAAATCAATCAGTTAACATGCATTTGTTATATAAGTACTAAACTAAGTACTGTCTTTCAATGTGCTGTAATGCAAAGGCAAAAGTGAAATGATCCCTACCCACACAGGGCATACAATCTAATGGGAAAGATGGTATATATCTATGTAGGCAAGTTCATAATATATACAAATAAATACAAGGCAGTTTAAGGAGGAAAAACACTAGTTTTTAGAGGGACCAGAAAATGCTTCCATGGAAGGTAGCATTTCAGATGAATTCTAAACAAGACTAGGGATTCAAAAGAACATAGGTGAGGAAGAAAGGGATTCTAGGTTTGAGGCACGGCCAGTGCTAAGACACAATGATGGGAAATGGGGCATTGTGTGTACAGAATGGTAAGGAGATAGTTACTTTGGTAACAGTCAAATCTAAGAAAGTAGTATTGAAACAAACTTAGGGAGATCTATAAAAGGAATCAGGCAGCCCCAAATTACATGAAAAAATAGGGTTTTTATTGTGATTCATTTTTCATTCACACAAAGGTATCTGTGAGTGTGAACCCTAGTTTTAGGACATGAGGAAACCATTGCCCAGGAAGAGTGTTTTATGAGCTCTGAAATGTTCTGGGACTTGATGTCATCAGCACAGTTATCGTTAGCTGGAACATGGATAAAGTCTCTTCATCTTCAGAAAATCTCTCCTCTACTTGAAATTTATGGTGGTCCTCGTCCTTGGGAATAGCAAACACTTTGACTATAACTAGTAGGCTTATTTTTGAGCCACCAAATAGATATAGGGTAGAACAAAGTTATGTCTGTTTTAGAACTTTCAAGAAATACTGAATGACTTTGCTTGGATGGACGACAGCATCAGAGAGAAAGTTTTGAAAGTGGAGATTTCTGTCAAATTGATTTAAGAATTTGAGATTGAAGGGATGTTCATTCATTGGGGAATAACTGAATAAGTTGTGACCTATGATTGTAACTGAAGATTATTGCGCAATAGGAAATGGTGGATAGGATGATCTCAGGAAAACCTGGAAAGACTTACATGAATTGATGCAAAGTGGAGCAAACAGAGTCAAAACATTGCACATAGTAACAGTGATATTGTAAGGTGATGAAAACTGTGAATGATTTAGCCAATCTATGCAATACAATAATCCAAAACAACTATGAGGAATTTATGATAATAAATGCTATCCACCCCCAGAGAAAGAAATGATGGAGTCTGGATGCATATAAAAACATACTTTGTTTTCCTTAGATTTTTTTGTCTGTTAAATTTCACATGACGGGGGCTTAGCCAAGATGGCGGAGTGAAAGCAACGACTCACCTAAGCTCCTGGAAAAACTCCTCTGGATATATCTGGGGGGAGAGTATGACCAGACTTTGGAGGTGTAAAATCCAGTGGGTGATGGACTTTGACAGATTCAGAGCCCTGGCTGGACCAGAGGGTCCACGGGAGGGATCTGTTCCGCGGGGGTAAGACCCCGGCGCACAGCGCGGAGCCCGAGAGTGGCGGGCGAGACCAGCGGAGCAGGAGATAAGCCAGGCCGAGCCGGTGAGAGCCGCTGAGTGCCAGACATCAGCGCAGCAGTCCTTGAAATCTTCAGCCTGAAGACGGACTTCGGTGGGTCACTACTTGAACTTCCAGGAACTGGGATGGCAGAGTGATCAGTAAGTGCTCTCTCCTCCCCCCTGATGACCCTGAGGGAACCATAAAATTCTTCCCCAGATTAATCCTGGATCAGCGGGAACAGCAGAAGGGGGCGGGTGGTCTCATAACACCAGAGGCTGGAAAAGTGGCAAAGGGGGATTCTTCCTACTGTGGTGGAGGCGATCTGGAGGGACAGACAACCCAGGGCAGAGAAAATTCGCACTGAGACCCAGGCAAGCCTCAGAGCCGGGAGACGAGCCCCAGGAGGGGCGGGAACACGCGTTAGCTTCTAGGCGTGCCCCAGCCCTCCAGGGGAAAAGGGAAGACAATAGGGAAGCTGGGATTACCATCCCCTGACCTTGCCTTTGCCTCAAGTCAGCTGAGGAGATATCCTGAGACCAGACCACACCTCCCACACACCTAACAAGCTAACCCCTGGGTTGATCGGGGAAACAAAAAACAAAAGCCTGCTTTTAGCCTAGACACACATCAGCTCAACTTAAAGATCTGTACCTTCTGACTGAAAGAACCAAAAGCTACAACACTCAGCCAACATCATGAATCGGAAAAAGCAGATGAAAAGTGAAAAAACCATAGAATCGTTCTATGGGGATAAGGACCAAAACACAAACACCAAAGAGGTTAGAGCTGAGACTGTACTTCCATCTGAAACCTCAGATGGGACTATGAATTTCTCGCAAGCACAACTAGATTACCTGGAACGTCTGAAGAAGGATATAAAAGAAAAACTGGCCAATGATTTTAAAACTATAAAAAAAGAATTCACTGATGAGAACATCACCCTGAAAAAGAAAATTGAAGAAATGGAAAAGGAAGTTCAAAAATTAACTGGAGAGAATAATTCCCTAAAAGGAAGAGCTAATCAAATGGAAAAGGAAACCCAAAACCTAATTGGGAAAATTGATCAGATGGAAAAGGAAACCCAAAACCTAACTGGGAAAATTGGTCGATTGGAAAAAGAAGTACAAAAATTAAATGGAGAAAATAGCTCCTTAAAGGGAAAAATTGGTCAGATGGAAAAGGAGATGGAAAAGTTAACTGAAGAAAACACTACGATGAAGATTAGAATTGGGCAAGTAGAAACTAATGACTCAATGAGGCAACAAGAATCAGTCAAACAAAATCTAAAGAATGAAAAGATAGAAGAAAATGTAAAATATTTAATTGGAAAAACAACTGACCTGGAAAATAGGTCCAGGAGAGAAAATCTAAGAATTATTGGCCTGCCAGAAACCCATGATGAAGAAAAGAGTCTGGACAATATCTTCCAGGAAATCATCAAGGAAAACTGCCCAGAAGTACTAGACTCAGAGGGCAAAATAGTCATCGAAAGAATCCACCGTTCCCCTCCCGAAAGGGATCCCAAACTCAAAACCCCAAGAAATATAGTTGCCAAATTCCAGAGCTATCAAGTGAAGGAGAAAATACTACAAGCAGCAAGAAAGAAACAATTCAAATATCAAGGACACACAGTCAGGATCACACAGGACCTTGCAGCTTCTACATTAAAAGATCGAAAGAATTGGAACCCAATATTCCGTAAGGCAAAGGAGTTGGGACTTCAACCAAGGATCAACTACCCAGCAAAGTTCAGCATAACATTTCAGGCAAGGAGAAAGTCATTCAACGAAATAAGGGATTTCCAGAGCTTCCTGACCAAAACACCAGAACTCAATAGACAATTTGATCTTCAAATTCAGGTCTCCAGAGAATCATAAAAAGGTAAACAGAGGGGAAAAAACAAAAACAAAAACTTGCCACTCAATTAGGGCAAACTGTTTACCTCCCTATAAGGGAAGATGATACCTGTTAATCTTGAGAACTGTGCAGCTATTATGATAAAAGGGATATATGTAGAGGGAACGGGCATAAAGTAAATGATGTCATGTCAAAAATATGATTTAAGTATGAGAAGGGAATGTAATAGGAGGTGTGGAAAGGGGGAAGCAGAAAATGGCAAATTATATCACAGGAAGAAGTACAAAACTATAGTAGAGGGAAGGAGGGGAGGGAGATGAGCATTGTTTGAGAGGTACTCTCATCTGATTTGTTCAAAGGAGGGAACAATAATCTTAAGTAGATAAGCCTAACTAGCTCTATAGGTAGTAGGAGGGGAAGGGGGAAGAAAGGGGAGGGTGGCTAAAAGGGAGGAAAGAAGCAATAAGAGTAAAGGGAACTAAAAGGGAGGGGGGTCAAAAGAAGGAGGGGAAGGCTGCAGGAGGAGGGGGAGAAAAGTGAATACTATTGAGGAGGGGAAGGGAGACGGGAGAGCTAAAAGCACAAATGGTGGGAAAGAGGTTGGAGGGAAATACACAGATTGTAATCATAACTGTGAATGTGAATGGAATGAACTCTCCCATAAAACGGAGACGGATAGCTGAATGGATTAAAAGCCATAATCCAACAATATGCTGCTTACAAGAAACACATTTGAAACGGGGGGATACACATAGGATAAAGGTCAAAGGATGGAGCAGAATATATTGTGCTTCAGCTCATGTAAGAAAGGCAGGAGTAGCAATCCTAATCTCAGACAAAGCAAAAGCAGAAATAGATCTAATGAAGAGGGATAAGGATGGAAACTATATCCTGCTAAAAGGCACCATAGACAATGAAGCAATATCATTACTAAACATGTATGCTCCAAGTGGTATAGCATCCAGATTCTTAGAGGAGAGGTTGGGGGAGTTGAAGGAAGAAATTGATAGCAAAACTATACTAGTGGGGGACCTCAACCTCCCCCTCTGTGAACTCGATAAATCCAACCTCAAAATAAACAAGAAAGAGGTTAAGGAGGTAAATAAAACTCTGGATAAGGTAGATATGACAGATCTTTGGAGAAAATTAAATGGGAATAGAAAGGAATATACTTTTTTCTCAGCGGTACATGGAACATTTACAAAAATTGACCATGTACTAGGACATAAAAATCTCACAATCCAGTGCAGAAAGGTAGACATAATCAATGCATCCTTTTCAGATCATAATGCATTAAAAATTACATGTAGTAAAAGGCCATGGAAAGAGAAACCAAAAATCAATTGGAAACTAAATAATCTAATTCTAAAGAAGGGTTGGGTTAAAGAAGAAATCATAGAAACAATCAACAATTTCATTCGAGAGAATGACAATAGTGAGACAACATACCAAAACTTATGGGATACTGCAAAAGCAGTTATTAGGGGAAGTTTTATATCTCTGAATGCTTACATAAATAAAATAGAGAAAGAGGAGATCAATGACTTAGGCTTGCAGTTGAAAAAGCTAGAAAAAGAACAAATTGAAAATCCCCAAGTAAATACCAAATTAGAAATACTGAAAACCAAAGGAGAGATTAATAAAATTGAAATTAAGAAAACTATTGAATTAATAAATAAAACCAATAGTTGGTTTTATGAAAAAACTAATAAAATTGATAAACCTTTGGTCAATCTGATTAAAAAAAAGAAAGAAGAAAACCAAATTACTAATATTAAAAATGAAAGGGGTGAACTCACCTCCAATGAGGAGGAAATTAAAACAATAATTAGAAACTACTTTGCCCAACTTTATGCCCACAAATTCGATAATCTAAATGAGATGGATGAATATTTTAAAAAATACAAATTGCCCAGATTAACAGAAGAGGAAGTTGATTACTTAAACAACCCCATCTCAGAAAAAGAAATTGAACAAGCCATCAATGAACTCCCTAGGAAAAAATCTCCAGGACCAGATGGATTCACAAGTGAATTCTATCAAACATTTAAAGAACAGTTAATTCCAATACTACATACACTATTCTTGAAAATTGGGGAAGAAGGAGTCCTCCCAAATTCTTTCTATGATAGAAATATGGTTTTGATACCCAAACCAGGAAGAGACAAAACAAAGAAAGAAAATTATAGACCAATTTCCCTAATGAATATAGAGGCAAAAATTTTAAATAAGATTCTAGCAAAACGAATACAGCATCTTATCACGAGATTAATACATTATGATCAGGTAGGATTGATACCAGGACTACAGGGCTGGTTCAATATTAGGAAAACTATTAGCATTATCTATCACATCAACAACAAAGCTAACAAAAACCACATGATTATCTCAATAGATGCAGAAAAAGCTTTTGACAAAATATAACATCCATTCCTACTAAAAACATTGGAGAATGTAGGAATAAAGGGAACTTTCCATAAAATAATAAGCAGTATCTATCTAAAACCTTCAGCAAGCATTATATGCAATGGGGATAAGCTAGATGCATTCCCAATAAGATCAGGGGTGAAACAAGGTTGTCCATTATCACCACTATTATTTTATATGGTACTAGAAATGTTAGCTGTAGCAATTAGACAAGATAAAGATATCCAAGGAATTAAAATAGCCAAAGAAGAAACTAAGTTATCACTCTTTGCAGATGATATGATGATTTACCTAGAGAATCCCAGAGATTCAAGTAAAAAATTACTAGAATTAATAAACAACTTTGGCAAAGTTGCAGGGTACAAAATAAACCCACACAAATCTTCTGCATTCCTATATATTAGCAACAAAGTCCAACAGCAAGAGATAGAAAGAGAAATCCCATTTAAAGTTAGGGTAGACAGTATAAAATACTTAGGAGTCTACCTGCCAAAACAAACCCAGGGATTATATGAACACAATTACAAGACACTTTTTGCACAAATAAAGTCAGATTTAAGTAAGTGGAAAAACATTAGTTGCTCATGGGTAGGCCGGGCTAATATAATAAAAATTACAATTCTACCCAAATTAATATACTTATTTAGTGCCATACCAATTAAACTATCAGAAAATTACTTTCTAGAGCTGGACAAAATAATATCAAAATTCATTTGGAAAAACAAAAGGTCCAGAATATCAAAGGGACTAATGAAAACAAATGCTTGGGAAGGTGGCCTAGCGCTACCAGACCTCAAACTGTACTATAAAGCAGCAATTATCAAAACCACTTGGTATTGGCTAAGAAACAGAGAGGTAGACAAGTGGAATAGACTTGGCACTCAAGATGCAGTAGGCAAGGAATATAGCAACCTTCTGTTTGATAAACCCAAGGACCCCAGCTTCTGGGATAAGAACTCATTGTTTGACAAAAATTGCTGGGAAAACTGGATAACAGTGTGGCGGAAATTAGGCATAGACCCATACCTGACACCGTACACAAGAATAAAGTCCAAATGGGTACATGATTTAGGTATAAAGATTGATACCATGAATAAACTGGAGAAGCAAGGAATAGTGTATTTATCAGATCTATGGAGAACGGAAGAATTCTTTACTAAAGGAGAGATAGAATGCATTATGAAATGCAAAATGGATACCTTTGATTACATTAAACTGAGAAGTTTTTGCACAACCAAACCCAATGCAACCAAAATCCGGAGGGATGTAGGAAATTGGGAAAGAATTTTTACAGCTAAGCTCGGGGATAAAGGCCTCATTTCTAGAATATATAGAGAACTGATCCAAATGTACAATTATACAAGTCATTCCCCAATTGATAAATGGTCAAAGGATATGAACAGGCAATTTTCAGAGGAAGAAATTAAAGCTATCTATAATCATATGAAAAAATGCTCTAAATCACTATTGGTTAGAGAGATGCAAATCAAAACAACTCTGAGGTACCACATCACACCTATAAGATTGGCAAACATGACAGAACAAGAAAATGATAAATGCTGGAGAGGATGTGGGAAGGTTGGAACACTAATTCATTGTTGGTGGAGCTGCGAGCACATCCAACCATTCTGGAGAGCAATTTGGAACTATGCCCAAAGGGCTACAAAAATGTGCATACCCTTTGACCCAGCAATATCGCTACTAGGACTATATCCCCAAGAGATCATAAAAATGGGAAAGGGTCCCACATGTACAAAAATATTTATAGCAGCACTCTATGTAGTTGCCAAAAACTGGAAGTCAAGGGGATGTCCATCAATTGGGGAATGGCTGAATAAATTATGGTATATGAATGTAATGGAGTACTATTGTGCCATAAGAAATGATGAACAGGAAGACTTCAGAGAGGCCTGGAAGGACTTATATGACCTGATGCTGAGTGAAAGGAGCAGAACCAGGAGAACTTTATGCACAGCAACAACCACAGTGTGTGAGAGTTTTTTCTGGTAGACTTAGATTTTTGTAATAACACAAGAACTTCTTACCAAAAAAAAAAAAAAAAAATCCCAATGGAGGATCTCAAGGCAAAATGCCTGCCACACTCAGAGAGAGAAATATGGAAGTCACTCACATATTGTAGCAGATCATGTTTGTGTATGTGTATGTGTTTGTGTATCATGTTCTGATTTGTTATATGATTTCTTTCATTTATCTTAGTCTGACTACATAGCATGACTATAGTGAAAATATACTCAATAGGTAAGTATATGTAGAATCTATACAGAATCGTATGCAGTCGTGGGGAGGGAGGGGGGGAGTGGGGGGCAGGTGGGGGGGATAAAATCGCAATTGTATGGCAGTGATTGTTAAACATTACAAAATAAAAAAAAAAATTTCACATGACTAACCTGAAAATGTTTTGTAGGACTGCACAAATATATCTTATATCAAATAGCTTGTTTTTTTCAATGAGGAGGAGAGGGCATGGAAGGATGGAGAAAATTCAAAACTCAAAAATTTTGAAAAATGAATGTTAAAATTGTTTTAAACATATTATTACAGCAAAATAAAAGATTAAATTAAAAAGCAATGATTTTTTAAAAATTAGTCAACTAACGGTTTAGTGAGACTTGCCATTCTACGGTTTACAGTAAATTATTTCATGGTAAAGATATGGTCAACTGTGGGGTAGTAATCAATAAGCATTAATAAGAATTTTTATGTGTCAGAAATAATCTAGATGCTGGGGATGAAAAGCAAAATAAAATCTTCTCCTACCTTCAAGGAGTTCACATTATAGTGGAGGAGACAATATATGAACAATATGTGGAAAAACATGTGGAAGATATAAAATAGAACTAAATGGAAGATAATCTATATGGAGAAAGCAGATGGCTAAGGAGAGAACTCTGAAAGAAGCAGGGCTTTGGAATATTTTAAAGGAAGCCAGGAGAGTTAAGGAAAAGGAGCAGTGTATTCTGTGACGGTTGGTGATATACAGATGGCAGAGACAAAGCAAAGAAGGGAGACAAAAGTGTCACATGTGTGGAAAAGTCATTGGTCCCGTGGAGACGGATGGTAGAGTAGGGGAGGGGAATGAATATATTAAAATTGGAAAAGTAAGGAAGAGAAAAGCTGTGAAGAGTTTTGAATGGCAAATAAAGAACTTTGTAACTGATCACGAATGGAATCAGGGACAATCGCTGTTTATTCAATAGAGGATTAAAATACCAAGTTGATAAAAACCACCTTGATAACTAAATAGGAAATGACAAACCAGATTGGAAGCCCAAGAGGTGGGAAAGTGTGAAATAACAATGTTGGTAATTGAGTGATGAGGCAATGTATTGAAGAAATATTGTAAAGTTGGGAACAATATGTGACAAAAGCTGAAGTGAATAAGTGAGGAGTTGAGAATAACAGGTAGATTGTGAGTCTGGGTTACTAGGAGGACAGTGGTGACTCCCTAGTAATAGGAAAATTTGGAAGGGAGAGAGCTTGTCAGGGAAAATTAGCAAGTTCAGTTATGGATAAGTTTGAAATGCCAGTGGGATAATTTCAAAAGAAATCTAAAAGAATGAGAAAGAAAGATATCCTGGGGGTGAGAAGGGAAAGAATAGGGAAAATTAATGACACATAAATGAGGTGCACAAGGAAGAGTTTTTATAATGAAGGATAAAATGAAGGAAAGCAAAGAATGCTTGAATCACACTCTCATGTGAACTGGCTCAAAGAGGGATATATACACCCACATATAACTATGTGTTTGTGTGAGTGAGTGTGTATGTGTGCATGTGTATGTGTGTGCATGTGTGTGTGTATGTGTGCATGTGTGTGTGTGAAGCAGTTATTGGCACAGTGAATAGAATACCAGGCCTGGAATCAGGAAAACCCATCTTCCTGATTTCACATCTGTCCTCAGACATGTTCTAGCTGTGTGATAATCATTTAACCCTGTTAGCCTCAGTTTGCTTATCTATAAAAATGAACTGGAGAAACAAATAGCAAACCACTCCAGTATCTTTGCCAAAAAGAAGCCAATAACAACAACAACCACCACAAAAACAACAACAAACCACCGAAATGGGGTCACAAAGAGCCAGACATGACTGAAAAATGACTAGCACGCACATACAAGTACATGTATGCACTCACACACACATGCACTCTCATACACACACAGGAAATAAAAAAAGAGATTAAAACAAAAGTAGAGTGAGAAGGAGGATAGATTAAAGGAAGTAATATTCAGGATCAGAAAATACTTTTGATAAGGGAGTAAGGTAAGGAAATAAAAGGGTATATAGAAGAGAATAGAATGGAAGGAAATACACAGTTAACAAAAATGACTATGAATGTGAATGGGTTGAACTCACACGTATAACAGAAACAGAGAGCAAAATGGATTAAAAACAAGAATCTAAAAATATGATTTAAAAAACACACTTGTAATAGAAAGACACAGAGTTTATGTAAGAGGTTGGAGCAGAATCTATCAAAGACCTATAGATGCAAAAGGACCTATAGATGCAAAAAAAATACATTGATAGCAGCTGTTTTTGTGGTGGTAAAGAAAGAATTACAACCAATAAAGGTGTCTGTTAGTTTGGGAATGGCTGAATAAACTGTGGCATATGATTATGATGAAATACTCTTGTGCTGAAAACAATTATGGAGATTGTTTCAGAAAAAAACAACACCTAGGAAAACTTATATGATTGCATACAAAATGAAGTGAGCAGAGTCGCACATGGTAACAGCAATACTGTAATGAAAATTGACCGTGAAAGACAGCTATTCTGATCAAAACAATGATCCACAATTTCAAAGGACCCATGATAAAAAACAAAAAAAATGTTATCCACCTCCAGAGAGAGAAGAGATGGATTTGAAATGCAGACTGGGGCAGATTTTTTTTAACCTTCTTTATTTTTATTGTTTTTCCTCACAACATGGCTAATATAGAAATATGTTTTGTTTGACTTCATATACATAATGGATATTGCATTTTATGCCTTCTCAATAGGTGGAAGAGAGGGCAGGGAGAGAGAAAATTTGGAACAAAAAATAAAAATAAATAAAAGTTAATAGCAGCAAAAATAAAGATCCAGTGGTTTCATTAATAGCTTGTTATTGTTGTATGTTGGTCCTTCATTCTTGAAGATGACCATGATGTCAAGATGATGACATGACTTGCAGTTGAGTTTGATTTGAGTGAGGGAAGATTGTGCAAGGTCTCCAGCCTCACTTTGTCCTCCACAGACATCTGGATCCAGTGGTCAGATATTCATCAGGACAAGTAGAGATGGCTCTGGATGCAATGGGAGACTGACCATTTTAGTCTAAGGTCTTATTACATTCTCACTTTGAGTAGGATATAACCATTCAATGAATAGGCCTGTTTAAGTAGTTACTCAAGGAAAGAGCCCTTTAAAAAAATCAAGCTGGGAGGGGAAGAACTTCAGGGTTCCTTCGTAAAAGAAATAATTACTATTTAGTATTTATATTCACTCTGTGCTGGGTGAATGGGGACCTGTTGTACAGTCTATGAACTCCAGAGTGAATTGGGTTAGAGTTTGTTCGTTGAACAAGAAATCTAGTCAGAAACCCAAAGGAAAAAAAAAATAGAAAGCTTTTAGCCATGGAAATGTACCTTCCCCTGGGTATGGCACCCCAGGAGAGGAGAAAACCTCTCTTCTCCTCTCCTCCCATTAATAACTGTATACATCAAAGGATAGCAAAATCCCCATGATCCCATTAGCAAGTATGTACCTCAAAGAAATCAAAAGTAGGGGAAAAAACCTAATTTATCCTGCTTTCACAGCAACACAGTTTGAAAATTTGAAAACAAAAAGTTCTATCTTTAATGGTTAAGGAATGGTTCAGCAAATTCTTGGGTGTGGATGTAATGAAGTAATCTATTATGCCATAAGGATTGAGAAATATGAAAAATTTCAAAGTAGGAAGTAATTTGCATGATCTGATACAAAGTCAAAAATAGAAATTACAGAACAATATACAAAGTGTCTACAGTAATATAAGTGCAAGATAACAGAATTCTGGTCAAGTACAGAGACCCACATTGGTTTGAGATGATTGAGGTCATAATGCACTTCCTCCCTTTCAGAGATAAAGTTGTGTACTATAAAGGTGGAATGGTACATTTCCAGTCATTAGCAATCACTAGATTAGTCAGTTTCTCACATTCTTTATGTGTCAAATGTCTGTTGACAAATGGGCGATGTGTCAAACCACAATGTATTACTAAAGGAAATGTTAAGCCCAGAGTTTTTATGGTGAAAAGAGGAAGTCTGGTATTGTGTCAATTTGAGATATGAAAAAGAAAAGTATTTATGAGACACAATCGCAGTGTCTACTCAGCCTTGATACTTTCATCTAGATAGTCCACTGAACTCAGAGATATAAAGCCCACATCAGAGTAATAATTGTTTTATAAAGCCAGATAAATCAGTTATTTAGTATTCATTTATCAAGGACATTTTGAGTGCCAAGTACTGAGATAAGAATAATATTGTCTTAAAGGAAATAAAAAGTGTTCATCCTTTCCCCCTAATCTTTCTCTGCCACCTTCTGAGATATATATATTTTCAACATAAACCTGACAAACAGGCATGTAGATCTGTCAACAAATGGTCTGTCTCTATGCCCCAACTAGTTAAATCGCACATGTTAAATTAATAAATACGCAGTCAGTTGCACTAATCATTTCTCCTACGTTTCTTCTTTTGTCTGTCTAAATTACTTCAATAAAAATGATCATTTAGTTCCTACACTGTCAGGAATAGAAAAGCACGGTTTAATGAAAAGCATGGCAGAGGTGGACTCCAAAAACCTAGGTTCAAATGCAAGTTCTACCAAGTATATGACCCTGAGCAAGTCATATTATTTCTCTGGGTCTCTGTTTTGCAAAACATGAGGAAATTGGATTAGGCAATTAATATCAAATACTCAGTCTGGCAATACTCACACACGTGGCAGAACCAGATTAAAATATAAGTGGGAAATATTTAGCAAAATTAATAAAAGTACAAGCAAACACAAATAACATTAAATTGCACATTTCTAAGTCAATGTGCAGCCTGCAGATATCCCTAACTAAGTCACTAACCTTACTCTCCATTTCTATTTGAGTTTGATGCAGGTGGATTAGATGACCCTTTAAACCAATTACAGATCTAAACTCCTAACATCCTATCTTCTGAAATTAATTATTTCTCTAAGATCTCAGTTATGTCACCTCTAAAATTAGGGGCTTGGTCAGATCATCTCAAATATTCCTCCCAGTTTTGAACCAGTACTGGAGCAGACAAACTGTCCCATAGTGTAATAGCCAAAGTATAATGATGCTAAAAGGCAACAGCTTTTAGTCTCTTGTTTGCTAAATACAGAATGAGAACAAAGTATTATTGTCAATTCTCCCAGATCCATAGGGGCTCATTAATTAGCTCTTTTCTATCCTGTGTCCCACAGGGCTCCATTCCGGCTCTGAGTGACCTGTCTCTGAGTGCTACTACGTCATGAAATACTCAGACTGCCTCTTCAAATTCCCAGTCCTTTTCAATCACTGGAAGTTAGAAGGATGGGGTAATCAGCTAATTGATCAGACTGAGATGAGGACAATTGGGGTCAAATTGGAGACAGAAGGTTTGCAGACTCGACAGAAGCATTTCCAGATGCCCTCCACTGCCCTAAGCAAAGCCATCTGCTCTCAAAAACACACTATTCAGAAAACAGACACTTACAGGGTAGCAGGGATTTGCCTGTAATCACCCAATTTAAAAGGACAAGACCTAGGATGAAAACTGATTTGAGATCATGCATGAGTCATTTGGCTTGCAAGGTAGCTGAACTCAAAGACCAACAAGCCGAGAATCACAAATTGTGCCTCCAGAAAGGTGAGATTATCAAAACGTGATGTTTGTCCAGCTAATGGTGAGTGTCAGGTATCTCTCCTTGTCTGTCTCTCTGTCTCTATCTGTCTGTCTGTCTGTCTCTCTCTCACACACACCCTTCAGAATTCTCTTTCATCCTTAGATCTTTCTGTTTTTTTCACCAGTTTTTATTAGTTTTAATTTTTCTTTGCATCCCACAGGAACTAAATACTGAACAGATATGTACTATTTAACTCTCATAAAATCTATCTTCCTTATTACACTGTAGCTTGACAGTGTTATTGATGCAAATGCTATGAAAGAACTCCTGCTATATCATCACCATTATTTTAAAAGAAGATTTGAAGAGCTCTCATTCATTCAAAGTGTTGGAAAGCTTTCTCCATCTATATTGTGAGCTCCTCTGCTTTCTCCTGATCACCTAAGAAATGGATGAATTCTCCAAGACTCTGGCTCTCCCCTTCATTCCTATGTTGTCCTTTGTCCAGTTGAGCTACTCTGATTGTTTAACTATCACCTGTCAAAGAGTACACATATAGGTATGTGTGTATTCATATATTTTGGCAACACACACACTATATATAGATATACATATATATATATATATACACACATACACATACACATAATCACAAAATTAGAACTGAAAGGGACCTTAGAAGACATCTTGTCTAACCCCCCCATTATATATATATATTTGGAAACTGAGGCACAGGAAGGGAAAGTTATGATTAAGGTTATACAAATATTAAGTGGCAGAGCCAGGGCTTGGATATCGATCCTTTACCTCTAAATTTTCTCATTATAATCTGATTTTTCAATTATCTTAAGACCTTTCACGATATGACTCCAATCAAAACACTGGATAGATTACTTCCATTCACAAACTATGTGGTCCAGACAAAAAGACCTTCCTGCTGTTTCTCACATGTGGCACACTCTCTTTCATTTCTGTGCCTTTGCTTCAGTTAGAATGCCCTTCTGCTTTATAGTCATCTCTTAGAATTACTCCTTTTCTTCAACTCCATTTCAATCTCCTATTTTCCTGGCCTCCTTCAATAGTAGCCCACTAAATTATTTTATTGATCATATTTGTTGAATATACTGAGATGTGGCTATGCTATCTCTGTGTATAGGATGTAAGATCCTCAAGGACATGGGCTTGTACCCCAGTTCTTTTTGCAGTGCCTTGCACTTAGTAGGCATTTTGATAAACATTTGTTGGTTGATTGCTTGATGGAAGGATCTGTTTCCAAAGCTTAATAATAGCTTTAAGAGTTGCCTCCTGGGAATCCCCTCAAACTAAAGTCATCATTATATTGCCAAAGTTATCACTTCTCAGTTTCTATCGTTATTGTTATATTTATCATTATTAATATTATATGTGTATAATTGATATTGACACCATCATTCTCCTAACCACTTTGGGTCAAAATCATTGTTAACTTTGATTTCTTCCTCTACTCATCTACTCGTCTAAATGATTGCCAAGTTGTATTGACAGCAACTCTCCAATATCTCTCCTATCTATTCCTTTGTAAAGGTTTTATTAATTTTGTGTTCATTTGAGAGTCAGCTAACAGTCTTCCAAGTTAGCACAACACACTTTTCTTTGTAACAAAGGAAAACAATTCATCAAACCAAATGTGTACTTTCTGCACTGATAGCCCCCTACTACTCCAAGAAAAGGAGGTAGATTTATCTCGACTGTTCTGTAGATCCCCTCTATTCTTCTCACTTTTAACTGTCAATATCCTATTCTTTTCATTACTTCTAGGCTTTAATATTACAAAAATCAAATTCTCTCTTTCTGTCTATCCCCTCTTCAATTGGAAGCATAAATAATTATGAGATTGATTTCTCTTATAAAGAGACCTGATCCTGTCTAATTCCATTGCTAAAGCAAAATAAAACCAAAACAAACAAGAAAAAAAAGCTTTTAATTCCCTCTATATAGCAGAATCAAATCTAAACTCCTCACTTTGGCTTCAAAGCCTTCCACATTATGACCCAGTTTATTTTAGGATTATCTCCCACTTTCACCTTATAATATGATGGAGTATAATGTAATTCACCAAAATTACAAAACTCATCATGTCTCAACTTCACTTTGTGGTTCCTTGTCTGTGGACCTTTGCTCATATTTGCTCCTTTGTTTTAAAATAACAATCGCATAAAAAATCCACCTATCACAATCCTGCCCATCCATTGAAATCTCTTTCTTGTCCAGAAGAAGTTGATGCAGACTTCCCCAGAATCAGACATCTGCAATGTAGTATCACAGCTGGGTCTTCCCAGATCTTTAGAAATCTCTGCTTGGCATCCAAAGCCTTCTGTAATCGGGCACAACCCTGCCTTCTCCAGCCTATTCCCCTCCATGTACTTTGTGTAATTTTACTTGAGCCCACTCCTTACATTTTCCAATCACTTTCCCAACTCAGCTGCTTTTTTCTTAAACCAGCACAGTCCTGCCACATTCTCCATTAACTATTGAGCAAACTCTTACCAATCCCTTAAAAACCAAATCAAGTGCCATCTCCTCCAGGATATCTTGTTTGGTTCCACTAGTTAGGAATTACCCAATCTTTTTGTAGTTCATCACACACTGCCTTACCTTTCTATTCATTTCTCATATATTATTTCATATTAAGCTGTAACAGTAAGCACCCCAACATACACAGAGGGACCTGCTACTACAGGGTCTTAGATGTGCAATCATAAAAGGAAAGCAACTTTCAAAGAGTTAACAATCACTTTAATCAAGCACAGGTATCAGAGAAAAGCAAAATCCAAATTTCAGAAAACTCAAAAATAAATCAACAGACAGTACTTCCAAACTGCCTGACCATTACATCCATACATGTCTGACCATTACATGCATACACAGTTACCAGAGAGGGAAGCATCAACTTCTCGGTTTTTCAAGGGTGGGGTGGTCCTTAACCACTTCCCAGAGTCTCTCTGGCCAAAGAAACGCTTCCAATAAGTAAGCCCCAAAGTAAAACCTCACCTTCAGAGCATTTATACATTTTTTGAGCCAGAGGGCAAAACCCTGTGAACCAGGACATAAATAGAAATAAAAAGGGTACTTGGGACCCTCCTACAGAACAACTCCCCTAATCAAGCTTCTCATCAATGTGTGGGAGAGATCCTTCCCAATCACATTATTCAGTAAGAAACGTTTTTACTAAAACAAAAACAGCAAAAGATCCTCCTAATTTGATTGCCCTTACATAAGTGAGTAAAGTGAAATGGATAGAATAACAGTTTCGAGCAAGGAAGACTTGAGTTCCAATCCAGCTTTTAATGAGTTCTGGGGATGTGATCCCTGGGGAAGTCACTTTTCCTATCAATGTTATGGGAAACTCTCCAACAGTGAAGATGGCAGATTGCATTGGTAGAGGACATTTCTTCATCTAGGAGTTCCCTTTTCTAATATAATCATAGTTACATTTTGTATTTTTACTTCATACCATAGACATTGTGTGTGTGTCACGTACAAATGACACAAAAAGATTGAATTTTATAGCCCTTTGTGCTCTGATGCTCTCCACTACAGGTCCAGTATTCCCTCCTAGATATCACACCCATGATTCTGGCTGTGTCATTTGCTAGTACTTGCCTAAGCTTGATTAAATCCCTCCATGCCAGTGGGCTAACATTTTCTGTATTCTATAAAATTCAGGATTTGTACTCAATAATGTGGAGAGATCTTTTCTAGCTTGACTTTTCTCTGATATGAATGAATGAAACAGCAATTAGTAGAGATTAGTATATATTAAACTCTGGAGAAGGAAAAGAAAAGTCAGACAGTCCCTGTTCTCCAGGAGCTCATGTTCTAATGGGGGAAGGTTACAGCTACAAGTCCGATGGAATGGATCCAAGGTTCTTGGGAAGAAGCAGCAAAGCAGACAATAATGCCTGTTATTCAGTGTCAATTTATGATGTTGAATCACTGGTGGCACTCATGACCTTGGTGGCAAGAATTTTCTTAGCTGTGACTATGGATATGGCAGAGAAAATTTCTGGGTCAAAGTTCCACGAAGGTTGCTCCTTGGGATGATGGCTTCTGTAGTCCAGTTTGACATAGGGCCAGTAACATATGAGACTATTGAACTTATCTACCCATAAGGGGGCTTAATATCTCATTTCTCCCTTTTTTTCCTCCTAGGAAAAGAATGACCAATGCCACTTTGGTGACTGAATTCATCCTCATGGGGTTCTCTGAGGTCCGTGAGCTACAGATATTACATGCTGTGCTATTCCTGTTGATGTATTTGGGACCCCTGCTGGGAAATCTACTCATCATTGCCCTTACCATCTTTGATAAACAGCTCCACACCCCCATGTATTTCTTTCTGAAGCATTTGTCCTTTTTAGATCTCTGCTACATCTCTGTCACTGTCCCCAAATTCATCAGCAATACCCTGACCAACAGAAACTCCATCTCTTTCCTAAGATGCATCATCCAAGTTTTTTTGGTCATTTTTTTGGCCTGTACAGAATTAACCTTGCTCACAGCTATGTCCTATGATCGTTATGTGGCCATATGCCATCCCCTGCACTATGCTGCCATCATGAAGAGAAGGACCTGTGTGAAGCTGGCAGCTTCTTCATGGCTCAGTGGGAGCCTTTCAGGCCTCCTACACACAGCCACCAGCTTTTCCCTGCCTTTCTGTGAGTCTACCAGGATTCATCAATTCTTTTGTGAGATCCCCCAAATCCTCAGACTTTCCTGCTCAGACAATTACTCAGCTGAAGTTGGAGCCCTTGTTGTCACTTCCTCTTTGAGTTTTGGCTGTTTCCTCTCCATTGCCTTCTCATATATCCACATATTCTCAACTGTTCTGAAGATCCCCTCTGTGGTGGGTCAGTCCAAAGCTTTCTCCACTTGCATACCACATCTTATTGTTGTCACTATGTTTCTTCATAGTGCAGCAGTTGCCTACGTAAAGCCAGCCTCAGTCTGTCCCTCTTTTGGGGACTTATTGGTGTCTGTCTTCTATACTGTTCTGCCCCCTACTCTGAACCCCATCATCTATAGCCTAAGGAACAAGGACATGAAAGTTGCCCTCAGGAAGCTGGTGAGGCGATCACATTAATGCCCCCTTCAAATTGGGAGTCAGTTGATTGTGCATTGAATTATTCAAAATGATGGAGGATTTCTTATTGAATAGGGACAACCCATGCAACTGTTTAGGGCAGGGGATGAATCCATCAAATTCCAGAGTCTTCTATATGTGGGCACATTCACAGTAATGACAATGATATCTGCATGAACTCATCTATGATGTCAGCAAGGAAACCTGTCAAACAAATGTCTGAGTCATTCTGCTTTGTTTACAGAAACACATTTATAAGAGCATTTCTGGGCTGGGTCAGAACCACAGGAACAGCAGAAAAGCTTCCGTGGTCTTGCCTTTCCAAGCCCTTTATTTTTTTCATCTTCTCCTCTCATCATTCCTTGTGTTTCTCTTTCAGTTGCTCCTATCCTCTCTAATACTTATACTTCACAGGTGGTTGGGTTGTTAAGTCATTTCCATAACGTGTGACTCTCCATGATCCTATTTGGGGTTTTCTTGGCAAAGATAATGGAGTGGTTTACCATTTCCTTCTCAAACTCATTTTACAGATGAGGGTTACATGACTTGCCTAAGGTGACATAGCTAGTAAGTGTCAGACTGGATTTGAATTCAGGTTCTCTTGACTTCAGGCCCAGCACTCTAACCACTGAACTACCCAGATGCTCTCTTGGAAAAATCACACAAATATAAGTCAAAAAACCTGTGTTTGAGTACTGATTCCCTCACTTCCTTGTGTGTAGGTAGATGTAGTCAATCACTTAGCTTCTCTGAACCTCAGTTTTGTCATCTGTAAAATAAAGAGAATACTACTTCCTAACTCAGATGTTTGTTGTGAGTGTAAGGCATAAGGTACAACCGCCATATGTACAAACTAAATTGTTAAAATAAAGTCATGATCACGTTTTCAACAGGTGAATACCTTATTATACCTTACTACCCTTTATGAAGTATGACTTTATTTGATTGAGTCAAGAAGGAGCAAGTGTAATTATTTGGTTAACCAACGAACATAACTATATTTCTAGGGTTTCACATAGTAGAGGAATTTCAGTAATAATTCAGTTAAGCAGCAAAACTCTCAATCTTCAGTATCTTCTATGCTCAGTAGAACCTTGAACAGGAAGTTCCTTTTGCATATGCCAGAAGACAGGAAGAGGGTGATGGGGACCAATCCCATAAAAAAAAAAAAGAAAAAAGAAAAGCTACATTCTCTAT
Source organism: Notamacropus eugenii (assembly GCF_028372415.1). NCBI lineage: Eukaryota > Metazoa > Chordata > Mammalia > Diprotodontia > Macropodidae > Notamacropus > Notamacropus eugenii. The sequence continues at coordinate 15,612,025 of NC_092876.1, read as the reverse complement.
CCTTGCATTGAGCATGTCTTCAGAGAGACTGGAGAACTAAAAGAATGTATCCACCTGAGAACAGAGACAGATAGATTATATTGGATAGATAATAAATGATAGATGACACCAATTTATTAAGTTTTTACTGTGTACAAACCACTGTGCCATATTCTTTGGACACAATCAAATAATCAAGAAAATATTTGCCTTCAAAGAAATCACATTCTAATTGGAGACAGAAAACACAAATGGAAGCTGCAAGTAGAGATGGGGTGTGAATTGTGTGGAGATAACAAAATGGCATAGAGGCCTGGTTCCAGGCAAAATACAGTGATCCCCATTCCTATCAGAGATGGGATACCATGAAATGAAATACTAGGTTGTGGATGTGGGGTAAAGGAGGAGAATAGTGCCTGGATTTAAGATATAGAAGTAGCTGATAAGGTGCAAAGAGACTTGGATTGGAGCAAGATAAGGTAAAAGTGCAGCTACCAGAGTTGGGATACTCAAAATAAAAATTCAAACTTATGGTGGGAGATGAAGATGATGACTAGAGTTTAGTTAGAGTAATGAGTTAGCTGGGAAGAGAGAATAACTGAGGATAAATGTGGACAAACATGAACCTAGATGGAGGATGAAAGGTAGTCATTTGATGGATGAAGTACCTGAATGGGTAGAACTCATTGAAACAAACAAATGCCAACTATGAATTCAAGAAAGGACTTATAGTTACCAGGAATTCTGAGTTTCCACTTTGGCCCTAAATGTTCCTTATATTTATTGTCACTACTACTATACTCTAAGTTTAAGCTGCATCCCCCAGAGTATATGTGTGCACATGCACACACACACTCACAAGTGTGTATTTCTATATCTGTATCTACTATCTATCTATCTATCTATCTATCTATCTATCTATCTATCTATCTATCTATCTATCATCTATCTATCTATCTATCTATCTATCTATCTATCTATCTATCTATCTATCTATCTATCTATCTATCTGTCTATCTGTCTATCTGTCTATCTGTCTATCTGTCTGTCTGTCTGTCTGTCTGTCTACCAGTCTACCTGTCTGTCTGTCTGTCTGTCTGTCTATCTGTCTATCTGTCTGTCTGTCTGTCTGTCTGTCTACCAGTCTACCTGTCTGTCTGTCTGTCTGTCTGTCTGTCTATCTGTCTATCTATCTATCTATCTATCTATCTATCTATCTATCTATCTATCTATCTATCTATCTATCTATCTATCTGTCTATCGTCTATCTATCTGTCTGTCTATCTAATCTATCTATCTATCTATCTATCTATCTATCTATCTATCTATCTATCTATCTATCTATCTATCTATCTATCTATATCTATCCATTTGGCTATCTATCTGTGATTGTGTCTAGACTTTGAAAGGAGGAATACTTCATGACAGCTGTTTTTACTATACCACCTTTACAAAAAGTTAATTGATGTGGCTGGCTGATAAATTAGACGCACAATGATGGGAGCTCACCAGTGACCACATTGAAAACAGCACTGACTCTCAGAAGTAACCCTGGAACCCTGATGAAGTAGTAATAATTATTCCAAATAATAATGAGAATGAAAGTTGAGGAAGTAGTCCCAGAGGAAGTGTTAACCGAGGATAAAAGGAAATAACATAAATCAATACACATTGAAGCTAAGAAGACTTATTTTAATATAGTCTACTCTTCTTCCCCTATAAATATAGAATCTTCAGGGAATCCTTGCTCAGTCATTTCTTCATTACTGCCTTCCAACATGCTTAACCATCATGTCCTCTAAAAAGTTTTACTTGGTATTGGTAATACTATTCTTTTACTACCTTTCATTGTGAGACTTCTCAGATCTACACTTTCTCATCGCTTACTACATTTTAAACTTGATATCCATTCCCACCTCTCCTTATCGAAGCGAATGAAACATAGCCCACCTATTAAGGAATTTATACTGTACTGGGGAATATAACATGTACACAGATAGATAAATACAAGAAAATTTGAAATAATAAATATAAACAGTATTTATTTAGTACTTAAAGGTTTACAAAGGGCTTAACAAATGTTTTCTCATTTCATCCTCATAACAGCCCTCAAGGTTATTATTATCACCATTTACAATTAGAGTTACAGCTGAGGAAACTGAGACAGATAGGGGGTTAGTGACTTGCGCAGGGTCACAGTCAAATAAGAATATGAAGCAAGCTTTGAATACAGGTCTTTCATACTCGAGGCTCATCACTCTATCCATTGCATCACCTACAAAGTGATATATATTCAGTGAAACCTGCTTTAGATATGCTTAGTTTCAGGGCCATTATCTTTGTGTACTTTACAACGAATTGTCCTTGTTTAGTTCATTGTGACTGACCACTCACATTTACCTTTTCCTGTTTCTTTTGGCTCCCAGCTTTATATTTCAACACTAATACTCAGCTTGATCTTTTCCTCGGGAATGATTAGAAAATCTTTCTTTCATTAATGGCCCATTTCTCTCCTGTAGAATTATATGAAGTCTTGCTAAATGCATTATACTTGTTTTCTGCAATATATTCTCTCAATAGCTTTGGTTTTGGTGTTGTCTAAATTTATCCCTATGACATATTTCTCCCTCCCTCCCTGGATGTCATCCTATATATCAAAAATGTTTTGTTTTTAATAAAAAGAGGAAGAGAAAAGTAAAAAAAAACAAAACAACCAATACTTTGGGAAAAGTTTAATAATACATGCAAAGATCCACCCCCACAGACTACCTGCCTTTGAGTAGAAGTGGGAGTTGGCATATTCGCATATCTCTTCTTTGGGACCACTGTACTTCTTTTTAGTTCTTCGACATTCACTTTCCATTAGTACATCTTTGTTTCTCTTTCCACTCAAATTGATTTTTCTTTTTTTCAGGTATGGGAGAGGGATTTATTTCCTCTACATGAAAGAAATGCTCAAACCATAAGACTCACAAGCCAACATTGACAAACAGTAACTCAACTCTTCATGCACTCCCAGGAGTTTTATGCTTGAAATATTATAACATGAAGCATTTTGTAAGACTGCTGAATGGCCATTTCACTCTCACTTGGGCGATGCATTGTACATATCTTTTGTCAAGTTACTTCATATGTTGGGCTCATTCTCCTGGGAGTAGTCTTATCCTCTGAGAAGGATGTAGTTGCAGAAGACATCTGCTGCCTAGAAGCCCTTACTGAGAAATGTACAATTGCCCAATATAACTGCTTCAGAAAAGCCTCTCTCTCTGTCTCTCTCTCTGTCTCTGTCTCTGTCTCTGTCTCTCTCTCTGTCTCTCTCTCTGTGTTTGTGTGTGTCTCTCTCTCTCTCTCTTTCTCTCTTTTTGAAGATTTATTTATTTTTAGTTTTCAAGAGACACTTTCACAAGATTTTGAGTTACCAATTTTCTCCCTCATCTCTCCCTTTCACCTACCCCAAGATAGCATGCATTTTGATTACCATTTTCCTCAATCTGACCTCCCTTCTATCAAACCTTCCCTTCTCTAATCTCCATCCCCTGTATTTTCTTGTAGGGCAAGATAGATTTCTATATCTCATTGCCTGCATATCTTATTTCCCACTTGCATGTAAAAGCAATTTTTAACATTCATTTCTAAAATTTTGACTTCCAACTTCTTTCCCTTCCTCTCTCCTCACCCATCCCCACTGCCATGGCAAGCAATTCAACATGGATTATACAGGTACAGTTATGGAAAATACTTCATAACAGTCATGTGGTGAAATACTAATTGTATTTCCTTCCATCTTATCCTGCCTACCTCATTTATTCTATTCTCTCTTTTGACCCTATTCCCTCCTCAAAAGTGTTTATTCTGATTACCTCCTCCTCCCATTTGACCTCCCTTCTATCATTCCCCACACACCCCACTTATCTCCTTCCCCCTTACTTTCCTGTAGTGTAAGATAGATTTTCATACCAAATTGAGTGTTCATGTTATTACTCTGTTAAGAAAAATATGATGAGAGTAAGGTTTATTTTTCCCTCTCACCTACTCCCTCTTCCCCTCCATTGAAAAAGCTTTTCCTTGCCCCTTTTATATGATATATTTTGCCCCATTCTATTTCTGCCTTTCTTCTCCCAATATATTCCTCTTTCGTCCCTTAATTTTATTTTTTAAGGTATCATCCCTACCTATTCAATTCACCCTGTGCCCTCCAACTAGCCTAATATTAAGAAATGTCTCAAGAATTACATATAAAATCTTTCCACGTAGGAATGTAAACAGTACAACTTTAGTAAGTCCCTTATAAGTTCTCTTTCCAGTTTACCTTTTCATACTTCTTTTTATGCTTGTGTTTGAAAGTCAAATTTTGTATTCAGCTCTGGTCATTTCAGCAAGAATACTTGAAAGTCCTCTATTTCATCAAATGATCATTTTTTCCCCTTGAAGTACTATCTTCAGTTTTTCTAGGTAGGTGATTCTTCATTTTAAACCTAGCTCCTTTGACCTCTAGAGTATCATATTACAAGTCCTGTGAAACCTTAATGTAGAAGCTGCTAGATCTTGTGCTATCTGGATTGTATCTCCATAATACTCAAAATGTTTATTTCTGGTTGCTTGCAATATTTTCTCCTTGAGTTGAGAGCTCTGGAATTTAGCTACAATATTCTCAGAAGTTTTTCCTTTGGGATTTCTTTCAGAAAGTGATCTGTGAATTCTTTCAATATTTATTTTACCCTCTGGTTCTAGAATATCAGGACAGTTTTCCTTGATAATTTCTTGAAAAATGATGTCTAGGCTCTTTTTTTTTTAAATCATAACTTTCAGGTAGTCCAATAATTTTTAAATTCTCTCTCCTGGATCTGTTTTATAGGTCAGTTGTTTTCCCAATGAGATATTTCACGTGATCTGCTATTTTTTCATTCCCTTATTTTTGTTTTGTAATTTCTTGATTTTTCATAATGTCATTAGATTCCATCTGCTGCATTCTAATCTTTAAGGAAATATATTTTTCAGTGAGCTTTTGGACTTCCTTTTCATGTGGCCAGTTCTGCTTTTTAGGGCATTCTTCTTCTCATTGACTTTTTGGATTTCTTTTGCCATTTGGGTTAGTCTATTTTTTAAAAAAAGTTATTTTCTTCAACATTTTTGGTTTCCTTTAGCAAGCAATTGACTCATTTTTCATGATTTTCTTGTATCACTCTCATTTCTCTTCCCAATTTTTGCTCTACTTCTCTTAGTTGATCTTCAAAATCCTTTTTGAGCTGTTCTGTGGTCTGAGACTAATTCATACTTTCCTTGGCGGCTTTGGATGGAGGAGCTTTGATTTTGTTGTCTTCTGTTTGTATGCTTTGGTCTTCCTTGTCACCATCATAAGATTCTGTAGTCTGATTCTTTTCCGCATTTTTGCTCATTTTCTTAGCTATTCACTTGACTTTTGAGCTCTCTGTAAAGATAGTTCTCTGCTTACAGTGGGGTTGGGAGGTGTACTGTCAGCCACAATCTGTGGGCCTAGTACTCCAGAAACAGTCCCTGTTGCTGCCACAGGTTCTTCCTCCACAGGCTTCTCCCCTCCCTCTGTCACTCTGGGCCTTGAACCCAACCACTGTACTCTCTCACACAATTCCTGCAGGTTTTTTCCACTGACCTTTCAATTTGTCCTCAGTGCTTTGGGGTCATGAAGTCTGGAAACCTACACAGGTGCCAGAGATTCAGTCCCCCTAAGGAATAAGGTCCTGTCTGTGCTGGTGCTGCCCATACTGGACTGCACTGTACTCCTAGCCCAGTGAGGTAGACACTTCCTGGCCACCTTCCAGGCTTTCTTAGGCTGGATATTTGCTTTACTCCATCATTCTCTCGGTTCTACAGCTCCAGAATTTTTTTAGAGCCATTTTTACAGGTATTTGGTTGGGTTTGGGGGGACAGTTAGGTGCTGTTACTCTTCCTTCTTGGCTCCACCCCTTCCACTTAAATTGTTGAAGTTATAGCTTATGAAATTGTTTTCTTGTTTTAGTTTGCTTCATTTTGTATGAGTTAAGTCTTTCATTTATCATCAGTATTTTTACAGCACAATAATATTCTATTATATTCCTCTATCAAAACTTTTTAAATCATTCTCCAGTTGATGAGCGTCTTTGTTTCCAATACTTTCCTACCACAGAAAGGCTGGGGAGGGGGGGCACTATATACAGCTTGTTGTGTCTGTGAAATGTCTTCATATTTATAACCTCACTAGGTAATAGTACCAGTAGTGAAATCTCTAGGACAGAGGATATGATCATCTGAATCACTTTATCTGCATAATTTAAAATTGCTTTCCAAAATGCTTATGCTAATTTACAGCTTCACCAATGGTACACCGGTGTTTATATGTTCCCAAAGTCATCCTCCCCCATCATTGATTGTTCCCACATTTTGTCATCTTTTAAATTAGCTGGCTGTTTGGTAAAAGCTCAGAGTCCGATTTATATTTACTTAATTATTGGTGATTTAGAACCTGCTTATATATGATTCTTAAAAGTTTGCAAATCTTCCTTTGAAAAGGTTGCTCATTACTCCTGAAGACTATTTAGAAATGGATTTTGGTTATATATATATGCATATGTATAAATACACATACGTATTTATCCGTATATTGTTTAAGCATATGCACATTTTGTATATATCTTCCTACATATACACACATATACGTAGGTAAGCTTTGGCTCAGAGGGCCAATTGCATGGGACTTTTCTCTCCCTGTAGTTGTTCAGTCAGTCATTCATTCATGTACAACTTTGTATGATCCCATGAATGAGGTTTCTTGGCAAAGATTGGAGTGGTTTGCCCTTTCTTTCTCCAGTGTGTCCCCATTTTACAGGTGAGGAATGCAAGGGAATAAAAGTCAAATGACTTGTATAGGTCACACAGCTAGTCAATCTAAGGACCAGATTTGAATTTAGATTATCCTGAATTCAAGCCAGTGCTCCACCTACTATATCACCTAACTGTTTCAGCTTTTCCTCACTGGTAGAGATCAATGCCCTGTGCTTATATGAGGGGCTAGTAGAATTCATAAGAACAAGAGAGAAAGGAGAAATTGGGTATTCTGGCTTTCAGAATCAAGAAAAAAATACATTTCTAATCTCTCTTCTGTTCCACAAAAGGAAATTCTGGGAGGAAGTCAATTTGTCAAACTTCAATTATGTCTCTTTTCACAGTTTGCTATACCAGAGATTTAAAAAAAAAATTCCCTTTGAGTGAGAACTGGTTGAAATAGCAATTTAAATGGAAAGTTCTTTCTCATTCATTAATGAGATGATTGCTTAAATCACCTGGAAGCCTAAGACACAGTGGTGAGAGGGGCTTGCTGAACAGGTGGAACAGGAAGGATGGAGTAGAACCAGGAGGAAGTGAGTGTGGTTGGGGAAGAGGAGAGAGGACACAGGCAGGCATGGCAAGGCTCAGACTCATGAGTGTTTCTTGTGAGAAGGCCTGTGTTGGGGGAAACCTTGGGAATGGTTTTACCCCTTACAATGATCATGTTTATTAAGTTCTTGGTCACCATGACAGATTTTGCTTTCTGGATCTGGAATTTGGCTTCCTGGTGTCTAAATAAATGTTTTTCTTCTGCCTTCTATGTGTAGTCTTTTATACTTTGCAATTGAACTATGCCACCATATTCATAGTTACCACCAGTGCTCTGAATGTTGCCTTGATGATGCACTGATTTTGTCTCATTTGGATAAACAGTGATCTCTCTCCCAACTGAAGAGCTCTTTCATTCTGTGTTGCCATGTATATACTCTTCTATGAATCTTTTCTCTAATTTCTGTTTTGTTATTGAATAGGATAAATGGGTCTCTTGGACATTCACTATGAGTGTTCATTGTGGAATTGGCGTCTTTTGGCAATGGCAACAAGCCTCACATAACTAGTTTGGCACACATCTTCCCCATTAAGTAACAATAATGAGTAGTTCATCTTCAATCTAAAAGTTACTTCCCTTAGATGAATAATACTCAAGAGTGCAGACAGATATAATCTTTGCTCAGTACCTCCATGCCTCTCAGAATGGTAGACTGGCCCCCTTCTGGTCACAACCTCCTGCTTTCCCTCCTCACAGGAATCAAAATGTCCTTTGAAGAAGGATGTAAGGGAAGAGAAGCTAGAGGTGTCTATTCCTTCCTCCTGGTAAATCCTATCTAGACAGACCTATGTGGATATGCTTTATCTACGTGGGAAATATGCTACCTTCTGGAGTCAGACTTCCACAGATCGTGTACCTCCAAACTCTGGAGGAGTTTATCTATTTAGCTTTGGAAATTTGCCCTGGTACTGTTTGGTGGATGAGTGAAAACTTGTCTCACACCCTCTGTCTAGTTTTCCCAAATTCTATTTCACATCCTACTTAGCCATCTACCAGAACACCAGAATCTACTCAGTTTGGGCATCTAGCTGTTGCCCATTATGTGTGTATCCTACCTTCCAGCTACCTTGACATTTCCCTGATCTGGCTCTTGCTCTGGGAGAGCCTTGCAACAATTAACTTTCTTAGGGTTTTAGCCACAGTCCCTGTGACTGAGTATACTAAAACATCTTCCTTCATGTGCCACATCACTTATTAGAATATAATTTCTTTGAGGGCTGGTTGTGTCTCACCTTGGTAAACTCAGTTCTTGACAGAAAGCCTGGCACAGAAAAACCACTTGTAAATATTTGTTGATTGAATAGTCTCTCATTGCAAGAGTTGTAAGTATATGGGAAAATGATCAGCTGCAGGGTGATACAGGGTAAGACCTAAAGGCTAAGCCCAAGCTGGACCCACCCCTTTAAAACTTCTTAACCAATTGTTGTTTACAAAGCCCCCCCAATACAGGAGGATACAGATTACTTGGTGTATCTTGTTCTAGAAAGGTTGTGCTGGAGCTATCTTGGACTGACTTTAACAACCCCTAAGAAGCCACTGTTTTATTTCCATGTGAGCCTTAACGCGTCAAAAATCAGCAAAAGTTACCAAGCTGGGCTTGATTCATTATTGTGTTGATGATATATATTTAAGAAAGTAAAGAAGAAAACTCTAGTAATTCAGATTTTTATAGTGTCATGTACACTTTTTTCCCTTAGAGAGGTGATTGCTAAATATTTACTAGCAAACCACTATGACCAAATAAGTAATGGAAATGCCTAAATAGTGATGGGACAGCAGTGATTTGATGATGAAAGGTCAGATAGAGCACCCTCAGGTATTAATGCACAGAAACAAAGTGGTTCTGCTTGCTACCCTCTGGGCATTGATGCTAGATGTAAATATAACCTCTGAGTTTAGGCAGCTTGATGTCTTTGGCTTACAATCCAGGAGCAGTTACTAAGATTTGCTGAACATAGGTCCCATCCATACCTTTCCCTCCATTCACAGGACAACCATTCTTATTTAGGTTTTTAGGACCATGAACCTGGCATACAAACAGCTCCTTAGAGTCCTCTCAAGTGTCTCCTGTCCCTCATTCATCCTCCATTCTGCCAACAAAATAATAATAATGATAACGATGGCTAGTGTTATACGGCATGTTAAGGTTTACAAAGACTTTGGATATGGCATCTCATTGTTACTCTTTCTGTTCAGGCATTCAGTCTTGTCTAACTCTTCATGATCCCATGAACCATACTTTCCACATGTTGTGGGTTTTTTTTTTTTTTGTAGTTGTTGTTTTTGGCAAAGATACAGGATTGTTTGCCATTTCCCTCTCCAGTGGATTAAGGTAAAGAAGTTAAGTGATTTGCCCAGGGGCAGAAGCAGCTAAGTATCAGAGGCTAGGTTGCAGCTCAGGTCTTCCTGACACTAGGCACAGGTCTCCATCTTCTGAGTCATGTAATTGCCTCCTGGGCATGCAGAGGTTAACTGATATATCGAAGGTCACATAGCTAGTAAGTGTCTGAGGAAACTTACTGGATCCTCCTAAAACAATAACGCATAATCCCCTCCTAAAAACAAATTAGTCATCTCTCTCTCTCCTGATCAGTAAAATGCTGTAATCTCCTATTGCCTGTAGAATAAAAGACAAAGTCTTCAGCTGGCATTTAAATTCCTTCACATTATTGCTAGGATTGACATAGGAGGGAAGTAGGAAGTTTAGAAGTTTCTCAGGGAAACAATTACTCACAGATTTTCCTTGAAGAAGTAAATAAAATGAGGTGTAGTTTTTTTTTTTTTTAAACATCCAAAAGCAACAAGAAACATCATTTTATGGGACAGCTTGGTATCACATTTGGGAGTGCTGATGATAGATATTTGCAAAAAGAAACACCACAAAGTTAATTGAAGTTTATGCAAAAGAAATCTTTACTTCTTTTCCAAACCTTTTCATGCCTTCTTAAATCTTCCATAGTTTTCCCCTCCTTCAGCCTCTCAGCTAAGAACTTTTGCCTTGGGGTGTTGATATCACTTGCCAAGAACTCCATCTAGCTTCCTCTTCATCTCTCCTTACTCAGATGCCTTCCCCTACTATCTCTTCCTTCACTGTGTCTCACAAGATGAGGTGGCTCTCCTTGCCAAGAAAAATCCTTCTACATGCACAAATAATTCTGTTTCATCTTATCTTCTCCAGAAAAATCCCACATCTGTCATCACCACTCTCTCACTTACCTTCAGTAATTCTCTCTGGGGAAATTAAGCAGTTAGATGGCAAAGGGAGTAAGAGCTTTCATCCTGGAATCAGGAAGACCTGAGTTCAAATCTGCCCTCAGGTATTTACTAGATATGTCACCTTGGACAATCCACTTAACTTCTGTCTGCCTCAGTTTGCTCAAATATAAAATTGGGTTTATAATAACTTCTTGCTATGAAGATGGAAAGAAATATTTATAAAGTGCTTGGTGCATTTTCTGGAAAATTAAAAAATTGCATTATAATGTATGAATAAGTTAATATATTTTGATAATTTAAAATCCTGATTAATGCTTCTTCTCTTCCCCTCTCCTTCATCTACTGACTGTTCCTTTGCAGTCTACCAACATGATCATGTATATTCCATCCTACAAAAATTCTCACTTGATCCATCCATATGCTTCTCTGATCTTTCATGGCTGAACTCTTTGACTAGACCATCTACAACAGGTACCTCCATTTCCTCTGGTCTCATTTTCTCCATTCTTTACAGTCTTGCTTGTAACCATATCATTTAACTGTAACCAATGTCTTCAAAGTTGCTTAATATTCTGATTTCCAAATCTAACCAAATCAAGCCTAACCCAAACCTCTTCTAAATCCTTATCCTTTTTGATTCTCTGTAGCCTTCTACACTGTTGACTGCCTTCTTCTCCTTGATACTTTCTTTTCTCTGTTTCGTGAAACTGCTCTCTTTCTACTGTCTGACTGTTCCTTCTCTCTCCTTTTGTTCTGTACCTTCATCTGTCTTAAACCAGTTGATTTGTGCATGTCACTCAAGCCTCTGTCTTCCACCTTCTCTTCCTTCTCTATACTATCATACATGGTAATCTTATCAGGTTACATGGATTTAATTGTCAATCTTAATATCTATTTGTCCATTCTTAACATCTTTCATTATTCATTTATTTGTTTTCAGTTTTCAACAATCACTTTGACAAGTTTTACATTTTTTCCCCTCCCTCACCCCTCTGTTTAATGTTGACATGCAAGCATATATGGGTTCTACACATACATTCTTATTAAACATTTTTTCACATTAGTCATATTGCATAGAAGAATTGAAATGAGTGGTAGCAACCAAGAGAAAAGCCAAAGCAAAATAAAACATAACATAATACAAGAGAAAATAGTTTGCTTCATTGCGTGTTCTGATTCCATAGTTGTTTCTCTGGATGTGTATGGCATTTTACATGGAGTCCTTTGGAAACGTTTTAGGTCCTTGCATTGCTGTGGAGGGGTAAGTCTATCAAAAACAGTCCTGAAACATTGTGGCTCTTATGGTGTATAACGTTCTCCTGGTTCTGCTTATTTCACTTACCGTTAGTTCATATGAGTCTTTCCAAGGTTTTCTGAAGTCTGCCTGTTTGTCATTTCTTATAGCACAATGATATTCCGTTACATTCATATATCACAACTTTTTCAGCCATTCCTCTAATAATGTGTACACCCTTGATTTCCAGTTCTTTGTTACCACAAAAAAAGCTGCTGTAAATATTTTTGTACATGTGAGTACTTTTCCCATTTTTTTTTAATCTCTTTGGGATATAACCTTAGAAGTGATGTTGCTGGGTCAAAGGGTATACACATTTTATAGCTCTTTGGCTATAGTTTCAAATTGTTTCCTAGAGTGGTTGGATCAACTCCCAACTCCAATAATGAAGTAGTGTTCCAACTCTCCCACATCTTCTCCAACATTTATCATCTTCCTGTTTTGTCATGTTAGCCAATATGATAGGTGTGATGTGGTACCTCAGAATTGTTTTGATTTGCATCTCTCTAATATATAGTGATTTAGAAATTTTTTTATATGACTTTGGATAACTAATTTCTTCCTCTTAAAAACTGTCTGTTCACATGAATTGACCATTTATCCATTGGTGAATGACTTGTATTCTTGTTAATTTGACTGGGTTTTCTATATATTTTAGAAATGGGGCCTTTATCACAAATACTAGTTGTAAAATTTCTTTTTTTTACTATATTAATTTTATTAGTTTTCAGTGTTCTACAATCACTACCATATAACTTAGATTATTTTTCTCCTCCTTCCCCCTTATTTCCCCCTCCCTCCCTGGGACAGCATAAAATTTTATATAGGTCCTATACATACATTTCTATTAAATACATTTTCACTATAGTAATGTTGTGTAGAAGAATTAAAATGAATGGGAGAAATCACATAACAAACCAAAACATAATACAAAACAAAATGATCTATATTCTGCAGTTGAATTCCAAAATTCTTTTTCTGGATGTGGAAGACATTTTGCCTTAAAAGACCATTGGGAATTTTTTTAAGTTCTTCCATTGCAATGAAATTCCAGGTTTACCAGAAAAACTCTCACACACTGCGGTCACTGCTGTGCACAAAGTTCTCCTGGTGCTGCTCCTTTTGCTCAGCATCAGATCATGTAAGTCTTTTCAGGCGTCTCTGAAGTCTTCCTGTTTATCATTTCTTGTAGCAAAATAGTATTCCATTATATTCATATACCACAATTTATTCAGCCATTCCCCAATTGATGGGCATCCCCTTGATTTCCAGTTTTTAGCCACCACAAAGAGGGCTGCTAATAAATATTTTTGTACGTGTGGGACCCTTTCCAATTTTTATAATCTCTTGGGGATATAGTCCTAGAAGCAGAATGGCTGGGTAAAAGGGTATGCACATTTTTGTAGCCCTTTGGGCATAGTTCCAAATTGCTCTCCAGAATGGTTGGATCAGTTCACAGTTCCAGCAACAATGAATTAGTGTTCCAACTCTTCCACATCTTCTCCAATATTTATCATCTAACTGTTCTATCATGTTAGCCAATCTGATAGGTGTGATGTGGTACCTCAGAGTTGTTTTGATTTGCATCTCTCTAATCAACAGTGATTTAGAACATTTTTCCATATGATTGTAGATGTCTTTAATTTCTTTCTCTGAAAATTGCCTGTTCTTATCCTTTGGCCATTTATGAATGCCTTGTATTCTTGTACATTTGAGTCAGTTGTCTATATATTTTAGAAATGAGGCCTTTATCACAGATACTAGTTGCAAAAATTCTTTCCCAGTTTTCTGTTTCCCTCCTAATCTTGGTTGCATTGGATGTAGTTGAGCAAAAACTTTTCAGTTCAATGTAATCAGACTTCTTGAGATCAGAAGGAAAGGAGGAAATTGGAGGGGTGGATAATAGAGTTTCTAAGATAAAGGTCTCATATCTCAAATATATGAAGAACATTTTTATAATCTATAAAATTGTGAGCCATTCCCCAACTGATAAATGGTCAAACAATATGAACAGTAAGTTTTACAATGAAGAAATCAAAACAATTTATCGTTATATAAAACATGCTCTAAATCATTATTGATTAGAGAAATGCAAATTAAAAAAAACCTTGAGATATCATTTTATACCTATCAGATTGCCTAAATAGATTGAAGGAAAAAGTGCAAAATGTTGGAGGGGAAGTGGAAAAGTTGAGACATCAATTCACTCTTGGTAGAACGGGGAACTAATGTGACAATTTTGGAGAGCAATCTGGAATAATGCTCAAAAAGTTATTAAACTGCCTCTAACCTTTGATCCAGCAATATCACTACTACGTCTACTTCCAAAGATGTTTAGGGGAAAAGGCAAAAACCTATATATATAATATTTATAGCAGCTCTCTTTGTGGTGGCAAAGAACTGGAAATGACAAAGATGTCTGTCAATTGCAGAGTGGCTGAACAAGCTGTGGCATATGGTTGTGATGGAGTACTACTGTTATATAAGAAATGATAAGCTTGATGATTTTAGAAGAAACATGGCTAGACTCACATGAAATAATTAAATGTGAAATGAGCAGAAATAAGAGAACACTGTATACAATAACTGCAATATTCTTTTAGTAATGCCTTTGGATTAAGTCATTTTGACAATTATAAGTACCCAAATTAACTAAAAGGACACATGATGAAAACCAGTGTCTGCATTCAGAGAAAGACATGATAAATAGATGTATATATAGGATGATTTTACATATATCTGTGTCTATCAATGTATATAAACATACAGACACACCATATACACACACAAACACACACAGACAGACAGATATATACACATATGCATATTTGTGTTTAATAGTAGCCATCTCTAGGGTTGGGAAGAGGAAAGGAAAAAGGAAAAAAAGAAATTTACATGATAACTTTATTATATATATATAAAATGAATAGCAAATGGTACATAATAGATTTGTAGTTTCACATGTAATTGTATTTTTTATTCTACTACTTTATAGAAATGCTTATTTTGTTTTACAAATTAAAAATAAAATTTAATAAAAGAACCTAATATGAACAAAACATATTTATTTTGAAAACAGGATGCACAGAAAAAAGTTATAGATTTCGTGGAATAACATGTCAAGTAGAAAAAAAAAAGAATCTGAGTACTGTAGCAAGGAATAATACAAGAAATCTGCCCAGAATTTCCAAACAGAAAAAACAAATTGCTAGTTGAAAGAATTCACAGATGACTTGCAGAATAAGAAAAAGAAAAATATTGCAAATAGCAAAACACATAGTAGTAAAATTTTATGTTTCTAATGATAAACAACAGGTTACTCAAGTGGCCAGAAGAAATATCTTCACTTACAAAAAAAAAAGGAAATTTGAATAATAAAGCTATTTTGTAACCACTGGAGGAAATGAAAAATGTGTTCTGAAGGGCAAAAGAGCTCATGACATCTGCTAGAAACATGAGCCTAACCATTAATAATTAAAAAAAAAAAGATAAGCATCCAATAAAAAATGATATTTAACTAGAATGAAAAATATCCATGAGCAAATGGTTGCTTTCCAAGTGTCCCAGACAACCTAAATAGAAACAAAAAAAAATGGCAAATAAATACAGTAACAACAACAACAACAAAACACAAAGGGATGAGTAAGAGATTTTTTTCTAAAAGTACTCAAGAAGACAAAGATGAGAACATAAGTCAAATAAGTGACAGTGGAAAAAAGAAACACCAGGTACAAATCCTCATGGTACCCCACTTACATGTGAATCAATGACCAAGGAGAGAAAGGCGGACAAACACAAGGTAATCGGGTGACTAATTAAGTCTAAAGTAAACAATGAAGTCAGAATACTTATAGTCTCTCAGGAAGAAGAGAACTTAGGGGCAACTAAATCAGATAGTTGACTGAAAACTCACCCAGTAGTCACAAAGACCGAAGTTCAAATCTAGTTGAAGTTCAGATTCTTGACGCTTATTTGCTGTGTGACCTGGGGCAAATCACTTAACTCTGATTTCCTCAAAAACAAATAGAAGGGAACCTACAGACGAATGAGAGAGAAGACAAAGAAAAAAGATTCAAACAGGGAAAGAATGGGATAAGTCTTGTTTCAAGGGTGGGAGGGGGTAACACTGAAGATGCTCCCAAAGGAGAAGACAGAGATTTTTTAACGGAAGATGAAGACTTTGCAATGGGTATAATCTTTGTTCTGATACTAAGAGAGACCATTCAACCCTCTTCAGAATATATTTCATGGAAAACGGTGAAAATGCATAAGTCAGGAAAAGATAAAACATAGAAGAAAATTTATAGGCCAAAATCATTAATGAATATTGACTCAAACTTTTTTTTTTTAATCCTTTTAAATGGAATACAATTTCTCCAAGAAATCATTCAACATAACTGCCATATCAAGAATGCAAAGAAGGTTCATCATTAGGAAAAAACAATCAACAGAATCATATTCAAAACCAAAACATAGGAAACTAAATGATCATTTCAAAATATGTGGAAAAAAATGTTTGACACAGTACAATATTTCTATGATAAAAACTTAAAAAATATATATATAGTCACAGAAGGACCTTTTGTTGGAGAGATATGGGAGAACTGGTTCAAAATGTGAATGAATTCAGTTAGACTTTCTCTGTAGCCATTCGGAGTTTTACTGATGCAAAAGCAGCAGGTTTAAGATTTAGCAAGGAGCTAAACAAAGGCAATGATACAGGAAAAGGACCAGACTTACATAGGATAATTTTAGGGTTTTTTTTACGGGCGTTGGAGATCTAGGGTGAGTCTTGCAAGATAAAGACACAGAATGGACACAAGATAAGGGAAATAAGGAAATCCCATTCCCAAGGATGAGGAATGGGAACAAGAAATTACATGGTCCAGGATAACGGGAAGTTTTTTGGTAAGGCGAGACTTTAGAGATTGACTTCACAAAGTTAATCAATATTATTTTAACTCTTAGGGCACTGTTTCTATCCACATAACTTTTAATATAAATTATCAGACAGATATATCCAATTTATATAGAGAATATATAATTTAGATAAATTAGCATCTATTTAAGAATAAAAACAGGCATTGTATAAAATTAAGATACATGAGAACTTTTCCCAATAAAGATAGGAGTGAAATAAGGATGTCTACTCTTCCCACTATTATTTAATATAGTTCTGGAAATAATGGCAATCGCAACAAAATAAAAGAAAGAAAATAAAGGCATAAAGATAAGTAAAGAGGAGGAAAAAATCCCTATTTGCTGATAATATGGTGTATTTTTGGAAAATCCTAGTTAATTAGCAAGGCTCTGGATAACAACAGCTAAGTTGCAGTCTACAAAACAAACCCTCAAATGTCAAGAGTATTTTTATATAATAATAAGAAAAACCAAGAGAAATATAAGAAAAGGAAAATCTCATTCCAAATAACTACAAAATGCATAAAATATCTGGGGATAGATCTACCAAAACAACCAAAAGAGTTGTGTATACTTACAGTGTTTTCCTTATAGGAAAATGGATGGAGGAAAGACCATGAGCAGGTCAAAGGAAAATAATTAAGTGTATAGTTAGGAACTAAGGAAAATTCTGAACATGGAACAATACACTCTCAATTATGTATAGGAATTGGTATTTTGAAGAAAGAGGTGGAATAGCAAAAAGGGGTCCAAAGACTAAGAGGAAATAATATAAAAACTTTTTTTAGAAGAAGGAACCCAAAGGAAATACAGTCTTTAAATCCATGAGGAATATGGAGACAAAAGAAAGATGAAATAAGTATATCAGTCATCAACTGAAGAAAGTTTAGAATATACAAAAAAAGAAGATCAATAGTGAAAACCTATTTTTTAAAAAGGCATACAAAATGAAAATTTAAAATGCTAGTGAACTGTTAGAAATAATCCAGAATTCTATCTGTCCAGGAGTGAATTTAGAAAAAAAAATATATTTCAGGTTTGAAAAGCTGGGTGACTTGGCCTCAGTCAGGCTCAAGCACGTGTTAAGCTACTTATATAAGTCCTTTAATAATTCATCTAGATACAAATTTTGCATCTTGAACCCCATTGACCAGCATTCCAGGGTGCACTAAATCCTACCCCTTGATTACATCTTCTTATTTCCATATTTCAATTGCTCACACCCCCTTGTCATCTCCATTCACTTTATTATTTATATTGTAAGTCTATTTGTCTGCATCTGATAGCAGACACATAGAGAAGGGTCTACAGATCTCCTCCCTGACAGTTGTTTTTGATATACAGGAAGAGGCCTTTTCAGAACAAAGAAAAGTGTAGATATGCTAATTTCCAGGTGCCCCCTGCCTTATACAAGTAGTTTTGTCTGACATTAGCCATCAGTATGAATTAAAATTTCTCTCTTTATATAATTTCTGTGGAAACAAAATTCAATCATACTTTAAACTCAATAATTTGAAGACAATAAGAAAAAATCATCATTACACAGATAATGAGAACTTCATGTTTTTCAGTTTTAGAAAAGTCTAAGAGTTATTGTTCAGTTGTTTCAGTTGTATCTGACTCTGTGGCCCCATTTGGTGATTTTTTAAGTAAAGATCATGGAGTGGTTTGTCATTTCTTTCTTCAGCTTATTTTACAAATGAGAAAACTGAGGCCAACAGGGTTAATTTGCCCAGTGTTACATAGCTAGTGATGTGTGGGTCATATTAGAGCTCATTAAAATGAGACTTTCTGACTTTGGGCTGGAACTCTGTCTACTGCACCACCTAGCTCTATAAAGAGATAAACAGAAAGGAAGCAGTAAAATTGAATACATTCCTGGAGAAACTAGTGCTAAAACTGACATCTCTGTTTTGAAAGCTCCTTAAAGTGGCTTCCTAGAGTCCTCCTATGGCACTCAAACCTTCTTACAAAACTAAGCCCCAAAGTAAAGTCTCACCCTCAGAGTATTTATACACTTTTAGAGGGCATAGATCTGTGATCCAGTACCTCAATAGATTAAAACAAAATGTACTTGTTTTAAAAATGTCTTTGAGTGAATAAGTTATTTTATCTATTATAAATACCCAAATTAACTACAAAAGATCTATCAAGAAAGACACTATTTCCCTTCAGAGAAGGAACTGATAGATAGAAGTACATATAGAATAATTTACATATAGATATCTATTTGTGAATTATGGCAGCCATATCTAGGGTGAGAGAAGAAAAAAGAAAAAAATTAATTTACATGATAATTTTATTGTGTATTTGATAGAAATGGCAAGAAGTACAGGATAGATGTGCATTTTTTTAAACATTCATCTTTTTATTGTACTATGTTATGGTAATACTTGTTTTATTTCCTAAGTTAAAAATAAAATTAAAATAATCCTTAGCACAATGCTATATAAATTATTTTTCCTTTTCTCTAAAAAAAACCAAAATTATAATGTTGAAATATCATGTCAAATTTTCTAACAGGTAGTTAAAGGGGTCTTAAGAGGAGAGGGAAATCACATTCCTATAAATATAAATTAACAAAACGGAAAAGAATAATAAATGAATGAAATATGCATCTAAAAATACAAATCCAAGGACAAAAGAAAAGATAGGAAAAAATTATAGGAGAAATATATAAAGTAGTAAACAAAAAATGCATAGAAAGGATCAATAAAATTAAAAACTGATTCTTTTCAAAGACTAATAAACTGATAAATATTTTTGCCAGTATAATTAAAGATAAATGTTGTTTTTGTCCTTCACTCTCAGAGAGGACATTAATGTGATGACATGACTTGAAGCTGACTTGAGTAAAAGGAGCTACCACGTAACTGGTGGCAGAGGGATTGGGAGCCTGCTGTCTGTGGGTAATTGCAGGAGAGCAGAGTCCCTGGTTTCTGTATCATGGAAGAGAGGACATCTGTTCTTTGAAGCCACTGAATGAACCATATGGGGTAAACCATTTATGGTATGGTGTGACCAAGGGGTAAAGTGGCTTAGGAGTGGAGAGGAGAGCCCAAGCTTGAACCCTCCAACACACCTCCAAAAATAACAATAAGAAGGACCTGAGGCTGGAGGCATTACTCCCCATACTTGAGGAATAGAATTTGATCACATTAATAGCTGCAAAAATAAAATAAAACAAAAAATTAAAATTAATATGATCAAGCAAAGGAGAAAAAACCCAAACATAGATAGCTACCATGGGGTTAGAGAAGATCTCATTTCATATTCAGAGGAAGATAATGGAGCCAAAAAAGCTACTTCTGTTTCAGTGAGAAATGTCAAATCGTCCCCAAAGCAAAAGTATTTCTTAGAAGTTAAAAAGGATTTTAAAAATCAAATAAGAGAGATCAAGGAAAAATTAGAAAAAAAGATTAATTCAAGAAAATCAAAATTATGACAAGAAATCAATCAACTTGAAATAGAAAACTGAAAACTTAAGGAAGAAAATAATTCCTTGAAAACTAGAATTGGGCAAAGGGAAACTAATGGCATTCTAAGACACAAAGACATAATAAAACAAAATAAAAAAAAAAGAAAAATAGAAGAGACCATGAAACATCTGATAAAAAACAAAAATTGATCTGGAAAACAGAATGAGGAGGAATAATATAAGAATAATTAAACTGTCTGAAAATTATGACTAAAAAAGAATCTTAATGCAATATTACAGGAAATAACCTGGGAAAATTGCCCTGAAGTTCTAGAACAAGAAGGCAAAGTAGAAATAGAAAAAAATCCACCAATCATCACCTGAAAGTCATCCCAGGAGAAAAACTTACAGGAATATCATAAGCAAGTTTCAAAGCTCTCAGGTTATAGAGAAAAATATTGGAAGCAAAAAGAAAAAGAGTAAATATTGTGAAGTCACAACAGGGATTACAGAAGACCTAGCCACTACTGTGATGAAGGATCATAGGTCTTGGAATATTGTATTTAATAGTGCAAAAGATCTAGGGTTATGACCAAGAGTAGCTTATCCAGCAAAGTTAAGTATAATCCTGAATAGAAAACTGGTCACAATGGACTAAAAGACTTTCAGATATTTGTCACAAAACCAGTAGAAATTAAGGGAAAAGTTGACATAATATCCAGGAGAAATATAAAGTAAACATCAAGTACCAATTATAAGGGACTGAGTGAGGTCAAATTATTTATTTTTAAATATGAAAATATATGTTCTATTGTTATTATTTTTATTTCAGGAATTTGAAAGAAAAGCTCGGATGGAAATGAGTGTAATGGGGTGATTCTAAAAAAAATAAGCATATGTAAGTAGAGATAACAAGGAGCAATTATCTCATACAAATGATGAAAAAAGGAAAAATTGACACAGAAGAAGCTAGGAGGGGAAGGCAGGTAATTTTGTTTACTCTCATCAGGAATAGGTTGATGAAAAAATTATACATACTTACATGAATACATACATTCATACACATATATGTGCATGTATATATGTATGTATAAAAGTCTACTGTAATCAGAAAGAAATAAGAGGGCAAGGGAATTGGGTAAGGAGAGAGAATAAGGGAGGAAATACTGGAGGGGTAGGTTGGTTAAGGAGCCAGTAGAAGTAAAGTAGAGCAGTGAGGAGAGGTAAGAATATGGTGGAAATGATAGTGAGGAAGGAGAAAAACATATGACAAATAATTATGCCTTCAAATGTGAATGGAATGAATTTATCCACAAAATGAAAACTGATAGTAAATTAAAAATATGAATTAAACCATATTTTACTTTCAGGAAATACTAGAAAAATGAGACATACACACACACACACATGTAAAATAAATGTCAGAAGTAGAATTGATTATGTAAAAAAAGTAGAGGTAGTAATCATAATTTCACACAAAGTTAAAGCTAAAATAAATTTAATCAAAAGAGAAAAATAGGGAAACTACACTCTGTCAGCCGTATTACTCAATATTGTTTTAGAACATTGTGTTCATCCTTCCTTTTTGAAGAAGACCATGCCTTCAGAGAAATGATGACATGACTTGCACCTGACTTTGTTTTGAGTGAGGGAGGGCTGTGCAGGTCACCAGCCTCACTTCTCCTCCAGAGCCATCTGAATCCAGGGACCAGATATTCATCAGGATGACTGGAGATGGCCCAGGATGCACTGGGAGACCTTGGGACCTTTAGGCTATGGTCTCTGCAGGTACTTAGTTAGGGTGAGGTAATGCCCACTCATTGAATAGGCCTGTTTAAGAAGTAGCCAGGGCATGGCCCCTTTAATGAGGCCAAGAAAAAGAAAGACATAACAACAAAAGAAACAGCAACAGTTACCATTGATAATCACTGTAAAGTTAGGAGGATCCAGAACAGTCCTTAGGCGGGAGTTCATTGCTGTCCCACAGGACAGAGGGAAGGAAAAGGAAGGAAAGCGGAGGGGAAGGAAAAGAAAGGGGAGGGGGAGGAGAAGGGGAGGGGAGGGGAAGAGGACATCTTATGGCCATCCAAATTTACCTTTCTTTAGAGAGGAGAAGAAAGGGGAGGGGGAGGCAGACAGGAGAGGAGAAGTTGAGTTACCTAGCCAGCTGGGTCCCCATTCAGTCAGCTGTGTCTACTCACGGGATTGTGTTCGTCCTTTGCCAAAGAAGATCATGTCATCAGAGAAATGATGACATGACTGGAGGGAGGGCTGTGCAGGCAACCTCACTTCTCCTCCCAAAATATCTGAGAGTACACCTGCCAAAATAGACACAGTAACTATGCTAATATAAAGAGAATACACTTTTTTTTTATAAAAATAAAGTTAAATCTAAATATTTGAAATAATATTTGTTGTTCATGGATAGGGAAGGGCAATATACTTTAAAAATGATAATTTTACCTATCTAATCTATTTATGTAATCATATCCCAATTAAATTACTAAAAAAAATACTTAGCAAAGTATATAGTTAGCAAAATAGTTCATTTAGAGAAGAACAAAAGGTCAAGAACTTCAAAGAAACTAGAGGGGGAAAAGATGTAAAGGAAGAAGATTCAGTAGAATCAGACTTTAAACCATATTATAAGGTTGTTGAAGTGTAAAATTAAGAATTTTGATGATTTTATATTAATTTTTATATAAATAATGTAGCCCAAAATAGAAGGAATGCAGAAAATTAGGGGAAAAAACTTTCACAGACAATCTCTCAGACACAATGGGATTGAGTTGAAATGTTGCTGTGGTGTAGGAAATGATGGTCAATTTAGAAAAATATGATAAGACTTGGACTTATGAAGGAAGTCCACCTTATGCACCTTCAGAAAACAGATACTAGGAGGAAATAAGCATAGTAGTCTTACATATATGTGTCTGCGTATATTATGTGTATGTTTACAGACATCTATGTATGTATAATATACACGCATATATGTGTGTTTATGTATGTATGTATGTATTGTATACATACACACTTATATACACACATATGTATGTATGTTTGTATATCTACACTTAACTATAGCCTTCTGCAGTCTTCTTTTGGGTTAGGGGGAATGGAGGGAAAAATAAATTAAAAAGAGGGTATAATAGAACAAAAGAAAATCTACAAGGAAGCAGAGAAAAGCTGCACAAATCTGAAAGCATTGTATACATACGCATATACATGTATATACGTATATAAATACGTATATATATACATACATATATGTGTGTATGTATATATGTATGTTTTCCTGAAACAGGAATTTATTACTTAAAATTGAATCCTTTCACATTCTGCTGCATACATGATAATTTCTTTCTTTTCTTATTTTTTACTTAAGTTTAAAATAAATTTAAATCTTCAAAACTTTCACCTTAAAAAAAACTTAATAAAAAGTCTAATGGTTAAACATTCTTTTCACCTCTTGGAAGACAGGTGATAGATTAGATGTACTGAATGAAACACATATTTTCAGACCTTGCCAATACATGGATTTGGTTTAATTACACATATTTGCTACAAGAGAGGGTTTCTACTCAGGAGATAGGAGGAGGTCAGTTAGTGAGTGGTGAAAGGAATATTTTTTGCAAAAGAATATCAGCAACATTTTTGAAAATGCAAAGGAAAAAAAGGCTGTACAGAAGGAGCCATAACTAGCACAATTTTGTTACTACTTTGTATTTACATATATATGTGTGTATATGCATATATACACATTATATATATATATATATATGTATATAAAAATATATATATTTAAAGGTTGTTGTATTTGTCCTTCATTTTTGAAGAAGACCATGACATCTGGGAAGGTGAAGAAACTATATGATAGAAGATCATTTTCATTATATAATATTTTCCCCTGTTCTTTGTCTTTAAAAAGTTTCCATTGATGATTAAGTTTACAATATACAATAAAATCCTTAAAAGACAAAAATAAAGACTCGTAAATATATAAAACCTGAATCTGCCAATACTATTATATTTCTCAAACAATGACTTCATATATGGAAAACAGCTTTTTACCAGCAGCGCCTTGTCAAAGCTTTCCGTGTGCTTCAAGACACAAGATACAAGGTGTTCCCACCACCACAACAGCTTCTCCAAGTTGAACAGTCAATTCTATATTTACTTATAAAATCAGTTTCATCCCTTTCCTATTTTTAAAAAAGATGATCAAATATGAACTCAGTGACAGATGAAAACTCAACTAAATTCAATCAAATAAGGTTTGGACAGAGGAGCAGCACCTGTCCTTCAGTAACTGCTTCCCCTTTGGGCATCTAAAGTCCAGGAATTACTCAGACATCATTTCCTAAGCTATTTCTCTGAGGACCATGCATCTGAATGTATCTTTCAATGCTTAATTAGCAAATGGGGATTCATGGTCCTTGAAGTGTCCTCAGTATAAATAATGCCTTTTCCTAAACCTTGACTCTCCCTCCCTGCTGGGAACCCTAGCTACCTTGCATTTTCTTATTGCACTCACTCATGAAAAGTGGTTGAATCTGATTAAGGCTTATCATCCTTCTTCAGAGATGATCCTGCACACTTTCTCCAATTAACAAATGCCAATGCATATAGCAGGATTCCCACACTTCCTCTGGGACACCAATACCTCTCTATCCCCTGATAGAATACACTGTAAATTAGTGTCTTGAAGTCCTCTCTTGAAAGCATCCAAGTGGAAGAAACAGAGTGAGTAGTTTCCAGCTCATTGCCATCAAGGAAGAAGATGGTGCCTTACCCTGACAATGGGGCTGCTGCAGAAGTTTCCAGGTGGGTCATAGGGAAGAAAGATTTGGAAAGGATGGGGAGAAATCTTGATAGAGACTGCTGATTTTAGATAACAAATATTTTTAGTTCAACAATCTCCTCTCCATACAATTGGTTCTCAAATTCTATTGATCCTGGTCCCCAAATGATCCCCCTTTCCCTTCTCCATACCTGTGCTACTGTTACCTTATTCAGATGCTCTTCACCTCTATTCCCTGTACTATGGCAATAGTTTCTTAATTAGTTTCAGTGGATCCAATCTTCCTTTTTCCAAACTGTGTCCAAAATGCCACCAAACTGAGAGTATGAAAAGACCATTGTGGCCATGTCAGGCCTCCTACTACCCAGAGCCCCAACACAAACACACAAATACACACACACACACACACACACACACACATGCAGGGAGAGAGACAGACAGAAAGACAGAGACAGAGAGACAGAGAGACAGAGAGAAATTTTCAGTGTCTCACCATTCCATGTGGCATAACAAATCAACGTCTCAGATGAGCTTTTTTTCTAATCAGTCTGCTGCCTCCCTTCCCAGACTTACTTCATATGACTCTCTTTCATTTACTCTGTATTGAATTCAGATCATCCTGCTGTCTATTCTCAGTACATGATGGGCTGTCTCCTGCTTCTCTCAATCTACTGTAACTGGAACTGATCAGCTCTATACGCCTCAGAGAATCTCTAACTTACTTCCCAGCCCATAAAAGGTATGTCTTTGTACACAAGACACTTCCAGGTTCCTCCACTTCAGAGCTTTCTCTGCCTTTTGAAACTGGTCTGTATTGTTTTAGAAATGCCTCTTTTTAATTTTCTTGAACATATCTTACATCAAGGTACAGGTATTCCTTCATATTGGTCTTAGTATCGCCAGTACCTTTCACAGATTCTTAAATATTCTAAGTGGTAACTTTTTGTTCAATTCAATTGAATTTGAGTCAAGAACCATTTTTAAGCATTTAATATAAGAATGGTACTATGCCAGGTGATAAAAATATAAAGACCAAAAGGAAAGACACTCTTCTCCAGGAACTTATATTCTAATAGAGGCATATAACATACCCAAATGAGTCTACTTAAGGTGAAGCAGTGTGGTGTTATATCTAGAATGCTTGACTTGGGTTAAAAAGATCTGTGATCCTATGAATTTAGGGAATGAAGACACCAACAGTATATTATTAGGAAAGGTATTTAGTAAAAGGTGGCCCCAGAGGTAAGTCTTGAAGTAACAAATATTCTAATAAGACAGGTGAAGGGGAGTTACAAGGTGTACAATACAGATGCACAGAGGCAGGACAGTAGGGGAGAGAGTTCTGATTACAGAGTGATTTCAGTCGGTCAGTTAGACTGGAAAAGATAGGGGAGTAATATAAAATATGAAGGGGAGTAATATAAAATAGGATGACAAAGGTAGGAGAAGGTCATTGCGTCTGGCATTTTAAATACAAGACTGTAGAATTTTTTATTTTATCCTCACAGCAGTAGGAAGCCATTGAGGGATATTGAGCACATTCAGTGATGTAGATAGACTAGTAGTAGTCATAGCATTGGATAAAAGACACGTAGAAAATGCTTTTCATTTCCTGGGAGGAATTAAACTCTCTTAGCCACTCCATTTAGTGACAAAAAAGATAGTTTCTGACCCCAGGAGCCTCAGTTTGAAGCTCAGATCATCACAATGTGCTTGCAAATATTGTAGTCACAAGCATAATATGAGGGACAATGGGTATAAGAGTCAGGGAACTTGAATCTTGAGCTTTCAATGTGATATTGGGTAAATGACTTCATTTTTTTGTGTTACATTTTCTAATCTATGATAAACAAATAGGAACACAAATAACTGTATATGCCTAATGCCTTGAAAAAAGTCTAAAAGAACACCATTAGAATGAAGGGTTACTATTATTACAGCTCCCAGTAATATCATTGATATTAACATCCTGTGAACTATTGGAAAATTACTGAAATATCTTTTGGCCTGAAGTGTCTTTATCAGAAATATAAAAGCAGTTCAAGTCCATTGTCATTAAGAGCCATCCAAACTCCAGGATGCTAATGTTAATGTTCTTATTGGTGGTTTTTATGTTGAGGAGGTAAAGGAAAGGGGAAAGGGGTCAAGGAAAAGAGGGCTGATTCAGACTGATTCAGCCAGTTGTAAAATACAGACAAGTATGTCTTCTTGAGATTGAAGGGGAGAAAACCTGTCTCCAACATAATGATAAAAAGTAAATGAGAATGCTCAAATTGCTCAGAATTGACTATTCATTTACTTGAATTACTGCAACAATAGGATATTCTTTTTCAATTTTCTTTCCATCAGTGAGATCATACTATGCTTCATTGCCTGCATTATTTTTTGGGGGAAGAGAGACAGAGTCAAATAGCCACTAGGCATCAGAGATTGAACTCAAACAGAGACCTTCATGATTCCAAGACCAGTTCTCTAGCTATAATGTCACACTGCTTCTTGAGCTTAACACATTCTTCTCTAAAATTTTCTTTTCTTTACAACTGATCAGATCCACAAATTGGTAAGCCACCAAGTTAAGGACAGGTGGGTTGTCTATGGCCTTGAAATGGGTTAAAAGTGACAATATCAGGAAGGAATTAAATCTATTTGTTTAACAGACTGACTTTAGCAACTAAATCAAGTGGAGAAAGAAAGTCAATAGAATAGACATGGTGACATATTAAGACCCTGGTAGTGGACAAATCCAATCACTTATTGATTGTAAAACTGTGTGATGCTCATCGATAGAAAGCCCAATGAGACACTCGTGTTGCATAGTAAAAATGTAGGCATGTCAAAATGTAGGGGGAGAAAGAATAAGCATGTATATAGTTTTTCCTATGTACCAGGCACTGTGTTAAATGCTTTAAAAATAACATCTTATTGGATCCTCACCTATTAGGTAGTTGCCATTATTATCCCTTTTTACAATCAGTGAAACTGAGGCAGATAGTAATTTGAGCAAATTTCTCTAGAATCACATGGCTGATAGATGTCTGAGGCTAGATTTGAACTCAGGTATTCCTGACTTCATGTTCAGAGCTCTATCCACTGCATTCCTTAGCTGCCTTGTAGACATCCAACTGTACTCAAGGAAATAAGAGTTAGAGTCCAAAAGAGATCCTGCAAATACCCAATGAACCTCCCAGAAGTATGATACAACAATGAGAAACTTGCCTTGTCAAATATGGTTTTACCCAGTTCCCCACTGATTTCAAGGTGCCTAAGTTCCCTTCTCTTGGGTTTTATGGTTGTTATACAATATTGGAGCAGATTCACATCAGACAACCTTAAACCCTGGAGGTAACTGTGGAATACTTGAAAAACTGCAGAACATGATGAGAAATGTGCTGTCAATGGTTCTAGGGCTATGCAGTATTAGGACAGAATGGGAGGATCAAAGGACTTCCTTTTAGGAGTTCTGGATTCAAGTCCCAAGTCTGACACTAGCTCTGTAATCTTGAGCACAAAACCTCATGGAGCCTTTACATCTTCATATGTCAAACAGGAAGGAGAGCTCCTGCCAATCTCATGGTTCTTTAACATATTACATGTTTGGCTGCTTTTTTTTCCCCTTTACATGATCCTATTGTCTTTCAATCCTGTAGGCAGCAAAGAGATGGTCACACTTGAGTCGCTTCAGGGCATTAATTTAAAAGGAAGTTGCCTAAAGTTACACTATGTTGGCAGAAATAGAGACAGAGAGGTGAGAGAGAACAGAGAGAGAGAGGGAGAGAGAGAGGAAGAGGAGGGAGAAGGAGAGAGGGAAAGACTTAGAGACAAAGAAACAGAGAGACAGAGAGGGAGATAGAGATTTCCTTTAAGAAAAAGAAGCAAAAAAAAAAAATAACCAAGTAAAAAAGTGTATGGCAGAGAACTAAAGAAAACCTATAAGGAAGCAAAAACAAGATGGACAGCTTTCAACTTAGCACACAGTCTTAAACATGTAGGTTTTCTTGAAATGTTGTGGGGATCAGATGAGATAATTGTTAAAGTGATTTAAACTATTGGCTATTATTATTATTGTTACTATTATTAAATGCATAAAAAGAAACAACTAAAAAGTAAAAATGGGTGTTACATCCATTATTTCCTTTATGGGCAGTCAATTGATTAATTTGGCTTTTTTCTTATTTTCTTAACATCATTGAATATTGAGAATCATGGAATTTTATAGACAGAAGAAATAGAAATTGTGTAGGTTAATCTATCTTTTATGCAAATGAGGACTCGGAGTCCTAAAGAGACTGTCTTGTCTGAGGTCCCATACACCATTTGTGACATAGTTGTGACTCAAAGCCAAGTGCCCTGACTTCCAGGTAGATTGCTGTCCAGTACACCAAGCTGCTACTTATTTGGGAACCTTATCTACAAGGTCTTGGATGGCATTCTTCCTCTATCAGGACCTGGGCTCCACTAGGAAGACACTGTTTCATTTTGTTTAACCTTGTTTAAAAACAGTGGTACATTCTCAATGGGCCACTTGCTAGCTAAGATTGGAGGAGAAGATTCTGTCTTTAACCATGTTTACTTCATTTCCTTCTTTAAGCTATGTACTAACACGCAATCTTGCCTTAGCATCCCAACAGGAGCTCAATGCTGAAAGTCAATGAAGCAAAACAACAACTCCCATGAAAGCTTCATTCTCTTGGGTTTCTCTGACAAGCCCCAGTTGGAGACAGTCCTCTTTGTGATTATCTTGATCTTCTACATCTTGAACCTGGTGGGGAACACAATCATCATCTTGGTGTCCTGCCTAGATCCCAAACTGCACACCCCAATGTATTTCTTCCTTACCAACCTGTCCTTCCTAGACCTCTGTTTCACCACCAGTGTAGCTCCACAATTGTTGGTCACGATGAGAAGCAAAGACAAGAGCATGAGCTACGGTGGGTGCATAGCTCAACTCTATGTGGCCATGGATTTGGGATCCACTGAGTGCATTCTCTTGACTGTCATGGCCTATGACCGCTATGCAGCAGTCTGCCGCCCTCTTCACTATGCAGTCATCATGCATCCTCGGCTCTGCCTGTCACTGGCTGCCACAGCCTGGCTCAGTGGCCTTGCCACCTCTTTGATCCAGTGCTCTCTCACTATACAGCTCCCCCTGTGTGGTCATAAGCAGCTTGACCACATCTTCTGTGAGGTGCCAGTCTTGATCAAGCTGGCATGCGTAGACACAACCTTTAATGAGGTCCAACTCTTTGTAGCCAGTGTAGTCTTCCTTGTAGTGCCTGTCTCTCTCATCCTAGTCTCCTATGGCTACATCACTCAGGCCATATTGAAGATCAAATCTGCAACAGGACGTCGTAAAGCATTTGGAACTTGTTCCTCTCACCTAGTGGTTGTAATCATCTTCTATGGGACCATTATCTTCATGTATCTCCAGCCAGTCAAAACTAGGTCCAAAGACCAGGGAAAGTTTGTCTCCCTCTTCTATACTATAGTCACACCTCTGCTAAATCCCCTCATCTATACCCTGAGGAACAAGGATGTAAAGGGAGCGCTGAAAAAGCTGATATTGGGGAAAGCTATTGGATAATAAAAGTCATGAGTAGTAAGCATGGAGTAAGGGGGATGTTGCTGCATCTGTTTTGGAAGCCTACAGGAATCATTCTCATTTCTTCCCTACTCCGTCTCTATTTGTCTATTGATCTCTGTCTTTCTCCATCTCTTTTTCTTGTTCTATCTCTCTCCTCTATCCCTCCCTCTCAAATGTAAACTTGAGTTCTACATCATATGGATGTAGAGCTTTACAAAAGGTATATGATAATAAAGAGGATACAAGTTCTGCCTTTAACACTCACACCCTTCCTGTGTGATCGGGTACAAGTCACATAACCTCTCAATACTCTGGGCAGCTCTCTTAGGACACAAGGTAAAAAGAAGCTGGTGATCTTCATCGGTCCCGGGCGAGGGCATTCCCTTCCCCAGAACATCCCGATATCAGTGAAATCAAAGACCAAGCTCTTATCCCTATATGTAAATAACTGCTATTTATACAGCACTTTAAGGTAAAAAAAGTACACTTACGCACAAACCTATATGAAGGAAAGCCATTCAAACCCTGTCTCAGACACTAGACGTACTCTATCTCTAACAAGCCATATATGGATGTACATGTGTACATATGCACGTGTGTATGCAGTTACACGTGTGTGTATGTAGACACACACATGTACATATGGCCATCCCCACATGTGCGCAAATGCATATATCTATATGCATACATGTGTGTATCATTTGAACCTCACAACAGTGCTACGAGGTAGGTGCTATTAGTAGTCTCATTTTACAAATGAGAACACTGACAGCAAAGAAACTGAGATGACTTGCCCAGTGTCACAGCTGCTCTGAGACAGGATATGAAGGAAGGTCTTCCTGACTTCAGTGCTATTAAATGGAAATTAAAACTATAAACATGTATCTGATTTAGGAACTACCTCCCCATGTATGGCTTAAGAGGAC
Source organism: Notamacropus eugenii (assembly GCF_028372415.1). NCBI lineage: Eukaryota > Metazoa > Chordata > Mammalia > Diprotodontia > Macropodidae > Notamacropus > Notamacropus eugenii. The sequence continues at coordinate 15,580,500 of NC_092876.1, read as the reverse complement.
TGTTCTCTCTTCAACTTCCAGTGGTACCATTCTCCTCATCCTAAATTATAAGATAATCAAGGTTATTTTCTGATATTTTCATATAAATTAATAAAACTAAGTAATCTTTCTCATTAATTAATTGGTTATCATCTTCCACCTCATTTTATAAATAAACTGGAGAAACTCTTTTTGCCTCCAAGTTTTCATATGTGTTATATGCCACTGTCTTAGATGCTTAAACATCAACATTAGTGCTATACAATTTATCATTGGTGTGTCAAACAATACAAAGATATATTTGAACATTCCAACAATGTCTCAGCTATGAAATGGAAGATACAACTTTGTGATTTAAGAAGTCAGTACTACAGAAGCTGTTTCCTTCAGTCACTAGGAATACACTTTTTTTTCAGCTAAGAAATTCAGTTCCTTGAGAACTTTCTTCAGAATTTCTTGTTCACCATTAGACTCATTTTTCTTAAAGTGACTCTTCAGTCTTTTTCTAAAATATCAAGTAACTAATAGTCTCTCAGGGGAAAAAACAAACAAACAAAAAAACCTAGTCCTTTGTCCCTGTGCCTCTCAAAACCTGAATGACAATTAGATTCTGTTCTTAATGTGTAGCATGTATAAAATAATGTAACTTTAAAACCACGGAGAAAAATGAGTTAATAATAGTACAACAAAAGTTAAAAACCTCATGATGTCATTTGAGAAATGTAATGTATATTTTATACATATATTTTATATTGTATGATCATTTTATCATTTTTTCTTTTGTTTTTAGAAATATACTTACAGGGGCAGGAATAAGGTCCATAGGTCTTGGCTTCCAAGATCTTGCATAAGAAAGGAATCATAAAGCAATAGAGTCTCTCCACCCCACCCCTTCCAACTGATAGATGAGAGAAAATGAGGCTGAAAGATGTTAAGTGCAGGTAGGGAGAACCATAGTACACATAGTGTTGGGTGTGATGTCAAGAATGCCCAAGTTCAAACCCCACCTCAGCCTAACCAGTTGTGTGACTGTGGGAAAATCATTTAACCTCTGCTTGCTTCAGTTCCTGAAACATAAAATGGGCAAAATAATAGCACCTACATCCCAGAGTTGTTGTGGGATCAAATGAGATAATAATTATAAAGGACTTAGAGAAGTGTCTGGCACACAGTAAGTCCTATACAAATGCCTATTCCCTTTCCCTGTAGATAGCCATCATCAAAGGCGGGATTTGAACCCAAGTTTCCTGACTCTACAGTGTCCTTCCCATTGAGTCACATAACTTACTATTGTACATGTTTAATATATACTTACAAAAACCTACTATGTTAATTATTTAAGCATATATCAGGAATCTCATATATAATTAATATAATATATGATATGATATAATATAACAATATATCTTAATATATCATTGTAATTAAATAATGTTATGATATATTATGACATATATCATATCATATTTTTATATGCATATATACTTACATGCCTACTATAGTGAGGGGAAGTAGGGATATAGTATATATAGAGAGTCAGATACTGAGACAAAAATATTTCATTACCAATTCTACCTCTGACATACTGACCTTGTAACCCTGAATAAACAGTTGAACTTTCAGTGCTTCCCAGGAAATTCTCCAAGGTTAAGCGTTACATAACAGTTGTTCATTGTCTTTATTAGAAAGATTTTTCTCACTACTAATGTCCGATACTGAAGAAACAAAAACAACAGCAAAGACAGACAGAGATAGAGAGAAAGATTTAATGAGGTAGAAAGGAGGGCTCAAGAATAATTCCCATGGGGTTACAAGAATACATATATTTTTGTAGATACTGGTGTAGATATAGACATAGGCAAAAAAATAGAGATGATCTACAAAGGCAACCGAAGACCTTCTGGATGAAATATAAAGTCTTCTGTTATATATTGAAAGTCTGTCATAATATTCAGCTGTCCTACAGAAACCTAATTTATCAATACGATTGGGAGTTTATAGGGATGTAACCCAAGGAAGCTGGGGAACTATATTATATTTTTCGCAATACATATCTTTGTTTTTGATTTTAGCTACATTAGTCTTGTTTCTGTAATGTTTAAAGGTATATAACTTAAACTGTTCTTTTTTTTTTTTTTTTAGTTTTTCAGTTATTGACTGATTAAGAATTTCCTCCTATATTAGTATGGCCTTGTCTTTCTCCAAAATTTTCTCTCTGGCTTAACTATGACTCTTCTTCTCCTACTTGGTGCTCTCTCACTTTTCTGGAATGTATGGGCATAAAAACTTCTGTTTTCCTCAAAACCTTACTGAATGGCTTATCACTCCCTGTGACATTAGAGATGAGAAATCATCTACAACACCTAAACAAAACTGTAAACTTCCCTATAAATTACCAAATCATCTTCTATCCCTTGGATACATGAAGAGTCAGTATGTGCAAAAGTCTCAACCGTCACACTAAGATGATTGTTGAAAGGTTGGTGTAAGAATGCAAAAAGTTTAGGTAACCTTTTCTTACGGGATCAGTGTAGTCTCCCTTCTCCTACTATGAATGAAAGATTACTGTCTGGTGGCATACTTGGTTCTCTGTCTTTCATTTGCTTTGTCAATTATCCTTGACTTCCCTCCATACTCTTAATTTTGAAATTCTCCAATTAAACAACATATAGAACCTCAATTTTTATGAGCTAAATGTATCAAAGGATTTTTTTTTTGCTTCAGTATTGATTAATTCATTCATTTCATTTGCAAAGACTCCCTTTCTGTCTAATCAATAGGACCTGTTATCCTTCATTCATAGCTGTAAAAGAGATAACTTTCTACTCTCATCAAATATGCTATTATGTGGCACTTAAAATATTTATGCTATTTAAATGTATTGTGATATTTAATATGAATGTGTGACTAGAGCTTATATCAGACTGCGTGCCATCTTGGGGATCAGAGTGGAGAGGGAGGGGGAGAAATTTTAAAACTCAAGATATTACAGAAGTAAATAAAAAATAAATTCTATATACACACACATACATATATATCACTTTGGCAGCTGAGTGGAAGATGAATTTTAGTGGCAAAAGATTAGTTGTCCAGAGACCAACCAGAAGGCTACTGTAACAATCTAGGAATGGGGAGATGATGGTCTGAGCCAAAGTCGCAGCATTAGGGGAGAGGAGGGAAGCTTTATGGAGCTATTAAGGTAAAATTGACAGACCTTGGAACCAGATTGATTAGGGGGCGATGATAAGGGAGGTTGAGGAGTTGAAGCCTGGGTGATGGAAAGATGTTGGTATTCTAGAAAGTAAAATTGAAATTAGGAAGATCGGTAGATTGGGGGTGGGTGGGAATAGAGAGATATTGTGGATGCTAAATACACAACACTTGGCAACTAATAGGATAAAGGAGGATAAAGCAAATGTTGAAGTCATCTAACATTTAACATGGATGATTTCATGATTATTACTTAAAAAAAAAAAAAAAAAAACCATGGTGATAGTTAATAGGAGCTCCAAAAGGAAAGGTAAATTAGGAGGAGGACTGATTTTAGAACAAACATTCTGAACTGTGTGTGTGTGTGTGCGAGCGCGCGCGCGTATTTCATTGGCTTGTTTTGCAATCTGGTGAAGCCTATGCTTTAGTCCCCTTGGATTACATTCCCTAATCTCCCACTCCCACTGATAAATTACGTTTCTGGAGGGCAGCAGAATATTATGAAAAACTTTCAATATAAAACAGAGGGCTTTGTATTTCATCCAGAAGCCTCTTCTCAGTAATACCTTAAAATAAATAAACAATAAAAAAAAATATATTGTGATATGTGGTGAAAGTGGTTGTCTAACCTTATGTTTATAAAACCACTTTTGACTTTTTCCAAGTGTTTTTTTTACAGATAAAGCGTCTCTCTCTCTCTCTCTCTCTCTCTCTCTCTCTCTCTCTCTCTCTCTCTCTCTCTCTCTCTCTCTCTCTCTCTCTCTCAATGGTTGTAAGTGAAAGGCTTGAAAGTTAAGAATGAAATGCCTGGTACAAAGTCATTTGTAAAGTGAGTGTTTAATAAATACTTGTAAAACTGAATCGATGAGTGCACCCAGGCCCACTACCATCTCTTCATTTCTCACCTCTCTTCACTCTTTTGGTCTTCTCATCATGCCTTATTTCAGCTACCTTCTCTACTCTTCCGCACCAACCACCACTTCATCCCCTACCCTATCACTTTTTAGCCTCTTTTTTGTATTATCTTTTCCCATTAGATTGTAAGCTTTCTAAGGTTCAGGGCTATCTTTAATTTTCTTATTTGTGTCCTTAGTCTTAACCTAGCTCTTGGAAAATAGTTTTTTGTTGTTGTTTGTTTGTTTTGTTTTTGTTCAGTCATTTTAGTCACACCTGAGTCTTTTGACCCAATTTGAGAATTTTGTGGCAAAAATACTTGTTTGCCCTTTCTTTCTGAGGAGAAGCTAACAGATCCATTTTGTCAGGCAATCAGAGCTTAAGTGTCTTGCCCAGGCTCAACTAGAAAGTGTCTGAGGTTGGATTTGAACATAGGTCTTCCTGACTCCAGACCCAGGGCTCTATCCACTGAGACAAGAGTTGTTTAAATAGTAGGCATACAGCAAGCACTTAAGAAATAAATATTTCTTGACTTACTAATTGACCAACTAACTGAAAATATCTTCTTCCCACACAGCCTCAACCTCTTCTTGGCTGGTCCTTCTTGGATCTTCCACGCCAAGGAGGATATCCAGGATAGCTCTGTCTTTTTTCTTCACTGTCTAGACTTCTGACTCTGGACTTTCTGCACTATGACTCCATGTATGTGCATCTCTCCCAGTTTTTCACCTTCCTTTTCTTCCTACATTAAAATGTAAGCATTTTGAGGGCAGGTGCTATCTTCCTTTGTGTTTTCCTTTATATACTTGCTTAGCATGGTGCTTAATACATACTAAGTACTTAATAAATACTTGATAAAGACAAAAATGAAACAGTTCCTACTTTCAAGGGATCTTATCTTCTACCAAGGATATAGAGTATATGCAATGATAAGCAAAAGGAAATAGTTCACAGTATTCAATATTGATTGTTTTCTGCTTTCCATTTTCATTGTTATTATCATTCTGTCTTATTTTCCTGGGTTTGCTTACTTCACTTTGTATCAGTTCATCAAAGTCTTTTCACCCTTCTCTTCATCCAGCATATTAGCTGCCTCTTAAAGCACAGTTAACATTTGATTATATTCCTGTACAACAATGTGCTTAACTCTTTCAAATAAAAGACATTTTCCCCCACTTCTTTTTGCTACCACCAAAAGAACAGCTGTAAATACTTCAGTGTGTCTTTATTTTCATCTTTGAATTTCTTTGGGTACATAACCAAAAATGGAATCTATGGGTGGTAGGGTATAGGAATGTTAAATATCTGCATTTCTTTATTCCAAATTTCTAGAATGGGATTCTCTCCTTACCTCTACATTTTGGCTTCCCAAGCTTCCTTCAAGATTCAGTCCAAGTTTTAGCTTTTATACAAACCCTTACCTCATCTTTGCACTGACTGTGTGTTCTCTCTGATATTACTTCCTATTTACCCTTTATATATCTTCTATGTACCTAGTTGTTTACATGTTGTCTCTTTCATTATGGGAAGTCCTTGATTGTAAGGACTTTGTTTTTCTCTTTCTTTGTATCCCCATCACTTAGCACAGTGCTTGGAACATAGCAAGAGCTTAATAAATGCTGTTCAGTAACTAATTGGTGACGTAACAGTGGCACCAATTTACAGCTACAAAAATACATTTGTGTGCTTCTTTTTAAAATCCCTCCAACATCGACATTATCTTTGTAAAAAGCACTTTTTTAGAAGTTGAGGCAAAGTAAAAGAATTCAGGTTGGAGCCTCTATTTTCTCAAAGATGACAAAGAAGAGATCATCTTCTGAGGATGAGGAGACAAGGAAAGGGGACCTAGGGTTTGAGGAGAGGAGTTGCAACAGATACTGTGAAGAACACATTCAAGAAGTAATCAGATGAATAAAAGAATTGTCAACTTTTCACATGTATATATACACATATACAGGCATACATGCATGTGCATATACATATATGCATATATGTAAATATATATGTATGTGCATGTGTGTATGTATATATGTGTATATATGTATATACACATACACACATACATATATGCATATCACTTGCAAAACTGTTCTGAAACTGTGCCTTATATTTCTTTGCATGCTTCTTGGCAAATAGTATCATGAACACAATAGCTGTCCAATAAATGATTGATTGATCTTTTTATTAGAGGAATGCTGGGAGGAGTGAATAGTTCTAGTACAAAAAGCCTTGAACTTAGCATCATAAGATCTCAGTTCCAGTCCAGACCTTACATGTATTTAACTATTCAGCATTGCAGAGTTCATTTGACTTCTGTGAGCTGATTTGCTCCAATATGAAAGGGAATCTATTGATACTTCATTATCTATTTTACAATATTTATATCTTATTTATCTTATGTATAGCATATCTGTATATGTTTGTTTACTTGTTGCCTCTCCCCCTTAGATTGGAGCTTTTGGGAGGTAGAGACTGTCTTTTGCCTTTCTATCACCAGTACTTAGTATAACACATAGTAGACACTTGTAAATTTTTTTTGACTGATTGAAGATTAAAGGAGCCAATGCCCTATAACTCTAAAGCCCTGTGCATATCCTGATATTGCTGCAATCCATATTTGTTCAATGGTTAACTGAGTCATGAATGGAAAAACAGGTATCATTATCATCTGCTCCTGTTTGTAGGTTCTCATTCATCTAAAAACAATTCTGCTTTCTTTCCTCTCAATAATCCTAGTCCCATAAATATTTCCTCCAATAATTACTTTCATTCCTTTGATAATTTTCCATTCTTTTCACTATTCTCTTTATTGTTTTGCACAAAATTTTGATTTATAATGCTTCATTAAAACCCCTCTCAAGAAGCTGGCAAAGGCCAAGCGGGTGGAATGAATATTATCAAACAATATATGGAAACAGCCATGTATCTCCCAGTTATTGCTGTCCCTTTGGAACTCTAATATCCAAAGAACAGTCACGCATCACTCCCTGAGAGACTTCTTTCAGAACAATTTAACTTCAAGGCATTATCTGGTGTTTAATTACTAAGTGGTGAGTCATAGTCCCTGACATGTCTTCTGCATCAATAATTTCTTTTCCTAAACTTTAGTCTTTCCTCCCTTATGGGAGACTTGGTACTCTTCCATTCCCACATGAGAGTTTCAATAAAGTGAGACCAATCAATTAAAGATGCCCCCATGAAAGATGGCCCCCAGAATCCCTCTCACTTTATATTGATCAAGTGATATCAATGTATATATCAGAATTACAACAGAGTTAGGTTCCCTCTGTCCTCTCACAGATTGACTACAAGTCAGTATCCTCAGTTATTAGGTTAAAAACATTTGAGGTCACCAGAGAGTGACACAGGATGAGTCACCTAATGTGTAGCCATTAGGGAAGAAAATGGTGTCTAATCATAATGATAGGCATTTTAAAGACGTGGTCAGGTGGGTAAGAGGGAAGAAGTATTGGAGGGGATCCCTATTCACAATCTATTGATTATCAGTAAAGATTCTCCTCAATTTGACAATTCAAATCAGTGAACATCAATACAAGGACTAACTTTTTGTTGTTGTACGTATCACGAACTACATTTAAGTGCAATGTACTAGCTATAGTTTGCCAGAATTTTAGCAAAGTTTTTGATAAGATATAGAATACTTTGCCGAGGGAGAGAATGGAGGGATAGAGAGTAGATGATAACACAATTTTAGAACTGATAGACAGGTCAGATTCAAAGCACAGTTGCTCTTAACAGTTCAGTGACAGCAGGGAAGGAGATCCCCAGTGGAGTATCTCTGTAATCTGTGGTGAACTGTGAGCTCAACACACCTTATTTTTTTTAACCTTCTTTGAATGATTTGGATAAAGGCATAAGTGGAATATTCACTAAGTTTGTAGAATTCACAAAACTTTGAGTTAAATCAGATGCACTGGATGACAGAGGTAATATCCAAAAGAATCTCAGTTAGCTAGAACACTGAGCTGAATTGCATCAGATGAAATTTGAGAACAATAGATAAGAAGTCTTACGCATGGGCTCACAAAATGAACTGTGCAAACAGAAGATGGTCAAAAGCATGGTTTGAGAGAAATTGTTCTGACAGATCTTGGGGTTTTAGTGGAACACAAGCTTAATAAGCACCAACAATAGGATGTATCTGTCTAAAATACTGATGTGATGAAGAGGGTCACAGCTCCCAGGAATAGGGAGAGGAGAGTAGCTCTACGCTTTGCCTTTGCCTCATTTCAAAGATAGCATTCAATTCTGGGTACCTTGTTTTCAGAAGGGTGTTAATAAAATGGTGACTTCCAGAAGGGGGCACCTAGGAAGGAAGATAAAGAGACATAAACTCATGACATTTGAGAATTAGTTGAAGGACCTGGTGATATTTAGCCTGGAGAAGAGAGGACTCTGGAGAGGAGGAAGAATGATAGCTGACTTCAAGTATCCTAAGGGCTGTCTTATGGAGGAGAGATTAGATTAATTTTGTTTGACCTCCAAAACTTGAACCAGATAGAAGTCACAAAGAAGTGAATTTAGGCTTGATTTCACAGGGGGAAAAAGTCTTCTTAACAATGAGAGCCATCCAAGAGCCATCCTACTTCCTAACATTAAGAGTCATCCCAAAACAGAATGGACTACATGTGAGGTGAGGTAGTGTGTTTCCCTTCCTTGAAGGCCTTCAAATAGAAGGTGGATGGCCACTTGGGGGCATGTTGAGGTTGGATTCCCTTAGTGTATGGTTTGGACTAAGTGGCCTTGGAGTTGTCTTCCAACTCTAATTCTGCAACTCAAAGAATAGTGTGCAGAATATTGTACTAGACGCTAAGAACAATAAGACAGAAACAATTTCCCCTCACCCTCAAGGGTTCTACTTGGGAGAAGAGAACACATGCACAGGTAAGTAAATACAAAGTAATTTATATTAATATGAAGAAAATTCTGACAGTTGAAGAAATCAGAGAGTATTTAATGTGGGAGGTGACAGATCCATCTAGTTTTGAAAGAAAGCATGGATGAAAAGGGAGAGCATTCCAGTTCTTAAAGGGCCCACAAAGATAAAAATGGAGATGTGGCATTGTGTTTGAGGGATAGGCCAGCTTTGCTAAACCATGGAGTGTATAAAGGGAAGAAATGTGAAATCACTCTGAAAAATTTATAAGCCAGACAGTGAAGGTTTTAAATGCCAGCAATGTGTGGCTTTTACATTAGAGAAAACAGAAAGTCTATGAAGGTTTTAGGGCAGGAGAGAAACATGATCAGCCATGTACTTTAGCAAAATTAATTTTTCTACCATGTGAAGGATGGGTTAGCAAAGAGAGAGACTGACATATTAAAAATCCAGATGAAAGATGATCAATAGCTATACTAGAATGTTGAGAGAAGGGGATAGATGTCACAGATGCTGTGGAGACAAAATTGACAACTGAATGGAAATGGGGATGTGACATAGAGAGCAGACACATGAGAGATGCTCAATGATTATAATGCTTGTGGTTTTCACAAGAGAAATAAAGGAGTTGAGAGAAAATGCAGACATGAAAAGTCATATGAAGAGGTCCCTTTGGCATGCTACCTTTGAGATGTCTGTCAGACACACACAGCAGGCAAATGCTAATGGGGTATTGGTAATCAAGAGAGATATTGGGACTGAGATTTTGAATTTAGAGACATGAGAACAGATGTGAATCCTAGAATTGAAACAGAGATGAAAGAATTCTCTCTGAATCTGAAGTATCTTTACAGTTAGGTCAATGTGCTGTGGGACTGTGGTATCATAGACATACAGCACTGAGTTATCTTCACCTCCATATAATGTCCCAAATGTACAATTTCATCTAAGTACACTAACATCTAGTTAATATTTCCTCAATTGTACCTTATTCAACAAGCCAATTAAGCTGATTCCAAAGATTAAACTAATAAGAAACTAGTGGATCTACACATATAACTAAGCTCAACTCTCATATTCTAGTTGTATTGGGCAGGAGATGACTTTCCAAAACCAAGACTGATAGAAGCACATATTTATTGCTTAGATTAGGTGATAGCCATTTAATTCTCTTAACTCTTTCACTTAAAATCCCTTTATTCAGGTCGGTATTATCCTCAAGGTAGGGTTTCATGAGAGTAGAGAATTTCTCACTGCGAGGTCTGGCTTAGAAAAAAGCCTCTTGCAAAGCACTTTGTTATTCTGCAATTTATAGTCTTAGATAGTAATCTGAGGGCATTGAGGTTACATAACCATCCTAAGTTCACACAGCCAGCATGTGTGGGCACTGGGTTGTGATGTCAGGTATTTCTAAGCCTTCCAATGCCTCTCTTCTATCGTACAACATATCGTCATAGAGTTAGAACTATGAGAGACCTTAAACATCATGGATACAGCTGAAGCATTTTTCAGATGTTAGTACTGAGTTCTAGGAATATTAAATGCTATCACAAAGCTATCAAGTATCTAAGAGAGATTTTAAATGGAGATTTTCATGATTCAAAGTCCAGTGACCTTTCTGTCATACCACATGGTCTCTCACTATTGAATACTATTAATTATGTTACCACTAATAATAATACCATTTCATCAATTTTTATACGATCACATGTGAACTACTTTAATCTTTCCTTATCTTAGGCTTCATTTCCAAAGGGACTAAAATGATTTATAATATACTTTCTCACATTAGGATTATATTATCCTTACCAAGAGGATAAGGAGGAGGAAAAGGATTCATCCTGATTTTTCCCTGCTGTTTTTGAAAGGCAAATATTCATTTTCTCTATGTGACAGAAAATGAAAACAAAATCTCTGTGTTCTGTATATCTCCAAGGTATCACAATCTATCACCTAAAGTAGAGGATCCCACTAGTCTCTGAACTGAGTATACATTTTGTTGAATTCTTGTCTTTAATAGTACATATATTTTTAATTTATGTTTTAGTAATGAGAATATGTTCTGTTTAGCCCTCATATAAAGGTAGATTTGACTTTGCAGAAGAGAGCTCAAAAAGTAAAGTCTACAGGTGCCTTATTGGTGAAAATACCAGTTTCATGCGAATATGGATTGTTTGTTTGTTTGTCTGATACATAGATGTGTAAAACATATTCATTAAATAAGGAGCATTCTAAGATTACAGATAATAATATAAAGTAATTATAGTATCTCATAAAAATTGTTCACAATCTCAATGAGTTTTACTGTAAGATGTTAGGAGCTAAATAAATGAGGTGTGTTTTACATGAGAAATGACTGTATTCTGATCTGAAAGTGTGTAATCCATTCTGTTGAGGTACATGTTATATAACATCATTAGATATAGGCTCTATTACTATCAGACTCTGTAGAAAATGAAAAGTTTGACTTTCATGTATGTATAGCTTCACTGTTTTCATTGGATTTTTTTCATACTCTATATGGATGATTTTGTAAGCCATAAAGCGTGCCTTTTGGTGGTGCAGTGGATAGAGGACTGGGTTTGGAATCCTGAAAAATAATCCCTAGAAGTCCAAATGTAACCTAGGACAATTACTAGGTATATGACTCTGGGCAAGTCACTTAACCTTCTTTACCTCAGTTCCTCATTTGTAAAATGGGTTGGAGAAGGAAATGGCAATGCACTAAATGGGGGACACAAAGAGTCAGATACAACTGAAACAACACAACAACCACAATACCTATTGCTGTTGCGTTGTTATCAGGAACCCTGATGTATTGGGACAACTTTGGATTTAGGGTTGGGAGATCTGACACCAGCTCCGGAACCCTTGATAAGTATCAACCATTATAAACCTTTGTTTCCTCAACAATAAAATGGATATAATTGTATTATTTAGTACTTATTTCATATAGCTATTGTATGGAAAGGCTTTGAAAATTATAATTATGCATGCATATCATTACTATTTGTAATGTTATAGTACTTGGCAACAAAATGATAAAGGAAGGGACCTTTGAAAAGTACAGAGGTTGGGGAAGTTGCCCAAGGATGGGATAGTCTGGAATTGGCAGCAAGAATAAATGCTTGCCTAAATTGGTCTAACTTATAGTGACTAGTCTAATGAATTCTCTTCAAAATATTCAAAATAAACTTCATTTAAATTGAAGTTGATATACCTGTCCTTAACCTCACATAATGCTACAAGGTTGAGGCTGAATGCCTTTTAAGATTAAGAATCAAAAGCAGTTACATATGACATAGAAATTATGACAACAGAAAATTGAAATTCAGCCATAATATCTGTTCTTAGGGGTATGGTAAATCAATTGACTCAAATGATTTTTTTTCATAGAAGATTGACTACTTAAGGAGTCATGGAACCTTCAAAATTAAAGGTATTTTAGATAAAATATATTTTAACCACTCATTCTACACATGGGGAAACAAAAGCCAAGAGATACACAATTGAAGCCCAAAGCAACACACACACACATATATGTCTTTTATTTGTATAGAGTTATTTACATGTTGTCTTCTCTATTAAACTATGAATTCCTTGAGGTGAGGGATCATTTTTGCCTTTCTTTATACCCCCATCACTTATCACAGCACCTGGTACATAGAAAGTACTTAATAAAGAGTTCTTGACTTGACTTAGCATCACTGTTTCCTTTTGTCAGTGCATTAACAACATTTCATTCTACTTTTAGGGTCTCAATAAGAACTCAAAACTGACGATCAATGCAGACAAACAACAGCTTTCCAGGGGGCTTCATTCTCTTGGGCTTCTCTGATAAGCCCCAGTTAGAGATAATTCTGTTTGTGGCCATCTTGATCTTCTACATCTTGAACCTGGTGGGAAATATAACCATAATTTTGGTTTCTAGCATAGACACCAGATTGCACACCCCAATGTACTTCTTCCTCACTAATTTGTCCTTTGTGGACCTCTGTTTAACTACCACTGTGGCCCCACAGTTATTGTTCACAATGAGAAGCAAGAACAAAACTATGAGCTATGTTGGCTGTGTAGCACAACTCTATGTGGCCTTAGGACTGGGATCCACTGAGTGCATTCTCTTAGTTGTCATGGCCTATGATCGCTATGCAGCAGTCTGCCGCCCTCTTCACTATGCAGTCATCATGCATCCTCGGCTCTGCCTGTCACTGGCTGCCACAGCCTGGCTCAGTGGCCTTGCTACCTCTTTGATCCAGTGCTCTCTCACTATACAGCTCCCGCTATGTGGTCATAACAAGCTTGACCACATCTTCTGTGAGGTGCCAGTCTTGATCAAGCTGGCATGTGTAGACACTACTTTTAATGAAGATGAGCTTTTTGTGGCCTCTGTAGTCTTTCTCGTGGTACCTGTCTCTCTCATTCTGATCTCCTATGGCTACATCACTCAGGCCATACTGAGGATCAAATCCGCAACAGGACGTCGTAAAGCATTTGGGACTTGTTCATCTCACCTGGTGGTTGTAATCATTTTCTATGGGACCATCACTTTCATGTATCTCCAGCCAGTTAAAAGTAAGTCCAAAGACCAGGGGAAGTTTGTTTCCCTTTTTTACACTGTGGTCACACCCCTGCTAAATCCCCTCATCTATACCCTGAGGAACAAGGATGTAAAGGGGGCATTGAGAAAGCTAGTACCTGGAAAAGGATATTAGATCAGGAAAACTGTATTAGACATGAACAAAGATGGTTGTTCATATTCTAGATAATGCTAAGCATTGCCATCTATTCAATGTCTTCCAGTTGGATTGTACAAAAGCAGTGAAATCTTGTGGAACCATTATTTTCCCCTCTTCTTTAGAGTTAGATCAATTGATTTTAAATAAATTAGATAGATAATCTATATATCTATATATGTGTGTATATGCATATATGTACACATATATACAAACATACATATATTGTGTGTATACACACACCTGTATTTTAGAGAACTCAGTTAGATGGACATGTGATCCCACTGGCTTGATTGTTCCCTCTAGTGGCCCAGATCACAATACATCCATGAATTCACATAATGCATAACCCTCTAACCCATCCTCTGTGCAACTGCCAAATTAATCTTCCTAATACACAGGAATGTCCATGTTACTGTCATGATGATGACACTTCATGGAGCAATGGAGGGCCAATGAAAAGAGCAAAATGACACCATCATAAAATATTGACATCCCAACAGAGTCAGAGGCATGGAATGCCCTCTTCATGCATGTGCCATAATGCCCTGTGTTGCCTGTATGTGTCCCTCCATGCACATTCCCTGACCTAATGTCTCCATATGTACATAGTCCACTGTGACTATTCTCCAGACACAACCTTCCTATATTTACAACCACCGACATGTATATTCTATCTATATGTGTTCTTTTGTTTGCACACTTCCACTCATGTATTTAATACATTCATTCCTTGCATCTGTACCCCTCTCTCCTTGTTCCCTACTTGTATCTGTCCTTCCCATTTATGGTTTTTACATTTATGGGAAAGTTTGTCCCAAGTTTATAAAGCAATGAAGTCTAAGGGGGAGGTGGCTAAAGCATTGGATTTTGAGTCATGAAAACCTGGGTTTGAATCCTGCCTTAGACACTTGGTAGTTGAATCACATTGATCATACTTGTGATTCTGCATCGTGCAGAGGCTGAGAATTCAAATAAGCAATACCTTTTCAAAAATATTCAACCAACCCCTGAATAAAAATCATCCCCAAAGCAATTTCATTTTAAAACAGTTTATAGAAAGATAAACCAAAGCTACTGCTAAAGAATATAGAAGTGATGATAGAGGAAGTTCTCTGAGATCTCAGGAGCTCATGTCCAGAGTTTCCAGGCTAATTGCCCACCCTCCTTATCTGAAGTGGCTACAGTTGAGATCCATACCAATATATCTTGAAGTAAAGTTAACTTAGACCGTTCTAGGACTGCTTCATAACTTCTTTCGTACAGCAGTCCCTGTTAGTGTTGGGAGAATATAGGGAGTGGATTGAAGGCTGCTTAGTCCTATCAGTATCTTGGTCCACAACACTGATTTAGATTCAGTTATTTCATATGTAAAATGTGGATAGTAATACCTACCTCACAGGGTTGTTGTGAGGAACACATGATAAAAATTGATGTAAAGCACCCTGTAAGCTTTAAAACACAAGATGAAAGACATTCATGAGGAAATTCTTTTGTCACTACTTTTCTTACTGTACTATTTTATTAAATGACTTCCTAACTCTGTTATGTTTATTAAATGCCTTTGATTTGAATTAACCATGTCTTATCAGTGACTAATATGGGCAAACATACTGACTCAAAAACTCATTCTTTTTAAGTTGATGTAAACCCTAGAGTATTTTGCACCTAGGATGAGTCACTCTCCCAAAGGAACACAAATGTGAATTAGAGGAATGTTTCGTGGCATTGTATTTTATTTATGTATGACAAGTTTGATAATGTGCTTTCTTTCTTTACTTCATGATCTGTATAGGATTGGAATTTGTTTATTGTATTGAAATTCCATCTTTTCTAGTGGCGATAGCATTATTGGTTTTCTTATGGTTCCCCAACTGAAAAAGAAGGGGTGAGTGAAGCGAAAGAGTGTGGTATGTGTTTGGCAACAGGGAAGGAAGGGCCAAAGACAATACCAAGTTTGCAAATGTGTTAAATGGAAGGATGATGGTCTCTCAGAAGAAACAGGGAAGCTAAGACTGAGTGGGTATAGGAAGAAATACCATGAATTTTATTTTTGAACATATTGATATTGAGATGTCTATTAGATGTCCAAGTGAAGATATCCAGCTGGTAGCTGGAGATGTGACTAGAGTAGAGGAAATAGAGAATTGATGTATGTGTAGATGTAGGTCTCATCTACTAATAAATGATGACCGAATGCATAAAATTTGATGATGTCATCAAGAGACAAGGTGTAGAAAAATACAACATTAGAATATCTCACCACCCCTAATGAACTCAAATCACTTTGCCCTTTGCTAAGCACTGTGTCAATTATTGTAGATACAAAAATAATTACAATATAGTCCCTAATATTTGACACATTGTGGAGAACGGGAACCATATCACAGGACTGAGAAAAAACAGACAAAAGTGGAAAAGAGTGAAGTCAGCAAACTATAGTCCAAAGCTTGATGTGTAAACTGTAGAATGTATTATTCTTACTGGCTTTTTGTAAACATCATATTCATTTCTGAATATATCCTCCTTTTCCCTCAGTGAGTCATCCCTTGAAACAGTTATTTTAAAAAGAAAGAGTTCATCCATACCATTTATGTGAGACCATATACTCAGCTATGCCGAGTGTTTAATTAAGCAAATTGCTTAGTGAATATGTAGAATATGTAGAAAAATGAAGCAGTGATTACAAAGCAAAGATACTTCATAAGGAACATGGCATGCCAGACTCGAAGCCATTGGACATTCTCACCATGTAAGACTTATACAACAAATGTAAAGTTGGACCAATACCTGAGTAAACATAAACTTAAGAGAACATACTATTAACAAAAGAAATCACAATGACATGATTATATCAAAAGAAGCAGAACAAAAAGTTTTTACAAATCGCAACATATTTATGTTTTAAAAGCACTAAAAAGCTTGGAATAACATCCTCTTTGAATTAAAATATTTTGACCATGAGATTTCTTATTTGTACTTCAGATGCAACTGTACAACTACAAAACACATTTTTTATAAAAATAGGAACAAAGTAGAGAAATATTAAATTATTATAACTAGTCTATGCCAATATAAGAAAACAGTTCCCACTCTGTCTCTGTCTCTGTCTCTCTCTCCACATATTGATAGATAAATAGTTAGACAAATAGACCAAAATCAAGAAACAAACAGTAATATATTTCAATAGATATAGATATGTGATGTAGATTTAAAAGACCATATTAAAAATAAATTAGAGCAGGTAAAAAGAAAATAACTTTCAAAACTATGGATGAAGAAAGATTTCATGACCCTACAAAGGATAAAACAGATGCTAGAAAAAAGATAATCAACAATTTTTCTTTGATAAAACAAAACATTTTTGCATAAACAAAATCAATTTAGTGAAAATTAGAAAGGAACCATTCAGCTTTGAAAATATCTTTGCAACCAGTTTCTCTGATAGCTCAGAGCAGAATGTCTAGTTTTCTTATACTAGAATAAAGGGGAAGAGAGTTCGTCAGGAAAGAGATATTTCGAGGAGTTGAAGATGATAAATGGGGGAACACAAGTTGGAAAGCTCCTGTGTTCCCAGTGATTAAGAGTATGAGATCATTGGTTTGGGGTGAGGGGGAAGAAGGGTAGAGGACACTGAAGACTTGAGGAGAGAGATGAAGAGTTGGGGTCATCATTAGAGAAAGATGATAGAGAGTTGAAGATAAGTAAGAGTTTTCCACTTTTCATGTGTCTTGCCTTGTTTCCATTCTATCCTGTAATCTTCCCAAGGACAGGATCCATGGATTACACCCTTCAAAGTGTTTAATATATGTCATGTATAGGAGCTGTTTAATATACCAGTGCTAGAATAGACAGAGTGTAAGATATTACAAAGAGACATGAATGGCAGGGCTAAGGTCCACAAAAGTCAGTTGTCCCAGATCCCCCATCCTTTATATGGATTGAGCTCAGGGAGATTTTGTGATCAAATGTCTAAAGTAAGATTGAAATCCAGGTCCTCTAATCCCCAAACCAGTGATATTTCCATCATGTCATGCTGTCTCTTGGAGTAAAAAGAATTGAATTCCAGGACAGTCCTTGCTTTAAAGGAGCTATTTGATATTTGGCAGGTCACTGACCATATGTGAACCTCTTTTTGCAACTGTAAAATTCTGTATTTTTTACCTCAAGCCCTGTATCCCAAGATTGCAAAGATAACATGGAGAAATATACATAAAGTTCTTTGTAAGATAAAGCACTGTACAAATGTGGAAAAATTTTACTAATCAATATTTATTTATTATTTCACGTGCAGAAAAATAATTTTTCAACATTGTTTTTTTATAGAAGCCTCCATTTTACCTAAAAATAACAATTACATCTTCTCTGAACAATCCTCATGTTTAATCATTTCCGCAGAGAATTAGTTTCATCACTTTGACAATTTTTCTTCCTCTTAAAAAGATGTAATAACTAAATATCAGCTCAAAACCCTCCCAAAATCAACAAATTAAAGAATTGATGGACACACCAACTTAGAATAAGGTCTTGGTGTAATGCAGACAGATGTCTGTCAGTCACTGATACCACTTCAAGGGACTAAGGTCCAAGGAATAGTCAGCTACCACTCTCTAAGAAACTTCTTTCAAGACCAAGTGTCCCCAGGGCAACATTTACATCTTAATTAGTTAAGTAGGGACTCGGTCCCTGAAGTGTCCTCAGCATCTATAATTCCTTTTTCTAAATCCAGGTCCTTCATCTTTACTGGCTTCTATTCCTTTGTTGCTTTCACTTATCAAAAGAGTTCCAATTTGATTATAGACATCATCCTCCCTGAAAAATAGTTCTTTAGAATTTTCTTCATCATGGATCAAGCCAGAGATGCCAATACATATGCCAGGATGCCAACTGAGACAATGAGGCATTAGATTTCCTCTATCTTTGACAGATTTCCTATAAGCTTCCTCATATTTCCTAATAGCACTTTGGCTATTGATTCAAATCATCCAGGACCTACATTGAGAGATAGAAAGAGAAGAGCAACCTCTCCATGGTGAGAAGGTAAGATGGTATGCAACATTGATGATGGTCATTTTAAATCATTTTCCATGCAGTTCATGGAGAATGGATGTTTATGAGGAGATACAGAGGGGCACTTTGTGAATGAAGATGATTCTCAGTTCAACAACTCAAATAAAAAAAAAAAAGTTTAATCCCTATCTTCTTTATGCCTGGTAGTAATCTAAGTTATTAAAATTTAAGTTCAAAAACAAAAACAATCCTTGTTCTCAAGGATCTTATGTTCTACTGAAGTTATGCAATTATGCAATATGCAGACAGATAAGTAAATGAGATAATTGGGGAAGTGGGAGAGGGGGGGGAGAGAGAGAGAGGGAGAGAGAGAGAGAGAGAGAGAGAGAGAGAGAGAGAGAGAGAGGGAGGGAGGGAGGGAGAGGGAGAGAGAGAGAGAACATTTCCTCTAACAACCGTGGGAATCAAGAAAGACTTCATGTCAGAGGTGGCACTATTTGAATCCTAAGAGAGGCAAAATGTTCCAAAATGCAGAGTTTCAGGAACAATGTTTTCCTGTCATAGCAGATACCTTGGCAAGAAATGGAAATCCAAGTTAAAAGACCAAGTAGCTTGCATGGCCAAACTGCAACAAAAGAGAAAAGTGTAATAAACCTTGAAGGGTTGACCTAAACCAGATAGCTAAAGCTTTCCAGGATAAGCTAAGGAATTTCCTTTTGTTTAAGCTAGAGTCAAGAGGGAATCACTGAGACTTCTCAGTCTGTGAGGTGATATAGCCCTGTTTGGGCTCCAGGAAGATTATTCTGGAAGCTGAACAGGGAGAGTCTGGAAGTCAAGAGGTCAATTCAGAGGCTGCTTTAACCATGCAGATGAGAGGTGATGAGGATAATGGCCACATCAGTGAAACTAGGGAATAGATATGTAGCAGGAGAATGGACAGGAAGTGGAGGATGAATGATGAGGATGATTCTGAATTCAAAAACAGAAAAGTATCTTTAAAATAGTGAAGGGTATAAGAGAAACAGATTTGGGGAGAAAGACAGTAAATGGTCTTTCTTGGATATGAATTTGGAGAATCAACAAGTCAATAAACACTAATTTAAGGCAAGGAGATGAACTCTAGGGATACAAAAAGAGGCAAAAGACAATGCCTGCTCTCAAGAAGCTCAAAATCCAATGGGAGAGACAACACCCAAATATATACATACAAGTTATATACTGGATAAATATTAAGTAACTAACAGAGGGAAGACACTAAAATTAAAATGGGCTGGGAAAGGTTTCCTGTAGAAGGTAGGTTGGGGAAACCAGGAGACAGAGATGAGGAAGGATAGCATTTCATACATGGGAGATAAGCAGAGAAAATGCCAGGAATCTGGAGATGGAGCATCTTGTTATTGGAACTACAAAGAGGCTGGTGTCATTGGATTGAACAATTTATGAGCATGAGGAAGGTATAACAAGACTAGAAAGGTAGGATGGGTCTTGCAAAAGTCTAACAAAACATTTGTGTAGAAGGACTAGACTTTGAGGGAATGATTACATCTGGCTTTGTGGATAGCATAGTCATCTTCCCAGTGATGATACTTAAAATTAAATACTGATTTAAAAAATTTCCCATATTTTGAAAAATCTTTGGGGTTAAGTCAATGAATATTCTATGGTACAATCGTGTCACCATTATTTGATTTTGAATTATTTTGCTTCCCTATTTAGTTCCGTAGAGTCATATGTCCAAATTCCCCTAAGCAGATCAGAACTCAACTAATCATCATTTAACTATCCTTGTTTTTAATACTTACTGAGGTCAGCCTAGAGATTATGACAAGGATTTCATAATCATAATAATCAGCCTCAGTTTTCATTTTTAGGTCTACCAGGAATAAGATAAATTTCCAAAGATATCCACTTTTCATTAATTTTGTGTGAGTGCATGTTAACTCCTTTATCCTCTGAATAAACTTGCAATGAAGACTTCTTTTTCAGAAATAAATTGCCAAAGACTCAGCTCTTTAGGTCAAATGATATAGTAGTAGAATTTTATAAAATGATTTCCTTTGATCCTCACACAACTCTTGAGGTGGGCTCTATATTTCGCTGCATTTTTCAGATGAGGAAACTGAGGCACAAAGAGGTTGAGACTTCTCCAGGATCACACAGCTGGCATGTGTCTTAGGATAGATTGAAACCTGATTCCTCTTTATGCCATTCCCAATGCTCTAAATATTATGTAGTACCACCTCTCCATATTGGTTGAGGGCATATAATCTCCAAGTTCCTGCAAAAGTCCAAAATAAGAGTAATCAGTTCTATTTATATAGAACTTTAAGATTTTCAAAGAGCTCTACAAAATGCTACCTCATTTGGTCCTCACTACAGTTCTATGAAAGAGGATGTTATTATTATCCTAATGTTACAGATGAAAAACCTGAGGCTGAGAGAGTCTATATGACTTGCCCAGTTTTACACCACTAATGAGCATTTGAGGTAAGATTTGAACCAAGTCATTCCTAGGTTCTCCCTTAATTCTAGTACCTTTCATCTAGTGATGATTTCCAATTTATTATATATATATATGTATATATATATGTATATATATATAGTATGTTTATAAATGTATATATATAAACTATATATATACATATATAAACTATATATATACATATATATATAGTTTATTTGCATGTAGCTTGCATGTTGTTTCCTCCATTAGGCTGTGACATTTATGAAAACAAATATTATCTTTGGTCTTTCATTGTTTGTGCAGCCCTTAACACAGTGACTGGCATGCGGTAAGCACTTAATACATGTTTATTTGTTGATTAATTGATCCTTATTCCAAGTCCAATGCTTCATGTAATGCTCCAATGTGTCAGCTTGCATCCTCAAACCTACACTTATAATAAAAAATGCTATTCATCCCCAGAGAAAGAGTTGAATGTGTCTAAATACAGACTGAAGCGTACTCATTTTACTTTATTTTTCTTGAGTTTTTTTTTCCCTGTGTTTTCTTTCAGAGAATAACCACTATGGATATGTTTTCCATGACTGCATGTGGATAACCTATATTGAACTGTTTATCTTGCCAATGGTGAGGTGTGTGGAGGAAGAGAATTTGGAACTCAAAGTTTTAAAAATTAATGTTAAAAATTGTTTTAACATGTAACTGGGGGAAAATTAAATGCTACATCAAAATAAGATCATGATAAAGTAAAAAATTAAAAGCTACAAAAGTATCCGTATGGAGGAACATGCCACAGGAATCTTGGATCTGTGGGTCAGAGAGATTCGTGACCTGTAGTCAGGTACTGAGGTAGCCATTAGTTACCTACAATGTTTTGAGTATTAGGGAGGATTGAGGGCATTTGGCTCATTAACTTAGTATATGATCTTGGTTAAATCTTTTAACTTTTCTGTGACTCATTTTCTTATCTGTAACAAAGACATCTGTTCTCTCTGATGCCTTGGAATGGTACTTCATTGAAATGACTGGTATTATTTTGTACTATTGTCCCGACTCTAATGTTAAAACTAATTTAGATCAACAACTTGTGCGCCCTTTTGGAATGGGACTACCCTTAATGATCTCAAATGCTCCTTGTAGATCAGTCAGTCAATCAACCAGCAATTATTAAATGCTTATTATGAACAAGAAGAAGTAATAGAGGGAGAAGAATGCAGAAGAGGAAAGTTCTTCATCTTGATTCGGCTAGAGTATAAAAGAGGAACACCTTCTTGTTGGTAGAAGGAAGAAAATCTTCTCTTTCCTTATCCCCCACATTACCCTTCATCTCCTTATTTTTAATTAATTTATTTGTGTTCAGTTTTCAACAATCACTTCAATAAATCTTAAATTTTCTCTCCCTCTATCCTCTCCCTTCCTGAGAAAGCATGCAGTCTTATATGAGTTCTACACGTACATTCTTATTACACACATTTTCACATTGCATGTTGCAATCAGAACCCAGAATGAAGCAGAGTTCAATAATTCTAAAATTGTCTCTCCTCAATCTATTTTCCCAGTCAATTGTTTTTCCAATGAGATATTTCCCATTTTCTTCTGTTTTTTCATTCTTTTGATTTTGTTTTATTTTTTAATTGACGTCTCATGAAGTCATTAGCTTCTAGTTGCTTAATTTGAGTTTGTAAGGGATTATTTCTTTCATTTGGTCAATTCTGCTTTTCATGGAGTTATTTTTGTCGGTGAAGTTTTGTACCTCTTTTTAGACTTGGCCAATTATTTTATGGTATAATTTTCTTTCCTTTTCATATTAATTTTATTTTTTTCAGTATTCTACAATCACTACCATAGAACTTAGATTATTTTTTTCCATTTCTGCCCCCTGTTTTCCCCCTCCATCCCTGAGATGGCATAAAATTTTATATAGGTTCTATACATATATTCCTATTAAGTACATTTTGACTATAATAATGTTGTGTAAAGGAATTAAAATGAATGGGAGAAATCATATTACAAACAAAGACATAAAACAAAAGAAAATGATCTGTTACATTCTGCGATTGAATTCCAAAGTTCTTTCTCTGAGTATGGAAGACATTTTGCCTTAAAAGACCACTGAAAATTTTTTTAACTCCTTGCATTTCAATGAAGTTCCAAGTCTATCAGAAAAATCTCTCACAGACTGTGGTCATTACTTCACACAAAGTTCTCCTGGTTCTGCTCCTTTCACTCAGCATCAGATCATATAAGTCTTTCCAGGCCTCTTTGAAGTCTTCCTGTTCATCATTTCTTATAGCACAATGGTATTCCATTACATTCATATACTATAATTTATTCAACCATTCCCCATTGATGGACATCTCCTTGATTTCCAGGTTTTGACCACCACAAAGAAGACTGCTATAAATATTTTTGTACATATGGGACCCTTTCCCATTTTTATCATCTCTTGGGGATACAGTCCTAGAAGCACTATTGCTGGGTCAAAGGGTATGCACATTTTTGTAGCCCTTTGGGCATAGTTCCAAGTTGGTTTTCAGAATGGTTGGATCAGCTCACAGCTCTACAAACAAAGAATTAGTGTTCCCACTCTCCCACATCTTCTCCAACATTTATCATCTAACTGTTCTGTCATGTTAGCCAATCTGATAGGTGTGATGAGGTATCTCAGAGAAGTTTTGATTTGCATCTCTCTAATTAATAGTGATTTAGAGCATGTTTCCTATAATTATAGATATCTTTAATTTCTTCCTCTGAAAATTGCCTGTCTATATCCTTTGACTATTTATCAATCAGAGAATAACTTATATTCTTGTACATTTGACTCAGTTCTCTATATATTTTAGAAATGAGGCCTTTATCAGAGACACTACTTGCAAAAATTCTTTCCCAGTTTTCTGCTTCCCTTCTAATCTTGGTTGCATTGGATTTGGTTGTGCAAAAACTTTTGAATTTAATGTCATCAAAATTATCCATTTTGTACTTCATAATGCTTTCATCTCTTCTTTAGTCAAAAATTCTTTCCCTCTTCATAAATCTGATAAATACACTAATCCTTGCTCCACTAATTTGTTTATAATATCAATCGTTATACCTAGATCATGTACCAATTTGAACTTTATTCTTGTGTATGGTGTGAGGCATTGGTCTGTGCCTAGTTTCTCCCACACTTTCATCCAGTTTTCCCAGCAATTTTTGTCAAACTGTGAGTTCTTATCCCAGAACCAGGGGTCCTTAGGTTTATCAATCAGTAGATTGCTATATTCATTGACTATGGTGTCTTGAGTACCTAACCCATTCCACTTGTCTACCCTTCTGTTTCTTAGCCAGTACCAAGTGATTTTGATAATTGCTGCTTTATAATACAATTTGATATCTGGTAGAGCTAGGCCACCTTCCTTAGTATTTCTTTTCATTAGTTTCCTTGCTATTCTGGATCTCTTGTTTTTCCAGATGAATTTTGATATTATTTTTTCCAGCTCTAGAAAATAATTATCAAATAGTTTGATTGATATGGCACTAAATAAGTATATTAATTTAGGTAGAATTGTCATTTTTATTACATTGGCTCTGCCTACCCATGAGCAAATGATGTTTTCCCACTTACTTAGATGTGACTTTATTCATGTGAAAAGTATCTTGTAATTGTGTTCATATAATCCCTGGATTTGTTTTGGCAGTTAGATTCTCAAATATTTTGTAGTGTCTACCCTAGCTTTAAATGGAATTTTCTTTCTATCTCTTGATGTTGGGCTTTGTTAGTAATAAACAGAAATGCAGAAGATTTATGTGGGTTTATTTTGTGACCTGCGACTTTGTGAAAGTTGTTTGTTGTTTCAAGTAGTTTTTTACTTGAATCTCTGAGATTCTGTAAGTATATCATCATTTTATCTGCAGAGTGATAACTTAGTTTCTTTTGCCTATTCTAATTCCTTCAATTTCTTTATCTTCTCTAATTGCTACAGCTAACATTTCTAATACCATAATGAATAATAGTGATGATAATGGATATCCTTGTTTCTCCCCTGATCTTATAGGAAATGTATCTAGCTTATCTGTTATGCATATAATGCTTGCTGAACATTTTAGGTAAATACTGTTTATTATTTTATGGAAAGCTCCATTTATTCCTGTGCTCTCCAGTGTTTTTAATAGGAATGTGTGTTGTATTTTGTCAAAACCTTTTTCTGCATCAATTGTGATAATCATGTGGCTTCTGTTAGGTTTGTTGTTGATATGATCAATGATGCTAATAGTTTCCCTAATACTGAACCAGCCATGCATTCCTGGTATGATTCCTACCTGATCATAATGTACTATTCTCATGATAATTTGTTGTATTCTTTTTGCTAAAATTTTATTTAAAATTTTGCATCTATATTCATTAGAGAAATTAGTCTATAATTTTCTTTCTCTGTTTTGTCTCTCCCTGCTTTAGGTATCAAAAGCATAATTGTACCATAAAAAGAATTTGGGAGGACTCCTTCTTCCCCAATTTTCCCAAATAGTCTTTGTGGTATCGGAATTAACTGTTCTTTAAATGTTTGATAGAGTACACATGTCAATCCATCTGGCCCTGGAGATTTTTCCTAGGGAGTTCATTTATGGTTTGTTCAATTTCTTTTTCTGGGATGGGGTTGTTCAAGTGTTCAACTTCCTCTCCTATTGATCTGGGCAATTTATAGTTTTTTAAAATAATCATCCACCTCATTTAGACTGTGGAATTTATGGGCATAAAGTTGGCAAAGTAATTTCTAATTACTGTTTTAATTTCCTCCCCATTGGAGGTGAGTTCACACCTTTCATTTTTGATATCAGTAATTTGATTTTCTTCTTTCTTTTTTTAAATCAAATTCACCAAATGTTTATCAATTTTATTGATTTTTTTCATAAAACCAACTCTTACCTTTATTTATTAGTTCAATAGTTCTCTTAATTTCAATTTTATTAATCTCTCCTTTGGTTTTCAGTATTTCTAATTTGGTATTTATTTGGGGATTTTCAATTTGTTCTTTTTCAAGGTTTTTCAGCTTCATGTCCAATTCATTGTTCTCTTCTTTCTCTATTTTATTCAGGTAGGCATTCAAAGATATAAAGCTTCTCTTAAGAACTGCTTTTGCAGTATCCCATGAGATTGGGTAGGTTGTCTCATTATTTTCATTCTCTTGAATGAAGTTGTTGATTGTTTCTATGATTTGTTGTTTAACCCCCTCCTTCTTAAAGATTAGATTATTTAGTTTCCAATTAATTTTTGGTGTATGTTTCCATGGCCTTTTATTTCATATGATTTTTATTGCATTATGATCTGAGAAGGATGCATTGACTATCTCTGCCTATCTTCACTGGAGTGTGAGGCTTTTATGCCCTAATATGTGGTCAATTTTCTATATGTGCCATGTGCTGCTGAGAAAAAGGTGTATTCCTTTCTATCCCCATTCAATTTTCTCCAGAGGTCTATAATATCTACCTTTACCAGAGTTTTATTCACCTCTGTAACATCTTCTATGCTGGATCTATTCTCCAGGTCAGTTGTTTTTCCAATTAGATATTTTATATTTTCTTCTATCTTTTCATTCTTTAGATTTTGTTTGACTGATTCTTGATGTCTCATAGAGTCATTAGCTTCTACTTGTCCAATTTTAATTTTCATCAAATTGTTTTCTTCAGTTAACATTTGCATCTCCTTTTCCATCTGTGCAATTACTCCTTTTAAGGAACTATTTTCTCCAGTTAGTTTTTGTACTTCCTTTTTGCATTTGTCCAGTTTTCCCAGTTAGGTTTTGTGCTTCCTTTTCCATCTGTCCAATTTTCCCAGTTAGGTTTTGTGTTTCCTTTTCCATTTGTCCAATTTTCACAGTTCATTTTTGTGCTTCCTTTTCCATTTGTTCAGTTTTACTTTTAAAAGAGCTGTTCTCTTCAGTGAATTCTTTTTTCATAGTTTTAAAATCATTGGCTATTTTTTCTTCTATTTCCTTCTTCAGCTGTTCCAAGAGTGGTCTCTGTGCATGTGAGCAGTTCATAGTCCCTTCTGAAGGTTCAGATGGGAGTACAGTGTCAATACTGATCTCTTTGGTATTCGTGTTTTGGTCCTTATCCTCATAGAAACATTCTATGGTGTTTTCTTTCCTCCTTTGCTTCTTGCTGATGACGTTGATGCTTTGCATGTTGTGGTATCTGGTTCTATCTGCTAGACTCTAAAGAACTTGCTGTTGAACTGGTTGGTGTCAGAAAGCAAAGCAGGTGAAATCTGTTTGTTTCTCCAGGATTATCCCTGAGGCTAACTTGTTAAATGTGGGGGTGGGGTGGTCTGATCACTGGAGATCTCCTCAGCTGTGGTAGAAGAAAAGTAAATTCAGTGCTTGGTGATCCCTGGCTGTCTTCCTGTTTCCTCTGGAGTGCTTAGGCACACCTGGCTTCTAGTGCGAGACTCCACACCCCTGGAGCTTTGGTTGTCTAGGACAGCTCTATTCCTCAGCCACAGTAAAGAGAATATTCCTTTACTATTTCCTAGTTTCACCTGCTATGAGACTGTTTGCCCCTTCTGTTGATCCCAACTGATCCAGGAATTTTCTGGGGAAATATTTTATAGTTCTTTCAAGGTCAACAAGAGGAGGGTGAGAGAGCATTTATTGATCACTCCACTCTTTTGGCTCCAGGACGTTCAAGTACATGATTTACAGACATTTAATCTGTGGGCTGAAAATCTCTGTGCAGCTGCTGCAGATACTAGGACTTCCTTCTGTGGCTCTCACTTGCTAGGCTCAGCTTGACTCTCACCCTGAGCTGCTATCCCGCCATGCTGCCACTTCTTCAGACCACTCCCAGGTTTTCCTGCTCGATGTGCAGCAGCAGGGATGCTGTGCTGTGTGCTGTATGCTCCTCTTCATCCCTGTCATGGAATAGATTATTCCTATCAATATTCCAGTATTTCCTGGACTGTGAAATTGTCATAATCTGCCTCCTATTGGATTCTGCACCTCCAAAATTTGGTCAGATTCTCTTTCCAGAGGTGTCTGATGGAGCATTTATTAAGTACCTACTATATGCCAGATGCTACAAGGAGCTCTGGAGCTAAAAAGATAATAATGAGATAGACTCTGTCTCAAAAAGCTTGCCTTTCCTCCTGAAAAAGAGTGTGTATAATGTTAGTTGCTAGTATTTATACAGTGTTTTCAAATTTGTTATACAAATATCATGTCATTTTAGTTAAGTCAAGTTAACAAGCACCTACTGTGAGCCGGGCACTACACTAAGTGCTAAGGATACAAAGAAGAGCTGGAAAAAAGTCCCTGCCCTCAAGAAGTTTGTATTCTAATGCCGAAAATAGCATTATAATGTTCTACCTCTTGAAGATTCGCAGTGTGCTGTGCAGATATTAGGTCATTTTAGTCATCAAGTCAAAGGGAATTTATGAAGTAGATGCTATATGTCTGCCCTTGTGCTAAGTGCCCTTGTGTAAAGTTCTGGGTATACAAAGCCAACTAAAAATAAAATCAATCAAACAAACAATGAAAGGATCCCAAGGAGTTCACTGTCAACATGCAAGCAAGGATGTGCACATGTACCTAGATCACGCAAGATGGAAGTATCCATCCATTGCCTGAAGGCCATCTGGGTTACAATTCACCCTTCCTCCAGGGTTCTCCAGTATCCTTTATGGGGGAGAAGTAATAACTAGTCGCCTCTGCTGGTTCAAGATCCCACTGATTGTGTTCCCTCTGGGTAAAGGGATAAAATGCACTACACCTGGCCTTCAGAGAGCTGAGGATCCCAAAGTGGATGATACTGCTCCTGTGGAGGTGTTAGAACAATGTAGGGAGTGGGAGCTAGTAGCCTCGGGTGATACAAATTAAAAAATATGTAAAAAGGTTAAAGAAAGTAGATTTCCAGAGTGACACTGAGTAATTGTTTTGTTTTTTTCTTGAAACAGGGGTAGTAGGCCAAATAAGTTGGGGAACCTCTGTTATACTTGACCTGTGTTCCCACTTTCCCAAAAACTGGGTTCTGGAGGTCATTGTTTTTCCAAAGAGCTAATTACTAATGAGTTACTGCATCTTCTCAAAAGACAACTCAACACTAAGGATGATTTATTATTATTTTTTATTAAATTTACTTATTTAAGTTTTCAACATTCATTTCTACAAAATTTTGAGTTCCAAATTTTCTCCTCATTTCTCCCCTCCCCTCATTCCAAAATGCTGAGCATTCTAATTACCCCTATCACCAATCTGCCCTCCCTTCTAACATTCCTCCCTTCCCTTATACCCATCTTCTCTTTTGTCCTGTAGGGAAAGATAAATTTCTATACCCAATTACTTGTATTTCTCATTTCCTAGTCGTATGCAAGAACAATGCTCAGCAGTTGTTCCTAAAACTTTGAGTTCCAACTTCTCTTCCTCCCTTCATCCCCACCCATCCCCATTGGGAAGGCAAGCAATTCAATATAGGCCATATCTATGTAGTTTTGCAAATGACTTCTATAATAGTCATGTTGTGTAAGACTAACTATATTTCCCTCCATCCTATCCTGCCCCCCATTTCTTCTATTCTCTCTTTTGACCCTGTCCCTCTCCAAGAGATATGACTTCTAATTGTTCCCTCCTCCCATTGCCCTCCCTTCCATCATCCCCCCCACCCTGCTTATCCCCTTCTTTCCCACTTTCCTGTAATGTAAGATAGGTTTTCATACCACAATGAGTGTGCATTTTATTCCTTCCTTTAGTTGAATGTGATGAGTGTAAGTTTCATGTTTTTTTCTCTCACCTCCCCCTTTTGTCCCTCTACTGAAAAGTCTTTTATTTGCCTCTTTTATGAGAGATAATTTGCCCTATTCCATTTCTCCCTTTCTCCTCCCAATATATTTCTCTCTCACCCCTTGATTTCATTTTTTTAAGATGTGATCCCATCCTATTCAATTCACCCTGTGCTCTCTGTCTCTCTATCTCTGTCTCTGAGTCTCTCTCTCTCTCTCTCTCTCTCTCTCTCTCTCTCTCTCTCTCTCTCTCTCTCTCTCTCTCTGTGTGTGTGTGTGTGTATGTGTGTGTGTGTGTGTGTGTGTGTGTGAGATCCAACCAACTACCCAGATACTTAAAAAAGTTTCAAGAGTTACAAATACTGTCTTTCCATATAGGAACATAAACAGTTCAACTTTAGTAAGTCCTGTATGATTTCTCTTTGCTGTTTACCTTTTCATGCTTCTCTTCATTCTTGTGTTTGAAAGTCAAATTTTCTTCTCAGCTCTGGTCTTTTCATCAAGAATGCTTCAAAATCCTCTATTTCATTGAAAGACCATTTTTTTTCCCCTGAAGTATTATAGTCAGTTTTGCTGGGTAGGTGATTCTTGGCTTTAGTCCTAGTTCCTTTGAATTCTGGAATATCATATTCCATACCTTTCTATCCCTTAATGTAGAAGCTGCTAGATTTTGTGCTATCCTGATTGTATTTCCACAATACTTGAATTGTTTCTTTCTAGCTGCTTGCACTATTTTTTCCTTGACCTGGGAACTCTGGAATTTGGCCGCAACGTTACTAGGAGTTTCTGTTTTTGGACCTCTTTCAGGAGGTGATTGGTAGATTCTTTCAATATTTATTTTGCTTCCTGGTTCTAGAATCTCAGGGCAGTTTTCCTTGATAATTTCATGAAAGATGATGTCTAGGCTCTTTTGTTTGATCATGGCTTTCAGGTAGGTCCATAATTTTTAAATTGTCTCTCCTGGATCTATTTTCCAGGTCAGTTGTTTTTCCAATGAGATATTTCACATTATCTTCCATTTTTTCATTCTTTTGGTTTTGGTTTGTGGTTTCTTAGTTTCTCGTAAAATCATTAGCCTCCATCTGTTCCATTCTAATTTTTAAAGGACTATTTTCTTCAATGAACTTTTGAACCTCCTTTTCTATTTGGCTAATTCTGCTTTTTAAAGCATTTTTCTCCTCGTTGGCTTTTTGAATCTCTTTTGCCAATTGAGTTAGCCTATTTTTCAAGGTGTTATTTTCTTCAGTATTTTTTTAGGTCTTCTTTAGCAAGCTGTTGACTCACTTTTCATGATTTTCTTGTATCTCTCTCATTTCTTTTCCTCAGTTTTCCTCCCCTTCTCTTATTTGATTTTCAAAATACCTTTTGAGCTCTTCCATAGCCTGAGGCCACTGAATATTTATTTTGTATATTTGGGATACAGAATTCTTGACTTTTATGTCTTTTTCTGATGGTAAGCATTGTTCATCCTCATTTGAAAAGATGGGAGAAGATATCTGTTCACTAAGAAAATAGCCTTCTCTAGTCTTATTTTTTTTTCCCTTTTTTAGGATTTTCCCAACCAGTTACTTGACTTTTGGGTCCTTTGTCAAGAGTATGGTGTACTCTGGGGATCTGTAATATCTCAGTTCCTCCATGGTGGCACAATAAAGCATGTACACTGGTCTGGAAGCAGGCAGAGATTTTTGTGTCCAGAATCTTAGAAGAGTTTCCTCTTCACAACCACCTTTCCTCCAGTGCTGCCAAGGCAGCACTGGAGGCTGAGATTCAAATAAGCTGCAAGGGCAGGGCCGCCATTCAGTGTGAGATAAAGATCAGCTGCTGAAATCCCTCAGGAGTTAGGTTGGGGCAGGGACTCTACACAGGGCTGAGGTAAGAGTTAGCTACTCAGTGCCCCCAAGGGTTTTATGATCCAACCATGGATGCAAGCTACTGTATGGGTTGCTGTGGGAACTGCTGCTGCCTGCCTGATGTGGCCTCTGTGACTGCTGGCTGAGGCTGGAGCTATGGGAAGGCCCTTCTCCCTTCTCAGCCAGCTGAAAAAACCCTGTTACTGACTTTTGGCGCCTGTGGTTGAGATATCTGCGAACTCCTGCTACTGCAACTGGAGATTCTGCTACTGGAGATTCCACCCCCAAGCTTGCTTGGTCCTCCTTCCAGAGCTGTGCTGAGGCCAAGGCTGGGCTAGGCTTTGCTCTGGGTCCAGTGTAACAGACGTTTCCCATCACCCTTTCAGGTCACCCTGGCCTGAAAATCTCCACTCTATTGTTCTTCTGCTGCTCTAGAATTTGTTGAGAGTCTTTATTTAAGGTATTTTATGGGCTGTGGGGGGAGAGCTAGCATATGTGTGTCTTTGTACTCTGCCATCTTGGCTCTGCCCCAGGATGATTTAGCATTGAGAAAGAATTGAGATTCATCAGGATTTATGTCATTGATCTCTTTCCACAGAGTATCAGTCCCATATCCTTTCTTCTGATTCCTGACAGAAGCTGAAAGCAGGAGGTCAATGAAGCAAAACAACAGTTCCCAGGAGGGCTTTGTTCTCTTGGGCTTCTCTGACAAGCCCCAGCTAGAGACTGTTCTTTTTGTGTTTATCTTGGTCTTCTACATCTTGAACCTAGTGGGGAACATGACCATCATATTAGTGTCCTGCTTAGACCTCAAACTGCACACCCCAATGTACTTCTTCCTTACTAATCTGTCCTTTGTAGACCTCTCCTTGACCACTTGCATTGCCCCACAGTTATTGGTCACCATGGGAAAAAAAGACAAGACCTTGAGCTACAGTGGCTGTGTGGTACAACTTTATGTGTCCATGGGTTTGGGATCCACTGAGTGTATCATTTTGGCTGTCATGGCCTATGACCGCTATGCAGCCGTATGCCGCCCCCTTCACTATGCAGTCATCATGCATCCTCAACTCTGCCTGGCTCTGGCTGCTACAGCCTGGCTCAGTGGCCTTGTCACCTCTTTGATCCAGTGCTCTCTCACTATACAGCTACCCATGTGTGGTCACAACCAACTTGACCACATCTGTTGTGAGGTACCAGTGTTGATTAGGCTGGCCTGTGTGGACACAACCTTCAATGAGGCTGAGCTTTTTGTAGCCAGTGTGGTCTTCCTTGTGGTGCCTGTCTCTCTCATCTTAGTCTCCTATGGGTACATCACTCAGGCCATATTGAGGATCAAATCTGCCTCAGGACGTAGTAAAGCATTTGGGACTTGTTCCTCTCACCTGATGGTTGTAATAATTTTTTATGGGACCATCATCTTCATGTATCTCCAGCCAGTCAAAAGTAGGTCCAAAGACCAAGGAAAGTTTGTCTCCCTATTCTACACTGTGATCACACCTCTGTTAAATCCCCTCATCTATACCCTAAGGAATAAGGATGTCAAAGGAGCACTAAGAAAATTGGTACTTGGGAAGACTCTTGTTTCAGAGAAGTTGTGAGAAGTACGCATTAACTAAAAGGGTTGTTCTAAGATCAGATGCTTCTCTCTTTAAGTCCAGCTTTCTTGCCCCATGTATATCTCCTTTTGTGGTTGACTAAAAGAAGTCTGGGTGAAAGAGAGAGACAGTCAGATAGAAAGAGAGAGACAGAGACAGACAGACACATGACTGAATAGACAGAAATTTAGATCTATTTGTATATATTATTGATTTTTCAGTAATTTCAGTCATGTCCAACTCTTTGTGACCCCATTATTGGATTTTTTTTTGAGAAAAGATACTGGAGTGATTTGCTTTCTACTTCTCCAGATCATTTTATAGATGAAGAAACTGAGGCAAACATGATTTGTAACTTGGCCAGGATCAGATAGCTAGTAAGTGTCTGAGGCCAAATTTGAACTCAGGTCTTCTGACTGCAGGCATGGTATTCTATCTACTATCCTACCTAGCTGCCCTTTGTCTTTAGCACTGAGAGGCTAAGTTACTTGTTCAGTGTTATATTGCCAGGACATGTCAGAGGTGGTACTTGAACCTTGGTCCTTTTGACTTTGAGACTAGGTGTCTTGTCACTATACCATGCTACATTTTCAACTTCAAAGCAATGAAACAACACAGAGAAAAAAATAATAAAACATGCTCCCTGTAAACTTAAAGAGCACTCTCCACACTACATATGCCACCAGTAGGAGGAATGATTGTTATAGACATGCAAGAAGAGAACACATGGCCAGGATACACGTATAGATGCGCATATGTGAAGGAAATATAAATGGCCAAGAACCACTTGGGGAAAGGTGCATACACTAGAATATGTGCGGAGGAACCACTTTTGCCTGGGCTAGATGGGGTAACCTCTCCCTCCTGATGATTTCTTTGAGTTACTCCCCCTGGGCATGTTCCAATCTATTGTTAGTCATTTAGTTTGTTGGTTTTTTCCTCTCATGCTATGAAACCTCTACCAAATACATTATCTTTATCACATGTTGATTCTGGCCCATCTTGTGTAGCTGCTGGTCAATATTGCCTGGCACTGGCACTGTTATCTGAGGTCCCAAGGACATAAGGTCATGTGGCTTCTCTCCGTGGCTAGCATCAGCTGCTGAACTTAGTAGGAGTGGTCTCTCCCATGCCTATTCCACTCTAAAGTCCAAAGGCTTTTCCTGACACAGTTGATTAAGAAAAGCCTAAATATCCAAGCATTGGACCTTATGAATGGGGAGGGAGCCTTCCTTGACAAAACTACATTCCAACAATCTTTCCATGAGGAGGTCTGTCTGTTCTCTGAGCCATGAGGGGAGAGAAAGAGATATATGTGAGAAGCATTATGGAAAGCAAATAAAGAAGACAGTCAGTTAGTTATGGGAGGTGAGGGAAAGGGTAGTTGAGCATCACTCTGAAATTGAAAACATCCCAAGAATCACTGAAAACAAATCCCTATAAAAATTACAAAGTAGGCTTCCTAAAAACAATTCATTCACCAAATAGAGCTGTGACTAATAACATGTCAGTTTCCACTTTGGTAATTTGATTATTACCACAATACAAGGGAGTCACTTTAATGCTGATGGTGTGGTCTCAAAAGAGACCTTTACACTTCAAGAGAATTTAGTTTCTTCTCTCTGTGAATTTTATTTTCAATGTATTAATAATTCAGTACAATTCCTTTGGCTCTACTTTCCTAATTCTTCATTACATCAAGTCTTCCCATGTGTGTCTGAATTGTTGACATTTATCTGCCTTTATAGAATAGTGATATTCCTTTGCATCAGATGGGAACACTTGTTCAACCAATTTCCAATCAATGGACACATTTTGCTTCCATGTTTTTGTTATTAAAAATGAAGTAACTAGCCTTTTCTTGGTTCATATGCAACTTTTATGTTTTTGACCTGAAAATTTGGTTAAAGAAAAGGCAACAGGTTAAATGTATACATTTTACGATTTAATTAATTAATTAATCAATTCCCTATTAAAGAAAACTGTAACATAATGCATTATGGAGCTGGAAATGTTCTGGCTATGTAAAGAATTGGGCAGCCTTAAATCTGTTCTAGGACAAAGAAGTGTTCTGTGTCCTTCAGATTTGTGGCCTCCATAAGTGATTAACTAGACCATTAGAAAGGAATTTCTTAATTGCATAGGTTGTAAATACAATAAGATAACAGAGTTTGACAAAGTTTCACATAGAAATTTCAACCCAAGATGTCTGTGTTTTCTTTACCATCAACATGCCATAACATAGTATATGTCTACAAATACTAAGATATGGAAAATGTCCCGTTATTAAAGATAGTGTCTTAAGTTAAAGGTCTCTTAAGGAATGTTAAGTCAGCCCTGGCTGGCGTTTGTTGACATAGGAAGAGGCATTCTCTGAGTTTGCTTCAGAGAAAACAAAGAGATTATTCCAAAATTTTATATTAAACATTATCAATGTCTATAAATAACCTTCTAGAAGTATAGATTCAATATTCAAATTTCAGGGTCAGAGGGCATGAGCAAACTTAATTCAACATTGTATTCTTTAATGACTGGATCAATTGATAATATGGTAAGAAGTATTTGAATGTTCCTGTCTTTCCATAGCTTCTCCACAAATCTGAACTTTGGCCAGCTTGCTTGATGCTGTTGACCTGAAAACTTAATTAAAGAAAAGGCAACAGGCTAAATGCATACATTTTATGATTTAATTAATTAATTAATCAATTCCCTATTAAAGACAATGGTAACATAATGCATTATGGAGCCAGAAATGTTCTGGCTACCCAGTGCAGAAATCTTCTGGCTTATATACATTTTGCTGTGAGAAAGGAACTCTCCTAGTTGAACAAATCATAAATTCAGTAAGACAGGACAATTAACAAAGCAATGTTGGTCAGGCTTTGCGATTCCAGGCTGGGTAAGCATATGTCTCGGTGATAAGGAAAGAAATCCCACCACTAGTAAGTGGGAGGCTTCCTGCCCTAAACAGATAACTGACATAGGAAAGGGTAAACAATGTTCAATAAAAGTTACGACCTAAGACGTCTATTTTTCTTTACCATTAATATGCCATTACATAGTATATGTCTATAGATAACAAGATACAAAGGAAAGTCCCATTATTCATAACATAGTATGTGTCTATAGATAATAAGATACAAAGGAAAGTCTCATTATTCAAGATATAGTGTCTTAGGTTAAAGGTCTCCTTAAGGAGTGTAGAGTCGGCCTTGGTTGGCTTTTGCTGACGTAGGAAGAGGCACTCTCTGAGTTTACTTCAGAGAGAACAAAGAGATTATTCCAAAATTTTATATTAAACATTATCATTCCCTCCTTTTGGTCAAAGGCAAGCCGAAGGCTTCACCTGTAGACCAACAAAGATATGAAAAAAAAAAAAAAACCTTTAAATAACCATTAGTGTGAGAGTTTACTCTTCATGCAAGTCTGGTCCAGGCTCTTGGGAAAGTTGTCTATGTCTGATGGCATCTTCTTCAGGCCTCTTCAAAATTGGAGGGCACAGTTCACTCAGGAGCAGGGGCAATGGAGTGACAGATGGATCCAAGAGTCTATACAGAAAACTTGACAGGGTCTCCCAGAAAACATGGTTTGATCATTGAAATGAAACAATACAACATAGTTAAAATGGCTAAGGACACTTAGCAATAGTTCAGTTTCCCAGCCATGCAGGGCTAGGTTTAAACAACACAGTGAAGTGTTTTTACAGTTCACAAAATGCATTTTTACATTAGGTTAGGTACAAATTAAAACTTAGATGACTCACAATAGACTAGTTTTGAAAGAGAGTTACATGTCACCAATATAAACAAGAAAATTAAACATAAACCATACAAATCAATGCAATTATTATTTCAAAGTTAATTAACATTCCATTCCTTGTATCCCAGTAATCCATTCTTAATTTTCATTTAACTTTGAATCCCAGATTTCTCATGTAGTTATCTGATACGTAGATATCTTTTCTTTGACAATAGGTTTTATTCTTGGGACAGTTCAAAAAGAGAATTCTGCCTTTCTGGTTCAAATCTAGAAGTTCCCAGATACTTCTGACAATATAAAGTAGTACAATTACTTAAAATTTGTTCTCCACTTTTGAAATTTCAGAAAATTTCGGTCCACATTATTTACTGTTTCTATCTTTACCTAAATCTTGTGCCTGGAATAAGAATCTTTTAAAATGTGAGGGTTCTGCTATAAAATGAACTCATCTGCCTTTTAACTTATTGGACAGATATTTTAATGGAGAAGAAATAATTTCACTTACCACTATCCTGTAAAAATTTTATGCAAAAATCCAAATTTGAGATATTATTATCCAAAGCATGACAAATTTTAGAAGTCAATGATATACATTTGCATATTTTTTTCTCAAAATTTGCTACTCTAATTAGACATCTATCACATTACATCTTTGTCTTATTACCTGATCTAATCATTTCCTCGATGTTATCTCCATATTATATTTATGTATTTGGCCAGGAATATAGGTTAAAGTTGTAAGCTATTCATTCCTGCACCCCATTATAATAACTCAGAGATGCTCCAATTTCTATTTATTATTTGATGGACTTAGTATTGTACTTTCAGAACTTCTTGATTATAAAGATTTGCTATAAAAGAAAAAGAGGGACAATGTTAACAGAAGGAAAGGATCTCCTTAGTTCTGGTTGATTCCAGGAATAAGCTATGATCTGACATGTAATCGTGAGGTTAGCAGGTGCTGAAAGCAGGGCTTAGAGATAATCAGGTGGGAGATTTTCTTTCTCAGAAAGGAAATAGCACATTTGGAAAATAAAGTTAGGAAGATCCTACCTAGGCCGTGTCCAAGGTCGTCTTCAAAACCTTTCCAAGCATCCACCATTAGCCTGCAGCACATGTCAATTGGCTTTATGATAACTTAGACAAGTATTCCTGTAATCAGAGCTTCAAACAATAGTAAATTGCAGTCCCAGTCTTATATAGAAAATAAATATTGTCTGGTATCCCTCAGATAAAATACTTCCTCACTCTTTAAACCATCTGAAACTGACACAAAAGTATCCAGAACAACTATCTAGGAGCAACAGGGGTTAAGATATCCCATATTTATACTTCAAATTTATCTAACTTTCATAGTTTCAAGCAGAACTTAATTTGTCTTTCCAAATCTCTCAATCCTATTCTTCCACTTCCTTTTACATTTTAACCATAAGACAAGATAGCTCATAAGTTATTACTTTTTGCTAGCATAACTGTACTGGAATCTAACTGCAGCTTAAACAAAGCAAAGAGGTTAATGGCTAAATTTAAAGTTTGATGGAATTATGTCTTTGTTTCATAAGTTGTTATTCTTCCCTAATTTATGCTCACTCTGGAAGAATGAGATACTTCAGGAATTAAAACTTTTGCATAATAAATTGAAACGCAAACTTTAACTCTGACTTAGGCCATAGAATGACTACATATTCAGATCAAAACAGCTTAATTTAACAGTATATTATTTTGAAGCTTTAGTAGGCTTTCTAAGAATCACACGTGATTTTTCAAAACATTTCTTCTAAAAGTATTTCCTGTTGGGGGTGTAAGCTCAGTTCCATGTGGACAGTCTCGGGCGGGTAAAGGTGAGGACTTCTAAACCTTAGAGTTCTCATGAGGCCCCCCAGGGAACAGCAGGGAATTGAGGTGTGAGACCGGGCTATCTCGTGCATTTCCACCTCTTCCCTTGGGAAAAGTGCTGGGAGAGAGCATCCCCGCCCTAGAGATTGGCCCGGATCTGAGCACACCTATTGTTATCTAACAGGCACGGTATTCAGGTGCAAACTATGTGGCAGGAGAGCTTAAGTAGGGTCAAGAAAGCCAGAAGGCGCTCTTAGCGCTGAGGGGCCCTTAGAGGACAGAAGGCCCTTCTTCCTTCTCTTCTCTCTTCCCTCTCCCCTCTCTCCCCCTCTTCCATTCTTCCATTCTCCCACTTCCAATCTCTTACTGTAAGATCTTTGCCTCCTTGGGAGATTCCCCTCTCTCCTAAGGAAGAATTCCCCCTGCACATATAACCAAGACCCTGAATAAAGCCTAACCCTTGTTCGACTCTGGAAAGTCTCTTCTCTCATATGTTTATCCAGTTTGGCCAGCCGAAGACCTACGATAGGTAAGGTAAGACTCGGGTAGCCCTCAGGCCTCTAGGCCTGGCAGTTGGCGCATTCCAAACAGGGACAAGCGCAGATATCCTGGGTGGTTGGGACACCCGGAAAGGGCTGTGAAAGACGCGAGTCCCGAATCCTAGA
Source organism: Notamacropus eugenii (assembly GCF_028372415.1). Classification (NCBI taxonomy): domain Eukaryota; kingdom Metazoa; phylum Chordata; class Mammalia; order Diprotodontia; family Macropodidae; genus Notamacropus; species Notamacropus eugenii. The sequence goes on along the minus strand of NC_092876.1, from coordinate 15,540,853 downwards.
TTCGGAAGGAGAGAAAGAGTGAGTAGCTTCCCACACCCATGGGGAAAGGGCAGGGATGAAGAATCAATTGCCAGTAATAAAGCCAGAGGAACAGGAGGTTTGGGCTAAGATACTTTACAGGGAATGCAGGGAGGCGGGGGTCACTATAGAGTTAAACGACCTCTGAGACTTTTGTAAAAGGATTTGGAAGGTCTCTCCCTGGCTCGAGCAGACCGGAATATCAAGAGAAAGATGGGGAGCGGTTGGAGAACAAATGACCGCTTATGAACAACAATGCCCCAGGGAGCTGGAGGATTTAGATTTCCTTCTATTCGGTTTGATTAAAAGTCTGTTGGAAGGCCCGGAGAGACCAGGGCGGGATTGGAATGAGAGTGGAATCAGAGAGAAGGGATGGGAGAACCATGGCAAGCAGAAAGTAAAGGAGTGTAGAGAAAAAATAGGTTCGGAGCTCCATCTAGCAGATGGGAAAGGTGAGGCAGGAGAGCATATACCGTGTCTTCCCTCTGCGCCTCCTTATAGCACGCTCCATACTGGAGCGGATAGGACCTGCCTTAGCGGTTGCTCAGTACCCCGGCACTGGAAGCTCAAAGAAAGCCAGAGACCATTGTGGGGAATAGGAGGGTGCCAAAATACCTTAGAGACAATGCACCCAGTAAAGTGGGAGGCAGAGGATCGCCAAGGGACCGTATGGCCGTTGGTGATTCCAGGACTTAGTTTTAACATCTGGGGCAGAGACATCATGAGCCGCCTGGGGATGAGGCTATCAAATTTTTAGTAAGGGCCATTGCAGTTGCACTGGAGTCCCCACCCTTGAATTGGAAGTCAGACACCCCGATTTGGGTGGAGCAATGGCCCCTGACTCCAGAAAAACTCCAGGCACTACAAATATTGGTTAAGGAGCAATTAGAAAAAGGACATATAGATCCATCACAGTCACCCTGGAATGCTCCTGTGTTTGTTATAAAGAAAAAATCCGGGAAATTCAGGTTCCTAACAGATCTAAGGAAGGTAAATCAGTCTCTCATGCCTATGGGAGCCCTGCAACCAGGTCTCCCTTCTCCTAATGCCATCCCGGATGGTTGGTCACTTATAATCATTGACATTCAGGATTGTTTTTTTTTCTATCCCTTTAAACAAAGTAGATTGTCCTCAGTTTGCTTTTACAATACCTCACCCCAATAATGAAGGACCTGCAAAGAGGTATCAGTGGAAGGTATTGCCCCAAGGTATGAGTTGCAGCCCCACCATCTGCCAGTGGTATGTTAATCAAGCATTAGAGAGCCCCAGGGAGCAATACCAATGTAAACAGCTAGTATGCATCCTTATCAACTTCACCTTAAAGGCGATCCTCGCTAAACAAAAAAGGGGAAGAGGTCGCCTAACACAATCAGAGCTTGATACAGCTGTCTCAAAAAACTCACATACTACTCCAGCTATGAGACATCTTGTGAGTATTCCAAGACAACCCCGCAAGGAAAGTAATACCCAGGCTGGAAATAAGGAAACACAGGCCATGGTAAAGGATATGGCCTCAGGGAAATGGCAAGGTCCGTATAAGATACTAATATGGGGTCCAGGGTATGTTTGTGTCTCCACAGGAAAAGAAGACACGTGGATTCCCATTAGAAGGATCCGTAGCTGGAAACCAGTGTCGGAGATGATGGAGATGCCGGAAGCGACGAGCCCGGAGACCCTGGAGAAGGACCATGCACCACCTGAGTCTGCTGCTGACAGCTTTGACCTTGCTGCCCAGAGAGGAAGCAGCACTCATCCCAACCACTGACATTGCTGCCCACTCCATCTAGGCATCTCCTTTCAGTGGCTGAAGGAGGACTTTGGCATCACAAACCCAGGACACACGGGGTGGGGGGGGTGACCAACTTTTCGCCTGAACACCACAGGCTTGGCTGTGAGGTCCATTTGCATGACTGAGGGGGTGGTGAAGTGTAAGGCGCCAGCACTGAGCTACTTCTCTTAGGATATGCTTTGGAATTAGTGATTGCACTTCTTCTTGTTGTAATTCAGCCATTTAGTTTCATCTTTGTTTTGTTGGATGCCTCTCTTTGTCAGTTGTGCTAGCTGCAGATTTCTGTGTAAATGAAGTTCTTGTTGTGGGGTACTCATATGCTAAAGGCCTCCCTAACCCACTTAGCCTCCAGCCGCTATTTCCTCTAGGGCCATGTGTGCTCTGCGCAAAACAAAAAAGGGGAGATGTTGGGGGTGTAAGCTCAGTTCCATGTGGACAGTCTCGGGCGGGTAAAGGTGAGGACTTCTAAACCTTAGAGTTCTCATGAGGCCCCCCAGGGAACAGCAGGGAATTGAGGTGTGAGACCGGGCTATCTCGTGCATTTCCACCTCTTCCCTTGGGAAAAGTGCTGGGAGAGAGCATCCCTGCCCTAGAGATTGGCCCGGATCTGAGCACACCTATTGTTATCTAACAGGCACGGTATTCAGGTGCAAACTATGTGGCAGGAGAGCTTAAGTAGGGTCAGGAAAGCCAGAAGGCGCTCTTAGCGCTGAGGGGCCCTTAGAGGACAGAAGGCCCCTCTTCCTTCTCTTCTCTCTTCCCTCTCCCCTCTCTCCCCCTCTTCCATTCTTCCATTCTCCCACTTCCAATCTCTTACTGTAAGATCTTTGCCTCCTTGGGAGATTCCTCTCTCCTAAGGAAGAATTCCCCCTGCACATGTAACCAAGACCCTGAATAAAGCCTAACCCTTGTTCGACTCTGGAAAGTCTCTTCTCTCATACGTTTATCCAGTTTGGCCAGCCAAAGACCTGCGATAGGTAAGGTAAGACTCGGGTAGCCCTCAGGCCTCTCGGCCTGGCAATTTCCCTTCTTTAAAAACAGTTTAAAATTTACTCTAATGTTCACTAAGCTCTTATGAAGAAAATTAGATGGAAACTTTTAAAATGCTTGATATCTCTTTTTTTTTTCTTAAGCAAAAATAAACCCTTAAAACTGGAATTCATTAAAGCTGAGTCGTTACAAAAATGTTCTTAAGTAATATGAATTTCCAAAGTATTATAACAAACTGAATTCTTAATTAATGCAGTATTCTTAGATGTAAGAGACTGACTCACAGAAAAATACTGTTGCTTATAAAATCCTTTTAAACAATGGGAACATCTTAAAGTGAGTCTTAAGTAGTTTACATAAATTTCTGCCCATGTTCTAATTTCAGACAAAAATAATATTAGATTTCCCAGTAAGATTACACAAAAAGCTCACATGTTTTGCTGGTCACTTGTTATTAACCACAGAAATTTCCTATAGAAGGAAAAAGCAGGGACATGTGACATACCAAATATGACAGGATAAAACATCCTTTACTCTGTTTCAATTCAGATAAGTGTGAAATTCTCCAGTCATGCAGTGTCTGTTCCTAGTCAGACCCAGGAATAGGGAAACTGAGCCAGGGGGATCCCATCCTACATTGAGTCTAGAATTGTCCCCTCGGTGTTTAATCAGGTGAGAAATATTCCTTTGTGGCATGAGTCTCAGATACTGATTTAATGCAGACAACTATACCCAAATTCAAACTCAAAACCAAAAATAGTTATGGTCCCAAATGCCTTTTTCCTTAAACAGCAAGTTTCTCTAATCACAGCTTAGAATCAGATAACAGTTATTTCCACTCTCTTGGAGTTACAATAAACAATAAAGATTTACCAGGACACACACACATAAGGGATTCCATTTAACATCTTTCCTTCTCAGATTTAAAACTTGTCCTGATGTAAAAGCCAATTATTAAAAATTCTCTCTATCTATTACTAGTTCTGTGCAAGTAATATTCATTGTTTAGAATTTACATTAACCAACCAAATTCCTTCACTAGGACTGATGATCTTACCCACAGGAATGGGAGGACTATTCTGAATGAACAGAAGGAATTTAAATAAAGTTTTTACTCCATTGTGGGACTGTTCTGAATGGGCAGAGGGAGTCTAATTTTCACTCTATTCCCTCCTTTGTGTACACAGGAATCACTCAACAATTTTAGATTTCAGCATTAAAACAGTAATCCCAATTAACTTAGTTAACAATCCTACAACTTCATAGAAGATAGCCAAATCGTTTAGCTTTAACTTTTTTTTTTTTACAAAGGTGAAAATACCTGATTTTCTAAATGACAATTACAAAACATCATAAGACAAAGTTAGCAGGACTGATAAAGTAACATAACTGGTGTTACACAATTTTCCCAACATCTTTTAGTTTCAACAAAATTCAAATTAAAAATTGCTTTGTCTAACACTATTTCTAGATTACAGTGGTCACTCAATTTTCACAATCTAAGAGAAATTCAGAAATACAATCCTAGAAACAGTTTTAACACAACAATAACCACGGGTGGTATAACTTGCATTTCCAGAAATTATTGATCTTATTACGTTTAGCAATTAAAACCACTTCAAAGGTAGCAATTACATTAGAGAGAGATAATAATGTTGTATGCAACATATACCAGTCATTATGTTAAGCATTTTACAATCATTTTATCATTTTGATCCCATAACAACAAGCATAATTATTTTTACAAATCAGAAAATGGTTCAGAGATAAAATACTTTTTGCAACTGAACAGAGAAGTGAAGCTTACCAAGAGCAGAGAAACTGATGTCTCAGTGGTGACTTTCACAGGCAGAGTTTAGAGAATGCTCGCTACAGGACTGATTCTTCCACTTTTACCAATCCCCCCACAGCAGCAGAATTTACTGAGCCCAAGGTGGTATGCAGCTGCTGGGACAGGGTGGGAGGAATGTCTAGGACCTAGGTGGCATTTCCAAGTTGTACCTAGAAAAGTGGGCTACTCACAATCTTAGGAGTAATTTCAAATGATCAGTTCCCGAAATATTTCTGATTAATTTCACAACATACAAATCTGCTAAAATGATTTTACCTAAGATGATCTAACTTTCCGTTGTAATTCCAGGTTGGCCAGACCAGAATGACAAGGGAAAAGTGTTAAAATTTTGTTTGCTAATTTATTTCCCTAGCTGCAGCCGCTGAAGTCTGGCTGCTTGCATTTAAATCTTACAAGATAACACACTCGTTAACAGCATACATGATACAGACAGGGACATACACCAACAGACAAACTGACAACAGGACAAATACAAACGTAGCTCACAAAAAACAACCCAGAGAGAGAAGGCAATTAGAAGCTTGCTAGAAATCCCCATGATGAATTGGCTATTATCATTCTGAGGAAAGGATGCTGCAAGAATCCAAGGTCTGATAATAAAGGGGAATCCTGCAGCCTTTGCTCAGAGCACCCCTGCGGTCGTTGGAGGGGTGGGGAGCTTTGGTGCCCCAAAGTTTCTGACTGTCTTAAAGGAACAAGCCCCATGGGAATAGGTTCAGGTCTTTAGTTCTTAGGTGGATTGTAACTGTCCTCTTCAGGACCAGAGCCCTTATGGGAGAGCAGGGAGGGAGAATGAGGAGGAGGGAGGCAACGGAGGCTTGAACAGATACTGCCTTCCTTAGGTCTAAGGTAGGGGAAGGCCAGGGGGAAAGATTATATCTAGGTGCCGTCAGTTTCCCCAGATCAGAGGCCTTCAAGGGGAGGGGGAGGGAAGAAAGGGGTGAGGAATAGGACGGAGGGAGTGAAGGGAAAGACATACTGGAACCCCTGAAGAAGAAAGGATTTTTGCCAGGACACAGCTGGGTGCTGAAGCAGCTCCCAGCCCTACCGGGAAGAGGCTACCTGTCTTTTGTTCTCGCTCAGCCAAGTCATCAAGCCCAAGATGAAACATTCTCTCTGCTGGCTAGTTGTTTTGTTGGCCTTTAAATTTAATTTGATTGTAAGATAAAGTAACTTTGACCAGTCCAAAAGAGCCCTGTGGTGGCCAACGTAATTTAGGGCTACCTTTAGTTGATTGACACTAGTGCTAGCAATACCTGTACTAAGTTTCCTGAGATCGATCGCCAGAGGACACCTAAGTAATACAGAGGCATTTTCACGCAGAGTGGTCTCTGTCCTGCGGTTATCTTTAAAGGGAATTTTTGAGTCCTTTGGAAGCTGGGAATGGAAGGACTTACCCCGACCCCGTCAAGGCCCAGGACTCTAGGAAAAACGATTCCTATTGGTGCCGGAGTCCTGGTGTTGGCGAGATGAGGAAATGTCCATTCGCTTCCTCAGTTCCAATCCACGTTTGGGCGCCATAACTGTTGACCTGAAAACTGTATTAAGAAAAGGCAACAAGCTAAATGCATACATTTTATGATTTAATTAATTAATTAATCAATTCCCTATTAAAGACAATGGTAACATAATGCATTATGGAGCCAGAAATGTTCTGGCTACCCAGTGCAGAAATCTTCTGGCTTATATACATTTTGCTGTGAGAAAGGAACTCTCCTAGTTGAACAAATCATAAATTCAGTAAGACAGGACAATTAACAAAGCAATGTTGGTCAGGCTTTGCGATTCCAGGCTGGGTAAGCATATGTCTCGGTGATAAGGAAAGAAATCCCACCACTAGTAAGTGGGAGGCTTCCTGCCCTAAACAGATAACTGACATAGGAAAGGGTAAACAATGTTCAATAGAAATTACGACCGAAGATGTCTATTTTTCTTTACCATTAATATGCCATTACATAGTATATGTCTATAGATAATAAGATACAAAGGAAAGTCCCATTATTCATAACATAGTATGTGTCTATAGATAATAAAATACAAAGGAAAGTCTCATTATTCAAGATATAGTGTCTTAGGTTAAAGGTCTTCTTAAGGAGTGTAGAGTTGGCCTTGGCTGGCTTTTGCTGACATAGGAAGAGGCACTCTCTGAGTTTACTTCAGAGAGAACAAAGAGATTATTCCAAAATTTTATATTAAACATTATCAATGCTTATAACATCACATTCTGGGGTCTTTTTAGGAGCATGTCTATCAACCTGAGTAGAGGGTTGTTCTATATCTATGTCATCTATATCTATCTCTATAGATACAGATAAATGAGACAATATGCAAATGGATACATACAACCAAGCTATGTACAAGATAAATAAGAAATAAATAACAAAAACAAGGTACTAGAATTAAGAACAAGCAACCAAATTGTGTACTGGGTAGAGGACAAGGCCTGAAGTCAGGAAGACCTGAATTCTAATTTGACCTCAGACACTGACTGACTGTTTGACCATGGACAAGTAAATTAACTCCATTTTCCTCAATTTCCTCATCTGTAAAATGAGCTGGAGAAGGAAATGGCAAAATCCCCCCACGCTCTCTACCAAGAAAATTTCAAAAGGGGTTAGGAATAATAAGTACTAAACAGTAGTCCTTTTGGTCATTTAATACCCCTTCCCCCTTCTTTATGTTAACAAAAGAAGTACTAGGCCTTAAGAAATGTTAATTATGTAAACAGATAAAGAAGACTTCGATCTTTTTGGTCTGCTACAAATAGCATTGCTAAAAGCCTTTGATCCCTTAGAAGCTATTTTGTTTTTTGGGAAAAAAAGGTACTGTTTCTTTAGCCTTTTATGCCTGCGGCTACTGTTTGGTTCTCAAAACTTCTTGGACTCTCTGGGTTCAATTTCTCTGCAGGAGAGAATAACACACACACACACACACACACACACACACACACACACACACACACACACTTCCAAATACATTAAATGCTGCAGAAACCTGAAGAAACAGGAGAACTGGTAAAAAAGGATTTATCAGTAAAGCTATCGGTAAGTACTTTGGAGAGAGAGCAATTTTGATTGAATGATGAAGTCAGAAGCCAGATTGTGAAGAGGTAAGAGGATGAAGGCAAAGAAAGGGAAGGAGTATCTATTTTAGTAGGCCATCTCAAGAAGTTTAACCACAAAAGGGAGGAAAGGTATGGCATGATAGCTCGCAGGAAAATGAAACTCAGGGTTCTTCAAGGATAAGGAAAGCATAAACGTTTTTGTAGGCAGTAGGAAAACAGTGGAAAAGGAGAGACTGAAGATAAATGAGAAAGTGAGGATGATAGAGGGAATAATCTCTTCCAGGTAATAAAATGGAATGAGAACATTTAGACATGTAGAGGGATTTACCTTGGCAAGGAGAAAGGCCATTTCATTTGGTGGGAGAAGATTGAAGGAAGAGATAATGATAGACTCTTGGTGATATGAGAGGAGAAGAAAGGACCAAGAAAGAGATCTAAGTGAATGGTCTTAATTTTTAAAAGTAATATATGAAGGGAGTTTCTCAGTTGGGAAGGTGGAGGTTTGTAAGAGCCATGGGAGACTTGAGGAGGGATTAAAAGGTTTGGAAAAGACAGTGTAGTGAAAGGGATAGTGAACTAATTGTGAGCAGAATAGAGTGAAAGAATATCCCCAACCTGGTCCCATACAGTGATGAGCACATGTCCTGCACAAACAGGCCTGTGCTTGGGCTGGGCTCCTTTTTCTTGTGTTTCCTCATCTCCCACTTGGGCCATCTCCAGTCCTATTGATTCTTGTCTCACCACTGGACTCTGATGACTCTGGAGGAGAGGGTGAGTGGGGTTGATGACTTTTCTCAATTCTGCTTCACTTAAATCCAATTTATTCACAAGTCAAGCCATCATCCTCATGGTGTCATTAGTCCTCTTTGGTAATGAAGAATGACCAACAAGTCTCCCATTTAGGGGATTGAAGAACAACCTTGATATGGATGGACCATGACAGGTGACCTTATGATTTCAGAAGATCATGAGATGCCATAAATGCATCAAGGCAGAGGCTATGGCATCCACCAGAACAGTCCATCAAAGCTGCAGCAGCAGCAGGAGCACTGGGAATGGGCTGGAGTCAGGGGAGAAGTTGGTATCAACAGAGAGAAAGCACTGTTGCTTGACTGGAAGATGACAGTGAAGAAATAAAAGACAAAATGGCTAATTAGCAGTCTCACAAAGACCATTTGCATTTAAGGAAGTCTTTAGTGGAAGTATCCCAGCTGCCAATATCAGTATGGAAAAGTTTGGTTATTAAACTGGATTTTAATGACTATACCACATGCTGCCATCTCTACAACATATCATTGCTGTGTGGGAATAAATTACTTGTTCCATACCTTTGCTTGTGATTCTTTGGGCTTCAGCTGCCTGGTCATCTTGGAAAAAACCCTCCTTGATGTGAATTTCTTCTACTGATGACTTAATTATGAAGCCCTCCATTTTGAGTAAGGGCCCAAACCAACTGTGCTCCATTCCTATCTATGATGTTCTTCTGACTGTCGGGGGCACAGTGGATAGAGTTCTGGACCTAGAATCAGGAAGGTCAGAGTTCAAAAACTGCCTCATTTAACCTCTGCTTCAGTTTCCTCATCTATAAAATGAGGATAGTAATGGTACCTACATCCTAGGTTTGTGAGGATAAAATGAGGTAATATTTGTAAAGTGTTTTCCAAATGTTTATCCTTTACATAAATGTGGAACATTATTGTTCCTGTTCTTTTTGTCATTATTTGGACTTTCCACTATATCTTCTATCCAAGAACATTCTTCTACCATGCCAACTCCATGACTTAGATGAAGATCTAGCAAAGAAAACCTAGAAGAGGGAGTCAGACAGATAAGAGGAGTTTAGAAGAGAGCAGTGTCAAGAAAACCCAGAGAAAAGAGAATGCCCAAAAAGAGAAGATGGTGAACTGTATCAAAGGATACAGGGAGGTCTAGAACAAGGAAATAGAGAAAAGAGAATTAGATTTGATAATGCAGAGATTACTAACTTTGGAGAGAAGAATTTAGCATTGATGATGTGGTTGTAACCCAGGTTGCCATGGGTTTAGAAGTGAATGAGAGAAGTGGAGGTGCCATGTATACAAGCCACTCTCAAGTTCAGCTGAGAAGGGAAAGAAAAATATATGAGGAGAGGTGACTTGTCTTGTATGTGTATACGTAAATATATTCCATAGCTATGTAGTGATATACTATATGTGTAGATACACATAGGTTAATATAGTATCTGGTGGGATCTGTTTCTAAGGAAGGGGATGGCATGGCCATGTTTGTAGGTATCAGGAAATGCACCAGTAGATAAGGAGAAATTATAAATTAGAGAAAAGTTGCAGATGTTACTGGGGATAATCTGTTAGAGTAGAGAGGAGGATATTGGGATTAAAGGTACATGTAGTGCCACCTCACTGCACTCTTTTTGAACTTCATCATGTCCCTAGGAAGATCATCATCCTGAAAGATCATATTAACTTTAGTATTCACACCTCATCAATACTCTTTGCACTGAAATTCCTCTGATTGGAAAGCAGAGTGAAAAATTCCCTCCAAAATCTCCATTGAAGAAAGGCTCCCAGGTCATCCATCCCTGAATTTTCTACCTAGCTGCTCTGTTTTGGACTTCTCCATCATGCCTTTGTGCCAGGCACCATCTTCCCTCATTCCTCCTAATTTTTCAACTTTCTTTTATCTGTCTTCTTCCTTCCATTAGATGGTAAACTCATTGAGAATAGTGACTTTTGTATTTATATTTTCAGCATTTAGCATAGTGCTTGGCACACAGTAGGTACCTAATAAATGCTTATTGAGTGACTTGGTGTCTAGTAGAAGGGCTTACTGCATGAGAGACTGAAGATGATATATGGAGTTATGAGAAGAGGAGGTGAAAAGAAGAAATTCTCAGTAAATGGTTTCAATGTTTTTTTCTATTAAGTAAGAAGTAAAGTCCTTTTCTGAAAGGGTTGGCAGAGAAGGTGCTTAAGGAGAGAAAAGAAGTCTTGAAGTAGCCATTATGGGAAGAGGAAGAGAGAAATGAAAGAGGATTGCCTTGAAACGGGAAGACTCAGCTGAAATTAGAAAATATAAATTTCTAGTAGATCCACTTACTAAGGTTTGGGGGCTTTTTCTCAGCTCTATTTAGCAGCATGTGAGTAAGAGCAAAGGAAAGAGATGGAAGGAACAATCCAGTCATGGGATTAGCAATGCAGTATCACAGACAGGAAAGTTTGGGGTAAGGGAAGAATAGAGAACAGTGTAGAGTTTAACTTGTTTATCATAGGATTGGCACTGGAAAGGGAGGAGAGATTAGCTAGCAGAAGTGTGACAGTTTAGGAAAGTAATGAATTTAGATTGGAGGTGATGATAGGTATGGAGAATTGGATTAGGGTCATAAGGCATGGGGGAAGACTAACAGATTTTGGAATTCATGGACATGAAAGTGAGTATGTGGTATGATCAAGGGTACAATCTTTCCATCAAAGGTACAATCCCTTTCTGGCCACATCTGAGGGTTTGGGGGAGATATCAAGCAGAGGCAAGGTGTTGAAGCCTGATGAGTCAGAAGTATAACTCAGAAGGGATTGAAACATGAAACAGTGCCCAAATTCTACCAAGAATGGTAAAAGGATATTCTTGGATAGAAGACATAGTGACAAAGTCCAAATAACAATAAGAAAAATAAGAGCAATAATGTTCTACATTTATGTAAAAGTTAACGGTTTGGAAAACACTTTACAAATATTACTTCATTTTATTCACACAACCCTTGAGATCACCAAGTGTGAAAGTATAGAAAAGAAAGAGAAGAGGCACTCCAACTATATATAGCTTTAATTTCTTCATCTGAAAACTGTCTATTAGTATCCATTGATCATCTATCAATTGGGGAATGACTTGTATTCTTGTAAATTTGACTTCATTCTCTGTGTATTTTAGAAAGGAATCTGTAATCAGAGACACTGGCCCTAAAAAATTTCCCGCCTTTCTGTTTCACATCTAACCTTGTTGGCAAGATTGCAAATTTGCATTGACTTTGCTTATGCAAAAACTTTTTAATTTAATGTAATCAAAATTATCCATTTTGCATGTCATAATGTTTTGCAATTTTTATTTGGTCATAAATTCTTCCCTCACCCCCCAATCTCACAGGTAGATTATTCCTTGCTCCCCTAATTTGCCTATGGTGTTTCTTTATTTATAAATCATGCACTCATTTTGACATTATCTTGGTATGATGTGTGAAATGTTGGTCTATGAAAAGTTTCTGCCATACTATTTTCTGGTTTTCCCAGCAGTTTTTATCAAATAGTGAGTTCTTATCTCAGGAGGCAATTTTTGTGTTTATCAAACAGTAGATTACTATAGTAATTTATTTCTCTGTCTTGTGCACTTTTTCCATTGATCCACGACTCTATTTCTTATCGAGTACCAAATAGTTTTGATGATTGTCACTTCATAACATAATTGAAGATCTGCCACCTTCCTTTCCATTTTTTAAATTAATTCCCTTGATATTTGTGATCTTTTGTTCTTCCAGATGAATTTTGTTATTATATTTTTCTGGCTCTATAAAATAATTTTTGGTAGTTTTATTGGTATGACACTGAATAAGTACACTGTTTTATGTAGAATTGTCATTTTTTATTATATAAGCTCAGCCTATCCATGTGTAACTGATATTTTTCCAATCATTTAGATACTACTTTATGTGAAAAGTGTTTTGTGATTGTGTTCATACAGTTTCTAGGTTTGTCTTGGCAGCTAAACTTTGAAATATTTTATAATGTCTACAGTAACTTTAAATGGAATTTCCCTTTCTATCTTTTGCTGTTGGGCTTTGTTAGTAATGTAGAAATACTGATGATTTATGTGACTTTGTTTTACATACTGCAAATTTGCTAAAATTATTTGATATTTCCAGTAATGTTTTTACATGATTCTCTAGGATTCTTGAAGTATACAACAGCTGCAAAAAAAAAATGATAGCTTAGTTTCTTCTTTACCTATTCTAGTTCCTTCAATTTCTTTTTCTTTTCTTATTGTTAAAGCTAACATTTCCAGTACAATACTGAATAACAGTGATGATAATGGAAATCCTTGTATCACTCCTGATTTTATTTGAGATGTCCCTAGCTTATCCCCATTACATATAATGTTGGCTGATGGTTTTTAGATGGATGCCTCTTATCATTTTAAGGAAGAGTCCATTTGTTCCCATGTTTTCTAGTGTTTGTTTTTACAGGAATGGGTGCTATATTTAGATAAAAGCTTTTTCTCCATCTACTGAGAAAATCATATGATTTCTTCTAGTTTTGTTGCTGATGTGGTCAACTTTGCTGATAATTTTCCTACTATTGAATCAGCCCAGAATTCCTTGTTTAAATCCTACCTGGTTATAGTGTATTATCCTTAAGATAAGTTGCTGTAATGTCTTTGCTAATACTTTATTTAAAAATTTTACATCTATATTCATTAGGGACATTGTTCTATAATTATCTTTCTCTGTTTTGACTCTTCCCAGTTTAAGTATCAGCCCCATATTTGTATCATAAAAAGAATTTGGTAAAGTTTCTTCTTTAATTATTTACCCAAATGGTTTACATAGCATTGGAACTGATTGTTCTTTAAATGTTTAATAAAATTCACTTATAATTCCATCTGGCCTTGGAGTTTCTTTTTATTTTCCTTAGGTAATTCATTGATAGCTTGCTTACTTCTCTTTTTTTTGTTAAGTGGGATTATTTAAACATTTTGTTTCCTCTTCTGTTAATCTGGTCAATTTATTATTTTTTTTGTAAATATTCATCCATTTCACTACGGTTGTCAAATTGATTGAGATACAGTTGTGCAAAATAATTTCTAATTATTCTTTAAATTTCTCTTTTCATTGGTGGTGAATTCAGTTTTATCATTTTTAGTACTGGAAATTTGATTTTCTTGTTTTTCAATCAAATTAACAAAAGTTTCTTTGATTTTATTCCTTTTTTCTAGAAAACCAGCTTTTAGCTTTCTTAATTTCAGTGTTACTAATTTCTCCTTTGATTTTCAGAATTTCTGATTTGATATTTAATTGGCAATTTTTAGTTGGTTTCTTTTCCAGCATTTTTAGTTTCATAGCCAATTCATCTATCTCCTTTTTCTCTATGTTATTCATATAACCATTTAGAGATACAAAATTTCCCATAAGAACAGTTTTCACTGCATCCCATAAATTTTGGTATGCAGTCTCATTGCTGCAATTTTCTTGGATCAAATAATTGATTCTGTGATTTGTTTTTTGACCCACTCATTCTGTAAGATTATATTATTTAATTTCCAATTAATTTCTAGTCAGTCTTTCCATGGCCCTTCATTTCATGTAATTTTCACTGCATTAAGATCTGAAAAGGATGAATTTAATATTTCTCCCTTTCTGCATTGGATTGTGAGATTTTTATTCCCTAATGGCCAATTTTTGTGTAGGAGCCAGGTACCATTGAGAAAAAGTTATATTCTTTTCTATCCTCATGCCATTTTCTCCGGAGGTCTACCATATCTAACTTTTAAAAAAGTCTGTTCACCTTCTTAACATCATTCTTTTTTATTTTGTGGATAGATTTATCTAGCTCTGAGAGAGGGAGTTTGCCATCTCCCAATAGTATAGTTTTGATATTTCTTTTTTGTAATTTCCTTAACTTCTTTAAGAATTTGGGTGCTATACTACTAGGTGCATGTATGTTTAGTGATGATATTACTTTATTATCTGTGGTAGCTTTTAGCAGGATGTGCTTTCCTTCTTTATCTCTTTTGATTAGATTTGTTTTTACTTTTGCTTTGCCTGAGAATAGCATTGCTAACCCTTTTTTGTTTTGTTTTGTTTTGTTTTTAATTCAGGTGAAACATAATATATTCTACTGCAGCCTTTTACCTTTACTCTGAGTGTATCTGCTTTCCAAATGTGTTTTTTATAAACAACATATTGTAGGATTATGTCTTTTAATCCACTCTGATATCTGCTTCCATTTTATGGGAGAGTTCATCCCATTCTCATTCACAGTTACATTTATTAACTGTGTCTTTCTCTCCATCCTCTTCCTTACCCCCAATGTAGATTCTGCTTTTCTCCCTCCTTTTTCCCTTTCCCTCCTCACTAGTGTTTTGCTTTTGACTACCACCTCCTTCAATCTTCTCTTCTTTGTATCACCACCTTCCCTTTTCTTTCCCTTTTCCCCTACTACTTGTTCCTTCTGTTCTTTCCATCCCTCCATTTTCTTTCCCCTTTCCCTTCCTACTTCGTATTGGGTAAATTAGATTTCTATATCTTAAGCATGTTATTCCCTCTTTGGGCCGAATTCTGTAGGAGTAAGATTCAAACCATGCTCATCTCCCTTCCTTCTTTCCCTCTAGTATAATATGTCTTTGTGCTTTTCATTTGATGTAATTTACATATCGTCTGCCTCTTCCTTTCCTCTTCTCCAAGTACAATCCCTTATCACCTTTTAATTAGATTTTTTATCATCACATCAAAGTCAACTTATACCCATGCCCTCTGTCTTTGTGTACCCCTTCTAATTTTGCTAATGTAAATAGAGTTCTCAAGAGTTACAAGTATCATCTTCCCATATAGGGGTGTAAATTGTTTGCCTTTATTTAGTAACATCTTCCTTTTTTTTCTTTACTTTCTTGTTTTCTGAGTCTTGTATTTGAAGAAAAAAATCCATTGAGCTCTGGACTTTTCATTAGGAAGGTTTGGAAGGCCCCTTTTCATTGAATATCCATCTCTTCCTCTGAAAGTTTAGGCTCAATTTTGCTGAGTAGTTGATTTTGGTTATAATACAAGTTCCTTTGACTTATTAGAATATCATATTTCAAGCCCTCCAATAATTTAATGTAGAAGCTACAAGGTCCTGTGTAATCCTGAATGACTCCACAATATTTGTATTGTTGTTTTCTGGCTGTTTGAAATATTTTTTCCTTGACCTGATAATTCTGGAATTTGGCTCTTACATTCTTTGGGGTTTTCATTTTGGGACATCTTTCAGGAAGTGATCAGTGGATTCTTGCAATGAATATTTTACCCTCTGGTTCTAGCATCTTGGAACAGTTTTCCTTGATAATTTCTGGTAATATACTGTCCATGCTCTTTTTTTTTCATCATGGGTGTTAGGTAGACCAATAATTCTTAAATTATCTTTCCTGAATCTATTTTCCAGGTCAGTGGTTTTTCCAACGAGTTATTTTATATTTTGTTCTGTTTTTTTTCTGTTTTATAAACCTTTCTTTGACCGATTCTTGGTATTCCATTGAGTCATTAACTTCCACTTAACTAATTCAAATTTTTAATGAATTGTTTTCTTCAGTTTGCTTTTGTACCTCTTTTTCCATTTGGTCAATTTTACATTTTAAGGAGTCATTTTCTTCAGTGTACATTTCCCCCCCAATTTTGCCATGTTTTTTAAAGAAATTTTTTCTGTAGTCTATTTTTGTCCTTCTTTTTCCAAGTTGTTGACTCTGTCTTGCATACTTCTCATTTCCCCTCCCATTTTTTCTTCCAATTCTCTTATTTGACTTTTAAAATCCTTCTTAGGTTTCTCCAAGAAGGCTTTTTGGGCCTGAGACCAGCTCATATTCCCCTTTGAAGTTTTGGATATAGGTATATTGACAATGTTCCTCTTCTGAATTTGTGTTTTGATCTTCATATTTCCGTAGAAAGATACAATTGTCATTTTTTATTTCTGATTTTTTCCCATGATATTTGCTTATTTCTTTGCTTTTAAAATTGAGCTTTCCTACAGATTACAGGGGACATTGTCCCAAGCTTTTTGTACTGGGGGCCAAGTTCCTGATCACTGGTTTTGTGTTCTGGAAGGTGGTGGCAGCTGGAGGGTGTAGGGGTCTGGCAGCTTACCTGATGCTCAGTCCTAGTGGTGGCATCTGGTGTGTACTGAGACCAGGTGGGATTTTTCCTGTGCTTCCCCAGGGCTCCACTGAATCTCTTGATATGGAGGTGGGACTCTGACTACCGGAGGATGCCTGCTTACCTGGAGTTGAACACAGGGAGGTTTGGGTGCTCACTTAGATCTGCATTGATGCATGCGGGAGTTTGATTGGTGGAGGACACCAGCCCACCTGTAGCTTGCTGAAGCACAAAGAGATTTGGATTGCTGGAGGATGCCTGTCCACCTGGAGGTGCACCAAAGCCTAGGGAGGTTTGACTACTGGAAGATGCCTGTTCACCTGAAGTTGTGCCAAAGCACAGGGAGGTTCAGTGGATG
Source organism: Notamacropus eugenii (assembly GCF_028372415.1). Classification (NCBI taxonomy): domain Eukaryota; kingdom Metazoa; phylum Chordata; class Mammalia; order Diprotodontia; family Macropodidae; genus Notamacropus; species Notamacropus eugenii. The sequence goes on along the minus strand of NC_092876.1, from coordinate 15,523,898 downwards.
GAGGATACCTGCCCACTGATGGATATAGTGGTTCTCCATGCTGGATTCTGCCACTTGCTTCTGCCTGTGCCAAGGCACACAGAAGGGTGAGGGGTCCTCGTGTTGGCACTTGCTTGTTTCACCAACCTGAGACTTGGGATCTCTGGCTCACTTGCTGAGGTGGGGCTTGCCTCTGGCCTGCTGGGATACCTCCTGTCCTGTCTTGTTTCTTTTCCAACAATGGAGCGGGACTTGTATTATTAATCCCTCAAGACTCCTGGATTAAAAGACTGCTGCATCTTGTCATTCTACTGGCTCCACTTGTCCAAAAGATTTCCTGGGGTGATATTTTCTGGTATTTAGAGGTCAATAAAGGAGAGAGACTAGCTTACTCCACGGTCTTCCTATTGTGTTTTTTAAGGAATTGTTTTCTTTAGTCAATTTTTGTTTTTCCTTTTCCAAGCTATTCAATCTCTCTTGCATACCTCTGCTTTCATTTAAAAATTTTTCTTTTACCCCTATTATTTAACTTTTAAAATACTTTCTAAGGTCCTCTCAGGAGACTTTTGGGTCTTGATATCAATTCATATTCCCATTTGAGGTTTTGCATGTAGGCATTTGGACATAGTTGTCCTCTTCAGAGTTTGTGCTTTGATCTCCCCTGTCCATACAGTAGTTTTCTGTGGTCAGGGATTTTTTCCATTTATTGTTCATTTTAGCTGATTTTTCAGGTTTTAGAGTTGAGCTCTGTTCCTGAGGCACAGGGTACACTGTCCCAAATGACTTATATTGAAGATCAAGGACCTGGTACCTGGCTTTCCATACAGGACCTTTGATGCTGGTGGCTTGCCCACTGTGCTGGCCTGACCCTATCATACTTGTTGTACTGTGGTTCAGGGGCTAGTGATTTATCTTCTGCATTGGGGCTGCAGGTCTCACAGCAGGACAAATATGGCAGTGATTTCCTGAAATAGGACTGCAGGGCCTCAGTTACTGATCTGTGTTGTGACAAAGAGTCTTCTGCTAGGTGGTTCAGACTCTGTCTGTGCTGGGTTGCACTCACCTTCTACCTAAGTGAGACAGACCTTTCCTTAAGTCCCTCTAAATTGTCTTTAGCTGGAAAATTATTTTACTCCATTTTTTGTAGGTTCTGTTGCTTCAAAATCTGTTTAGAGGCTTGATTTATAATTGTTTCTGACAGAAACTGGGGAGAGTTCAGGCAACCTCCTGGTTTTTCTCTGAGATCTTGGCTCTACAAGATAAAACCTTGAAGACACTAGTAGCAGGATTTTCAGGAGGAATGAGTCTCTTCTTTGCCACATATGCTATCTAAACTTAAGTTCACTTTTTGCTCTGAATTTGTACTCCACAGAGTTTTGATGGAATGCATTGTACTACCTATTTTTTATCACACCACCTTAGTAGATATGCTTTTCTAAAAGCTTATTTTCTAGTTGAACAATATATATCAATTATAATCATGGGAGGAAGAACATCAATAGGATCTTTTGAGCTATTGTGTTACAAATCACCCATAACTCCTCAGTGTTATTACTGGAATCCTAAAGGTAAAAGTAAAAGCCAATTGGGCCATCAGATCTACCAGTCTGAAAGTGTGGTTTAGGAGAATAAGTTCAGGGCCTCACTATACCTGGAATGCTTACCTTCTTCTCCAGGTTCTCACAAACTCTGGCTCCCTTTAATGCTCAGCACAAATATCACTTTCTAAGTGAGGTCATTCCTGTCATCACCACTACCATCCCTTTCCTCCTCAACTTGTGGAGCCTTCCCGTTAATGTGACATTCTAGGAACTAATGTAAACGTATCTTGTATACCACTTAGGCTCTTTTTTGCCTCAATTTCTTCATTTGTAAAACGCAGATAATAATATCACCTACCTCCAAGGGTTGTTGTAAGAATCAAAGGAGATAATGATTACAAAGTACTAATCACTGTATCTGGCATATATGTCAACATCAGCTATTAGCTATTGATTTTCACATCTTCCCATTAGACTATAAGGGAAAGAACTTTTTTGGGTTTGTTTGTTGTATTTATTTTGCTTTTTGCTTTTCCCAGTGCTTACCACAGTATTTAGCACACATTAAGCATTTGATGAAGTTGCTTTCTAAGTTGATTTCTTGATTAAGAGGTCTTGGTTATCTATTCCATCAAAAGTAAAGTGCAAGCAAAGCTTAGAGAAAGACAGGATTACTGGGTCAGTAAGAAGGCAGATGAAATTCAGTTTTATACTGATAGTAACAATTCAAAGCACTTTTATGATTCCCTGAAAGCTATTTGTGAACCAAAAACCTATGGTGCATCACAACTACTCAGTGCTGATGGAACCACATTGATTAGTGATAAGGGCATGATCCTAGAGATTCTAGAGAGATGGGCTGAACACTTCCATAGTGTTCTCAACAGACCATTATAAATCAATGCTGTGGCCATTGATTGTTTACCTTAGGTGGAAGTCAATCCCTCCTTAGTTGAACTTCCAACTGAAGAAGAGATTTTGAGTGTCATTAGGCTCCTTTCATGTAGCAAAGCACCTGGTGGTGATTCTATTCCAGTTGAGATTTACAAGGTAGGGAGACCATTGCTCATACAAAGCTGGCTGAAAGTTTCCAGATTATATGGCAAGAGGAGGTTACCCCCAGGAGTTCAAAGTTGCCTCCATTGTCCATCTCCATAAAGGTAAAGGAAAGAGACTGTCTTGTGACAATCACGGTGAGGGAGGTCTCTCTCTTAGTCATTGCTGGCAAGATTCTTGCCAGAATCCTCTCTAATAGGCTGATCCTTCACCTGGAAGATAGTCATCTACCTGAGAGCCAGTGTGACTTCAGAAAGGATCAAGGAATAGTTGTTATGGTGTTTGCTGCCCAACAATTCAAGGAGAAAAGCCAGGTGCAGAACAGAGGTCTGTTCGCAACCTTTGCAGATCTGACAAAGGTATTTGATACTGTTTACAGTGAAAGCTTATGGAAAATTATGTCAAAATTTGGTTGGCCAGAGAAGTTTGTCAGTATTGTATGTCAATTTGATGATGTCATGCTTGCCTAGGTTCTGGATAGTGGATAATGCTCTCGTGCCTTCCCAGTCACCAATGAAATGAAACCAGAGTTGTGTGCTTGTTCCCATGCTTTTTAGCAGGATGTTTTAAGCCATGTTTTCAAAATCTTGCAAAGAGGATGAACATGGCATCAAGGTCAGATACTGTACTGATGATAGATTCTTCTATTTGAAAAGGTTACAAGGCAAGATTAAAGTGAAAGGAATGTTCATGCATGGTTTTCTGTTTGCACATGTTTGTGTACTCAATACAGCTTCTGAAGCTGAGATGTAACAAAGCATGGATCAATTCTCTGCTACATATGCTAATTTTGGTCTAATAATTAACACCAAGAAAACAGAGGTGCATCATCAGCCAATACCACACCATCCACACATGGAGCCATCAGTTCCAACAAATGGAGAAGTTTTGAATGCTGTGCATAAATTCAGATACCTTGGTAGTGTACTTTCCCGGGATGTACACATTGACAATGAGGTTGATGCATGCATTGCCAGAGTTAGCTCAGTGTTTGGGAGGCTCTGAAGAAAAGCATGGGATAGAAGAGGTATTAGACTCACTATCAAACTGAAGGTTTATAAAGCTGTTGTTCTGACCTCATTTAGGTATGCCTGTGAAACATGGACAGTCTATCAGCACCATGCCAGGAAACTGAATTGCTTCCATTTGAATTGTCATAGGAAGATTCTAATGATCACCTGGCAGGATAAGGTACCAGACACTAAGTTCCTTGCTTGAGTTGAACTGCTAAGTATTCAAACCATGCTTCAGAGAGTTGGCCTTGTAGGCTGGCCACGTTGTTCAAATGCAAAATGTACACTTGCCAAAAAGACTATTTTATGGAGAAATTGCATGGGGCAGGTGATCACATGGTGGTCAGAAGGAGCCATGAAAGGACGCTCTCAAAGTCTTTCTCAAGAACTTTGGATCTGATTGTGTGACATGGGAGACATTGGCAAGGACTGCTCAGTATGGTGTGCCCACATCAGAAAGGATGTTGTGCTCTATGAGCAAAATAGAAATGAAACATCAAAAATGAAATGTAGGATATGCATATTTGGAGTATCCACCCCAAATGTTCACAGGGACGATCTGTGCTCAATCTGTGGTAGAGCATTCTGAACTCATAGTGGTCTGATTAGTCACAGTAGGGAACACTGAAACTTGACTTATCATAGTGATGCCATTTTGGTCCTCTGATAGAACAAAGGACAAGTACCATTGTTCTTATCTAGTCTTTTCTATCTCAATAGCTTTAAATTCCTTGAGAACAGTAACTACTTCATTCTATGATTTTGCATCATGCATACTTAACTTCGTGTCTCATACATAGTTGGATCTTGTTAAGTGCTCTTTGCTTCATTGATTTATTTCTTTCCTTTTAGAAAATACAAAATATGTTTAATAATGACGGTCTTCAGAAATCTGGCAGTGTTAAAGTACTTTATTTTTCCTATTTTATAATTACTCCCCAAAAATTTTGGACCTTTTATTTTGACCATGTGAGTTTTCTTAGGATTTTAATTAGAGTATGCCCCTCACAGTTTAATGGGCATACAGTTTAACATGTAGAATCAACATCACAGATTGAATATTTGCCATTACTAAGCCATCAGTATTCATCTTGACAATCCATAATTATTATAATATTAATTGCATTTATTTTTTATCAAAAAAAGTTGTGATTCTTTGCAATCTGAAAAACTTTTTTTTTCCACTGCTTCACATGACTCTGGATAATTTAATAGAGAAACAAAGAAGAATGAATTATAGGATTTTTGTGACAATTATAAATTTCCAAATTCTATGCATTTAAAAAAGTTTGGACAAATACCCTTCTCTGTTCCTATGAGACTTCTCCCAGTTTATAAAATCTTTCAAATAATTTAGAGGAAATCATCAAGCATATTTTCCAGCTTTGCACTACCTGAGGATGTAGTTCATCTGGCTAGATGACTTGACTTCATCACAAATTGTTCAGTTATTTTTCAGTCATGTCTGACTCTATGGGACCCCATTTGGGGTTTTCTTGGCAAAGGTACTGAGGTGGTTTGCATTTCCTTCTCTAGATCATTTTGCAAGTGAAGAAATTGAGGCAATCTGGTTGAAGTGAATTGCCTGTGCTCAAATAATTAGTAAGTGTCTGAGGCCAAATTTGAACTCAGGAAGACTTATCTTCCTAACTTCAGCCCAGGTTCTCTATCCATTGCTCCACCAAGCTGGCATCATGAGGAACTGGGTATAATTTATTATTTCTTTGCTAATCTTGGGTATTATCAATTCCCTGTTAGACATTTTTCTTCTAAAGTGAGAAGAGGGTAGAAGGGTAAATGATAAACCTCCATGAAGCTGGTCATCAGAGCACCATCCACACGGTCAACTAGAAACAGAAAGGGCAATTCCAAGCATGCTCCAATGGATGAACCCCTTCAGTTCTACAAGCATTGGTGTAACTGCTACTCTTCCTAACCCTGACAGAATATAAGTTCCTTGAGAGAAGGGATCATTTGGTTTTTGTTTTTGTATCTCTGTGCCTAGCAATAGACATGGCACATAGTAAAAACTTAATAAATGCTTGCTCACTGACATTTCTACCTTCTTTCTTTATTTTTTTAATTTATTTGTTTTCAGTTTCAATAATCATTTCTATATGTTTTAAATTTTCTCCTCCTCCCTCTCCCCGTCCTCCCCAAGATGGCACGCAATCTTATATGTACTCTATACATACATTCCCATTAAATACATTTTCATATTAGTCATGCTGCATAGAAGAATGGAAATGAAGGGGAGGAACCATGAGAAAAAAACAAACCCAAACAAAATATAACAAAAGAGTAAAAAGTGTGTTTCATTCTGCCTTCTGACTCTATAGTTCTTTTTCTGGATGTGAATGGCATTTTGCATCAAGAGTCCTTTAGGGGGCCTCCCCCTGTCCCCCAGGCTGCCCCCCAGAAATGGAGGCACCTGAGTCAGTTCACTCTCTTTGTGCCTCGGTAGATGTACTGAACTAGAGCAGTGGTGGGACCATGAGAGTCAACCCCAGCATGTGCACCATGGCATGGTGGCCATGAAAACTGCCATCATGTAGATCTCCAGCAAAGGCCATCACCCAAAGAGTTGAAGAATTTCTCAGCAAATATATAAATTATCTAATTTCAAATAAAAAGGAAACAAAGTATGCTAAGACATTATGGTGTATTTCTCCTGTCCCAAGTCTGGAATCAACATATACAGGAGGAAATACTTCACCTCACCCTAGCTGTGATGGAAGTTTGCTCAGGACTTCAGATCCAGTATGTGTGAGCAGAGGAAAGTTATTAGTTTAAAAAAGCTATCAAGGAACATCAATTCATCCTTTCAAATAGTGTCCTGTCAAATGCTTTATCCTGGGGAGTGAAAATTCTTCATATTAATGGTATTAAATGCTATATTGAACAAAAGAAAAAAAATTATCTGATCGAGAAACCAAGGACATCAGTAAGAGAGGTGGGAATGTGATTACGTATTCATAAAACAAAAACAGGAAGGCTTAATAAGCCATTGGTAGAGGTGGAAGATTGAATCCACCATTACAGACCATATAACCTTCATCTGTCCAATATTTCTCTTATAAATGATTCCATTCCTAAGCCCTGAAGTCTTTTTGATCTGGATAAAACATATAGTCTACAGAAACAAACACATGCTAAACAAAGGAGCAGAACAGGCTGTGAAATTAATGAAGGTTCATGCTCTGCCACATAACCCCATTTCAGAGAGAATAAGAAGAAGGGGTACTGCGAGTGCTATGCTCAGAGATATGAGGTGCTCCAGGCCCATCTTCTATGTGAACAACACAAACTTTGCACAAAGTATTCAGCATCAATTCCTTGATGATATCCTATCCAAGTTGGTGTATAACTTTGTAGAATACAAAAGCAATATATCCAGAACAGTAAAAGACAATATTTGATTTTTGCCCCCATCATTGGAAATACTATTAAAAGGAATAAACCTGAAAAACAACTAGAATTGCACCATTTTTCCCCGAATGACTCTCAGGGAAATATTACCAAACAAGTGATAAATACAGAATTTCCAGTACCAAGAAAGCAGGGATCCTTCACAGAAGGTTACCTTCAATTCAGAGCCCATAGATTTGCTTCATGCAATCCATGTCCTTACAACTCAAAAAGCAAACATAGAGAGCATTTGGATTATAGAAAATGTCATACAATAAATCCAATGAAGAAGGGCATTCATCTGGATTTGGAACAAATACCTCTGAATAAAGATATGCATGTATATACTCCTGAAGTTTCTGACCATAAAGCAACTATAAAAGAAAAAGACTTAGAACTAAAAGCAGAATGCTGCCAATATGTCCTAGAGAAATTTATGCATGTTTCTGATTTTGACAAAACAGACAAAAACTTGTCTCAACTAAAATGAAAGTCAGGTATTACAGTTTTTTTTTCAGAATTATGTCAGAATAAAAAAAGGCACTAGTTCCCCACATGCAACTTATTGGTCAAGCCAAGATAATATACTGTAGTCATCCTGGTAAAGTACCCAAAGAAGAGGATGTCAAAAGTACAGTTTGCCTTCTGGGAAACTGCACCACAAAGTAAAAATATTGTTTGGGAGAAACAATAAAAAGAAGTCAGCAGAAGAATGTCAAATTATATTTAAAGAAGAAAGCAGATTTTCCTGCTACGAAAGAAGAAAACAGTATTTGTAGTTCTCCAATTCAGTCTTTAATAGAATTATTTCAAACCAGTGAAAAGAGTTCTGAGTTTCTGGGTTTTACAAGTTATTCTGAAACCACAGTCCAAGTGATATGTTAGAGATTTGAGAGGAATAAAAAGGGAATAGCTTGTTGTCCATGTTTCTCTCTTCCCCATCTTCATCCTCCATGTTTACTGAGTTTTGGAGTTTTTTTGTTTTTGATTTTAATTTGTGTTTTTCACAAATGGCGAGGATTGTATGCCTGAATATGTGTGCGTGTGTATCAAGAATTTTATATATGCCTATATATAATTTTTGTTTTATTTTTTGTGTCATCTTTTAATAACTAACTGTATATATTAAGAATAAAGATGATTATTAGTATTTTCTTAAGAATTAAGTAGTTTTTACATATATAGCCTATATTGAATTGCATACCTTCTCAGTGGGGATGGATGGGGAGGGAAGAAGGGAGAGGAGTTGGAACTCAAAGTTTTACAAACAAATATTAAACATTGTTTTTACACGCAACAGGAAAATAAGAAATACAGGTAATGGGGTATAGAAACCTCTCTTTCCCTATAAGAAAATAGAGGAGATGGTGATAAGGGAAGGGAGGAGTGTGATAAAAGGGAGGGCAGATTGGGGGAAGGGGTAATCAGAATGCATGATGTTTTGGGGTGGGGGGAAGGAGAGATGGGGAGAAAATGTGGAACTCAAAATCTTGTGGAAACTAAAAATAAATTAATTAAAAAAGAAATATATAGTAATGACAAATGTCAAAAAAAAAAAAGAATTCAGTAGCTTTATGTAAGTAAATGCAATTGAAGTTAAGGTGTCTGCTACCTCACATATTGTGTATCTAATTGTTCAATAAAACTTTCTGAATGAACAGTTAAATATAACTTGCACTGCAGCAAAATGACTTCCACTGGAAAAGGCAATTTTGAGTAACTATAGAATTCATCTAAAATATTAGTGTCCCAAATGTGAGTGTTACAATTCAAATTATTTAAATATTAGATGTGGGACAACATGCATAACACTGAAAACTAGGAATCACATTAAACAAGCATGTTTAAAAATTACAGTGTGCACATGCATGTATGCTGCTTCAGGAGCTGTGTTTGGAATCTATTGGGCTATGTCCCAAGGTATGTCACATCCATTTGATTTTCTTATGAACTGAGTGTATGCCAGTACAATAAAAAAACAAAAAAGGCTCCTTAGTGGAAAAAAAAAAAGAAAGTTCCTTGGAAGTGTTTTAGGTCCTTACATTGCTGTGAAAGGCTAAGTCAATCAGAAACAGTCCTTACTCCCTGTGACTGTTACTGTGTATAATGTTCTCCTCTTTCTGCTCATTTCACTCAGCATCATTTCATGTAAGATTTTCCAGGTTTTTCTGAAGTCTATTTATTTGTCATTTCTTGTAACACAATATTACTCCATAATATTTTTATGCCCAAATTTGTTCAGCCACTCCCCAGTTGATGGGCATTTCCTCAGTTTTCAGCTCTTGGCCATCACAAAAAGAGCTGCTGTGAGTATTTTTGTACATGTGCAAGCAATTTCCATTTTTATGATCTTTTTGGGATACAGTCCTAGAAGAGATGTTGCTAGGGCAAACGAAGTGCACATATTTATAGCCCTTTGGGCATAGTTCCAAACTGTTCTCCATAATGGTTGGATCAGCTCAGAGGTCCACTAACAATGAATTAGTGTTCCTACCCTGCCACATCATTTCCAACATTCATCATCTTATTGTTTTGTCATGTTACCCAATCTCATATGTGTGATATGGTACCTCAAAGTTGTTTTGATTTGCATCTCTCTAATCAATACTGATTTGGAGCATATTTTCATGCCAAATCTTTTTTAAAGATTATCTATTTCTTGAGGTCAGAGACATGATTTTGTTTTATCTTTGTCTTTTCAAGGTCAATTATTGTGCATGAGACGTTACAGAAGCATAATGTATATCTGTTAAATGAATGGATGGCTTTGCAATCAATATTTTTTTTGTCTCTGAAAATGAGAATTTGTGTTATCATGAGTACAGTGTTTTATGAGTACAATATTTTGTTCACTTCTTGTCCCAGACATTGAATAAGGTTGTTTTTCAGTTCTTTACTACTTTCTCTTTATGAGTCATTTTTTTTTTTTTGAGATAGGAGGAGAGATCACAGAAAAGAGGAAGTCACCAGATTCTTCTATTGACATGATATCCTGTCTTTAGCTGCATTTGTCTTTTAAATGACTGATTATTTGACAAACTAAGCACAAAGAGGGTGGATGGGGCAAATGAGCCAAATGCATAAAACCACCAGATCTCATTGAAGGATCAGTTTTATAAACAGTTGCCAGAAAATTGAAAATGATATGGGATGCTCCTCTGAAGTGCATCTGGAGTTAGATCTCTACCAACTCTGAGAGGTGGAAAAGCTTTAAGAATTAAATTACCTATGTAGAAAAGTGAGGTGGATGGTTGAAGCCCATTCCTCCAAATTGCCACTGGGAGTGGCAGGGATTTCCGAAGGTATGCAGTAACAGAAATGGCTTTTCACCAGCTATGGGCAATATAAAAACCTGTGGTCAGTGTGGTGGAGTGAGGAAGGGTGGTGCTAGCACCCATGTTAGTCTTAAGTGTTAGAACAAAAAATTGCTCACAACATTTTCATTTTTATATGAGAGAAATGGAAAAAGAAAGAAGGAGAGGGTGAGAGGAGAAAGAAGGAAAGGAAAAAGGGAGGGGAAAAGAAGGCAAGTGAGAGGAAGACAGAGGAAAGAAGGAGAAGGAGGAAAGGGAAGAGGAGAAGGGAGGGGGGAGAAGAGAGGAGAGGGAAATGGATGAGAAAAACCTTTACCTTAGCAATTTGAATAAGACAATTTTATGTGGATAAGAGAAAACAAACATCAATTTCCTTACACTTACAGAGGAAAGCTGACACTTGGAGCCTAAAGAATCCTCTGCATGTTAGGAACAGTAATATAGACTGATTGTAAATAGGTATATGGATCATCTTGCAGTAGCCATGGTTTGATCGGCCTTACTATGGTGTGCAATCATGAAAAAGTCACTGAAGACCTCAGAGTCTCTGTTTTCTTTTCTGCAAATTCTGGAGTTTATTATTAAAGAAGATAATATTTGTAATGTGTTTTGCAAATCTTGAAGTGCTCTATAAATATTATTGTCATTATTACTATTATTCTAGCCATATGAGGAAACTTCCAGTGCAGAAACTTCCTTCACCAATGCCAATCTCCTTCCATTAATGACTTAGTAAACAGAATGCAATTCAGGAGGTACTTGAAACATGAGGGTTAAGAGGGTTTCCCAAGGTCGTAAAACTAGTCGATGTATAGAGAGGTATTTCACTCTGGATTTTCTTGATTCCAACTCTAATACTCTGTATAATCTGCCATATAACCTCTATCTGTTTGTCAAATCAGGAATAAGAAGCCTTACAGGACAGAGTTGGGAGGCTAGTTGGGGTAAGAGTACTTTGAAAATGTTAAAGTTCCATGTAGTTATTTTTATAATTACTTTCTATAAACACATTTTTCCCTCTTCCTTCCCCATGTTTCTAATCCAAAGTCTAAAACTCAGTGTGCCAGAGATCTCACATTGCCTATTGGCTCTTCAGTATGTTTATATGGGGAATGTGGGGGACATAGTGGTGTTGGTGGTCGTGAAAGTGAGCCAGGTAATCTAGTTTACAGAATGACCAAAAATGACAGAAATTTGGCCAGGACCTTGATATTCCACTTTAGTTTCACTTTTTTTTTTTTTTCTGATACCTAGAGGATTTGCCAAGCAGCCTGAGGGTCTTAGGTAGTGAGGATAAAAATGAAGATAGAGAAAGGAATGGATGGATAGGGATAGAAAAAATATGGCTGTGACTAAATGGGATTTGGACATGGCACCCTCCTTTCAGAACTGGGTTTGAATGGGAGAAAATAAATGTTAACCACGGATGCAGAATGAAATATACATTTGGGGGCATGGCCAAAGTGAGAATTTGTTTTTTTTTAAAACTACATATTTTTAATAAGAGTTTTGGTTTACTATTTATTTTTTCATTTGTGGAGAAAGTGGGGAAGAGTGACAAATGTCAGTTAAAAATACATTAAAAATAGAAAAGGGGAAATGATGATGAATTTTACAGCTCCTGGGCTGTCAAATCCTCTTTCAAAATAACCTTACCACAAATACAAACATGCTGGAGGAAATTCTGCCTTGAGACCCTACTTTTCTAATTGATGACTACCTTTCCCAGCACAGTATTTCAGAAAAACTCAACTGTGCTTCACTCTACTCTTTTCTCTCTGGCTCTATCATCCTCAGTTATTGTGTGACCTTCCACTCCCCTGCTCCATTTCTAGAAGCATGAACTAAGGTTCATTCAACTTTGATTAGATTAGTTCCATTTTTTTTTCTGAGTAGAGTGTGGCAATCTACTCCCAAAAGACCTCCCATCATTCCTATAACTTTCTGGATGAAAGTGGTCTTCCTCTCAACAGAAATATGGATGCGTTATTTCATCCATTAACATATTTGCTCCTTGATGGCAAGATCTACTTTTCTGTTCTGTTTGTATTCTAAACCCTTAACACAGTATTTGCCAACTATTAGGCAGTTAATAAATGCTTATGACTGATGGACTTTAAAAATATTTGTTTCCTAATTCAAGAAAAGACTACTTGCTTTTACTTCAACATGAGGCGGATATGATGGTTTTCTGACTAGATTTAAGGAGTTCCCAGTGAGCAAGGACTGAGTAAAGTAGAAGATGTTGAAACTAAAATTAAGTAGATTCTTAGGAGAGCAACCGGGGAGATTACTGGGGAGAGTTCACAGATCTAATCTACTGCCATTAAATACAAAATCTCAATCAAGAAGAAACTCAAGTTGTTTAGGAACAAAAGAGTAGTCATATACTTTTTCTAGTCTTTTGGGTAGATAGAATCCCAAAATTTATATCAAACCACCTTAGAGGAATTGAAAACTTATAAGTCACTGGAAGAATCTTAGCAAACAGCAGCACAAAATCCCTGAAGCTTGGCACAAAGCACCCTCCATTCTGGAAGCAGAGTCCTACTATAACAAAAAGTTAAAGGTAAAATAATAAGCTGAGGAAATCATCAAGCAACAGAAGAAACCTAACTATAGAAAGTTACAATAGTAACAAGGAACATCAAAACACACACGAAGAGGAAGATAACAAAGTCAAAGATCTTATATTCAAAGCCTCCAGAAAAAAAAAAAACAAAACAAAAAACTAAAATTGAATTGGTCTCAGGCCATGGAAGATCTCAAAAAGGATTTTGAAAATCAAGTAAGAAAAGTAGAGGAGAAAGTTGGGAAGAGAAATGAGAATAATACAGGAAAATAATGAAAAAAAATGAATCAACAGCTTGGTAAAGGAGGAAAAATTACTGAAGAAAATAGAATGTTAAAAAAAAAAAACAAAACAGACTAGACCAAATGGTAAAAAGTTGTCCAAAATACCAATGAGGAGAAGAATGTCTTAAAAAGCAGAAGAGGTCAAATGGAAAAAGAGGCACAAAAATTCACTGAAGGAAAAAAAAAAACTCCTTAAAAATTAAAATTTGTCCAGTGTAAAAGGAGGTACAAAAGGTCACTGAAGTTAATAATTCCTTTAAAAAAATTATAATTGGGCAAATGGAAGCTAATGACTTCATGAGAAATCAAGAATTAATAAAACAAAATCAAAAGGATGAAAGAAAAGAAGATAATTTAAAGTATCTCATTGGAAGAAAAGCAACTGAACTCAATATTTGATCCAGGAGAGATACTTTCAATATTACTGGGTTACCTGAAGTCATGATAAAGCAAAAAAGACAAGACATAACTAAAAAAAAAAGCATATATATATATATATATATATATATATATATATATATATATATATATATATATATATATATATATATATATATATATATATATATATATATATATATATATATATCAAGGAGAACATAGTAGAACTAAAGGCTATAATAACAATTGAAAAAATACACCAATTACCTCCTGAGAGAGATCCCAAAGTGTAAACTCCCAAGAATATATATTTTGTATTATATACATGCTTATATATAAATATATGCACATATACACATACTCATACACACACACATATATGTATACATATATAGATTTATACACACATCTATCTATCTGTCTGTCTATCTATCTATCTATCTATCTATCTATCTATCTATCTATCTATCTAAATAGATAAATTCCAGGGCTCTCACATCAAGGAGAAAATACTGCAAGCAGCTACAAAGAAATAATTCAATAATTATAATTCAATTAATTCAATTATAATTATAAATATATATAATATATATAATTATATATATTATAATTCAAATAATTCAGAGATGGTGCAGCCACAGTCAGGATAACAAAAAATTTAGCAACTTCTACATTAAAGGACTAGAGGGTTTTGAATATGTATGTACATACATACATATATATTATATATATAGTATATACACACATATATATACACACACATATATACACATGCATATATATACATATATAATTATGGTATATACATTTACACACACACATGTATATATGTATACACATATAGAGTGCACAGGTGTGAACTGAATATGAAGGGATGATATCTACAAAAATACAATTAAGAGATAAGGGAGGAATGTACTGTGAAAAAAGGAACAGGTGATGTAGAATGGGGTAAATTATTTCACAGAAAAGAGGCAGGAAAAAGCTTGTGCAGTGAAGGGGAAAATGGGGGATGTGAGGGGCACTGAATGAACCTCACTGTCATTAGAGTTTGTTCAAAGAAGTAGCAAACATACTCAGTTGTGTATAGAAACTTATCTTCCCCTCCAGTAAAGTAGAAGGGAAAAGAGATAAGAAAGTGGGAAAACAGAAGAGAGTGCAGAATGGGGGAAGGGATAGTCAGAAGTGAGTTTTCAGAAGGGACAGGGTGAAAGAAGAAAGAGAATAGAATAAACTGGGTGGGATGGGATGGAGAGAAATATAGTTAGCAATAGTAACTGAAAAAGGAAGTGGGAACAAGTTTCAAACATGCAGAGAAGTGAGTCAAATGTATAAGAATTAGACTAATTTCCCAATTGATAAGTGATCAAAATATATGAACAATTTTCAGATGAAGTAATCACTTTGCCTACCATTTTCAGAAGAGGGTAGGGGAGGGGCAGAGAAGACAGAAAAATTTGGATCTCAAAATCTTTTAAAAGTTAATACTAAAAACTACCTTAGCATGTATTTGGGGAAAAAATAAAATACTATTAAAAATAATGGCCACTAATTCTTCTCCAGGTCCATTATGCTTAGTTACCCCCATATATCCTTTTGTATGACATGGTCTTCCATTCCCTCACTGATATGTAAATCAATGAGCCATAATTTCCTCATCTGTAAATAAGAGGGTTACACTGCTTCTAATATCCCTCTATATCTATGATGCTAAATAAGATCCATTTTTATCACCCTGCCCTAGATTTTTTCAAGATTCTATATGTCATTCTGAGAGTATCCCACTCACCTTTCATCACAGTACTCTGGGTATAGTCTGAGTGGGGTATGGTACAGTAAGATCATCACCATCTGTATTTTCAACATTGTGCCTCTTTCAATCCACATGAAGATCTCGGCTGTGTTTGGGGCCACTATCTCACCACATTGTTAACTTTGCAAGCTTTCTGTCCACTAAAACCACCAGAGCTTCAGATGAAAAAAATCAAGGTGATATTTCCCCTGTATGCTTTATTGAGCAACATTGGCATAACACCTAGATTGGTGCTCACACTTGAAAAAGATGTTTTCTCCTTTTGCCAGCTTTTGGCTGAGTAAAGCTTAGAAGGAGAGTTTTCAGGAAACTCTGGGGAGAGGAAATACAAGATATGGAAACAAACATTCCCTCACTGATATGTAAATCAATGAGCCATAATTTCCTCATCTGTAAATAAGACATTCAGCTCCAGCCATCCTGACCTGATTCCTTCATCCTTGTATGTGAGATTCAGGACCCATTTGTTCCCTATCTTCTGGATAAGGTACCCACAGAAATTTCGGGCATCCATGGAAGAAGGGGTTGTGACAAAGGAATAAAAAACTGAGTAGTTACATCCAGTAATTCATTTAGCAATGCATGTAGTTGCAGAGACAAACCAGGTTCAAGGTTCTAAGTAGCCAAGATTAATAACATTTGATTTCCACACTGTTAACATAAACTTTGGATGAATGAAAAACATAAAAAGCAATATTTATGAAATGAGACACCTGTTTTCTTATTGGTGGAGAGGATCAGGAGACATTGCAAGGAGGAGAGGAAGAGTTTTGTGACATTCCTTAAGTTGGGTGACCACTGAAAGGGGGAGTAATCTGTTCACTTCTCTAAAATCAGGTGATTTACAGTTGACACAGCTTCACAAAATGATGGATAAAGAGAAAGTGGAATCTCAT
This sequence comes from Notamacropus eugenii, assembly GCF_028372415.1. NCBI lineage: Eukaryota > Metazoa > Chordata > Mammalia > Diprotodontia > Macropodidae > Notamacropus > Notamacropus eugenii. The sequence continues at coordinate 15,507,641 of NC_092876.1, read as the reverse complement.
TCTATTTTCAATGTAACAGGTAGAACTATGTCCCTCTGGTGGGTCTATCCATGACTTTAAGCACCATTTCCCCCTTATCTTCCTCACTTAGCTCCCAAATGTTCACTGAAACCTGATTACAGAATGGTGGAATGCAATCATTGGAAGGGACATCAATAAGGATGTGCTTCAGCCAATTCATATCAGGACTTCCCAGTACAGCATACCTGCCAAATGACCATTTTTCAGGACAGCAGTCAAGTCTCTATGGGTTATCAGATTATACATTCTAGAGGGAAAAATAAATTCTCATGTTGATCAGTTTCCTGGATTTCTGAAGATTCTATTTTTCCACCATGGAAAACTCATCTTACCAGGGATATCTGGTGACAGAGGCTCATGTCTAACTTCTTAGAGACCTTTGAGACCTACTGGGAACAGAATAGAGGCATGGAAGTGTGTCTTGGAAAATCAAGGTCTGGTCTTCCAAGAAAGTCGTTATCCCTTTTGTCTAGCCTCAGCCTCAGCCTCTTGAGTTCCACTGAGGGAACATGTGTCCTAAGAAGGGGTAAGGGGATCTTGAAGAAGGGGAGATTCTCCTCTTCAATATTATTTTTCACTGTGGACCAGCCACATATAGAACACCCCCCAGAAGATAATCCTGCCTCCCCTGCATACCCAGACTCTGTCCTGGGCTTGAGAGAGAGAGAGAGAGAGAGAGAGAGAGAGAGAGAGAGAGAGAGAGAGAGACAGACAGACAGACAGACAGACAGACAGACAGACAGACAGAGACAGAGACAGAGAAAGGGAGAAGCAGATACATGACTTCCATTCTGTACTATCTTTAGTTGCTTCTTTCCTCTAAAACCTATCTTCCAGGGGCAGCTGGGTGGCACATGAATAGAGTACCAGTCTTGCAGTCAGGAGAACCTGAATTCAAAACCAGCCTCAGACAGTTGACATTGCTAGCTGAGTGAGCTTGGGCAAGTCACTCAACCTCATTTACCTCACCTCCTTCATCCAAAAAAAACCAAAACCTCCTTTCCAAAGGTCTGCTCAGATCCTCTTCTAGGTCTCCAGTAAAGCCCTTGAAGCCACTAGGCCAGAACAGGGAGGTGAGTGCCTGGTACACACTTTTTCTGGGCAGACTGTGGGAGGTAACAGGGCTAGAAGTTGGCACAGGATGTAGCAGAAGGAACAACTGTCCCCACAGACACTTAGGCAAGTTGGTCACACCCCAGCCCACACTTACTCATCAGGAAGTGGAGAAATCAGGGCCTTGTTTCCATTTTTCCTTATCCTGCAACTTCTCCAAACCCCAGAGGGCCCATCCTCTTCCTTGGTGCAATACTTCTTTCCCTCCTGTCCCATCTGTGGGTTGTTACTGTACAAACCTTGTTCTGGAGAGCACATTCAAAGAGGTACATTTACTGGAAAAGGTCCAGGTGAGAGTCATGGCCTGACTGGGCCAAGAGAGAAGAGGGCAGGAGTAGAGGAATGGTGCTAAATTCTTATTGTAGATAAATCAGGGGAAGGAACTGGAAGTGTTTGAACAGGCTAAAGTGACTGGGGATGGGTGGGACATGAGGACTACCTTCAAACGTGAGAAGAGCTTTCAGAGGAAGCCCTAGGGTCCAGGTTTGTTCTGGGAGACCCCAGGTGAGAGAACTAGGACCAAGGTGGGGAAAGTGTGAGGGAGACAGAATCCACTGAAGGTAAGGTGAGAGTTGTTCAACGATGAGTCAGGCTGCCTTGTGTGGTAGTGAGCTCCCTGGCCCTGGAATTCTTCATAGGGATGGTGAAAAATCACTCTACATTCTAACTGTGAGGGAGGACCAGAGCTTAGTTTCATCTCTCACTGAACGCAGGCTTCTGGTTGAGGAACAGTGAATCTCCTATGTGCCTCCACTGGGAGGACATGATCAACTAACCAGCAATGATTCTAAGTATGGAGCTGAGCTGACCTGACTGGGGTGAGTATCTCAAATGTTCATCATCTCTGTATAAGGAGTCTGGCCCCAGGACTCTACTGATAACTGCTTTTCCCCAATCTAACCCATCCTCCACAGAGCTGGCAAAGTAATTTTATTGAAGAAGAGGACTGACTACATCATTCCTTTACTCCATGAACAGCAATGGCTCCCTGTTGCCTGTAGGATAAAATAGAGACCACTGGGTGGAGCTTTTAATACCTTTCAGAACTTGGTCTTAAAATATTTTTCTTACTTTGTGATTCATAGCTCCCCTTCCTGTGCTCTAAAGTCTAGACAAAGAAGTCCTTTTTCTCACACTGATCTCCATCTATGGTCTCCATGACTTTACAAAGATCATCTCCCTTGGCTGTAATGTGCTTCTCTGGGCTTTGAACTCACAGACTTCTGCTCACATACCACTTGGGCCAGAAAGCCTTTCCTGATTCCCCAATGGCTAGTGCTCTCCCTCTCACATGTGTGTCTAACCATGTATAGGAATTTATTTTGCATCAATTCTTTCAAAATTTATTGGGCATAAACGTGCATGTGTGGACTTTTGTCTCACCTGAGAGAGTGGAGAACTTCCTGTCTTTGACTTACATGCAGTTAACTTAGAAGCCTCCTAGTATTAGTGATAAAGAAATATTTGATGATATGCATCAGATAGGACCTGGGACCATCTGGCCTATCATCTTGCATGGGGGCTCATCACCCTTAACCACCTTTTTCATAGAACTCATAAGCACAATGACCCTGGTTTTTGGCCTGAAAATGGCTGACAATCCTCCATTGGATGCGTCCACTTAGGATTCTGAGTCATAGCCTGAAACCCTGGTCCTCAAACTTCCTTCTATCATGCTTGTCCATTTCAGACTCCCTCCCTTCAGTGTCCCATCCAGGCTGTCCCCTACTCTTGCATTGTGCCCTCTAGAAGCCCTGTTCTCTTCTTAACAAATTGTCCTTCACATTGGAACTTTGACTTCTGCCCTGAAATCTTTGCAAACATATTTTTGTATTGGCATATACTAACCTATATTCCCCTATCCCCATGGAGTGTAATCTCTGTGATATTCCAGACTTTCTCTTTTCTCTTTGTAGTTCCAGCATGGGGCACACAACAGGTCACATGGTAGGAGTTTCATAAATGGTCACTGATTTTGAATTGGGACTTATCTATCTGCAGGTTGCATGCCTTATGAGGCTCCTTATCAGGAAAGCCCTCAGTGATGATCTAAAGGGACACAAAGACAGTCAACTCTGCTCCCACAGAAACCCCCAGGTAAAGGGTCACCTCCAGAGATAGTTGCAATACTTGAGCAAGCTGCAAGCAAAGGAGGAAAGACTGCAACTGGACATTCCTGGGCTAAGCATTGATGCCCCTTGGGTGATCTAAAGAAGATGCAGTAATGGAGATGTTTAAGTATTTGGAAACCAGGGGACCTATTGTCTACACTGAACTCCTACAACACATGGTTTCAGCTTCACACCCTCACTGAACTTGGAGTCAGGAAGATGTGAATTTGAATCCTGCCTCAGATTCTTACTAATGTATGAACCTGTGCAAGTCATTTCACCTCTATCTGCCTCAGTTTCCTCATCTGTAAAGTGGAAAGAAAATCAACATCTATCTTTGTTGTGTAGATGAAAGGAGATAATAGATATAAGATGCTTGACAAACATGAAAGTACTAAATGCTGCTAGTCAGAATTATGTTGTTTGTTTAGTATTACCAATAAAAAAAAGAGGGCACAGTATGACTCACTCAGTAAGAATACCAAATAGGGAGCAAACACAATGAGTGTATGGGACTAAGTTTGGAGGTGAGGTGACACAGGCGCCTTTAGCCTTGGTGTCCAGTCTTGGTTCTTTCAAAGTGAGACTTTCATGGTGGGGCCCTGGTTATTGCCTGGGAAAATCTGGTATTTTAGGCCCTGGTCCCCTTCAGTGGTCTTCAGTATTAGCTAGCCATCAGATTCCCTGGTCCTGTCTGGGCTACATTTACCTTAAGACACCCTGATCCCCTCAGATGTTTCTTTTCCTTTTTTATTGATTAATTAATATTTAGTTGTGAACACTCACTACTGCAAGATTTTGAGGTCAACATTTTCTCTCCATCTCTCCCCTGTGACCAGCCCAAGAGATAATGCATTCCGATTACCCCTTTGCTCAATCTGGTTTCCCTTCTATCACACCCCTCCTTTCTCTTATCTCCATCTTCTCTATTTTCTTGGAGAGCAATATAGATTTCTATACCTCATTGCTGGTATGTCTTAGTTCTCAGTTGCAAGTAGAAACAATATTTAACATTCGTTTTTAAAACGTTGAGTTCCAACTTTTCTGCTTTCTTCCCTCCCCACCCATCCAGAATGACAAGGCAAGCAATTCAACCACGATTATACATGTGTAGTGATGGAAAACACTTCCATAACAACGTCATGCTGTGAAAGACAAACGATATTTCCCTCCAGCGTATATTGTCCCTCATTTATTCTGTTCATTCTTTTTACCCTGTCCCTTCTCAGAAGTGTTCACTTCTAATTACCCCCTCCTTCTATCATCCTCCCCTTCTATCATCACCCCCTTATACCTTTCCCCTTAGTTTCCTGTATGGTAAGATAGATTTTCATACCAAATTGAGTGTGCATGTTATTTGCTCCTTAAGCCAAATCTGTTGTTAGTAAGGTTCATTTTTTCTCTCTCAGCTCCCCCCTCTTCCCTTCCATGGAAAAAGGTTTTTGTTTTTTTCCATTTTTATGTGAGAGATAATTTGCCCCATTCTCTTTCTCCCTTTTTCCTTCTCCCAATATATTCCTCTCTCACCCCTTAATTTTATAATTTTTAGATATTATCCCTACCTATTCAATACACTCTCTGCACTCTGTCTCTATGTATATAATTTCTCAAACTACCCTAACACTGAGAAAAGTTTTAAGAGTTACAAATAATGTCTTTCCATTTAAGAATGTAAACAGTTCAACTTTAGTAAATCCCTTATGAGTTCTTTTTCCTGTTAACCATTTCATGCTTATCTTTATTCTTGTGTTGGAAAGTCAAATTTTCTATTCAGCTCTGAACTTTTCATCAAGAATGATTGAAATTGTTCTATTTCATCGAATCTCCATTTTCCCTCCCACGTATTATACTCAGTTTTGCTGGGTAGGTGATTCTTGATTTCAATCCTAGCTCCTCTGACCTCCAGAATGTATTCCAAGTCTTCTGATCACTTAATGCAGAAGCTGTTAGATCTTGTATTATCCCAATTGTGTTTCCATGATACTCTAATTGCTTCCTTCTGGTTGCATGCAACTTTTTTCTCCTTCACCTGGAAGTTTTGGAATTTGGTTACAATATTACTGGAAGTTTTCCTTTTGGAATCTCAGGAGGCAATAAGTGAATTCTTTCAATATCTGTTTTACCCTCTGGTTTTACGATATCAGGGCAATTTTCCTTGATAATTTCTTGAAAGATGATGTCTAGGCTCTTTATTGTTATTATTATGGCTTTCTGGTAGTCCAATAATTATTAAATTGTCTCTCTTGGATCTATTTTCTAAGTCAGTTGTTTTTCCAATGCGATATTTCAAATTGTCTGCTATTTTTTCTTTCCTTTTCTTTTGTTTTATAATTTCTGTTTTTTAATAAAATCATTAGCTTCCATCTGCTCCTATACAAATATTAAGGAATTATTTTCTTCAGTGACCTTTTGGACCTCCTTTTCCATCGGGACAATTCAGTTTTTTAGGGCATTCTTCTCTTCATTGACTTTTTAGATCTCTTTTGCCTTTTGAGTTAGTCTACTTTTTAAAGCGTTATTTTCTTCAGCATTTTTGAGGTCTCCTTTATCAAGCAGTTGCCTTATTTTTTATGATTTTCTTGCCTCCCTCTCATTTCTTTTCTCAATTTTTTCTCAATTTCTCTTACTTGAATTTCAAAATCCTTTTTGAGCTCTTCCATGGCTGGAGACAAATTAATATTTTTCTTCTAGTCTTTGGATGGAGGCATGTGGTCTTCTGTTTGTATATTTTGGTCTTTCTTTTCACCAAAGTAAGATTATATAGTCTGATTCTTTTTTCTGGTTTTTGCTCATTTCTCCAGCCAATTACTTGATTTTTCATCTCTTTTTTAAGGTAGTTCTCTGTTTCAAGTGGGAGTGGAAGGTGCACTCTCAGTTACTTGATCCCTCCAAATATGTAGCCCTAGAGCTCCAGAAGCAGTGAATGTAGCTGCCCTTGCTGCTGCTGCCCCTTCTCCTCCATACCTGCTGCTGCCCTAGGACTGGGGCCTGACTACTCTACTTTCTCACATAGAATTCATAAGTTTTTTTCCACTTACCTTCCAAGTTGTCTTCAGTGTTTGGGGTCATGAAATCTGAAAACCAGCCTAAGTCCCAGTGATCCAGTCACTCCCCCACCACAGGCCTGCTTAGGGCCTGTCTGTGTTGTGTGGGCAGGTGATTCTGGACAGGACTCTGCTCCCAGTGGGGTACAGTGGATCCTTCTTGTTGACCATCCAGGCCATCTTGGGCTAGAGATTTGCTTCACTCAGTCATTCTGTGAATTCTGAAGGTCCAGAATGTGTTTAGAGGCATTTTTTGCAGGTATTGGGCTGAGTTTAAGGGGATAGCTCTAGAAAGTGACTGCTTATACTCTGCCATCTTGACTCCACCCATATCCTCAGATCTAAGCATTGAAGAACCATGATCCTTCATTCATCACCATAAGAAAGGAAATTGTGGGCCCTGAGATTAGGGGTGTAAGGCAGCAGAGCTGGCCACCACATCCTGGGCCAGCCTGAAGTCCATCTACTTTTTCCCTCAGCACAGTTGAGGTTGGGCAACCCAGGACAGAGCTGAAGACCGAGCATGGGACACACAGGCACTTCCCTGATCTACATAGGTGAGTATCCATGGTCAGACATGGGGCGTGAACAATGTTGTGACAAGGTCCTTGGCTCGTGACACTGAAGGACAGGGAAGAACCTAAGGAGGAGACAGAACCATTGGAGCAGAATAGGAGCCCAGGGTCTCCTCAAACTAATCTTCCTTCGTATTCTGTCCAAAACAGAATTAGGGTTTCATGGACTTTGGTAAGAGCTGGGAATAGGTCAGTGTGGGCTGGAGGAGAGGCATCTCTAAACTGAGCTTCTCTTACAGGACTGTGTTTGGACTGGGCAGCAATGGCACAGATGGGTAAGCTGTTCCCAACACTATTGCCCATCTCCTTTTCTTTGTTGTAATTCAGTCCCCACAGTAATCAGTGAGGGAAAACATGACATTGGGATGAATAGATGGCGTGATTTAAGGTGGAGATTCAAAATTCAGAGCTGGAAAAAAAACTGAGGTGAGAGGAATGCCTGGAACTCTGCACTCTGTTTCCTTCTCAGATCTGCTTCCTAGGCCCACTCTTTGGGCACTCTCGAGTCCTGTGGTCTCCAGGGGAGCAGACATGATCCTACGGTGCCAGGGCCACCTGGGGAGTGACAAATTCCAACTCTGGACAGATGAAGAGTTCAGGGAGGAGCAAAATGCCTCCTGGCAACAGGCAGATTTTTTGCTCAGAAATGTGGATGACTTGAAGGATGCCAGAAGCTACAGCTGCCGCTCTGGGCAGGGACCCTTGTGGTCAGAGTTCAGTGAACCCGTGGACTTGGTGGTGACAGGTGAGGGGTTATTAGTCTACAACCATCCCTGGTGGAAGGAAGCCAGTCCTGAAAGATGAGCTCAGGCCCCTCTCTGGGGAGTCACCTACATAAGGGACAAACCTTCAGACTTGACTACCTACTTCCCCTTGCAACCCCACCTCCACAGGTTCAAGGAACTCCTGGCTCAGCAGCTCACATTTTAGGAGCAAAGATAGGGTTGTAAAATCTTTCCTTTAAATAAGCCTGTGAGAAGGGCACATGTACCACAGTTTTCCTTTTAGAGATGGGAAAACGGAGGCTTGGAAAGGAGGTAAAGTGATTTGAAGACATTTAGCCCTTTACTGTCATGGCCTAGGTTTGAACCCATAACACTCACCACCAAATCCATAGATTTTTCTATATCTGATGATCCAGTGATGAGATCTGGGCTTCTCCTCTCTCTGAAGACACGCAGAATTTGGGAGAAGGGGTGCACCCTTCTGTTGCTCCCTTTGCTCAACAAACTACTCAGATTCATTTTACTGTCCTTGAAGAAGCTGATGGCAACACGTCCAGTTTTTTCTCTCATTGGCATCTGACTCAATCACCTCTCTCTGCACCCCACCACTCTGCCTTTGCTCACAAAGTTTCTCCTGCCTGCAACAGCCTTCCCACCTTCATGCATCATATCCTGCACATTCTTAAAGCCTAGGTCAGGTCCTGGCTCCTCCAGGATGCCATCTCTGATTGTATCAAGTGTCAGTGTCTGGGCTCTTGGCCTTCCTAGCATGGTACCTATACCTCTCTTGTGCTCCTGCTCTAGTACTGCTGACCTTTCCACCACCCAGGTTGTCATCCATCTTTCCCCATTTAGAAGGCTGTCCGCTACAGGGGGAAGGAGACTGAAATTCAGAGCTTGTGGTATAGAATCAGATGTCTGCCCTATCATGTCCTTGGTGGGTGACTGTGGGCAAGTCCTTGACCTCAGTTCCCTCTTCCATGACATGAAACTCATGAGCTGGATTACCTAGTGAGGCCATTTGAGCTCACACCCTTGTGATCCCTGAGACTATTAGCTCCCTGAGGGCAGCAGAGGTGGAGTCTTCCCTAAATCATCAATGAGCAGGAGGTACCTGATGTATAGGTATAGACTGAGAGCAGCAAAACTAGACTAAAGCAAGTTACTAACAAAGCTATCTAGAGGGAGCTCCCTCACTTTTCTGCCAACCCAACTTTGGCTTCAGTGAGGGGTGGAGATAGGTGACAGGACAGAGACCTGGCACCATGTATCAGTGTAGGGATGTGGGTAGAGCCCTGGACCCAATCAGGGTATCACTCTAACCTCCCCATGCATAGGGTTATTGGGAGGACAGAGCTTTGCAAATCTCAGAACTTAAAAGAAAGATCTGAATTTGCCAGGGGTGGTGCCTCAGGATCATGCCTCAGTGCAGTAGGCCCAGGTGGGAGGGACTGAGCTGGGGCCTTTGGAGAAGGTGAGAAGAGGGACAGATGGGGGGAGGAAACCTACTTCTTCTCCCATCTCTCTGTATATTCACAGGTTTTCTGGGCCCAGAAATCTTTCTGAGAGAGACCCAGGAGCCCAGTTACCCAGCCATGAGCAGACCTACCTCCCTCTTCTTAGTTCTGTTTCAGGGAATGATTTGAGGAGACTTGGGGGGAGAGAGCAGGTCCCTAACTTTCTTTCTCCTTTTATAGGAGCCTTCCTCAAACCCTACATTTGGCTCCACACGTCTGACTCCACATTATACTCAGGAGAAACAACTACCATCAGGTGTGGCATGTCACGACAGACATCCTTTCAGGACTACAATTTTGCCCTGCTGGAGGCCAAGAGCCTGGAGCCCTTGCAGCAACAGAGTGCTGCCCAAACCTGGGTTGATTTTTCACTTCCATCTGTGAGACTTGAGGACATGGGGAGCTACAGCTGTATTTACTACAAGAACAAAGTGCCCTACAGTGGGTCCCATCCCAGCAATACCCTGGAGCTGACTGTGCTAGGTGAATAGAAATGGGAACCCATAACTGTTGATTCGATCCCCTACACACAGGCCCATACAGTGATGGGAAAAATATAAAATCCTGGAAATTTTGAAGGCATGGTTTGGGGAGAGGCTGGAGGAGACCCTGCGACCCTCTCCTGTTCTTCATAAACTCAGCCTTGATTCCCAGGATAGTAGGGAAGGCCCTGACAGAAAATGAGAATAGAGGCAAGATTGCTGTTGCCCCTCTCATTAAGGGATTAGAGGAGGAGCCTCAGAATTGACATTTGCCTTTGACCTTTATTTCCCCTTTCATCACAGGAAAACTCCCTAAGCCCACTCTATGGGCCCAGCCTGGCCTTGTGGTGGCCCCAAGGGCGAATATCACTCTCTGGTGCTCAAGGCCCAAGCTGTTCTCCCTTAAAGAGGTGACTTTCACTCTGAGGAAGACTGGGATCCAGATACCCTTACCACAGAAGACCTCAGCAGATCTCTGGACTAGCTTCTGCCTCCCATCTGTGAGACCTGAGGACACTGGGAGCTACAGTTGTACTTACAAGGAAAAGACAGGGTCTGCTAGAGAATCAGAGCCCAGTGAGGCCCTGGAGCTGGTGGTGCCAGGTGAAGGGGGGTATCACTCTGAGGATGATCGCTCTGCTCTCTGCTCAGTCAGTGACCTCACAGAGATAAGGCAGGGTGTTTACACAGCCAACTCTGCCCTGTTGCCTGTGAGGACTCGGGTTTTGGAAGATATGAGGCATTTCTCTTGTGATCTAGAGTTTTAGGAAGGAAGATGATGGTGAGGAATGAGTAGGGGGCTAAAAGAGTCACAGAGACCCAGAGCTTCAAGGGGCCTTGGAGGTTCTTGAAGCCAAACTTTCCCTTACCAGTGAGCAAAGGCCTCGAGAGAGGGAAAAAAAAAGATGTTTCCACAGTTATACAACAAATGAGTGACTGACCCTGGAAATGAGCCTGGGCCTTTTCTGTCCTGGACCATGATCTGAGGTTTCAGGCTGAGTCCCGGGCCTATCTGGGAAAGGTCAGATGAAAAGGGAGGAGTCACACTCTTCCCTCCCTTGACCCATGAAATGAATGAGACCATAGATTGGTTACACTCCTTCAAATGTGAAAATTTCTTTAGATTCCTATTCCTAGAGCAGAGAAGAACGAAGAGATCTTCTATTCTAAACCCCTCATTTCTAGAAAAAACTGAGGTCACAGAGGGCCTCAGAGGCAGAGCAAGCACTTGAAACGGTTGTCCTGACTTGCAGTCCCATTTTCTTCCTCTCTTAGGATCTTTCCCCAAGCCTTCCCTCTTCGCCTTCCCGGGTCTTGTGGTAGAGCCCAGGATGCATGTGACTCTCCAGTGCAGACAACCCCCTCAGACATTCCGCAGTGGCCTGATATTCACTCTGCTAAAGGTGGGGGCCCCTCATCCCTTGCAGAGCCACAGTCCAGCTGGGACCTCCGCTGACTTTCCTCTCCTGTCTGTGAGTGCCCAGGATGCTGGAAACTACAGCTGTTTCTACCATGAGAGGATGTCTCCATACCAGGTGTCTGAGCTCAGTGAAGTCCTAGAGATCTGGGTGACAGGTGAGGATACCTCCAGTTCTTTAGGGCATAAAGTACAACAATGGGAGTCAGTTATCAGGAGACAGTCTAGGAAGGGCATGTTGTTTGCGGCTCTTTTTAGCATCATGATGTACAGGTTGTGGCATACATTCCCAATGTACTTGAAAGGCACAGGTGAAAAGATGAACCAGCTCAGGAGCTACTCCAGACTCAAGGGATAAGGACTAAAGGGGAAAAACTTTCCTTTATTCTTAGTAACCTAAGAAAATATCTGAAGTTTAGCACTGATCTTTCTTAAGAGAAGGAGATTTTACAAACAGGAAGAACAAAGAGCCAATGAAAATTGTAGGTAAGGGTCAGTGGTTCTTCAAGGCCTTTTAACTTCTGCCTCCCCCACCACACTGTAGAAGGGCCTTGAGGGTCTCAGGTCTCTGCTTGGTTTTCCAGATGCTCTCCCTAAACCTTCCCTCTCAGCCTGGCCTGGGCAGGAGGTGGCCTCAGGGACCAATGTGATGCTCCTGTGTCAGGGGCCTTCATGGAGTTATAGATTCATTCTGTACAAGGAGGGGAGCATGAATACCACTCAAGTTGAGGCCCAGTTCCTTTTGACACATGTGACCCCCAAGGACTCTGGAAATTACAGCTGCAGCTATCAACCTGGCACCAATGACAGCCTCAGGATGCAACAAAGTGACCCTCTGGAGATTAGAGTGAGAGGTGAGAGGAAGAAACCCACAAGACCCACTGGAGGGTGCCAATAACCATTCCTACCCTCAGTCCCTACAAGGAGATGAAACCAGGGCCTTGACTGTAGGCAAGAGACAGTGGATGAAACAATGGAGGCATGGTTCTCAATTCCAAGCCCATAGGGACCAAGGGTATGAGCTAAGATATAACTTTCTTCCCTTGCTTCCCTATGCCTCACCTATCTCCATTCTGGTTTGACAATTTCTCATCCTAATTGTAAAGGATGAGCCTTCTCTGAGCAGGATTTCTGCCAAACTGTGGGATGTCAGGGGAGATGTGTGGAGGGAAAATCTAGGGATAATTATAGGTAAACTTTAGAAGTCCCTTCAGGAGAGTGATTGATGACGAGCCTTCTCTCTCCCCAGCTCCTGCTTCAGTACCCGGCAACACCGTCCTCATATCCCTCAGCTGTATCTCCTTCGTCCTTATCTGCCTTCTCCTGTTGGCATGCATCTGCCATCCATCAACCCCTATTGGTGAGTATAGGGGAGAGGGTGAAGACTCTGACTCCATGTCTCCTTCTGGCACTTCCCTGATATTATTTCCTTTCCCATGTTTCCCTCAGCAGGGTCCTTGCATAGAGAAAGCCTTGGGAGGTAAGAAGACTCAGCTCCTACAACAGTAATCCCTTATTTCTTCCTTCTGATTATTCCTGGCTTCTCTGCACTGGTTAGAGCTCCTGGTGGGGAGAAGACACTCAAGGAAGCTGCCATAGTGACCTATGTCCTCTGGTGCTACTTCCACCCCCTCTCTCTACAGATTCCTCTGCTGTCCTTGTGTTTCTCATTGTGTCTGCCTGCCCCATCACCTAGAGGCCCCCACAGATGAGTCACTAGGTAAGTTATGTGATTGAGAAGGGGCCAAGGAAAGGTAACATGCTCTGAGATATCCGAGATATTTAAGCAGGATGGAGGTAGTGGTCTTGGGAGCTGGTGGAATGATAGAACCTTTCCTGTTCCTCAGATACAGAAGTGGCCAAAAACACACTGAAGGAACCTTCGGTGAGTTAGTCTGTCCCGTCCCGTACCTGGAGGAGGAGCCTGTCTTGTTCTTGACCCCAAGTTTTAAGCACAAATTATGGGCATAAGGTTGAACCACTTCTCAGTGACTTGTTATTAATTCTTCTCCTCCCCCAAGGCAGGGATTATCTACTGGGGATCACTGAATTTCTTTGAGGTTATTTTTAAAATATTTGAATAACTGTCATTTTATTTCCTTTCTCAATAATTCTATGGAGTTTATTTCCTCTAATTAAAGGCATGAAATTGAAAAGGCATTTATAAGATTCATCAGACAGGCTGTTCAAACTTTCATGACACAGGAAAAGATTAGAAACTCCAGTTCCACTATCATTCACTGTTCCCTCACCCTTGTATTTCTCCTTCAGGTCCCCATGGCTGAAGACCCTGAAGGAGTGACCTATGCTCATCTGAACTTAAAAACCTTGAAGAAGAGGCAAGGAGACCCCAAGGAAAATTCCACAGAGCCTTCAGTCTATGCCACTGTCTCCTTTGACTGAGAGTTTGAGTTCTTCTCTAAAAGAAATTCTCTCTCTTCCTCTTTTCTCCTGACCACATTTCATCTGTTTACTAGTATGTATTCCTCAGATTCCCACCACTCAAGAGGCATGATATCTATTGTAAATATCTGTTTTGATCTAGAGTTGTACAGACTAGCTGCATCTGTTTATGATGAGAGACGTATAAGATATATCCAGAGTAGAAAGGAAGGAGGTAATAATCTCAGACAGAAAAAGGCTCCTGCACTGGGATTGGAGCTGAGTTTTAGAGGAAACCAGACAAAACAAGAGGCAGATTGGTAGGAGGATAACATTCCAGGAATGTGGGACAGCCATCATGAAAGCCTGGAGCTAGGAAGCTCTTTGTGTAAAGCTAAAAAATTGATCAGTCAATGTGGCTGACTCTTGGAGTGAGAGGAAGGACATAAAGTGTAAGAAGCCTGGAAAATTAGGAACGCTGAAACCTCCAAATTAAAAGAGAAAGAGGAGAGAGAGAGAGAGAGAGAGAGAGAGAGAGAGAGAGAGAGAGAGAGAGAGAGACCAAGAGAGCATGAGAGAGCATGGAGCAACAGAAAGAGAGAAGGGAGAGAGAGAGAGAGAGAGAGAGAGAGAGAGAGAGAGAGAGAGAGACAGAGAGAGAGAGAGAGAGAGATTTGTAACAAATAAAGAGAGTTAAGTAAAATGCTTTCATATGTTTTTGTACTTTGGGTCCCATTACCTCTCACTCAAGCGTTTAGTATTATGTTTTATCAGAGACCCTCTGAAGTCATGACTGGTTGTCACTTTGTTCAGAATTCTTAAACCTTGTGATTTTTTTTTTCCTTTACAATATTTTCCTTGTATAAATTATCCTTCTGGTAACACTTCCTTTACTCTGCATCAGTTCATATTACCCAAGATTCTCTGAAATCATCCCATTTTCAGTTTTTGAGGTGCAATATTATTCCTTCACTTTCATTTCTTGTTGGTGCTGCCATCCCCTCATTGTGTTAAAGGATAGTCCCATAGGTTCTTGGTCTTTTCTTTTCCCCCTTTCAATGCCTTCCTCAGTAGGAAGATAGGTGTGCTAATGAATATATTCACACCTTCCTATTATTTTCCCCTTTACCCATCCCACTCCAATCCCTGCTTATTCCTCTATTGAGTTTGTTGTGTTTTGACACAAAACTATTTATGTGCATGTATTTAACCTTTATTTGTACACTTTAGATAAAGATGAGGTTCATTTGCTGTGCACTCCCCCACTTCTTTCTGTGTTTGCATACTCTTTCCTCATGCACTTCAAATATGAGAAATAACAATCCCTTCATTCCTCATGTCTGCACTAATATATTCCTTCTACCATCCCTTCTCTCTCACAAAACCATTAAAATAATTTGCACCCAAATCCCGTGATTTCTTATTTATTTGAACTCATGAAGTTGCTGAAGAGGCACTTCTTTCCTTCCTTCCTCTTTTAGTGTGACAGATAGTAGAGCAAAAGCTAGCATCTTTGCCTCAGTTATCTCAAAACTTCCTCCACAATGATGAAGAAAATACGTTAAACCACAGTCTGAGAAAGAAAAATCACAGAGGGCCATTTTTTCCAGTATGGGAATCACAGAATATTAGCACTCCATCATCATCATCAAGCCCCTTCCAATTAATCAAGTAAATATCCAAGTTTCTATTTACTCTCAAGTTGCAACTCAAATACTGTTATTGTTTTATTTTTTATTTTTTTGTGCATGTGTGTGTGTGTGTGTCTTTCCCCTCTTCTATTAAAGTCACCTCCACACACCCTTTTCTTGTATAGGAATGTAGTCAGCTTTACAAAGTAATTGTGAATTGTAAGGTTAGATGTTTTTTAAATACTTTATTTGTAAATCTACTCACATTTAGTTGAAGCTCCTACATCTTTTGTGACCCAGACTTTGATCCCCTGGTATTTCAAAATCTTCTTTCTTTTCTTTTTTATGTTATATCTATTTTACTTTTAATTTATAGAATGAAATAGGCGTTTCTGTAACAGTATAATAAAATAGGATTGCACATAAAACTGCAAATCTATCATACATAATTTATTTTTCATTTTAAATATATAATAATTATGTGATTTTTCTTCCTTTTATCTCCCTCCATCAAGAGATGGTTACTATAAGACAAAAATATGCATATATATATGCACACATGTAAAATCATTCTTTCCCTGTTTCACTCCATTGGTGACTGGGAAGGCACAAGAGTATTGTCCACTTTCCAAAACCTGAGCAAACATGCTATCATGAAACTGATGTTCAATACTGATGAACTTCTCTGGGAAGCCAAATTTTGACACAATTTTCCACAAGCCCTCATGACTAGCAGTGCCAAAGACCTACTTCTTAGAGTAAAGCTTCTTTGGATATTTGAGCTTCAGAGGATTGTATATGAAGGAACCATTTTAACATCTCAGTACAGAATTCTAGAGGCATGAGATCACTTAGAAACTTCAGTTGCCATTAGTGCTACCTATCCAATACTAAACTCTGCATTTTCCCAGATTTCCAAAGTCTCCACCCTGAGGCATTTGGCACCATTGGGCTTTCTTGGGTGAAGTTTTCTATTTCCGCACCCCCTGGACACTGATATTTTTGGTCTGCAAATGTCTCTGGCTTGAGTCTGGTTGCACTTTGAGTCAGTCATAATCAGTGCTTAAGGACCTATGTACCAAAGCACTGTGATAAGCACTGAGGACACAAATAGGAAAGAGAAACACAGTCTGCTCAAACAGTGCACAATGAAATGGTGGAACAAAACAGAAAAGGAAGCTGACAGCATGGGACAAGGTAAGGCAGCCAGTTGAAGAAGAAGGGACCTGATGCGGCTGCACATCGAATTCCAGTCAAAGGAGTGGAAGCTAGTGGAAAATGAAGAAATGGCAAGTCTGGAAGCTCTCTTTAAATAGAGATTTGAGGAGGAGTTTGTTTCTCTGCCTTTCTGTCCTCTGACCAAAGGGGCAAAGAGCAGAATACTGGTGGGTGACTACTACCAAACGAGATGCAACCTTGCAGGGTGATCAGTTTCCTTATGAGGAGTTATCCTAAGCATCTGATCCAAGGAGAGAAAGCTAGTACTATGAGGATTCTGGCTTGTTTGCCTACGTTGGTGTTGGTTTTATTATCATCCATTTTTTCAATTGCTGTCTAATTCTGGTGGTCATTTTTTGTTTTTGGTTCTGATGATAGGTAATATTTTGGACTGGATCAAATGCGAAGGTGAAGCATTCAGCCTTTACTAACGTACAGACACTTTATTGACTAGCTAGTAAATGGTTGAAGGCCATGTGGTTTTACAACTTTAATTACCTAACTTCAGTTTGTTCTGTTCGTAATTCATTCAAGAGCATCAGTATGTCAAAAGATGTCAATGTAATTTGCTGTTACCTTGTTTAAAGGAAAAAAATGGTCAGGGGACAGGAGGTCAATGGTCAGAGGAGAAGGGAGATCTTTAAAATACCAGAGTTAAGAGATGGGGTTGTTTGTGGAGCATCCAGGAGACTGGTGGTACTTGATCAAGAAGTATGTGTAAAAGAGTGGAGCCAAGATATCAAAAAAGGCAGGAACTTACACAAACTCTTCCAAATTGAACTCCAAACAACTAGGAAAAAATGCTTCAACCTGAAATGAACTTCTGGTAGCCAACATGGTGGAATAAGTGGTAAACTGCTATAACTCTCCCATATCGACCTCCAAGCAATCATAAAATAGCAGCCCAAACCAAATCCTAAATAGCAGAACCAACAAAAGAAAAAAGAAATGAGGCAAAACAATCTATGAGTCTATGAGAACTGGCAGGAACGATCTGTCTCAGGTAGAAGGGGAGCACAGTCCAGGAAAGGAAACATACCAGTAAGCCAACAGAAAGTCCTACCTCAACAAAACAATGATAGATCCTGAGCCACAGTGCCATGGAGGAGGCAAATGCCAACACCATATCTCCCCATGTATTTCAGCATAGACAGGGGAATGAACAGACTCTAGCTCTGAGAATCATTACATGCTTCAGCACAGCCCCAGGTAAAGAGACAACCTGCACATGCCCTACGTAAATGTGGAAACACCCCCAACAGCCTCAGTATACCCCACAAACCACCACAAGGACCCCAGCCCAGCAACAAGTATGCTTCCATATCCATACAACCTCCAGCAGCAGCAGACACTGATCACCTCACCCTCTTACTATAGCTCTGGAACCAAGGGTCCCCTGCAAAACTCAGGGCAATATCAGTGCAGCACCAGATAGAGTCACCACCTGAATTCCCTGGCACAAGTCTGAGACATAAGACTATAAGAGCAGAGTTCAAATTGAAAAGAGAGAAAAAAAGGTCAACAAACATGAGCAAAAGAAAATAACAAAAAGAATCAGACAACAGAAAGTTACAAAAGTGACAAGGAAGATCAAGACAGCTCAGAAGAGGACAACAATCAGAACAATTAAGGACAAAACACCAAAGGACAAATGGGAAATGGTCTCAAGCCTTAACATCCACTTGACTTTATTTTCCAGGATGTTTGACTTTGGAGCGGTAACCACACCACCTTGGTTATCAGTGGTATGAAGATCTTTCTTGTATAGCTATTTTGCATATTCTTGCCACCTAGTCTTAATCTCTGATGTTTTTCTTAAATCCCTATTATTTTTATGTTTCTTCATACCCATTTTCCATGAAATTTTCCCTTGATATCTCTTATTTTCTTGAAGAAATCTCTTGTCTCTCCCATTCTGTTGTTTTCTTCTATTTCCTTGTATTGCTTATTTAAGAAAAAAAGAGTCCCTGTCCCTTCTCAAAAGTGTTCACTTCTAATTACCCCCTCCTTCTATCATCCTCCCCTTCTATCATAACCCCTTATACCTTTCCCCTTACTTTCCTGTATTGTAAGATAGATTTTCATACCAAATTGAGTGTGCACGTTATTTGCTCCTTAAACAAAATCTGTTGTTAGTAAGGTTCATTCTTTCTCTCTCAGTTCCCCACTCTTCCCTTCCATGGAAAAAGGTGTTTTTTTTTTTTTTCCATTTTTATGTGAGAGATAATTTGCCCCATTCTCTTTCTCCTTTTCTCCTTCTCCCAATATATTCCTCTCTCACCCCTTAATTTTATAATTTTTAGATATCATCCCTACCTATTCAATACACTCTCTGCACTCTGTCTCTATGTATGTACACTGAGAAAAGTCTTAAGAGTTGCAAATAATGTCTTTCCATTTAAGAAGGTAAACAGTTTAACTTTAGTAATTCCCTTATGAGTTCTTTTTCCTGTTAACCATTTCATGCTTATCTTTATTCTTGTGTTGGAAAGTCAAATTTTCTATTCAGCTCTGAACTTTTCATCAAGAATGATTGAAATTGTTCTATTTCATTGAATCTCCATTTTCCCTCCCACATATTATACTCAGTTTTGCTGGGTAGGTGATTCTTGGTTTCAATCCTAGCTCCTCTGACCTCCAGAATATATTCCAAGTCCTCTGATCACTTAATGTAGAAGCTGTTAGATCTTGATTTATCCCAATTGTGTTTCCATGATACTCGAATTGCTTCCTTCTGGTTGCATGCAACTTTTTCTCCACCTGGAAGTTTTGGAATTTGCTCACAATATTACTGGAAATTTTCCTTTTGGAATCTCAGGAGGCAATAAGTGAATTCTTTTGATATCTATTTTACCCTCTGGTTTTATGATATCAGGGCAATTTTCCTTGATAATTTCTTGAAAGATGATGTCTAGGCTCCTTATTGTGTTTATTATGGTTTTCTGGTAGTCCAATAATTATTAAATTGTCTCTCTTGGATCTATTTTCTAGGTCAGTTGTTTTTCCAATGAGATATTTCAAATTGTGTGTTATTTTTTCTTTCCATTGCTTTTGTTTTATAATTTCTGGATTTTTCCATAAAATCATTAGCTTCCATCTGCTCCTATACAAATATTAAGGAATTATTTTCATCAGTAACCTTCAGGACCTCCTTTTCCATCTGGACAATTCAGTTTTTTAGGGCTTTCTTCTCTTCATTGACTTTTCAGATCTCTTTTGCTTTTTGAGCTAGTCTACTTTTTAAAGTGTTATTTTCTTCAGCATTTTTGAGGTCTCCTTTGTCAAGCAGTTGCCTTATTTTTTATGATTTTCTTGCCTCCCTCTCATTTATATTCTCAATTTTTTCTCGATTTCTCTTACTTGAATTTTGAAATCCTTTTTGAGCTCTTCCATGGCTGAAGACCAATTCATATTTTTCTTCTTGTCTTTGGATGGAGGCATGTTGTCTTCTGTTTGTATATTTTGGTCTTTCTTTTCACCAAAGTAAGATTATATAGTCTGATTCTTTTTCTGGTTATTGCTCATTTTGCCAGCCAATTACTTGATTTTTCATCTGTTTTTTAAAGTAATTCTCTGTTTCAAGTGGGAGTGGAAGGTGCACTCTAAGTCACTTGATCCCTCCAAATATGTAGCCCTAGAGCTCCAGAAGCAGTGAATGTAGCTGCCCTTGCTGCTGCTTCCCCTTCTACTCCATACCTGCTGCTGCCCTAGGACTGGGGCCTGACTACTTTACTCTCTCACATAGTTTGCATAAGTTTTGTTCCACTGACCTTCCAAGTTGTCTTCAGTGTTTTGGGGTCATGAAATCTGAGAACCAGCCTAAGTGCCAGTGATCCAGTCACTCCCCAACCACAGGCCTGCTTAGAGGCTGTCTGTGTTGTGTGTGCAGGTGATGCTGGACGGGACTCTGCTCCCAGTGGGGTACAGTGGATCCTTCTTGTCAACAGTGGATCCTTCTTGTTGACCATCCAGGCCATCTTGGGCTAGAGATTTGCTTCACTCAGTCATTCTGTGAATTCTGAAGCTCCAGAATTTGTTTAGAGACATTTTTCACAGGTATTGGGCTGAGTTTCAGGGGACAGCTCTAGAAAGTGACTGCTTATGCTCTGCCATCTTGACTCCACCCCTATCCTCAGATTTAAGCATTGAAGAACCATGATCCCTCTATCATCACCATAAGAATGGAAATTGTGGGCCCTGAGATTAGGGGTGTAAGGCAGCTGAGCTGGCCACCACATCCTGGGCCAGCCTCAAGTCCATCTACTTTTTTTCCCTCAGCACAGTTGAGGTTGGGCAACCCAGGATAGAGCTGAAGACCAAGCATGGGACCCACAGTCACTTCCCTGAACTACATAGGTGAGTATCCATGGTCAGACATGCGGAGTGAACAATGTTGTGACAAGATCATTGGCTCGTGACACTGAAGGACAGAACCTAAGGAGGAGACAGAACCATTTGGAGCAGAATAGGAGCCCAGGGTCTGCTCAAAAGATTCTTCCTTCATATTCTGAGCACAACAGAATTAGAGTTTCATGGACTTTGTTAAGAGCTGGAAACAGGTCAGCGTGGGCTGGAGGAGAGGCATCCCTAACCCGAGCTTCTCTTACAGGACTGTGTTTGGACTGGGCAGCAATGGCACAGATGGGTAAGCTGTTCCCAACACTATTGCCCATCTCCTATTCTTTGTCGTAATTCAGTCCCCACAGTAATCAGTGAGGGAAAACATGACACTGGGATAAATGGATGGGGTAATTTAAGGTGGAGATTCAAAATTCAGAGCTGGAAAAAAAAACTGAGGTGAGAGGAATGTCTGGAACTCTGGACTCTGTTTCCTTCTCAGATCCCCTTCCTAGGCGCACTCTCTAGGCACTCTCGAGTCCTGTGGTCTGCAGGGGAGCAGACGTGATCGTACGGTGCCAGGGCCACCTGGGGAGTGACCAATTTCAACTCTGGACAGATGAAGAGCTCAGGGAGGAGCAAAATGCCTCCTGGCAACAGGCAGATTTTTTGCTCAGAAATGTGGATGACTTGAAGGATGCCAGAAGCTACAGCTGCCACTCTGGGCAGGGACCCTTGTGGTCAGAGTTCAGTGAAGCCTTGGACTTGGTGGTGACAGGTGAGGGGTTATTGGTCTACAACCATCCCTGGTGGAAGGAAGCCAGTCCTGAAAGATGAGCTCAGGCCCCTCTCTGGGGAGTCACCTACATAAGGGACAAACCTTCAGACTTGACTACCTACTTCCCCTTACAACCCCACCTCCACAGGTTCAAGGAACTCCTGGCTCACCAGCTCACATTTTAGGAGCAAAGATAGGGTTGTAAAATCTTTCCTCTAAGTAAGCCTGTGAGGAGGGCACATGTACCACAGTTTTCCTTTTAGAGATGGGAAAACTGAGGCTTGGAGAGGAGGTAAAGTGATTTGAAGTCATTTAGCCCTTTACTGTCATGGCCTAGATTTGAACCCATAACACTCACCACCAAATCCATAAATTTTTCTATATCTGATGACCCAGTGATGAGATCTGGGCTTCTCCTCTCTCTGAAGATACACAGAATTTGGGAGAAGGGGTCCACCCTTCTGATGCTCCCTTTGCTCAACAAACTACTCAAATTCATTTTCCTGTCCTTGAAGAAGCAGACGGCAACACGTCCAGTTGTTTCTGTCATTTTCATCTGACTCAATCACCTCTCTCTGCACCCCACCACTCTGCCTTTGCTTACAAAGTTTCTCCTGCCTGCGATAGCCTTCTCACCTTCATCCATCATATCCTGCACATTCTTAAAGCCTAGGTCAGATCCTGGCTGCTCCAGAATACCATCTCTGATTGTATCAAGTGTCAGTGTCTGGGCTCTTGGCCTTCCTAGCATGGTACCTATACCTCTCTTGTGCTCCTACTCTAGTACTGCTGCCCTTTCCATCACCCAGGTTGCCATCCATCTTTCCCCATTTAGAAGGCTGTCCACTGCAGAGGGAAGGAGCCTGAAATTCAGAGCTTGTGGTATAGAATCAGATGTCTGCCCTATCATGTCCTTGGTGGGTGACTGTGGGCAAGTCCTTGACCTCAGTTCCCTCTTCCATGACATGAAACTCATGAGCTGGATTACCTAGTGAGGCCATTTGAGCTCACACCCTTGTGATCCCTGAGACTATCAGCTCCCTGAGGGCAGCAGAGTCTTCCCTAAATTATCAATGAGCAGGAGGTACCTGATGTATAGGTAAAGACTGAGAAGAGCAGAACTAGACTAAAGCAGGTTACTAATAAAGCTATCTAGAGGGAGCTCCCTCACTTTTCTGCCAATCCAACTTTCACTTCAGTGAGGGATGCAGGTAGGTGACAGGACAGAGACCTGGCACCATGTGTCAGTGTAGGGATGTGGGTAGAGCCCTGGACCCAATCAGGGTATCACTCTAACCTCCCCACGCATAGGGTTATTGGGAGGACAGAGCTTTGCAAATCTCAGAACTTAACAGAAAGGTCTGAATTTGCCAGGGGTGGTGCCTCAGGATCATGCCTCAGTGCAGTAGGCCCAGGTGGGAGGGACTGAGCTGGGGCCCTTGGAGAAGATGAGAAGAGGGACAGATGGGGGGAGGAAACCTACTTCTTCTCCCATCTCTCTGTATATTCACAGGTTTTCTGGGCCAAGAAATCTTTCTGAGAGAGACCCAGGAGCCCAGTTACCCAGCCATGAGCAGACCTACCTCCCTCTTCTTAGTTCTGTTTCAGGGAATGATTTGAGGAGACTTGGGGGGAGAGAGCAGGTCCCTAACTTTCTTTCTCCTTTTATAGGAGCCTTCCTCAAACTCTACATTTGGCTCCACACGTATGGCTCCACATTATACTCAGGAGAAACAACTACCATCAGGTGTGGCATGTCACGACAGACATCCTTTCAGGACTACAATTTTGCCCTGCTGGAGGCCAAGAGCCTGGAGCCCTTGCAGCAACAGAGTGCTGCCTGGACCTGGGTTGATTTTTCACTTCCATCTGTGAGACTTGAGGACATGGGGAGCTACAGCTGTATTTACTACAACCAGAAAGTGCCCTACAGGGGGTCCAATCCCAGCAATACCCTGGAGCTGACTGTGCTAGGTGACTAGAAATTGGAACCCACAACTCTTGATTCCATCCCCTACACACAGGCCCATACAGTGATGGGAAAAATATAAAATCCTGGAAATTTTGAAGGCATGGTTTGGGGAGAGGCTGGAGGAGACCCTGCGACCCTCTCCTGTTCTTCATAAACTCAGCCTTGATTCCCAGGATAGTAGGGAAGGCCCTGACAGAAAATGAGAATAGAGGCAAGATTGCTGTTGCCCCTCTCATTAAGGGATTAGAGGAGGAGCCCCAGAATTGACATCTGCCTTTGACCTTTATTTCCCCTTTCCTCACAGGAAAACTCCCTAAGCCCACTCTGTGGCCCAGTCTGGCCTTGTGGTGGCCCCAAGGGCCAATATCACTCTCTGGTGCTCAAGGCCCAAGCTATTCTCCCTTAAAGAGGTGACTTTCACTCTGAGGAAGACTGGGATCCAGATACCCTTACCACAGAAGACCTCAGCAGATCTCTGGACTAGCTTCTGCCTCCCATCTGTGAGACCAGAGAACACTGGGAGCTACAGTTGTACTTACAAGGAAAAGACAGGGTCTCCTAGAGAATCAGAGCCCAGTGAGGCCCTGGAGCTGGTGGTGCCAGGTGAAGGGGGGTGTCACTCTGAGCATGATCACTCTGCTCTCTGTTCAGTCAGTGACCTCACAGAGATAAGGCAGGGGGGCGACGCAGCCAGCTCTGCCCTGTTGCCTGTCAGGACTCAGGGGTTTTGGAAGACATGAGGCATTTCTCTTGTGATCTATAGTTTTAGGAAGAAAGATAATGGTGAGGAATGAGTAGGGGGCTAGAAGAGTCACAGAGACCCAGAGCTGCAAGGGGCCTTGGAGGTTCTTGAAGCCAAACCTTTCCCTTACCAATGAGCAAAGGCCTAGAGAGAGGGAAAAAAAAGATGTTTCCAGGGTCATACAACAAATGAGTGACTAACCCTGGAAATGAGCCTGAGTTTTCTGTGTCCTGGACCATGATCTGAGGTTTCAGGCTGAGTCTCAGGCCTCTCTGGGAAAGGTCAGATGAAAAGGGAGGAGTCACAGTCTTCCCTCCCTTGACACATGAAATGAATGAGACCATAGGTTGGTTGCACTCCTTCAAATGTGAAAGTTTCTTTAGATTCCTATTCCTAGAGCAGAAAAGAACTAAGAGATCTTCTATTCTAAACCCCTCATTTCTAGAGGAAACTGAGGTCACAGAGGGCCTCAGAGGCAGAGCAAGGACTTGAAACGGTTGTCCTGACTTGCAGCCCCATTTTCTTCCTCTCTTAGGATCTTTCCCCAAGCCTTCCCTCTTCGCGTTCCCAGGCCTTGTGGTAGAGCCCAGGATGCATGTGACTCTCCAGTGCAGACAACACCCTCAGACGTTCTGCAGTGGCCTGACATTCACTCTGCTAAAGGTGGGGGTCCCTCATCCCTTGCAGAGCCACAGTCAAGCTGGGACCTCCGCTGACTTTCCCCTCCTGTCTGTGAGAGCCCAGGATGCTGGCAACTACAGCTGTTTCTACCATGAGAGGATGGCTCCATACCAGGTGTCTGAGCTCAGTGAAGTCCTAGAGATTTGGGTGACAGGTGAGGGTACCTCCAGTTCTTTAGGGCATAAAGTACAACAATGGGAGTCAGTTATCAAGAGACAGTCTAGGAAGGGCATGTTGTTTGGAGCTCTTTTTAGCATCATGCTGTACAGATTGTGGCATACATTCCCAATGTACTTGAAAGGCACAGGTGAAAAGATGAACCAGCTCAGGAGCTACTCCAGGCTCAAGGGATAAAGACTAAAGGGGGAAAACTTTCCTTTGTTCTTAGTAACCTAAGAAAATATCTGAAGTTTAGCACTGATCTTTCTTAAGAGAAGGAGATTTTGGAAACAGAAAGAACAAAGAGCCAATGAAAATTGTAGCTAAGGGCCAGGGGTTCTTCAGGGCCTTTTACCTTCTGCCTCCCCCACCACACTGTAGAAGGGCCCTTGAGGGTCTCAGGTCTCTGCTTGGTTTTCCAGATGCTCTCCCTAAACTTTCCCTCTCAGCCTGGCCTGGGCAGGAGGTGGCCTCAGGGACCAATGTGATGCTCCTGTGTCAGGGGCCTTCATGGAGTTATAGATTTATTCTGTACAAGGAGGGGAGCATGAATACCACTCAAGTTGAGGCTCAGTTCCTTTTGACACATGTGACCCCCAAGGACTCTGGAAATTACAGCTGCAGCTATCAACCTGGCACCAATGGAAGCCTCAGGATGCAACGAAGTGATGCTCTGGAGATTAGAGTGAGAGGTGAGAGGAAGAAACCCACAATACCCATTGGAGGGTGGCAATAACCGTTCCTACCCTCAGTCCCTACAAGGAAATGAAACCAGGGACTTGGCTGTAGGGAAGAGACACAGGATGAAACAATGGAGACAGACACTGTTCTCAATTCCAAGCCCATAGTGACCTAGGGTATTAGCAAAGGTATAACTTTCTTCCCCTGCTTCCCTATGCCTCACCTATCTTCTTTCTGGTTTGACAATTTCTCATCCTAATTGTAAAGGATTAGCCTTCTCTGAGAAGGATTTGTGCCAAATTATGGGATGTCAGGGGTGATGGGTGGAGGGAAAATCCAGGGATAATTATAGGTAAAATTTGGAAATCCCTTCAGGAGAGTGATTGATGAGGAGTCTTCTCTCTCCCCAGCTCCTGCTTCAGTGCCCTGCAACACCCTCCTCATATCCCTCAGGTATATCTCCGTTGTACTTATCTGCCTTCTCCTGTTGGCATGCGTTTGGCATCGATCCACCCCTATTGGTGAGTATAGGGGAGAGGGTGAAGCCTCTTTTACTGCATTGTCTCCTAACACTTCCCTGATATTATTTCCTTTCCCATGTTTCCCTCATCAGGGGCCTTGCATAGAGAAAGCCTTGGGAGGTAAGAAAACTCAGCTCCTACAATAGTAATCCCTTATTTCTTCCTTCTGATTATTCCTGGCTCCTCTGCACTGATTAGAGTTCCTGCTGGGGAGAAGACACTTAAGGAAGCTGCCATAGTGACCTATGTCCTCTGGTGCAATTTTATATGACCAGAGAGTTATCTTGACAAAATTAGTATTTTTCCAGCTTGACATTGTATCACAAAGCCAAACTTGTATGTTTTTCCAATTATGTTTTGATTTCCTACTGTAGCATTTTAATTAAATATGAATTAAATATGAATTCTTTAAATTAAATTAAATTAAATTTAAATTAAATTAAATATGAATCTTTTATGGTTCTTCTCTTTAGAAAATGGTGTAATACTGATCAGCTTTGGCTTCTTTGGCATCAGAGGTTGGATCATAGACTTGTGTGACTGTGATATTGAATGGTTTGTCTTGAGTTTGAAAAGATAACATTTGATCATTTTTGAGATTATACCCCAATACTGATTTTACTCACTCTTTTATTGATGACCATGGCTATTAAATTTCTTCTAAGAGATTCTTGCCCACAGTAGTAGATGAAATGATAACCTGAATTAAATTCTCCCATTCTCACCCATTTAAATTCACTAACACCCAAGATGTTGATGTTTACGACTTACTTTCGTTCATGCATCTTATATTCCTGGTTCCTGCGCAGCATTGGTCTTCATAGGTTTGGGCTTTCCTTTTGTCACCAGATGCATTTACAGCTAAGCTTTCTTTTGGCGTTTGCCCAGCTACTTCATTAATACTGGAGGTACTTGGAATTGTCCTCCTTTCTTCCCCAGGAGCATATTGGATACTTACTGACCTGAGGGGCACATCTTCCAATGTCATTTCTTTTATTATTTCACTACTATCTATGATGTTTTCTTAGCAAAGATATTTCAGTGGTTTGCCATTTCTTTCTCCAGTGAATCACATTTTTTCAAAACTCTCCAATATGACATGTTCATCTTGAGTAATTTTGCATGGCACAGCTAAAAGTTTCATTGAGCTACCCAAGCTTTTCCATCATTCTATGATTAAAATTCTCACGGCACTAAGTTGTGTGTGTGTTTGTGTGTGCATGTGTGTGTATATATGGATGTGTATATGCGTGTATGTGTGTTTGTGCGTGTATTGGTAGAGATATACTGCTAGTATTTGCCACTGTAGTGCTTTACCCCCCACTAATATACATGAGTGTATGTTGTTAAGCCCCTATTGATATGCTTTCCACTTATAAAAAGTCAGTACCAATGACATTATTGATTCCTTCTTTAAAAAAATTTCATTTAAATCTTTTACTTTTTTTACATCACCAAAGTTCATTCCAGTATGCCTCCTGTTCACTCTTTCAGAGATGCTGTGTTTGAAAAAACAGTTAAACTAACCATTGCATTAACATGTCTGAAAACATATGCAATATACCACACTCCCAAGAACCCTCTGCAAAGAAATGGGGGTTGGAGTGTCTCGTCATCTCTCCTCTCTGGAGTCCTACTTTGTCTTTATATTTTTTTTTTTATCAATCACTTTTAAAAGTTTTATTAGTATTCTTTCCACTTGCATTGTTCAATTTGTTCTATATATTGTTCTGGCTTTGCTTACTCTACATTAAACTATATAAATCTTGCCATGGTTATCTGTATTCATCAAATTCATATTTTCTTATGGTACAGTAAACTTACATGACTCTTATGGACAAATATGTGTTTCACCATGCTCTAAGTGATAGACAATCACATTGTTTTCAATGATTTTCTATCATAAAAAATCCTGCTTTCTCCATAGACTCTTAAACATAGCACATTACCTATATGACCTAAGCAAAAGTAGCAAAAACCAGAATCTCATCACATTAGAAGAAAAGAGCAGAACTAAAAAAAAAAATAATTCTATGGATTCCATGATCAACAAGACTCAAGATTAGATATTTTCTCTGGCCTCCCTCCCAAAAAAATAAACAATAAAACAAAAACAAAAACACAACTATTCAAAATGGAATTAAGAGTCAAAGGTAAAGCAGCTTCAGCTATCTCCATGATTTAGATCACCTGGAACACAAAAGGTTAAAAATAGTCAAACACAGTATGAACTGACTTCCACCTTGAGCTCAGTCAGCATCACTTCTGCATTTCCTGTGATATCACCGGTGAGGTTTCACTGAGCCATCCCAAGGATTTGACCCATGACCTTGACATAGGGATTCACAACAATATCCACTCCACAAGTTGTGAACTGATTCAAGCGTTCTGTAGAGCAATTTGGAACTATGGTCAAAGGCCTATAGAAGCATGCTTATCCTTTGACCTAGCAATACCACTAATACCTTTCTACCCCAAAAGAGATTTTTAAAAAATGACCAATATATGCAAAATGTTGATAGCAGCTGCTTTCAGAGAATAAAGAATTAGAAGTTGAGGGAATGCCCATCAATTGGGGAATGGCTAAAAAATTTGTTGTGTGTGATTATGATGGAATACTATTGTACTGTAAGAAGTGATGAGCAGAATGCTCTCAGATAACCTGAAAAGACTTGCATGAACTGATGCAAAATGAGAAGTACAGTGTACAAAATAACTGCAATATCCTAAGATGATCAGGTGTAAGTGACTTAGGTATTATCAGCAATGCAATGATCCATGACAACTTTGAATAACTTATGGTGAAAAATGTTATACAGCTCAGATTCAATCCAGTTCTGACTCTGTCTTCCTGAGATTCTGTCTGGTCAACTTGTCAATACAAGCATCACAAATGCTTAAACTCCATAAGTGTCAACCCAATATGGCAAACCTTTAATACACTTCATTTTACTTTGGCTGGAAGAAGTCTTGAGTTGACTTCAATCAGCAGGACCTGGCTTGTCAGTGTTTTAGGGTCTCAGGTACCCCAGATCTCACTATGGTTTCCAACCCTCAACATATGATTTCTTTACTTGAAAATGAGCCATGCCCATGTGACCAGAAGGGACATTGGAGGAAGGATTGTCCCTAAAGTTGGAAAAGTGGTGAAGCCACCCCCAGTACTCCAGTCTTCTCAATACTTTGAAGGATGGGAAAGCCTGAGGCCTGGCAGTGCTCCCACTTTCTCCATCCTTCACATGAAGCCCTGGGAAAAGATCAAGACAGAAGGTAAGGTTACCTACTATAACATGGCTACCTTTTCTGTTTTAACCAGTCACTCTGTCCCTACCTGTTCATCAACCCATCAGATTATGGACATTGAAGGGGAAATTAAGGGACATCTCCAGACATATATCCCCCCCTTTTCAATCTGAGGATCTGTTGTTCATATTCTCCTTCTTTATGATCTCCTCTTGTGCTACCCCCTTGTTGGGAAGGGATCTGATGGTGAAATTTGGGAGTCAATTTTCTCTAGTTAAACCTCCCATCTCCTTTTTCCCTCTGTTCACAGGATCTCTCCATGCTCACTTGAAACTGTGGGAGACAGTCAGGCCAATTGTTTGGGATCTGGGAATTCCTGGGTGAGATACTTCTGCGACCCCAGTCATTGTTAACCTCCCAGACCCTAAGGTGTTCCCCTACCTCAGTCAATATTTAATTAAGCCCAAAGCCTGGGAGGCATTTTAACCATTAATTTACTCAAGGCCCTGACTAACTTCCTGTAGAGTGGGACCCCAAACTAGATAAAGCTTTTGAGACTTTGAAAAGCAAAACTAATTTAGAAAAAAATCTTTCAATCTGTATGTTGATGAAAGAAGATGGCAACTTTTCTGTCTTAACCCATTCCTCAGCACCTGACCCCAGGACAGTTGATGTTTTTACTTATTCAGAATATGCTTTCCATATTCTACATGCCTCTAGGAGATGACCTATAGTGTAGTTTCCTCAGTTGAGGACTAGAAGAACTTTCCCCCTTTTATTAAGTTTCTACACAACATCTTAAGTCTCAGTAGCCCCTGGTAACTTTTGATAATGTTTAATATAAATTTTAGACTTTAATAAGGGCCAAAGTTTGAATTAAGAAGAGTCTAGACCTAATAGTCTCCTTTGTTTAGATGATGCCGACACCTTGGGTTGTGAATAAACAATTTCAAAGGCCTGTTTAGGACAGGATGTCTGCCATCTGGGTGATGGGACTTTTCCTTACCTTGAATCACAAAGGCATGCTATGGAAGGAAGATGCCCATAGCCTGAGATCACAAAACCCAATTACAATGTGTTTACAATGTGAGAACTCCTTTCTCACGGCAAAACGTACTTAAGACAGTCAATTTCTGTACTAAGGCAGCCAGTTCTGATCCTGGCTCCATAGTGCTATGCAACTGTTTCCTTTATGGGGAATTGATTAATTAATTAAATCATAAAATGTATGCATTTAGCCTGTTGCCTTTTCTCTAACCAAGTTTTCAGGTCAACAGTTTCCATTTCCCAAAATCCACATCACCCTGGATGGTGCTATTGGAAAGTAGCTGTTGTGGTGAGATTTGTAAGTGCCTAGTACTCAGCAAATGAGGAAGTGGAGAAAAGGGGGTAGGGGTAGGTGACTTGCTTAGGGCTATAAAAATCTGCTTCTCCTGGCAAGCTAGTGCACTTCCCTGACTATTGCTGCTTAAGCATCTGGGGACTGTGCCCTTTGTCTAGAAAAAGAATAAAAAGGCTTTGCTGTACTTGAACTCTGACACAAGAATTATTTAAGGTAGTCATCTGTCCCACATAATGCCCTTGGAGCAATTTGGAAAGAAACGGTACATCTACAGCAAAATCTCCCCTTTCAAACATGTCCTTTCATGTTTTGGCCTTCACATAGGCATCTTTAACTCTCTCCAGAGAAATTATATGCCAGGGAAATTGTCTGTACTTTATACTCCTTTTGTGTCTGTTTGGTCGTTGTTTGGCTAACCTCTTTGCCAGGTTTATCTTTTCCAGAGGGCAAGACAACAACTTCCAGATGACAACTCAGGCTGCTTATCCCTTGAATAGGACCCATTGAGGTAAGGACAGGTCTATGCCCCTTGCTAGTAGGAAGAAGTTTTGGAAGCTGACCTTTACCATTTGCCCCACAAGAATTTAGGTTCTATTTGTTTGAGGGGGGAATGATGCGGTTCAGACTCTGAGAACCTCCTTGAACTCCCCTTGAATCTTCCCACTTAATCTGGCCTTTCATATTCAAATCTGTTGCACTTTACCTAGCCTGGCCCTCCATTATCTGTTATCTCTGGATTGCCCCACCTGCTTCCCATCCAAACTTCTTGATTGCCTCCAGCTGTTTCCCACCCTTGATTACATCACTAGTTACCCTAGTCTCATGAAGATCTGCCTTAGACCTCCTCCCAGACTACTAGACCACCTCTAGATCTTTCCTATGGTCTTTCTGTAAATAAGTTCCACCACCCCTCCATGAAGGAGATCAGATTCAATCCAAATCTGACTTTGTGTACCTGAGATTCTTCTATCTGTCCCTCTTGTCAATACCACCATCAAAAATGCTTAAGCTCCCTAAGAGTTAACCCAATA
The DNA here is from genome assembly GCF_028372415.1 of Notamacropus eugenii. Classification (NCBI taxonomy): domain Eukaryota; kingdom Metazoa; phylum Chordata; class Mammalia; order Diprotodontia; family Macropodidae; genus Notamacropus; species Notamacropus eugenii. Next base: position 15,475,917 of record NC_092876.1, on the reverse strand, counting down.
TGGCAAATCTTTAATAAACCACCACATGTACAGATGAAATGTGAGTGCAAAAGTGGTCATTTAGTGAAATGGAGTACTTTCAAATATTCTTATTGAAATGACCAGAGGTGAATAGAAAATTGGACATTCAAACACAAGAATAAAGGGAAGCATGAAAACATTAACAGGAAAGAGAAATCATAAGGCACTTACTAAAGTTGAACTCTTTATATTTCTGCATTGACAGGTCATATTTGTAACTCTTGAACTTTTCTCAGTATTAAGGTAGTTAGAGGGATTATATACATACATACATTCATACATAAATATATGCATATACGTGTATATATATATATATGTAAGTATACATATGGGTGCATATATATGTACATGTGTGTATATACATATATCCATATATTCATGTATATACATATACACACATACATACAGAGAGACAGAGACAGAGAGACAGAGACAGGGAACACAAGGTGAGTTGATTAGGAAGTGATCATATCTTAAAAAATAAAATTAAGGTGTGATAGAGAAATGTATTGGGAGGAGAAAGGGAGATATGTAATGAGGCAAATTATGTCGCATAAAAGAGGCAAGAAAAAGCTTTTTCAGTGGATTGGAAAAGGGTGGGGGTGAGAGCTCCTTTGACTTCTGGAATATCATATTCCAAACCCTTCAGTCCCTTATTGTAGAACCTGCTAGATCTTGTGTTATCCTGATTGTATTTCTACAATACTCAAATTTTTTCTTTCTGTCTGTTTGTAATATGTTCTCCTTGACCTGGGAATTTTGAAATTTGCCTGCAATATTCTTAGGAGTTTTTCTCTTCAGATTTCTTTTGGGAAGTGATTGGTGGATTCTTTCAATATTTATTTTACCCTCTGGTTCTAGAATATCAAGGCAGTTTTCCTTGATAATTTCATGATAGATGATGTTTTGGCTCTTTTTTTGATCATGGCTTTCAGATAGTCCCAAAAATTTTTAAGTTGTCTCTCCTGGATCTCTTTTCCAGGTCAGTTGTTTTTCCAATGAAATATTTCACATTGTTTACCATTTTTTATTTCTTTGGTTTTGTTTTATAATTTCTTGATTTTTCATAAAGTCATTAGCTTCCTTCTGCTCCATTCTTATCTTTAAGGAATTATTTTCTTCAGTGAACTTTTAGATCTCTTTTCCATCTGGTCAATTCTGCTTTTTAGGGCCTTCTTCTCCTCATTGGCTTTTTGGATCTCTTTTGCCATTTGAGTTTGTCTGTTTTTGAAAGTGTCATTTTTTCAGCATTTTTTGGGTCTCCTTTAGCAAGTAGTTGTGTCATTTTTCATGATTTTCTTTCATCACTCTCCTTTCTCCCCAATTTTTACTCTCCTTCTCTTACTTGATTTTCAAAATCATTTTTGAGCTCTTCCATGTCCTGAGACCATTTTGTATTTTCCTTGGAGGCTTTTCCTTGGAAGCTCTTTCCTTGCTTTGATATTACTTGTCACCAAATTAAGATTCTACAAACTGATTTAACTTTTGTTCTCTTTATCAAGGTAGTTGTCGTCTTCCAGTGCTGGTGGTGGGGGTTTGTTGTCAGCAGCTTGATCCACCCACAATCTGTGGACCTAGAACTCCAGAAATAACGACTGAAGCTGCATTTGTTGCTACTGTGGATGCTGTGGGTTATTCTTCACCCTCCCCTCTCTGCTGCCCTGGAGCTGGGCCTGGACCACTCCACTCTCCTACATTGGTCCCACAGGTTTTTCCCACTGACCTTCCAATTTCTCCTCAGTGTTTGGGGGTCGTGAAGTCTGGAAACCACCATATATGTGACAGATTCAGTCCCCCTAAGGTCTGCTCAGGTCCCCTCTGTGCATTGGCTACCCATATTGAACAACACTCTGCTTCCAGCTTGGCACAATAGACACTTCATGTCAACCTTCCAGGCTGTCTTGAGCTGGAGATGTTCTTCCCTTAGTCATTCTGTGGGTTTTGCAGCTCCGGAATTTGTTTAGAGCCATTTATGTTATAGGTATTTGGCTGGGCTTGGTGGGAGCACTTTAGAGAATTTGTGTTGTAACTCTGCCATCTTGGCTCTGCCTCCAGCATCCAGCATTCTTGTAGCCCAGTAAACTTGTGGGAATCAACGGGGAAGATCCCTCTTTCTCTGGTGCAAAGAAAGTAGTATAGAATGGGATGTATCCAAAAAAAAAAAAAAAAAACCAGCAGGAAGCCCTGCTTCAGTAAACCAGTGGGAGATGCTCAGATCCAGGGAAGTGAAGCAGGCAAAGTCCAATGCCAGGATCCTTCAATTTTCTTGGAACATGCAAGGAACGTTGATAGAGTCTAGCTAGGAAAATCAGTATGTGCCCCAGGGGGCAGGAGTCCTCCAGCAGCCCATCTGCTTGTGCTTCAGCCCAACTCTAGGAAGCACACCTTTAGTGGGCAGGCATTATCAAACACTACATGATTCTTCACTTCTTTATTTCGTGTACCTGATCTGTTAGATAGATTGATCTCCTGCCAAATTATCTTTATGGTTACTGTTCTATAATGCTATTTGAGATATGACCCTATTAGATATACTCCTTTCAACTCCTTTTCTCTATTACCCACACCACTCATGATCTTTTGTTCTTCCATTTGTACCACTACCCCCACATACATCTCTAAAAATGTTCTTTTGGAAATTCGAATTGCATGACGCTGAATAAGAAGATTAATTTGCACATTACTGACATTTTTATATATTGTCCTGATCCACCAATGATTAATATCAATATTTTTCCAATTATTTAGGTCTTCAATTTATTCAACAGTGTTTTATAGTGAGATTAAAAGGGTGTTTTGGTGGCTAGTCATACTTATATTCTCAAATAATTTTTAACTACTGTAGTTACTTGAATTACCATATTTTAACTCTTTCTGTACATTTTGTTGATAATGTAGAGGAATGATAGTTTATCTGATTTTATTTTATAACGTCCAATCTTACAGAAGTAGTTATTTCTTTCTTTACAGTTTTATTTATTTTTAGATTTCAACATTTGTTTCCACAAAATTTTGAGTTTCAATTTTTCTCCCCATCTCTCCCTTCCCCCGACCCCATAACATCTTTCATTCTGATTACCATTTCCCTCAATGTGACTTCCCTTCAATCACACCCCACCCTTCCCTTATCTCTATATTCTCTCTCTCTCTTCTTGAAGGGCACTATAGGTTTCTGTGCCCCATTACCTGTATTTCTTATTTCCCAGTTACGTGCAATAACAATTCTCAATTTTTGTTTCTAATACTTTGAATTCCAACTTCTCTCCCTTCCTTCCTCCCCACCCTTCCCCACTGATAAGGCAAGCAATTTATTAAAGGCTATATATGTGTCATTTTGCACAACACTTCCTTAATAGTCATGTTGTGCAGGACTGACTATATTTCTATCCATCCTTCCCAGTCCTCCATTTATTCTATTTTCTCATTTGATTTTGTCCCTTCCCCAAAGTGTTTTCTTCTAATTGCTCTTTCTCCCAATTTTCCTTTCTTCTAGCATCCCCATCACCCCACTATGCCTATGTGTGCAATACCTCTACCTGCCCAAATACTGAGAAATGTCTCAAGAGTTATACATATTATCTTTCCATGGAGGAATGTAAATAGTTCAGCTTTAGATAGTCCCTTATGATTTCTTTTTCCTGTTTACCTTTTCATGCTTCTCTTGATTCTTGTGTTTGAAAGTGAAATTTTCTCTTCAGTTCTGGTATTTTGGTCAAGAATGCTTGAAAGTCCTCTACATCATTGAATGACTATTTCCCCCCTGAAGTATCATACTCAGTTTTACTGTGTGGGTGATTCTTGGTTTTAATCCCAGTACCTTTGACTTTGGAATATCTTATTCCAAGCCCTTCGATCCCTTAGTGCAGAAGCTGTCAGATCCTGTGTTATCCTGATTATATTTCCACAATACTGTAATTTTTTCTTTCTAGCTGTTTGCAATATTTTTTCCTTGACCTGGGAACTCTGAAATATGGCCACAATATTCGTACAAGTTTATTTTTTGGGGTCTCTTTCAGGAGGTATTCAGCGGATTCTTTCAATATTTATTTTGTCATCTGGTTGTAGAATATCAGGGTAGTTTTCCTTGATACTTTCTTGGAAGATGATGCCTAGGCTCTTTTCTTTTTCATGGCTTTCGTGTAGTCTCATAATTTTTAAATTGTCTCTCCTGAACCTATTTTCCAGGTTGGTTGTTTTTTCAATGAAATATTTTACATTGTTTACCATTTGTTTTGTTTTGCGACTTCTTGGTTTATCATATAGTCATTAGCTTCCCTGAACTCCACTCTCATTTTTAAAGAACTGTTTTTTTTTTTCAGGGAGCTTTTGAACCTCCTTTTACATTAAACTTATTCTGCTTTCTAAATCTTTCTTTTCCTCATTGGCTTTTTGGAACTCTTTTTCCAATGGAGTTAGCCTATTTTTAAAGTTGTTATTTTCCTCAGTATTTTTTATATCTCCTTTAGCAAGCTACTGACTTGCTTTTCAAGCTTTTCCATGACATGAGTCTACTGTATATTTGTTTTGGAGGTACTGGACGCAGAGGCCTTGACTTCCTCTGACAGCATGCTTTGTTCTTCCTCATCTGAAAGGATGGAAGGAAAGACCTGTTGACCAAGAAAGTAACCTCCTATGTCTTATTTTTTTTCTCTTTTTTGGACATTTTCTCAGTCAATTACATGACTTATGAATCCTTTGTCAAGAGGAGGGTCCTAGTACTCTTGATCACACCAGGACCACACTGAGGCCTGAGATTCAGAACAGCTGCCCAATTACCCCAGGGGCTTTAGGTGGGGGCAGAGCCTCCACTAAGGTCTGTGATTCATATCAGCTGTTCATTTACCTCAGGGGCTTTATGCTCAGTGCTCCAAAAATGGAACAATGGACTCTGGCTGCTGTCTGCCAGTGTGGCTTCCAGAAGCCTCCCCTGCCCAGCCTCTGTTGCTGCCTTGGGCCTGGGTCAGTGGTAGAATCTGCTCCCTTCTCTGTAAGGGTGCAAAAGCCCTCTCATTGACCTGTAGCAGCTGTGGATTGAGGGATCCACTGCTGCTTCCAAGTATTTCATCCCTGAAGTTTGCTCCAATCCTGCTCCTTCCAGAGGCTTGGTAAAGGCTGGGTTGGAATTGGCTCTGTGTCCAGTGTGACAGACTGTTCCCGTCAGCCATGGAGGTCCACCTGAGCTGGAAATCTCCTCTACTCCATCTTTCTGTGGCTTCTGATGCTCTAGAATTTGTTGAGAGTCTTTCTTTACAGGTATTTTATGGGCTGTGAGGGAAGATCTAGCATATGTGTGTCTTTCTACTGCACCATCTTGGCTCCATCCCCTGGAGTAATTATTTCCATTAGTTTTTTACTTCAAAGATGAATTAACTCTCTAGAATTCTACAAGTACACCACCATTTCATTTGCATAAGGAATAATTTCATTTTCTCTTTGCCTATGCTAATTCTATCTCATTTCTTATTACCGTAGCTGAGATGATATTTTTAACTCTCTATTAAAATATCAGTGGTGATAAGGGACATCCTTGTTTTGCTCTCATCTTGTTGAAATGGAATCTCCAATGAATATAATTTTGTTCTTTGATTTAAAGACAGTTTATATATTCCAAGGCCTTTCATCCCCTTAGTCATGAGGGTTTATGGAAAATTATGTCAAAATTTGGTTGCCTGGAGAAGTTCATCAATATTGTATGTCAATTTCATGATAGCCTTTTTGCCAGGGTTCTGGAAAACACAGAAAGGTCTTGTGCCTTCCCAATCACCAGTGGAGTGAAACAGGGCTGTGTGATTGGTCTCATGCTTTTCAGCACAATATTTTCCAATATATAAATATATATATATATGTATATATTTATATATATGTATGTATATGTATATATGTCCATATATATATGGATAAAGTCTTCCAAAGTCAGAAGAAATAAAATGGTAAGGGGATAAGTGGATGGAGGGGAAAGGATAAGGGAAAGCTTTCTAGAGAGGATGGTGAAGGAATAGGTTATAGAGGGTCACAGAATGATGTCAGGTTTTATCGGGATGGGAGAATAAGGGACGGATGGTTGGAGAGGGGTAGATTAAGCTATAAGAGGGTAAGATATTAAGTCGAAGTAGAGTAGAGGAATAAGGAGAGATAGAAAATAGGAGATATGTGCAAACATAAAAACAATGATCAGTAATAGAATTTGTTAGGGAAAATATATGCCTCTATATTTACATTAGTATGTATGTACATATCCATATTTATATATAAATATATGTACACTTAATTGTAGCTTTCTGGATGGGAGGAAGGAAAGAACAAAACAAAAGTGTACAGCAGAGAACAGAATGACACTTACAAGGAAGCAAAGAAATGCTGGACAACTCTCAACATAGTGTGTAGTATTTATGATACAGGTTTTCTTGAAATGAAAATTCATTGCTACATATTGTGAATACTTTCTTATGTTCTTCAATGCATGTAGCAATTTTTTATAAATTTCTTTTCTTTGCACTTAAGATTAAATTTTATGATTTTTTTTCTTTATTTTACATTTGAATTCTGGTGCTTCAGTCTAAAAAAAATGAAAAGAAATTATCAAGGAAAACTGCTCTAATAATCTTGAAAAAGAGGATAAAATATAAATTGACAGACTTCACCAATCACCTCCTGAAAGATATGCGAAAATCAATACTGTCAGAAATATTATAGCCAAATTCCAGAGTTCTCAGGTCAAGGAGAAAATGTTGATGGCAGTCAGAAAGAAAAAAAATATGCAGTGTGGTTGAGCCACAGTTAGGATAATACAATGTTTAGCAGCTTCCACATTAAAGGAGTGAAGAGCTTGGGATATGATATTCTGGAGAGTAAAGGAACTAAGATTAGTAGCAAGAATCACTTACCCAGCAAAACTAAGTATAATCCTTTAGGGGAAAAAACAGGCATTCAATGAGATGGAGAACTTTCATGCATTCTTCATGAAAAGACCAGAGCTGGGTAGAAAATTTGACTTTCAAATACAAGACTGAAGAGAAGCTCAAAAAGGTATACAGGAAAGGGAAATCCTGAGAGACTTAGTAAGAATAAACTATTTACATTTGTACCTGGGAAGATGATATTTGTAAATCATAACACCTTTCTCATTATTAGGTTACTTAGAAGGAGTGAGTTGAACATGAAGTGAGTATATCTAAAAATAAAATTAAGTAATAAGAGAGGAATATACTGGGAGAAAGAGGAAGGGGAGGTAGAATGGGATAAAATATATAAAAGGGACAAGAAAAACCTTTTACAGTAGAGTAGAAGAGAGGGGAAGTAAGGGGGCACCAAGAAAACCTTACTCTCATCAGAATTGGCTCAAAGAGGAAATAACATATACACATAATTGGGCATAAATCTGTCTTACCTTACAGGAAAGTAGGGGGAGATGAGGATAAGAGAAGTGGAATAAAAGTAACAGAAAGGAGGGCTGATTGGAGGAGGTGATACAAAGAAGTGAAGATTGGTGGAGGGAGTAGTCAGAAGTAAAACACTTTTGAGGAAGTACAGGATGAAAAGAGAGAGAGAATAGAATAAATTGGTGATAGAATGGATGAAAAAACTTAGCAATTATGTGAAAAAATTAAGCACATAGAGATGTCTGTCAAATTTGTAAAAATACTCACCATTCTCCATTGATAAATGATCAAAAGATATGATCAGGACATTTTAGGAACAACACTGACAAGTCCAGAGCATGCAGGGAAAGGTTAGCAGGAAGATAACTGTGCCATATGAGGATCAGCTGAAGGAAGTTGAGATACTGAACACTTTACAGAGAGAATTGCAGGCTAGAGAATTGAAGACTGGGTGATGGTGGTGGAGCAGGGGGAAGTCATATTGATTGTTTTCAAATATTAGAGGGGTCCTCATGTGAAAGAAGAATTTATATTAGTTCATCTAAGTCCCAGAAGGCAGAATTAAGAACAGTGAGTGATGGGAAGTTGCAGAGAAGCTGTCTTAAACCTGATGCAAGAAAAAACATGATGACATTCATAGCTAACCAAAAGTACAATGGGCTACCTTGGCAGGTCTTAGGTTTATTTTCACTTCAAGTCTTTAGGTCAAAGTGTGAATAGTTAGTCATTGGGAATGCTGTAGTGAGCATTCTTGGGCAGGTGGGGACTTGACTGAATGCTCCTGAGTGCTCTTCTCTGAGATTCTGATTCAGAGTTCTGGATTTGGATTTGGAGTACCTTTGTTTGTATTATTGTCCTGCTGCTTATGGTTGTTTGACTTTTGTTCACAAAGAAGACCAATGGCATCCTGGCCTGATGTCTTTACTTGTGGGTGAATTGAATTTAAGTGAGGCATGACTGGACAAGTCAGCAATCTCCATCTCTCTCTTCCAGTCATCAAAGTCTAGTGGTAGGACAAAACTCAGAATAACTGATGATGACCCAGGACGCAGCAGATGACTTTGTTGTTTTCAGTGCCTGACAATGCTCTAGGTCCTTTTTCCACCTTTATGGCTATTGAAACAAATTGTTCTTATCCTCCCATTCCACTGAAGGAAATATTCAAGTGCTTGAGGTAGACATACCCCTGATTCACTGACATGTTTGAGGCCTTTGGTTATGTTCAACGTAGTTTAGCCTCTCTGCTGAGATGATTTTATCAGAGTGTGACTGCTTCATGTGCTACAGTTTCAGGAATCACAGGTGAGAGTTGAGTTCCAGGTAGATACCAAAGGTAGATAAGCAGCCCTGAAAAGGACACTGCAAGTCCTCTCACCAGAGGGACTCATCCTGCTAAAGACCCTATACATTCTGTGTGTATGTGTGACTTTGAGTAAGCCATTTATTCTCTCTGTGATTTATTTTTCACTTCTGTAAAGTCAGAGTGTTGCACTAGATGATCTATTAGGTTCCTTCCAGCTCTAAATCTTATGATTACTAAGCATCTATTGTGTGCTACCTAGCTCAGTACTAAACATTATGGCAGTGATACAGAAGAAGACAGTCCCTGCATTTGAATGCTTTGGAATGAAGTTGGGAAAGTTGGAGCAGTAATTCACACTCACCTCCCAAATATGAAGCAGAAAAACACTAAGCAATGTGTGCAAATGAGGAGACTACAGGGGAGACATACGTTAAAGGAAATAAGGAAAATGACCCAAAAAATGAGAATATCAAATAAAGCAGCTTCTATGCAACGTGTTGAATTTTCTGTCAGCCTGAACCAGAAGAGTTTTCTAGATGGCTGATAGTGGCTAAGTCCACCAATGGTGTACTCTTGCTCATATCCAAACCCAGGTTAGGAACTTGCAGAGTTTGTTCTAGGATGACTAATAATCTGAATTTTCTCTGGATCAAAACACTTTGCAACCACTGAAAGCATTAAGGTCTTGTGCTTGAACTGTCCCTGAGATGCTGGAACAATACACCTTCCAATATCCCAGGAAAACTGCAACAGGGACTACCCAGATCTTCCTTAAGAAGTGGAGAGCCTAGACCTAACAGTAAAAGTTCTAAGTCAGGAAGTAAAATGGAAGAATGAGCAAACAAACATAAGAAGATGACAAGAATTCTTAAGCCATAAATAAAGAAAAAAATGACCAAAACATCTATTAAAAAACCTCAAAGCAAAACACAACTTGGGCATACAAGCAGCTGGAATTTCTGAAAGAGCTACAGCAAGAGTTAAAAAAAGAAATTAAAATGCTTTTTTTTCTATGTAATGAAATAAGAAAGCTGAAGTTAAAATTGGAACAGAAATGAGAGCTATGGAAGAATTCAAAAAGTAATGAATACTTTGGCACAAGGAATAAAAAACTTTGCCCAAGTAACAAACTCTCTCAAAATTAGAATGAACCAAAGAGAAGCAAATGACTTAATGAAAGAACAAGAAATGTTAAAACATAGTGGAAAAATTGAAAAAAAAAATAAAAGAAAATTTAAAGTAGTGCAGGGTAAAAACAATTGATCTGGAAAACATATCAAGGATTTAAAAAAAAAAAAAAAAGACTTGTACTTCCTAAATGCCATGATCTTTAAAAAGAGTCTAGACATTGCTGTTGTTTTGTTATTATTATTATTATTATTATTATTATTTTATTTTAATGTAGTTTCATTTATTTATTTTTAGATTTCGACATTCATTTCCACAAAAGTTTGAGTTTCAATTTTTCTCCCCAGCTCTCCCCTCCCCCACCCCAAAACACCTTGAATTCTGATTGCCATTTTCCTCAATGTGCCCTCCCTTCTATCATACCCCAATTTTTCCTTATCCTCATCTTCTCTCTTTCATTGTAGGGCAAGTTAGATTTCTAAACCTCGTTACCTGTATTTTTTATTTCCTAGTTATATGAGATAACAATTCTCAACATTCATTTCTGATACTTTGCATTCCAACATCTTTCCCTTTCTCCCTCCCCACCCATTTCCACTGAAAATGCAATCAATTAATTAAAGGCTATATATGTGTCATTTTGCAATAGACTTCCATAATAGTCACTTTGCGTAAGGCTAACTCTATTTCCCTCCATCCTACCCTGTCCCCAATTTAATCTATTCTCTCATTTGACCTTGTCCCTCCCCAAAGTGTTTACTTCTAATTACTCCCTTTTCCCATTTGCCCTCCCTCCTAGCATCCCCCTCACCCTACTTGTCCCCTTCTCCCCTACTTTCCTGTAGTGTAAGCTAGATTTTCATATCAAGTTGGGTGAACATGTTGTTCCTTCCTTAAGCCATATGTTATGAGAGTAAGCTTAGCTTTTCCCCTCTCAACTCCACTCTATTCTCCTCCATTGAAAAAGATTTTTCTTATCTCTTTTATGAATGAGAATTTGTCCCATTCCATTTCTCCTTGTCTCCTTTCAATGTATTCCTCCCTCACCCCTTAATTTTATTTTTTATAGATATCATTCCTTCTGAATAAACTCAACCTGTGCTCTCTGTATACATACAGACACACACATGTATGTGTGTGTGTATGTGTGTAACCCCTCCATCTACCCAAATATTGAAAAAAGTCTCAAAAGTTATACATATTATCTTTCCATGGAGGAATGTAAACATTTCAGCTTTAGAAAGTGCTTTATGCTTTCTCTTTCATGTTTACATTTTTATGCTTCTCTTGAAAGTGAAATTTTCTCTTCAGTTCTGGTCTTTTCATCAAGATTGTTTGAAAGTCCTCTATGTCTTTGAATGACCATTTATTCCCTGGAAGTATAATACTCAGTTTTACTGTGTGGGTGATTCTTGGCTTTAATCCCAGTACCTTTGACTTTTACAATATCTTATTGCAAGTCCTTTGATCCTTTAATGCAGAAGCTGCCAGATTCTGTGTTATCCTGATTGTATTTCCACAATACTGGAATTGTTTCTTTCTAGCTGCTTGCAATATTTTCTCCTTGACCTGGGAACTCTGAAATTTGGCCACAACATTTATAGAACTTTCTCTTTTCAGGTCTCTTTCAGGAGGTGATCGGCAGATTCTTTCAATATTTATTATGCCCTCTCGTTCTACTGCCCTGGTAGTTTTCCTTGAGAAGGGCAATTTTCTTGGATAATTTCATGAAAGATGATGTCTGGGCTCTTTTTTTTTATCATGGCTTTTCAGGTGGTTCCAGGTAGCTGGGCTCTGCTCCACTCAGTTTCTTGTGGGATAGACCTTTCCTATTATCCTTCCAGGTTATCTTTGGCTGAAAATCTCTTTAACTCTGTCGTTCTGTGGCTTCTGCTGCTCTAGAATTTGTTGAGAGTCATTTTCTACAGGTATTTTATTGGCCATTGTGGCAGAGCTAGAGTCTGCATCTTTCTACTCCACCATCTTAGCCCCGTCCCCCCAGACATTTTTTCAAGAAATCTCAAAAACCATCAAGAAAGCAAAAAGAAACAAAGAAACAAACAAAAAACATAGTGGGATTCCCTGCCTGCTACTGTAATCAGCTCAGCGTTGGGTAAGGAGACAGTGTTTAGGGCACCTTTTCTAGCCCCTTTCCTAAAACAGGGAGATGAGCAGTGCAATCCTTGAAAGGCTGCTCAGACACCCAGGGGGCTGTCAAGTCCCACTGCTACTTCTGGTTGGAAACAACCCCTATGGCCTGCACCCTATAACAGCTCCTGCCTTTTTTGGATTCATTTATTGGAGAGTAATTGTTTCATCCTTTCATTTTTATTCTGTTTATTACTTTTTATGTGTTTCTTCTAAGCAACAAATTGTGGATGTAGGTTTACAGATCCAAACTCTCATTCTTCATTTTCTTAAAATATTACCACCTTTCTATTTAAAATTTGGAATATATTTTACTCCATTTCTCTTTAATATTATCCCCAAAAGGAGTTTTAACCTTTTCAAAAATTAATCCAGCATTATATATCTTCAGTTCTTTCACATTTATCATTCCAGTTTTTTTTCACTAGTTCCCTTCTCCTTAGCTTCAGTAGCTTCCCCATTACTCTTAACAAATATTAATGTTTCCCTGGTTTTACAGTTTGCTTATTATTTCCCTTTTCTTCCTTACTTTTGTCTAATTATTTAATTTCCCCCTTCTCTTCTCTCCTCAGCTAAGTAATTGAGATGTATCTGATTACTGATTTTCAACTTTTTTCCTTACTTGAAATCTTATTTTTGGTGCATTTCTGTAAAATACTATGATTCCTCTCATTTTCTTCATGATTTAGCTATAATTTTTTGTCTCTTTATCTTGGTCACAAGAATCCATAATACCAGATTTGTACATTTTCATTTGTTTCCTTTCAATAATCCAGGGATATTAATGATAAGTGACAGTGATCAGACACACAGAGGAAGAGTAGATCCCTGGAGAAATATGTATTACCTAATGAGACCAAGGTGAATTCTCCTCAAATGAAAAAAAAAGAACTTCTGACAACTGGGAACTGTACTACTCATTTTAGTATATATCCTCTCTAATCTGCAGCCTATTTTCCGTTGGACTTGTGTATGTTAATTAGGTGGTTTGTCAAAGACATTCAGGAGGGTTGTAATGTTGTATTCCAAATGATTGTACACTTTCACTTGAATAAATACACTTTTCCGAAAGCTAATTACCTTAACCTATTGGTTATCAATTAATAGTATGGAGACACAGTGATGGGAACTCATGAGGAAGAGTAGAAGGATCCTATCTCCCCAAACTACACTTCTGTACGGCTTATGTCTCCTGAATTATCTGGTTAAGGTTTAGAGAGCTGGAATATTCTTTGCTCTCTTTTTCCTTCCTAGATTCTCCTGCTCCTCCTCTTAGATTCACAAGATTCAAACATTTTCTCTACTCAGTCCTAGTTATCCTTCTCTACCAATTACCAAAGTACTAATTTTCTATTAATTTAAAACAATCTTCATTGTTAACCATATTTCTCCAGTCAAAAATTAAAAGTTAAAGATGAGAGGACACCTTTATCCCACTCCTCAACAAAGGGCAACTCTATGAGTTTGGTACATTGTACATATTTTTAGACTTTCATAATATATTGACTGGATTTGCTACTTTTCCTCTCCTTTTTTCTTCTTAAGAATGTCACCACTTCATGGAAAGATGTTCTGTTAAGGAGAAATACCGGTGGTATACTGGAAGAAATTCCAAGGAAATAAAATTCAAAGACATAAATAAAGAATCTGTTTTAAAAAGAAATATACCAATAATGGCCCCCAGTGTTTTATTAACTAAATAATATACATTTCAGTTCTATTAACATATGTTTATATGGAATTGTTTTCTATTTTCTAACATTGTTTGTTAGTAAAATTTCTTCAGCTCCTCATTTGAAAAATGACTGGATTCAAATATGTAGCTGCTGAATTCCTTTTTAACTGTAGGTGTATGATCAATCAAGTCACCCCACAAAGAATTATGTGCAGTTTATACCTACAGGATCACACTCACCACTGACCACTGTACATTGGATGTGGTCTGACATAGGCGTGATATTGTACCACTTTAACAACATGTCTTCTCAGTACCACTTTTTGAATTGCAGGTGATGATCTTTGCCGTGACTGTGGTTGTCCCACTACATTGTTTGTGTGTCAGTCTTTCCATTAACTAAAACCACCAGATCATTAAATGAAAAACTTAGTTTGATATTTTTGCTATACTATCACATCTATTCACACCACATAGAGTGTAATTATACACACTTATTTATATCTATATAGGTATTTTTTTTATTTGGACTGCCCATAATTTTTGAAATGCCCTCCCCCTTGACCTCTGCTTCACAGGATCACTCCATTCATTAAAGACCCTGCTCACACACCATCTTCAAGATAAGACCTTTCCTGGGTTCTTCCAGTGCCAAGATTGTGGAGTAAAGTAGAAATCCTCTGAAGTCCTCCCAAATTCTTCTCCAAATAATTGGAAAACTGCCTCAGAATTGATCTAGGATCAGGGAAGCAGCTTACTGGCAGGAAAGGTTAGTCTCACGTAGGTGAATGTGGAATGAGGGACAAGAGCAGCAGAAGCAGCCAACCTCACAACAGGAGGCCAGCAGCACAGCTCCATTGCTACGTTAATGCACCAGTGAGGACCTACTTTCCTTCAAACCATCAGCCCCCTACATAAGTGAGCAGTCTGGGCATCTTAGCAACCCAGTGACCCTGCCCTGATATGTTAGAAACAGAGGACAAAATAAAAATTAAAGGACTCCACCAATGACTGCCTAAAAGCAATCTAAAAATGAAAACTCCTAGGAACATCGTATGCCAATTCCACAACTCATAGATCAAGGAAAATGTGTTAAAAGGAGAAAACAATCAAATATCATGGAGTTAAAGTCAGGATTACAAAGAATTTTGCAGATTCCACAGTAAAGCACAAGAAGGCTTAGAATATAACACACCAGAAGGCAAAGCAGATAGAAGTACAAACAAAAATCAATTACTCCTCAAAACTAAATGTATACTTGCTGGCAGGAAATGGATATTTAACAAAATAGAGGACTTCCAAGCATTCATAATTAAAAAATTAGAGCTGAATTAAACATATGTTCTTCAAATACAAGACTCAAGAGAAACAAAAAAAAAAAAGGTAAACAGAAAAGAAACAAGAAAGGAAAACAAGAAATTTAATAATGTTAAATTATTTATATTCCTATACAGCAAGATAATATGTGTACCTCCTAAATTATTACTACAAGAGCAATTAGAATCAGTACACTGAAGGAGGGGAAAATTGAAGGGGGGCCATTTTTTAAATAAAAATGAGCATAAAGAGTCTATTAGAATGAAAATAATGAATGAAAATTCATTAGAATGAAAATAAGAAGGGTGGCAGACAAAGCTGAAACCTTTCTCTCATCAAAGTTGGATCAAAGAAGGAATAACATAACTAGTTCAGAGCAAAAATTTCTTATCATGTGAGGAACTATAAAATAATGGAGATAATAGAAAAGGGAGAGAGGAACGATAAAATGTAGATATATTGAGGAAGGCAGTAATCAGGAGTAAAACACTTTTGAGGAGGGAAAATGTGGGACATAAGAAAGAGATGGTGAGCAAATTAAAAAAAGCATGAATGGAAATATAGAGTTAATTAACATAACAATAAATGTAAATGTAATGCACTAATAAAAGAGAAGCAGATAGCTGCTTTAAAGAACAGAGTTAAAGATTCTGGATTCAAGAACAGAATCCTGCAATATGTTATATACAAGGAGCACATTTGAAGCAAAGAGATATACATAGAATAAAGGTAAAGGGCTGGAGAAAAATCTATTATCCTTCAGATGAAGCAAAAAAGCAGGGATAGCAAATATAATGTCATGGCAATCAAAGCAAAAAAAATGATTGAACTAAAAGAGATAAAGAAAGAAACCTCATCTTGCTGAAAGGTAACATAGACAATTACATCATAGCAGTACGAAACATATCTGCACCAAATGGTTTGGCATCTAAGTTTTTTAATAAGTTAAATGAGGTACAGTAGGAAATAGATAATAAAAGTATACTAGTGGGGGAACTCACATTTACCTTCTTAGCACTGGATAACTATAAACAAGAAGGAAGTTAAGCAGGTAAATGAAATCCTGGAAAAGTTAGAGATGGCAGATCACTCAAGAAAACTGAATAGGAATAGAAACATACCTTTTTTTTTTTCTTTTTCAGTAGTTCATGGTACCGATACAATAAAAGAAGTTATTATGACATAACAACCTGACAACCAAATGCAGAAAAGCATAAATAGTAAACACATCCATTTCAGATCACAATTCAATTAGAAATATGTTAATAATGGGCAATGGAGAGACTAAAATTAGTTGGAAATGAAGTAATCCAATCATAAAGAATAAATGGTTCACAGAAGAGATCATAGAAAGTATTAATCATTTTATTAAAGAAAGAACAAGAAGACAAGATGTGAAAATTTATGGGATGAAGCTAAAGTGGTATATAGAGGAACATTTATATCTCTAATTGCTTGCATAAATAAAATAAAGAAAAATCAGATCAATTAATTGGGTACACAACCACAAAAATTAGAAAGAGAACACATCTAAAATTCCTAATTAAGTACCAAACCGAATATCCTGAAAATCAAAGGAGAGACTGATAAAATTGAAAATAAGAAGATCATTGAACTAACCAATAAAACTAGTAACGGGGTTTATAAAAAAAAAACAATAAAGTAGATAAAATATTGGTTGTTGATTTAAAAAAGAAGAAGAAGAAAAGAGTTACTGGTATCAATGAGCTTACCAAAAAGGAAAAGGAAATTAAGACAACTGGAGGAAGTTATTTTGCCAAATTATATGACAATAAATTCGACAATCTAAATGAAGTGAATGGATTTCCACAGAAATATAGATCATCCTTTATCTGTAGAAATAAGAGGGAGAAAAAAGAAATTAAAGGGCTTTGAATAAGCAATGAGGAAACAAAACTATCACTTTTTGCAAATAGTAAGATATACTGAGAAAATTCTAGGAAACCAATGAATAAAACTACATGAAATTATTTGCAATTTTAGCAAAGTTGCAGAATACAAAACATACCCACGTGAATCATAAGCATTTCTATTGATCACTAGCTAAAATTTCTACTAGAAATTACTTGTAACCTTAGCAAAGTTTCAGAGTAGAAAATAAACTCCAAAAATCAGCAGCATTTCTACATATTACTAACATGGTCCAGCTGCAAAACATAGAGAATTTCAATTTAAAATAACTGTAAAGTAATATAAAATATTTCAGAGACCACTTGTCAAAATAAAAGCAGGAACTATATGAACATAAATATAAAACACTTTCATACAAATAAAGCCAGATCTAAACAATTAGAAAACTGTTAATTGGCCATGAATAGGTTGAGCCAATATAATAAAAATGATCATTCCACCAAAATTAATCAATTTATTCAGCGCCATATCAATCAAACTATTAAAATATTCTATAGAACTAGAAAAATCATAGCAACATTCATTTGGAAAAAAAAAAAGTTCCAGAATATCATGTGAATCAATGAAAAAAATGTGAAGAAAAGGTGGTCTAGCTGTACCAGATCTCAAAATATATTGTGAAGTGGTAATAATCAAAATAATCTAGTACTGGCTAAGAATTATGTTGCTAGATCTGTATAATATATTAGGTACAAATTACATTGACAGTACTAATCTAGTATATGACAAACCCCCAATGAAACAAAAACTGATTGCTTTTGAAAAAAATGCAGGGAAAACTGGACAATACTGACAGAAGCTAGATCCAGACCAATACCTCACACTCTATACCAAGATAAGGTGACAATAAGTACATGATTTCTGTATAAAGGGTGATACCATAAACAAAATAAGAAAGAAAAAAAGTAGTTTATCTGTCAGATTTATGGAAAAGAGAGGAAGTTAGGATAAAAGAAGACATAAATCGACTTAAAATGTAAAATAGAAAATTTTAATTATGTGAAATTCAAAAGTTTTTGCAAAAACAAAATCGATGCAATGAAAATTTCAGTTGGAAGGCAGAAAATAGGGGAAAAATTCTGAGTATTTCTGCTAAAGCCCTCATTTCTCAAATAGGTAGAAAACTGAGTCAAATTTGTAAAAATTACAAGTCATTTCCCAACTGATAAATGATCAAAGGAATATGAACAGGCAATTTTCTGACAAAGAAATCAAAGCTCTCTATGTGAATAAGAAAGAAAATGCCTTACAAAATGCTTGATTAAAAAAATGTCGATTAAAACAAATCTGAAATACAATCTCACACCCATCAGAGTGGCTAATATGACAATAAAGGAAAATGCTGGATATTGGAGGGGATGTTGGAAAACTGGGACACGAATGTACTGTTGGCACAGTTGCAACCTAATCCAAGCATTCTGGAAAGCAATATGGAAGTCTCCCCAAAAGGCTATAAAACTGTCTGTACCCTTTGATCCAGCAATACCACTGCTAGGATATATATATATATATATATATATATATATATGTGTGTGTGTGTGTGTGTGTGTGTGTGTGTGTATGTATGTGTGTGTATGTATGTGTGTGTGTGTACACACACATATATATGTATCACTTTGATATTATATATATATATATTGATACATAATATCAAAGACATCCAAAAATGTGAGAAGGACCTATTTGTACAAAAAGTATTTATAGCAGAACTTTTTCGGGGGAGGGGGACACTTAGAAATAGAAATCAAAAGGGTGACCATCAATTAGAGAATGGATAAAGAAGCTATAATATAATATAAGTATATTATACTATATAATATATATAATATAGGTATATATATATATATATATATATATATATATATATATATATATATATATGTATATAATATAGGTATATATCCAAAGGTATAATATCTGACCAAATTGCTATCAAAGCAGCCATCACCCTTGCTGACTATTCCTGGACCGAAAGATATTGCCATTGTGAAGACCTGCAGGAGATACTGGAACTAAGTCATTTAAATAGCTGCAGGTCAGGGGCAAGAGATTCCTACAATATTGCTTTTAGATTTATGAGTTTAACTGATTTAGGTGTAAGTTACTGAGCAAGTAACTTAACCTCTGTCTACCTCAGTTTTCTCACCTGTAAAATGGTGATAGTATAGATCATATTCCCCATGTTACTGAAAGGAACAACTGAGAAAATTTTGCAAAAAATTTTGCAAAGCTGAAAGTGTAATATAAATGATGGCCATTGTTATTACTGTTGTTCAGCCCAAGGGAACAGAAGATGACTGAACCAAAAGTCACACAACACATGAAACATGTGTCCACCAATCAGCAGAGCCAAGGGTCTGTGGATGTCTTCTGGGGCTATGGAACTAGATCTTTGTGCCCAGTCTTGGTCCTTCTATGGTGATGCTTTTTATGGGGGCCCTGGTCATTTCCAGACATAATTTGGTCTATTTGCCCTGGTCCCATTCAGCTGTCTTCAATACTAGAGGGTCAGCAGAGTCATTGGTCCTTGCCTAAACAAGCCTTAAGATACCTTGATCCAATCTAAGACTTAAAGGACCGCGGTCCATTATTCATCATTATAAGAGCAGAAATTGTGGGGCCTGAGTTTAAGGGGTGTAAGGTAGCAATGCTGATCACCACATTCTGGGCCAGCCTCTAGTACACTTATCTGTTTCCTTCTGCACAGTTGAGAATGGGCAGTCCAGGAAGACTGATGATGGTCCCTACAGTCACATTCCTGCTTTCTGTTGGTACAACTCTAGGATCAAACCTGAGAAGATAGGGATATTGTGGCAAGGTTGTAGCTCCTGGCACTGAAGGATAGGGAAGAAGTCTAAGTAGGAGGTAGATCCATTCAGAGCAGAGCAAGAGCCAAGTGTCTGCTCAAAGGGCTCTTCCTTCATTTTCTGAACAAACAAGAATTAGAGGTTCAAGGAATTTGGCGAGAGCTAGGGATGGGTCTATGAGACTGGAGGGGCTGCAACTCTAACCTCAGATTTTCTTACAGGGCTGTGTCTGGACTGAGCTGTGAGGGTACAGACAGGTAAGTCTTGCCCCCAAAACTCCATGTTCTCTTTTCCTTCCCTTTACCAGATTAATCCAGATATTTAGAACTAGGATAAGCAGTAAGAGGAAGGGGGCATTGTATTGAACAGATAGGATTAATCAGTGAAGGACTTCAGAAACTGGCAGTGAAAGGAGACATGGGACATAGAGAAATTGCTAAGAAATACCTAAGAATCTGTTTCTTACTAATACCCCCTTCCCAGGCCCACCATCTGGGCCATCCCAAGTCCTTTGGTCCCCGGGGAACAGATGTGATCCTCAGAAGCCAGGGCCAGCTCTGGAAGGATGGAGAGCTCAGAGATGACAGAAATGCATTCAGGCAGCAGGTAAAGTTTGTGTTCAGGAATGAGGATGACTAGAGAGATGCCAGAAGCTGCAGCTGCTGCTCTGGGCAAGGGCCGTTGTGGTCAGACTCAGTGAAGACCTGGTCCTGGTGGTAACAGGTGAGGGGGTGTTGGTCTACAACCTGCCCTGATGGGAAAGAGGCCAGTCCTGAGAGAGGAACCCCAGACCCCTTTCTGGAGAATCACCTACATGAGGGGCAAACCCTCAGACTTGACTACCTGCCTCCCCTTCCTATTCTCCACCTCCCCAAACTCTGGGAACACTTACCTCACATTTTGGGTTCACAGATAAGGTTCTGAAACCTTTCCCCTTAATAACACTGCAAGCAGGAAGCACACGTATTATTTTCCTTTTATAGATGGGAAAATTGAGACCTGGAGAGGAAGTAAGTAAGGTGACTTGAAAAGGTCAAAGGGTTGTTCATTGTCAGGAACAGGATTTGAACCTCTGTCTCCCACCCCCAAACCCAGGGATATTTCCCCATTTGGTCAGTGTTCCCTAGTGATCGAGCCCAGAATGCTGACCTGTTCCTCCCTCAGAGGATACACAAAGCCTTTGAGAGAAGGGGCACACAGGTTTACCAGAGCAAACTTTATCTGTAGAAAGGTTTCCTGTTTCCTCTAAGGTCCAAAATAGCAACATGCAAGCTGTCCAGTTGTGTCTCCCCTTGTTCCCATCTGCTCTCATTAAATTCCCATCAGTCTGAACAGATGACAACATCACCTCTTCATGACCCACTATTCTTCCATTGCTCATGCAATTCCCCCTGCCTGAGAAGCCCTTTCCACTTTCATCCATCCCTTTCCTTCACATGCTTAGGGCCCAACTCAGATACTGGCTGTTTCAGGCTACTGTCTCTCATTGTATCCAGTAGCAATGTCCTGAGCCTTGGTCTTCCCAGAGTGATGCATACACCTCTCTAGTACACCCACTCTAACATCAAGGTCCTGTTAGAAGGCAGTGTGGGAAAGGGAAGGAACATGAGATCAGGGCTGCAGCAGGGTATTCAAATGACTGACCCCCAAGTCCTAGCTGAGTGAATGTGGGCTAGTCCTCAACCTTCTGAGGGTCTCAGATCCCTCCTATATGACATGAAACTCATGGGCAGGATTGTGTAATGGCATTATTTGAGCTAAACCCCTGTGATCCCTGGAATTGTGAATTCCTGATGGTAGCAGGGGTGGGGTCTTCCCTAACCTTGTGGGGTTCCCCAATCACTTTGCAGAAGGTATCTGATAGGTGGGTAATTGGTGAGGGCAAGGAGAAATGACAACAGCAAATTCTACCCAGAAATTCCCAGAAGGAATCCCCTTCCTCCTCTGCTAGGTCGTACCCACCCAGCGGCACACAGAGCTCTGTGAGCTGTGCTCTGAACTCATTGGCAAGGGGGCAGAGTGAGGCAGGCCAAGTAGCAGTGTGGGGAAGTGGGTAGGGTCCAGGATTGGGAATCCTTTGTTTTTTTTTTTTCTTTTTTGGATAACCCTCCATCCCAGTCAAGCTGTTATTTGGAAGACAAAGTTTTGCAAATCTCAGACCTTAGAATTTGCCAGTGATGGTGCA
Source organism: Notamacropus eugenii (assembly GCF_028372415.1). NCBI lineage: Eukaryota > Metazoa > Chordata > Mammalia > Diprotodontia > Macropodidae > Notamacropus > Notamacropus eugenii. The sequence continues at coordinate 15,454,022 of NC_092876.1, read as the reverse complement.
TTAGCAGGCCCAGACTGGAAGGCCAGAGCTGGGCCCCTAGGAGGAGGTAAGAGGGGCAGATGGCAGGGTGCCACATCCTCTGCCCATGCCCCTTCTTTTCCCATCTCTCCGTACATTCACAACCTTCTTGGGCCCAGTACATAATTCTGAGGGTGGCCTAGGGACCCCAGTTACCTAAACATGTACAGACCTACAGAAGTCGGCAAAGGGGGTTGGCCAGGGCCTGGCAGCCTACTATTCCCCTTTTTAGCTCCGTTTCAGGGCATAATTTGAGGGGGTCAGAGAGATACATCAGGTTCCTAAGTATTTTCCTCCCTCCTTTTACAGGAGTCCTTTCCAAACCCTCCATTTCAGCTTCACCTGGCGTCACAGTATGAAGGACAACAGTGACCATCTGGTGTGACATGTCACCACAGGCATCTCCTCAGGGCTAGAGTTTTGCCCTGTGGAGGCAAAGAGCCTGGAGCCCTTTCAGAGACACAGTCCTTTGGGGACCTGGGCTACTTTCTCCCTTCCATTAGTGAGACCCGAAGACACTGGGAGTTACAGTTGCATTTACTACAGGGAGACAGTGCCCCACAGTGGGTTCAATCCCAGCCAGATCTTGGAGTTGACTGCCTGGTAAGTGAACATGGGAACCCACAAAGACTGGTTCCACCCCCCACCTCACATAAGGGATTATAGAGCTATAAAGATAGAATACAATCCAGGGAATTTTGAAGGGGTGGTTTGGGGGGAGGCTAGAGAAGAGCCTGGGACACTCTTTTGTGTTACGTGAACTCAGCTTTGGGTCCCAGGAAAGTGAAGGTGTTCCCAGTTCAAGGCAGACCTCAGAAAAAAAGTGAGAACAGAATTTAAACAGTTGTTGCCCCACTTGTTAAGGAGTTAGGGGAGGGGGGCTTGAAGGGTCATCTCATCCTGACATTTGGTGACTCCCTTTCCCCTCAGGTGACTCCACAGGCCCACATTGTGGGCCCAACCTGGCCTCATGATGGCCCCACAGGCCAACATCATTCTCTGGTACTCAAGGCCCAAGCTGTCTTCCAATGAAAAGGTGACTTTCACTCTGTGGAAGGCTGTGACACAGGTCTCCTCAGTAGAAGGAGACCTCAGTAGATCTCTGGACTAGTTTCCTCCTGCCATCTGTGAGACCTGAGAACACTGGGGACTAGAGTTGTACTTATAAGGAATAGACAGCATCTGCTAAAGAATCAGAGCACAGTTATGCCCCTGAGCTGGTGGTATTAGGTGAGGGGGTGTGTGGGCCCCAGAATAACTGTCAGGATGATCCTTCTGCTCTCTGCCCAGACAGAGGTCTCACAGAGAAAAGGCCTGGTGCTTGAACATCCAGTTCTACCCCTGTGCCTGGCAGGGGTCTTGGAAGACATGAGGCATTTCTCTTGTGATCTAGAATCTGGGGAAGAAAGGTGATGGTGGGGCCTGAGCTGGGTGTTAGGAGAAGAATCACAGAGACCAAGAGACAAAAAGGGCTTTGGAGGTTCTTGAGGTCAAACTGTCCCATTACCAATGAGCAAAGTGAGGTCAAGAGAAAGAAAAGGACATGTCCAAGGTCACACAACATGTAAGTGACAGAGACTGGAAATGAGACTGAGCCTTCCCACTCCTGGACCGTGCTCTGAGCTCAGGTTTTAGGCTGAACCCTGGGTATGTCAGAATCACACAAATGAGAGTCATGTGCTAAGACCTTTCCTCCCATGACTCATCAGAGTTTTGAGACCATAGGTCAAGTGACCTCCCTCAAATATGAAAGTCTTCTTAGATTCCTACGTAGCTACAGCTAGAAATGTAAGAGGGATCTTGTGGTAAAACCCCTCATTTACAGAGGAGGAAATTGAGGCTCAGGGAAAGCTAGATTGTTCAGTGACCAGAATTCTCGGCTTGGATTTAGAACACTTAATAGACATTTAGCTCTGTGACCCTGGGCAATTCACTTACCATGGTTGCCTCAGTTTCCTCATTTGTAAAATGAGCTGGAGAAGGAAAGGAGAAACCACTTCAGTACCTCTGCCAAGAAAAACAAGAATGGGGTCAAGAAGAGTTGGCTATTACTGAAAATCTACTGAACAACCAACGTGAGACTCAGACAGGGCCAATGAATGGCCCATGGTCACAAAAGGGATTCAGAGGCAGAGTAGGGACATGACCCATGTATACTCACTCCCAGCCCCATGTTCTTTCTCTCACAGGATCTCTCCCCAAGCCTTCCCTCTCAGCCCTCCCAGGCCTTGTGGTGGAGCCCGGCATGTATGTGACTTTCCAGGGCCAACAGCCCCCTCAGACATTGCACAGTGGCATGACATTCATTCTCCTGAAAATGGGTTCCCCTCAGCCTTTGCAGAGCCAGAACCCAACTGGGAACTCAGCTGACTTTCCCTTTCTCTCTGTGAGGGCCCAGGATTCTGGCAACTATAGCTGTGTCTACTATTGGAGGATGCTTCCATGGCATGTATCTGTGTTGTAGCCCTGTGAGGTCCTAGAGATCTGGGTGACAGGTGAAGTTGTGTCTAGGTCCCCATGGCATAAAACAGAACTTTGGATTTTCAGCCTGCTTTGCAGTCCAGAGAAGGCCTGTTGTTCTGAGCTATTTTGACCATGATGAAGTAGTGACAGGGGCTGAAGGTCCTTACCTTCCTAGAGAACAAATTTGAAAGGATGGACTAGATCAAGTTCTGTTCTAAGCCTAAGGGACAAAGATGGAAGGAAGAAATGCCTCCCTATTTCTAGGTGGGCGAAGAGAACATCTGAGGCTTAGCATCCATGCCTCTCCAGGGAAGGAGACTTTGGGCAAGGAATGAGAAAAGAGACAAAGGGAGTGAGAGCTGATGGTCAGGAAACTTCCTAGGTCTTATTTTCCCCATGGTCTATCCCCATTACAATTTTGCAGGGCCATTGAGGATCTCTGGTCTCTAATTCTTTTTTTTTCAGGTGCACTCCCCAATCCTTCCCTTTCAGCCTGGCTTCAGGTGACCTCAGGAGCCAACATGACCCTCCTGTGTCAGGCACCCTCATGCAGTAGTAGCTTTGTTCTGTACAAGGGCAGAAATGAGAAAAACTTGTCGAATATAAATAACACTCAAGAGGGGCCCAAGTTCATCCTGAGTTATGCTTTCCCCAAGTTCTCTGGCAACTACAGCTGCAGATACAAACTCAGCACCAGTGAAAGTTTCTGGACACAACCCACTGATCTTGTGCAGCTCATAGTGACAGGTGAGAGGGAGAAGCCCTCAGGACCCACTGGAGGGTGCCAATGAGCACTCCCTCCCTCAGCGTCTGCAAGGAAATGAATTCAAGGACTTGCCCTAGAGACATGGGATAAGAGACAATAGTAACCTTGACATTTTCCTCAATTCCAGGAACACTGAGACCAAGGCTGTGAACTGGAGCATGAGGCTTTTCACCTCTCCTACTTCCCTGTGACCCTCATATCTCTGTCCTGCTTTCTGGGCTTTCTGAACCTAGTTCCAAGGGATAAGCCGACTCTGGACAGCATTTGTGTCAAACTGTTGGATGTTGGTGGTGGTGGTCATCTATGGAGGCAGATAAGGGAGAAAATATGGGAAAAATTTCTGGGACAAGATGAGAGTCCCATAAGGACAGTGATTTATGAAGATTCTTTTCTCTCCCCCACCTCACGTTCAGATTACTGTAAAATATTGATTATCTCCCTTAGCTGTGTTTCCTTCCTCCTGCTTCTCCTCTGCGTTCTCTTGTTGGCAATCCTCCACTAAGGATTTATCCTTGTGGGTGAATGTAACAAAGAGAGAGTGAAACCTCTCAAGTGTCTAAATAAAGGAATAAGGAGGTGGGTAAAGACTGGGACCTCCATTTCCTCATGTAAGACCTTCCCTGACCATGTTTCTTCTCTTGCCATGACTCTCTCACCAGGGTCTTCACAAGAAGAGATCCCAAGAAGGTAAGGAGACTTAGCCCCTCTTCCTTCCTTGCCATATAATCTGTTCATGAACAGAGTCCCTGGTGAGGAAAGGATGGTCACAGAGCCTCCCAAGGGGAACTCTCTCCCTCTGTCCTATTTCCTCTCTTTCTCCCAGTCCCAGGTGTCTTTGTTGTCCTTGTCTTATATGGAGAATCGGCCTGCCCCATCAGCATGAGTCCCCTAGAGAGGAGAGCCTGTGTAAGTTATCTGCACAGGAAGAGGCTATGATATGGTATTGTGGATGGGAGTCATGGTCCTTTGACTTGTGGGAATTATGTAGCCTTCTGTCTTCCTCAATACAGAAGTGGCCAAGGAGAGGCCAAGGACACCACTGGTGAGTTAATCCATCATGTCTGGCACTGGATGATCCTGTTCCATCCGTGACCCCAAAGTTTCCCTATATTCTCTAAGCCTGAAGCTGTACCATTACTTAATCCTTCTTTTATTTTTTTTTCTTCTAGTTCCCCAATGCAGGGTCTCTGAACTAGGGTCTTTTAATTTATTGAGGAAATTTGTTAAATATTCCAGTCACTGAACTTCAATATCATTTATTTCCTTTGAAATTGTATGAAGTTCATTTCATGTAATAAAAGAAATGAGACTGAGAAAGCATCCATAACTTTGATCAGAAAGGCTGTCAAAGCATTCATGACACACCAATTCAATGAGAACTTCTCCAAAGTTACTTGCTGTTTTCCTCAACCTTTTACTTCTTCTTCAGGGCCTCAAGCCTCAAGACTCTCTTGGAGTGACCTATGACCTAGACAATAGAACTTTGAATGAGAGGAAAACTGACCACACAAAGAGATCCACAGAGTCCATCATCTATTCCACTGTGCCTGGGGACTGAGGGTTTGGGCATCTTTCACAAAAGAAATTCTCTCATATCCTCCCCTTTCCCATCTTCCCTTCTCTTCTCCTTTCTCTCATTTCTTTCTCTCCATTTCTTCTCATCTGTTTAGCGAGTACATCATCCCCAGGTTTCTATTGTTGAGCAAGCTTGATGCCTATTGGGCTTCTCCATTTCTAGATTTGTGCAAAGTAAGTGCATCCATCTCTGATAATGAGAAACATACAAGATACATAAAGAGTAAAAAGGCAGATAATAATCTCAAAGAGGAGTCACTAGCAGTTGTGGGGACCAGGAAAGGCTTTCTGCAATAGGCTGAATTGGAGCTAAGTTTTAAAGGAATCCAGGCAAACTAAGAAGCAGATTAGAGGAAAGACAGCGTCCTGGGCATGGGGGACAGCCATCTCAGAGGCATGGAGCTGGAAGACTACTGTGTATAAGGATTTAAAAAAAAATTAGTCATTGTAGCTGGTTCAGGGAGTGGAGGGAAAAAACGTGAAAGAAGACTGCAAAACAAAGAAACTACTGAGGCTTGTCCCCTCACCACTGTCCTCCAATCCTTCCTCAGACATCCCTTTCTTCTAGTCTGGTGCCAAGCCTAAGTTTCTCATCTTCATAGCATCTTCTGTATATCTCCTTTTCTCCAATCACACAGCAACTTCCCTGGGGCTCAGCTCATTGTTAGTCTATTGCAATCACCTGCTGGTGGGTCTGTTCCCACCAGGTTCTCTCATTCCACTCTATTATCCATTCAGCCATCAAATTGATGATTCTAAAGTGCAGGTGTGACTTTACTAGTCCCCTAGTCAATAAACTCCCCTTTTCCCCTACAAACTCTAGGATTAAATGTGAAATTATCCATCATTCCAAGACCTTCATAACCTCCCCCATGAACTTTTAAGTGTGCTTACAATTTATATCCTCTCACATATTCTTGATGCAGGTGCCCTTAGATTCCTAAATTGGTGTTCATATGGTTCAGTCGCATCCTATCCCCAACCAATCATGATGACATATATTAGTACTTGAGAGGACAATTAATATTACTTTTGTCTACTAAATGAAGTGAAAATTTATGTGAGGAATACTATAACAATCCATATCGGCTATGGTTATTCCCCAATTATTTATCTGTTGTTTTCACTAGAGAATTTTTAAGAATGAGAGCAGGGATTCTTTTGTTTTATGTTTTTGGACTTCAGTTACTAAACTACCAGTTTAATCCTAGTAAAGACTAAACATTTAATAAATATTCTTGATACTTGGTGTGACTGGTCATTTTGCATTTGAGTGACCCATGAGATATTTAGCGTGAGATGTCCAAGATTCTTCGTACTCACTGGCTACCTAACTAGGGGAGTCACCTGCAGAGAGATGAGAATTCAGTCCATGGGATATGATAAGATCACCAAGAGGTAGAATGTCAAGAGATAAGAGAAGATCTAGGTTCGCTCAAGGTTCACATCAAAGTAGGAGTCGCTTGGAATATAGGCTAAATGGAGAATTTGAGGAGGGCCAAGGATGGGACACAGCAGAGAAAAGGAGCCCTCAAGACTACTCCTGCACTTGTGAAAATACTTTCCTAGTGATGAGTGGGTAGAAGTCATTGTGAACAGTTGCTATTGTTGCTTGATTTTCAATTAGAGAAACAAGAACAGATTCTTTACATTTTTGTAATTATTTTAATGTTAGATATGTAACCACACATCAAAATGAGAGTATTTTCATATGCCCAAAAGAACATAAAACGAAAGTTGTGGATGAGTATGTGTATTTCTATTTCTTACCTTTTCCTCCTATGCACAATACACTTACACGGATATATATATATATATACATACACACAGACACACATACATACTTATGTACAAACATACATGTGCCTTTCCTCTGTTATTTTCAAAACTGTCCTGATGCATGAATCTTTTTCCTTTTGAATATTTTCCTTTTTTCTGCTTTTAAAAAGTGTATGAATGTCCCTGATTTGAAACATTACCATTATGATTGCCCCTACCTATATCCCAGCTATCCCCAATTAAAACAAAAGAAACTTGAAAAAAAAAAAAGCAAGTTAAAGAAAATTAATCTATGTGATAGTCATGTTCACAATATATATATATATATATATATATATATATATATATATATATATATATATATATATATATATATATATATATATATATACCTGCACTTTCTATGCCTTACTTCTCAGTCAACTATTGGATTCAATGTTCCATAAGAGGTCCTCTGAAGCAACTGTTAAGGGTTCTTAAGATTTTTAAAGTGGTTTTTTTTTTTTATTTAACTTTTAACATTTATTTTCACAAAATTTTGGGTTACAAATTTTCTCCCCTTTTATCCCCTCCCCCCCCAAACCCAAGCATTCTAATTGCCCCTGTGACCAATCTGCTCTCTCCTCTATCCTCCCTCCCTGCCCTTGTCTCCATCTTCTCTTTTGTCCTGTAGGGCCAGATAGCTTTCTTGACCCCTTAACCTGTATTTCTTGTTACCCAGTGGTAAGAACATCACATTTGGTCCTAACACTTTGAGTTCCAACTTCTTTAGCTCCCTCCCTCTCCACCCCTTCCCCTTGGAAGACAAGCAATTCAATATAGGCCAAATCTGTTTAGTTTTGCAAATGATTTCCATACTAGTTGTGTTGTATAGGACTAACTATATTTCCCTCCATCCTATCCTGTCCCCCATTACTTCTATTTTCTTATGGTCCTTTCCCTCCCCATGAGTGACGACCTCGGATTGCATTCTCCTCCCCATGCCCTCCCCTCCATCCTTCCCCCCCACCCTACTTGTGCCCCTGTCCCCCACTCTCCTGTATTATGAGATAGGTTTTCCTATCAAAATGAGTGTGCATTATATTTTTTCCTTTAGTGGAATGTGATGAGAGTAGACCTCATATTTTTCTCTTGGCTCCCCTCTTTATCCCACCACTAATAAGTCTTTTGCTTGCCTCTTTTATGAGAGATAATTTGCCCCATACAACTTCTCCCTTTCTCCTCCCAATATTTCTCTCTCACTGCTTGATTTCATTTTTTTTAAAGATATGATCCCATCCTCTTCAATTCACTCTGTGCACTCTGTCTCTATGTATGTGTGCGTGTGTGCATGTGTGTGTGTGTGTACTCCCACCCAGTACCCAGATACTGAAATGTTTCAAGAGTTACAAATATTGTCTTTCCATGTAGGAATGTAAACAGTTCAACTTTAGTAAGTCCCTTATGACTTCTCTTTGCTGTTCACCTTTTCATGGTTCTCTTCATTCTTGTGTTAGAAAGTCAAATTTTCTTTCCAGCTCTGGTCTTTTCATCAGGAAAATTTGAAAATCCTCTATTTCATTGAAAGACCATTTTTTCTCCTGAAGTATTATACTCAGTTTTGCTGGGTAGGTGATTCTTGGTTTTAGTTCTAGTTCCTTTGACTTCTGGAATATCATATTCCATTCCCTTCGATCCATTAATGTAGAGGGTGCTAGATCTTGTGTTATCCTGATTGTATTTCCACAATACTTGAATTGTTTCTTTCTAGCTGCTTGCAATATTTTCTCTTTCACCTGGGAATTCTGGAATTTGGCCACAATGCTCCTAGGAGTTTCTCTTTTTGGATCTCTTTCATGCGGTGTTCTGTGGATTCTTTGAATATTTATTTTGCCCTCTGGTTCTAGAATCTCAGGGCAGTTTTCCTTGATAATTTCATGGAGGATGATGTCTAGGCTCTTCTTTTGATCATGGTTTTCAGGTAGTCCCAAAATTTTTACATTGTCTCTCCTGATTCTATTTTCCAGGTCAGTTGTTTTTCCAATAAGATATTTCACATTATCTTCCATTTTTCGAATCTGCAAGCTATGTTCTGTGATATCTGTCTTTCTCATAAAGTCCTTAGCGTCCATCTGTACCATTCCAGTTTTGAAAGATCTATTTTCTTCAGTGAGCTTTTGAATCTCCTTTTCCATTTGGCTAATTCTGCTTTTGAAAGCATTCTTCTCCTCATTGGCCCCTTGCACCTCCCTTGCCAACTGAGTTAGGCTAGTTCTCAATGTGCCAATTTCTTCAAGATTTTTTTGGTTCTCCTTTAGCAGGGAGCTGATCTGCTTTTCATGCTTCTCCCTCATCCCTCTCATTTCTCTTCCCAGTCTTTCCTCCACCTCTCTAACTTGATTTTTAAAATTCCTCTTGAGCTCTTCCATGGCCCGAGCCCATTGGGTGGGCTGGGACACAGAATCCTCGATTTGTGTGTCTTTGTCTGATGGCAAGCATTGTTCCTCCCCACCAGAAAGGAAGGGAGGAAGTGTCTTTTCTCCGAGAAAGTACCCTTCAATAGTTTTATCTCTTTTCCCTTTTCTGGGCATTCTCCCCAGCCAGTGACCTGACCTCTGAATGTTCTCCTCACACCCAGCTCGCCTCCTGGTCCTCCCAGCCAGCATTTGGGGACTGAGATTCAAATGCTGCTTCCCGCCTTAGGGTTTTTGGCGGGGGCAGGGCTGCTTTTCAGTGTGAGAATTAAGTTCAGATGCTCAGGTCAAGGCAGGGCCGCCTCTCAGGCTCAGTTCCCTCGGGGGGTTTATGCACAGACCTTCCACAATGGATCCAGGCTCCCGCCCATTTGGGGAGCCCCTGTCTGCAGCCGCCTCTCAGCTTCTACCTCCTGGGGGGGCCCAAGCCATGGGGGCACCCCACTCCCCTCTTGACCCGCCAAAGAGACTCTCTCACCTCCCCCCATCAGTCACCTGTGGGTGGGGGGGGCTTGTGCCACCACTGGAGATCCCGTCTCTGGAGCCTTCTCGGATCTGTACCTCCGTGGCCACCGCAGGTCCGGGCTGGGCTCCAAGTCTGCAGGGCAATGGACCTTTTGCGAGAGGTTTGCAAGTCTCTCCGGATCAGAAATCTCCCTCGCTCCGATATTCCGTGGTCTCTGGGTGCAGAATTCGCCGTGGGTTGGTCCCCTCTAGCCGTTCTGTGGTTTGTGGGTTCGGAGCTACGTGTATGTGCGTCTTTCTACTTCGCCATCTTGGCTCCGCCCCTCTCAAAGTGTTTTTGTTTACAATATTGTTTTTCTTGCATAAGTTATTCTCGTGCTTCTAATTCCTTCAGTCTACATTGATTTATATTACCAAGGATTTTCTAGCATCATTTCATTTTCATTTTAATAGAATATAATATTATTCCATCATGTTCTTTTGCCACAGGTGCTGTAGCCATTTCCCCAAATATCTAAAGGACAGTCTGAGGCACTTTAGATTCCTATTCTTTTCTTTTCTTTTTCCTTTTAATCATTGCTTCAGTATTTGGAAGTTAGGTTTGCTATTCAATATTTCCTTCTTCCTCTGATCCTCCGTCTTAACATATCCACATGAATCCTTACTTATTTCCCAAATATGTTACCTGCATAGAATTGAAAAATTGACCACAGGGGAGCTGATGTGAACCCTGAGAAGAAGAAAGTATAGAGAAGAAAAGGAAGAGGGGCAAGGTCAGAGCACTGGGGAGGTGTGAGGTTTATCTGGAAAATACCCAGAACATAATCTAACACTAGTTGATACAGAGGACCATGGAGAATGTGAAGAGAACCTAGAGTCACAGCATAATGATCCAAAGAGTTTCCACACAGAATGAGATTTTTAAAAAGCAGAATTTATGGTCTCCAAAAGAAAATGTAACACACGACTCACAAACATGGATCGCACCCTCTCACCAATACAAACGGTGTTTACAGAGGATAATGGTCATGCAGGGAAAAAAGGAGCAGGAAAGAATATAGGTTGGTTGAGGAGAAAAATGACATCAATATGACAGATTCAAGTTTCAGTGTCTGACTGTGGCTGATCAGACCAATATGTGCTCTACCACAGGTAGGGCATAAATAGTCCATGTGAACATTTGGGGTGAAGGACCTAAATCTGTGCATTCTACGTTTCCTTGGAGCTGTTTCAATTGTACTTTGTTCATAGATCACAGCGCTTTTTCTGATGTGGGCACACTATGCTGAGCGATCCTGTGCCAGTGTCTCCATGTCACATGATCAGTTCCAAAGTTCTTAAAAGAGACCTTGAAACTATCCTTTTATTGATTCTTCTGACACCATGTGATCACTTGCCCTGTGTGAGTTCTCCATTAAAAGAGTTTTTGGCAAGCATAATTTTGCATTCAAACCAAGTGACCAACCCATCTGAGTTGTACTCTCTGAAACCAAGTTTGAATTTTAGTTGGAGTAAGCACCTCAGTGTCTGATATCTTATCATGTAAGGTGATCTTCAGATTTCTAAGACAATGTAAATGGAAGTGATTCAGTTTCCCAGTATGGCACTAGTATACTGTCTCATTTTCACAGATATACAATGAGGTCAGCATAATGGTTGTTTAGATCTTCAGACCTTCTTCCTCCCATACTTTAATTTGGAACGTCCCAAACTCTGAGCTAACTCTGACAATGTATGCATCAAGCTCATTATTAATGTGCACATCCCTGAAAAAAATAATTTACCTATATAGGTAAATAAACTTACCTAAAGCATTCAAAACTTATTCATTTTCTGTAACTAATGGTTCCAGGTATGGATGTTGTGCTGGTGACTGATGGAGCACCCGTCTTTTCCTGGTTTTAATTGCTAGGCTAAAATTAGCACAAAAAGGGAAGAACTGATGCATACTTTGTTGTATCTCAGGTTCAGAGTATTGAGTGAACAATTAACTGCAGACAGAAAATCATGCACCAACACTCCTCCACTTGCATAGTACTAGTGCTACACAGAAACTATAAATCTCATTGACTCCATATGCCTCAGAAATGTATAACTTTGGTTGCTGACCTCAATAACCTTGATCTTTTTAAAAAATAGTATAAAGAAAAAGAAATAAATTTTGGAGGCTTAAACTTTTTCCCAGTTGAATATTGATCACATTCAGACCATGCTCTGTAGTTTTAGTGGTGGCTTAAATATAGTGAATTGGACACATCTGGTACAAAATAGGATGGTAAAAATAGAAGTTCAAAGTTATTTTCTTTGGCATTTCTCTCCTTTTTAATGATTTCAAGAAAATTTTTAATTAATTTATTATTAATTAAATCTACCAATTAATTAATAATTAATTTATTTGTTTTCAGATTTCAACAATCACTTCCTTAAGTCTTAGATTTTCTCCTCCTCTCTCTTCCCTCTCCCCAATGTGGCATGCAACCTCATATGGATTCTACACATACATTCTTATTAAAAACATTTTCACGCTAGTCATGTTGCATAGAAGGATTAAAATAAATGGGAGAAAACATGAGAAAAAAACAAAACATAAGAAGAGAGAACACAATCCGTTTCATTCTATAATCGAACTCTATAGTTCTTTTTCTGTAACTGAATGACATTTGCCTCAAGAGTCCTTTGGAAATGTTTTAAGGACTTGCATTACTGTGAAGGTCTAAGTCTATCAGAACCAGTCGTCACACACTGTGGCTCTTACTTTGTATCATGTTCAACTGGTTCTGGGAATTTCTTCCAATATCAGTTCATATATGTCTTTACAAATTTTCTAGAAGTTGCCTTCTCATCATTTCTTTTAACACAGGGGGATTACGGTACATTCATATACTATAAGTTGTTCCATCATTCTTCATTTGATTTCAGTTCCTTATCACCACAGAAGAGCTTCTATAAAATTTTTGTACATGTAGGTCCTTTTCTCATTTTTATGATCTCTTTGTGATATAGCCCAGAAGTGATATTGCTGGATCAAAGTGTATGCACATTTTTAGCCCTTTTTGGGGGCATAGTTCCAAATTGCTCTCTAGTATGGTTGGATCAGCTGAAAGCTGTACCAACAATGAATTAGTGTTCCAACTCTCCCACATCTCCAGCATGTATCATTTTCCCCTTTTTTTCATGTTAGCCAGTTTGAGAAGTGTGAAGTCTTACCTCAGAAGAGTTTTGATTTGCATCTTTCCAATCGATAATGGTTTGGAGATTTTTTTTTCATATGACTAGAGATAGCTATAATTTATTCCTCTGACAACTGTCTGTTCATATTCTTTTACAGTTTATCAATTGGGGCATGACTTGTACTCATAATTTGACTCAGCTTTCTATATGTTTTAAAAATAGGCCTTTATCATGGAGATTAATTATAAAAATTCCAAGTTTTCCACTTTCCTCCTAATATTGGTTGCATTCTCTTTGTGCAAAAACTTTTCAATTTCATATAATCAAAATTATTCATTTTGTACTTCATAATGTTTTCTATAACTTTTTTGGTCATAATTATCTCCATTCTCCAAAAATCTGACAAATACACTGTTCTTTGCTCCCCAAATTTGTTTATATTATTAGCCATTATACCTAGATCACGTCTCCCTGTGGAGTTTATTCTGGGTATGTTGTGTCAGGCATTGGTCTATGTCAGTTTCCATCACACTATTAACAAGTTTTCCCAGATTTTAAGCAACATTGAGTTCTTATCCCAGAAGCTGGGATCGTTGGGTTTACCAAAGAGTAAACTGCTTTAATCATGGATCTCAATGATTAAATTTTGCCTTCTGTAGCTAACCTATTACATTGATTTACCTGTCTATTTCTTAGACAGTACCAAGTAGTTTTGATGATTACTGCTTTATAATACAATTTGATATGTGCTAGGACTAGACCACCTTCCCTAGCATTTCTTTTTATTGATTCCCTTTATATTTTGGACCTTTTGTTCTTCCAGATGAATTTTGATAGTATTTTTTTTCTAGCTCTAGCAAATAATTTTCTGCTATTTTGATTGTATGGCACCGAAGAAGTAAAGTAATTTAGGACAAATTTTCAATTTTATTATATTAGTTCAACCTACTTATAAGGAACTGATACTTTATTTTTTCCATTTATTTAGATCTGAATTTATTTGTGTGAAAAAGTGTTTTGTAATTGTGTTCATATAGTCTCTGAGTTTATTTTGGCATGTGGACTTCCAAATATTTTATAGTGTCGACAGTAATTTGAATAGGATTTCTCTTTCTATCTCTTGTAGCTGGGCTTTGTTAGTAATATATAGAAAAGCAGGTGACTTATGAGGGTTTATTTTGTATCCTATAACTTTTCCAAAATTGTTTATTATTTTAAGTAGTGTTTTACTTGATTCCCTACGGTTCTCTCAGTATATCATCATATCGTCTTGAAAGAATGATGAATTAGTTTCCCCTTGGCTTATTCAAATCCCTTTGTTTTATTTTTTCTCTCTTGTTCCTAAAGTCAACATTTATAGTAGCATATTCAATAACCACGGTGATAATGAACATCCTTTTTTCACCTCTAAAATTGTGGGAAATGCATCTAGGCAATCCACACTATATAAAATACTTGGTGATGACTTCAGACAGATATTACTTATTATATTAAGGAATGCTCTATTTATTCCTATACTTTCCATTGTTTTCAGTAAGAATGGGTGTTGTATTTTGTCAAAAGCTTTTTCTGCTTCTATAGAGATCATCGTATGTCTTCTGTTAGTTTTCTTGTTGATATGATCAATACTATTGATAGTTGTCCTAATATTGAAATAGCTTTGCATTCCTGGTATAAATCATACCTGATAGAAGTGTATTATTCTCATGATAATTTGCTGTAGTCTTTTTGATAGTATCCTATTTAAAATTTTGCAAGTATATTCTTTATGGAAATTTGTCTATAATTTTCTTTCATTGTTTTGGCTCTTCCTGCTTTGGGTATTAGAACCATGGGGCAGTGAGGTGGTGCAGTGGATACAGCACCAGTGAATGAGTTAGGAGGACCTGAGTTCAAATCTCGCATTAGACAGTTGACACTCACTAGCTTTGCGACCTTGGGCAAGTCACTTAACCCCAATTGCCTCATCCTGGGTCATCTTCAGTCATCCTGATGAATATCTGGTCACTGGATTCAGATGGCTCTGGAGGAGAAGTGAGGCTTGTGACCTGCACAGCCCTTCCTCACTCAAAACTAAGTCAAGTGCAAGTCATGTCATTATTTACCTCATGATATAGTCTTCTTCGGTAATGAAGGACAAACACACACATTAGAACTATATTTGTATCATAAAAAAGAATTTGGTAAGACTCCTTTGCCAATTTTCCCGAATACTGTGTTCTTTTTTTCAGGATAGAGTTTCATTTCTTATCTCTTTTGATTAGATTTATTTTTGCTTTGCTTTGTCTGAGAACAGGATAACTATCCCCACTTTTTAAATTTTTTTATCCCCACAGTTTTACATCACTTGATACACAGTATATTCTAATCCAAACTTTTATCATTACCCTGTGTGTATCCAACTCTTTCAAATGTATTTCTTGTAAATAGCCTATTGTAAGATTGTGATTTTTAATCCATTATGCTGTCTGCTTCCTTGTCATTTTAGAAGTCATCCCATTTGCGTTCACAATTATGATTTCTCTCTGTGTCTTTCTCTCCATCCTATTCTTCCCCCATCTATGCTTTTATTTCTCATTTATCCTTTCCCCTCCTCCAAAGAGTTTTACCTCCCTTCTATTAACTCTCTCCCTTTTTTCCCCTTTCCTTTACTGCTTCTTGCTTCCCTTCTAACCATTACATCCCTTTTCTTTCCTCTTTCCCCTCCTACTGTCTATAGGGCAAATTAGATTTCAATCTAACTGAGTATGTTGTTAGCTCCTTGAACCAAATCAAATGTGAGTGCAGCACAAACAAGGTTCATCTTCTTTCCCTCTAATAAAATATGTCTTGAACCCCTTCATGTAATGTAATTTACCCTTTTCTGATTCCTCCTTTCCTCTTCTCCCGTTACAATCCATTCACACACTTTAATTGTGTTTTTTATCATCACATTAGTTAATTTATACCCATGCTTTCTATCTATGTATATCCCTTCTCAGTGTTAAAATAAATATACAGTTATCAAGACTAAAAAGTGCCATCCTCCCATATAGGGATATACAGTGTTTAACTATATAAAATAACAAGTTTCATTTTTCCTCCTGTTTACTTTTTTTATGCCTTTCTTGATTCTTGTATTTGGAGGTCAAATTTTCTATTGAGCTATGGCCTTTTATCAGGAAGGTCTGGAAATCTTTTATTTCATTGAATGTCCATCCCCCTGCAAGAAAAAATAGGCTCAATTTTTCTGGGTAACTGATCCTCAGTTGTAACCCCAGATCCTTTGTTTTATGGAATATCATATTCCAATCTCTCTGGTCTTTTAATGTAGAAGCTGCAAGGTCCTGTGTCATCCTGAATGCAGTTATTTGATATTTGAATTGTTTCTTTCTGGTTGCCTCTAGTATATGCTCCTTGAACTTATAGCCATGGAATTTGACAACAATATTCCTTGGAGTTTTCGATTTGGTATCTCATTCAGGAGGTGATCAGTGAATTCTTTTGATGACAATTTTGATGTCTAGACTTAGAACCTCAGGGAAATTTGGTTTGATGATTTCTTGGAAGATATTTTACAGTGTGCTTTTTTCATCACGACTTTCTGGTAGACCAATAATCCTTAGATTTTCTCTCCTGAATATATTTTCCAGGTCGGTTGTTTTTCCAACATAGTATTTTATATTTTCTTCATTTTTTTCATTCTTTAGATTTTGTTTGACTGAATCTTGATGTCTCATAGAGTCATTAGTTTCTACGTGTCCAATTCTAATTTTTAACAATTTGTTTTTTTTAGTTAGGTCTTGTATCTCCTTTTCCATTTATCTAATTTTTCCAATTAGGTTTTTGTACTTCCTTATCCATTTAGCTAATATTACTTTTTAAGAAATTGTTCTCTTCAGTGAATTCTTTTTTTTTTTCATTTTGTCAATTGTATTTTTAAAATATTTGGTCAGTTGTTTTTTACCTCTCTAATTTAGTTTTTAAAATTTTTCTTGAGCTCTTTTAAGAATGTCTTTTGGACTTGGGACCAGTTCATACTCCCTTTTTAGGTTTCAGATATGGGTATATTGTCAGGTCTGTCCTCTTTTGAATTCATATTTTGATCTCCTTTGTCCTCATAGCAAGATGTGATGGTCTTTTCTTTCCTGTTTTGCTTGTTCCTCATGGCGATTACCTTTTTCCCAGCTTTTAAATTGGATCTCAGCTTCTGGTTCACATGGGGCTCTGTGCCACAGTTCTTGTTCTGTGAGTTTGAGGTCTGACTTCTGGCTTTGAGTGTTGTGGCCTCTCTTTTTTTTTTTTTTTTTTTTAGCACTTTTATCGTTTTAATTAATCATCCCCTTGTACTCAAATTAAATCTGTATTCTCTGTTTATTTATACTCCTTTCAGCTGCCTTGAAAAATGAAAAAAAATGTTTTAGGAAGTAAAAGTATCATTTTCTCATGCAAGAATGCAGAAAAATTAAGCTTATTGAATCACTTATGATTACTCTTTCATGTTTACCTTTTTATGCTTCTCGTGAATTTTGTATTTGAAATTAAAATTTTCTCTTCAGCTCTGGGCTTTTCATAAGTCATGCTTGAAATTTTTCTATTTCTTTGAATACCCACATTGTTCCTCTGAAAGATTTTACTAAGTTTTGTTGATAAGGTAAATTTTGCTTGCAACTCTAGCTCTTTTGCCCTTCAGAATATCACATGCCAAACCTTCTTAACCTCTAATGTAGAAACTTGTAAATCTTTAGTTATCCTGATTTTGACTCCATGATCTTTAAATTGTTTCTTTTTGGCTGGTTGAAATATTTTCTCCTTGACCTAGGAGCTCTGGAATTGGACTATAATATTCTTGGAATTTTTTTTAAATGATGTGATCTCTTTATTTCCTTCTTATTTTAATTTTTTTTCAGTTTTAACACAATGCATATCACATAACACAATTCCACCTTTTGGCCAGGTGTTACTTCTTTTAAAGCATTTACAATATAGACCACAAACGAATTTTTTTTTTTTTTAGCATTAGCCAACTGAGACACAAATAATAACTATGTATGCTAACTTCAGAAGCCCTTGCACCTAATTGTCTCCACGCTATTACTAAGAATTAAAGGATCCTAACTTATTTGTGTTGGTCTAAAGTCCTAAGCCTAATAGCTTAATTTTAGACTTAACCTCTGATGTTCCCCTCCTACAAACCTTTTCACTATAGGAAATTGCCACTAAGAGTAGAAACATTGCAGGGAAACAATGTTTCCCCAAGTTCATGTCGAATCCTTGCAGGAGTAGATTGTCAACTTGCATTCAGTGAGGCTTAAAGTGTGTAAGGTGTCAGTGGGGAAATTGAGTCAGGAGAATCCTACCTCAGCCCAGGCTGAACAGCCACTCTCCCACCCTTCCCATGAGACCACCTTTTGCAGGTCACACCAGCATCTCACAGGCTTACTGGCATCATGGATTGGAGGCTCAGACCGCCTTTCTTGCTATCCATACCTGGAGTTAGACACAGAAGAACAATCAGTTAGTAGTCCCATAGAATCTTAACATAGCAAGTTCCAATAATCAGGTTTCAAAAATGACTATAATTTCACATTTGCTCAGGAACACCTTTTGAGACAAGTCTGAAGTTACTTATATGCCTTTCTATACATGTTCTACTTCCTGATTAAATAACAATCATAAAATCAAATTTACCATTAAAACCTTAACTTATCCATCAATGCCAAATTTTACCCAAGGTTACCTGCCTCTAGGAAACTTAGACTAAAATTCTTTCCCCCAAACTAAAGATGCCTCTGATTTAGTCTCAGTAATTAATTCAGTCAATTGTTTTAATACTAATTGCTTTGCATCACTGTGTAACATGTCTAATTTTTCTCCTCATCTCTCCGCTCTCCCCACCCCCTAATACCTTGTATTCTGATTACCCTTCCCTCAAGGTACCCTTCCTTCTATCACAGCCCATCCTTCCCTTATTCCCATCTTCTCTCTTTTCATGTAGGGCAAGATAAATTTCTATACCCTATTACCTGTGTTTCTTATTTCCCAGGTATACGTAATAATAATTGTCAATATTGGCTTCTAATACCTTGAATTTCAACTTCTCTCCCTTCCTTCCTCCCTCTCCATCCCCACTGATAAGGCAAGCAATTCAATAAAGACTAAATATGTGTTGTATTGCAAAAGACTTCCACAATAATCATGTTGTGTAATACCAACTATATTGCCCTCTATCCTACTCTATCCCTCCTTATTTATTTTATTCCCTCATTTGACCTTGTCCCTTCCAAAAGTGTTTATTTCTAGTTACTCCCTTCTCCCACTTGCCCTCTCTTCTATCATTCCACTCACCCCCCCTTGTCCCCTCCTCTTCTACTTTCCTGTAGTTTAAGATAGATTTTCATACCAAATTTAGTGAGCATGTTACTCCCTCCTTAAGCCATATGTGGAGAGTAATTTCACATTTCCCTTCTCCCCTTCTCCCTTTTCTCCTGCATTGAAAAAGATTTTTCTTATCTCTTTTATGAGTTATAGCCTGCACCATTCCATTTGTCCTTTTCTCCTTCTAGTATTTTCCTTCCTCATCCCTTAATTTTTATTTTATAGTTTTTTGTGTGTGTTTGTGGATAGCATCGTTTCTGATTCAACACAACCTGTACTCTCTGTACATATATATATATATATATATATATATATATATATATATATATATATATATATATATATATATATATATATATATATATATATATATATATATATGGGGGAGTGTTTGTGAGTGGTTATGTATAATCCCTCCACCTACCTAAATACTGAGAAAAGTCTCAAAAGTTATAAATATTTTCTTTCCATGTAGGAATGTAAACAGTCCGGCTTTAGAAAGTCTTTTATGATTTCTCTTTCCTGTTTACCATTTCATGCTGCTTTTGATTCTTGTGTTTGAAAGTCAAATTTTTTCTTCAGTTTTGGTCTTTTCATTATGAATGCTTGAAAGCCCTCTATATCATTGAATGACCATTTATTCACTTGAGGTATTATACTCAGTTTTGCTGGGTAGGTGGTTCTTGGTTTTAATCCCAGTTCCTTTGACTTCTGGAATATCCTTTTCTAAGCCATTTGATTCTTTAATGTTGAAGTTGCCAGATCTTGTGTTATCCTGATTGTATTTCCACAATACTCTAATTGTGTCTTTCCAGCGGCTTGAAGCATTTTCTCCTTGACCTGGGAACTCTGAAATTTGACCACAATATTCTCTTTTTGGATCTCTTTCAGGAGATGATCAGTGGATTCTTTCAATATTCATTTTGTCCTCTGATTCAAGAATATCAGGACAGTTTTCTTTGGTTATTTCACGGAAGATAATTTCTAGGATCTTTTTTTTGATCATGACTTTCAGATAGTCCCATGATTTTTAAATTATCTCTCCTGGATCTATTTTCCAGGTCAGTTGTTTTTCCAATGAGATGTTTCACATTATCTTCAATTTTCAAACTTTTGGTTTTGTTTCTCAACTGCTTGTTTTATGTCATAGTCATTAGCTTCTCTGAACTCAATTCTCTTTTTCAAAGAACTATTTTTTTTTTCAGTAAGCTTTTCAACCTTCTTCTCCATTTGGTTAATTCTGCTTTGTAAGGCTTCTTTCTCCTCAATGACTTTTTGGACCTCTTTTTCTAATTGAATTTACCTCTTTTTAAAGGTGTTATTTTCCTCAGCATTTTTTTTTTTTTTGGTTCTCTTTTAGCAAGTAGCTAACTTGCTTTCCCAGCTCTTCTACTGCCTGAGCCCAGTTTAAATTCCTTTTGCAGGCCCTGGAGGCAGGGACCTTGACTTTCTGTGACAGTATGCCTTGTTCTTCCTCATCTGAAGCAATGGGAGAAGACACCTGTTCACCACCTGTTCACACTTTTCTATGGTCTTATTTTATTTCCTTTTTTTGGACATTTTCCCACCAGTCACTTGACTTCTGAATCCTTTGTCAAGGGGATAGTCCTACTGTCCCTTCTCTCCCCAGTATCATGTTCAAGGCTGAGATTGGACTCAGCTACTCAATTCCCCTAGGGCTTTGGTTGGGGGTAGGGCAGTCACTGAGGGCTGAGGTTTAAATCAGCTGCTTTCTACTGCCAGAGGCTTTACGTTGAACTGCCTGGACAATGACCCCAGGTTTCTTCTCGGCCACCGTAGCTGCCTGCACTCTGCTGCTGCTGCTGCTGCTGCTGCTGGTGCTGGTGCTGCTGCTGCTGCCATCAGGAACCCTTTTCCCTTGTGCCCTGCTAGGAAAGCCTTCCCACACTGACTTTTGGAGTTTTTTTTGTGGGTTTGGGGTTAAGGTATCTGGGAACCTCCTTGCTGGGAATCCTGTCCTAGAGGTCTATTCAGGTCCTATTCCTCCCAGTGCCACAGGGTCAGGGCTGGTTTCTGCTCTGCTCAGTATCATGTGAGACAGACCTTTCCTGTCAGCCTTCCAGGTTACCTTTGGCTGGAAACCTATTTCCCTCTATTGTTCTGTGGCTTCTGCTGCTCTAGATTTGTTGAGAGTCATTTTTTTACAGGTATTTTGTGGGCTGTGGAAGCACTAGAGTATATGAGTCTTTCTACTCTGCCATCTTGGCTCTGTTCTCACATAAACATTTAGAGAAACAAAATTTTCCCTAAGAGTCACTTTCGTTGCATCCCATAAATTTTGGTACGTGTTTGTATTACTGAAATTCTCTTGGATGAAATTATTGATTATTTCTATGACTGCTTCTTTGACGCACTCATTCTTTAAAATTGGGTTATTTAGTTTCCAATTATTTTCTGGTCAATCTTTCCACGACTGTTTATTACATGTAATTTACCTGTTTTCTGACTCTTCCTTTCCTCTTCTCCAAGTACAATCCCTTATCACCTTTTAATTATATTTTTTATTGTTACATTAAAGTCAAATTATACCCATGCCCTCTGTCTATATATACCCTTCCTAACTGTCCTAATACAAATACAGTTCTCTTGAGTTACAAGTATCATCTTCACATGTACGGATTTAAATTGTTTGCCTTTACTGAGTAATATGTTTCTTTTGTCTTCCTTACTTTCTTGTTTTCTGAGTCTTGTACTTGAAGAAAAATATCTGTTGAGCTCTGGTCTTTTCTTCAGGAAGGTTTAGAAGTCCCCTATTTCATTGAATGTCCATCTCTTCCCCTTAAAAATTAAGTTTAAAATTGCTGGATTGTTGATCCTTAGTTGTAATCCAAGCTCCTTTGCCTTATGGAACATCATATTTCAAGCCCTCCAATCTTTTAATGTAGAAGCTACAAGGTCCTAAGTAATCCTTACTGATTCCACACTAACTAAATTGTTTTATTTTGCAGTATTTTCTCTTTGACCTGATAATTCTGGAATTTGGCTCTTATATTCTTTGGGGTTTTCATTTTTGGATCTCTTTCAGGAGATGATCAGTGGATTCTTTCAATGTCTATTTTAACCTCACAACAGTTTTCCTTGGTAATTTCTTGTAATATACTGTCAAGGTTCTTTTTTTTTTCTTCATGACTTTTAGGTAGACCAATAATGCTTGAATTATCTTTACTGGATCTATTTTCCAGGTAAGTTGCTTTTGCAATGAGGCATTTTACATTTTCTCCTACTTTTTTTTTCCATTTTTTAAACTTTCTTTGACTGATTCCTGATGTCCTATTGAGTTGTTCGCATCTACTTTCCTAATTTGAATTTTTGATAAATTGTTTTTTTCAGTAAACTTTTTTACCTCTTTTTCCATTTGGTCAATTCTATTTTGAAAGAGTTGCTTTCTTTAGTGTCCTTTCCACCCACTCCTCAATTTGACCATTTTTGAAAAAGAGAAATTGTTTTCTGTAGTAAATTTTTGTCCTCCTTTTCCCAAACTGGTGACTCTCTTTTGTATACCTCTCATTTACCGCCCCACCCTATTTTTTTTTCTTTCTCTTCTCTCATGTGACATTTAAAATCCTTCTTGAACTCTTCCAAGAAGTCTCTTGGGGCTAGAGATCAGTTCACATTCCCCTTTCAGGTTTTTGGATACAAGTGTATTGACAATGTTTCTCCTCTGAATGTGTGTTTTATTCTTCAGGTCTCCGTAGAAAAGCTCAATGGTCATTTTCTATTTCTACTTTTTGCTCATGATGTTTGCCTATTTCCTAGCTTTTAAAGTTGAGCTTTCCTGCTGAATTACAGAGGATAGTGTCTCAAGCTTTTGGTGCTGGGAATCA
The DNA here is from genome assembly GCF_028372415.1 of Notamacropus eugenii. Taxonomy (NCBI): domain Eukaryota; kingdom Metazoa; phylum Chordata; class Mammalia; order Diprotodontia; family Macropodidae; genus Notamacropus; species Notamacropus eugenii. The sequence continues at coordinate 15,431,130 of NC_092876.1, read as the reverse complement.
AGTGCCTGGTCACTGCTTTTGTGTGCTGGAAGGTGTTGGCAGCTGAAGGCTCTAGGTATCTAGCAGCTTACCTGGTGCTCAACTGGGATCCTAGTGGTGGTTTCTGGGTTTCAGGTTTCTGAGATCAGGTACCATTTTTCCTGTGCTTCCCCAGGGCTCCACCGAATCTCTTGGGGTGGACATAGGACTCTGACTACTGGAAGATGCTTGCCCCCCTGGAGTTGAGCACAGGGAGATTTGACTGCTGAAGGACACCTGCCCACCTAGATCTCCACTGAAGCATGTGAGGGTTTGATTACAGTAGGACATTTGCCCACCTGGAGTTTTGCTGAAACACAGGGACATTCATCTGCTGGAGGATGCCTGCCCACTGGTGCATGTGGTACTTCTCTAAGGTGGAATCTGCCTGTTACCTTTGGCTATGCCAAGGCACACAGAGGGGCAAGGGATCCTGGTGTTGGCACTTGCCTGCTATACCACCCTGAGGCTCAGTATTTCCTCCTCATTTGCTGTGGGCTTGCCTGTGGCTTGCTGGGATGCCTCCTGTCCTGTACTGCTTCCTTTCCACCACTGGAGAGAGACCTTTCTTGTTAATCCCCTAAGCCTCCTGGGATAAAAGATGGGTGCACCTTATCTTTCTGTTGGCTCCATTTTTCCATTATTTTTCCACGTTTTTTTTCTGGGTTTTAGAGGTCAATAAAGCAAAGTGAGGGCAACTTACTGCTTACTCCACCATCTTCCTATTGTGTTTTATAAGCGATAGTTTCCTTCAGTCATTATTTTGTCCTTCCTCTTCCAAGCTGTTGAATCTCTCTTGCATACCCCTCATTTCTTTTCACAACTTATCTTCTACCTCTATTATTTGATTTTTAAAATCCTTTTTGAACTTCTCCTAAAAGGCTTTTGGGACTTGAGACCAATTAATATTCCCCTTTGAGGTTTTGCACATAGGCATTTTGACATTGCTGTCCTCTTCTGAGTTTTTCTTTTTATCTTCCCTGTCTTCATAGTAGCTTTCTGTCGTGAAGGATCTTTTCTGTTTATTGCTCATTTTAGGGTTTTTTTTTTTTTCAGCTTTTAAAGTTGCGTTCTGTTCCTGAGGCAGAAAGGGCACTGTCCCAAATGTCTTGTGTTGGAGGACAGGGGCCTGCTCCCTGGGTTTGCATACAGGACCTTAGATGCTGGCAACTTGCCCCTTGTACTGGGGCAGCCTGACCTAATAGTGCCTCTTGTGATGTGGTTCAGGGGCTGGTAATTTGCCTTCCTCACTGAGGCTGGAAGTTTCGCAGCTGACATGCTTTGGCACTGGCTTCCTGAGATAGGATTTCACAGTCTCAGTTGCTGATCTATACAGACAATCCCCTTCTACTTTAGTGAGTCAGACCTTTTCTGAAGTCCCTCCAAATTATCTTTAGCGGGAAAACTGTTTAGCTGGAAAATTTCTTTTCTTTCTTTCTTTTTTTTTGTAGATTCTGTTGCTCCAGAATCTGTTAAGAGGCATGATTTACCATTATTTCTCAGGGAAATGGGAGAACTCAGGCAACCTTCTGGCTTTTCTTTGAGATCTTGGTTGGCTCTGCAAAAGAAAATCTTGAAGACTCTAATAGAAGGATTTTCATGAGAAATGAGTCTCCTTTTTGCCACGTATGCTGTCTAACCTCAAGGTCACTTTACACTCTGAATTTTCACTCTGGGGAGTAAACTATGCCACAGAGTTCTGAGGGAATACGTTGTACCACCTATTTTTTTTTCTCAGATTACCTTAGTAAACATCCCTTTCTAAAAGCTAATTTTATGATTGAGTAATATATTATTTATAATCATTGGAGGAAGCACACCAATGGACTGTCTTAAGCTATAGTGTCAGAAACCACCTGTAAGTCCTGAAGCTTATCACTGGAATCCCAAAGCTTTTAGACATTAAATATACCAGTCTGCAATTGTGGTTTAGGAGATTATGTTCAGAGCCTCACTATACCTGGAATGCTCACCTTCTTCTCCAGGTTCTCATAAACAATGGCTCCCTTTAAAGTTCAACATAAATATCACTTTCTAAATGAGGTCATTACTGTCATCACCACCACCCTCACCCCTTTCCTCCTCAAATGCTGGAGGCTTCCCATTAATGTGGCATTCTAGCAACTAATCTGCATATATCTTGTATGTCACTTAGCCTCTTTTTTGCCTCAGTTTCTTCATTTGTAAAATGGGTATAATAATGTCATCTAACTCCCAGACTTGTTGTAAGGATCAAAGGAGATAATGATTATAAAGTATTTAGCACAGTGTCTGGCATGTATATCCGTATCAGCTATTAGCTATTGATTTTCATGTCTCCCCATTAGACTATGAGGGAAGGAATTTTTTTTTTTATTTTTCGCAGTGGTTACCACAGTATTTAGTACACATTAAGCATTTAATGAATGAAGATTTTTTAAATTGATTTCTTGATTAAAAGGTTTTTATTATCTAGTCTGTTTTGTTGTCCTTATCTAGTCTTTTCTGTCTCAATAGATTTAAATTTGTTGAGACTAGTAACTGCTTCATTCTTTGTTTTTGTATCATGCATACCTAACTTAATGTATAGGTATACGGTTGCATTTTACCAAATCCTTTGACATCATTGATTTATTTCTTCAATTTTAGCAAATACAAAAGCGTTGTAATAATGACTGTTTTCAGAAATCTGACAGTGTGAGACTTCTTGATTTTTCCAATTTCATAATTAAACCTACCTATTTTTTGATCTTTTGTTTTGACCATGTGAGTTTTCTTATAATGATAATTCCATAGAGTATGCCCTTCACAGTTTAATGGGCATACTGCTAAGTATGTAGAATCAACATATCATCTTAAATATTTGCCATTCCTAACCCATCAGTATTCATCTCTCCAGTCCATAGTTATTCTTATATTAATTGCATTTCTTTTTGACCAAAAATGTTGTGATTCCAAGTAATCGGAAAAACTTTTACTTCACTGCTTGACATGAGCCTGGGTAATTTAATAGAGGGAAAAAAAAGAATGAATTATACAATTTTTGTGGCAATTATAAAGTTACACATCCTGCTCATTTAAAAAAATTAGGAGAAGTGGCCTTCTCCATTCCTCTGGGACTTCTTCCATATTATAAAATATTTCAAATAACTTACAGGGAATCAGTAATCATATTTTCCAGTTTTTGCAGTACCTGATGATGTAGTTCATCTGGCTAGATGACTTGACTTCATCACGGGTTGTTCAGTCATTTTTCAGTTATGTCTGACTCTGTGTGACCCTATTTGGGGTATTCTTGTCAAAGATACTTACATTTTTTTCTCTAGCTCATTTTACAAGTGAGGAAATTGAGGCAATCTGAGTTAAGGGAATTGCCCATGGTCACAAAACTAGTGCCTGAAGCCAAATTTGAAGTCAGGAAGACATCCCCCTGATCAGGCCAGGTTCTCTATTCACTCCTCTGAATAACTGGCATCATGAGGAAGACAGTAAAATTGACTATTTCTTTGATAATCTTGCATATTGTTAATATCCTGTTAGACATTTTTATTCTGAGGTGAGAAGAGGTTAGAAGGACAGATGATGATCACCATGAAGCTGGTCACTGGAACACTTTTGATGTGCTCAACTAGAAACAGGAAGGGCAGCTCTAAGAATGCTCTTATGGATGACCCCCTTAAATTCCATGAGCACTGATTTGACCAGCACTTTCCCCACCTCTGCCAAAATATATGTTACTTGAGAGTAGAAATCATTTGGTTTTTGTCTTTGTATCTCTGTGCCTAGCAAAGAACATGGCACATAAATGCTGGCTGACTGACATTTCTACTTTATTTCTTTATTTTTTATTAATTTATTCTTTTTCAGTTTTCAACAATCACTTCCATGTATTTTAAATTTTCTCCCCTTCTCCCTTCTCCCCTTCCTCCCTGAGCCAGTATGCAATCTTATATGGGTTATACATATAAATTCTTATTAAACACATCTTCACATTAGTCATGTTGCATAGAAGAATTAAAACAAATGGGAGAAATCTTGAAAAAAAACAAAACAAAATAAAACATAACAAAAGAGAAAATAGTCTGCTTCATTCTGTCTTCTGGTTCTACAGTTATTTCTCTGGATGTGAACGACATTTTGCATCAAGAATCCTCTGGGGACCCCCCAGCCTGCCCACAGAAATGAAAGTGGCCAAATCAGTCCACTCCCTTCCTGGAAGGAGGACTAGCTAAAGCAGGGGTGGGTCTGAGGAAGCCAGTCCCAGCATGTGGACCTCATCATGTCGGCCATGAGAGCCACCACCATGAGGATCCACAGCAAAGGCCATCATCCAAAGAGTTAAAGAATTTCTCAGCAAATACGTAAATTACCTAATTTCTAATAAAAAGGAAGCAAAATATGTTCAAACATTGGGTTATATTTCCCTTGTTCCAAGTCCAGAATAAACATATACAGCATGAAATACTTCACCTCACCTTAGCTATGATAGAAGTCCATTCAAGACTCCAGAGCCAGTATGTACGAACAAAGAAAAAATTTTATTTGAAAAAACTGTCAAGGAAAATGAGTTCATCCCTTCAAATAGTGTCCTGTCAAATGCGTTATCCTGAGTAGTGAATTCTTCATATTGATTATATTAAATACTATATTGAACAAAAGAAAAATGAATTTTATCTGTTCAAGAAATCAAACACATCAATAAGAGAAGTGGGAAAATGATTAGGTATTCAGAAAACAAAAACAGGAAGGCTCAACAAGCCCTTTGTAAAGGTAGAAGATTCAAGCCACCATTACAGAACATTTTACCTTGAACTGTCCAATATATCTCTTGCAAACTATTATTTTCCTAGGCCCTGCAGTTCTTTTGATTTAGATAAAATGTCTATCATACAGAAACAAACACAAGACAAACAAAGGAAGAGATGGGACTGTGAAGGCAGTGAAAGGTGATGCTCTGCAGAACAGCTGCACTTCAGAGAACAAGAAGAAGGGCTACTGCTAGTCCTGCACTGAGAGATACAAGGTGGTCCAGGTCCATCTTCTAAGTAAACAACACATAAACTTTTCACAAAATACTCGCCATCAAGTTCTTGATGATATCTTATCCAATTTGGTGTATGACTGTAAAATACAAAAGCTCTATAGACAGAAGAGTAAAATGCAAAATTGAATATTTTGACCCCATCTTTGGAAATGCTATTAAAATGAATGGACATGAAGAATAGCTGGAATTGCAGTGTTTCCCTGAATGACTCTCAAAGAAATATTACCAAACAGGTCATAAAACAGGATTTCTGATATCAAGAAAGCAGTAATCCTTCACAGAAGATTGCCTTCAGTTCAGAGCTCATGGATTCATTTGCTTCATGCAATCCATGCCCTTAGAACACAAGCAAACACAGAGAGCATTTGGACTGCAGAAAATCTCATACAATAAATTCACTGAAGAAAATATTCAGTTGGATTTGGTAGAACTCCCTCTGAATAAAGATATGTAGGAATATACTCCTGAAGTTTCTGATCATAAAGGAACTATAAATGGAAAAGATTTAGGACTAAAATGAGAGTGCTTTCATGTATCCTAGAGACATTTATGCATGTTTCTAATTTTGACAAAACAGACAAAAATGTGTCTCAACTAAAACATAAGTCAGGTATTACAATTTTTCCAGATAGCATCAGAAGACAAAAAGGCACTAGTTCCCCACTTGGTAATGGTTCTAGTCTTAGCAGTCCACCAGAGCAACATATTGGTCAAACTAAGACAATAGCCCATATGAAGAACCCAAATAAGTGAATGTCTGAAGTAGAGACACCTTGCTTACAGCAAGCTGCATTGAAAAGTAAAAATAGTATCAGGAATAAACAAAAAAGGAAATCAGCAGAAGAATATCAAACTAAATTTAAAGAAGAAAACAGAATTTCCTGCCACAAAGGAAGGAAATGCTATTTGTCGTTCAGCAATACCATCTTTGGTAGAATTATTTCAAACCAGTGAAGACAGTTCTGAGTTTCTTGGGTTTACAAGCTGCTTTGAAACCACGGTTCATGTGATGTGTTAGACATTCGGGAGGAATAAAATGGGAATAACTTGTTGTCCTTATTTCTCTCTTCCCCATCTTCATCCTTCATGTTTACTGGATTTTAGAGAAGTTTTTTTTTTTTTGTTTTTAATTTGTATTTTTCACAAATAGCAAGCAGAGTATACCTAAAAAAAAAATATGTAGAAATTCTCATTTTATTATTTGTGTGTCATCTGTACATTTTAATAACCAAATGTGAATATTAAGAATAAAGATTATTATTAGCATTTTCTTAAGAATTAAGTACTTTATAAGTAAATACAACTGAAGTTAAGGTTTCTGCTACCTTGCATATTGCATACATAATTTTTAAATAAAACTGTTTTTGAATGAGCAGTTAAATGTAACTTGAACTATAAAAAACGATATGAACTGGAGAAGGCAATTTTGAGTAACTATAGAATTCATTCATCTAAAACAATTAGAGTCTCAAATTTGGATGTTACCATTAAATTTATTTAAATACTATATCAAGGAAAATATGCATACCGTTGAAAACTGATGAATCATGGTAAAAGAGCATGTTTACAAATTGCAGTGTGTGAATGGATGTGTGCTGCTTCAGGAACTGTGTTTTATATCTATTGAGCAATGTCCTAAGGAATGTCACATACATTTCTCCCTTGATTTTCTTATGAAATGACTATATGCCAGTACAATAAAAAAACAAACAAACAAAAAACAAACAGGCAAACAAACAAACAAACAAAACCAGGCTTCTTGGTGGGAAATAAAAAGCATCCTTTGGAAATGTTTTAGTTCCCTGCATTGCTGTGAAAGGCTAAGTCAATTAGAAACAGTCCTCTCACTCTGTGACTGTTACGGTGTAAAATGTTCTCCTGGTTCTATTCATTTCACTCAGCATCAGTTCATATAAGCTCTTCCAGGCCTCTGTGAAGTCTTCCTGTCTGTCATTTCTTATAGCACAATAGTATTCTCTTACATTCATATACTACAACTTGTTCAGTCATTTCCCAGTTGATGGGCATTCCTTTGATTTCCAGTTCTTGGCAACCACAAAAAGAGCTGGAATAAATATTTTAGTACATGTGGGACTTTTTCCCATTTTTAGGATCTCTTTTGGATACAGCCCTAGAAGTGATATTGTTGGGGCAAACAAAGCACACACTTTTATAGCCCTTTGGTCATAGTTCCAAATTACTCTACAGAATACTTGGATCATCTTATAGTTCCACCAACAATGAATTAGTGTTCAGACTCTGCCACTTCTTCAACAATTATCATCTTCCTTTTTTGTCATGTTAGCTAATCTGATAGGTGTGATATGGTACCTCAGATTTGTTTTGATTTGCATCCCTTTAATCAATTGTGATTTAGAGCATTTTTTATGTCATATTGTCTTTTAAGATTATCTATATCTTGAAGTCAGTGACATTTTTTTTTCTTTCTCTCTCCAGGGCCAATGGACAAATGCATGAGACATCACAGGAGCCTAATGAATATATGTTAAAAGAATGGATGGTTTTTCAACCAATATTTTTTTGTGACTCTGAAAATGAGACCATGTGTTTTAGTGAGCACAGAGTTGAATTATTTTCACATTTTGCCAGAGACATTGAATGATATTTTTTTCAGTTCTTTGCTGCTTTCTCTTTGTGAGTCAGATTTCTTTTCTTTTTGCTTTTTTTTTTTTTTTTGAGATGGGAGAGGTGGTCACAGAAAAGAGGAAGTCACCAGATTCTCCTATTAACATTATATACTGATTATATCCTGTCTTTAGCTGTGGTTGTCTTTTAAATTAATGATTTTGTGACAAACTATGCACCAAGAAGGTAGATGGGGAAAATGAGGCAAATGCCTAGAAACACCAGATCTTATTGAAATATCAGTTTTATAACCATGAATTACATCTGGAGTTAGGTCTCTACCAATTCTCTGAGAGGTGAAAATGCTTTAAGCATTACACTACCTATGTAGACAAGTGAGGTGGATGGTGGCAGCACACTCCTCCAGATGTCTTCTAGGAGTGGCAGGGATTTCAGAAAGTTTGTAGTAACAGAAATGGCTTTTCATCAGCTATGGGAAATAAAGAAAGTCAGCGTGGTGGAGCGAGGAAGGGAGGTGTTACCATTTATGTTAACTCCAGGTGGCAGAAGCAAAAATTATTCACAGTATTTCCTTTTGTGTATGAGAGAAAAAGAGGGGAGGAGAGGGTGAGAGGAGAAAGAAGGGAAAAAATGGAGGTGGAGGGGAAGAGACAGGAAAAGAGGAAAGAGAATAGGAGATTAAGAGGAAGGAGAAAAAGGAAGAGAAGAAGGGAGGGGGGAGAAGAGAGGAGAGGGAAAGGGATGAGAAAAGGCCTTACCTTAGCAATTTGAATAAGGTTATTTTATTTGGATAAGAGAAAGCAAACATCAATTTCCTTACATTCACAGAGGAAAACTGACACTTGGAGCTATAAGAATCCTAGACTTATTAGGAACAGTGATATTGACTGATTGTATAGAGGCATAGGGATCATCTTGCAGTAGCCATGGTTTGATTGGTCTTACCATAGTGTGCAATCATGGGAAAGTCACTGAAGACCTCAGAGTCTCTGTTTTCTTGTGTGCAGATGCTCATGTTCACTATTAAATTAGAAAATATTTACAAAGTGTTTTGCAAATCTTAAAGTACTCTATAAATATAATTTCTATTATTATTATTCCAGCCATATGAAGAAACTCCCAGTGCAGAAACTTCCTACACCTATTCAGTCTCCATCCATTAATGACTTTGTAAAGAGGATACAATCCAGGAGGTACATGAAACATATAAAGGTAAGAGAGGTTCCCAGGGATATAGAGCTAGTCAATGTTCAGAGAGGTATTTGACTCTATTTTCCCAATTCCAACTCTTAACACTCTATATAATCTGCCATATTACTTTTATACTTTTTGTGAAATGAGGAATAAGAAGCCTTCCAGGACAAGTTGGGAGACTGGTTGGGATGAGAGTGATTTGAAAACCTTAAAGTTCCATATAGTTCTTTTTGTTATTATTTCTATAAACACATTTTTCCATCTTCCTTCCCTGTTGAGTGACTCATTGTAGCTCAACGATACCCCATGTTTCCTATTCAAAGTCCTGAGCTCAGTGTGCCAGAGATCTTACATTCCCTATTGGGTCCTCAGTTTGTGTGTATGCCAGGTGTGGGGGAGTGTGGTGGTGGTGATAAAAGTGACGCAGGAAATCTAAGCTACAGAATGACAAATAGTGATAAATATTTGGCCAGGATCTTATTATTTCAACTTTGTTTCGCTTTCTCCTTTTTTTTTTTTGTGAGACCTGGAAGGATTAGCCAATCAGCCTGAGGGTCTTAGGTAATATGGAGAAGTACAAATATAGGAGTGGACGGATAAAGACAGAAAAAAAACGACTGTGATTAAATGGGATTCTGTTGGGATTCAAACGGGATTCAAAAAGGGATTCAAACAGAGTTTGAATGGGAGAACAGAAAATGTTGACCATGGGAAGCAATATCTACCAGTGGTGAAGTGTGATATGCACTTCTTGAAAGAGAAAGGGTGGATGGAAGATGCAAAATGAAATATACATTTGGGGGGCATGACCAAAGTGGGAATTTGTTTTTCTTAAGTACATATTTGTTATAAGGGCTTTTGTTTTCTAGTTTTTTTTTTTCACTTGTGGAAAGAGTGGAGAAGAGTCAAAAATGTCAGTTAAAAACACATTAAAAATAGAAAAGGGGAAATGATGATGAATTGTATAGTTTCTGGGCAGCCAAATCCTCTTTAAAAACAACCTTACCACAAATACCATGCACCATATGCTGGAGGAAATTCTGCTTTGAGGAGCTACTTTTCTAATTGATGGCTACATTTCCCAGCAAAGTATTTCAGGAAAATTCAGCTGTGCTTCACTTTATTCCTTTCTCCCTGGCTCTGTCTTCCTCAATTACTGTGTGACCCTGCCACTCCCCTCTTCCATTTATAGAAGCATGAACTAAGGTTCATAAAACTTTGATTAGTTTAGTTTCATTTTTTTTTTGAATAAGATTTGCCAGTCTACTCCTCAAAGGCCTCCCATCAATCCAATAACTTTCTAGACTAAAGTGGTACTCCCCTCAACAGAAATATGAGTGCATTATTTCTTCCATTAGCATATTTGCTCCTTGAGGGCAAGCTCCAATTTTCTTTTCTTTTTGTATTCCAAACCCTTAACACAGTATTTGCCAAATATTAGGTAGTAAATAAATGCCTATGGCTGATGGACTTTTAAAATGTATGTTGCTTAATTCAAGAAAAACCCATTTGCTTTTACTTCAACATGAGGTTGATATGATATCCTGGAGTGCAAAGATGCTTGGATTGCAAACAAGAATCATCTGCCTATCAAAAGTGAGTATACACCTTGAGGTGGAAAAATTGACAATCAACAAAATAAAGGAATTTCAAACATTCTTGATGAAAAGACCAGAGGGGAACAGAAAATTTGACTTTCATATCCAAGATTCAAGAGATGCATAAAACGGTAAATAGGAAAGAAATATTATAAGGGAATTAATAAAATTGAACTGGGAAAGTGATCCTTGTACATGGGAAGATGATATTTGCAACATATAAGAATTTTCTCATTATTACTCATTATATATTTGGGATTATATATATACATGTATATATATATTCATATATATGTATGTATATGTGTGTGTGTGTGTATGGAGAGAGAGAGAGAGAGAGAGAGAGAGAGAGAGAGAGAGAGAGAGAGAGAGAGAGAGAGAGAAAGAGAGAGGGAGAGAGAGAGACAGGGACACAGACAGAGACAGAGAGAAAGAGACACAGACAGTTCAGAGTTCTGAGTTAAAAATGAAAGGATGATATCAAAAGAAATGAAATTAAGGGGTAAGAGAGGAATACACTGGTGAAAATGCATAAGGAGAGGTAAAATGGAGTAAATTATCCCCCAGAGAAGAGGTAAGATGAAGCGTGTACAGTGGAGAGGAAGATGGGGGATGTGAGGGGAAGAGAGTGAACCTTACTCTCATTAGAACTGGTTCAAAGAAGAAATAACATATATACTCAAATGTGTATAGAAACCTATCTTACCCTAAACGAAAGTAGAAGGGGAAGGAGATAAGAGAGTGGGGTAACAGAAGGGAGGGCAGAATAGGGAAAGCGATAGCCAGAAGCAAAACATTTTTCAGAAAGGACAGGGTGAAAGGAGAGATTGAATAGAATAAAAGGGGCGGGATAGAATGGAGAGAAATATAGCTTTTAATGGCAACAGAAAAAAAAAGTCGGAGCATGATTCAAATGTGAAAAACTGAGTCAAATTAAAAAAAAAGTCATTTCCCAATTGATAAATGATCAAAAGATATGAACAGTTTTCAGATGAAGTAATCAAAGCTATCTATACCATTTAAAATATTCTAAACTCACTTTTTATTGGAGAAATATGAAGTAAAACAATTCTGAGGAAATATCTCATACATATCAGATTGGCTAATAGGACAGAGAAGGACAATAACAACTGTTGGAGGGGATGTGAGTAAAATGAGACATATTGGTGGAGTTATGAACTGATTCAAACATTTTGTAGAACAATTTGGAACTATGCACAAAATGTTATAAAACCATGCATCCTTTTGACCTTCAACCCCTACTAGGTCTGTGTCCCAAAAAGAGATTAAAACAACAACAAAAGGAAAAGGAACTATATTATACAAAAATATTTGTAGCAGCTCTTTTCTGCATACAAAATATTAGAAACTGATGGGATGCTCATCAATTGGGAAACTGCTGAAAAATTGTGATACGTGATTATGATGGAATACTATTGTGCTAAAAGAAATTATGAGCAGAATGCGCTCAGAAAAACCTGGAAAGACTTGCATGAGATGATTCAAAGTGAAATGTACTATATACAAAGTAATAGCATTATTATAAGATAAGCAACTGTAAATGACTTAGCTATTCTCAGCAATACAATGATATAATTCTGAAAGACTTAGGATGAACAAGGCTATCCTTCCCCAGAGAAAGAACTGATTGTGTGTGAATACAAAATGAAGCATATTTTCTAACATTATTTTTCTTGCATTTTTTGTCTGTTTTCTTTCACAACAGGATTATTATGGAAATGTTTTACATGATTACACATGTATAACCTATCTAGAATTGCTTGTCAGTGAGGGAGGGATGAAGTGGGAGGAAGGGAGAGAATGTAGAAGCTAAACTTTTAAAAATGAATGTTAAACTTTTTTTTACATGTGACTAGAAAAAGGAAATACTAAATAAATTTTAAAAAGATATTAGATAGATATGTATATATTTTCTCATATTAAGGTAAAGTCTTCCTTTCTGCAGTTTGAAATTATTGCTCCTAATTTTATGTTTGTCTATAAGCTCTACAAACTCAATGCTTTCTCCACCCAGTGCCCTTTCAAATACTTGAAGTCAACAGTAATGGCCACTAACACAATATAAGGAATTGGGGGCATGCAATAAATTGGGAAATGGCTGCACAACTTGTACTGTATCAGTGTAATGGAATACCATTGTGCAATAAAAATTATGAGCTAAGAAATTTCAGAAAATCCTGGAAAGACTTGTACAAACTGATGAAAAGGTGAGCAGAACTATGAAAACACTGTACATGGTATCAGTAACATTGCATGATGATCAATTACGAATGATTCACCTCTTCTACACAACACAATGATTCAAGATAAGTACAAAGGACTCACAAAGGAAAATGCTGTCTGCATTAACATAAAGAACACATGGACTCTGAATTGAGATCAAAATAGTTCACTTTACTCTTTTTTGTGTTTTCTGTCCTTTTGATATGTTTCTTCTTTCACAACTGTGACTAATATGGAAGTATGTATTACATGATAGCCCATGTGTAACCTACATAGTTTGCCTGCCATTTTCAGAAGAGGGGAGGAGAAGAAGAAAGGGAGAGAGAAGAATTTGGAACTCAAAATCTTGTAAAAATTAATTCTAAAGATTATCAACACGTAATTGGGGAAAAAATAAAATACTATTAAAATAACTGCCACTAAGTCTTCTCCAGGATGCATTTATCCTTTTCTTAAGATATGGTCTTCCATTTCCTTACCAATGTGTAAATCAATGGGCCATAATTTCCTCATCTGTAAATAAGAGAGCTGTACTGCTTCTAATATTCCACTATATCTATGAAACTCAATAAGAACTATTTTGATCACCCTGCCCTAGATTTTTCCAAGGTGGTACATGTCATTCTGAGAGTATCAAACTCACCTCTGATCACAGTATTCTGCATATAGTGTGACTGGGGCATGGTACAGTAACACCATCACCATCTGTGTTTTCAAGATTGTGCCTCCTTTAATCTACATAAGAATCTTGGCTATATTTGAGATCGCCATCTCGCCACATTGTTAACTTCACAAATTTTCTGTCCACTAAAACTACCAGATCTTTAGATGAAAGTATCAAAGGTGATATTTCCCTTGTATTCTTTCTTGAGCAATGCTGATGTAACACCTGGCTTGGTGCTCACACTTGAAAAAGTTGTTTTCCCCTTTGGCCAGCTTGTGGCTGAATAAAACTGGGAAGGAGAGTTTGTAGGAAAATCTGGGGAGAGGAGATACAAGATATGAAAACAAACTCTTATTCATCTCCATGGAACTTATATGAGGGAAAGGGTTGAGCAACTGAGGGAGAATCCTCCTCCCCTTCTATTGCTTCATGAAACCTGACCATAGGTTAGAGTCCTGTCCACAGAGTACAGACTGGGAGCAGGAATGTTTGGCTCCAACCATCTTGTCCTGATTCCTTCATCCTTGCATGTGAGATTCAGGACCCATTTCTTCCTTTTCTTCTGTATAGGGTACCCATAGAATATTCTGGGCATCTGTAGAAGAAGGGGTTGTGACAGAAGAATAAAGAAACTGAGTAATTAAATCCAGTAATTCATTTACCAATTCATGTGGTTGCAGAGATAAAGCAGGCTCTCAGTAGCCAACGTTATTGACTTTTGATCTCCAAACTTTTACCATACAATTTGGATGGATTAAAAATAGAAAAACTGCAAACATGACAGAACAAGAAAATGATAAATGCTGGAGAGGATGTGGGAGAGTTGGAACACTAATTCATTGTTGGTGGAGCTGCGAGCGCATCCAACCATTCTGGAGAGCAATTTGGAACTATGCCCAAAGGGCTACAGAAATGTGCATACCCTTTGACCCAGCAATATCGCTACTAGGACTGTATCCCCAAGAGATCATAAAAATGGGAAAGGGTCCCACATGTACAAAAATATTTATAGCAGCACTCTTTGTAGTTGCCAAAAACTGGAAGTCAAGGGGATGTCCATCAATTGGGGAATGGCTGAATAAATTATGGTATATGAATGTAATGGAGTACTATTGTGCCATAAGAAATGATGAACAAGAAGACTTCAGAGAGGCCTGGAAGGACTTATATGACCTGATGCTGAGTGAAAGGAGCAGAACCAGGAGAACTTTGTGCACAGCAACGACCACAGTGTGCGAGAGTTTTTTCTGGTAGACTTGGAATTTTGTAATAACGCAAGAACTTCTTAAAAAAAAAATAAAATCCCAATGGTGGTTCTCTAAGGCAAAATGCCTTCCACACTCAGAGAAAGAAATATGGAAGTCATTCGCAGAATGTAGCAGATCATGTTTGTGTATGTGTATGTTTTTGTGTATCATGTTTTGATTTGTTATATGATTTCTTCCATTTATTTTAGTCTGACTACATAGCATGAATATAGTGAAAATGTACTCAATAGGAAAGTATATGCAGAACCTATGCAGAACTCTATGCAGTCGTGGGGAGGGAGGGGGGTAGTGGAGGGTAGGTGTGGGGGGGGATAAAATCTCAATTGTATGGCAGTGATTGTTAAACATTAAAAAATAATTTAAAAAAAGAAATTAAAAAAACATGAAAAAAACCAAAAACAAACAAACAAAAAAACAAACAAAAAAATAGAAAAACAAGATGTATGGAATGAGACACCTGTTTCCTTATTGATGGAGAGGATCAGGAGACATTGCCAGGAGAGGGAGAGGAAGAGGTTTGTGACATTCCTTAAGTTAGGTGACCATTGGAAGGGGGAGCAAACTGTTCACTTCTCTAAAATCAGATGATTTACAAACAGCTGAAAGTCAGCTTCACAAAATGGTGAATAAAGGCAAAATGGAGTCTCATTCTATTTTTAATGTAACAGGTAGAACTAAGTCCCTCTGTGGGTCTATTTATGGCTACAGCTTCTCTTCAGGCATCATTTCCCCCTTATCTTCCTCAATGAGCTCCCAAATATTCACTGAAACCTGATCACAGAATTGTTGAATGTGAAAACTGAAAGGGACATCAGTAATGATATGCTTCAGCCAATTCATGTCAGGACTTCCCAATACAGTATTACCTGCCAAGAGATCGTTTTTCAAGACAGCAGTCAAGTCTCTATGTAACATCACATTATGCATTCTAGAGGGAGAAATAGGTTCCCATGTTGATCACTTCTGTGGATTTCTGAAGATTTTATTTTCCACTATGGAAAACTCATCTTACCAGGGATAGCTGGTGATGGAGGCTCATGTCTGACTTCTTGGAGACCTCTGAGCCCTAGAGGGACCAGAATAGAGGGATGGAAATGTGTCTTGGAAAAACATGGTCTGGTGTTCCAAGAAAGTTTTTATCCCTTCTCTCCAGCCTCAGTCTCAGTCTCTTGAGTTTCACTGAGGGAATATTTGTGCTAAGAAGGAACAAGGGGATCTTGAAGGAGGAGAGATTCTCCTATTCATTATTTTTCGTTATGAACCAGACACATAAAGATCCCCCCCAGAAGATAAGCCTGCCCCCACATACCCGTACTCTATTCTGGCCTTAAGAGAATAGATGAAGGTGAGAGATAGAGAGACAGAGAGAGAGAGACAGAGAAAGAGACAGAGAGAGAAAGAGACAGAGAGAGAGAGAGACAGAGAGAGAGAGAGAGAGAGAGAGAGAGAGAGAGAGAGAGAGAGAGAGAGAGAGAGAGAGAAACAGATTCATGGCTTCTGTTCTGTACTTGGTTTAATCCCTTCTTACATCTAAATCCTCTGTTCCAGGGTCAGCTGGGTGGCACATGAATAGAGTACGAGCCTTGGAGTCAGGAGAACCTGAGTTCAAAACTAGCCTCAGACACTGAACGTTACTAGCTGTGTGAGCTTGGGCAAGGCACTCAACCCCAATTACCTCACCTCTCCCATTCAAAAAAATAAAATAAAATCTCCTTTCCAAAGGTCTGCTCAGATCATCTTCCAGGTCTCCAGTGAAGCCCTTGAAGCCACTAGACCAGAACATGGAGGTGAGTGCCTGGTATACACTTTTTCTGAGCGGACTGAAGTAGATAATAGGGCTAGGGGTTGGGCACAGGATGTAGCAGAAGGAACAGCTGTCTCTGCAGACATATGTGCAAGTTGGTAAAACACCAGCTCACACTTACTCATCAGGAAGTTGGGAAATCAAGGCCTTGCTTCCATTTTTCCCAATCCTGCAACTTCTCCAAACTCCAGAGGGCCCAGCCCCTTCCTCGGGACAATACTTCTTTCACTCCTGTCCCATCTGTGGGTTCTTTCTGTACAAACTTTATTGTGGAGAGCACATTCAAAGAGGCACATTTAAGGAGAAGGTCCAGGTGAGAGACATGGCCTGACGGGACCAGGAAAGAAGATGGTGGGAGTAGGAGAATGGTGCTCAATTTCTATTGAATACAAATCAGTGGAAGGAACCGAGGATGTTTGAATAGACTAAACTCACTGATGATGAGTTGGACATGAGGACTACCTTCAAAGGTGAGAAGGGCTTTCAGAGGAAGCCCTAGGGTCCAGGTGTGTTCTGGAAGACCCCAGGTAAGAGAACCAGGACCAAGGTGGGGGAAGTTTGAGGGAAGCAGAATCCACTGAAGGTAAAGTCAGAGTTGTTCAATGATGAATCAGGTTGCCTTGTGTGGTAGTGAGCTCCTTGGCCCTGGAATTTCTTCATAGGGATGGTAAAAATCCACTCTACATTCTGACTGTCAGGAAGGACCAGAGCTCAGCTTCATCTCTCACTGACCACTGTCTTCTGGCTGAGGAACAATGACCCTTCTATATGCCACACCTGGGAGGACATAATCAACTCACCAGCAATGAATCTAAATATGAAGTTGAGCTGACCTGGCTGGGGTGAGTATTGCAGATGATCATCACCCCTGTACAAGAAGCCTGGCCCTAGGACTCCACTGATCATTGCCTTTGCCCATCCTAACCCATCCTCCACACAGCTGGCAAAGTAATTTTCCAAAATAAGAGGACTGACCACATCACCTCCTTACTCCATGAACACCCATGGCTCCCTGTTACCTCTAGGATAAAATAGAGACCACTGGTTATGGCTTCTAATACCTTTTACAATTGGGTTTCAAAGTATCTTTCTTACTTTGTGGTGCATAGCTCCCCTTCCTGTGCTGTAAAGTCTGGTCAAAGAAGTCCTTCTTTTCACACTGATCTCCATCTATTGTCTCCATGACTTTACAAAGATCATCTCCCATGGCTGTAATGTGCTCCTCTGGGCTTTGAACTCACTGACTCCTGCTCACACACCACTTGGGACAGAAAGTCTTTCCTGATTCACCAATGGCTAGTGCTCTCCCTCTCACACTAATGTGTATCTAACCATGTATAGATATTTATTTTGCATCAATTCTTTCAAAATTTATTCGGCATAAACCTACATGTGTGTATTTTGTCTCACCTAAGAGAATAGAGAACATCTCTGTCTTTGAATTACCCACACTTAGAAGCCTCCCAATACTAAATGATAAAGAAATGTTTGATGATGTACATCAGATAGGACCTGGGACCATCTGGCCTGTCATCATGCATGGGGGCTCATCATCCTTTACCACCTCTTTCATAGGACTCATAAGCACAATGACCCTGTTTTTTGCCCTGGAAAATAGGTGACGATCCTCCATTCGATGCATCCATTCAGTGTTCTGAGTCATAGGCTGAAGCTCTGGTCTTCAGACTCCCTTCTACCACTCCCATCCATTTCAGACTCCCTCCCTTCAGTGCCCCATTCTGCTCTCCCCTACTCTTGCTTTGTGCCCTCTGGAAACCCTGTTCTCTTGTTAAAAAATTGTCCTTCACATTGCAACTTTGATTTCTGCCCTGAAATCTTTGCAAACATATTTTTGTTTTGGCACATACTAATTTATATTCCCCCATCCCCATGGAGTGTAATCTCTGTGAGGTTCCAGACTTTCTCTTTTGTCTTTGTACTTCCAGCATGGGGCACACAGAAGGTCACATAGTAGGAGCTTCATAAATAGTCATAGGCTTTGAATTGGGACTTCTCTATCTGGAATTTGTCTGTCTCATGAGGCTCCTTAGTAGGACAGCCCTCGGTGATGATCTAAAGGGTCACAAAGACAGTCAGCTCTGCTCCCATAGAAATCCCCCAAGTCATGGGTCAACTGCAGAGATAGTTGTAATATTTGAGCAAGCTGCAAGCAGAGGAGCAAAGACTGTGACTCAACTTTCCTGGGCTAAGTATTACTGCCCTTTGGGTGACCTAAAGAAGATTCAGTAATGGGGATGTTTAGGTACTTGGAGACAGGCGAACCTATTGTGTACACTGAACTCCCACAATACATGGTTTCAGCTTCGCACTCTCACTGAACTTGGAGTCAGGAAGATGTGAATTTGAATCCTGCCTCAGATTTTTACTAACGTATGAACCTGTGCAAGTCATTTCACCCCTATCTGTCTCAGTTTCCTCATCTGTAAAGTGGAAAGAATATCAATAGTTATCTTGGTTGTTTAGATGAAATGAGACAATATATGTAAGATGCTTGATAAACATGAAAGTACTAAATGATGCTAGTGAGAATTATGTTGTTTCTTTATTATTACCAATAAAAAAAGAGGGCACAGTATGACTCACTCAGTAAGAGTACCAAACAGGGAGCAAACACAATGAGTGTGTGGGACTAAGTTTTGAGATGAGGTGACATGGGCACATTTAGACTTGGTGTCCAGTCTTGGTTCTTTCAAGGTGAAGCTTTCATGGTGAGCCTCTGGTTATTACCTGGGAAAATCTGGTATTTTTGGCCCTGGCCCCCTTCAGCCGTCTTCAATATTAGATATTCATCAGATTCCCTGGTCTTGCCTGGACTACATTTACCTTAAGACACCCTGATCCCCTCAGATTTTTTTTCTTTTTTATTACTTAATTAATGAATTTGTATTTAGTTGTGAACATTCAATTCCACAAGATTTTGAGGTCAACATTTTCTCTCCATCTCTCCTCTGAGCCCAT
The DNA here is from genome assembly GCF_028372415.1 of Notamacropus eugenii. NCBI lineage: Eukaryota > Metazoa > Chordata > Mammalia > Diprotodontia > Macropodidae > Notamacropus > Notamacropus eugenii. Next base: position 15,411,731 of record NC_092876.1, on the reverse strand, counting down.
CCCAAGAGATCATGTATTCTGATTACCCCTTTCCTCATTCTGGTTTCACTTCTATCATACCCCTCCTTTCTCTTAACCTCATCCTCTCTATTTTCTTGTAGAGCAAGATAAATTTCTATATCTCATTGCTTGTATGTCTTATTTCCCAGTTGCTTTTAAAAACAATTTTTACCATTCGTTTTTAAAACATTGAGCTCCAACTTCTCTCCCTTCCTCCCTCCACATCCATCCAGACTGACAAGGCAAGCAGTTTAATATAGATTATATATGTGTAGTAATGCAAAACACTTCCATAACAATATCATGTTGTGAAAGGCAAAGTATGTTTCCCTCCATCGCATCCTGAAGCCATTCATTCTGTTCTCTCATGTTACCCTGTCCCTTCTTAAAAGTCTTTACTTCTAATTACCCCCTCCTCCCGTTTTCCCTCCCCTTCTGTCATCCACCCCCTTATGCCTTTCCCCTTACTGTCCTGGAATGTAAGACAGATTTTCATGCAAAACTGAGTGTGCATGTTATTCACTGCTTAAGCCAAATCTGATGATATTAAGGTTGACTCTTTCTCTCTCACCTCCCCCCTCTTCCCCTCCATGGAAAAAGTTGTTGTTGTTGTTTTTTACCTCTTTTATGTGAGAGATAATTTTGTCCCATTCTATTTCTCCCTTTCTCTATCTCAAAATATATTCCTTTCTCACCCCTTAATTTAATTTTTGTAGATATCATCCCTACCTATTCAACACACCTAGTGTGCTCTGTCTCTATGTATATAATTACTCCAACTACCCTAATACTTTGAAAAATCTCAAGATTTACAAATATTATATTTCCATTTAGGAATGCAGACAGTTCAACTTTAGCTAATCCCTTATGATTTCTCTTTCCTGCTAACCATTTCATGTTTCTCTTGATTCTTGTGTTTGAAAGTCAAAATTTCTATTCAGCTCTAAACTTTTCAACAAGAATGGTTGAAATTTCTCTCTTTCATTGAATGTCCATTTTTCTCCCAAGGTATTGTACTCAGTTTTGTTGTGTAGGAGATTCTTGGTTTTAATCCTAGCTCCTCTAACCCCCAGAATGTAGAAGTTGTTAGATCTTGTCTTATCCTGTTTGTGTTTCCACAGTACTCGAATTGTTTCCTTCTGACTCACGCAATTTTTTCTCCTTCATCTGGAAGCTTTGGCATTTGGTTACAATATTACTGGGACCTTTTCTTCTGGGATCTCTTTCAGGAGGCAATAGGTGGATTCTTTCAATATCTGTTTTGCCCTCTGATTTTACAATATCAGGGCAATTTTCCTTGATACTTTCTTGAAAGATGATTTCTAGGCTCTTTTTTTTGTTATTACTATGGCTTTCAAGTAGTCCAAAAATTTTTAAATTATCTCTCCTAGATCTGTTTTCTGGGTCAGTTATTTTTCCAATCAGATATATCACATTGTTATTTTTCCTTCCTTTGCTTTTGTTTTGTAATTTCTTGTTTTTTTTTTTCATAAAGTCACTAACTTCCATCTGCTCTATTCTAATTTTTAAGGAATTATTTTTTTCAGTGAGGCTTTGGACTTCCTTTTCCATCTGGACAATTCTGTTTTTTAGGGCATTCTTCTCTTCATTGGCTTTTTAGATCTCTTTTGCCATTTGGGTTAGTCTACTTTTTAAGGTGTTATTTTCTTCAGCATTTTTTGGCCCTCCTTTATCAAACAGTTGGCTCATTATTCACTATTTTCTTGCATCACTCTCATTTATCTTCCCAATTTTTGCTATACTTCTCTTACTTGATTTTCAAAATCCTTTTTGAACTCTTCCATGCACTGAGACCAATTCATATTTTTCTTGGGGGCATTGAATGGAGGAGCTTTGACTTTGTTGTCTTCTGTTTGTATATTTTGGTCTTTCTTGTCACCAAAGCAAGATTCTATAGTCTGATTCTTTTTTCTGGTTTTTGCTCATTTCTCCAGCCATTTACTTGACTTTTCATCTCTTTCTTACGGTAGTTCTCTGCTTCAAGTGGGGGTGGAGGGTGTACTGTCAGTAGCTCAATCCCCCCAAATATGTAGGCCTAGAGCTCCAGAAACAGTGACTGTAATTCCCCTTGCCACTGCTACCCTTGTTCCTCCACATCTGCTCCTGCCCTGGAACTGGGGCCTGACCACTCCACACTCTCATATACATTGCATAGGTGTTTCCCCTGACCTTCCAATTTCTCCTTAGTGTTTTGGGGTCTTGAAGTCTGAAGACGCCCAGAGGTGGTGGTGATTCAGTTCCCCTCCCAAGATCTGCTTAGGTCCTGTCTGTGTTGTGTATGCAGGTGATGCTGGATGGGCCTCTGCTCCAAGTGGGGTACAATGGATCCTTCTTGTCGACCTTCCAGGCCATCTTGGGTTAGAGATTTGCTTCACTCAATCATTCTGTGCATTCTGAAGCTCCAGAATTTGTTTAGAGACATTTTTCACAGGTATTGGGCTGAGTTTCAGGGGACAGCTCTAGAAAGTGACTGCTTATACTCTCCCGTCTTGACTCCACCCCTATCCTCAGATCTAAGCATTGAAGAACCATCATCCCTCATTCATCACCATAAGAACGGAAATTGTGGGCCCTGAGATTAGGTGTGTAAGGCAGCAGAGCTGGCTACCACATCCTTAGCCAGTCTCTATTCCATCTAACTTTTCCCCTTTGCCCAGTTGAAGGTGGGCAGCCCAGGACAGAGCTGAAGACCCAGCATGGGACCCACAGTCACTTCTTTGATCTACATTGGTGAGTGTCCAGGGTCTGGCATGGGGAGGGAGCAATGTTGTGACAAGGACTTGGTTCCTGACACAGAAGGATAGGGAGAAGCCTAAGGAAGAGACAGAATCATTTGAAACAGAGCAGGAGCCCAGAATCTGCTCAAAAGATTCTTTCTTCATATTCTGACCAAAACAAAATTAGAGTTTCTTGGGCTTTGGTGAGAGTTTGGAATGGATCACTGTGGGCTGTAGGAGAGGCATACCTAACCTGAGATTCTCTTACAGGACTGTCTCTGGACTGGGCAGTGAGGGCACAGATGGGTAAGCTGTCCCCAACACTATTGCCTGCCTCCTTTTCTTTGTCCTAATTCATTCCAAATAGCCATCCCCATAATAATCAGGGAGGGAAATAAGACATTTGGATTTATGGATGAAATGACAGGTTGGGGATTCAAGATTCAGAGCTAAAAAAAAAAAATTGAAGTGAGAGAAATCTCTGGAACCCTGGACTTTGTTTCCATCTCAGGTCCCCTTCCTAGGCCTACTCTCTGGGCCATCTCGAGTCCTGTAGTCTCCAGGGGAGCAGACGTGATCCTACGGTGCCAGGGTTACCTGGGCAGTGACCGATTCCAGCTCTGGAAGGATGGAGAGCTCAGGGAGGAGCGAAATGCCTCCTGGCAACAGGCAGATTTTTTGCTCAGGAATGTGGATGACTGGAAAGATGCAAGAAGCTACAGCTGCCGCTTTGGGCAGGGACCCTTGTGGTCAGAGCTCAGTGAAGCTCTGGACTTGGTGGTAACAGGTGAGGCATTTCTGGTCTACAACCATGCCTGGTGAAAGGAAGCAAGGCCTGAGAGATGAGTCCAGACCCCTCTCTCTGGAGTCACCTACAACCCTGAGGATTGACTATCTATTTCCCCTTACCAACCCCACCTCCCCAGGTTCAAGGAACTCCTGGCTTACCAGCTCACATTTTAGGAGGAATGATAGGTTTGAAAAATCTTTCCCCTAAGTAAACCTATGAGGAGGGCACATGTCTCACAATTTCCCTTTTAGAGATGGGAAAACTGAGACTTAGAGAAGAGGTAAAGTGACTTGAAGTAATTTAGTCCTTTACTGTCATGGCCTAGATTTGAACCCATAACACTCCCCACCAAATCCATAGATATTTCTATATCTGATGACCCAGTGATGAGATCTGGGCTGCTCCTCTCTCTGAAGACACACAGAATTTGGGAGAAGGGGTGCACCCTTCTGATGCTCCCTTTGCTCAACACACTTTACTCAGATTGATTTTCCTGTCCTTAAAGAAGCAGACAGAAACACGTCCAATTGTTTCTGTAATTGCCATGTGATTCAATCACCTCTCTCTGCACCCCATCTTTCCACCTTTGCTCACACAGTTTCCCCTGCCTGGGATAGCCTTCCCACCTTCATCCATCATATCCTCCACATCCTCAAAGCCCAGGTCAGATTCTGGCTGCTTCAGAATGCTATCTCTGATTGTATCAAGTATCAAAGCCTGGGGTATTGGGCTACCTAGCATGGTACCTACACCTCCCTTGTATTCCTGCTCCAGTACTGATTTCCCTTCCACCACCCAGGTTGCAGTCCATCTGACCTCATTTAGAAGACTGTCTGTTGAAGGGGGAAGGATCCTGAGATCCAGAGCTTGTGGTATAGAATCAGATGCCTGCCCCATCATGTCCTAGCTGGTTGACAGTGGGCAAGTCCTTGACCTTTTGTGGACCTCAGTTCCCTTTTTCATGACATGAATTTCATGAGTTGAATTACCTAGTGAGGTCATTTGAGCTCAAACCTTTGTGATCCCTGAGACTATTAGCTCCCTGAGGGCAGCACAGGTGGAATCTTTCATAAACCATCAATGAGCAGGAGGTACCTGATGTATAGGTAAAGACTGAGGGCAGCAGAGCTAGGCTAAAGCAAGTTACTAACAAAGCTATGAAGAAGGAGCTCCCTCACTCTTCTGCCAGCCAAGCTTTGATTTTATTGAGGAGTGGACAGAGGTGACAGGACAGAGACCTGGCACCATGTGAGTAGGGCCCTGGATCCAATCAGGGTATCACTCTAACCTCCCCATGTGTGGGGTTATTGGAAGGACAGAGCTTTGCAAATCTCAGAGCTTAACAGAAAGGTCTGAATTTGCCAGGGGTGGTGCCTCAGGATCATGCCTCAGTGCAGTAGGCCCGGATGGGAGGGACTGAGCTGGGCCTCTTGGAGAAGGTGAGAAAAAGGGCATATGGGGGGAATCATCTTACTCTGCCCATGTCCTTTCTTCTCTCATCTCTCTGTATATTCACAAGTTATCTTTCTGAGGGAGATCCAGAAGCCCAGTTACCCAGCCATGAGCAGACCTAGCTCCCCTTTCTTGGTTGTCTTTCAGGGAGTGATTTGAGGAGACTTGGAGGGAGAGAGCAGGTCCAAAACTTTCTTTCTCCTTTCATAGGAATCTTCCCCAAACCCTCCATTTCAGCCTCGCATGGCTCTCCATTATACCCAGGAGCAACAGCAACCATCAGGTGTGACATGTCAGGACAGGCATCCTCTCAGGACTACAGTTTTGCCTTGCTGGAGGCCAAGAGCCTGGAGCCCTTGCAGCAACAGAGCACTGCCTGGACCTGGGTTGATTTTTCACTTCCATCTGTGAGACTTGAGGACATGGGGAGCTACAGCTGTATTTACTACAAGAACAAAGTGCCCTACAGTGGGTCCCATCCCAGCAATACCCTGGAGCTGACTGTGCTAGGTGACTAGAAATGGGAACCCACAACTCTTGATTCCATCCCCTACACACAGGCCCATAGAGTGATGGGAAAAATATAAAATCCTGGAAATTTTGAAGGCATGGTTTGGGGAGAGGCTGGAGGAGACCCTGGGACCCTCTCCTGTTCTTCATAAACTCAGCCTTGAGCCCCAGGATAGTAGGGCAGGCCCAGACAGAAAATGAGAATAGGGGCAAGATTGTTGTTGCCCCTCACATTAATGGATTAGAGGAGGAGCCCCAGAATTGACATCTGCCTTTGACATTTATTTCCCCTTTACCCACAGGACAACTCCCTAAGCCCACTCTGTGGGCCCAACCTGGCCTTGTGGTGGCCCCAGGGACCAACATCACCCTCTGGTGCTCAAGGCCCAAGCTGTCCTCCCTTGCAGAGGTGACTTTCACTCTGTGGAAGGTTTTAACCCATGGGCACTTACAGCAGCAGACCTCATCAGGTCTCTGGACTAGTTTCATCCTTCCATCCGTGAGACCCAAGGATGCTGGGAGCTACAGCTGCACTTATAGGGAAAAGATAGCATCTTTTAGAGGTTCAATGTACAGTGATTACCTGGAATTGGTCGTTACAGGTGAGGGGTGGGACCCAGAATAACTCTAAGAATGATCACTCTGTTTTTTGTCAAGATATGCATGAAGGCCTGGTGTCTACCCAGTCAGCTCTGCCTTGGGGTCTGGCAGGACTATGGGAACTTGGAAGAGATGAGGTATTTCTATTGTCATCTAGAATCTAGGGCAGAAAGGTGATGGTGGGGACTGAATGGTGGGAGTTAGAAGAGACATAGAGACACAGAGCTAAAATGGACCTTGGAGATTCTTGAGGCCAAACTCACATTTTTGTTGTTGTGCAGATTTTCCCAACTCCTTGTAGCACCATTGGGATTTTCCTGGCAGAGACACTAGAGGAATAGTTTGCCATTTTCTTCTCTAGCTCATTTTAAAGAAGTCAAACCCTCCCATTGGCAAAGAGTAAAGTGAGACACACAAAAAATGAGTGACTAAGCCTTCTCTCTCCCGAACCATGATCTGAGCCCTGCTTTTAAGCTGAGCCCCAGTTCTGTCTTAGATAGCCCAGATAGGGGTATGATCTTCCCTTCCAAGAATCATCAGATGCAGGAGACTTTAGGTTGCATGAGCTCCTTCAAATGCGAAAGTGTCCTTAGATGCCTGAGTTGCTGGAGCAGGAAAGGGTTGAGAGATCTTTCAGTTTACCCTCCTCATTTACAGAGAAGATAAATGAGGTTTAGACAGTTCTAGTGAATGGACCATGATCACCAAGGCAGAGCAGGGACTTGACCCCACTATCCTGACTCCCAGCCTCCTGTTCTCCCTCTCCCAGGATCTCTCCCCAAGCCTTCTCTCTCAGCCCTCCCAGCTGTTGTGGTGGAGCCTGGGATTCATGTGACTCTCCAGTGTCGACAGCCCCCTCAGACATTCCTCAGTGGCCTGACATTCACTCTGCTGAAGATGGGAAGCCCTCAGCCCTTGCAGAGGCAGAGCCCAGCTGGGACCTCGGCTGACTTTCTTCTCCTCTCTGTGAGGGGGCAGGATTCTGGCAGCTACCGCTGTTTCTACCATAGGAGGATGGCTCCATATGAAGTGTCTGAAGCCAGTGAGGTCCTCGAGATCTGGGTGACAGGTGAGGGTGTGTCCAGTCCCTTAAGGTATAAAGTAGAACATTGGGAATCAGTATTAATAGACAGCCTAGGAAGGATGTATTGTTTGGGTCTCTTTTTAGTATCAAGCCATATAACCTGTGGAGTCCACCCCTATGTATTTAGAAGGCACAGGTGGAAGCATAGGCCAGCTCAAGAGCTACTCCAAACTCAAGGTATAAGGAGTAAGAGAGGAACAGCCTCCTTGTGTGTTAGTAAACCCAGAAAATATTCCAAGTTTGGTGGCACTCATCGCTCTGAAGGGAAGGAGACTTTGCAAAAGGAATGAGCAAGGAGTTGTAGCTGAGGACCAGAGGTTCTTCAGGTCCTTTCTATCTCCTGCCTCCCCAACCCCACTGTAGAAGGGGCCCTTGAGGGTCTTTGGCCTCTGCTTGGTTTTCCAGATGCACTCCTCAAGCCTTCCCTCTCAGCCTTGCCTGGGCACGAGGTTGCTTCAGGGTCCAATGTGATCCTCCTGTGTCAGGGGCTTCCATGGAGTTCTAGGTTTATTCTGTACAAGGAGGGAATCATGACTGCCATTCAAGATGAGGCCCACTTCCTTTTGACACATGTGACCCCCAAGCACTCTGGCAATTACAGCTGCAGCTATCAGCCTGGCACCACTGGAAGCCTCAGGACACGAGAAAGTGACCCTCTTGAAATTAGAGTGACAGGTGAGAGGAAGAAACCCACAAGAATTACTGGAGGTGCTAATAATCACTCTGTCCCTGAGCCCCTACAAGAAGATGAAACCAAGACCTGGGTTCTTGGCAAGAGACACAGGATGAGACAATGGAGACTTTGACACTGTTCTCAATTCCAGGCCCACAGGGACCAAGGGTGTGGGCTAAGATATAACTTTCTTCCCATCCTTCCCTACACCTCACCTATCTCCATCCTGCTTTGACAATTTCTCATCCTAATTCTAAAGGATGAATCTTCTCTGAGCAGCATTTGTGCCAAACGGGGGAACACTGTGAGTGATGGGTGGAGGGAAAATTCAGGGATAATCACAGGTAAAAGGTGGAAGTCCTCTCAAGAGAATGATTGATGAGGAGTCTTCTCTCTCCCCAACTCCTGTTTCAGTGCCCAGTAACATTCTCCTCATAGCCCTCAGCTGTGTCTCCTTCCTCCTTATCTGCCTTCTCCTGTTGGCATTTCTCTGCCATCGTTCCATCCCTATCGGTGAGTGAGGGTGAAGAGGGGAGAGGGTGAAGCCTCTTTTCCTGCATTGTCTCCTTCTGGCACTTCCCTGATGTTATTTTCTTTCCCATGTTTCCCTCATCAGGGTCCTTGCATAGAGAAGGCCTTAGGAGGTAAGAAGACTCAGCTCCTACAGTAATAATCCCTTATTTCTTCCATCTTATGTATCCCTTGCTCCTCTGTACTGAATAGAGCTCCTGTTGGGGAGAAAACACTCAAACCAGCTGCAGAGTGACCTATATCCTCTGGTGCTATTTCCTCCCCCTCTCCCTACAGAGTCTTCTGCTGCCCTTGTCTTCCTCAGGGTGTCTGTCAGCCCCATCACCCAGAGGCCCCCACAGATGAGCCACTATGTAAGTTATGTGATTGGGAAGGGACCAGGGAAAGGCATCATGCTCTGAGATATCTGAGATTTTTAAGCAGGATGAAGGTAATGGTCTTGGGAGCTGGGGGAATGATAGAATCTTTCCTCTACCTCAGATACAGAAGTGGCGAGAGGCACACCAAGGGAACCATCGGTGAGTTATTTCTGTCCTGTCCTCTACCTGGAGGAGGAGGCTGTCTTGTTCTTGACCCCTACCTTTAACCACAAACTATGGGCATAGTGTTGGACCATTTCTAAGTGACTTATTTATTAATTCTTCTCCTCTCCCAAGGCAAGGGTTATCTGTTGTGGATCCCTGAATTTGTTTGGGGTCATTTTTTTAAAAATTTCAATAACTGTATATTCAAATAATATTGAAATATTATTTCCTTACCTTGATAATCCTATGGAGTTCATCTCATCTAATTAAAGACATGAAATTGAGAAGACATCCATGGGTTTCACCAGACAGGCTGCTGAAGCTTTCATGAGACGTGAAAATATTAGGAACTCCTGTTCCAGTATCATTCACTCTTCCCTCACCCTTGTATTTCTCCTTCAGGTTCACATGGCTGAAGACCTTGAAGGAGTGACCTATGCTCATCTGAATAAAAGAACCTTGAATAAGAGGCAAGAAGACCCCAAGGAAAATTCCACAGAGCCCACAGTCTATGCCACTATCTCCTTAGACTGAGAGTTTGGGTACTTTTCAACAGGAAATTCTCTCCCTTCTCCTGACCCTATTGTATCAGTCCACTAGTATGTTTCATCATATTCCCAACCCTGAAGAGCCGTGATGCCTACTGGAGATATCCATTTTGGTCTAGAGTTGTACCCACCAGCTGCATCTGTCCTTGAAGATGATAGACATATAAGATGTATATACAGTAGAAAGGGAGGAGGTAAGAAACTCAGAGAGAAAGCCAGTAACATTTGTGGGAACCAGGAAAAAGTCTCCTGCACTGGGATTGGAGTTGAATTTTAAAGGAAACCAGAGAAAACAGGGGGCAGGTTGGAGGAAGGATAACATTTCAGGAATGCAGGACAATCACTAAAAAAGTCTGGAGCTAAGAAACTCTTTGTGTAAAGACAAAAAATAACGAGCCAATGTGGCTGGCTCATGGAGTGAGAGGAAAGAAATAAAGTGTAAGAAGCCTGGAAAAGTATGAAGGCACTCAGGCTCAAACCCTCCACTTAAAAGAAGAAGAAAGAGAGACAGACAGACAGACAGACAGACTTGTAACAAATAAGGAGAGTTAAGTAAAATGCTTCCACATAGTGGTCAGGATGAAAATATATGTTTTTGTACTTTGGGTCTGTTACCTCTCAGTCAAGCCATGAGCACTACATTTCATCAGAGCTACTCTGAAGTCATGGTTGCTTGTTACATTGTTCAGAAGTCTTAAATCTTGTGATTTTTTTTCTTTTACAATATTTTCCTTGCATAAATTGTCTTTCTGGTTACACTCCCATTACTCTGCATCAGTTCATATTATCCAAGGTTCTCTGAAATCATCTAATTTTCAGTTTTATGTGGTGCAATATTATTTTTCATTTCTTGCTGGTGCTGCCATCCCCTCATTGTCTAAAAGATAATCGAGAATAGCCCCATAGGTTCTTGGTCTTTTTTTTCCTCCTTTCAATTCCTTCTTCAGTAGGAGTAAAATAGGCTTACTACTGAATATATTTGCTCCTTCCTATTATTCTCCTCATCCCACCCCAATCCCTGCTTATTTCTCTATTGTTTGTTCTGTTTTGACGCAAAATTATTTATGCGCATGTATTTAATCCTTACTTGTACACTTTAGATGGAAGTGAGGTTCATTTGCTGTGCACTCCCCCGCTTCTTTCTGTGTTTGAATACTCTTTCCTCATGCACTTCAAATATGAGAAACAACAATCCCTTCCTTCCTCATGTCTACACTAATATATTCCTTCTACCCTTCCCTTCTATTGTGACTCTCAAAACCATTAAAACAATATGCGTCCAAATCCTGTGATTTCTTATTTATTTGAATTCATTAAGCTGCTGAAGTGGCACTTCTTTCTTTCCTTCCTGTTTTAATGTAACAGAAGGTAGACTAGCAACTTTGCCTCAGTTCCCCCAAAACCTCTTCCATAATGATCAAGAAAATGTGTCAAACCACAGCCTGAGAAATAAAACCCAGAAAAATCACAGAGGACCATTTTTTCCAGTATGATAATCATGAAATATTAGCACTCTATAACCATTATCAAGCCCCTTCCAATTATTTAAGTAAATATCCAGGTTTCTCTACACTCTTGAGTTGCAACTCAAATGCTGTTATTATTTTTGAGTGTGTGTGTGTGTTTGTGTGTGTGTGTATGTGTTTGCCTTATTCCATTAAAGTCCCACCATACACACCTTTTCCTTTATAGGAATATGCTCAGCTTTACAAAGTAATTCAGAGTTGTAAGGTTAGACATTTTTTGAGTAATTTATCTGTAAATCTACTCTCATTTAGTTGAAGCTTCTAGGTCTTTTGTGACCCAAAATTTTATTCCTTGGCATTTCAAAATCTTCTTTATTTCCTTTTTTATGTCATATTTATTTAATTTTTAATTTATAGAATGGAATAGGCATTTCTATAACAGTATAATAAAATGCGATTGCGCATAAAACTGAAAGTTTATCACGTAAAATTTATTTTTCCTTTTAAACGTATAATAAAGTTATCATGTTAATTTTTTCCCTTTATTTCCCTCCCCATCCCAAAATGGTTATTATAGGACAGAAATATGCATATATGTATACACATGCATAAAATCATTCTATACATACTTCTTTTATGAGTTCTTTTTCTGGATACAGATAGTGTCTTTCTTCATACGGAAATAATAATGGAAAGTTGAATTGTTTTTATACAATACTGCTCTTTCCATATGCAATTTTCCCTTGACTTTGCTCATTTCACTCTTCATTGTTTTATTCAAGTCTTTCCAGGTTTTTCTAGAATCACTGAGTTCATTATTTCTTATAGCACAGTAGTATTCCATAACAATCATACACCACAACTGTTCGTTCATTCCCATACAAATTACATCTATCTATCTATCTATCTAATTATCTATCTATCTATCTATCTATCTATCTATCTATCTATCTATCTATGTAGATATAGATATCTATATCTATCTATCTATGGTGTGTATATATGTATATATGTACATGTGCATGCAACTATATATGTAAATGTGCATATATACATATTTATATATACACACATACATATATACACAAACACATACACACACATGTGCATACATGTATACATGCATGTGTATTCTAACACATGTGTACTTGTGTGTATGTGCATATACATACATATCTATATCTATATATGCAGGCATACATATGCAATTTCATGTTGGTCAGTGTTGTTTTGGGATTGTTTATCTTTCTCAAATGAGTTTTCTAGCTGAGGCTCTGGGGCTTGCTGTGATTGTGCAGTGGGATAGTCAGACCTGCTTGGTCTTACCCAGGTACCCTGAGTTTCTTCACTGACTTTTACTTCTTAGGGTAAAGCTTCTTTGGATATTTGAGTTTCAGAGGATTATATATGAAAATATTATAATATCTCAGTACAGAGTTCTAGGGGCATGTGATCACTTAGAAACCTCAGCTGCTTGCCTATACGATACTAAATTCTGCATTTTCCTAGAGTTCCAAGGTCTCTATCCTGAGGTATTTGGCACTCTTGGGCTTCCTGGGGTGAAGTTTTCTATTTCTGCACTCTCTGGACACTAATGCTTTTGGTCTGCGAATGTCTCTGACTTGATTTCTTTGTGCTATTAGTCAGTCATGACATTGTTTAAGGACCTATGTAGCAAAGAACTGTGATAAGTACTGACGATACAAATTCCAAAGAGAAATACAGTCCACTCAAAGAATGTACGATGCAACCATGGAAGAAAACAGAAAAGGAAACTGAAAGCATGGGACAAGGTAAAGGCAGTTTGCTGAGGACTCTGCAGCAGCAAATTGGGTTCTAGTCCAAGGAGTGGAAGCTAGTGGGAAATGAAGGAATGGCAAGTCTGGAAACTCTCTTTAAATAGAGATTTGAGGAGGAGTTTGTTGCTCTGCCTTTCAGCCTTCTGATCAAAGGGGAAAAGAGCAGAATACTGGTGTGTAATTATTACCCAAACAGATGCAGTCTTGCAGGATGATCAGTTTCCTTATGAGGAGTTTTCCTGTGCATCTGATCCGAGGAGAGAAAGATAGTACTAGGAGGATTCTGGCTTCTTTGCCTGTATTGGTGCTGGTTTTTTTGCCATCCATTTTTCCAATTGCTGTGGAATTCTGGTGGCCTTTTTCTTTGTTCAGAAGATAGGTAATATTTTGGATTTGATCAAAGCAAAGGTGAAACATTCAGCCTTTACTAAAGTACAGACACTTCATTGAATAGCTAGTAAATAATTGAAGGCCATGTGGTTCTGCAACTTTAATTTTCTAACTTCACTTTGTTCTGTTGGTAACAGTTTGGTATTACTGACAAATTCATTCATGAGCATCAGTATGTCAAAAGATGTCAATGTAATTAGCTGTCACCCTGTTTAAAGAGAAAAATGGTAAGGGGACAGGAGGCCAATGTTCAAAGGAGAAGGGAGATCATTTCTTTCATGAGGTGAGGTTAGACAAAATACCCAGAGCTAACAGATGGGGTTGTTTGTGGAGCATCCAGGAGACTGGTATTACTGGATCAAAGAGTCCTTGTAGAGCAGTGGATGCAAGATATCAAAAAGTCATGAACTGTTCCAAATTGACCTCCAAACAATTATAAAATAATGCCTCAAACTGGAATGGACTTCTGAGGGAGCCAACATGATGGAATAAGTGGTAAACTGCCATAACTCTCCCATATCAACCTCCAAACAACCATAAAATATCAGCCCAAACCACATCCTAAATAGCAGAACAAGCCAAAAAAATGGGGTGAAACAATCTATGAGTCTAAGAAACTTTGAAGATTGGCAGGAATAATCTGTCTCAGGTAGAAAGGGAGCACAGTCCAGGACAGGAAACATCCCAGTAAGCCAACAGCAAGTCCTGCCTCAGTAAAACAATGGTAGATCCTTAGCCACAGTGCCATGGAGCAGGCAAATGTCAACACCATAACCCTGCATGTACTTCAGCATACAAAGGGGAATGAATAGACTCTAGCTCTGAGAATCACCACATGATATTGCATAGCCCCAGGTAAAGAGGCAAAATGCATCTGCCCAGGGAAACACAGATACACCCCCAACAGCCTCAGTATACCCTATACACCCCCACTAGGACCCCAGCCTAGCAACAAGTAAGGTTCCAGACCTATACAGACTCCAGCAGCACCAATACCTGCCAACTCCACCCTCTTACTATAGGACCAGACACAAGGTTCTCCTGTGAACCTCAGGGCAACATCAGTGTAGCACCAGAGAGAACCAGCACCTGAATTCCCTGGCACAAGAAGGCTGAGACAGCCCTTCCATTATAGGAGGAAAGTTCAAATTATAAGAGAGAAAAAAGGTCAATAACATTAGCACAAAACAAAAACAAACAAAAAAAAATCAGACCACAGAAGGTTAGTAGTGAGAGGAAAGATCAAGACAGAAAGTCAGAAGAGGACATCAATGTCAAAACAACAAAGGGCAAAACATCAAAGAAAAGTGGGAAATTGTGTCAAGCCTGGAAAGAACTCATGAAAGAACTCAAAAAGGAACTTAAATCATATAAGTGAGGAAGAAAAAAAATTGGTGAAAAAATGACAATGATGCAATAGAATTGTGAAAAGAGTCAACAGCTTGGAAAAAGAAAACAACTGTTTAAAAAAGTAGAATTGACCTAATGGAAAGGGAAATACAATAATCCACTGAAGAAAACAACTCCTCAAAGACCAGATTTGGCCAAATAGAAAAGAAAAAACGAAAGCTAATTGCAGAAAACAAATTCCTAAATGTCAGAAATGGGCAAGTGGAACCTAATGGTTATATGAAATATCAAAATTCAAGCAAAGAAATTAAAAAGAATGGGAAAAAAAACAAGGAAGAACATGTAAAATACCACATTGTAAAAACCACTGATTTGGAAAACAGGTAAGATTCATAAGACTACCTGAAAGTCATAATCAAAAGGGGGACCTGGACAGCATCTTTTAAAAAGTTATCATGGAAAACTGCTCTGGAGGGGTGGAGCCAAGATGGCGGAGTATAAGGATGGATCTGTAGAAGCTACACCCCACAGCCCATAAAATACCTGCAAAAAATGGCTCTAAAAAAATTCTAGAGCAATAGAAGCCACAAAACAACAGAATTGAAAGATACTCAGCCCAAGGCAGCATTGAAAGCCAACAGATAAGGTCTATCACACCAGTCTCAGAGGACAGTGCAGTCCAGCCTTGGCTGTGCAGCAGGGCAGGGACAGGATGAGAATAGGTTTCAGGGCACCACCAGCTGTGGCTTCCTGATTCTTCAAACCTCAAATTCCAAAGACAGTTTCAAAAGTCAGTGAGGAATCTCTTTCCCCTGGGTGAAAAGGGAGCAGAGTCCTCCTTTAACCTGGTTCCAGCAAGCTGCAGCAGCATCCACTTTTGGAACCCATGTCTTAAGAACCTGGGGGAATTGAGCAGCTGATCTGAATCTCAGCACTGACTGGTGGTTCTTTGGTGAGGAGTAGCACTGGTGTGGTGGAGCTGGTGGAGGATCTGGAAAAGGAATTCTACACACAGAACTTAGGCAGAAAAGCTTGTGGTTGCTCCCAGAACACAGGGCAGACCAAGAGAGGAGTAAATTTCTCTTCATTGATTGTGCCACCTTGGAGGAACTGAGAACTTACAAGTCCCAAGAGTATACCCTCTTCTTGACAAAGGACTCAAATGTTAAGTAACTGTCTGGGAAAATGCCCAAGAAAGGGGAAAAAATAACACTATAGAAGGTTTTTTTCTTGATGAACAGGAACTTTCTTCCATTCTTTCAAATGAGGAAGAAAAATTCATACCATCAGAGAAAGACAACAAAGTCAAGGCTTCTGTATCCAAAAACCTACAAAATGAATATGCAATGGTCTCAGGCCACAGGAGAGTTCAAAAAAAAATGTTGAAAATCAAATAAGAGAGGGGAAGGAAAAATTGGGAAGAGAAATGAGAGTGACACAAGAAAATCATGAAAAACAAGTCAACAGTCTGCTAAAGGAGAACCCAAACATGCTGAAGAAAACTGCATCTTTAAAAGTAGACTACCTCAAATGGCAAAAGAGGCCCAAAAAATCAATGAGGAGAAGAACAATTTAAAAAGCATAATTAGCCAAATGGAAAAGGAGGTTCAAAATCTCATTGAAGAAAAGAGTTCTTTAAAAATTAGAATAGAGAAGATGGAAAGTAATGACTTTATAAGAACAAAGAAATTACAAAACAAAACCAAAAGAATGAGAAAATAGAAGACAATGTGAAATATCTCACTGGAAAAACAACTGACATGGAAAATAGACCCAGGAGAGACAGGTTAAAAATTATGGGACTGCATGAAAGCCATGATCGAAAAATGAGCCTAGGCGTCATCTTTCACGAAATTATTAAGAGAAACTGCCCTAAAATGCTAGAACCAGAGGATGAAATAGAAATGGAAATAATCCACTGCTCACCTCCTGACAGAGATCCAAAAAGAAAAACTCCTGGGAATATTGTAGCCAAATTTCAGAATTCCCAGGTCAAGGATAAAATATGGCAGACAGTCAGAAAGAAACAATTTGAGTACTGTAGGAATACAAAAAGCATAACACAAGATCTAGCAGCCTCTACCTTAAAGGATCAAAGAGCTTGGAATAGGATATTCCAGAAGTCAAAGGAACTAGGATTAAAACCAAGAATCACCTAACTGGCAAAAATGAGTGTAATACTTCAGGAGAAAAGTGGTCATTCAATGATACAGAAGACTTTCAAGCATTCTTGATGAGAGGACTAGAGCTTTATAGAAAAGGTAAACAGAAAAGAGCAATCATAAGGAACATACTAAAATTGAACTGTTTACATTCTTACATGGAAAGATAATACTTTAAATCTTGAAAATTTTCTCATTATTTGGGTGGTTGGAAGAATTATACACACACACACAGTGTATGGGTGTGTATGTGTGTGTGTGTGTATAGAAAGTGGGTACAAGGTGAATTATATAGGAAAGAATGATATTCAACAAAATAAAATTATGCGGTAAGAGAAATATATTGGGAGAAGAAAGGGAGAAATGGAATGGGCAAATTATCTCTTAGAAAAGAAATAAGAAAAAGGTTTTTCAATGGAGTGGAAAAACGGGGAGGTGAGAGGGGAAAAAGTGAGGCTTACTCTCATCCCATTTACCTTAAGGAGGGAATAATATGCACACTCAATTTGGCATGAAGATCTCTCTTACATTACACGAAAGTAGGGGAGAAAGGGAGTAGTAGGGTGGGGGAATGACCGAAGAGAAAGCAAATGGAAGGAGAGAGTAATTAGAAGTAAATACTTTAGGGGAGGGACAAGGTCTAAAGGCAGAATAAAATAAATAGAGGGCAAGATAGGATGTAGGGAAATATAATTAATCTTTCACAACATGACTATTATGGAAATCTTTAGTAAAACTACACATATATAGGCTATATTGAATCACTTGCCTTCTCAGTGAGGATGGGTGGGGAGAGAGGAAGGGAGAGAAATTGGGACTTAAAGTTTAGGAATAAATACTGAGAATTGATTGTGTATGCAACTGGGAAATAAGAAATACAGATAATTGGTTATAGAAATCTATCTTACCCAACAAGAAAATAGAGAAGATGGAGATAAGTGAAGGGAGCAGTGTGATTGAAGGGAGGGCCAATTAGGGGAAGGGGCAATCAGAATGCAAGTTGTTTTGGGGTGAGGAAGGGGAGAGATGGGTACAAAATTTGGAACTCAAAATCTTGTGGAAATGAATGTCGAAAACTAAAATTAGTAAATAAATGAAAATTTTAAATAAAGAACAAGAAAGCAAGAGGGGCTCATCAATCTGAGAACGTCTGAACCAAATGTTGGATTAGATTTTTTATTCTTATTTTTATTCATTTATTTTGTTTTCAGCATTCATTTCCACAAAATTATGAGTTCCAAATTTTCTCCCCAAATCTTACCTAACCCCACCTCAAAATGCCTTTCATTCTGATTGCCCCTTCCACCAATGTACCTTCCCTTCTAACACCTCTTCCTTCCCTTATCCCCATATTCTCTCTTGTCCTATAGGGCAAGATAAACTTCTATACCTCTTTACATGTATCTCTTATTTCCCAGTTGTACAGAAAAACAATTCTAAACTTTCGTTCCTAAAACTTTGAGTTCCAACTTCTCTTCCTTCCTCCCTCTCCACCCATCCCCACTGAGAAGGCATGCAATTCAATATAGGCTATATATGTGATACAGCCCAGGCTGAACTAGGCTCCACTCCACGTCTGGTGCGACAGACCTTTCCTATCAACCTTCCAGGTCACCCCGGGCTGGAAATCTCCTCCACTCCATCTTTCTGTAGTTTCTGCCTCTCTAGAATTTGTTGAGAGTTTTTCTGTACAGGTATTTTATGAGCTGTAGGGGAAGAGCTAGAATATGTCTGTCTTTGTACTCTGCCATCCTAGCTCTGCCCTTGGAGTTGAATTTAATGGAATACCATTATGCTGTAAGAAATGATGAAGAGGATTGTTTCAGAGAAAAAAGAGAAGACTAATATGAACTGATGCCAAGTGAATTGAGTAGAACAAATAGAATAATTTATAAAGTAACAACAACATGAAGAAAAATGTTTTTTAAAGACTTAATAATTTTGATCAATATAGTAATTAATGAGGATTCCAGAGGACTAGCGCTGAAACATGCCACTCATGTCCTGAGGGAAAGGATGAATTCAGGGAGCAGAATGATACCTATGTTTTTATGTGACCAATGTGAGATTGTGTTTTGCTTGACTGCATATTTCTTACGAAATTTTTATTTTTCTTTTTCCAATGGGAGGAATACAAGAATATGCAAGTTAATTAAAAAAAAATTAAAACTTATCAAAATGCATTCAACTGATTGAATGTGAAAAAAAAGAAAAATAGACAACTACCCTGATGTCCTGGAACCAGAGGGTAAAAATAGTCATTGACAGAATCCACCAATCATTCCATGAAAGAGACCCCAAATTAAAAACTCTAAGAAACATCATAGCCACATTTTAGAACTATCAGGTCAAGGAAATTGTTACAAGTGGCCAGAAAGAAACAATATAAATATCAGAGAGACCCCAGTGAGGATTACACAGGACTTGGGAGTTATAATATTAAACGATCAGAGGTCATGGAAGATCATATGTGGTAAGGGAAAGAAGCTAGGACTACAACTAAGAAGCACTTACACAGCAAAATTAAGCACAATACATGAAGGGGAAAGAGATCACTCAATGCAATGGAAAGATGTCAAGCTGCCTTATGAAGAAAAGGAGAATTAAACCAAAAATTTGATTTCTAATATCAAGACACAAGAGAGGCATAAACAGGTAAAAAGTGAAAAGAAAGCACAAGGGATTCCATTGAATTGTTTACATGCCAAGGTGATACTTGAGATTTAAAAAAATATATATATCACTAATAGTAAAGCTGGAAGGAATATACATACACAGAGGTTACAGCTGCAAGGCGAATTTGAGGGAATGGCAGAAAAAATTAAGGGACAAGGAAGAAGAGTACACTAGGTACAGAAGGAAGGGACAGGTAGAATGAGGTAAATTATTTCCCATGAAGAGATGCAAAAAAGCTATTAAAGTGGGATGTAAGATGGGAGGGTGAGCAATGGGCATCACTTGAACATCTGAATTTTGTGAATGCTTCTAGCTTCCTTTCTATCATTCACTTGACTTCATTTTCCCAGATGTTGGAGCAGTAACCATACCACCATGGTTATCAGTGGTATTAAGATCTTTCTTGTATAGTTATTTTATGTATTCTTGCCACCTAGTTTTAATCTCTGCTGCTTCTCTTAAATCCTTATAACTTAAATCCTCATAACTTTCTTTACACTCATTTTGCATGAAATTGTCCCTTCGTATCTCTTATTTTCTTGAAGAAATCTCTTGTCTTTCCATTCCATTGTTTTGTTCTATTTCCTTGTATTGTTCATTTAAGAAAACTTCATATCTCCTTGTCATTCTTTGGAATTCTGCATTCAGTTGGGGATCATTTTCCCTTTCCCTTTCCTTCTTTTATCAACTATTTGTAAAGTCTCGTAAAAACAGCCATATTGATTCCTTGCTTTTCTTTATTTAATAATGTTTGTTATTGTTGTTACTGAGTCCTGTACAATATTGTGAACCTCTGTTCATTGTTCTTCAGATACTCTATTGCCAGATGTAATCCCTTAGTTCTATTCTTCACCATTTCATATTCATAAGGGATGTTATTTAGATAATACCTATATGGTTTGATAATTTCCCTACTTTCTTCGATTTACATCTGAATTTTACAATAAAACTCTTGATTTCATCCATAGTCAAGGGTAGATCTTGTTTTAACTGACTATATAGAGCTTCTCTACCTTTACCTGGAAAGTATATAAAGAATTTGATTTCTATATTGACCATCTGGTCATGTCCGTGTGTAGCGTCATCTTTTAGGTTGTTGAAAAAGAGCGTTTTTATATGATCAGAGAGTTATCTTGACAAAACACTATTACTATTTTCCAAGCTTTGCATTGTATCACAGGCCCCAACTTGCCTATTTTTCCAATTACTTTTGATTTCCTACAGCACCATTTCAGTTCCCTATGATAAATAAGAATTTTTTATGGTGCTTATTTCTAGAAGATGTTGTAATACTGATCAACTTTGGCTTCTTTGACATCAGTGGTTGGATCATGGACTTGTATGACAGTGATATTGAATGGATTGTCTTGAATTTGAAAAGAAAACATTTGACCATTTTTGAGATTACACAACAGTATTGATTTTTTCACCTTTTATTGATGATGATGGCCATTCAATTTCTTCTAAGATGTTCTTGCCCACGGTAGGAAATGTAATAATAACCTGAATTAAAGTCTCCCATTCTCACCCATTTAAATTCACCATCACCCAAAATGTTGAAGTTTAATCTTTCCATCTCCTGTTTGACCACATCCAATATACCTTGATTCATACATCTTATATTCCAAGTTCCTATGAAACATAGTTCTTTTCAGGTTTGGGCTGTCCTTTTCTCACCAGATTTATTTACACCTAAGCTTTCTTTTGACATTGGTCCAGCTACTTCATTAGTACCAGAGGTACTTGGAGTTGTCCTCCTCTCTTCCCCAGTAGCATATTGGATACTTTCTGACCTGAGGGCACATCTTCCAATGTCATTTCTTTTATTATTTCACTACTATCTATGATATTTTCTTAGCAAAGATACTGCAGTGGTTTGCCATTGCTTTCTCCAGTGGATCAGCTTTTGTCAAAGCTCCCCTATATGACATGTATCTTGAGAAATTTTGAATTGGTACAGCTAAGAGTTTCATTAAGCTATCTAAGCCTTTCAATCATTATATGATTCAAAATTCTCAGGGTCCTATTGTGTGTGTGTGTGTGTGTGTGTGTGTGCATGTCTGTGTGTTTGTGTGTGTAATGGTGGAGATATACTGCTAGTATTTACCACTGTCGTGCTTTAGCCCCCACTGGTTTGCATGTGCGTTTGTTGTTAAGCCCCTACTGATATGCTTTCCACTTACAAAAAGTCAGTAACAGTAACATTATTGATTCTTTCTTTAAAAAATTTCATTGAAATCTTTTATTTTTTTTATATCACCAAAGTTCATCCCAGTATGCCTCCTCTTCACCCTTTCAGACACCCAAGTCATGTAGCAAAAACCTGTTTTAAAAAACAGCAAAACTAACCATTGCATTAAAATGTGTGAAAACATATGCAATGTACCACACCCCCAAGAACATTCTGCAAAAAAATGGGAGTTGAGGTGTTCCATCATATCTCCTCTTTGGAGCCCTAGTTTGTCTTTATAAATTTTTTTCAGTCACCTTTAAAAGTTTTATGAGTGTTCTTTTCATGTGCATTGTTTAATTTGTTCTATATATTGTTCTCTTGGCTTTGCTTTCTCTATATTAAACTATATAAATCTTGCCATGGTTATCTGTATTCATGAAATTCATATTTCTTAAAGCA
Organism: Notamacropus eugenii; assembly: GCF_028372415.1. Classification (NCBI taxonomy): domain Eukaryota; kingdom Metazoa; phylum Chordata; class Mammalia; order Diprotodontia; family Macropodidae; genus Notamacropus; species Notamacropus eugenii. Next base: position 15,389,806 of record NC_092876.1, on the reverse strand, counting down.
CAGTTAAATTCCATGACACTTATGGACAAATATGTGTTTAGCCATGCCCTAAATTATAGATAATCACATTTTTTTCAGTGCTTTGTTAGCATAAGAAATCTTGTTTACACTATGGACTCAAACATAGCACATTACCTAAATGACCTAAGCAAAAGCAGTAATAACCAGAACCTTACATCATTAGAAGTAAAGAGCAGAACCAAAAAACCAAAAGAATTGTATGGATCACATGATCAACAAAGTGGAAAACTAGATAGTTCCTCTGACCCTCTCCCCCCAAAATAAACAATAAAACAATAAAACCCACAATTCTTCAAAATGGAATTAAGAGCCAAAGGTAAAGCAGCTTCAACTTTCTCCATGATTTAGACCACCTGGCACCCAAAGGTTAAAAAAGTCAAACACAGTGTGAACTGAATTCTATCTTGAACTCACTCAGCATCACTTCTTCTTTTCCCATGATATAACCAGTGAGGTTTCACTTAGCCACCCCAAGGATATGACCCATGACCCCAATATAGGGGTTCACAACAAAACGCACTCCACAAGTTGTGAACTGATTGAAATATTCTGTAGAGCAATTTGGGACTATGCCCAAAGGCCTATAGAAACATGCTTACCCTTTGACCTAGCAATACACTAATAGGTTTGTATCCCAAAAGATATTTTAAAAAAAGAAAATGACGAGTATATACAAAATGTTTATAGCAGCTCTTTTCTGGACATAAAAAATTAGAAGTTGAGGGAATGCCCATCAATTGGGGAATGGCTAAATAAGTTGTGGTATGTGGTCATGGTAGAATACTATTGTACTGTAAGAAGTGATGAGCAGAATGCTCTCAGATAAATCTGGAAAGACTTGCATGAACTGATACAAAATGAAATGTACAGTGTACAAAGTGATAGGAATATCCTAAGGTGATCAGCTGTAAATGATTTACTTATTATCAGCAATGCAATGAACCATGACAGCTCTGAAGGACTTATGGTGAAAAGGGTTATAGAGCTCAGATTCAATCCAGCTCTGACTGTCTACTTGACATTCTTCCTGGCCAGCTTGTCAATACAAGCATCACAAATGCTTAGACTCCCTAAGAATCAACCCAATATGGTAAACCTTTAATAAACTTCATTTTACTTTGGCTGGAAGAAGTCTTGAGTTAATTTCATTCAGCAGGACCTGGCATTTAGTCATTTTGGGATCCCAAGTACCCCAAATCTCACTATTGTTTCCAGCCCTCAACATGATTCCCTGACTGGGAAATGAACCATACTTATGTGACCAGAAGGGACATTGGAGGAGGAATTGTTCCCAAAGTTGGAAAAGTGGTGGAGCAACCCCCAGTACTCTAGTCTTCTCAAGACTTGGAAGGATGGGAAAGCCTGGGACTTGGCAGTGCTCCCACTTTCTCCATCCCTCACATGGAGCCCTGGGCAAAAATCGAGAGGGAAGGTAAGGTTACCCACTTTAACATGGCTACCTTCTCTGCTTTAACCAGTTACTCTGTCTCTACCTGCTCATTGTCCCATCGGGTCATGGACATTGAAAGGGAAATTAAAGGCTATCTCCAGATTTACCTCCTCCCCTGTGAATTTGAGGATCTGTTCTTCAAACTCTTCTTCTATATGATCTCCTCTTCCTCTACTGCCTTGTTGGAAAGGGATCTGATAGTGAAATTGGGGAGTCAATTTTCTCTAGTTAAACTTCCCATTGTCCTTTTCCCTCTGTTCACTAGATCTCCCCATTTTCACTTGTAAGTGTGGGAGACAGTCAGGCTAATTGTTTGGGATCTGGGAATTCCTGGGTGAGGTACTTCTGCCTACCCAGCCATTTTTAGCCTCCCAGAACCTAAAGTGTTCCCCACATCAGTCAATATGTAGTTAAGACCAAGGCCTGGGAGGCACTGTAACCATTAATTTACTCAAGGCCCTGACTCACTTCCTGTAGACTTGGACCCCAAACTGTATAAAACTTTTGAGATTTTGAAAAGTAAACCTAATTTAGAAAAAAATCTTTCAATCTGTATGTTGATGAAAGAAGATGGCACGTTTTCTGAGTCTTAACCCATTCTTTAGCACCTGACCCCAGGTCAGTTGATGTTTTTACTTTTTCAGAATATGCTTTCCATATTCCACATGCCTCTAGGAGATAGCCTATAGTGTAGTTTCTTCATGGAAGACTACAAGAACTTTCCTCCTTTTGTTAAGTTTCTGCATATCATCTTAAGTGTCATTAGCCCCTGGTAAGTTTCCATTTCCCAAAATTCACATCAGCCTCGATGGTGCTATTGGAAAGTAGCTGTTTTGGTGAGATTTGTAAGTTCCTAGTACTCAGCCAATGAGGAAATGGAGAAGGAGGCAGAGGACTTAATTAGAGATATAAAAATCTGGTTCTCCTGGCCAGTGAGTACACTTCCCCAACTACTGCTTCTGGAGAACCTGGGACTGTGCCCTTTTTCTGGAAAAAGAATAAAAAGACTTTGCTGTACTTGAACCCTGACTCTAGCATTATTTGGGGTGGTCGTCTGTTCCACACAATGCCCATGGAGCAATTTGGAAAGAAAGGGTACATCTGACAGCAAAAAATCTCCCCTATCAAACATTCCCTTTTATGTTTTGGCCTTGCCATAGTCATCTTTAATTCTCTCCAGAGATATTGTCTTTTATGCCAGGTAAATTGTCTTTACTTTATATTCCTTTTGGGTCTGTTTGGTCCTTGTTTGCCTAACCTCCTTGCCAGGTTTATCTTTTCCAGAGGGCAAGACATCAACTTCCAGATGACAACTCAGGCTATGTACCCCTTGAACAGGACCCTCTGAGGCAAGGACAGTTCTATGCCTCTTACCAGCAAGAAGTTTCAGAAGCTGACCTTCACCATTTACCCCACAAGAATCTGGGTTCCATTTATTTGAGGGGGGGAATAATGGGGTTCAGTCTCTGAGAAGCTCCTTGAACTCCCCTTGAATCTTCCCAGTTAATCTGGCCTTTCATATTCAAGTCTGTTGCCTTAATCTAGCCCGGCCCTCCATTGTCTGTTACCTCTGGATTGCCCCACCTGCATCCCACCCAAGTCCTGCATTGTCTGATACCTCCTGATTGTCTCCAGCTGTTTCCCACCTTTGATTACATTACTAGTTACCCTAGTCTCATGAAGATCTTCCTTAGACCCACCTCCCAGACTACTAGAACACCTCTAGATATTTCCCATGGTCTTTCTTTAAATAACTTTCACTTCCCCTTCATGAAGGAGCTCAGATTCAATCCAGATCTAGTCTAGCTGAGATTCTTCTATCTAGTCAGCTTGTTAATACCAGCATCACAAATGCTTGGGCTCCTTAACAGTCAACCCATTATGGCACATTTTTAATAAACAACCAGATGTTCACATGAAATTTGAGGGTATATTTTTTTAATTAATTTATTTTTAGGGATGCAGGAAAGCCAGGAAAAAGGCAATCTCCATGCACAAGAAGCAAATTAGAAAAGCAAAGTCCACAGAATTAAGATCAAAATACAAATTCAGAAGACAGTTCTGACAATATGCCCACATCTGAAACCTCAAAAGTGTATGGGATAAAAAGATCCCTACTCAAAATTTTAAATAAATGAAGAGACTTCTCAATAAGAATAGAAAAATGATTTATTACAGTTCTCACAAGAATGGGATGTCCCTCCACCAGAACAGGGAATCTGATGGAAGGAGGCCCCTTACAGAAATGGGATTACAATTATTATACCTTAACACAGAGAATCCCACCTCCCCACTATCCCACCTCCCCATTGACTGGGAACCAGGCTTACAATCTAAGCATGAAAAACTAGACAAACCCTGGGAAATGTTCACCCATCCCAACACAATTATTTAATTTAATACTTAACTTGACGGCTGATGTGGCTTTAGAAAGGAGAGGAGGGGGAGAAGCAGGGAGCTGGTAGTGTTAATGTGGCAACAGTACAACAAACAAAAGAGAGATTTGAGTAACTTCCAAGTTTCAGCTACAGCCCACAAAGTTCACAAAGAAAACTGGCAGCTGGTAAGGAAGGGGGGGGGGGCCACCAACTGACTGTCCACAGACCCTGGATATCTGAAACTTAGGCATCCAGGGAGAGAGGCCTTATAGAAAAGACATTTTATTTAGAAACTTCAATAATGCCCATATTTTTATTATAAAAAGTCTTCAAATTTCCTTATCTCACTCAACACCTCCTCTTCTCTATCATCTGAAGACTTTTCACACCACTACTAATAGAGATTATTTGTTAAGTGATCTCCTTCACTTCTTATGGTCTCATACCACTCCTTCTTCTTCTTCATACTTGTATCTATATTGAGAGAAGACAAAGTTTGAATGAGATCATGGGCAAATCTCTAAAATTAAATCCAATCCTCACATTCTTTTCCCTATACATTCTTCCCTTCATCTGTTCCCCTTTATATGAATATAGGAAGAGAGCAAAATTGACCACATTGACAAATTATAAGGGGACTGTCCCCTTGTTATAAGTATAGATACAGATATTTAAAATACAAAGGTAGATCAATGAATTATCCATTCAGAGGTTCCATTTCATCTGGAGAGGGACATCATCTGATGCAATTTTCTGATCTGGATGCTCCTTTAGGCAGTCTTCAGCACAACATCTCTGCATCTTCTTCCTTTTATCTTCTTGTAGGAATCCAAGTGTTCCTTTTCCTACAAAACTGACCTTAATACAATTTTAGATGACCATTCTTGAGCTTTATACACTTATCACTCTTACAAAATCAAAATTAGGACTTAGGTCAATTGTCATATTTAAGAAATCCATATTAGAACCCATTAATTACATGGTACTTTCAGGTAATACTTTTTTTAAAGCATTTACAATATAGGCCAAAAACCATTTTTCTTTTAACCAACTGAGACAAAGTAACAATAACCATGTATGCTAACTTCACAAGCCTTATTAACCTGATGGTCTTCACATTATGACTAGGAATTAAAGGACCCCAATTTATTGTTGTTCTAAAGTTCTAAGCCTGATGACTTAATGTTAGACTGAACCTCGGATGTTCCCCTACCAACAATCTTTAATTTAATAAATCTGATATTAAGCTTACAAAACTTTTGACTATAGGAAATTGACACTAAGAGTAGGGACATTGCAAGGAAACAATATCTCCTGAACTTCATGTCAATTTCATGCAGGAGCAGATTGTCAACTGGCATTCAGCCAGGCTTAAGGTTTGCCAAGTGTCAGTGGGGAAATTGAGTCAGGAGAATCCTACCTCAGCCCAAGCTGAACAGCCGCTCTCCTAACCCTACCATGAGATCACCTTTTGCAGTTCATGCCAGCATCTCACAGGCTTACTGGCATCATGGATCAGAGGCTCAGATAACCTTTCTTGCTGTCCATATGTAGAGTTAGACTCAGAAGAAAAGTTAGTTAATAGTCCCATGAAATCTTAGAATAGCAAGTTCCAATAATCAGGTTTCAGATATGGCTATAATTTCACATTGACTAAGGAACATCTTTTGAAGCAAGTCTTAAGTGGCTTACATGCCTCTCTATACATATTATTGGTTCTTACAAATTTACATCTGCTTCCCAAGCTTCTCTATACCTTTATAACCCAGCTCAGTCTAAAACAATGAGCTACACATTTGACAAATTCAAACACTAATTTCAACTTATGTTCATGAAATGAATTCAAACCAAAACAGAAACATTTAACTTTTCCATACTTTCCAAATTTTACCAGAGGTTACCTGCCTCTAAGAAACTTAAACTAAAATTCTTTTTCCTAAACTAAAAATGTTTCTGATTTAGTCTCAGTAATTAATTCAGTCAATTATTTTAATGCTCTTTGCTTTTAAATCACTTTGTAATGTGTAAAGATCGTATTCCAAGTTGGGACCTTTGTCCATTACCCCCAAAGAGTTTTGGTCCCATTTGTCTAAAAGGGCCCTGGAAAACCTCACTTTGTGCCACATGTACTAACTCTCTAGAGGCCCATAAAGACATATCACTCTGCCCTGTTAATTCAACTCTCCATGTTACTGGCCACTCCCATCCAGGCCATGGTGGGAACCCCTAGACCACCTTGGGCCACCCTGGGCTCCTTCCTCAATCCCTCTGTAGATGAAAGAAGTGTTTCTTTTTCAAAGGAACATAATAGGGAAACTGAGCCAGAAGGATTCCATCCAAGGCTAAGGACATAATTGTCCCCTGAGTCTTGTACCAGGACTTATATCTTAAATTTTAAATGTCCTAAAAGCCAATCACTAGAGATTATCACCAAAACAAATTTCTATTTTAGGAGTTCCATTCACAGCTTACATTTTACATAGAGATTACAACTTTAACAAAGTGAAGAGCCACATGTCTTGGGTTCTTATTTTAGACTATTCAGATCTTAGGGGCCCCTAGGTGGGGCTGGGTCCACTTCTTTCCTTCACAATAAGAAATAGTTAACATTTCTCCTCTGAGTATCTGCAGTTCAAATTAGATCTTCAGAAGTCCCTCTGTAATGACTGGACTTGCAAAGGAAAGGGAGATGAGGCCAGGAGACTTTCTGCAGAGCTACCTGGAACCATAAAATTCCTGGTCTCCCTTCTTATAACAAATTAGCTTACAAATACACACCTTTCAAAAACCATGCAAAAGATTTTGTAAAACATTTCTTAATCTTCCTCTTTTTAATAACAGTTTAAATTTATCACAAAACCCCCATGAACCTAATTAACAAAAATTACAAGACCTAAAACCCAAGATCTTTTCACATTTAGCCATGTTTCCTTGTACATACTTTTGTAAATGCTTTATTCATAACAAAAGCCAATTTTAGTTAAAACTTCCTTCTTAACAGCAGAAATGAACTTTTTAATCTACTCAATACATCCTTAGATGGAACAGGCTTGAAAATCACAAAACAATTCATTATTAATGTAGTAATGCAATTTCTAATATCACAATCATAAATACCAAATAATAATATCTTTCTGCTAGATCCTGATAGGAGGAGTATTCTCAGATGCTGCCTATTATTCCCTCAGGACAGATTTTATTTTGAAATCATGTCAAACCTGGATTTATAAAAAAATTTGTAGCCCTCCTTTTTACTGTACTCCTTTAAACAGCTAAAGAACCCTTTTCCATCTCTCCTCCCCCTTCCAAGTCCAGCAGACCAGCTCACTCTAACTTTTAAATCATATGTGGGGGGGTGGGGGGAAGAAATAACTTTCCCTTTGTCCAAGTAGTCTAAACACATGGACAAAATTAATACTTCTAAAAGAAATCTCATCAAAATTCTAAAATGTATTTGTAATTATTTTTTACACATAATCTTTTGGTATCAAATATATTTACTTAATTTCAATATAAAGTACAAGTTTTAGCTTTTAGATCTCATTAAATCAAAACTCAACTTTTCACTCTAGATTGCCTGTCTTTTACTCTGTTAATTTCCATTACTGTTTCTTCTTCAGGTAAGGTAGAAAATTGCCTGCCACTCCCATATAATTAAAAAAAAAAACAAAACAAAACCTCCTTACTCAGGCTAAGGGGCTTGAATAATTTAATAATAATTAAAAATCACAGTAAGCAATTTTTAAATCCAATAACCTTCCATAACTTTTGTCTGTTGGTTTGCTAATCAAGCTAAGCACTTTCTTAAGTGGGAAAAAGGGAGGAGGGATCACAAAGTCCAAACACATCCCACCCATATTCCTTCCTTCCTTTTGTATTTTAAAGGAACCAAATACTCACTACCTCTTCCTTAAAAAGAAACTTAGATGTTAAAAATCTAAACATTTAATTTAACTTCACAATCTAACTAACAGAACCATCCTGCAAATACTCTGCAAAGTATCATAAATCTTCCTTTTCACATTCAAAAACTGGCCAGGCATTGGTAACAAATTGTAGTTTAAAGTTCTGGGGTGTAAGGACAGCATTCTTAATGCCTGTTATAATTAACTCTCTCAAGTCCTGCGTATGGATTCTATGGGCTTCATTATTATGGTTCCCCAGGGTGTCCTGAGAAGAGTTTTTTTAGTCAGCTGGTACCACTTCCTCTGCAGGGGGGTTCTGGCATTCCCATTCTATCATAGCAGCCTTTCTTATCATGCCCCCTTTTATCTTGAGAGAACAGGATATTTAATATATTCATTAATTCACTCCAAGTATATATATTAGGTCCCCAAAACTGATCTAGTTGCTCTGTTAAGCCCTGTGGGTCTGCCATTAGGGCTTTCATTTCTTTCTTAAAATTTCTCACCTCAGTGGAACTAAGGGGTGCATTAACAGAAATCAAGCCTCCTTGAGCTGACAGGACCTCTCTTGAAGGATATAACTCAGTGGATATTTTTAGTTTCATTTTCAAGGGCAAATTTTTCTGATCTTTGAAAAGTTGTCCCAATTCTCTAAAAAGAGGACCATGTAGCTCACTAGAACTATATAAGTCCTCCCCTTTTTCCTTAGGTTCACGGGGGAAAGGGGGGAAGTGAAGTCACCAAGCTCACTGCCTAGGGAGGAGGGAGTGAGAGGAGCAGATCCTTTCTCCTCTTCCTCCCCTTTTCCCCTTTTTAGTACCATCTGCTGGGCTTCTGGCATCCAAAGGCAGCATAAGTGCCTTCCTCTGAATTACAGGGATATGCAGATTCAATTTTTAGCATACCCAATCTTCTAAAGATCTATATTTGGGCCATATTATTCCTCCTAAATCTACTTCACCCCAGATAAAACAACATCTTATCATTTTTCTTTTATCTTTTCCCTTGCATTTTGGTTATTTCATTCCCATTCTGAAGTCTATTCCCCAAGGGTCTATTTACTGATATATCCATGTCATTCAATTTTTGCTCTGAAGTAATGGGTTTAGACTGCTCTTTTCCCATTATGAATTTATGAAGTCCCTCACGAGAGCTTGTAGGTTTTTCTTTCTCTTAAAAAAAAAAAAAAAAAAAAAAAAAAAAAAAAAACCTAGCCAAATTTGTCCAGGAGAAATCGCCATAACTCCCAACAATCCCAGAAGCTGTTCTCAGCAGCATCCTTCCCTTGAGGTTTTAAGTCCTGTAAATATAGATGGAAGTCGTCGCAGAAGCTTTCCTAGTCATAGACTCAACAAATAAACCGCCAGATCCCTGAGTGCTTACCTCTGGGCTGTTCATGCACAAATTTCAATGACTGTCTCATCCACCAGCTATCCAGAGTTTGCTTTCACCTATTTGGAGCTTTTACCTTTTATTTTCATTTTTTGTTCCTCCAAGTTCCTCTTTTTCCCAGTGATTTTTGCCCCCTCAGGGCAGGAATTCTTCTCACCAAGCTCTGGGACTATCAGAGAAAATTCCCTGGCAGGCACCTGCTGCTGATTCAAATGGGAAGCAGTTGCCAAAAGAGGGTGTTCCCGGTCAATGTACCAAACTGTATGGGATAAAAAGACCTTTACTCAAAATTTTAAATAAACGAAGAGTCTCCTCAATGAGAACAGAAAATGATGTTTTACAATTCTCACAAGAAAGTGACGTCCCTCCACCAGGACAGGGAATCTGATGGAAGGAGACCACTTAGAGAAACAGGATTACAATTCTTATACCCTAACGCAGAGAATCCCACCTCCCCACTATCCCACCTCTCCACTGACTGGGAGGTGGGCTTACAATCTAAGCATGAAAAACTAGACAAAACCTGGGAAATTTTCACCTATCCCAACAAAATTACCTCATTTAATATGTAACTTAACTGCTGATATGGCTTTAAAAAAAGAGGAGGGGGAGAAGCAGGAGCTGGTAGTGTTGATGTGGCAACAGTACAACAAACAAAAGGGAGATTTGAGAAACTTTCATGTTTCGGCTGCAACCCACAGCACTTTCACAAAGAAAGCTGGCAGCTGATAAGGGGGCAGGACCTGGATACCTGAAACTCAGTCATCCAGGGAGAGAGGCCTTAAGGAAAAGACATTTTATTTAGAAAATTCAATAATCCCCATATTTTATTTTGAAAAGTCTTCACAATCTCCTCATCTCACAAGAAAGTGAATATGAACCAAATAGAAGATGGCAAGGAATATTGTTGCCAAACTCCAGAACTATCAGGTGAAGAAAAAAATACTGCAAGAAACCAGAATGAATCAATTCAAATATAAAGAAACTACAGTTAGGATAACACCAGACCTTGCAGCTTCTACATTAAAAGTTCAGAGAGATTGGAATATGGTATTCCATAAGGCAAAGTAGTTTGGACTACAGTCAAGGATCAATTACCCAGCAAAATTCAGCATTATCTGTCAGGCAAGGAGGTGGAGATTCAGTGAAAGAAGGGATTTCCAGACCTTCCTGATGTAAAGACCAGAACTCAATAGAACATTTGATCTTCAAATACAAGATTCAAGAGAGGCATAAAAAGTTAAATAGGGAAAAATATGTTATTCAAAATAGGCAAACTGTTTTTGTCCCTGTGTGGGAGAATGATAATTGTCAATTTTGACAAGTGTATGTTTACTATTGCTTTTAAAAGGGATAGACATAGGTAAAGGGAGTGGGCATAAATTAACTGATATGAAGATAAAAATCATAATTAATAGTGTGAAAGGATTGTCATGGGAGAAGAGGAAAGGAGGAGGCAGAAAAGGGTAAATTACATCACATGAAGAGGCACATAAACATAGTAGAGCAGAGGGAAAGAAGGGAGGGAGATGAGCATTATTTGAACTTTACTTATACTCAGTTAAGTATAGAAATCTAACTTCCCCTACAGGCAGTAGGAGGGAAGAAGTAGTTAGGGAAAAGAGAGAGAGGCTGATAGGAAGGAAGGAAGACTGAGAGAGGTAGTGGTCAAAAGTAAAACTATTGAGAAGGGGAAGGAAGAAATAAAAGCATAAACAGTGGCGGGGGGCGGAGAGGGAGGGATAGGATGGAGAGAAAGACACAGATAGTAATCAAACCTCTGAATATGAATGCGATAAACTCTTCCATAAAGTGGAGGCAAATAGCTAAATGGATTAAAAACCATAATCCTATAATAAGTTCTTTACAAGGAACATATTTGAAAGAGTGGAATGTGTTCCTCTGTCCTTGCAGAAGAAGACCATCCTATCAGAGGAATAATGTTAGCCTATTTTTCAAGGTGTTATTTTCTTCAGCATTTTTTTGGGTCTCCTTTAGCAGGGTGCTGACCTGCAGTTCATGCTTTGACTGCATGTCTCGCATTTCTCTTCCCAGCTTTTCCTCCACCTCTCTAACTTGATTTTCAAAATTCTTTTTGAGCTCTTCCATGGCCTGAGCCCATTGGGTGGGCTGGGACACAGAAGCCTTGACTTCTGTGTCTTTGCCTGATGGTAAGCATTGTTCTTCCTCATCAGAAAGGAAGGGAGGAAATGCCTGTTCACCAAGAAAGTAACTTTCTATGGTCTTATTTCTTTTCCATTTTCTGGGCATTTTCCCAGCCAGTGACTTGACCTCTGAATATTCTCCTCACACCCACCTCTCCTCCTGATCCTCCCAGCCAGTGTTTGGGGTCTGAGATTCAAATGCTGCTTCCAGCCTTAGGGCTTTTGGCGGGGGCAGTGCTGCTATTCAGTGTGAGATTAAGTTTAGGTGCTCAGGTGGGCGCAGGGCCACCTAACGGGCTCAGTTCCCTCAGGAGTTTTATGCAGAGACCTTCAACAATGGATCCAGGCTCCTGCCTGCTTGTGGAGCCCTGGTCTGCCACTGCCTCAGCTTCTGCCTCCCAAGGGGGCCTGAGTTATGGGGGCACCCCACTCCCCTCTCTCGACCCGCCAAAGAGACCCTCTCACCGACCCCTGTCACCTGTGGGTGGAGGGACCTGCACCGCCGCTGGAGATCCCGTCCCTGAAGCCTGCTCGGATCTGTTCCTCTCGGTGCCGCGGCCGCGGCAGGGCTGGGCTGGGCTCTGCGCCGGCAGCACAACAGACCTTTTGAGAGAGGTTTGCAGGTCCCTCTGGAACAGAAATCTCCTTCCCTCCACTGTTCTGTGGCCTCACCGCTCCAGAATTCTCCGTGAGTTACTTTATACACATATTCTATGGGTTTTGGGTTCGGAGCTATGTGTATGTGCATCTTTCTACTCCGCCATCTTGGCTCCGCCCCCAAGAAATAATTTTTAAAAAATAAAAAAAAAATATGAGTAGATTAAACAACAAATCACAGAAACAATCAGTAATTTAATTCAACATGATGGTAATAACTAGAAAACCTACTAAAACTTATGAGATGCAAAGAAAGGAATTCATTGGGGAAATTTTATATATCTGAATGTTTGCATGAATAAAATAGAGAGTGGAGATTAATGAACTAGGCATGCAATGGAAAAAGCTAGAAAAAGAACAAATTTAAAATCCCGAATTAAATACCAAGTAAGAAATAATGAAAACCAAATGAGTGATTAATAAAATTGAAATTAGGAAAACTTTTGGACCAATAAATAAAACTAAGAACTGATTTTCTTAAAAAAAAAAACCAGTAAAATTGATTAAGACTTTGGTCAATTTGATTCAAATATAGAAATAACAAAATCAAATTACCAGTATTAAAAGTAAAAAGGGTGAAATCATCTATAATGAAATGGAAATTTAAGCAATGATTACAGATTACTTTGACCAACTGCATGTCCATAAATTTAATAATCTTAGTTAAATGGATGAATATTTACAAACATATAAACTACACAGGTTAACAGAGAGGAGATAAAATAATAAAATGATCCCAATTTAGAAAAAAGGTATTGAACAAGCCATCATTGACCTACCCAGGAAAATATCTCTAGAGCTAGCCTATTCTCTCAGACATTTCATGAAGTTAATTCCTACACTGTATAGACTATTTGGAAAAAATGGTAAAGAAGAAAGCCTACCAATATTTTCTGTGATGCAGATATGTTGGTGATAACTAAACTGGGAAGAAAGAAATAGAGAAAGAAATTATGGATCAAGTAATTCAATGAATACAGATGCAAAAATATTAAATATAATATTATCAAAAAGATTACAGCGACTTATCATGAGAATAATACATTCTGATAAGATATAATTTACACCAGGAATGCAGGGCTGATTAAATATTAGGAAAACTATCAGCATTATTGATCATATCAACAACAAAACCAACAGAAACCACATGGTTATTTCAATAGATACAGAAAAAGCTTTTGACAAAACATAGCACTCATTCCTATTGAAAGTACTGGAGAACATAGGAATAACTGGAACTTTCCGTAAAATAAGAAGCAATATCTACCTAAAACCATCAACAAGCATTACATGCAATGATAATAAGCTAGATACACTTCCAATAAGATCAGGGGTGAAACAAGGATGTCCACTGTCTCCACTGTTATTCAATATAGTACTAGAAATGTTAGCTTTAGCGATAAGAGGAGACAGAAACTGAAGCCATTAGAATAGGCAAAGAAGTTGTTATCATTCTTTGCACATGACATGATGATATACTTAGAGAATTCTAAAGAATCAAGTAAAAATCTATTTGAAATAATAAAGAACTTTTCTTTTTTTTTTCAGGCAAAGTAAAACAAAGTTTATTAAAGATCCACCATATTGGGTTGACTATTAAGAATCCTTACCATTTGGGACGCTTTTATTGAGAAGAGAGCCAGATAGAATCTGACCTACATTGAATCTGAGCCATATTGATTCTGAGCACCTTCCTGGAGATAAGAAGGATCTTTTATTTTATGTTTTATTTATCTTATTGTTTATTTATTTATTTTTAGTTTTCAACATTCATTTCCACAAAATATTGAGTTTTAAATTTTCTCCCCATCTCTCCCCTCCCTGCACCTCATAACCCCTTGCATTCTGATTGCCCCTTCTCTCAATATGCCCTCCCTTCTGTCACACCCTTCTCTTCCATTATTCCCATCTTCTCTCTTTTCTTATAGGGCAAGATAAGTTTCTACACCCCATTACTTGTATTTCTTGTTTCCAGTCGTTTGCAAAAATAGTTCTCAACATTCATTCCTAATATTTTTAATTCCAACTTCTCTCCCTTCTTCCCTCCCCACCCATCCCCACTGAGAAGGCTAGCAATTTAATATAAGCTATTTATATGTAGTTTTGCAAGAGATTTCCATAATAGTCATGTTATTTTAGATTAAATATATTTCCCTCCCATCTGTCCTGACTCCCATTTATTGTATTCTCTCTTTTGACCTTATCCCTCCCTGAAAGCGTTTACTTCTAATTACTTCCTTTCCTCATTTGCCTTCCCATCTATCATCCCTCTCACCCCACTTGGCCCCTTCTCCCCTACTTTCCTGTAGTGTAAAATGGATTTTCATACCAAATTGAGTGACCATGTTATTCCCTCCTTAAGCCAAATGTGAAGAGAGTAAGCTTCAGTTTTCCCTCTCACCTCCTCCCTTTTCTCTTCTATTGAAAAAGCTTTTGCTTGCCTCTTATATGAGTGATAATTTGCTCCATTCCATTTCTCCTTTTCTCCTCTCAATATATTCCTCTCTCACTCCTTATTTTTTAAAAAAATATCATCCTTTTTTATTCAACTTATCCTGTGCTCTCTGTCTATGTGTGTGTGTGTGAGCATGCGTGTGTGTATAATCCTTCCAACTACCCAAATACTGAGAAAAGTCTCAAAAGTTACAAATATTATCTTTCCACGTAGGAATATAAACAATTCAACTGTAGTAAATGCCTTATGATTTCTCTTTCCCTTTCATGATTCTCTTGATTATTGCGTTGAAAGCCAAATTTTCTCTTCATCTCTGGTCTTTTCATAAAGAATGCTTGAAAGTCCTCTATATGACAATTTTTTACCCTGAAGTATTATACTCAGTTTTGCTAGGTAGATCATTCTTGGTTTCAATCCTAGTTCCTTTGACTCCTGGAATATCATGTTCCAAGCCACTCAATCCCTTAATGCGAAAGCTTCTAGGCCTTGTGTTATCTTGATTTTATTTTCACAAGAGATGAATCGTTTCTTTCTAAGTGTTTGAAATATTTTTTCTTTGACCTGGCAACTGTGGAATTTGGCTACAATATTCCTGGAGTTTCTCTCTTCAGTTCTCGTTTAAGAGGTGATCAGTGGATTCTTTCAATATGTATTTTGCCCTCTGGTTCTAGACTATCAGGGAAGTTTTCCTTGATAATTTCATGAAAGGTGACATCTAGGCTCATTTTTTGATTATGACTTTCAGGTAATCCCATAATTTTCAAATTGTCTCTCCTAGATCTATTTTCTAAGTCAGTTGTTTTCCAAGTGAGATATTTCATAATATCTTCTATTTTTTCATTCTTTTGGTTTTGTTTAGTAATTTCTTGATTTCTCCTAAATTCATTAGTTTCCATCTGCTTCATTCTAATTTTTAAAGAACTATTTTCTTCAGTGAACTTTTAAACCTCCTTTTCCATTTGGATAATACTGCTTTTTAAAGCTTTCTTCTCCTCATTGGCTTTTTGGACCTCTTTTGCCAATTGAGTTAGACTATTTTTAAAGGTGTTACATTCTTCAGCATTTCTTTGAGTCTCTTTAGCAAGTCATTGACTTGCTTTGTATGATTTTCTTGCATCACTCTCATTTCCCTTCTCAACTTTTCCTCCACCTCTCTTACTTGATTTTCAAAATTTTTTGAACTCTTCCATGGCCTGAGGCCATTGCGTCTTTATTTTGAAGGGTTTGGATGCAGAAGCTTTAACTTCCTCTGAAGGTATGCATTGTTCTTTTTCATCTAAAAGGATGGGAGAAAATACCTGTTCACCAAGAAGGTTACTTTCTATGGTCTTATTTTTTTCTCCCTTTTTTGGGCATTTTCCCAGTCAGTTACTTATTTTTGAGTGTTTTGTCAAGAAAAAGGTATACTCTGGGGACCTGTAAATTTTCAGTTCCTGCAAGGTGGCACAATCAAGGGAGAGGAGTTACTCTTCTCTTGGCATGTACACTGATCTGGGAGCAACCAAAATTTTTTGGCCCAGAATCTGCAATTAGAATTCCCTCACCACAAAGATCTCCAGCTCCACCACAGAAGTGCTCCTCCTCACCCCAGGGCAGAGTGCTGAGATTCAGATAAGCTGCTCAATTCCCCCAGTGTAGCTTTAGTTAGTAGTCTCCCAGGGCTGGCACTAAAGGCTGAGATCCAGATCAGAAGCTCACTTCTCCAGGGGCTCTAGGCAGAATGCTCCAAAAATGGAATCTACTGCCGTAGTGGCTGCTGTCAGCTGTCCAGATCATGCTCCCTTCTCCTGGGTGAAGAAGTCCTTCCAATGTCCTTTGAAGCTGTGTGTGGAGTTTGTGGGTTGAGCAATCTGAGAACTGCTGCTGCTGGTGGCTCCCTGAAGCCTGTTCTGTGTCCTGTCCCTGCAGAGCTGTGCAGCCTGTGCTGGACTGTGCTCCGTCGTGTTGGACTGGGCTTAATAAAGAACTTTTCAAAGTTGCAGGATACAAAATAAAGACATATAAATCGCCTTCATTTCTATATAGTACTAACAAAGTCTAAGAGCAAGTGATATAAAAAATCTTATTTAAAGTTACAGTAGTTAGTATAAAATATTCAGGAGTTTACCTGCCAAAAGAAACCCAGAGACTCTATCAACACAGGTACAAAACACTTTATACATAAATAAAATCAGATCTAACTAATTGAAAAAACATCCATTATCCGGGGTATGCCAAGCCAAAATAATAAAAAATGACAATTAAAACTAAATTAATTCACTTATTCACTGATATACCAATCAAAGTACCAAAATAAAATTTTCTAGAGCTAGAAAAAATAAAATTAAAATTCATCTGAAAGATCAAAAGTTCCAGATTATCAAGGGAATTGATGAAAAGAAATGTTAGGGAAGGTGGCCCAGCCATATCACACCCTAAATTACATTATTAAGCAGCAATCTTCAAAACCACTTGTTACTGCTAAGAAATAGGTGAATAGATTAGTAGTTAAGATCAAAAGACATAGTATTCAATGTTTGTAACAGAATGCTGTTTGATAATACCCAGGACCTGACCTTCTCAAATAAGAACTCACTGATTCCCAAAAGCTACTGGAAAAACTGGAAAAGAGTGTGACCAAAACTGGTCACAGACTAGTGTCTGATAATGTATACCAGAATAAAGTCCAAATGGTTGAACAATTTAGATATAATGGCTGAAATCATAAACAAATTAGGGGAGCAAGGAGTAATTTATTTTTCATATATATATGGGAAATGGGGAAATTTATGACCAAAAATGAGGTAGATGATGTTATGAAATGCCAAATGGATAACTTTGATTAAATTAAACTAAATTATTTTGCACAACGTCAATGCAACCAAAATTAGAAGGGAAGCAGAAAACTGGGAAAGAGTTATTACAACTGCTGTTTGTGATAAAGGTTGTATTTCTAAAATATATAGAGAACTGAGTCAAATTTAAAGAATACAAAGTCATTCCCCAACTTATAACTGGTCAAAGAAAATGAACAGGCAATTTTCAGAGGAAGAAATTTAAGCTATCTATAGTCATATGAAAAAAATGCTCTGAATCACTAGAGAAGTGCAAATCAAAACAACTCTGAGGTACCACATCACACCTATCAGAGTGGCTAATGTGACAAAATAGAAGGATGATAAATGTTGGAGAAGATCTGGGAGAGTTGGAAATTAATTCATTGCTGATGGAGTTGTGAGCTGATTCAATCATTCTGGAGAGTTATTTGAATTTATGCCTAAAGGGCTATAAAAATGTGCACACCCTTTGACCCTGAAATACCTCTTCTAGGGCTATAAAAATGTGCACACCTTTTGACCCTGAAATACCTCTTCTAGGGCTATATTTCAAAGAGATCATAAAAACAGGAAAATGACCCACATGTACAAAATATTTAGAGCAGCTCTCTTTGTGGTAGTCAAGAATGAGTAATTGAGGGAATGCCCAACAATTGGGGAATGACTGAACAAGTTGTGGTATATGTAATGGAATTCTCTTTTGCTATAATGATGAACAGGCAGACTTCAGAAAAATCTGGAAAGGCTTATAGGAACTGATGCTGAGTGAAAGGAGCATTATACACAATTATAGCCCCTGAATGTGAGAAGCATTTCTGATACTTAGCCCTTCTCAGGAAAGCAAGGACCTAAAACATTCCCAAAAGACTCGATACCAAATACCATCTACATTAAGAGTAAGATCTATAGAGTCAGAATTCAAAATGAAGACTACTTTCTGTTTTGTTCTGCTTTGTTTTGGTTTGCTTTTTTTCTCATACTTTCTCCCAATTCATTTAATTCTTCTATGCAACATGATTAATGTGAAAATGTGTTTAATAAGAATATATGTGTAGCCAATAAGAATTGCATGCCATCATAGGAAGAGACAAGTGATGGGGAGAAAAATATTAAACTTATGGAACTGATTGTGGAAAACTGAAAACAGATAAATTATTAACCAAAAATAAATTTAAAAATAAATTTAAAAAATACTTTCAGGTTTCAGCATTCACTTTCACAAAACGTTGAACTTCAAATGTTCTCCCCATCTCTCCCCCTCCTTCCAACCCAGGACAGCTTGTATTCTGATTACCCTTCCTTCCAATCTGCCCTCCCTCCTATTAAATTTCCCCCACCCCAGGTGCTCTTCCCTTCTATTTTCCTGTAGGTTAAGAGATTTTTACACCTCATTGCTTATGTATTTTATTTCCTAGTTGCATGTAAAATTAGCTTTCAGGATTCAATTTTTAAAGCTTTCAGTTTGGCCTTGTCTCCGTTTCCCCTACCCACACAGCCTCATTGAGAAAATTAGCAAGTTGATATAGGTTATACATGTGTAGTCATGAAAAACACTTCTACAACAATTATGTTATGGAAGACTGCCTGTATTTTCCTTTATTCTGTTCTGTCCTCCATTTATTCTATTCTCTCTTTTTCTCTTTTCTTCTACAAAAATGTTAGCTTCTGATTATCCCATCTCCCAAACTACCATCCCTTCTATTATCCCCCCTCTCTATTTCCCTTCCCTCCCTACTTTCGAATAGGGTGAGATAAACTTTCACACCCAGTTTAGTGTGTATGTTATTCCCTCCTAAAGTCAAATGTAATGAGAGCAAGGCTTATTTATTCTCTCTCACCTTGTCTCTCTTCCCCTACATTGTAAAAATTCTTTCTGGCCTCTTTTATGTGACATGCTTTACTATATTCTCTCTCTCTCTCTCTCTCTCTCTCTCTCTCTCTCTCTCTCTCTCTCTCTCTCTCTCTCTCACTCTCTTTCTCTGTATATCTATATCTATATATATATAATATATATATGTACATACACACATATGCATACACATACATACTTGTATATACAGACACACATGTATGTATATATTCCCTCCAACTGCCATAATACTAAGAAAGGTCTCATGAGTTAAAAATATCATTTTTCCATGTAGGCACTGAAGGAATATTTCATATCCCTTGAATAAAGTAAGTTCACTCTGTCCTTTTGGTGACCTCTCAAGGAACATAACATGCGCGAGTTGGCCATGCCTTAATGTTTTGGGAACTAGCCACTCCCAGAACACATAGATAATACTTGGAGGATCTGGCTAGTCCTCCCAGTATATGATTAATTAGCTTATATCTTGTGGCCCCCGTATGATATGTCCTTGATGAACAAACACCTGCATTCCCATGGCCATGTGCCTGACCAGCTTAGAACAGTGTGTCGAGCCGTTGGCAAAAAGTCTTCTTTGTCTAGGTCCCTATAAACTCCCTTCGCTTAGTGCAAGTCCTCGGAATCTCACCCATGGAGAGGACGCTCTGCCTGGGACCTCTTTGCTCCCAATTCGGACCCTGAACGCAGTATCCCGGGATTCCCCAGCTGATGAAATTCAGGTGTTGGTGCTCCCCGAATTGGTGATGTTTTTTCTATTTCCTCTTCTATCTATATTAACATTGCTATAATTATATTAGCATTAGGCTATATTAATTATTTCTGCTGTAGCTCTAAACTGTTCATGCATTTGCCTTTTATGTAAATCAATAAAATATCCAGCTTCTTCTTCTCAAATGTGTCTTATTGTAGGTGTGAATCTGAACCATAAATTTCCTTAATCATACATAATTGGACGAATCCGAACCCCTTTTGAAATCACAATATAGGCACATAAACAGTTCAACACACCCACACATATACATACATATATATAAATATATGTATATATATACACATAGTTAGAGTTATATATAGTTATTTACATATATTTATAGATATATATTCATATACATATATTTATGTGCTTATATAAATATATTTGTATACATACACACATACATCTACAGAAATATATAAATATAGTTTTGCAGGAAGAGGATATTTTAACACAACTGTATGGGTAGAATAGTTAGTATCTTTCCTCCACCACAACCTCTTTAAAAAAATGAAGAAATATATTATCCCATGAGTTCATATCATTTTGGAAAAATGGCAGAAAAGATCAGAAATTTCCATGTTCTCCAGATTTCCTTCAAAAAGAGATAGAAAATCACCAGAAAATGAATGTAGAGCAGCAAAAATAAAGGCGTAAAGCAGTTGTCCTCTGAACATATCCTGAGAGGACCTCAGAAAGGACAGGATGTCTGTTGGCTGAGATTTATCCTGAGTGAAGTATAGACACCTCCAGAATAACTCCAATGCATTAACAAAGAGAAGGCCCTGGATCAGCTCTCTCAGGAAAGTAGACTTGGTATCAAGAAATTTCATTCATAGATTCAAGAGCTTTAACCTCACAAATTGTTACCTCACAAACTTTCATCTAATGAGCAGCTGAATATTGAAGATTGCTTCCCCTCTGCTGTTTCCAGAAGCCAGGGTTAGTAGCACTGACCAGAAGTGATCCTAGGATGTTGCTGTGGGCAGGGAGGAATGATTACATACCCAGTGAGTGTGATACTACAGGGAATAAGAACATTTTCAGGACAGGGCTCCAAAATATGGCTAAAGGAAGGAGTGGAGCCCCTGAGGTTAATCCTAGATAGAATTCAGTAAAAAACAATAAGGTGTACCTGAGGAGTAGTGCAACATTACCCATGACTTGAGATTAAAACTTGATTATAAGAATAAGCTCAAATAAAATAAATGAAATAAAACAACATATAAATTAAAATGAGTAAACAAAGGAAAAAGAACCCAACCAGAAATAGCCACTTTGTTTTGAAGGAAGATGCAGATTTTTATTCTGAAGATAGTGAGGTAAAAAGAAGTCACTTCTTTCCCAACAATTAACATTAAATAGTCACAAGACCAAAAAGAGTTCTTGGAAAAACTCAAAAAGCAGACAAAAATCAAATAAGAGAGACTGAGAAAAATCTAAAAAATAAAATAAAGTTAACCCTAGAAAACTATAAAAAGAAAATTAACCAACTGGAAAAATAGATACAAAATCATAAGGAAGAAAACAACACTTTGAAAATTAAAATTGGGCATGAGGAAATGAATGATATTATAAGATACCAGAAAATAATAAAATTAGAAAAAAATAGAAAAAAATAAAAACATTTCATTAGGAAAAAAAAAGCAACTAATTTGGAGTACAGAGGAAGGAGAGACAATACAAGTATTGTCAGAATGCCTGAAAATTATCATAAAGAATGTCGGTACAATACTAAAAGAAATTATTGAAGAAAATTGGCTCCGAAATTCTAGAACAAGAGGGCAAACTAGAAAAAAGAACAAACCCTACCATTCATCACCTAAAAATGAATGCAGGAAGAAAAATTACATGAATATCATAGTCAAGTTTCAAAACTCTCACGTTCAGCAGAAAATGTTGAAGGAATAAGAAAAAAATAATTTAAATACTGAAGAAATACAGTCAGAATTTCACAAGATCTAGCACCTAGTGTAGATTTTGTGACATCATATTTCAAAGATGAGAACAACTGAGGAATAACTTAATCAACAAAGTTGAGTATAATCGTGAATAAAAAAAAATATGGATATTTAATGAACTGACAGACTTTCAAGTAATGAGTCCAAGGTCTGAATCCTAATCTTCAGGTGCCACAGCATTAGGCTTTTTTGTCCAATCTCAGTCCTTTCTGGGTGAGATTTACATGGGGTTGGGCAGGGGGGGGAGTGGGGGGGGAAGTTACATCCAACAAATGTCTGCCTTCTTGGTCTTGGTCCTCTTCAGTGGGCTGCAATACTACATACCCATCAGATTTCTTCGTTCTTACCAGGCTGCATTTACCTTAAGAGTCTTTGATACCTTCAGAGCTAAACCTTGAAGGACCATGATCTCCCATTAATCTCTATAACAGCGGAAATTGTGGGGCCTTGGTTAAGGCATGTAAGGCAGCAGGGCTGGCCACCACATCCTGGGCCAGCCTCTAATCTGCCTACCTTTTCCCTTTTTGCACAGTTGAGGCTGAGCAGTTCAGGACAGAGCTGAAGACCCACGATGGGCCCTACCATTGCTTTCCTGATCAGTTTTGGTGAGTGTCCAGAATCAGTCCTGGAGAGGGAGGGATATTTTGACAAGATGATTGGCTGACTGACTCTGAAGGACAAAGAGGAGCCTACAGAGGAGACAGATCCATTTTGAGTGTAGCAGGAATCCAGTGTTTACTCAAAGGGATCTTCCTTCATATTCTAATCAAAGCAGAATTAGAGGATCAGGGACTTTAGTGAGAGCTGGGGAAGGGTCAGCTTGGGCTGGAAGGGAGACAACTGTAACCTGAGCTTCTCTTACAGAGTTGTGTCTGGACTGGGTAGTGATGGCACAGATGGGTGAGTTCAGCTCCCAGAATCACACTGTTCACTCTTTTCACTCCTTGTTCTAAATCAATCCTGTATTTCACTCCCAGATTGACTGGGGAGAGAAACAAGAGACATCGGGATGCATGGATAGGGTCATTCGGGGAGGGGCCTCAGAACCCAAAGGTGAAAGAAACACTGGAGCAACAGGAATCTCTCAGAATCCAATTTATTCCCTTCTCAGACCACCTTCCCAGGCCCACCCTCTGTGCTGTCCCGAGTCCTGTGGTCCCTCGGGGAGCAGACGTGACCCTCAGGTGCCAGGGCCACCTGGGGAATGACAGATTCCAGCTCTGGAAGGATGGAGAGTTCAGAGAAGAGAAAAATCCCTCCTGGCAACAGGCCGAGTTCGGAGGAATATGGATGACTGGAGTGAGGCCAGAAGCTACAGCTGCTGCTCAGGGCAGGGGCCCTTGTGGTCAGATCTCAGTGAAGCCCTGACTCTGTTGGTGACAGGTGAGAGGGGTCTGGTCTACACCCATCCCTGGGGGAAGGAGGCCAGTCCTGAGAGATGAACACCAGACCTTTCTTTGGAGTTTCAAATACATCAGGGCCAAACCCTCAGACTTTATAAACTGCCTTCTCTACCCTCTCCGGCTCTGGAAACACCTTGTACTCCAGGTAACATTTTACGGGCCTAGTGATAGGTTCAAAACAAGTACTCATGTTTCCAATCTCCAAAAACAGGAATCTTTCCCCATCTGGTCAGTGTTTTCTAGTGACCCAGTCAGGACAGCTGGGTGACTCATGCCTCAGAGAACACACTGTATCCTTTTGGAGAAGGGGCACACAGCTTTACTAGAGCAAATTTTATCTAGATAAACTTGTCCTGTCTCCTTTATGGTTCAAGTTGGGAACATTCAACCTGTCCAGTTCTATCTCCCTTGTTCCCTTCTATCCTCATTATATTCCCTTTAGCTTGGACATCACAGCATCATCTCAGCTCATGTGCCACCACTCTACCTTTGCTAAAACCTTTTCCCCTTCCTGGGATGCTTTTCCCACCTTCATCCTGCAGTTTTGAACAGATGCTTGAAGGCCAGCTCAGATCCTGGCTATTCCATGATGTTATCCCTGAATGCATCAAGTAGCACTGGCCTGACCTTTGGCCCTCCCAGCCTACAACTCTTTTGTGTGCCCGCTATAGCAATGGGGCCCTTCCCAGCCCCCAGACTGCTGTCCATCTGGCCATACTTAGCAGGCAACCTGTCGAAGGGGGATGGAGACTGAGATCTGGAGCTTGGGATAGGGATTCAAAACCTTACCCTCTAGGTTTGAGCTGAGTGACTGTGGGCAAGTCCCTTAACTTCTGTGCACCTCACTTTTCTTTTCCATGACATGAAGTTCATGATTTATATTTTCTAGTGGAGTCACTTGAGCTCAAACCCCTGTGATCCCTGAGACTGTGAGCTCCCTAAGGGCACTAGCAGGGGTGGGTATGATGTGGTACCTCAGAGTTTCTTTTTATTTGAATTTCTCTGATTAGTAGTGATTTGTATCATTCTTTTTATGACCATAGATAATTTTGATTTTCTTGGCTGAAAACTGCTTGTTAAACATTTTTCAATTGGGGAATGACTTGTGTTTTTATAAATTTGACGCGATTCTCTATGTATTTGAGAAATGAGGCCTCCAATTTGTCCACCAGTGTTCTAATTTCTTCATAATTTTGAATGCATTGGTTTTGTTAATGCAAAAAAATGAAACAATAAAATTTTTTGATGTTATGTAATCAGAAATGATCTATTCTATATTTTGTAAGCTCTCTGTATCTCCTTTAGTCTAAAATTCTTCTGTTATCCAGAAATATGGCAGATAAACTATTACATGTTCTCTTAATTTGTTTATGCTATCACCTCTTATGTCAAAATCATGTCCTCATTTCGAGCTTACCTTGGTATGAGATGCTGACCTAATTATTGTCATGCTGTTTTCTAGTTTTCCCAGAAGTCTTTGTTACACAATGAGTTTTTATTCCAAAAGTTTGAAATTTTTGGGTTTAACATATATTAGATTACTATGCTTATTTTCTCTTCATTGTACCTAATATGTTCCAGTGAATCACCACTTTGTTTCTTAACCTATGAGAGATTGCATTGATAATTATGACTTTATAGTACAGTTTGAGATCTGGCATGGCTAGACCCCTTTGCTCACCTTTTTTAATTTTAATTTTAATTTTTTTCTCCATTGATTTCTGATGTTCATGAGTTTTTTTTTTCTATCAGATGATTTCATTATTTTTTGTAGTTCTATAACACATGTTTTTGATAGTTTCAGTATGGTCCTGAATAAATAGAACAATTCATGTAGAATTATTTATATTATATTGCCTCAATATACCCATGAACAATCAATATTTTCCCATTGTTTCGATCTGACTTTGCTAGTGTGAAAAGTGTTTTGCAGTTGTGTTCATATAGTACTTGGGTTTGTCTTGGCAGGTAGAGGTCTACAGTTATTTTAAGTGGAATTTATCTTGCTACCTCTTGCTGCTGGACTTCGTTGGTAATACATAGAAATACTGATAATTTGAGATTATTTAGTATACTGCACCTTCGCCAATGTTGTGAATAATGTTAAGTAGTTAATTTGTTGCTTTTTTAGGATTCTCTAAACACAAGATCAGTTAAGTGCAAAGCATAATAGTTTTGCTTCCTTGTTGTCTATTCCAACTGCTTTAATGTGTTTTCTTCTCCTTTGATTTTTTTAGGTTTCCAGTTTTGTAATTAATTGGGATTTTTAATGTATTGTTTTTCTAACTTTTTTAGTTGCATGCCCAATTCTTTGATCTGCTTTTTCTCCATTGTACTATAAAAGTAATTAGAGAGATAAATTTTACTCAAGTACTGCTTTAGCTGCATCCCATAAATATTCATATGTTGTCTCATTGTTGTCATTATCTTTAATAAAATTATTGTTTCTGTGATTTATTACGTGATGTACTTGCTTTTGAGGATGAGATCATTTCATTTCCAATTAATTTTTAATCTCTCTTTCCATTGCCAATTACTGAATTCAATTTTTATTTCAATATGATCTGAAAACGATGCATTCCATGTTTCTACTTCTCTGTATTTGGCTGTGATGATTTTACTTCCTAATATGTGGTCAGTTTTTTTATAAGTGCCATGTATACTTAAAGAAAGAAAAAAAATGTTTTCCTCTCTATCCCTATTCAACTTTCTCCAGAGATCTATCATATCTCACTTTTCTGGAACTTTATTCAAATTTTAACTACTTTTTTGTTTGTTTATTGATTAGATTTATCAAGTTCCAAGGGGGGGAAATTTAGGTGGTCTACTAATGCAGTTTTACTATCTATTTCCTCCTGTAACTCATTCAACTTCTCTTTCTAAAATTTAGATGCTGTACCATTTGGTGCATGTATGTCTAGTATTGATTTGATTTCATTGACTGTAATACCTTTCAGTAAAGTATAGTTTCTTTCTTTATCTCTTTTAATTAGATTTATTTTTTACTTTGGCCGAGATCATGATTGTTATCTGCGATTTATTTGCTTCAGATGAAGCATAATAGATACTTCTTCAGCTCTTTACCATAACCCTGTGGACATCCCTCCTCAAAATATGTCTCTTGTAAATAAGATGTTATAGATTTCTGTTTTTTAAAAACATGCATTCTGCTATACGCTTCTATTTTTGACTGAGTTCTTCCCATTAACGTTCATAGTTATGACTCACTGTATTTCCCTCCCTGTTACTTTTCACATTTTTATCCCCCTTTATACTCTTTCCTTATTCACTCCCACCCTTTCATCCTGCCCTTTCCCTCTTCACAAGTTTTTTACTTCTGATCTCTTCCTTCCCCAAAATACACCGTCCCTTTTGTCAGTCTCCTTTACCCCTTCCTTTCTACCCATATCTTTTTACCTCCTTGTAGGGATAGACAGCTTTTATGTTCAAATGAGTGTCTATGTTATTCCTTCTTTGAGACAATATTCATGAGATTAAGATTGAATGTTTTCCTCGCACCACCTGTCTCAATTTTCTCTCCTTTGGAATAGCTCTCTTAAGTCTCAATCATATGATTTTCTTCATCAAACCATTTTCTTTGTATCATCCCATGAAATTCTCCTTATATCAACATTCGCTATCTACGTATACTCTTTCTAATTGATCTTATGGTAATAAAGTTGTTAAGAGTTACAAATACTACCTTGCTATAGAGAAATATACATATTGTAACCTTATTGTATTTTTATGTTTCTCTTTCTTGTTTCTTTTTTACTTTTAATGTGTTCCTTCAGTCTTGCATTTGGAGATCAATTTTTTTTCTTCAGTTCTGCTATTTTCACTAAAAATGCTTTAAAATACTCTTTTTCATTAAATATCCTTGTATCTGAAAGATTATATTCAATTTGGCTTTGTACGTGACTTTTTGTTGTAATCATAACTTATTTAACATGTGGCATATCATACTCCAAAATTCCAGTTCTTTAATATGGAAGTTGTCAAATCTTGTGTACTCTTGAGTGTACCTCGCTGCTGTCCTTCATTTTTGAAGAGGACCAAAATGACATCACCATGATAAAGTGAAGTTTCAGTGTGTCTGAATGTGGCTGCTCAGACCAAAATGACCTTGGAATGCTCTATCACAGACTAGGAATAGTCCTGAGTGAAGATTCATAACCTTTGAGTTATTTCTTTTGGGCTGCTGGCAATATTTCTCACTGATCTGTGAGCTCTGGAATTTGACTAGAATATTCCTTGGAGTTTTATTTTGGGATCTCTTTCAGGTAGTCATGGGTGAATTCTTTCAATTTCTATTTTGCTCTCTGATTCTAATGTGTCAGAGAAATATTTTTTGACATTTTCTTCAAAGATGCTGTCGTCATTTTTTTTATTATTATGATGATTATTGTCATATCAAGTAGTGCAATCATTTCTCTATTATCTCTAATGGACCTATTTTGTATGTCAAATGCTTTTTTAATGAGAAATTTCATATTTTCTTCTATTTATTTATTTCAAATTTTGTTTTCTCATATCTTGATATCTCATAGAGTCGTTAGTTTAGATGCATTCTACTCTAATTTTTAAAGAATTATTTTTTTTTATTTAACTTTTGTAATTCTTGTTCCATTTGGTCAATTCTATTTTTTAGATGGTGTTTCTCCTCAGTAAATTTTTCCCTATCTTTTTCAGTATTATTGACTCTATATTCATGATTCTCTTATATTATTCTTATTTCTTTTCTCAATTTTCTCCTAATTCTTCACTTTTTTAAAAAAATATTCTTTTTATGCTCTTACAGGAGTTGTTTTTGGGAATGATTTCAAATTACATATTTCTTTGAGACTTCACATGCAGACATTTTGATATGATTGGTCTCTTCTGAATTTATGTATCATACTTCCCTATCACCGTAGTAACTTTCTATAGTCAAACTTCTTTTCTGTTTGTTTTTTTCCTCCTTTTTAGCCTTTTTTGTGACTTAGTGTTTTCATGTGAGAGGTGTTCTAGCCCTAATCTTCTCCAAGCATTCTGTCTTACTTTTCATTGTCTTTTACTGGTTTTCACTTGTCTTCCAGGTTTTACTGCTCCTTTTCTCCAGAGGCTAGGCTTCTCTTCTGGCTGATAAGGTTGGGAGTGGGGGACTCTTCTGTTTGTGGGGTTTAGTTGCTGGTCTGGTCCAAGGGTGGGGCCTTGCTGCCTGATTGCTGGGTACCAGAGTCTTTCTGGTGGCTGGCCCTAGACGGGAGACCTGTTCTTGGTCTACCCTGGGGCTTAGATGCAATGGAAACAAGGCCTCTCTACAATAGGGACTGGAGGAAGAATTTTGTTTTTGATATATCTAAGGGAAGAGCCTCACAGCTGGGTTGCTAAGAAAACAGGTTCTCTCTGCTGATATGTCCCAGAGATGAGGTTACTCAGCCCCTGGGCAGGGCTTCACTCCTGGCCAGCAATATGGTCAAAGGTCTTGCTGATGGATAGTAGTGAGTATGGGGTCCCATAGGTAGGGCTTTGCTGAGCTGCACGGGCTTCTCACTTACCTGGGTTCTCCTGGTCTGTAAGAGGGCATTGGCTTGCTGATGGATTGTCCCAGGTCTACACAATGACTGCATACCTTCAACTGTGGGGCTGGCTCCTGCTGCTGCTCTTGGACTTTGTTCCCCTTCGCCACAGTGAGACAAACCTTACCTGCCAAGCACTGATTTGAGCTCCTAGATCAATTCTGAAGTTGTTTTCTAGGTATCTGGAGGGGAATACTGGAGGGTTTTTAGGAAGACTTCTTCCTCAGGGCACACTCTTGGCACCAGAAGTTTCTGACCTCCTCTTCCTATTTCCTTTCTCCTTCCATCATCTTTCTGAGAGTGACTTAGGCAGCCCAGTTCAGTTTCTCAGTCATGAACACACCTACAGGAGTGGGAAAAAGGGCTTGGCCAGCGATCCTCAACTCACCTTCCCCCTTCTCAACTCTTGTTTAAGGAATGATTTGAGGGGTCAGGGGGAAAGATCAGATCACTAACTTTCTTCCTTCCTCCCACAGGAGCCCTCCCCAAACCCTCCATTTCGGTCTTGCCTGACTCTATAATATCTGAAGGGACAGCAGTGACCATTCGTTGTGACATATCACAAGAGGCACCATCTTGGGACTACGCTTTGCTGTACTGGAAGGAAGCTAAGAGGCTGATACCCAGGCAAAGACAGAGCCTTGCAGGAACCTGGGCAAATTTCTCCCTTCCATCTGCGAGGCCTGAAGATTCTGGGAGCTACAGTTGCATTTACTACAAGGAGACAGCCCCCCACAAGGGATCACATCCCAGTCAGACACTGGATCTGACTGTGTCTGGTGACTAGAGATGTAAATCCCAATTAATCCCCAATTCCATCCCCTACATAAGGGTTCCCAGAGCTATGAGGAAAGCATGATATCCTGAGAATTCTGAAGGGACACTATGTGGTGAAGTTGAGGGAGACCCTGGGATTCTCCTCCATTCTACACGGACTCAGCTTTGAGCCTCATGATGGTGGGGGTTTTGCTAGTTGAAAGCGTGGCCAGGACAAGAAAGTGAGAAGAGAGACAAGGTTCCAATTTCCCCTGTCCCTAAGGGTTAAGGGAGGGGTGCTACAAATGACAACTTACTTTGACCTCTGGTACCTATTTCCCCTCAGGACTACTCCCCAAACCCAATCTGTGGACCCAACTTGGCCAAGTGGTGGCCCCAGGGGCAAATACCAGTCTCTGGTGCTCAAGACCCAAGCTTTCTTTCCTTGAAGAAGTGATTTTCACTCTGTGGAAGACTGGGACCAAGGACCCCTTACAGAAGAAGATCTCAAGAGACCTCTCTACTAGCTTCTCCCTAACATCTATGAGACTTGAGGACACTGGAAACTATAGCTGTACTTACAGGGAAAGTTCAGTGCTTGCAAGAGGATCAAAGACCAGTGATGGCATGGAGCTGGTGGTGACAGGTGAAGGATGTTTGTGGGCCTCAGAATAATTCAGGGTGGTCCATCTTCTCTCAGTCCTGCCAAAGTCCTCACAGATACAAGGCCTGGTGTCTACATAGGCAGCTCTGCCCTGAGGCCTGACAGGCTTCTGGGATCTTGGAAGGCATGAGGGCTTTCCGTCGTGATATAAAACCTGGGGAAGAAAGGTGATGATACGAACTGAGTTAGGGTCAGAAGAGTCACAGAGAACTAGTTTTGCAAGAGGTTTTGGAGGTTCTTGAAGCTGAACCATCCCCTTATCAATGATCAAAGTGAAGCCTAGAGAGGAATGACTTGTCCGAGGTCACACAAGAAATGCTTGACTAAACTTGGAAATGATCCTGAACCTTTTTTCTTCTGGACCAAGATCGAAGCCCTGGTTTTAGGTTAAGATCTGCTCATGTCTGGGGTAGCCCTGATGAAAAATGAGCAAAATGGTCATGGTCTTCCCTTCCGTGAGTCATCAGAAGCCTGAGATCATAGGCTGGGAGAGCTACCTCAAATGCGAAAGTCTTCAGTTTCTACCTATCCGCAGCTAGAAATGGATGAGCAATTTTCTGGTCACACCCTTCATTTATAGATAGGATAGCTGAGGTTCATGGGCAGCTACATGGCTAAGTGGATAGAATGCTGAGCTTGGACTTATGAAGGTTGATCTTCCTGAGTTCAAATCTGTTCTCAGGCACTTATTCACTCTGTAACACTGAGCAAGTCACTTAACTTAGCTTGTCTTAGTTTCCTCATCTGTAAAATGAGCTAGAGAAGGAAATGAGAAAGAATTCCAGTATCTTTGAAAATAAAACCACAAATGGAGACATGAAGAGTCAGATATGGCTGAAAAGCAATTGAACATCTAAACTTACTTTCCCTTCCTGTCTGTGAGTGCCCAGGATACTGTCAACTACAGCTCTTTCTATCATAAAATGATGTCTCCATACCAGATGTCTGACTCCAGTGAGGTCCTAGAGACCTGGGTGTCAGGTGAGAGTGTGTCCAGGTCCCCAAAGTATAAGGTAGAGATTTGGAACATGAGCCTGATTAGCAGGTCACGAATCCAGAGAAGTCATATTGTTCTCGAAACTCCTGACATCATTAGGTATAGGTTGGGAGAAAATTTGAGGGTCCCTAAGGAAAGGGAGAGCAAAGGTGGAAGGGTGGATGAACTCACTTCTTGCTCCAAGCTGAAAGGGAAAAGATGGCAGGAAGAAATGCCTCTCTATTTCTAGGAGGGTCCAGAGAACAGCTCAGATTTAGCATCCATGCCTCTTCAGGGGTTGATGTTTGAAGCAAGGCATGACTAAAGAGCTAAGGAAGTGAGAACTGAAGGTCAAAGACTTCCCAGACATTGCTTCCCCCAACTCCATCACAGCTGTGTAGGGCTCTTGAGGGTCTCTGTTCTTTGCTTGGTTTTCCAGATGCCTTCCCCAAGCCTTCCCTCTTGGCCTGGCCTGCCTCTGAGGTGATATCAGGGGACAATGTGACCCTCCTGTGCCAGGGGCCCTCATGGAATGGTAGCTTTGTTCTGTATAAGGACAGTTATGAGAAAACACTGGTCAGCATGGATAACACTAAAGATTTGGCCAAGTTCTTCTTGACTCATGTGACTCCCAAGGACTCTGGCAGTTACAGCTGTAGCTACCAGCTTCTCACCAGTGTAGATCTCTGGACACAGTTCAGTGAGCCCCTGCAACTCATAGTCACAGGTGAGAGGAAGAAGCTTCCAGTACCTGCTGGATTTTCCCAATGACCATTCCCTCCCTCAACCTTTACCATGAAATGAAACCAAGGCCTTTGGCTGTAGCCATGAGACAAGGGATAAGAGAAAATAGTAACTTTAACATTTTCCTCAATTCCAGTCTTTTTGAGAGGAAGGCTTTGTGGGCTGAGACGTGAAGCTTCCCCCATACTTCCTTGTGACCTTCATTCCTCTATTCTGGTTTTGTAATATATCAACCTATTTAAAAGACATAAGCCTAGTCTGATGATCATGTGTGACCACTCTTGGATGCTAGTGGTGATGGATGGCTTTGGAGAGACATAAGAAGAGCTAAAAGGAGGAAATTTTAGGGGTAAGGTCAGTGTCCCCTAAGCAGAGATTTATGATGATTCTTCTTTCTCCACAACTCAGGTTCAGAGCACAGTAATACCATGATCATCATCCTCAACTGTGTTTTTTTCCTCCTCCTTTGCCTATTCTTGCTGTCAACCCTCTGCCAAGGATCCATCCTTGTGGGTGAGACAGAGTTGTACACATTGGTGTCTTAAGCAAAAGAAATGGGGAAGAACTGGGACCTCTATTTGATCCTTTGATGTGTTCCCTGAATTTACTTCTTTTCTTCTCACATCTCTCTCCACAGGGTTTTTACAAGGTGAGAGCCCAAGGAGTTAAGGAGACTCAGTTGTTCTTCCCATAGTTCCTTGTTCCTTTCTTCCCATGTAACCCTGGACCCTCCTCATAGACAGAGTCCCTGGTGAAAAGAGGCTGATAACAGAACCTCCCAGGGGGAACTCTCTTTCCTGATCCTATTTACTCCTTCTGTCCCTGTCACAGATGACTTTGTTGCCCTTGTTTTTCTTGGAGTAGCAGCCTGAACCATCAGCATGAGGCCCCCAGATAGGATGTCTTGTGTAAGTTATCTTGGCAGGAAAGGGGTATGATAATGGATTGTGTGAATGGTATTGTGGATGAGAGTCTTGATCCTTTGATCCGTGAGAATGATGAAACCCTTCTCTCTTTATGAGATACAGAACTGGACAAGGAAAGGCCAAGGCAACCAATGGTGAATTAACCCATCCTGTTCTCCACCTGGAAGAGCTTGTTTAAACCTTGATCCCAATGCTTCCTGACATGTTCTAATCCCAGATTTGTACCACTTCTTGATCCCTTTTTTTTTTCTTCTGGTTGCTTAATGTGGAGTCCTTTAACTAGAGTCTTTTAATTTATTGAGGCAGTTTGCTAAATATTCCAGTCAGTAGAATTCAATATCGGTTATTTCATTTGAAATTATATGGAGTTCATTTCATAAAATTGAAGGCATGAGATTGAGAAGTCATTCTAACTTTCACCAGACAGACTGTCAAAGAATTCATGACACATCAATAGATTAAGAAGTCCTTGTCTAAAGTCACTCATTTTCTCTCACTCTTCTATTTCTCCTTCAGCTCTCCATGGCTCGAGACCCCCATGATATGTCCTATGCTCAGCTGAATATTAGAACCTTGAATGACAGGAACATTGACTGCATGAAGATACCCACAGAGCTTACCATTTATTGCACTGTGCCTAGAGATTGAGTGTTTGGGCACTTTTCACGATAGACATTCTCTCCCCTCCTCTCCTCTCCCACCTTCTCTTCTCTCATGGCCTCTCCTCTTCCTCATTCCTATTTTATCAGTTTTTCTACTACCTTTTCCCCAAGTTTCCATCACTGAAGCTCCATAACCATGGAGTTATCCTTTTATAGATCTGTGCAATGCAAGTGCATCAATCTATGATAATTAGAAACATACAAGATACATGCAGAGTAGAAAGGGAAGCAATCATTTCAAATGGAATGTCATTAGCAGTTATGGGGACCAAAACAGGCCTTCTGAACTAGGTTCAACTGGAGCCGAGTTTTCAACGAATCCAGGCAAATTCAGAGGGGTATTGGAGGATAGTTAACTGACCTAGGCATAGGAGACACTCACCCCAGAGTCATGGAGTTAGGATACTATTATATAGAAGGCCAAAAAAATGGCCATTATAGCTGGTTCATAGAGGGAATGGAGGGAAAATGTAAGAGGATTGGGACAGAAAGAGTCCACTGAGTTTCACCTCTTCACTCCTATCCTAAAAGAATGAAAAATAATAGAAACCAATATGAAACATCACAATTGAAAAAATAACTGAGCAGGAAAAAAGATACGGGAGAGATAATTTGAAAGTTACAGAATTATATGAAAGTCGTGATCAAAAACGTACCTAGACATTATCTTTCTTTTTTTAAAATTATTTTATTTGTGTTCAATGTTCTACAAGCACTCTTATACATCAAAATTTTTACCCTCCCTCACTGTTATCCCCCCTGCTCTCTCTTCTCTGGCTCTCCTAGACAGGATGCCATCTTATATAGATTCTACATATACGTTCCTATTAAATACATTTTCACCTTAATCATGATGAATAGAAGAATTAAAATTAATGGCAGAAACCATAAAACAGAACAAAACATAATACAAAAGTAAATGATCTTCTTCATTCTGTGATCCAATTCCATAGTTCTTTTTCCGGATGTAGAAGTTGTTTAGCCCCAAATGTCTATAGGGAATTTTTTTAGGTCCTTGCTTTGCTATGAAGAACTAAGTCTACCAGAAAAATTCTTCCCACACTGTGGTTGTTTCTGTGTACAAAGTTCTCCTGGTTCTACACTTTTCACTCAGCATCAGTTCATATAAGTCTATCCAGGCCTCTCTCCCATTCGTTTTAGTACTTCTAGGCAACATGAGTAAGGTGAAAATGCATTTAATTGGAATGTATGTGCAGAACCTATATAAAATTTTATGCAGACTAGGGGAGGAAAGGAGGAGGGAGGGAGGGGAGAAGGAAGGAGAAGAAAAGGAGAGGGTGGGGCAAAGAGGGGGAGGGAGGGGAAAAAATCTAAGTTACAAGGAAGTGATTGTAGAACACTGGAAACAAATAAAATTATAAAATTTAAAAAATAAATGCAGAGTCAGAACGCTGAATAAAGCAGAGTATTTTCTATTTTGTTATGTTTTTTTCTGCTTTGTTCTCATGCTTTTTCACATTATTTTAATTTTTTATACAATGTAACTAATGTGAAAATGTGTTTAATAAGAATGTATGGGTAGAATGCAAGTAAGATTGCATGCCATCTTGGGGAAGGAGAGGGGAGAGAGAGAGAGAAAAAATTTAAATGTTGTTGAAGTGATGGTTGAAAACTGAAAATGACTAATTAATTGTAAAAAAAAGAGTGGTTGAATCAATACATGATTTCCCCAACAGTGCATTAGTGTCTAAGTTTTCCCACATGGTCTTCAAAATTTATTATTTTCCTCTTTTACCTTAATAGCTAGCTTGCTTGGTATATGGTGAAACTTGAGAAGTATTTTAATTTGTGTTTCTCTAATAAATAGTGATTTAAAGCATTTTTTTATATGACTATAGATCCCTGATTTCTTTGTCTAAAACCTACATGGTCATTTTTTGGCCATTTATAAATTGAGGAATGGATCTTACTTCCTTAAATTTGACTCAGTTCACATTTTATTAGATAAATGAGGTTGTTATCCAGATTAACTTGCTATATTTTTTCACATTTGTGATTAATATCTATTTTCCTCCATGGCATTTCTCCCTTTTTATTCTACTCTCTCTCTTCTTTCATTCTGTTCATTCTCAAAAGTGGTTTGCTTCTGAATTCTACTTCCCTTCCTTGTGTAAGCCTCTTCTCTTATCCTCTTCCACTCCTACTTTCTGGTTTGGTAAGATAGATGCATATATTTGCCTGAGTGTAAGTGTATGTTATCCCCTCTTTGAGTCAATTCCAACGAGAGTAAAGCTGATAAGCTTCCCCCACTTATCCCTATCTTCATTTTGATTATAAAAGCACTGGGATACTTATTTTGTCAGATGATTCTTCTGATTCTGCTTTTCACTTCTCCCTTCTTCTAGTGCATTCCTTTTTCTCACTTCCTAATTTTGTTTTTTAAATAATGATCCCCCTAGTATTCAACTCACACACTTGCCCTCTGTCTATGTATACTCCTTCCTACTGCTCTAAAAATGAAAAAAAAAAAAAAAAACTTTTTAAAAGTTAGAAGTAATGTTTTTTTTTTTTCCCATGGAGCAATAAAAGCAGTTTAAACTTGTTGAATCTATTGTGATTTCTCTTTCATGTTTTCCTTTATATGCTTTTCTTGAATTTTATATTTAGTTTGACATTTTCTTTTGAGCTCGGGACTTTTCCTCAGGAATGTTTGAAAGTCCTCCATTTCATTGAAGGCACAACTAAATTTCCCTTGATTGATTTTACTCAGTTTTCCTAGGTAGGTGATTCTTGGTTGTAATCCTAACTCTTGGCCTTTAGAATATCATATACCAAGTCTTCTTATCCTTTAATATATAAAGCGGTAAAGCTTATGTCGTGCTGATTTTGGCTCCATGACCTTTGATTTGATTCTTTTTTAATTCTTGCAATATTTCCTCCTTCATCTAGGAGCTCTGGAATTTGTTTGTAATATTCCTGGGATTTACAGAGCAAGGTAAAGATGGCAGAATAGAAAGACTGACCTGCTGTGGCTCTCCTGCCATAACCCATAAAATATCTGTCAAAATTACTCTAAACAATTTCTAGAGCAACAGAATCTACAAAACGACAGAGTGAAAGAGATTTCCAGCACAAGACAGCCTGGAAGGGCAAAAGGAAAGGTCTATCACACCGGGCTCAGAGCAGAGCATTGACCAGCCTTTACCGCTCTGCGTAGACAGGACTGGAGAAAGCTTCAGGGCGTGGAATTACAGAGAGCAGCTGCAGCTCCCAGAATTCTCAACCCACAAATGCCAAAGCCAGCTTCAAAATTCAGTAAGAAAAGTCTTTCACCTGGATGAGAAGGGAGCTGGCTCCAGCCCCAACCCTGAACACTATGGCAGCAGCCTCCACTTTGGGATCCTTCCCTCTAAAGACGTTGGGGAAATTGAGCAGCAGATATGGTTCTCAGTCCTCAGTGGTGTTCCTGGGGTGAGGAGAACAATTGACTTGGTGGAACTGGTGGAGGCTCTGAAGAGGGCATCCTATTCACAGATAGTGGGTAGAAAAGCTTATTGTTGCTCGCAGACCAGAGTATAAGAGAAGAGAAGAGCAAACTCTTGTTTCCTGATTTGTGACACCCTGGAGGAACTGACAACTTAGAAGTCCCTAGAGTATAGCTTCCTCTTGAAAAAGGACTCAAAAGTCAAGGAAATTACTGGGAAAATACCCCCTCCCCGCCCGAAAAGATAAAAAATAAGACTACAGAAGGTTACAGTCTTGGCGGAAAGGCATTTTCTTCGATTGTTTTGTATGAGGAAGAGAAAAGCATACCATCATAGGAAAACATCAAAGTCAAGACTTCTACATTCAGAACCTCCAAAATATATATGCAGTGGTGTCATACCATGGAAGAGCTCAAAAAGTATTTCGAAAATCAAGTAAGAGAGGTGGAGGAAAAATTGGAAAGACAAATGAGAGAAATGCAAGAAGATCAAGAAATGTGAATAAACAGCTTGGGTCTCCTTTAGAGACCCAAAAGGTGCTGAAGAATATAACTCTTTTAAAATAGACAAACCCAAATGGCAAAAGGGGTCCAAAAAGACAATGAGGAGAAGAATGCTATGTAAATCAGAATGAGTCAAAAGAAAAAGAAGGTCCAAAAATTCAGTGAAGAAAATTGTTCCTTAAAATTAGAATGAATCAGATGGAAGCCTGTGACTTTAAGAGAAGCAAAGAAAGTATAAAACAAAACCAAAAATATGAAGAAATAGAAGACAATGTTAAACATCTCATTGGAAAAACAAATGACCTGGAAAATAGATCCAGGAAAGATAAATTAAAAATTATTGGTCTACCTGAAAGCCACTCTCAAAAAAACGACCCTAGGCATCATCTTCCAAGAAATTGCCAAGGAAAACTGCCCTGGTAGTCTAGAATCACAGGGTAAAATAGAAATATAAAGAAATCACCTATTACCTCCTGAAATAGACCCCAAAAGGAAAATTTCTAGGAATGTTGTAGCCAAATTCCAGAGTTCCCAGGTCAAGAAGAAAATATCACCAGCACCTAGAAAGAAACAATTCAGGTATTGTAGAAATACAATCGGTACAACACAGAATTTATCAGCTTCTACATCAAAGAATCAAAGGGCTTGGAATATGATATTCCAGCAGTCAAACGAGATAGGATTAAAACCAAGAATCACTTAAGCAGAAAAACTGAGTATAACACTTCAGGGGGTAAAAAGAGAAGTTTCAATGAAATAGAGGAGTTCTAAGCATTCTTGATGAAAAGACCAGAGGTGAACAGAAAATTTGAATTTCAAGTAGAAGAATCGAGAGAAACATGAAAAGGTAAACAAGAAAGAAAAGCCTTAAAGAACTAGTTAAATTTGAAACTGTTTACATTCCTATGTGGAAATATGTTATTTGTAACTCAGAATACCTTTTAAAGGTATTAAAGTAGTTAAATGAAATATACACACACACAATGTATATTTTATATGTACATATACATGTACGTGTCTATGGGTATGTGTGTATGCATGTGTATATTATATATCTGTAGGTACGTGCACATACATGCTTGCATGTGTGTATGTGTATATGTATGTATACACATACATACACATATGTGTATATACGTATACATATGCACATGTACATATACACACATACAGACAGACAGACATATCGATAAAGACAGAGGGCACATGGTGGGCTGAATATGAGGGGAAAATACCTAAAAAAATATTTACTGTTGAATGCAATGTATTAGGAGTAAGAGAAAGTCAGAAATAGAATGTAGCAAATTATTTCACACACAAGAGTGAATTAAGAGATTCTACCATGGAAGGAAAGTGGGGGGAGATGAAAGGAAATAATTGAGCCATACCCTCATGGAACTTGGCTAAAGGAGGGAATAACACATACTCAAATGGATATGGAAATCTGTTTTACCCTGCAAGAAGGCAAGGGAGAAGGGCATAAGACAGGGAAGATAATAGAAGAGATGGCAAATTGGGGAAAGGGATGACTATAAGCAAACACTATTGTCGTAGCACAGGTCAAAGGAGAGAATGGAAATAAATGAAAGGCAGGATAGCACAAAGAAAAGTGTGGCTAGCCTTTTATAACATAAATATTATGGAAGTGCTTTGCGTTGTTAAACATATATACCTGTATTGAATTTCTTGTTTTCTCAGTGGTGGTGGGTGGGGAGGGAAGGAGAGGGTATGGAACTCAAAGCTTTAAGAATTTTAAAAATTATTTTAGCATGCAAGTGCAAATTAAGTTATACAGGCAATGGAGTATAGAAATCTATTTTGTCCTCCAGGAAAATAGAGGGGAAGTGGGATGGAAGAAGGATAGGTAATAGAAGGAAGAAGGAGTGGATTGGATGCATGCTTTCCTGGGGTGGGGGTGGGTTGAGATAGCGAGAAAGTGTTGAATTTACCTTGGAGTGGAAGTGAATGTTAAGAAGTGAACAATAATAAATTCCATATTATTAAAAATATTCCTGGTAGTTTTTATTTTGGGTTCTGTTTCAGGAGATGATCAGTGGATTCTTTCAATTTGTATTTCACCCTCTAGTTCTAGAATGTCAGAGCAGTTTTGTTTGATTATTTTTTCTTATATTCCTTTCTACGTTAATGCTATTTCCTTATCATAAAACAAGTGATTCTATTACACTGAAATTCTGTGTTTGATTGCTGCATATAATAAGATCAATGATCAAGTCTTATTTCTAAGCAAGTACCAAGTAATTCTGATGAGTTTTGCTTTGTTGTATAATTTCATATCTGGTGCTGTAAGGTCTCCTTCCTAACCTCCTTTTTATCCATCATTTCCCTAGAGATTCTTCAGCATTTGTGGTAACTCGAATAATTTTGATAAAATATGTCTACTTGTGTAAAGAAATCCTTGGCAATTTTACTGATGTTAAAATAAAGTTATAACTCAATTAATTTCATTATTGATGTTTTTATTCTATTACCAATTTCAGCTGTAAGCAACTCACAGGCATCATAAGCGTGTGTGTTCATCCTTCATTGCCAAAGAAGACCATGCCATCAGAGAGAAATGATGACATGACTTGCACTTGACTTTCTTTTGAGGGAGGGAGGGCTGTGCAGGTCACCAGCCTCACTTCTCCTCCAGAGCCATCTGAATCAAGTGACCAGATATTCATCAGCATGACTGGAGATGACCCAGGATGAGGCAATTGTGCTTAAGTGACTTGGTCACACAACTAGTGAGTGTCAAGTGTCTGAGGTGAGATTTGAACTCAGGTCCTCCTGACTCCTGCACTGGAATTTTATCCACTGTACCACCTAGCTGCACCTAGGCATCATATAGTAATTGATAGAAAGCAAAGATGATGCCAAGAAGACTTGCATTCAAACCTCATCCTATGACATATTGGCTCTGTCACCTCAGGGAATACATCTAATATTTTATTGTTCTAGCCAGCTTGTATTAAGATTGTAAATTCCACAGGAGACTATTGTTTGCAATGGAGATGGCATTTCCTCACTTGAGCATTCATTGCTTTTATTTTTAATATCAAATAATAGTTAGTTTTTACAAATTACATATGAAGAGAGTTTTCAACATTCATTTCTCAAAGATTTTGAATTCTAAAATTTTATCCCTCTCTTCCCTTCCTCCTCCCCAAGACAAAAGCAATCTGATATATGTTATACATGTGCAATAATGCTAAACATATTTCCACATTAATCATCTTGTGAGAGAAGAATCAGAACGAAATGGAAAACAATGAGAAAGAAAAAAACAAATGAAAAACCAACACAAATGCAAATTAAAAAATTCTAATGCAAAGCCTCAAAGAAAAATCTGAATAGGTCATTGGCCATGGAGGAACTCAGAAAAAAATTTTAAAAATCAAGTAAAAGAAACAGAAGAAACAATTTGGAAGAGAAATAAGGGTGATGCAAGAAAGTAATGAAAAAAATTTCAACAGCTTTGAGAAGGCACAAAAATACTGAAGGAAATAGCACCTTAGAATCAGAAAATGTCTAATACAGTACAAAAAAAGAGGTACAAAAGTGCATTAAGGGAAAGAATATCATGAAAAACAGAATTGACTAAATGGAAAAATATGTAAGAAAAACTTACTGAAGGGAAGAATATCTTAAGTAGAATTCGTGATATGGAAAAAGCGGTACAGAACCTCACTGAAGAAATGGAAAAAAAAAAAAAAAACACCTTGAAAAGTAGAATTGAGTAAGTCATACCCAAGATGGTGAATTAAAGGCAGAGACTCAACTGAGCTTTTTCCAAAAGCTTTCCAAATACTTTTAACTAGTGAGTATAAAAAAATCTAGAGTGGCATAACCCACAGAAAGAGGAAGTGACACATTTTTCCAGCCCAAGACAACTTGCAATGTTGGCAGGAAAGATTTGTTGTATCAGAATAAGAAAGGAGCCCACTTCAGTGCAGGCATGCAGATAGGCACCAGAATACAAGGAACAGACCTCAGGTCAACCAAATTCATGGCAGCAGTGGCAGTTTCCAGATCTCTCACCCACAGATACCAGACAAGTTGGAAGGTCAGCAGGAAAGATCTGTCTTAAGCAATCAAATTATGGGATGAAGAAGAGGAATGCAATAGGAGGGAGGAAAAGGGAGAAGGAGAATACAGTAAATTATGACAAAAATTTATAGTGCTGAAATATGATCAAATGTGATTGACTTAGGATTATCAGGAATTCAATGATACAAAACATTTCTGAAGGAGCTGTGATGAAAAATGCTATCCAACCCCAGAGAAAGAATTGGTGACATTTGAATACAGATAAAAGTATACTTTTTATTTGCATAATTTTTCTTCTTTCTAAAAACAAGTTCACTTTCCTTTTAAACCTGAGCAGTGCAGACATATGTTTTCCATTATTCTACATGAATAATATATCATTTTTTTTTACATTCTATATGGGGGCAAGGGAGGAAGAGAATTGATAACTCAATTTTAAAAATGAATGTTGAGTGCTTAATTGACTTCTGGGAGCCAAGGTGACAGAGGAAGCATTAAGTTGCTCTCACCCCTCCCCCACATTAACATCTAAAATTCCAGAATGTATTGGCCCAGGAAAAAACCTGGTACAGTTGGGACAGAAGAAAGATAGGACGCAGGAGACTTTTTTTTTAAATCCTCTTTTCCCTTTTCCCCATCTCCTCTATGTTCTTGTAGGGCAAAATACATTTCTGTACCTTATTACCTGTATTTATTATTTCCCAGTAGCATGTAAAAACAATTTTAAACATTCATTTTTAAAACTTTGAGTTCCAACTTCTCTCCCTTCCTCCCTCCACATCCATCCACCCTGAGAAGGCCATCAATTCAATATAGATTATACATGTATAGTTATGCAAAAGACTTCCATAAGAGTCATGTTGTGAAAGACTATATTTCCCTTCTTCTTATTCTGCTCCCCATTTATTCTGTTCTCTCTTTTGACCTTGTCCCTTCCCGCAAGTGTTTACTTGTAATTACCCCTTGTTCCCATTTGCCCACCCTCTATCATCCCTCCACATTCCATTTGTCCCCTTCTCCCCTACTTTCCTGTAGTGTAAGATAGATTTTCATACCAAATTGAGTGTGCATGTTATTCCCTCCTTAAGCCAAATGTGAAGAGAGAAACCTTCACTTTTTCCCTCTCACCTCCCCTCTCTTCCCATCCACTGAAAAAGCTTTTGCTTTCCTCTTTTATGAGAAATAATTTGTTCCATTCTGTTTCTCCATTTCTTCTCCCAATATATTCCTCTCTCATCCCTTAATTTTATTTTTTATGCATCATCCCTTCCTGTATCACTCACCCAGTGCCCTATGTCTATATGTATATAATTCCTCCAAAGTAACCAAATATTGAGAAAAGTCTCAAGAGTTACAAATATTATCTTTCCGTTTAGGAATATTAACAGTTCAACTTTAGTAAGTTTCCTAAGATTTCTCTTTCTGGTTTACCTTTTCATGCTTCTCTTGATTCTTGTATTTGAAAGTCAAATTTTCTATTCAACTCTTGGTCTTTTCATGAAGAGTGCTTGAAAGTCCTCTCATTTAGTGACCATTTTTTCCCTTGAAGTAATGTAGTCAGTTTTGTTGGGTAGGTGATTCTTGGTTCTAATCAAAGCTTCTTTGACTTCTGCAATATCGTATTCCAAGCACTTCAACTCCTTTAACATAGAAGCTGCTAGGTCTTGTGTTATCCTGATTGTATTTCCACAATACTCTATTTCTTTCTGTTTGCTTGCAGTATTTACTCCTTGATCTGGGAACTGCAGGATGTGGCTACAATATTCTCAGGAGTTTTTCTTTTCAGATCTCTTTCAGGAAGTTATCGGTGAATTTTTTCAATATTTATTTTACCCTCTGGTTCTAGAATATCAGGGCAGTTTTCCTTGATAATTTCATGGAAAATTATATCTAGGCTCTCTTTTGATCATGGCTTTCAGATAGTCCCAAAAGTTTTAAGTTGCCTCTCCTGGATCTATTTTTCAGGTCAGTTGTTTTTTCAATGATGTATTTCACATTTTCTTCTTATTTGTTCATTTCTTTGGTTTTGTTTTATAATTTCTTTGTTGTTCATAAAGTCATTAGCTTCCATTTGCTCCATCGTTATCTTTAAGGAATTATTTTCTTCAGTGACCTTCTGCATCTCTTGTCCATCTGGTCAATTTTACTTTTAAGTGCATTTTTCTCCTCATTGATTTTTTTGGATCTCTTTTGCCATTAGGGGTAGTCTATTTTTAAAATGTTATACTCTTCAGAATTTTTTGACTGTCCTTTAGCAAGCAGTTGACTTGTTTTTCATGATTTTCTTCCAACACTCTCCTTTCTCCCCAATTTTTGATCTCCTTCTCATACCTCAGTTTCAAAATCCTTTTTAAGCTCTTCCATGGCATGAGACCAATTTATATCTTCCTTGGAAGTTTTTGATAGAGGAGCTTTGACTTGGTTTTCTTCTCTTTACATGCATGCGTTGGTCCTCCTTGTCACCAAAGTAAGATTCTACAGTCTGATTCTCTTTCCAATTTTTGCTCATTTCCCCATAGTCATTTAACTGACTATTGCACTCTTTGTCAAGGTTCCTCTCTGCTTGCAGTGGTATTGGGGAGTTTACGGTCAGCAGCTCTATCCTCCCACAATCTGTGGCCCTAGAACTCCAGAAACAGTGGCTGCAGCTGTCCCTGTTGCTGCTCTGACTTCTGTGGGTTTCTCTGTCCCCTCCCTCCTCTACCACCCTGGGGCTGGATCTGGATGACTCCACTCTCCTGCACTTGTCCCACAGGTTTTTCTTTTTTTTTTTTTTTTAATTTTTTTATTTTTTTAATGTTTAACAATCATTGCCATACAATTGCGATTTTATCCCTCCCCACCCATCCCCCACTACCTCCCTCCCTCCCCACGACTGCATACAATTCTGTATAGATTCTACATATACTTTCCTATTGAGTATATTTTCACTATAGTCATGCTATGTAGTCAGACTAAGATAAATGAAAGAATCCGTATAACAAATCAGAACATGATACACAAACAGATACACATACATAAACATGATCTGCTGCATTATGTGAGTGACTTCCATATTTCTCTCTCTGAGTGTGGAAGGCATTTTGCCTTGAGGTCCACCATTGGGATTTTTTTTTTTTCAGAAGTTCTTGTGTTATTACAAAAATCTAAGTCTACCAGAAAAAACTCTCACACACTGTGGTTGTTGCTGTGCATAAAGTTCTCCTGGTTCTGCTCCTTTCACTCAGCATCAGGTCATATAAGTCCTTCCAGGCCTCTCTGAAGTCTTCTTGTTCATCATTTCTTATGGCACAATAGTACTCCATTACATTCATATACCATAATTTATTCAGCCATTCCCCAATTGATGGACATCCCCTTGACTTCCAGTTTTTGGCAACTACATAGAGTGCTGCTATAAATATTTTTGTACATGTGGGACCC
This sequence comes from Notamacropus eugenii, assembly GCF_028372415.1. NCBI lineage: Eukaryota > Metazoa > Chordata > Mammalia > Diprotodontia > Macropodidae > Notamacropus > Notamacropus eugenii. The sequence goes on along the minus strand of NC_092876.1, from coordinate 15,344,868 downwards.
TTTCCCATTTTTATGATCTCTTGGGGATATAGTCCTAGTAGCGATATTGCTGGGTCAAAGGGTATGCACATTTTTGTAGCCCTTTGGGCATAGTTCCAAATTGCTCTCCAGAATGGTTGGATGCGCTCACAGCTCCACCAACAATGAATTAGTGTTCCAACTCTCCCACATCCTCTCCAGCATTTATCATTTTCTTGTTCTGTCATGTTTGCCAATCTTATAGGTGTGATGTGGTACCTCAGAGTTGTTTTGATTTGCATCTCTCTAACCAATAGTGATTTAGAGCATTTTTTCATATGATTATAGATAGCTTTAATTTCTTCCTCTGAAAATTGCCTGTTCATATCCTTTGACCATTTATCAATTGGGGAATGACTTGTATGATTATACATTTCGGTCAGTTCTCTATATATTCTAGAAATGAGGCCTTTATCCCCGAGCTTAGCTGTAAAAATTTTTTCCCAATTTACTACATCCCTCCGGATTTTGGTTGCATTGGGTTTGGTTGTGCAAAAACTTCTCAGTTTAATGTACTCAAAATTATCCATTTTGCATTTCATAATGCATTCTATCTCTCCTTTAGTAAAGAATTCTTCCCTTCTCCATAGATCTGATAAATACACTATTCCTTGCTTCTCCAGTTTATTCATGGTATCAATCTTTATACCTAAATCATGTACCCATTTGGACTTTATTCTTGTGTACGGTGTCAGGTATGGGTCTATGCCTAATTTCCGCCACACTGTTATCCAGTTTTCCCAGCAATTTTTGTCAAACAATGAGTTCTTATCCCAGAAGCTGGGGTCCTTGGGTTTATCAAACAGAAGGTTGCTATATTCCTTGCCTACTGCATCTTGAGTGCCAAGTCTATTCCACTTGTCTACCTCTCTGTTTCTTAGCCAATACCAAGTGGTTTTGATAATTGCTGCTTTATAGTACAGTTTAAGGTCTGGTAGCGCTAGGCCACCTTCCCAAGCATTTCTTTTCGTTAGTCCCTTTGATATTCTGGACCTTTTGTTTTTCCAAATGAATTTTGATATTATTTTATCCAGCTCTAGAAAGTAATTGTCTGATAGTTTAATTGGTATGGCACTAAATAAGTATATTAATTTGGGTAGAATTGTCATTTTTATTATATTAGCACGGCCTACCCATGAGCAACTAATGTTTTTCCACTTACTTAAATCTGACTTTATTTGTGCAAAAAGTGTCTTGTAATTGTGTTCATATAGTCCCTGGGTTTGTTTTGGCAGGTAGACTCCTAAGTATTTTATACTGTCTACCCTAACTTTAAATGGGATTTCTCTTTCTATCTCTTGCTGTTGAACTTTGTTGCTAATATATAGGAATGCAGAGGATTTGTGTGGGTTTATTTTGTACCCTGCAACTTTGCCAAAGTTGTTTATTAATTCAAGTAATTTTTTACTTGAATCTCTGGGATTCTCTAGGTAAATCATCATATCATCTGCAAAGAGTGATAACTTAGTTTCTTCTTTGGCTATTCTAATTCCTTGAATATCTTTATCTTGTCTAATTGCTACAGCTAACATTTCTAGTACCATATTGAATAATAGTGGTGATAATGGACAACCTTGTTTCACCCCTGATCTTATTGGGAATGCATCTAGCTTATCCCCATTGCATATAATGCTTGCTGAAGGTTTTAGATAGATACTGCTTATTATTTTATGGAAAGTTCCCTTTATTCCTGCGTTCTCCAATGTTTTTAGTAGGAATGGATGTTGTATTTTGTCAAAAGCTTTTTCTGCATCTATTGAGATAATCATGTGGTTTTTGTTAGCTTTGTTGTTGATGTGGTCGATAATGCTAATAGTTTTCCTAATATTGAACCAGCCCTGTAGTCCTGGTATGAATCCTACCTGATCATAATGTATTAATCTCGTGATAAGATGCTGTATTCGTTTGCTAAAATCTTATTTAAAATTTTTGCATCTATATTCATTAGGGAAATTGGTCTATAATTTTCTTTCTCTGTTTTGTCTCTTCCTGGTTTGGGTATCAAAACCATATTTGTATCATAGAAAGAATTTGGGAGGACTCCTTCTTCCCCAATTTTCAAGAATAGTGTATGTAGTATTGGAATTAACTGTTCTTTAAATGTTTGATAGAATTCACTTGTGAATCCATCTGGCCCTGGAGATTTTTTCCTAGGGAGTTCATTGATGGCTTGTTCAATTTCTTTTTCTGAGATGGGGTTGTTTAAGTATTCAACTTCCTCTTCTGTTAATCTGGGCAATTTGTATTTTTTAAAATATTCATCCATCTCGTTTAGATTATCGAATTTGTGGGCATAAAGTTGGGCAAAGTAGTTTCTAATTATTGTTTTAATTTCCTCCTCATTGGAGGTGAGTTCACCCCTTTCATTTTTAATGTTAGTAATTTGGTTTTCTTCTTTCTTTTTTTTTGATCAGATTAACCAAAGGTTTATCAATTTTATTAGTTTTTTCATAAAACCAACTATTGGTTTTATTTATTAATTCAATAGTTTTCTTAATCTCAATTTTATTAATCTCTCCTTTGGTTCTCAGTATTTCTAATTTGGTATTTACTTGGGGATTTTCAATTTGTTCTTTTTCTAGCTTTTTCAACTGCAAGCCTAAGTCATTGATCTCCTCTTTCTCTATTTTATTTATGTAAGCATTCAGAGATATAAAACTTCCCCTAATAACTGCTTTTGCAGTGTCCCATAAGTTTTGGTACGTTGTCTCACTATTGTCATTCTCTTGAATGAAGTTGTTGATTGTTTCTATGATTTCTTCTTTAACCCAATCCTTCTTTAGAATTAGATTATTTAGTTTCCAATTGATTTTTGGTTTCTCTTTCCATGGCCTTTTATTACATGTAATTTTTAATGCATTATGATCTGAAAAGGATGCATTGATTATCTCTACCTTTCTGCACTGGATTGTGAGATTTTTATGTCCTAGTACATGGTCAATTTTTGTAAATGTTCCATGTACCGCTGAGAAAAAGGTATATTCCTTTCTATTCCCATTTAATTTTCTCCAAAGATCTATCATATCTACCTTATCCAGAGTTTTATTTACCTCCTTAACCTCTTTCTTGTTTATTTTAAGGTTGGATTTATCTAGTTCAGAGAGGGGGAGGTTGAGGTCCCCCACTAGTATAGTTTTGCTATCAATTTCTTCCTTCAACTCCCCCAACCTCTCCTCTAAAAATCTGGATGCTATACCACTTGGAGCATACATGTTTAGTAATGATATTGCTTCATTGTCTATGGTGCCTTTTAGTAGGATATAGTTTCCATCCTTATCCCTTTTGATTAGATCTATTTCTGCTTTTGCTTTGTCTGAGATTAGGATTGCTACTCCTGCCTTTCTTACATGAGCTGAAGCACAATATATTCTGCTCCATCCTTTGACCTTTATCCTATGTGTATCCCCCCGTTTCAAATGTGTTTCTTGTAAACAGCATATTGTTGGATTATGGCTTTTAATCCATTCTGCTATCCGTCTCCGTTTTATGGGAGAGTTCATCCCATTCACATTCACAGTTATGATTACAATCTGTGTATTTCCCTCCACCCTCTTTCCCACCATTTGTGCTTTTAACTCTCCCGTCTCCCTTCCCCTCCTCAATAGTATTCACTTTTCTCCCCCTCCTCCTGCAGCCTTCCCCTCCTTCTTTTAGCCCCCCTCCCTTTTAGTCCCCTTTACTCTTATTGCTTCTTTCCTCCCTTTTAGCCACCCTCCCCTTTCTTCCCCCTTCCCCTCCTACTACCTATAGAGCTAGTTAGGATTATCTGCTTAAGGTTATTGTTCCCTCCTTTGAACAAATCAGATGAGAGTACCTCTCAAACAATGCTCATCTCCCTCCCCTCCTTCCCTCTACTATGGTTTTGTACTTCTTCCTGTGATATAATTTGCCATTTTCTGCTTCCCCCTTTCCACACCTCCTATTACATTCCCTTCTCATACTTAAATCATATTTTTGCCATGACATCATTTACTTTATGCCCGTTCCCTCTACATATATCCCTTTTATCATAATAGCTGCACAGTTCTCAAGATTAACAGGTATCATCTTCCCTTACAGGGAGGTAAACAGATTGCCCTAATTGAGTTGCAAGTTTTTGTTTTTGTTTTTTCCCCTCTGTTTACCTTTTTATGATTCTCTGGAGACCTGCATTTGAAGATCAAATTGTCTATTGAGTTCTGGTGTTTTGGTCAGGAAGCTCTGGAAATCCCTTATTTCGTTGAATGACTTTCTCCTTGCCTGAAATGTTATGCTGAACTTTGCTGGGTAGTTGATCCTCGGTTGGAGTCCCAACTCCTTTGCCTTACGGAATATTGGGTTCCAATTCTTTCGATCTTTTAATGTAGAAGCTGCAAGGTCCTGTGTGATCCCGACTGTGTGACCTTGATATTTAAATTGTTTCTTTCTGGCTGCTTGTAGTATTTTCTCCTTCACTTGATAGCTCTGGAATTTGGCAACTATATTTCTTGGGGTTTTGAGTTTGGGATCCCTTTCCGGTGGGGAACGGTGGATTCTTTCGATGACTATTTTGCCCTCTGAGTCTAGTACTTCTGGGCAGTTTTCCTTGATGATTTCCTGGAAGATATTGTCCAGACTCTTTTCTTCATCATGGGTTTCTGGCAGGCCAATAATTCTTAGATTTTCTCTCCTGGATCTATTTTCCAGGTCAGTTGTTTTTCCAATTAAATATTTTAGATTTTCTTCTATCTTTTCATTCTTTAGATTTTGTTTGACTGATTCTTGTTGCCTCATTGAGTCATTAGTTTCTACTTGCCCAATTCTAATCTTGATCGTATTGTTTTCTTCAGTTAGCTTTCGCATCTCCTTTTCCATCTGGCCAATTTTTCCCTTTAAGGAGCTATTTTCTCCATTTAATTTTTGTACTTCTTTTTCCATTCGACCAATTTTCCCAGTTAGGTTTTGGGTTTCCTTTTCCATCTGATCAATTTTCCCTATTAGGTTTTGAGTTTCCTTTTCCGTTTGATTAACTCTTCCTTTTAGGGAATTATTCTCTCCAGTTAATTTTTGAACTTCCTTTTCCATTTCTTCAATTTTCTTTTTCAGATTGATGTTCTCATCAGTGAATTCTTTTTTTATAGTTTTAAAATCATTGGTCAGTTTTTCTTTTATATCCTTCTTCAGACGTTCCAGGTAATCTAGTTGTGCTTGCGAGAAATTCATAGTCCCATCTGAGGTTTCAGATGGAAGTACAGTCTCAGCTCTGACCTCTTTGGTGTTTGTGTTTTGGTCCTTATCCCCATAGAAAGATTCTATGGTTTTTTCACTTTTCGTCTGCTTTTTCCGATTCATGATGTTGGCTGAGTGTTGTAGCTTTTGGTTCTTTCAGTCAGAAGGTACAGATCTTCAAGTTGAGTTGATGTTTGTCTAGGCTAGAAGCAGGCTTTTTTTGTTGTTGTTGTTGTTGTTGTTGTTGTTGTTGTTTCCCAGATCAACCCTGGGTTTAGCTTGATAGGTGTGTGGGAGGTGTGGTCTGGTCTCAGGATATCTCCTCAGCTGGCCTGAGGCAAAGGCAAGGTCCGGGGGACGGTGATCCCAGCTTCCCTATTGTCTTCCCTTTTCCCCTGGAGGGCTGGGGCACGCCTAGAGGCTAATGCGTGTTCCCGCCCCTCCTGGGGCTCGTCTCCCGGGCTGCGGCTTGCTTGGGTCTCAGTGCGAATTTTTCTCTGCCCTGGGTCGTCTGTCCCTCCAGACAGCCTCCACCACGGTAGGAAGAATCCCCCTTTGCCACCTCTCCAGCCTCTGGTGTTATGAGACCACCCACCCCCTTCTGCTGCTCCCACTGATCCAGGATCAATCTGGGGAAGAATTTTATGGTTCCCTCACGGTCATCGGTGGGGAGGGGAGAGCACTTACTGATCACTCCGGCATCCCAGCTCCTGGATGTTCAAGTAGTGACCCACTGAAGTCCCGTCTTTAGGCTGAAGATTTCAAAGGCTGTTGCGCTGATATCGTTGGCTCGGCCTGGCTTATCTCCTGCTCCGCTGGTCTCGCCCGCCACTCTCGGGCCCCTCGGGTCGCCTCTGCCCTGCCGCGCCGACCACGCTGCGCTGTGCGCCGGGGTCTTACCCCTGCGGAACAGATCCCTCCCGTGGACCTTCCAGTCCAGCCTGGGCTCCGAATCTGTCAAAGTCTGTCTCCCACTGGATTCTACACCTCCAAAGTCTGGTCAGACTCTCCCCCCAGAGATATCCAAAGGAGTTTTTCCAGGAGCTTAGGTGAGTCGTTGCTTTCACTCCGCCATCTTGGCTCCGCCCCCCCCACAGGTTTTTCCCAGTGACCTTCGAATTTATCCTCAGTGTTTTGGGGTCATGAAGTCTGGAAGCCACCACAGGTGTGACAAATTCAGTCCCCCCAAGGCCTGTTCAAGTTCCCTCTGTGCACTCGTGGCCCATGCTAGACTATATTTTGCTCCTAGCTTGGCATGATGCATACTTCATGTTGACCTTCCAAGCTGTCTTTAGCTGGAGAGTTTCTTCACTTAATCATGCTGTGTAATTTTGCAACTACAAATTTGTTTAGAGCCACTTTTATGATTATTTTGCTGGGCTTGGTGGGAGCGCTCTGGAATGTCTGTGTGGTTAGTCTGCCATTTTAATTCTTCCTCCATCATGCAGCAGTCTTGCAGCCCAGAAAACTTGTGGGAATCCATGGGAAAAGTCCCTCTTACTCTGGTGGAAGGAAAGTGGTATAGAACGGGATGTATTACAAGAAACCTGCAACAAACTCTACCTCAGCAAACCTATGGGAGATCCTCAGCCCCAGGATAGAGCAGCAGGCAAGCTCCAGCACCAGGACCCCTCAATTTTCTTGGCACATGCAGAGAAACTTGCCATTTGTAGAGTCTACCTAGGAAAATCACAATGTGCACCAAGGGTCAGGAATCCTCCAGCAGCCAATCTGCTTGTGCTTCAGCCCAATTCCAGTAAACACAACTCCAAGTGGGCAGGGATTACCAAACACTATATGATTGAGTTTCTTCACTCTTTATTTTGTGTACCTGATCTGCTACATAGACTGATGTCCCTCCAAATTATTTTTGTAGTTACTGCTTTGTAATACTCCTTGAGAAATGACCCCATAAGATATCCTCCTTCTAACCTCTTTTCTCTATTACTCACAACATTCATTATCTTTTATTCTTCCATTTGTACTCCCCTCCCCCACATGTCTAAAAATATTCTTTTAGAAATTTGAATTGTATGACACTGAATAAGAAGGTTATTAACACAATATTTCCATTTTTATATATTGTTCTGATCCACCAACGAGTAATATCAATATTTCTCCAACTATTTGTGTCTGCCATTTACTCAACAGTGTTTTATAATGAAATTCAGAGGGTTTCTAGATGGCTCATCATAGTTATACTTTCAAATATATTTTAGCTTCTGTAGTTATTTGAATTACTATATATTAGTTTTTCTTGTTAATTTTGTTGGTAATATAGAGAAATGGTAGCTTATCTGATTTTATTTTATTATGTGCAACCTTGCTGAAGTAATTTTTTTCCATTAAATTTTGACTTTAGAGATAAATTAACTCTCTAGAATTCTACAAGTACACTATCATTTCATTCGCATAAGGAATAATTTCATTTTCTCTTTAACCATGCTCTTTCTCTCTATCTCATTTCTTATTACTCTGGCTATCATTTCTAACACACAGTAAAATATGGATAAGGGACATCCTTGTTTTACCCCCATCTTGCTGGAAAGGAATCTTCAATGTATGTAATTTTACTTTTTGATTTAGAAACAGTTTACAATATTCCAAGGCCTTTGACACTGTTAGTCATGAGGGCTTATGGAAAATTATGTCAAAATTTGGTTCTCCAGAGAAGTTCATCAATATTGCATGACAATTTCATAATGGCATGTTTCCCCAGGTTCTGGATAATGGACAATGCTCTTGTACCTTCTCAGTCACCCATGGAGAGAAACAGAGCTGCGTACTGGCACCCTTGCTTTTAAGCATGGTGTTTTCAGCCATGTTGTCAAATGCTTTCAATGAGGATGAACATGGCATCAAGTCATGTTCATTTACCATAAGGATGGTAAGTTCTTCAATTTGAAAAGGCTATAAGCCAAGACCAAAATGGAGAGAGTGATGGTACATGATCTTCTATTTGCAGAAGACTGTACAGTCAATGAAGCCTCTGATTCTGAGACACAACAATGTATGAATCAATTCTCTGCTTCTGGGCTAATTCTGGCCTAATAATTAACACCAAGAAAATACAGGTGCTCCATCAGCCACCACCACACCATCCATAAGTGGAACCATCGATTACAACAAGTGGAGAAGTTTTGAATGTTGTGGATAAATTCAGTTACCCTGGTAGTGTATTTTCCAGGGATGCACATATTGACAATGAGGTTGATGCACACATTGCCAGAGCTAGCTCAGTGTTTGAGAGGCTCTGAAGAAAAGTTTGGGAGAGAAGAGATATTAGACTGACTAACAAACTGAAGGTCTACAGAGCCGTTGTTCTGATCTCATTGTTATATGCTTGGGAAATACAGCAGTCTAAAAGCACCATGTCAGGAAACTGAATCGCTTCCACTTGAACTGTCTTAGGAAGATTGTGAAGATCACCTTGCAGGATAAGGTACCAGACACTGAAGGCCTTCCTTGAGCTGAACTGCCCGGTTTCAAACTGTGCTTCAGAGAGTGCAACTCTAATGGGTTGGACAAGAGCTTCAAATGCAAAATGTACACTTACCAAAAAAGACTATTTTATGGAGAATCTGCATGGGGCAGGTGATCACATGGTGGCCAGAAGAAATGATAAAAGGACACTCTGAAGGTCTTTCTCAAGTACTGTGAATATGACTGTGCAACATGAGAGACACTGGCACAGGACCTCTCAGTATGGTGTGCCCACATTAGAAAAGGTGCTGTGCTCTTTGAGCAAAGCAGAATTGAGACAGCACAAAGTAAACATAAGATGCACAAATTTGGGATATCCACCCCAAATATTCACATGGACTATTTGTGTCCAATCTGTGCTAGAGCTTTCCGAGCTCATATTGGTCTGATCAGCCACAGTCCAACACACTGAAATTTCACTTTAAAATGGTGATGTCATTTTGGTCCTCTTCAAAGATGAAGAACAACAATCAACTATATTAAGGGAAAGTCCATGAATTCTTAGAATTTCTAGGATTTTTAATAAAAATGGATTACCTGATTATTCAAAAGAATTTTCACCATCTATTCATTTTATCATATAATTTTTTTACTATTTGCATTATTTACACAGATTTTATATATATATATATATATATATATATATATATATATATATATATATATATATATATATATATATATATATATATATATATTATCCATATGTTGCACCAACCATGGTCAGAGCATTATGATCTCATAGTATATGGTTATAGCCTTCTGAATGTTTTATCTGTCATGTTTGTGTCCATGTTCATTAGGGCTAATGGTTATTACATTAATTTCCTTGGTTTTTTTTCCTCCCTGTTTTAATTTTCAAGGCCTGAATTAAATCACAGAAAGAGATTGGAACTGTGTCATTTCTTATTGCAAATGTTTTATGCATTACTGGATTTAATTGTTCTTTGAATGAATGATGAATTTCAATTTTGTATCCATTTGTCCATGAAGTTAAGTTTTACTTTTGAAGTATATTTATGGCTTGTGGAATTTCTTTTACTGCTAAGGGATTATTGAATTGTTTATTTATTTTTTTATTAAACTGGGCATTTTGTATTTTTGAAAATATTCCTACTTTACCTCTAAATTATTAGTTTGTTAGCATATAATTAGGTAAAATAGCTTCTATTATATGTGAACAATTTCTAGACTTTAAGCATAATTCTAAATGCATACCAAGGGTACTTGAACAGAGTACTAGTGGTCTTATATTCACACAGTATCTCCAAAACTGATAGTTGTCATTTTTTTGTCATCTTTATCAATTTGCGTAGGATAAAGTAAAAACTGAGTGGTTTTAATTTTTATTTCTCTTATTATTAGTAACTTGATCATGACTTTCATGTGAATATTTATTCTTTGCAATTCATTTGTTTGTATTTATTTCTCCAAACCTGTGTATAATTACCACCTAAATGTAGGATATCAGACATTTGTCATTAAAATTTGATGAAATATTTCCTGTTTCACTTTTCTTCCTTTTACTTTTGATAGACAGGTTGACAGATTCACAAAATATTTAAGGATTCATTAGATTTCCAAAGCTGTAGTAACTACTAAGGTCACAAACACACACACAGAGACAGACAGACAGACAGACAGACAGACAGACACACACACACACACACACACACACAAACTTACTACTTCCTTTAAGGATCTTACATTTTCATAGAGGAAAACAGCACATAAAGGAGAAGATGGGAAGAGTTGGAATACAATTATAGGGGGTGAGGCAGAGGAGCACAGGTGGAGATATGTGAGAAGTGAAGTAGAGAAGTAGGCCTGGGACAGAGCAAAAATAAGATCAGAGGTGGTCTACCAAAATCCAAAGAGAATTCCAGGAATAGAATTCAGTTTTCCAGAGAGTTGGGAAAGAGGGAGTAGAAGTGAACTATATAACCAGTACTGTTTGTTTTACATTTTAATGTCTTTTCTTTATCTATTTAAGAAGTCCGCCTACTCAGTTACAAAAGATAACTAATCGTGTTCTCACCAAATTATATTTATGATGTGAATTTTTATACTTAGTTCACCTAATCCATTTTGAGCTTACTATGGTATATGGTATGAGAATCAAAACCAAACTTCTACCAAACTATTTTCTAGTTTTCATTAGTGGATTTGTCAAAAATGGAATCCCTCATTTTGTAAATTGAACTCTTGGGTTTATTCAGCAGTGGGATACTGTTTTCAAAATTCTTCTGGTGTAATCCCTACCACATTGATTTGATGTCTACTGCTATATTATTGAGTTTGAGTTCTGCAAATGCCGTTCTTTTGTAGTTTTTCCTATTATTTCCTTTCAGAATGGACAGTTTGGTTATCCAAATTAATTTCGTTATTATTTTATCTGATTCTATAAAATACTCTTTAGTTGGCATAACACTAAACCCATAAATACAAAAGCAATGTCGTTTGAATTTCTCTCCAGTTCTTTATGTCTTCCTTTAGTTCTGTAAGTTGTTTTATTTATATAAATCCTCTGTCCACCTTGTTCTTTCATTATGAGATGATTGTTTTTTTTTTCTTTTGTCATTTTGAGTGAATTTTGATCATTTAACAAGCCTTCATTAAGAACCAGGTACACTGCTAAATGTTAAGGATATAAAAAACAAAAATGAAATATTTCTTGCCCTTAAAGATCTAATAGTGTATCTGTACCCTTGTATACTTTATATGGATAGAAAATAAACTCTTTAAAGGCACTGACTCATTCTCATTATTTCATCTCTTGATAAACTTCATCAACTTGATCAATGTCTGGTACAAAGTAGGTCACAAATGTGGATTGATCAAAATTTAATTCAAAAAGTGAAAAGCAGAAAAACTGTGCATTTGTATGTGCTTACATATATGTGTGTGTATATATAGAGAGAGCGAGTATGATAAATATTCACACAAATATATACTCATTTGTGTGTGTATATTTATATGTATATATATATACATTTATAAGTGTGTGTGTGGATGCACACACATAGATTTTAGATAGAATATTCTAAAATCCTATTGTATATACATACACACTCATACATACATACATATACACACACAAACACACACACACATATGCATGCACACCCATATATGCAAGCAGGGAGACCAACTTGGAAGCAATTGCACTAACTGAAGTGAGAGGTGACAAGTGTTTGAATTAGAATTGTAGACATGTAGGTGGAGAAAAAGGGAGAGATATGAGAGACATTGTGAAAGTAGAATCAATAAGACCTAGTAATTGATTGGATATGGGGATGAGGAAAGATGAAGAACTAAAGCGTCTCAAAGATGACAAACCTGTGTATCTGTAACAAAGGTGGTTTCCTTAACAGAAAAGTAGATTATGGGAAGATGAGTGAATACTAAGGGATCTCTGCAAATTCTGTAATTTTCAATTAATATTGAGCAGAAAGAGACCTTGGATTTCATCCTCGCAATTTTTCAGATAAAGGAAACTGAAGCACAGGGAGGTTAAGTGACTTTTGTAGAGTTCTGTTTTAGGTAAAAATTGAACCCAGATCTTCCTGAAATGAAGTTCAGTGACTCACGCATGCACTTTGCATCTGAGTTGTCTAAGAGATATCCAGTTTGAAGTGTCCAACAAATAATTGGTGACATAGGGCAAGAGCTCAAGAGAGAGACCCAAGTTGGATATATAGATCTTTTCTCATCTTTCCTTCCTGGCGTTTATTTGCATTCTACGGAAATCTATGATGTGTTCATTAGGTGTAAAGGTATAAATTTTGCAGCAGTACAAAAGTGTACTGGTTTTGGAATCAAATGACCTTGGTTAAATTCTACTTATATGATCTTCGACAAGCCTCTGCATGTCAGTGAGTCTGACTTTTCATCTGTAAAATCAGAGAGTTAGACTGTATAGTTCTTTCCTTCTTTAAATCTATTATCTTATTTTCAAGTAGTTTCTTCATAGATTCTCTGGGATTTTCTTAGTATACTATCATGTCATCTACAAATAAAGATGAATCTTTGCTAAAATGTTTATCTTTAATTTCATTTTCTTTTATTGTTATACTTAGTATTTCCAGATCAATATCTAATAATAGTGATATTATAACTATCAAGTGACAACGTTCCCTCTCTATTCTTTCCCATTTGTCTTTTCATTGTCCTACTTTTCCAGTAATGTAGATTCTGAACAATGCTTTCTATTCCTCCTAGGACTTTTCCCATTCCTACATAGGCAGACATCCCAGCTATGGGCACAATTTAGATTTACATCAGTTTTTCCAGTTTCTAGTTTGGAATTCTCAAGCCCACACACAAGTTTTCCATATGTGAATCAGCAAATCTAGTGCAGGCCAGCTGGAGCTCTTTCGGGTTTGGATTCTAATTGATCAAAGAAGAGTTATCTTCCCAAATACCATCAGGTAAAACCAAATTAAAACCATGACAAGAACTACAGATGAATGAGAGGATAATTTTACTGTGGTATCGGGGCACTCAAGTTGCCTCCCAGATTAAGATGTGTTTCTATTTGTATGGAGAAATCAAAAGGTCCTATAGCAAATGATAGCAGTTCTTAGGGAGAGAAGAACAGGTGGGATTAGATGCTTGGGACTCTGAAGGCCCGTGAATCTGAGATAAATTCAAATAATGGTTAGTGCCTACTCCACCAGCCTTCATCCCATACACCTCCTCCTTACTACCCTTGTCCTTACTTCAATCCCCACATGTTCGTATCATCAGTTAGGTTGAGTAGAGCAGGAAGAAATCTGATCTAAAGAAAATCTCCAAATACCTAACATCCATAGAAGCCCAAATTTTGTAATGATAGACTCAATCTTTCAGTAGCATAGGCATTTTAATGACACCAAGAGCCTTCTTTAGGAGACAGTAATTGGAGAATTTGGAATGGGGAACTGTTGTTGGAATATGAGCCTGGACAGCAAGTCCCATAGATTCTCAGTGGTGAAGAGATAGTAATTTATCTATGATGGTAACATAATTAGAATCACACAAATCGTAGCAACAGAGACACTAAAGGACTCTAAGTCTTGTAACAATATATATTGAAGAGGAAAACAACTTGGATTCTGTCTGAAAATATCCTACCAAGTAAAGTTAAACATAATCCTGAATGAAAAACAAATGGACATTTGATCACCAGCAAAACTTTCAGTACTTTGTTAAAAAAAATAAACTTAATTTATTTCACATACAACAGCCAAGTGAAATATAAGGTACATACTAAAGACTGATAATGAGGAATTTAATGACAAGCTATTTATTTTTTATATATGGAAAATGAAAAATGTACGTCTAAGATTGTCATTTGTGAATGGATAATTTATAAGCTATATTGGGGTAGACCTGAGTATGAAATGACTTTAAAAGGTAAAAACCATGCCGGAACAACCAAAAAATGATTTTTTTTTTATACAAATGAAGCAGAGGCAGAAGAAAAAACACAGAGTAATTATATGGAGGATCAGGGCTGATTTCTCTGCTAACTTACTTTCTTTGTGAATGAGTTCAAGAAGGAACAATACATACCTACATATATATGCGTACATATATGCATGTAAACATATATACATATGTGTGTGTGTATTTAGTAATTCGTCCAATTTCAGAGGAAATAAAAGGGTAAGGGGATAAGTGAAGTGGGAAGAAAATAAGGGAAGGCTCTCTAGAGGGGAAGGTGAGGGAATAGGTTGTAGGAGGTTTTAGAAGGTTGTCAGTATATATGGGGATGGGACAATAAGGGACGCATGGTTGAAGACAGATAGGCTAACCAATAGGAGGACAAGATATTATGTAGCTGTAGAGGAGAAAGGAGAGATAGAAGATAAGAGATATGCACAAACATAAAAAGCAATGATCAGTAAAAGAATTCATTAGGGAAAATATATACCTATAAATGAACATACGTATGTATGTGCACGTGTATGTATGTATGTATACATCCATATCTATATACATATATGTTCACACTTAAATGTAGCCTTTTGGATGGGAGAGCAGAAAGAAAAAAGTACAAGTGCACATCAGAGAAGAGAATGAAACTTACAAGGAAGCAAAGAAAAGACGGCCAGCTTTCAACATAATGTGTAGTGTTTTCATCTAGTATTTTAGTCTAGATATTCTCTTGAAATGAAAATTCATTGCCACATGTTTTGAATACTTTCTTATGTTCTGCTGTGCATGTAGAAATTTTTTGTCAATTTCTTTTCTTACTTTGCATTTAAGATTCTTACACTTTATAATATTTTTTCTTTATTGTATATTTGAATTCTGTTGTCTCAGTCTAAAATTTAAAAAAAAAAGCAATTATAAGGAAAACTTCCTGATATTCTTGAGAAAAAAGATAAAATAGAAATTAAAAGACTCTACCAATCACCTCCTGAAAGATATGCCAAAATGAATAATGCCAGGAATATTATAGCTAAATTCCAGACTTCTCAGGTAAAAGGGAAAATGTTGATGATTGTCAGGGAGAAAAATCAAGTGTGAATGAGGCACAGTTCAGATAACACAAGGTTTTACAACTTCTACAAAAAAGGAGTGAAAAGCCAAAGATATGATATTCTGGAGAGTAAAGGAACTAGGATTACAACCAAGAATCACCTACCTAGAAAACTGTATAATCCTTTAGGGGAAAATATAGTCATTCAATGAAAAGGAGAACTTTTGTGCATTCTTTATGTAAAGACCAGAGCTAGATAGAAAATTTGACTTTCAAATACAAGATAGAAGAGAACCACAGAAATGGAAACAGAAAAAGGGAAATCGTGAGAGACTTAATTAGCATAAACTGTTTACATTTGTAACTGGGAAGATGATTTTTAAATCATAACACCTTTCTCGTTTTAAGGATACTTAGAAGGAGTGACTTGATCATAAAGTGAGTATATCTAAAAATAATATTAAGTGATGAGAGGAATGTACTGGAAGAAAGAGAAAGGGGGAGGTAGAATGGGGTAAAATATTTATATAAAAGAGGCAAGAATAAGCTTTTACAGTGGAAGGGAAGAGAGAGGAGGTGAGGGGGATCAAGTGAACTTTACTTTCATCAGAAATGACACAAAAAGGAAATAACATATACATATAATTGGACATAAAATCTCTCTAACCTTACAGGAAAGTAGCAGGAGATGGGGATAAGAGAACTAGGGTGGAGGTGACAGAAGGGAGGGCTGATTGGGGGAGGTGATACAAGGAAGTGCAGATTGGTGGAGGGAGTATTCAGAAGCAAAACACTTCTGAAGAGGTACTGGGTGAAGAGAGAGAATAGAATAAATTGGTGATAGAATGGATGAAAAAACTTAGCAATAACATGAAAATGTTAAACAAGCTTCTCTGATGGCCTCATTATTCAAACATATAGAGAACTGAGTCAAATCTATAAAAATATTCACCATTCCTCAATTGATAAATGGTCAAAAGATATGATCAAGAAATTTCCAGAACAAGACTCACAAGTCCAGGAGCATCCAGGGGAAGGTTAGCAGAAAGATTACTATGCCATATGAGGATCAGCTGAAAGAAATGGAGATACTGAACACTTTAAAGAGAGAATTGGATCCTGGAGAACTGAGACTGGGTGGTGGTGGTGGAGCACGGGGAAGTCATATTGATTGTTTTCAAATATTAGAAGGGCCCGCATGTGGAAGAATTATATGAGTTCGTCTTGGTCCCAGAGGGCAGAATTAAGAGCATTGAGTGATGGGAAGTTGCAGAGAAGCCATGTTAGACTTGATGGAAGAAAAAACATAATGACATTCATAGCTGTCCAAAAGTGGAGTGGACTACCTTGGCAGGTCTTGGGTTTATTTTCACTTCAAGTCTTTAGACCAAAGTATGAATAGCTACCCATCAGGAATGCTGTACTGATTATTCCTGGACAGATACGGTCTTGGCTAAATGGCCCTGAAGGCTCTTTTCTGAGATTTTGATTCAGAGCCCTGGGTTTGGATTTGGAGTACTTTTGTTTTCATTCTTACCCTGTGGCTTGGGGTAGTTTGTCCTTTGTTTACAAAGAAGACCAATGGTATCCCGGAATGATGTCTTTACTTGTGGGTGAATTGAATTTAAGTGAGGCAAGACTGGACCAAATCAGCAATCTCCATCTTCCTCTTCCAGAGACATCAAAGTCTAGTGGTAGGACCAAAGTTGGGATGACTGACGATGGTCCAGGATGCAGCAGATGGCCTTGTCATCTTCAATATCTGACAGTGCTCTAGGCACTTTGGCCAACTTCATAGCCATTGGAAAACAATTGTTCTTATCCTCCCATTCTACTGAAGGAAGTCTTCAATTGCTTGAGGTGTACATCCCCCTGACTCACTGACAGGTCTGAGGCCTTTTGGTTATGTTCAACCTAGGTTAGCCTCACTCCTGAGATGATTTTGTCAGAGTGTGACTGCTTCACGTGCTACAGTTTCAGAAGTCACAGGTGAGAGTTGAGTTCCAGCTAGATAACAAAGGTAGATGAGCAGCCCTGAAAAGGACACTGCAAGCCTTCTCACTAGCGGGACTCAGCTTCCCTAAAGACACTATACAACCAATTTGTATGTGTGACTTTGAATAAGCCATTGATTCTTTCTAGGCTTTATTTTTCACTTCTGTAAAGTCAGAGTATTGGACTAGATGATCTGTTAGGTTTCTTCCACCCCTAAATCTTATAATTACTGAGCATTTATTATGTGTTACCTAGCCCAGTACTAAACACTATCGCAGTGATCCACAAGAAAACACAGCTCCCTGCATTTGAGTGGTTTAGAATGAAGTTGGGAAAGTTGGAGCAGTAATTCACCCTCACCTTGCAAATATGAAGCAGAACAACAGAAAGCAACATGTGCAAGTGAGAAGACTACAGGGGAGGCATACTTTAAAGAAATAAGGAAAATGATGAAAAAAATGACAATACTAAAAAAATCAGCTTCTATGCAATGTGTTGAATTTTGGCTGCACACACTCTAGTCTAAGCCTTCTCTGTCTTTATCCAGTGGCCTGCAGGAAAATGTTCAATGACATTCAGAATTATTACCCTGGACATTATGCAAGATTTTCTTTCAGCAAATAACTGCAATCACCAACAACCATCTCCTTGAGAACACAGAAAGTGGAGAGGAGGATTCCAGCTTCAAGCTTAGTATGCAATTTTCAGAAGAAAACCAAAGCACGAATCCCAGATCAAAGGGGATTCTGCATTTCTGTCAGCCTGAAACAGTAGAGCTTTCCAGATGGTTGACAATGACTAAGTCCACCAACGGTGTACTGTTGCTCTGACTCAAACCCAGGTTAGGAACATGCAGAGTTTGTTCTAAGATTATTAATAATGTGAATTTTCTCTGCATCAAAGTACTTTGGAAGTACTGAAAGCATTCAGGTCTTGTGCTTGAACTGTCCCTGAGATGCTGCAACAATACAGCTTTCAAAACCCCAGTAAACAGCAACTGGTACAAGCCAGATCTTCTTTAAAGAAGTACAGAGACTGTATCTACCACTAAAAGTTCTAAGCCAGAATGTAAAATGGAAGAATGAGCAGAAAAACAAATAAAAAGATGGCAAGAATTCTTAAGCCATAAATGAAGAAAAGAATGACTTCAAAACATCTACTAAAAAACCTCAATGAAAAACACAGCTTGGACAAACACTCAGCTAGAATTCCTGAAAGAACGAAAGCAAGAGTTAAACAAAGAAATTAAAACGTTTTTTTTTTCTAGTCAATGAAATAAGAATGCTAGAGGAAAAATTGGAACTGAAATGAGAGCTAATGTCTTTCCCTCCCTCCCTCCCCACCCATTCCCACTGACAAGGCAAGCAATTGGATACAGGCTGTATATGTGTTATTTTGCAATAGACTTCCATTATAGTCATGTTGTGTAAGACTAACTATATTGCCTTCCATCCTACACTGTCCCCAGTTTAATCTATTCTTTCATTTGACCTTGTCCCTCCCCAAAGTGTTTACTTCTAATTACTCCCTTTTCCCATTTGCCCTCCCTTCTATCATCCCCCTCACCTCACTTGTCCCCTTCGCCCCTACTTTCATATAGTATAAGCTAGATTTTCATATCAAATTGAGTGACCATGTTATTCCCTTCTTAAGCTATATGTGAAGAGAGCAAGCTTCACTTTTCCCCTCTCACCTCTTCGCTTGTTTCCTCCATTGAAAAAGATTTTTCTAATCTTTTTTTCTGCGTGATAATTTGTCCCATTTCATTTCTCCCTTTTTCCTCCCAATATATTCCTTTCCCATCCCTTAATATTATTTTTATAGATATTGTCCCTTCTGATTCAACTCAACTTAAGCTTTGTGTTTGTGTGTATGTGTGTAATCCCTCCACCTACCCAAATATTGAGAAAAGTCTCAAGAGTTACAAATATTATCTTTCCCTGTAAGGATGTCAACAGTTCAGCCTTAGAAAGTCCTTTATGATTTCTCTTTCCTGTCTACCTTTTCATACTTCTCTTGATTCTTATATCTGAAAGTCAAATTTTCTCTTCAGTTCTGGTTTTTTCATCAGGAATGCTTGAAAGTCCTCTATAGTATTGCATGATCATTTTTCAGCTGAAATATTATACTCACTTTTCCTGGATGGGTGATTCTTGGTTTCAGTCCCAGTTCATTTGACTCCTGGAATTTCCTATTACAAGCCCTTTGCTCCCTTAATGTAGAAGCTGTCAGATCCTATGTAATCATGATTGTATTTCTACAATAAGCAAACTGTTTCTTTCTAGCTGGTTGAAGTAGTTTCTTCTGGACTTGGCAACTCTGAAATTTGGCCACAATATTCCTAGGAGTTTCTCTTTTCAGATTTCTTTCAGGAGGTGTTTGGTGAATTCTTTCAAAATTTATTTTGCCCTCTGGTTCTTGAATACCAGGGAAATTTTCCTTGATAATTTCATGAAAGATGATATCTAGGCTATTTTTTTGGATCATGGCTTTCAGGTAGTCCCAGGTTGCTGGGCTCAGCTCCACTCAATGTCCCATGGGATAGACTTTCCTTATAGGCCTTCCAGGTTATCTTTGACTGGAAATCTCCTTCACTCTGTCGTTTTCTGGCTTCGGCTGCTCTAGAATTTGTTGAAAGTCATTTTTTACAGGTATTTTATGGGCTGTGGGGGCAGACCTAGAGTCTGTGCGTTTTTCTATTCTGCCATCTTGACTCTGTCCCCCAATACATTGTTTCAGGAAATCTCAAAAGCAAACAAGCAAACAAAAAGAAACAAACAAAAGACAAAGTGGAATTCCCTGCCCGCTACTGTGATCAGGCCAAAGTTGTGTAAGGAGGCAAGGTTTAGGGCACTTTTTTTAGCCCTCTTCCTCACACCAGGAGGTGAGCAGTGCGACCCTTAAAAGACTGCTCAGACACCCAGAGGGCTGCCATGTCCCACTGTGACTTGTGATTAGAAACAACCCTATGGTCTGCACCTTTCAACAACTCCTGCCTTTTTTGGACTCACTTATTGGAAAATAATTTTTTCATCCCTTCACTTTTATTCTATTTATTATTTTTTACATGTTTCTTCTGAGCAACAAATTGTGGATGTATGTCTACAGATGCAAAATCTCTTCATTTTCTTAAAATATTACAACTTTTCTTTTTAAAATTTGGAAATTTGGTGTATACTTTACTCCATTTCTCTTTAATATTATCCCCAAAAGGAGTTTTAACCTTTTCACAAATTAATCCAGCATTATTTATGTTCAGTTCTTTCACTTTTATTATTCCGTTTTTTTATTAACTCCCTTCTGCTTAGCCTCAATACTTTCCCCATTACTTTTTACAAATATTAATCTTTCCCTGATTTTACAGTTTGCTTATTATTTCCCTTTTCTACCTTTCTTTTTTCTAATTATTTAATTTCTCCCTTCTCTTCTCCACTCAGCTAAGTTATTGAGGTGTAACTGATTTCCTTTATTGACTTCCAACTTTTTTCCTCATGTGAAATCTTATTTTTGGTAGATTTCTGTAAAACACTATAATTTTTCTCATTTTCTTCAGGATTTTACTATATTTTCTGTCTCTTAATTTTGGTCACAGGAAACCATAATATCAGGTTTGGACATTTTCATTTGCTTCCTATCAATATCCCTGGGATATTAGTGATAAGTGACAGTGATTAGACACATAGAGTAAGAGTAGATCCCTGAAGAAATATGTAATACCTAGTGCGACCAATACGAATTTTCCTCAAAAGACAAAAAAAGAACTGATCACTGGGAACTGTAGTACTTATTTTGGTATATACTCTCTCTAGCATGGAGCCCACTTTCCTTTGGATTTTGTGTATATTAATTAGATGGTTTGTTGAAGACATTCAGGTGTGTTACAATGTTTTATTCCAAATGTTTACACACTTTCACTTGAATAAATACACTTTTCAGAAAGCTAATTACATTTACCTATTTGTTATCATTTAATAGTATGGAGGCACAGTGACGGGGACACATTGGCAACAGTAGTAGGATCCTATCTCCCCAAACTACACTTCTGTACTGCTTATGTCCCCTGAATTACGTGCTTAAGATTTAGAGACTTGGAATATTCCTCGCTCTCTTTTTCATTCCTAGATTCTCCTGCTCCTCCTCTTAGACTCATAAGGTTAAAACATTTTTTCAGCTCAGTCCTGGTTAACCTTCTCTACAAATTATCAAAACAATATTCTTCTATTAATTAAATACAGTCTTCCTTCTTAGCCATATTTCCCCAGTCAAAAATTGAAAGTTAAAGATGAGAAAACACTCTTATTCCACTCCTCAACAAAGGGCAACTTCATGAGTTTGGTACATTGCACATATTTTACACGTCTATAATATGCTGACTGGATTTGTTATTTTTCCTCTTCTTTTTCTTCTTAAAAATATCATCCATTTTATGGAAAGATGTTCTGTTAAGGAGAAATGCCAATGATATACTGGAAGAAATAACGAGGAAGGAAAATTCAAAGATATTAATAAAAAAATCTGTTTTTAAAAAATATACTAATAATGTTCTCCAGTGTTTTATTAACTAGAATAATATATATTTCAGTTCTATTTACATACCCTCATATAGAATTGTTTTCCATTTTCTAACACTGAGTTTATCAGAAAAATTTCCTCAGCTTGTCATCTAAAAAATGACTGGATTGGAGTAGGTAGTTGCTGAGCTCCTTTTTAACAGTACTGGTATGATCATTCATGTCACCCCACAGAGGATTTTGTGCAGTTTATACTTACAGGATCACACTCACCACTGACCACACTTTATTGGATGTGGTCTGACATAGGCATGATATATTACCACTTTACAATATGTGTTCTCAGTACCACTTTTTGAAATTCAGATGATGACCTTTGCAGTGGCTGTGGTTGTCCCACTGCGTTGTTTGTATGTCAATCTTTCCATTCACTAAAACCACCACATCATAAGATGAAAAGCTGAGGTTGATATTTTCACTATACCATCACATCTATGTACACTACACAGAGTGTAATTATACATACATGTTTATATCTTTACAGGTATTTATCTTTATTTGGGCTGTCCATCATATTTTTAATGCCCTCCCCCCCTGACCTTTTCTTCACAGGATCCTTCCATTCGTTAAAGACTCTGCTTACATAACATATTCAAGATAAAACCTTTCCTGGGTTCTTCCAGTGCCAAGATTGTGGAGTAAAGAAGAAATTCTCCGAAGTGCTCCCAAATTATCCTCC
Source organism: Notamacropus eugenii (assembly GCF_028372415.1). Lineage (NCBI taxonomy): Eukaryota > Metazoa > Chordata > Mammalia > Diprotodontia > Macropodidae > Notamacropus > Notamacropus eugenii. The sequence goes on along the minus strand of NC_092876.1, from coordinate 15,322,466 downwards.
AAATAATTAGAAAACTGCCTTAGAATTGATCTAGGATCAGGGAAGCAGCTTACCAGAAGGAAAGGTTAATCTCACCCAGGTGGCACGTAGTTAGGGACAAGAGCAGCAGAAGCAGCCAACCTCACAACAGGAGGCCTACAGCATAGCTCAATGCCTGTATCAATCCACCAGTAAGGACCTACGTTCCTACAGACTATCAGGGCCATACATAAGTGAGCAGTCTGGGAAGTTTAGCACCCCAGTGACCCTGTCCTGATATGTTAGAAACAGAGGACAAAATAGAAGTTAAAGGACTCCACCAATGACTGCCCAAAAGCAATCTAAAAATGAAAATTCCTAGGAACATCATATGCTAGTTCCACAGCTCATAGACCAAGAAAAAATGTGTTGAAAGCAGAAAAAAAACATCAGATATCATGGAGTTAAAGTCAGGATTACAAAGAACTTTTCAGTTTCCACATTAAAGTATAAGAAGGTTTAGAATAAAATACACCAGCAGACAAATTAGTTAGAATTACAATCAAAAATCAATTACCCCTAAAATTGAATGTAAACTTTCTGGAAGGAAATGGATGTTTAACAAAATAGAGGACTTTCAAGCATTCATAATTAATAATCAGAGATTAATTTAAAAAATGTTTTTCGAACACAAGACTCAAGAGAAACAAAAAAGGTACAAAAAAGGAAAAGAAGCAAGAAGGGAAAATAAGAGATTTAATAATGCTAAATTGTTTATATTTCTATACAACAAGATGACATGTGTATCTCTTATCTTTATTACTATAAGAGCAATTAGAATCAGTAGACTGAAGAAGGAGGGTAAGATTAAAATGGGCATTTTTAAAAAATAAACACGGGTGTAAAGTGTGTATTATAACGAAGGGGAAAATAGGAAGGGTGGCAGACAAAGCTGAAACCTTTCTCTCATCAAAATTGGATCAAAGAATGAATAAATAACTAGTTTGGAGCAAAAATTTCTTCCCTATGAGGAGCTATAAAATAGTAGAGATAATAAAAAAGGGAGAGGGGAATGATAAAATATAGAGTTATTGCGGAAGGCAGTAATCAGAAGTAAAACACTTGTGAGGGGGGAAAATACGGGCCATAAGAAAGGGATGGTGAGTAAATTTTAAAAAAAAGCGTGAATGGAAACATAGAGTTAATTAACATAACAATAAATGTAAATGTAATGCACTAATAAAAGAAAAGCAGATAGCTTCATGGATTAAAGAACAGAATCCTACAATATGTTGTATACAAGAAGCACATTTGAAGCAAAGAGATATACACAGAATAAAGGGAAGGGGCTGGAGAAAAATCTAGTGTTCTTCAGATGAAGTAAAAAGGCAGGGATAGCAAACATAATGACTGAACTAAAAGAGATAAAGAAGGAAAGCTCATCTTGCTGAAAAGTAACAGACAATTATGTCATAGCAGTACTAAATATATCTGCCCCAAATGGTTTAGCATCTAAGTTTTTCAATAAGTTAAATGAGTTACAGTAGGAAATCGACAATAAAACAATACCACCGGGGGAACTCAAATTTCCCTTCTCAGCAGTAGATAACTATAAACAAGAAGGACGTTAAGCAGGTAAATGAAATCCTGGAAAAGTTAGACATGGTAGATCTGTGAAGAAAATTGAATAGGAATAGAAGCATACATTTATTTTTTTTTCTCATCAGTTCATGGTACCTATACAATAACAAAGGAGGTATTATGACATGACAACCTGACAACCAAGTGCAGAAAATCATAAATATTACACACATTGATTTCAGATCAAAATTCAATTAGAAAGATGTTAATAATGGACAATGGAAAAAGAGATTAAAATTACTTGGAAATTAAATAATTATATCATAACAAATAAATGGTTCAAAGAACAGATCATAGGGAGAATTAACAATTTCATTAAAGAAACAACAAGGAGGCAACATGTGAAAATTTGTGGGATGTAGATAAAGTGGTATTTAGAGGAATATTTATATCTCTAATTGCTTGCATAAATAAAATAGAGAAAATCAGTTCAATAAATTGGATACACAACTAAAAAAACTACAAAAAGAACAAATTAAAAATCCTCAGTTAAGTACCAAATTGAAGATCCTGAAAATCAAGGAGAGATTAATAAAATTGAAAGTAAGAAAATCATTTAACTAATAAATAAAACTAGTAGTTTACTTTATGAAAAAAATAATAAAATAGATAAAATGTTGGTGGTTGATTTAAAAAAAAAGAAGAAAACAGTTACTGGTATCAGATATGAAATGGATGCACTCACCAAAAAGGAAAAGGAAATTAAGACAATTGGCAGAAGTTATTTTGCCAAATTACATGCCAATAAATTTGACAATCTACATGCAATGGATAGATATTCACAAAAATATAGATTACCCTTTGTCTACAGCAATGAGAGGGGGGAAAAGAAATTATAGGACTTAGAATAAGCAACGATGAAACTAAATGATCACTTTTAGCAAATAATAAGTTATACCGCAAAATTCTAGAAAATCAATGAATAAAACTCCTTGAAATTTTCAGCAATTTTAACAAAGTTGCAGAATACAAAATAGACCCACATGCGTCAAAAGCATTTCTATATATTATCAGCTAAGAAATCTACTTGAAATTACTCGTGACTTTAGAAAAGTTGCAGGATATAAAACAAACCCACAAAAGTCAGCAGCATTTCTATATATTACTAACACAGTCCAGCTACAAAACATAGACAATTTAAAATTAAAATAACTCTAAGGCAATATAAAATACTTCAGAGACTACTTGTCAAAATAAAAGCAGGAACTATGTGAACACAAATATAAAACACTTTCATTCAAATAAAGTCAGATCTAAACAATTACAAAACTGTAAATTGCTCATGAGTTGGCTGAGCCAATGTAATAAAAATGATCATTCTCCCGAAATTAATCAATTTATTCAGGGCCATATCAATCAAACTATTAAAATATTCTACAGAACTAGAAAAATGATAGCAATATTCACATAGAAAAGCTAAAGCTCAATAATACCATGTGAATCAATTAAAAAAATATGAAGAAAAGGTGGTCTAGTTGTACCAGATCTCAAACTATATTGTAAAGTGGTAATAATCAAAATTATCTAATACTGGATAAGAATTATGTTGTTAGATCTATATAATCTATAAAGATTAGGTACAAATTACATCATAGGAAATGGTAATAGTAACCTAGTATATGACAAACCCTTAAATCCAAGTTTTTGGAACAAAAACTCATTTAAAAAATATGCAGAGCAAACTGGACAATACTTACAGAAGCTAGGTCTAGACCAGTATCTCACACTCTGTACCAAGATAAGGTCAAAATAAGCACATGATTTTTGTATAAAGAGTGATACCATAAACAAAATAAGTGAGAAGAGAATAGTTTATCTTCCAGATTTATGGATAAGAGAGCAAGTTAGAACGAAAGAAGACTTAGATCACCTTAAAATGTAAAATAGAAAATTTTAATTCTATGAAATTCAAAAGTTTTTTCACAAACAAAACCAATGCAATGAAAATTCCAATTGGAAGGCAGAAAAAGGGAGAAAAAATTCTGAGTACTTCTGCTAAAGGCCTCATTTCTCAAATATATAGAAAACTGAGTCAAATTTGTAGAAGTCCAAGTCATTTGATAAATGATAAATTTTCAAAGGAATATCACCAGGCAATTGTTTGACAGAGAAATCAAAGCACTCCATCCTAATAAGAAAAAAAAAATGCCCTAAAACATGCTTGGTTAGAAAAATATCAATTAAAAGAAGTCTTAAATACAACCTCACACACAGGAGAGTTGCTAATATGACAAGAAAGGGAAATGTTGGATGTTGGAAAACTGGGACACTAATGCACTGTTGGCAGAGTTACCCTGGCTTGCCATTCCTGGACTGAAAGATGTTGCCCTTGTGAAGTCTTACAGGAGATAGCTGGAGGTCAGGAGCAACAGATTCCCACAATATTTGCGGTTAGAATCATGAGTTTAACCGATTTGAAGTCAGGAAAATCTGAGGTCAAAACCTTCCTTAAAGACTTATTAGTTGTAAGTTACTTAGTAAGTAACTTAACTACTGTCAATCTCAGTTTTCTCATCTATAAAATGGTGATAATATAGAACATATTTCCCATGTTACTAGGAGGAAGAATTGAGAAAAGTTTTGTAAAATATGTTGCAAAGTTCAAAGTGTAAAAAAATGATGGCCATTGTTATTACTGTTGTTCATCCCGAGAGAGCAGAAGATGACTGAACCAAAAGTCACACAGTACATGAAATATGTGTTCACCAACCAGCTCAGTCAAGAGTCTGTGCTATCTTCTGGGGCCATGGAATTTGGTCTTTCTGCCCAGTCTTGGTCCTTCCATGGTGATGTTTTTTTTTTTTGTTTGCTTTTTTTTTTATGGGGGCCCTGGTCATTTCCAGACATAATTTGATATATTTGCTCTGGTCCCATTCAGCTGTCTTCAGTACTAGAGAGGCAGCAGAGTCAGCAGTCCTTAACTAACCTTAAGATATCTTCATCCCCTCAGATATAAGACTTGAAGGACCATGGTCCATTATTTGTCAGTATAAGAGCGGAAATTGTGGGGCCTGGGTTTAAGGGGTGGAAGGTAGAAATGTTGATCACCACATCCTGGGCCAGCCTTTAGTACACTGATCTCTTCCCCTCTGCACAGCTGAGACTGGGCAGTCCAGGACAGAGCTGAAGACGCACCATGGGCCCTACAGTCACATTCCTGCTTTCTGTTGGTAAGACTCTAGGGACTCTGGGGAAGTAGGAATATTGTGGCAAGGTCATAGCTCTTGTCACTGAAGTATATGGAAGAAGTTTAAGGAGGAGGTAGAAACATTTAGAAGAGAGTAAGAGCCCAGTGTCTGCTCAAAGGGCTCTTCCTTTATTTTCTAATCAAAGAAGAATTAGAGGTTCAGGGAATTTGGCGAGAGCTGGGGATGGGACTATGTGGGGTGGAGAGGCTGCAACTCTAACCTCAGCCTCTCTTACAGGACTGTGTCTGGACTGGGCTGTGAGGGCACAGACAGGTGAGTCCTGACCCCAAAACCCCATGTTCTCTTTTCCTTCCCTGTACCAGATTAATCCAGAAATCTAGATCTAGTATAAGCAGGAAGGGAAAGGGGGCATTGTATTAAATGGATAGAGTTAATTGGTGAAGGACTTCAGAAACTGGCAGTGAAGGAGGCATGAGACATAGAGAAAATGCTAATAAATATCTAAAAATCTGTTTCTTTCTCAGACCCCTTTCCCAGGCCCACCCTCTGGGCCATCCCGAGTCCTGTGGTCCCCATGGGAGCAGACGTGACCCTCACATGCCAGGGCCACCTGTGGAGTGAACGATTCCAGCTCTGGAAGGATGGAAAGCTCCAAGATGAGAGAAATGCATTCTGGCAGCAGGCAGAGTTTGTGCTCAGGAATGTGGATGCCTGGGAAGATGCCAGAAGCTACAGCTGCCGCTCTGGGCAGGGGCCCTTGTGGTCAGAGTTCAGTGAAGCCCTCCCACTGGTGGTGACAGGTGAGAGGGTGTTGGTCTACAACCATACCTGGGGGAAGGAGGCCAGTCCTAAGGGATGAGTACCAGAACCCTCTCTGGAGTTTCAACTACATCAGGGCCAATCCCTTCTCTACCTTCTCAGAATGCTGACCTGTTCCTCCCTTGTTCCTATCTGCCTTTACTCAATCCCCATCAGTCTGGACAAATGACAACATCACCTCTTCATGACCCAGTATTCTGCCTTTGCTCACATAATCCCCCCTGCCTGAGAAGCCCTTTCCACCTTCAGTCATCACTTTCTTTCACATGCTTAGAGCCCAACTCAGATCCTGGCTAATTCAGGATACTTTCCCTCATTGCATCCAGTAGCAATGTCCTGACCCCTAGTTTTCCCAGCATGATGCATACACCTCTAGTCCACCCACTCTAACATCAAGGTCCTTCCCACCACCTCAGGCTGATTTTCTTCTGGCCTCTGTTAGAAGGCAGTGCAGTGAAATGGAAGGGACCTGAGATCAGGGCTGCAGCAGGGGCTTCAAATGACTGACTCCCAGGACCTAGCTGACTGAATGTGGGCCAGTCCCCAACCTCCTGAGGGTCTCAGTTCCCTCTTATGTGACATGAAACTCATGGGCAGGGTTGTATAATGGGTTTATATGAGCTAAACCCCTGTGATCCCTGGAACTGTCAGCTCCTGAGGGTAGCAGGGATGGCATCTTCCCTAACCCTGTGGGGCTCCCAAATCACTTTTCAGAAGATGCCTGATAGGTAGGTAATAAGTGAGGGCAGGAGAAGTGGACAAAAGCAAATTCTACACGGAACTGCCCAGAAGGAGTCCCTGTCCTCCTCTGTCAGGCCCTGCCCACCCAGGGGCACAGATCACACAGCAGCAGGGGACTGCAAAAGACTAACTGTGAGGTAAGCTCCAAGGAAGTTGCTGCGTGATTGGAGAAAAGGGGACATACAGAAGATGCTTTGAAGATGGAAAACTCAGGCGTAGCACCAGACTAAAGACAAGGGATAAGTCTGAGAAAGGATTGGAGGATGGTGGTGAGGGGGCAGAGTGAGAAAGGCTGGGTAGTAGTGTGGGGAAGAGGGTAGGGTCCAGGACTGGGAATTCATTTTTTTTTGGTTAACCCTCCACCCCAGTCATGTAGTTATTGGGAAGATAAAGCTTTGCAAACCTCAGACCTTAAGATAGTTTGCCAGTGATGGTTCATTAAGAACCTCCCTTTGTCCAGCAGGACCAGGGTGGAAGGCCTGAGCTGGGCCCCTAGGAAGAAGTAAGAGGGGCAAATGGTAGGGTGCAACCTCCTCTGCCCATGTCCCTTCTTATCCCATCTCTCTGTACATTCACAACCTTCTTGGACCCAGAATATTATTCTGAAGGTGACTTTGGGTGCCCAGTTACCCAGTCATGCACAAACCTACAGAAGAGGGAGAAAAAGACTTGGCCAGGGACCTGCAGACCACTCTGCCCCTTTTTAGCTCTGCTTCAGGGAACAATTTGAGGGGATCAGAAAGAAAGATCAGGTACCTAATTTTTTACCTCCCTCTTTTCACAGAAATATTCCCCAGACCCTCCATTTCAGCCTCATCTGGCTCCACAGTATCTCCAGGGACAACCGTGACCATCTGGTGTGATGTGTCACCACAGGAAAATCCTCAGGACTACAGTTTTGCTCTGCTGGAGGCAAGGAGCCTGGAGCCATTGCAGAGAGTGAGTTATTTGGGGACCAATGTTACTTTCACCCTTCTGTCTGTGAGACCTAAGGACTCTGGGAACTACATCTGTATTTACTACAGGAAGACAGTGCCCCACACAGGGTCCAATCCCAGCAAGATCTTGGAGCTGACTGTGCCTGGTGAGTGGAGACTGGAAGCCACAAAGTCTGGTTCCACCTTTTCCCCCACGTAGGGGCCTACAAAGCTATGGGGATAGCATACAATCCAGGGAATTCTGAAGGGATGGTTTAGGGGGAGGCTGGAGGAAAGCCTGGGACACCATCGTTTTCTACATGGACTCAGCTTTGGGCCCCAGGAAAGTGGGGGTGTTCCCAGCTAAAGACACTCCAGAAAAAAAGTGAGAACAGAATTTAAACAGTTGTTGCCCCTCTTGTTAAGGAATTTGTGGAGGGGGGCCTTGAAGGGTCATCTCACCCTGACATTTTGTGTCTCCCTTTCCCCTCAGGACTGCTCCCCAGGCCCACATTGTGGGCCCAGACTGGCTTCATGATGGCCCCGCAGGCCAACATCACTCTCTGGTGCTCAAGGCCCAAGCTGCCTTCCATTGAAAAGGTGACTTTCACTCTGTGGGAGGCTGCAACCCAGATATCCTTACAGCAGAAGACCTCAGCAAATCACTGGACTACCTTCCTCCTCCCATCTGTGGCACCAGAGGACACTAGGAACTACAGTTGTACTTACAAGGAATGGACAGCATCTGCTAGAGCATCAGAGCACAGTTCTACCCTCGAGCTGGTGGTGCCAGGTGAGTGGATGTGTGGGCCCCAGAAGAACTCTGAGGATAATCTCTCTGCTCTCTTCCTTGACAGAGGTCTCACAGGGAAAAGGTCTGGTGGCTAAATATCCAGCTCTACCCTGGGGTCTGGCAGTTCCCATGGGTCTTGGAAGACATGAGGCATATGTCTTGTGATCTAGAATCTGGGGAAGAAAGGTAATAGTGGGGCCTGAGCTGAGTGTTAAGAGAAGAATCACAGAGACTCAGAGCTGAAAGGGGCTTTGGAGGTTCTTGAGGTCAATATGCCCCAATACCAATGAGCAAAGTGAGGCCATGAGAGAGGAAAGGACTTTAAGGTCACAAAACCTGTGAGAGACAGAACCTGGAAATAAGATTGAGCCTTCCCACTCCTGGACCATGATCCGAGCCCAGGTTTCAGGTTGAACCCTGGGTATGTCAGAATCACACAAATGACAGTGATGTGCTAGGACCTTGCCTCCCATGAGTCATCAAAGTTTTGAAACAATAGTTTGAATGAGCTCCCTCAAATGTGAAAGTCTCCTTAGATTACTAGGGAGCTCCAGCTAGAAATGTAAGAGGGATCCTGTGGTCAAACCCCTCATTTACAGAGGACATAACTGAGGCTCAGGGTCAGCTAGGTTGCTCAGTGGCCCGAGTTCTGGGTTTGGATTTAGAACACTTACTAGACACTTAGCACTGCGGCCCTGGGCATTTCACTTACCTTGATTGCCTCAGTTTCTTCATTTGTAAAATGAGCTGGAGAAGAAAATGACAAACCACATCAGTGTCTGCCAAGAAGAACACAAATGGGGTCAAGGAGAGTTGGAAATTACTGAAAAACTACTGAACACCCAATGTGAGACTCAGACAGAGCCAGTGAATGGTCGATGGTCACAAAGGGATTCAGAGAGAGAGGAGGGACATGACCCATGTGTACTCACTCCCAGCCCCATGTTCTTTCTCTCACAGGATCTCTCCCCAAGCCTTCCCTCTCAGCCCTCCCAGGTCTTGTGGTGGAGCCAGGCATGCACGTGACTCTCCAGTGCCGACAGCCCCCTCAGACATTATTCAGTGGCATGACATTCACTCTCCTGAAAGTGGGGAGCCCTCAGCCCTTGCAAAGACAGAGCCCAGCTGGGACCTTGGCTATCTTCCCCCTCTTCTCTGTGAGTGCCCAGGATGCTGGCAACTACAGCTGTATCTACCAGAAGACGACAGCTCCATACCAGGTGTCTGAGCCCAGTGAGGTCCTACAGATCTGGGTGATAGGTGAGCTTTTGTCCAGATTTCCAGAGAGTGAAATAAAAAATTGAAAGTATCCAAGCTTAAGAGGTACCCCAGAAAGTCTGAAAAGGCACATTGATCAGAGGGCTGTTTTGAGCATCACAAAGTAGAGGTTTGCATAAGAGTTGCTGATGTCTGTGGAAGGGGAAGAAAGGACCAGCTTAGGTACTACTCCAAAGTGTAGAGACAAGGATGGAAGGAGGAAAAAACTTTCCTGTTCCTAGCAGCCCAAGAGAACATGTGCGATTTAGTATCCAACGCTATCAGTGGAAGCTCTTTATTCCCCCTTTCCAACTGTGGAAATTACCCTAAGATTCTCTGGTCTTTACTTATGTTTACAGATGTACTTTCCAGGCCTTCCCTCTCAGCCTGGCCTAGCCCTAAGGTGGCCTCAGGGTCTGATGTGACTCTCTTCTGCTGGGGGCCCTCAAGAGGTGCTAGGTTTCTTCTGTACAAGGAGGAAGATGAGAAAAATCTGTTGAGCATGAATATCACTCAGCATGGAGCCCTGTACTTCCTGAATCATGTGACCCCCAAGTACTCTGGCAATTACAGTTGCGCATACCAACTCAGCATCAATGGAAGTCTCTGGACACAACACAGTGACTCTTTGCAGCTCATAGTGACGGGTGAGACAAAGAAGACCACAGGAGCATTGAAGGTTGTCAATCACCACTCTCTCCCTCTGCTCCTACAAAGAAATGAATCCTAGTTATTGCTTCTGGCCAAGAGATACAGTATAAGAGAAAAAAGCCCAAAATTTTGCTCAGTTCCAAGGCTTTACAGACCAAGGATGTGACCTGGGTCATAAGACTTCCCCCTCTCATACTTCTTGGTGACCCACACATCTTTATCCTGATTTCTCAGTTTCTCATTCCAAGGCCTCTCTCAGTAGGGTTTCTGTTTAACTGTTGAATGCTGATAGTGTTGTGGTGCTGTGGAGGGGGATACGAAGGGAACATACAGGGACAATTTCAGGAGCAAAGATGCCTTAGAATAATGATTCATGAAGGTTCTTTTCTCTTCCTCCACCACAGGTTCAGAGTTCAGTAACACTCTCCTCATCGTCCTGAGCTGTGTTTCTTGCTTCCTGCTCCTCCTCTGCTTTCTCTTGCTGGCAATCCTCTGCCAAGGATCCATCCCTGTGGGTGAGTGTGGCAAAGACATAGTGAAGCCCCTCAGTGCCTAAAGGAATAAAGAAGTGGGGCAGGACTCGGACCTTTGTTATCTCATTTGAGACTTCCCTGACCTTACTTATTCCCTTCTCATGTCTCCTTAACCAGGGTCTTTAGAAGTTGAGAGCCCAAGGAGGTAAGGAAACTCATTCCCTCTTCCCATGGTCCCTTGTTCCTTCCTCCCCAGGCAACTGCAGACCCAGTGCATAGGAAAGAGTCCTTGGTGGGGAGAGGATACTCATAGAGCCTCCCATCATGAATATGATCTATGTCCTACTTCTTACCTCTCTCTACCAACAGATGCTTCTGCTTCCTTTGTCTTCCTTGGAGCACCTGCCTTCCACATCACCCTGAGGCTTCCAGAGGAGGAGTGCTATGTAAGTTATCTGGGCAGAAGGGGGGGCATGATCCTGGCACAGGGAGACAACAGGTGAAGGGGATCTCTGTTGCTAAAAGTTGGAGGATGATAAAACCTTCTGTCTTCTCAGATACAGGAATGGCCACAGCGAGGCCAAAGGAACCATCGGTGAGTTTGATTCTCTTTTAATCCTATGAAGTTCATTTCATATAATTAAAGGAATGATTCTGTAATGGTATCCATAACTTTCACCAGACAGGTTGTCAAAGCATTCACAACACATCAATAGACTAAAGACTCCTGCTCCAAAGTCACTCACCCTTCCCTTTACCTTCTATTTCCCTGCAGGTTCCCTTGGCTGAAGACCCACAGGGAGTGATGTACGCTCAGCTGAATGCAAGAAACTTGAATAAGAGGAAAGCCAATCCCAAGGAGACAACCCCAGAGCCTACCCTGTATACCACTTTGCCCTTGAAGTAAAGATTTGGGCAACTTTCTTAGAAGATTTCTCTCCTTTTTCTTCTCCCATCTCCTCTCCTCTTTTTCAGCCTCATCTCATCTGCTCTCCAGGAATGTTCCACAGGCTCCCATTACTAGAGGCAGGAGAGCTATTGGGGCTAGCCACTGGGGTCTAGAGTTGGGCATTGGTCTAAAATGATAATACACACAGAGATACATGAACAGTTGAAGGGGGTGAACACCTCAGAGGACAAATCAATACCAGCCCTGGAGACCAGGAAGGACCTTCTTCACTAGCTAGAATTGCAGCTGAGTTTTAAAGGAAACCAGGCAAACTAAGGAAGGAAGGATTAGACTATGAAGTGCCAGGAAAAAACATAGCTCATAGAGTGATTAGAGGGAAATCATGGGCAAGAAGACTGGAAAGGGAATCAGCTGCTAAGTCTCATCCCCTCACTGCCATCCTCCTCTGATCTCTCATTCTCATCCAATATATTCAATATGGTGTCAAGTCTCACGTTTTCGATCATGATTCCATCTCATACACGTGCCCTTCTCTCCAAATACCTTACGACTTCCCTGGGACTCACCTCACATCTACATTATTGTAATCACCTCCTGGTGGATAGTCCTACCACCAGTCTCTCCCACTCCAATCCACCATCCAATCAGCCATCAAATTGATGGTTCGAAGGTGCAAGTGTGACTATGCCAGCCCTGTAGTTAATTATCTCCATTTGCTCCCTATCAGCTCTAGGATTAAAAATAAAATCAGATGTCATTTAAAACTCCTTTGTTTTGAATGTATCTTCCCCAGGACCTTTCAAGTTGTTTTACACCTAACGTACTCTCACAGAATTTTGGTGGCCATCCCCCACAAAGGCCATCAAATTCATCTGAGCAATCCTATAGTCAACACTCTTGTATTCCAATCATATTTTTATTGTCAGTATCTACAAAAATGGCTCATGCCATACCTTCATATTCATCTCAGCCTCCATCTACCCTAATCCTGAGAAGGTTCTCATGAGTTATAAATAGCATCTTTCCATATAGTAATATAAACACTTCAATTTCAATAAATCCCTTATGATTTCTCTTTCATCTTTACCTTTTCAGGCTTCTCTTGATTCTTGTAGTTGAAAGTCAATTTTTCTATTTTGCTCTGGTCTTTTCACCAAGAATGCTTAAAATTCCTCTATTTCATTGAATATCCATTCCTCCCCCCCACCTCCCTAAAGTGTTATACTCAGTTTTTCCTGATAGGTGAATTCTTGGTTTTAATCTTATCTCCACTGACCTCCAGGTTATCACATTCCAAGCCCTCCAATCCTTTAATGTGGAAGTTGCTAGATCTTGCATTATCTTGATAGTGACTTTGTAATATTTGGATGGTTTCTTTCTGACTGATTGAAATACTTGCACCCAGGAACTCTAGAATTTGGCTACAACACTTCCAGAAGTTTTGCTTTTGGAATGTCTTTGAGGAAGCAATTGGTGGATTCTTTCAATTTCTATTTTACCCTTTGGTTCTATAACATCAGGGCAGTTTTCCTTGATAACTTCTTGAAAGATGATGTCTAGGTTCTTTTTTTTATCATGGCTTTCATATAATTCAATAAATTTTACATAATCTCTCCTAGACTTATTTTACAGGTCTATTGTTTTTCAGATTAGATATTTCACTTTATCTTTTATTTTTTTCATTCTTCTCTTTTTGTTTTATGATTTTTGATTTCTCATAATGTTATTAGCTTCCACTTGCTCAATTCTAATTTTTAAAGGAATTGTTTTCTTCAGTTAGCTTTTGGACCTCCTTTTCCATTTGGTGAATTCTGCTTTGTAAGCTATTATTCTTCCTATAAACTTTTTAGATCTCTTTTGCCATTTTTGTTAGTCAATTTTTTAAGGTGTTACAGTATTTTGGAGGTCTCCGTTTGCAAGCTGTTGACTCAGTTTTCATGATTTTCTTGCATCACATATTTGTCTTCCCAATTTTTCCTCTACTTCTCTTACTTGATTTTGAAAATCCCCTTTGAGCTCTTCCATGGTCTGTGACCAATTCATGTATTTTCTTGAAGCCTTTGGATGTAGGAGCATTGATTTTGTTGCCTTCTTCTGGTTGTGTGCTTTGATCTTCCTTGTCACCAAAGAAAGAATCTAGATTCTGATTTTTTTTGCTCTGTTTACTCATTTTCCTAGCCAATTACTTGACTTTTTTAGTTGTTTGGTAAAGTAGGGATATGCTTTCATGGAGGATGGCAAATTGTGCCAAGCTTCAGGGATTTTGTGCAGCTTTTTGCACTCATGCTTCCAGGGAACTGAAAATACCCAGCATTTCCAAGATGATATGATCCAAGGAGAGATCTTTACTCTTGTGACCTGTGCTGTGGTCTGTGAGTCACCACATCTGCTCTTTTCTGTCTCAGAACTGTGAGGAGGAATCCTTTTCCACTGCTGCCCTAAGCTCCACCATGCCAGCACTTCACCTGGCCCCAGGGCCACCACTCAGGCCTGGGACCCAGATCCAAGTATGGGCAAAGCAAGAGAATCTTTGTTCCATTCCAGCAAAGAGATCTCTATAATTTGTTTACGATCAACCGTTTGATCCCTCACTGTCTATAGATTGAGAGCTCCAGAAGCAGTCACTGCACCTGCAGCCACTGCTATAGTCACCACCCTGCGGTAGGGCTGCATGGTTTTCTTTCTCACTGAGGTTTGACAGACCTTTCCTACTGACCTTCTAAGTTGTCGTTGGAACTTGTGGTTTGAGAAGTCTTGAAATCACCTCTTCTGTGAGTTATTTAGTTTACTGAGGCTTGTTCTCGCACTATCTGTGACAGTGTGGCCCACACTGGACTATGTTCTTCTTTTCACCTAGTGCAATAGACCTTTTCTGTTGACCGTCCAGGTTGTCGTTGTCTGAGAATTTGTTTCAGTCTGTAGTTTTGTGGCTTCTGCTGCTATAGAATTTGTTTAGAGTCATTTATTAGAAGTATTTGCAAGAGTTTGGGGGAGAGCTCAAATGAACCCCTGCTTTTTCTCCACCATCTTGCCTCCACGTGCTCTCCTAAACTTTTTGTTAAACGATTTTGGAGTTGGACTACACCTTGCTCCCTTTCACTACTTCTACATTTTCTCTCCTATGATCACTCAGCAAATCTCCTCCTCTGAAGTTCAAAATATCCAAATCTTTCAGCCTTTCCAAATGTGTTTGTCCTTATATACTACTTACCGAATTACCAAAACTAACGTTCTTCAAGAAGTTTAGTCCTGAGAAATGTCATCTCTTCCCCAGTGTTGCCCCTTTTAATGTCGAAGTGCACCATATATTTTAAAAATTCTTTCAAACACTCATTCCTGGTATCTTAATCCACTCAGTTTTCATGACTTGTTCCACTTCTTCTTCTCAGATATATAAAGACAGTCAGATGTATGATCTGGCTCTCATCTTCAGGTGTTCCATTTCTATGTTGTTGAACTCTCAAATGCCTTTATATGATGATCATCACTTATCATGTCATCTTCCACTCTACCTTATGGATTTTAAACTTGTCCTTTATCCTACTAATGCCCTCCATTCCAATAATCTTTCTCAGAGCATCCTCAACCCTATATTTGTAATACTATTTTTCCTCAATCATTGGTGAACCATTTCCTTTTTCACTATCCATTATTTTTGAATCTATAACCTTCTTGCCTTATCACTCATCATACTTTGCCTAACTAAAGCATGGATTACTCACACCATATGACCCTACTTCCATTAATGGGAAAATTAAAATAGAAGGAAGAAATTATGAAACTATGAAGATTGCCTTTTATCAGTACCAGCCAAAAGTGAAAACTTCTGCGAGGGAAGACAAAAAAGACAGTTTTGAGGTGCAGCCCTCACAGATTATACCATTAAAGTGAGGGGCATAGCAAGAGAGAAATACTAGAATTCATGAGAAAAGTTTAAAATGTCAGAGCTCTCAGAAGGAAGAAAATGGTAAAGTCAAAAACATTGATAATAAATGTGAAAAAGTATTGAAAAAATATTTGAAAGAAATGGGAAGATGATTTTCCTGATCACTGAAGTGAATCTAAACATTTTATTATATATTTCAAGCTAGAGAAAATTAAATTGACACTATGAGTCAGGGGACACTGGATTCCCAAGAGATCATGGATTCATAATTGAAGACTTTCACAAAGGTTTCTTTAAAGAAATAAGAAAGGATTTAAGTAGGTAGAAAAACATTTAGTGTTCAGGTCAGGGAGATGTCAACATAATAAAAATACGAATAGTATGAAAGGTAATTTATGTTTTAATACAATCACATCAAACATCAAAGGAATACTTTCCAGAAGTGAAAAACATTGGTAAGAAAGTGAGAAGAAACCTCCACTCCACTGCTCTACAGAGGACAAATCTATCACCTGGTTACATTGCACGTATTTTCTACTACTCTACTACTTACTACATCTGTACATTAACTACTGTAGTACTGCGTACACTTGTTACTCTTTCTCCCATTTTTTTTTTCATTTAGAATACAGTTAGTTTTATGTCAAGACGATCTGGGCAGAAGAAATATCAGGGACTTACAGGTAGAAATTCCAAGAAAATTAAAACTGTAAGATGTTAATGAAAGTTTATTTTAAATACACAGATCCCTATGATGCCTTCAGTCTTTTATTACCCAGGCTAAATATAAACATTTTTCCAGCCTATGCTCATATGGAATAGTCTTCCAGTCCCTAACATTGAATATGTCTTAAATTCACTGGGAGACACCTTTATCATCTGTAAACTAAGGAACTGGACTAGATCACTACTGAGCTCCTTTCTATCAAGAGATCTATGATGCTAGGATTCAGTCAGATTTTCCTAGGACTGGATGTTCTCCAGTCTATTCATGTTCCTCTAACAGGATCACATGTCCCATTAGATACAACTCTCTGAATGTGGTCTGACTTGGACATTCCATAATAGCACAGTCACTGTCCAAGTTCTCAACATGACATCTCTTCATGCAGGTGAGAATCTCAGAAGTGCTTGGGGTTGCTGTTTCACCACATTGTTTACACCTAACACTTTCTATTCAATAAAACTACCAGATCACTAGATGAAAAACTGAAGGTGGTATTTCTACTATAGTGGTAGATATGTATATAAAAGTCTCTCTCTCTCTCTTTTTTTAAATTTTATGGAGAACTCACACAGGGCAAGCATTCACATGATCTGCAGAAGAAGCAAAACGAGGAAGTACTCAAAGTCTTTTTTAAGAATTTTGGAATTGATTGCACAACATGGGAGACAGTGGCACAGAGCTTGTCAGCATGGTGTACACACATCACAGAAGGTGTGGTGCTCTATGACCAAAGCAGAATTGAAAGAACTGGAAGATGAACACATTTAGACTATCCACCCCAAATATTCACTGGGGCAATTTGTGCCTGACCAGTGATAGACAATGCTGAGCTCATAGTGATCTGATCAGTCACATTCAGACACATAGAAACTTGACTTTATCATATTGATGTCATTTTCATCCTCTTCAAGAATGAAGGCAAACTACCAGTGAAGATCTGTGCGTGTGTGTGTGTGTGTACACACGTGTGCATATGCTACTGGGTATGTATATTTATACACACACACACACACACTTCAACAATAAACAATATAGAAAAACAGAATTGCTGCCACTGTTGTTTATATCTTTATTACACCCCCCAATCATCTCCTCACAGGCTTTTGGTATTCATTGAAGACATTACTCACATGTTATCTTGAACCTAATGTTGGTACTGATTCCCATGCTGCTAGTGCCTTCCCTCTCCCATGAACTTGTATCAATCCATATGTACATATTTATTTTATATTGTTGCTGTATATATTCATTCCGTACAAACATCCACCTGTGCACATGCTGTCTCACCTGAAAGAACCAAAACTCTCTGAGAAACTTTTTGACTCTGAATGTTCAGCAGTTATCTTAAAGCCAGGCAGTACTGGAGGATAAACAAAGATTCATAATTGATTTTACATAGGACAGGACTAGTGACCATCTCAGCTGGCATCACACACTTGTACTGAACTCCCTTTTCCATTCAAAATGAATGATATTTATTCAATTTCACTTTTTTTTCTGAAGTGAAAGGACGAGTACCTACTCCTCAGAGCCTCCACTCACGATTCTGAGCCATGGTGTACCCAGGTCAAAGCTGTCTCTCTGACCACCACACTCTCTTCTATCAGGTTCATCTATCTGAACTTAATTCCTTCCTGTTTCCCATCCCACCCTACTGTACTCTGCCTTTGTGCCTCCTGGATGCATTTTTTTGCCATTAGTAATCTCCTGTTCAGAAAAGGACTCCACCTGCTATCTCAATATTTCAGGGTAACATGTATACTTTTGTCCTCATCAATATAGTGTCATCTCCATTTCAGACAGTTATATTTATGTTGTCTTTGCCTTCCAGCACCTACTACTGCACAAACCATACAGCAGAAGCTTAATAAATGGTAATTGAGTCTGATTTGGATCTTGTGTAGGTGGGTAGCTGCCTGCTTCAGGGGGCTCTGTGAGAGGAAATACTGAGTGATGATGTGCAAGGCAGAACAGGACTGGCAGCTGTGGCCATGATGGCCTCCTGAGACTTCTTGGTAGAGGGACAAATTTATGGGGAGGTATTTGCCTAACCAAACAGTCATCAGAGCAACCAACACCATTGCTGGCCATTCCTAGACTGAAGGTGCTGCTGTTGTAGGGTCCTAAAGGGGAGGCAGCAAGTGAGGCTTTTAATGCATCTCCTAGAATGCATCACATCCCTACAGCACCTGGTGTCATATTCATCACTTCAACTCATTTGGAGTCAGGAGAACTGGAGATCAAATCCTGCCTTAGATTCTTTTTAGCTATGAGAACCTGAGCAAGTGACTTAACCTTTTCTTCCTCCATTTTTCATCAATAAAATGGGGATAATATAGAATGTACCCCCCCCACATAGCTCTGAGAATGAAAGGAGGAAAAAACTGTAAAATAATTTGAAAGCCTGAAAGTCCAAATAACAGAAACCATTACTGTTGATGATGGTCTCATTAATCTCAAGAGAAAGGAAAATGAGACTGTGCCAGAAACGTTACCAAACATACACCATGTGCTCAATAACCAGATAAACATGAGTGTAAGGCAAGGTCTTCTACGGACATGGCATTAGACCTTTGTGTCCAATCTTAATCTTTTCAGGATTAAGTTTCTATGGTGTATCCCAGGGATTGCCAGGCAAGTCGAAAAATTTCAGCCGTGATCTCATCATCAGTGGTGGTAATCAGTACTAGATACCCATTAGATGTCTTTGTCCACTGCCTTAACTAAACTTAAGACACAATGACACCCTGAGGTAAGCGACCATTCTTCCTCATTAATCAGTATAGGAGCAGAAATTGTGGGGCCTGGTTTTGGGGGAGGTAACAGGGCTGGCCACCACATCCTGGAGCAGCTTCTAATCTGTCTACATTTTCCCACTGCACAGTTGAGGCTGGGTAGCCCAGGACAGAGCTGAAGATCCAACATGAGCCTCACTATTGCTTTCTTGATGTCCACTGGTGAGTGTCCTGGGTCAGGCCTGGGGAAGGAAGCATATTGTGGTAAGGCTCTTGATTTGCTCACTGAAGGACAAGGAAGGAACCTAAGGAAGAAACAGAACCACTTGGGCCAGAGCAGGAGCCCAGGCTCAGCTCAAAGGACTCTTCCTTCATGTTCTGGCCAAAGTAGAAGTAGAAGTACACGATCTTTGCTGAGAGCTAGGGATAGGTCAGTATGGGCTGGAGTGGAGGCATCTCTGACCTGAGCTTCTCTTACAGGTCTGTGTCTAGACTGGGTGGTGAGGGCACAGATTGGTGAGTCCTGCCCTTTACATCCTATTGTTCTCTTTCCCTTCCTTGTACCCAATTAATCCAGACATGTATATCCCTGATGGGAAAGGAGCCAGTCCTGAGGAATGAAATGGGATGTGGTGGGGGTGGGGGGAAATCAAATACCTGCCTCCATAGGTCCTCCTTGAATGATGCTGGGCAAGCCCCTTCCATCTATGAACCTCACTTTTCCCTTCCATGACATGAAGCTCATGGGTTGAATTATCCAATAATCAAATAATTATCCAATTAAATGACACATTCATTCTCAAATTCTTGTGATCTCTGAGTACTGCAGTGCTAAAGGCCTTCCTAATCCACTCAGCCTCCAGCCACTGTTTGCTCTAGAGCCAGGTGTGCTCCGCGCATAACAAAGAAGGGGATATGTTGGGATTGGAAGCTCAATTCCGTGTGGACGGTCTCGGGCGGGTAAAAGTGGGACTTCCAAATCTTAGAGTCTTACGAGGCCCTCCATGAACAGCGGGGATTCGAGAAGGTCAGACTGAGCTAGCTCGGCTAGCTCGGGTATTTCCGCCTTTCCCCGGGAGATACGTGATGGGTGGAGTCTCCCTGCCCTCGAGATTGTCCCGGATTGGAGCACACCTAGTTACCTAACAGCACGGTATTGAGATGCAAACTGTGCGGCTGAAGGTTGAGTAGGATTGAGGAAGGCTGAAAGCGCTCTTAGCACGTAAGGAGCCAAGAGGACAGTAGGCTCCGCTTCTCTCCTCTCCTCTCTCCCCTCCCCCTCTCTCCCCGCTTGTACTTCTACTTCCAATCCCTTAAGCTTAGCCTCCTTAGGAAATCTCCCCCTCTTCCTCCTAAGTAAGACCCCCCTGCACTTGTAACTAGACCCTGAAATAAAGCTCAACCCTTGTTTGACTCTGGAACGTCCTTTCTCTCATACGTTTATCCGGTTTGGCCAACCGAAAACCTCGGAGGTGAGGTAAGAAAGACTCGGGTAGCCCAATACAGGCCTCTAGGCCTGGCACCGCAGCATTGCTTTCTTCCCTAAACCTTTGGGGTAAGGATCTGCTTTCATGGAGGAGGGCAAATTCTGCCAACTTGCAGGGATTTTGTGCAGCTATTTTCACTCAAGTTTCTAGGGAAGTGAAAATTTCCAGTTTTCCCAAGGTGATATGATCGAAGGAAAGGTCTTTACACTTCTTCCTTGTGCTCTGGTCTGTGCATCAGCACATCTACTCTTCTCCACCTAAGAACTGTGAGAAGGAATTCTTTTTCACTGCTGCCCCAAGCTTCACCATGCCAGCACGTCGCCTGGCCCCAGGGCCACCACCTAGGCCTGGGACTCAGATGGAAGGATGGGCAAAGCAAGACAATCTTTCTTCCATGTCACCAAAGAGATCTCTACAATTTGTTTATGATCAGCCATTTGATTTCCCTCTGTCTATAGGTTGAGAGCTCCAGAAGCAATCACTGCACCTGCAGTCACTGCTGCAGCCACCACCTTGGGGCTACAGTGACATGTTTATCCTTTTTCACCGAGGTTTGACAGATCTTTCCTACTGACTTTCTAAGTTTTTTAGTGGAACTTGTGGTTTGAGAAGTCTGCAAATCATCACTGCTGTGAGTTATTTAGTCCCCTGAGGCTTGTTCTGGCACTATCTGTGCCAGTGTGGCCCACATTGGACTATGTTCTTCTATTCAACTAGTGCAATAGACCTTTCCTGTTGTCCTTCCAGGTTGTCTGGGGCTGAAAATTTGCTTCAGTCTGTCGTTCTGTGGCTTCTGCTGCCATAGAATTAGTTTTGAGTCATTTTTTAGAAGTATTTGAAAGAGATTGGTGGAGAGCTCAAATGAACCTCTGTTTTTTCTCCACCATCTTGCCTCCACTTGCTTCCCTCAATTTTTTGTTAAAAGTTTAGGGAGTTGGACTATACCTTGCTCTCTTTCACTACTTCTACATTTTCTTGAACATCATCACTCAGCAAGTCTTTTCCTCTGAAATTCAAAGTATCCAAATCTTTTACCCTTTCCAAACGTGTTTGTCCTTATATACTACTTACCAAATTACCAAAACTAACTTGCCTCAGGAAGTTTTGTCCTGAGAGAGATCATCTCTTTCCCCTTGTTTCCCCTCTTCATTTGGAAGTGCACCATATATTTTAAAATTCTTTCAAACACTCATTCCAGGTATCTTAATTCACTCAATTTTCATGACTTATTCCACTTCTCCATCTCAGATACATAAAGACAGTCATAACTGTGATCTGACTCTCACCTTCAATTGTTCCATTTCTATGTTGTTGAACTCTCAAATGCCTTCATATGATGATCATCATTTATCATGCCATCTTCCACTCTACCCTAAGGATTTTAAACTTGTCCTTTATCCTACTCATGCCCTCCATTCTAACAATCTTTCTCAGGCCATCCTCACCCCTATATTGGTAATACTATTTTCCCTGAATCATTAGTAAACCATTTCTTTTTTTACTATCCATTATTCTTGAATCCCTAAACTTCTTGTCTTATCAATTATCACACTTGGCCTAACTGAAGTATGGATTACTCATACCATATGATCCCACTTCCCTGAATGGGAAACTTAAAAGAAAAGGAAGAAATGATGAAACTATGAAGATTGCCCTTTATCAGTACCAGAGAAAAGTGAAAACTTCTGCATGGGAAGACAAAAAAGACAGTTTTGAGGTGCAGCCCTCACAGGTTATACCATTAAACGGGAAGGGCATAGCAAGAGAGCAATACGAGAATTTATGGGAAAAGTTTACAATGTCACAGCACTCAAAAGGAAGAAAATGGGGAAGTCAAAAACCTTGATAATAAATCTGAAAAAATTATTGAAAAAACATTTGAAAGTAAAAGGAAGATGATTTTCTTGATCACTGAAGTGAATTCAAACATTTTATTATATATTTCAAGGTAGAGGAAATTAAATTGACACTATGAGTCAGGGGACACTGTATTCCCAACACAGCATGGATTTACAGTTGAAGACTTACACAAAGGGTTCTTTAAAGAAATAGGGAAGTATTTAAGTAGGTAGAAAAATATTTAGTGTTCAGGTCAGAGAGATTTCAACATAATAAAAATATGAATAGTATGAAAGTTAATTTCTATTTTAATACAGTCAGATCAAACATCAAAGAAATACTTTCCAGAAGTGAATAAAATGGTAAGAAAATGAGAAGAAACCTCCATTCCACTCCTCTGCAGAGGACAGATTTAAGACCTTGTTACATTGCACATATTGTCTACTACTCTACTACTTGGTACATCTGTACATTAACTACTGTAGTATTGGCTTCACTTGCTACTTTTTTTTCCTCTTTTTCTTTTTTTCATTTAAAAATATAGTTAGTTTTATGTGAAGATGATGTGGGCAGAAGAAATACCATAGACTTACAGCAAGAAATTCCTAGAAACTTGAAACTGTAAGATGTTAATGAAAATCTATTTTAAATACTAAGATCCCTATGATGCCTTCAGCCTTTTATTATCCAGGATAAATATAAACAATTTTTAGCCTATCCTCATATGGAATAGTCTTCTAGTTTCTAATATTGAATATGTCTTAAATTCACTGGGACACACCTTCATCATCTGTAAACTGAGGAATTGGACTAGATCACCACTGAGCTCCCTTCTATCAGGAGATCCATGATGTTAGGATTAAGTCAGATTGTCTTTGCACTCGATGTTCTCCTGGCCATGTTCCTCTGACAGGATCACATGCCCCATTGGACACAATTCTCTGAATGTGGTCTGACTTGGACAATCCACAATAGCACAGTCACAGTCCAAGTTCCCAACATGACTTCTCTAAATGCAGGTGATAATCTCAGAAGTGTTTGGGGTTGCTGTTTCACCACATTGTTTACATCTGACACTTTCCATTCACTAAAACCATCTGATCATTAGGTGAAAAACTGAAGGTTATATTTCCACTATAGTAGTAGATATGTATATTAAATTCTCTCTCTCTCTCTCTCTCTCTCTCTCTCTCTCTCTCTCTCTCTCTCTCTCTCTCTCTCTCTCTCTCTCTCTCTTTTAGTTTTACGGAGAACACACACAGGGCAAGTGTTCACATGATCTTCAGAAGAAACGATACGAGGAAGTGCTCAAAGTCTTTCTTAAGAATTTTGGAATTGATTGTGTAACATGGGAGACAGTGGCACATGACTTGTCAGTATGGTGTACCCAAATCGCAGAAGGTACGGTGCTCTATGACCAAGGCAGAATTGAAAGCACTCAAGTGAAATGCAGGAGGAGCACCTATTGAGTATCCACCTCAAATATTCACTCGGGTTATTTGTGCCTGACCTGTGATAGACAATGCTGAGCTCATATTGATCTGATCAGCTACATTCAGACACAGTGAAACTTGATTTTAACATATTTATGTCATTTTGGTCCTCTTCAAGAATGAAGGCAAACTACCAATGAAGATCTGTGTGTGTATGTGTGTGTGTTTGGGTGTGTGCGCATATACACGTGTGTGAGTGCTCCTGGGTATGTATATTTAAATACATATATATATATATAGCCTACAACAATAAACAATTCAGAAACACAGAATTGCTTTGACTATTGGTTATATCTTTTTTACACCCTCCCCCCAATCATTTCCTCACAGGCTCTTGGTATTCATTTAAGACACTACCCACATGTTATCTTCAACCTAATATTAGAACTGATTCCCATACTGCTAGTGCCTTCCCTCTCCCATGAATATGTATCAATCCATATGCACATATTTATTTTATATGGACACTGCACGTATTCATTCTATACAAACATTCACCTTTGCACATGCTGTCTCACTTGAAAGAACCAAAACACTCTGAGAAACTTTTTGACTTTGAATGCTCAGCAGTTGTCTTAAAGCCAGGCAACACTGGAGGCTAAACAAAGATTCATAATTGATTTTACATAGGACAGGACCAGTGACCATCTCAGCTGGTATCACACACTTGTGCTCAACTCCCTTTTCTATTCAAAGTGAATGATTTACTCAATCTCCCTATCTTTTCCTGAAATGAAAGGAAGATTACCTGCTCTTCACAACCTCCACTCATGATTCTGAGCCATGGTGTACCCAGGTCAAGGCTATCTCTCTTAACACCAGACTCTCTTCTATCAGATTCATCCATTTCAACTTAATTCCCTCCTTTTTCCCAGCCCACACTACTGTGCTCTGCCTTTGTGCCAACTGGATGCATTTTTCTGCCATTAATAATCTTCTGTTCAAAAAAGGACTCTGCTTCCTACCTCAGTCTTTGAGGTTAACATATATACTTTTGTCCTCATCAATAGAGTGTCGGCTCCATTTCAGACAATTCTATTTATTTTGTCTTTGCATTCCAGCACCTACTACTGCACAAACCATTGAGCAGAAGCTTAATAAATGGTAAATGAGTCTGATTTGCATCTTGTTTAGGTGGGAAACTACCTGCTTCAGGGGGCTCTGTGAGAGGAAATACCATGATGTGCAAGGCAGCCCACAACTGGCAACTGTGGCCATGATGACCTCCTAAGACTACTTGGTCGAGGGACAGATTTATGGGGAGGGGCGTTGCCTAACCAAACAGTCCTCAGAGCAACCAACACCATTGCTGGCCATTCCTAGACTGAAGGTGCTGCTGTTGTAAGGTCCTAAAGGAGAGGCAGCAAGTAAGGTTTTTAAATACCTATGGGTCAGTTTCACCCAGAATGTATCACAATCCTATAGCACTTGGTGGCACATTCATCACTTCAACTGATTTGGAGTCAGAAAAACTGAAGATAAAAATCATTCCTTAGACTCTTTTCAACTGTGAGAATGTGAGCAAGTAACTTATCCTTTTCTTCCTCCATTTTTCATCAATAAAATGGGGATAATACAGAATGTATCCCCCAACATAGCTTTGATAATGAAAGGAGAAAAAAATTGTAAAATAATTTGAAAGCCTGAAAGTGCTAGATAAGTGGTAACCATTGTTGATGGTGATGATCTCATTAAAGGGAACAGAACTTGAGACTTCCCCAGAAAGGTTATCAAACATCGACCGTGTGCTCAATAACCAGCTGAACACAAGGTTTAGGCAAGGTCTTCTGGGGTCATGGCATTCGACCTTTGTGTCCAATCTTAATCTTTTCAGGATAAGGTTCCTATGGTATATCTTAGGCATTGCAAGGCAAGTCGAAAAATTTTGGGCCTGATCTCATCGTCAGTGGTGGTCATCAATACTTGATACCCATTAGAGGTCTTTAACCATTGCCTTAACTAAACTTAAGACACACTGATACCCTGAGCTAAACGACCATTGTCCCTCATTAATCAGTACAAGAGCGGAAATTGTGGGACCTGGTTTTGGGGGAGGCAACAAGGCTGGCTACCACATCCTGGGGCAGCCTCTAATCTGTCTGCATTTTCCTCTCTGCACAATTGAGGCTGGGCATCCCAGGACAGAGGTAAAGACCCACCATGGGCCTCACCATTGCTTTCCTGATGTTCACTGGTGAGTGTTAGACCTGGGGAGGGAAGGACATTTTGATAAGGCTCTTGGTTTGCTAACTGAAGGACACGTAGGGAACCTAAGGAAGAGACAGAACCACTTGGGCCAGAGAAGGAGCCCAGTCTCTGCTCAAAGGGCTCTTTCTTCATATTCAAAGTACAATTAGAGGTTAAGGGTCTTTGGTGAGAGCTGAGGACAGGACAGTGTGGGCTGGAGTGGAGGCATCTCTGACCTGAGCTTCTCTTACAGGTCTGTGTCTAGACTGGGTGGTGAGGGCACAGAACGGTGAGTCCTGCCCCCTACATCCTACTGTTCTCTTTCCCTTCCTTGTACCCAATTAATTTAGACATATGTATATCTAGGACGATCACAGAGGGAAATGGGGGACATTGAAGTGAATCAATGGGGTGACTCAGAGTGGGGCTTCAGAATCTACTGGTGAAGGAAACATGGGAATTACAGAAAGCACTAGGAATTTGAATTCTGTTTCCTACCAGACACCCTTCCAAGACCTAGGCTCTGGGCTGTAACAAGTCATGTGGTCCCCAGGACATCAGATGTGACCCTCAGGTGCCAGGGCCACCTGGGGAGTGACCGATTCCAGCTGTGGAAGGATGGAGAGCTCAGAGAAGAGAGAAATGCCTCCTCGCAGCAGGCAGATTTCATGCTAAGGAACGTGGATGACTTAAGAGATGCAAGAACCTACAGCTGCCACTCTGGGCAGGAGCTCCTGTGGTCAGAGCTCAGTGAAACCCTGGCCCTGGTGGTGACAGGTGAGGGGGTGCTGGTCTACAACCATCCCTTGTGGAAAAGAGGCCAGCCCTGAAAGAGGAGCCCAGATCCTTCTCTGGAGAGTCATCTACATGAGGGACAAACCCTCAGGTTTGACTCCCTGTCTCCCCTTTATATCCTCATTTCTCTGGACCCTGGGAACCCCTGGCCCTAACGGTGACATGAAAGGGGCTGCTAGTCTGGAACCATCCCTGATGGGAAAGGAACAGGTCCTGAGGAATGAAATGGGATGTGGTGGGGGTGGGGGTGGGGGGAAATCAAATACCTCCCTCCATAGGTCCTCCTTGGGTGACGCTGGGCAAGCCTCTTCCTTCTATGTACCTCACTTTTCCCTTCATGAAGCACATGAGTTGAATTATCCAATAATCAAATAATTATCCAATTATCCAATTAAATGACACATTCATTCTCAAACTCCTGTGATCTCTGAGTACTGTAGGGTTGTTTTTTTCCCTAAACCTTTGGGGCTTCCCCATCACTGAGCAGGAGTTACCTGATAGGTGGGTGGTGAATGAGAGCTAGAGAAACAGATAAACATTTAATCCTTCAAAGAAGTGGCCAGAGGCAGCCCACATCCTCTTCTGCCAGTCTATGTCCACCTAGGGAGACAATTCTGCCAGGCCAGCTCTGGCTTCAGTGATGGGTGGGCTAAGATGGCCGGCCAGGTACTTGGCACCACATGGCAATGTAGAGCAGTGGGCAGGGCCCTGGGCCCAAATAAAGTGCCTGTCTAATCCCCCACACATAAGGTTTAACATAAGAAAGAGTTTTTCAAACATCAAAGTTTAAAGTTTAAAACCAAGTTTGCCTTAGGATACTGCTTTGGTCCAGTTAGTTCAGTCTATAGGCACAGACCTGGTGACTTGGAAGAGGAGAAAAGAGGTCAGGAGGGGAGAGTGACTTCATCTGTCCTCCCATCAATCTGTTCTTTAAGAATTTTTGTGAGAGAGGCGGAGCCAAGATGGCGGAGTGAAAGCAACGACTCACCTAAGCTCCTGGAAAAACTCCTTTGGATATTTCTGGGGGGAGAGTCTGACCAGACTTTGGAGGTGTAGAATCCAGTGGGAGACGGACTTTGACAGATTCGGAGCCCAGGCTGGACTGGAAGGTCCACGGGAGGGATCTGTTCCGCGGGGGTAAGACCCCGGCGCACAGCGCAGCGCGGTCGGCGCGGCAGGGCGGAGGCGACCCGAGGGGCCCGAGAGTGGCGGGCGAGACCAGCGGAGCAGGAGATAAGCCAGGCCGAGCCAACGATATCAGCGCAACAGCCTTTGAAATCTTCAGCCTAAAGACGGGACTTCAGTGGGTCACTACTTGAACATCCAGGAGCTGAGATGCCGGAGTGATCAGTAAGTGCTCTCCCCTCCCCCCCCCCCATGACCGTGAGGGAACCATAAAATTCTTCCCCAGATTAATCCTGGATCAGTGGGAACAGCAGAAGGGGGCGGGTGGTCTCATAACACCAGAGGCTGGAAAAGTGGCAAAGGGGGATTCTTCCCACCGTGGTGGAGGCTATCTGGAGGGACAGACGACCCAGGGCAGAGAAAATTCACACTGAGACCCAAGCAAGCCTCAGCCCGGGAGACGAGCCCCAGGAGGGGCGGGAACACGCATTAGCCTCTAGGCGTGCCCCAGCCCTACAGGGGAAAGGGAAGACAATAGGGAAGCTGAGATCACCATCCCCGGACCTTGCCTTTGCCTCAGGCCAGCTGAGGAGATATCCTGAGAACAGACCACACCTCCCACACACCTATCAAGCTAACTCCAGGGTTGACCTGGGAAACAACAACAACAACAACAACAAAAAAAAAAAAAAGCCTGCTTTTAGCCTAGACAAACATCAACTCAACTTAAAAGATCTCTACCTTCTGACTGAAAGAACCAAAAGCTACAACACTCAGCCAACATCATGATTCGGAAAAAGCAGACAAAAAGTGAAAAAACCATAGAATCTTTCTATGGGGATAAGGACCAAAACACAAACACCAAAGAGGTCAGAGCTGAGACTGTACTTCCATCTGAAACCTCAGAGGGGACTATGAATTTCTCGCAAGCACAACTAGATTACCTGGAACGTCTGAAGAAGGATATAAAAGAAAAACTGACCAATGATTTTAAAACTATAAAAAAAGAATTCACTGATGAGAACATCAATCTGAAAAAGAAAATTGAAGAAATGGAAAAGGAAGTTCAAAAATTAACTGGAGAGAATAATTCCCTAAAAGGAAGAGTTAATCAAACGGAAAAGGAAACTCAAAACCTAATAGGGAAAATTGATCAGATGGAAAAGGAAACCCAAAACCTAACTGGGAAAATTGGTCGAATGGAAAAAGAAGTACAAAAATTAAATGGAGAAAATAGCTCCTTAAAGGGAAAAATTGGCCAGATGGAAAAGGAGATGCGAAAGCTAACTGAAGAAAACAATACGATCAAGATTAGAATTGGGCAAGTAGAAACTAATGACTCAATGAGGCAACAAAAATCAGTCAAACAAAATCTAAAGAATGAAAAGATAGAAGAAAATCTAAAATATTTAATTGGAAAAACAACTGACCTGGAAAATAGATCCAGGAGAGAAAATCTAAGAATTATTGGCCTGCCAGAAACCCATGATGAAGAAAAGAGTCTGGACAATATCTTCCAGGAAATCATCAAGGAAAACTGCCCAGAAGTACTAGACTCAGAGGGCAAAATAGTCATCGAAAGAATCCACCGTTCCCCACCGGAAAGGGATCCCAAACTCAAAACCCCAAGAAATATAGTTGCCAAATTCCAGAGCTATCAAGTGAAGGAGAAAATACTACAAGCAGCCAGAAAGAAACAATTTAAATATCAAGGTCACACAGTCAGGATCACACAGGACCTTGCAGCTTCTACATTAAAAGATCGAAAGAATTGGAACCCAATATTCCGTAAGGCAAAGGAGTTGGGACTCCAACCAAGGATCAACTACCCAGCAAAGTTCAGCATAACATTTCAGGCAAGGAGAAAGTCATTCAACGAAATAAGGGATTTCCAGAGCTTCCTTACCAAAACACCAGAACTCAATAGACAATTTGATCTTCAAATGCAGGTCTCCAGAGAATCATAAAAAGGTAAACAGAGGGGAAAAAACAAAAACAAAAACTTGCAACTCAATTAGGGCAATCTGTTTACCTCCTTATAAGGGAAGATGATACCTGTCAATCTTGAGAACTGTGCAGCTATTATGATAAAAGGGATATATGTAGAGGGAACGGGCATAAAGTAAATGATGTCATGTCAAAAATATGATTTAAGTATGAGAAGGGAATGTAATAGGAGGTGTGGAAAGGGGGAAGCAGAAAATGGCAAATTATATCGCAGGAAGAAGTACAAAACTATAGTAGAGGGAAGGAGGGGAGGGAGATGAGCATTGTTTGAGAGGTACTCTCATCTGATTTGTTCAAAGGAGGGAACAATAATCTTAAGCAGATAATCCTAACTAGCTCTATAGGTAGTAGGAGGGGAAGGGGGAAGAAAGGGGAGGGAGGCTAAAAGGGAGGAAAGAAGCAATAAGAGTAAAGGGGACTAAAAGGGAGGGGGGCTAAAAGAAGGAGGGGAAGGCTGCAGGAGGAGGGGGAGAAAAGTGAATACTATTGAGGAGGGGAAGGGAGACGGGAGAGTTAAAAGCACAAATGGTGGGAAAGAGGGTGGAGGGAAATACACAGATTGTAATCATAACTGTGAATGTGAATGGGATGAACTCTCCCATAAAACGGAGACGGATAGCAGAATGGATTAAAAGCCATAATCCAACGATATGCTGCTTACAAGAAACACATTTGAAACGGGGGGATACACATAGGATAAAGGTCAAAGGATGGAGCAGAATATATTGTGCCTCAGCTCATGTAAGAAAGGCAGGAGTAGCAATCCTAATCTCAGACAAAGCAAAAACAGAAATAGATCTAATAAAAAGGGATAAGGATGGAAACTATATCCTACTAAAAGGCACCATAGACAATGAAGCAATATCATTACTAAACATGTATGCTCCAAGTGGTATAGCATCCAGATTCTTAGAGGAGAGGTTGGGGGAGTTGAAGGAAGAAATTGATAGCAAAACTATACTAGTGGGGGACCTCAACCTCCCCCTCTCTGAACTAGATAAATCCAACCTCAAAATAAACAAGAAAGAGGTTAAGGAGGTAAATAAAACTCTGGATAAGGTAGATATGATAGATCTTTGGAGAAAATTAAATGGGAATAGAAAGGAATATACCTTTTTCTCAGCGGTAGATGGAACATTTACAAAAATTGACCATGTACTAGGACATAAAAATCTCACAATCCAGTGCAGAAAGGTAGAGATAATCAATGCATCCTTTTCAGATCATAATGCATTAAAAATTACATGTAATAAAAGGAAATGGAAAGAGAAACCAAAAATCAATTGGAAACTAAATAATCTAATTCTAAAGAAGGATTGGGTCAAAGAAGAAATCATAGAAACAATCAACAACTTCATTCAAGAGAATGACAATAGTGAGACAACATACCAAAACTTATGGGATACTGCAAAAGCAGTTATTAGGGGAAGTTTTATATCTCTGAATGCTTACATAAATAAAATAGAGAAAGAGGAGATCAATGACTTAGGCTTGCAGTTGAAAAAGCTAGAAAAAGAACAAATTGAAAATCCCCAAGTAAACACCAAATTAGAAATACTGAAAACCAAAGGAGAGATTAATAAAATTGAAATAAAGAAAACTATTGAATTAATAAATAAAACCAATAGTTGGTTTTATGAAAAAACTAATAAAATTGATAAACCTTTGGTTAATCTGATCAAAAAAAAGAAAGAAGAAAACCAAATTACTAACATTAAAAATGAAAGGGGTGAACTCACCTCCAATGAGGAGGAAATTAAAACAATAATTAGAAACTACTTTGCCCAACTTTATGCCCACAAATTCGACAATCTAAACGAGATGGATGAATATTTTAAAAAATACAAATTGCCCAGATTAACAGAAGAGGAAGTTGAATACTTAAACAACCCCATCTCAGAAAAAGAAATTGAACAAGCCATCAATGAACTCCCTAGGAAAAAATCTCCAGGGCCAGATGGATTCACAAGTGAATTCTATCAAACATTTAAAGAACAGTTAATTCCAATACTACATACACTATTCTTGAAAATTGGGGAAGAAGGAGTCCTCCCAAATTCTTTCTATGATACAAATATGGTTTTGATACCCAAACCAGGAAGAGACAAAACAGAGAAAGAAAATTATAGACCAATTTCCCTAATGAATATAGATGCAAAAATTTTAAATAAGATTTTAGCAAAACGAATACAGCATCTTATCACGAGATTAATACATTATGATCAGGTAGGATTCATACCAGGACTACAGGGCTGGTTCAATATTAGGAAAACTATTAGCATTATCGATCACATCAACAACAAAGCTAACAAAAACCACATGATTATCTCAATAGATGCAGAAAAAGCTTTTGACAAAATACAACATCCATTCCTACTAAAAACATTGGAGAACGTAGGAATAAAGGGAACTTTCCATAAAATAATAAGCAGTATCTATCTAAAACCTTCAGCAAGCATTATATGCAATGGGGATAAGCTAGATGCATTCCCAATAAGATCAGGGGTGAAACAAGGTTGTCCATTATCACCACTATTATTCAATATGGTACTAGAAATGTTAGCTGTAGCAATTAGACAAGATAAAGATATTCAAGGCATTAGAATAGCCAAAGAAGAAACTAAGTTATCACTCTTTGCAGATGATATGATGATTTACCTAGAGAATCCCAGAGATTCAAGTAAAAAATTACTTGAATTAATAA
Organism: Notamacropus eugenii; assembly: GCF_028372415.1. Lineage (NCBI taxonomy): Eukaryota > Metazoa > Chordata > Mammalia > Diprotodontia > Macropodidae > Notamacropus > Notamacropus eugenii. Next base: position 15,290,172 of record NC_092876.1, on the reverse strand, counting down.
ACAACTTTGGCAAAGTTGCAGGGTACAAAATAAACCCACACAAATCTTCTGCATTCCTATATATTAGCAACAAAGTTCAACAGCAAGAGATAGAAAGAGAAATCCCATTTAAAGTTAGGGTAGACAGTATAAAATACTTAGGAGTCTACCTGCCAAAACAAACCCAGGGACTATATGAACACAATTACAAGACACTTTTTGCACAAATAAAGTCAGATTTAAGTAAGTGGAAAAACATTAGTTGCTCATGGGTAGGCCGTGCTAATATAATAAAAATGACAATTCTACCCAAATTAATATACTTATTTAGTGCCATACCAATTAAACTATCAGACAATTATTTTGTAGAGCTGGATAAAATAATATCAAAATTCATTTGGAAAAACAAAAGGTCCAGAATATCAAAGGGACTAATGAAAAGAAATGCCTGGGAAGGTGGCCTAGCGCTACCAGACCTTAAACTGTACTATAAAGCAGCAATTATCAAAACCACTTGGTATTGGCTAAGAAACAGAGAGGTAGACAAGTGGAATAGACTTGGCACTCAAGATGCAGTAGGCAAGGAATATAGCAACCTTCTGTTTGATAAACCCAAGGACCCCAGCTTCTGGGATAAGAACTCATTGTTTGATAAAAATTGCTGGGAAAACTGGATAACAGTGTGGCAGAAATTAGGCATAGACCCATACCTGACACCGTACACAAGAATAAAGTCCAAATGGGTACATGATTTAGGTATAAAGATTGATACCATGAATAAACTGGAGAAGCAAGGAATAGTGTATTTATCAGATCTATGGAGAAGGGAAGAATTCTTTACTAAAGGATTGATAGAATGCATTATGAAATGCAAAATGGATAACTTTGAGTACATTAAACTGAGAAGTTTTTGCACAACCAAACCCAATGCAACCAAAATCCGGAGGGATGTAGTAAATTGGGAAAAAATTTTTACAGCTAAGCTCAGGGATAAAGGCCTCATTTCTAGAATATACAGAGAACTGACCCAAATGTATAATCATACAAGTCATTCCCCAATTGATAAATGGTCAAAGGATATGAACAGGCAATTTTCAGAGGAAGAAATTAAAGCTATCTATAATCATATGAAAAAATGCTCTAAATCACTATTGGTTAGAGAGATGCAAATCAAAACAACTCTGAGGTACCACATCACACCTATAAGATTGGCAAACATGACAGAACAAGAAAATGATAAATGCTGGAGAGGATGTGGGAGAGTTGGAACACTAATTCATTGTTGGTGGAGCTGTGAGCGCATCCAACCATTCTGGAGAGCAATTTGGAACTATGCCCAAAGGGCTACAAAAATGTGCATACCCTTTGACCCAGCAATATCGCTACTAGGACTATATCCCCAAGAGATCATAAAAATGGGAAAGGGTCCCACATGTACAAAAATATTTATAGCAGCACTCTATGTAGTTGCGAAAAACTGGAAGTCAGGGGGGTGTCCATCAATTGGGGAATGGCTGAATAAATTATGGTATATGAATGTAATGGAGTACTATTGTGCCATAAGAAATGATGAACAAGAAGACTTCAGAGAGACCTGGAAGGACTTATATGACCTGATGCTCAGTGAAAGGAGCAGAACCAGGAGAACTTTATGCACAGCAACAACCACAGTGTGTGAGAGTTTTTTCTGGTAGACTTAGATTTTTGTAATAACACAAGAACTTCTGAAAAAAAAAAAATCCCAGTGGTGGACCTCAAGGCAAAATGCCTTCCACACTCAGAGAGAGAAATATGGAAGTCACTCACATAATGTAGCAGATCATGTTTGTGTATGTGTATCTGTTTGTGTATCATGTTCTGATTTGTTATACGGATTCTTTCATCTATCTTAGTCTGACTACATAGCATGACTATAGTGAAAATATACTCAATAGGAAAGTATATGTAGAATCTATACAGAATTGTATGCAGTCGTGGGGAGGGAGGGAGGTAGTGCGGGGTGGGTGGGGAGGGATAAAATCGCAATTGTATGGCAGTGATTGTTAAACATTAAAAAAATAAAAAAAAATAAAAAATAAAAAAAAAATAAAAAAAAAAAAAAAGAATTTTTGTGAGACTAGAATATCTGGGGCCCAGGAACAAGTAATTGAGCCATGAATAGGCCTAGTGAGAACTGACAAAAGGGTCTGGACAGGAACCCTCAGCCAACCCTCCCCATCCTCAGCTCTGGTTCAGGGAATGATTTGTGGGGATTGGGAGGAGAGATTGGTCGCTTACTTTCTTCTTTCCCCCTTTCACAGGAAAACTCCCCAGACCCCACATTTCAGCTTTGTCTGGCTCCACATTATCCCCAGGGACAACATGCACCTTCAGGTGTAGCATGTCAGAAGAGAAATCAAATCTAGATTACAGTTTTGCCCTGCTAGAGACAAAGAGCCTGGAGCCCTTACAGCTACAGAACCCTGGAAGGAGCTGGGTTGATTTCTCACTTTTGTCTGTGAGACCTGAGGACACCGGGAGTTACAGCTGTATTTACTACAGGAAGACAGTCCCCTATGTGGGGTCGTATCTCAGCAAGACGCTGGAGCTGACTGTTTCTGGTGATTGGAGATGGATACCCCTCAAACACCCAAATACATCTGACACTTAGGAGCCCACAGAGCTATGGAGACATCACAAAATCCAGGGAATTCTGAAGGGATGGTTTGGGGGGAGGCAGGAAGAGATCCTGAAACACTGTTCTGTCCTACATGGACTCAGCTTTGGGCCCCAGGATAATGGGGTGTTCACAACTCAAGATTAGAAAGTGAGAACTGAAGTAAGATTGTTATTTTTCCTCTCACTGAAGGGATAGGGAAGGAGGCCTTTAATCACCTTCTAAATCTGACATTTGATATTTCCCTTTACCCTCAGGAAAACTCCCCAGGCCCACATTGTGGCCACAACCTGGACTTTTGGTGGCCCCAGGGGACAATATCACTCTCTGGTGCTCAAGGCCTAAGCTGTCTTCCCATGAAGAAGTAACTTTCACTCTGAGGAATGTTGGAACCCAAAAACTTTTGCAGCAGCAGATCTCAGCACATCTGTGGACTAGCTTCTCCCTCCCTTCTGTGCAACCTGAGGACCATGGGCGCCACAGCTGTACTTACAGGGAACAGAAGGAACCTGGTAGAGAATCAGAGGCCAGTGAGGCCCTGCAGCTGATAGTACCAGGTGAGGAATGGGGGTGGGGGGATGTGGGCCCCAGATTAACTCTGAGGATCCCTCTGCTCTCTGCTCAGAGAGGGAACTCACAGAGAAAAGGCCTGGTGTCTACACAGCCAACTCTGCCCTGGGGTCTGACAGGTTTCAGAGTCCCTGCAAGACATGAGGCATTTTTCTTGTGATCTGGAATCTGGGGAAGAAAGATCTTGGTGAGCACTGATTTGAGGCTTAGAAGAAAAGTTACAGAGATCCAGAGCTGAAGGAGGCCTTGGAAATTAGCAAATATGACTCAGAGAGAGGGAAGGACTTGTCCAATGTTGCACAGCAAGTGAGTGACTGAGCTGAGAAATGAACGTGAGCCTTCCCAGTTCAGGACCATGATCTGAGCTCTGTTTGAAAGTGAGCCCTGGGTCTGTCTCTGACAGCCAAGATGAAAGGCCAAGGGTCATGACCTTCCCTCTTGTGAGTCATCAGGTACCTCAGTCCATAGGTTGGATGACCTTCCTCAAGTGTGAAAGTTCCCTAGATACTAAGCAATCTGCAGCTAGAAATATACGAATGATCTTCTGTTCAAGCCCCTCATTTACAGAGAAGAAAACTGAGGATTGGACAGGGTCAATGACTGGGCCAAGGTTACATAGGGACTGATGTGCAGAGCATGCCTTGACCCAGGTGTACTGACTTCCACCCCGTGTTCTCCCTCTCACAGGATCTCTCCCCAAGCCTTCCCTCTCAGTTCTGCCAGGCCTTGTGGTGAAGCCTGGGATGCATGTGACTCTCCAGTGCCGAAAGCCCCCTCACATATCCCTTCGAGGGGTAACATTCACTCTGCTGAAGATGGGGACTTCTCAGCCCTTGAAGAGCCAGAGCCCAACTGGGACCTTGGCTATCTTCCCCCTCCTCTCTGTGAGTGCCCAGGATGCTGGCAACTACAGCTGTGTCTACCAGGAGAGGACAGCTCCATACCAGGTGTCTCAGCCCAGTGAGGTCCTAGAGATCTGGGTGATAGGTGAGCTTTTTTTTCAGATTTCCAGAGAGTGAAATAAAAAATTGGAAGTATCCAAGCTTAAGAGGTATCCCAGGAAGTCTCAAAAGGCACATTGATCAGAGGGCTGTTTTGAGCATCACAGAGTAGAGGTTTGTATAAGAGCTGCTGCTGTCTATGGAAGGGTAAAGCAAAGTGGAAGAATGGGCCAGCTTACGTGCTACTCCAAACTCTAGAGACAGGGATGGAAGGAGGAAAAAACCTTTCTGTTCCTAGCAGCCCAAGAGAACATGAGAGGCTTAGTATCCACCCTTATCCGTGGAAGCTTTTTCTTCCCCCATTTAAACTGTGGAAATTACCCTAAAATTCTCTGATCTTTATTTGTGTTTCCAGATGCACTTTCTAAGCCTTCCCTCTCAGCCTGGCCTGGCGCTGAAGTGGCCTCAGGATCTGATGTGACCTTCTTCTGCTGGGGCCCCTCAAGAGGTACTAGGTTTGTTCTGTACAAGGAGGAAGATGAGAAAAACCTGTTAAGCATGAATACCACTCAGCATGGAGCCCTGTACTTCCTGAATCATGTGACCCCCAATTACTCTGGCAATTACAGTTGCACATACCAACTCAGCATCAATGGAAGTCTCTGGACACAACACAGTGACTCTTTGCAGCTCATAGTGACAGGTGAGACAAATAAGACCACAGGAGCACTGAAGGTAATCAATCACCACTCTCTCCCTCTGCTCCTACAAAGAAATGAATCCTAGTTATTGGTTCTGGCCAAGAGATACAGTATAAGAGAAAACAGAGACTGACACTTTGCTCAATTTCAAGACTTTGCAGACCAAGGATGTGACATGGGTCATAAGGCTTCCCCGTGTTGTACTTCCTGGTGACCCACACATCTTTATCCTGATTTCTGAGTTTCTCATTCCAAGGGATAAGACCTCTCTCAGCAGGGTTTCTGTTTAAGTGCTGGATTCTTGTAATGTGGTGCTGTGCAGGGGGATAAGGACAGAAAATACAGGGACAATTTCAGGAGCAAAGATGCCTTAGAGCAGTGATAGATGAAGATTCTTCTCTCTTCCTCCACCACAGGTTCGGAGTTCAGTAACACCCTCCTCATCATCCTGAGCTGTGTTTCCTTCATCCTGCTCCTTCTCTGCCTTCTCTTACTGGCAGTCCTCTGCCAAGGATCCATCCCTGTGGGTGAGTGTGGCAAAGACATAGTGAAGCCCCTCAGTGTCTAAAGGAATAAAGAAGTGGGTCAGGACTGGAACTTTTGTCACCTCATTTGAGACTTCCCTGACCTTACTTATTCCCTTCCCATGTCTTTTTTACCAGGGTCTTTAGAAGTTGAGAGCCCAAGGAGGTAAGGAATCTCATCATTTCTTCCCATTGTCCCTTGTTCCTTCCTCCTCAGGCAACCACAGATCCACTGCATAGGAAAGAGGCCTTGGTGGGGATAGGATACTCATAGAGCCGCCCATCATGAACATGTGGCCTATGTCCTACTTCTTACCTCTCTCTACCAACAGATGCTTCTGCTGCCCTTGTCGTCCTTGGAGCACCTACCTTTCACATCACCCTGAGGCCTCCAGAGGAGAAATCCTATGTACATTATCTGAGCAGAAAGGTGCATGATCCTGGGACAGGGAGAGAACAGGTGAAGGGGATCTCTGTTCCTAAAAATTGGAGGATGATAAAAACTTCTGTCTTCTCAGATACAGGAATGGCCACAGAGAGACCAAGGGAACCATCGGTGAGTTAGTTCCATCCTGTCCTTCCCCTGGACAAGCCTGTTTCATCCTTTACCTTAACTTTTCCTGATAGGCTTTTACCAAAGGTTGAACCAATTCTTAGTCACTTACATATTCTTTCTTCTCCTCTCAAATAGCATACATTTGACCTGGGCTTTCCTGAAATTGTTGTTGTTTTTTTTTTTTTTTCCTATTTCAATAACTGTACTTCAGAATCATTGATCTTCTTTTAATCCTATGGAGTTTATTTCATACAATTAAAGCAATAATTCTAAATACGTATCCATTGTTTTCACCAGAAAGGCTGCTCCAAAATCACTCATTGTCCCCTTTACCTTCTATTTCCCTTCAGGTTACCTTGGCTGAAGACCTACAGAGAGTAACCTACACTCAGCTGAACGTAAGAAACTTGAATAAGAGGAAAGCCAATCCCAAAGAGACACACAGAGAGCCCACCCTCTATGCCACTTTGGCCTTGAAGTAATGATTTTGGCAAATTTCCTAGAAGAATTCTTTCCCTTCTCTTCTCCCATCTCCTCTCCTCTTACCCTCATTTCATCTGCTCTCCAGGAATGTTCCACAGGTTCCCATTACTGGAACCAGGATAGCTATTAGGCATATCCACTGGGATCTAGAGTTGGGCATTGGTCTACAATGATGATACACACACAGATACACACACAGTAAAAGCGGGGTGAACACCTCAGGGGAGAAGTCAATACCAGCCCTGGGGACCAGGAAGGACTTTCTTCACTAGCTGGAATTGGAGCTCAGCTTTAATGGAAACCAGGCAAACTAAGGAAGGAAGGATTAAAAACCATATATAAAGGACAGCCACCGGGGAGACATGAAGTTAGTAGACTATTATGTGCCAGGAAAAAAAAAATAGCTTATAGAGTGATTAGAGGGAAATCATGTGCAAGAAGATTGGAAAAGGAGTCAGCCACTAAGTCTCATCCACTCACTGCCACTCTTCATTGATCTCACGTTCTCATCCAATATATTCACGTCTGGTATCAAGTCTCATGTTTTCCATCATGATTCCATGTCATACATGCCCCCTTCTCTCCAATCACCCAACGACTTCCCTGGAACTCACCTCACATCTAGATTATTGCAATCACCTCCTGGTGGGTCTGCCTACCACCAGTCTCTCCCCTCCAATCCACCATGCAATCAGCCATCAAATTCATGTTTGTAAGGTGCAGGTGTGACTATGTCAGCCTTCTAGTTCATAATCTCCATTTGCTCCCTATCAGTTCTAGGATTAAAAATAAAATCCGATGTCATTTAAAACTCATTTGTTTTGAATGTATCTTCCCCAAGACCTTTCAAGTTGCTTTACACCTAATGTATTCTCACAGAATCTTGGTGGCCTAGACAATCAAAATCCCCAACAAAGTCCATAAAATTAATCTGGGAATTTCCATGATCAGCCCTCTTGTATTCCACTCATATTTTTATTATCATTATCTACAACGTCTCATGCAGAGGGAGTGCTTTATAGATTATTGTAGAATTGTATTGGGAACAAACTTTGTCAGACCAGGCCCAGACAGTTTATGAAGACAGATTTCAGATCTGAAGGAACTTTTACATATGCTCTCCTCAGAGGTTGGAAGTCTTTTACAAATTGAGTTAAATTGAAGTGAAAGATTAGAGACTCATACAAAAGTAGAACTCTTTTAGAGTAGAGGCTAGATGGAGAAGTCAGCGAGGGATCAAGGAATAATGGGGCACAGACAAAAAAAAGAACTTCCAAGTTCACCTCAGTTCTTGTATACAAATGGGCAGATTGCTGAGAATCATCTGGCGTCCCTTTCAATTTTATACTGCCTATAACTTTTCACATACTTCCCTGCTGGGTACTAAGTGGTTTCCTTTGTGCTGTTACCTGTTTGTTTTATTATGGCTTCAAGGCAAGATTCTTTGCACTTTTGAATTATTTTAAATTTAAGATGAACGAAAAACCAAAGCATTTCTTCATGTCCAATGAAACATAAAAGCAGACAGCACATGTGTCTCTGAATTTCTGTTTCATACACACACATACACACATAACTTAAATGTGTTGCTTCAAAATCATCCTATTACATTTTCTTCTATTCTCAACTCCTTTTTTTAAATGTATAAATGCTTTCTGTTTTTTGGCATTCCTTTTGTTAACCCTAACTAGAATAGAAAAAAATTCTCAATTATTTTTATAAAGGAAAAAATCCTTATGACAAATAAAGAGAGTTAAGTAAAATTAATCCAGATGATTAATGCTCCTAGCGAAAACATATATTTTTGTGATCTGTGTGTATCACTTTCAGTCAAGTGTTGGACAACACGCTTCATCAGAGGTCCTCTAGAGGCATATGTTGGGGGTGGAAGCTCAATTCCATGTGGACAGTCTCGAGCGGGTAAAGGTGGGAACTTCTAAATCTTAGAGTTCTCATGAGGCCCCCCAGAAAACAGCAGGGAATAGAGGAGTGAGACCGAGCTATCTGGTGTATTTCCGCCTCTTCCCGTGAGAAACGTGATGGGAGGAGCATCCCTGCCCTTGAGACTGACCCGGATCTGGGCACACCTATTGTTATCTAACAGGCATGGTATTCAGGTGCAAACTATGCGGCCGGAGAGCTTAATTAGGGTCAAGAAAGCCTGAAGGCGCTCTTAGCGCGGGAGGGGCCCTTACAAGACAGAAGGCGCCTCTTCCCTTTTTCCTCTCTCCGCTCTCCCTTCCCCCTCTCTTCCCACTTCCACTTCTACTTCCAATCTCTTACTGCAAGATCTTTGCCTCCTTGGGAGACTTCTCTCTCCCTCCTAAGGAAGAGCTCCCCCTGCACATGTAACCAGGACCCTGAATAAAGCCTAACCCATGTTCGACTCCGGAAAGTCTCTTCTCTCATACGTTTATCCGGTTTGGCCAGCCGAAGACCTGTGATAGGTAAGGTAAGACTCGGGTAGCCCTCAGGCCTCTAGTCCTGGCAGGCATAGATACTGTTTGCATTTTTCAGAACTCTTCAACCTCTCAAAGTTTTCTCCCTTTTCAATATTATTGTCCTTGCATAAATTATACTCAGTTCCTATTACCCAAGGTTCTCTTAAATCATGTCATTTTCACTTTCACGTGGTGCAATGTTACTCCTTCATTTTCATTTCCTGCTGGTGCATCTATTCCTCAATTTTTGGAGGGCAAACAAGAATATTCACTTGGGTCTTCTTTTCCTTTTCCCCTTTATCATTACTTCTTCAACATTAGTAAAGGTAGATTTACTAACAAATATTCCCTTCTTACTATCATCTTTCCCCCTAACCATGTTACCCCAATTCCTGCTTATTTTCTTATTGAGTTTGATTTATTTCTACACCAAATTACTTGTATGTGTGTATTTAACTTTTCTCAGTACATTTTATATAAAGGTGAGGTTCATCTGATATTGAAGTTCTAAGCTTCTGAGAGGGAACTTCTTTCTTTCCTCTTTATTAAATGTCAGCAAAGAAAGATTCAAGATGCCAGAGTGAGAGGCAGAAACTTTGCCTCAGCTCCTCCAAAACCTCCTTCACCTAGAAAATGTGTCAAAGCGATTTCCGAGAAGAAAAACCAAGAAAAAGTCACAGTGAGTCATTTTTTTTTTTTATACAGGAAGCATGAAATGTTAGCACTTCACCATCATACAGCCCATTACCATTTATTCAAGTAAATTAACCTTTCCAGTATTCTCTGAACTTTTTTTTTTTTTGCTACTCAACTGTTATTTTGTTCCTCTTGTTAATCAATCTGTCAGAAACACTTGAAAGTTTTCTGTTATTGCTCCTTTATAGGCATTTGCTCAACTTTACATTGTAAGTAATTCTGAGTTCACACTTTCTGAATATTTTATTCCAAAATCTACACTAATTTAGAGGTAAGGCTCCAAAGTCTTTTGTGACCCTGACAATAACTCCTTGGTATTTGAAATTCTTCTTTCAAAGGCTTGCCAGATTATTGTTCTTTACTGTGAGAGATCAGGAATTTTGGGTATGAAATTCCTCTGATTTTCTTTTGGGTGTCTCTTTCATAAATGGTTGGTGTGTTCTTTTGAAATTAATTTTGCCCTCTGGTTCTAATACAAGCGGATCATTTTTATGATTTCTTCACACAAAGGGTACCAGGGAATTTTTTGGTGATGGATTTGAAGAAACGCAGACATTTTTAAAGTGGCTCTTCTTGAACTTTTGTCCATATACATTCTCTTCCATATCAGATATTCTATTTCTTTTTTCAGTTGTTTTTCTTTAAAATTTCTTGCTGTGCTATTGAATCACTGATTTCTATTCCATATATTTTAGCTGAATATTTTTAGGAAATCCAAATTTTCTTCTGATACTTTCCTTATAGTAGTTAAAGAAAAGTTTTCTTTGGTGGTCTCTATTACTGTTACATTCAGACACACACACACGGATTTATTTATCTATGTGTATATATATATATATATACACATACATATATATATATACACATACATATATATATATACATACATATATATATACATACATATATATGCACACATATCTACATAAACAATATGAGTGCATATATGTATATGTATATATATACATATATGCATATGTGTGTGTTTGTAATATTCATCAGTGGCTTTTTTGGTTTGCTGATGTCTCCTACATGATTTGCTGACTTAAGACTCTGGGTCAGGCCAGGCTCTGTGCCTTCTTGCAATTGTGAGTGAGGTGATCATCCCTGCTTAGTCTCACTCAGGGTCCCCGAATTTCTTCTTTTATCTCTACTTCCCAGGGTTAAGGTTACCTGTATATCTGAGGTTCAAAGAACTGTATATGAAGGAATTTTTATAATATCTCAGATAATAAGTAACATTAGAAATTTGATCAGATACAAAATTGTTTGTACTAAGATAAAAGCACTTAATTGGCTGACTAGTAAATAAGCAAGAGAGCTATGTTTCTGCAACATGAATTATCTAGCTTTAGTTGTTTTTGTTAGGAATGGTTTAATGGAGTTGGAAGGTTAGCTTGATAGGACTCACAGATTTATTCATGAACATCAGTAAGTTGAAGGGTGTCAATGTAAGTAACTGGTGCCCCTCAAGAAGAAAGAACCCCCAGTAGTTAGGAGGACAGTGGTCAGTGTGGAGGAGGGAGAACATTCCAGGCATGGGGGATGGTTAGATAAAATACTCAAAGAAAAGAGATGGAATGTGTTGCTTGTGGAGCAACCAGGAGGCCAATGTCCCTGGATCAAAGAGTGTGTGTCAGAAAAGTAAAATTGGACAGATTAGAGGGGGCCAATTTGTGAAGGGCTTGGAATGCCAAACAGAACATTCTGTTTTTAATTCTGGAAACTACAAAGAAGCACTAGAGTTTACTGAGTAGGTGGGGGAGTGAATGATCAGACTTGAGTTCTAGGAATGGGAAATTAAGGAACATGGAGGGGAAGTGATTTGGCCAACATCACACAGTCTCAAAAAACAGGCTATAGCTGGGACTCACACTCAGGTCGCCAATCTTCAGACTTGTCTCTAGCCTTCATGTAACTAGGGCCAAAGCTATTTTTTGCCTTATTCCTCTTCTCCAGTCCCTGAGGACATGCCATTTTATGAATAAGATAGAGATAGTTACATGGAAAAGAAAAGAGACAGACAAAGAAAAGCAGGGAGAGAGAGAAAAGAAAGGAATTAAGTACGGAGAATCAAGCCCAGGTCAGATTTGAAGTACATACATACATACACACACACACACACACACACACACACACACACACACACACAGAGTTAGAGGTGAGGAGAAGCATATTCCAAGGACGGCAAGCAGCTGGTAAAAAATGTTAGAAAATGGAGATAACACATATCTCAGGTGGAAGGAAGAACAAGGTAGCTATTTCACTTCTGCCACAGAGTACCTAGAATTCATACTTAATCCCCACAAAGCTAGAAAGGAAGGTTGGAATCAGGATAATTAAGGGCTTTAAATGCTAAGTGGAGGAAGTTGTATTTGATTCCCCTCATGGAGAGCTATTGCAGTTTATTGGCAAGTAGATTTTCAAAACCAGTACTTTTTTATTTTATTTTATGTTTATTTATTTATTTTTAATTTTCAATTTCCATTTCCATAAAATTTTGAGTCCCAAATTTTTCCTTGTCTCTCCCCTCCCCCATCCCATATTGCCTTTCATTCTGATTACCCCTTCCTTCAATAAGCCCTCCCTTCTATCACCCCCCTCCCTTCCCTTATCCCCTTCTTCTCTATTTTCTTGTAGGGCAAGATAGGTTTCTATACCCCATTACCTGTATTTCTTATTTCACAATTGTATGCAAAAACAATTCTCAACATCCATTCCAAGTACTTTGAATTCCAACTTCTCCTTCCTCCCTCCCCATCCATTCCCACCTGGAAGGCAAGCAATTCAGTATAGTCTATGCAATTGCAGTTTTACAAAAGACTTCCATAATAGTTATATTGTGTAAGACTAACTGTCTTTCCTTCCATCCTAACTTGCCCCTCTTTTATTCTGTTCTCTTTTTTGATCTTTTCACTCCCCAAAAGTGTTAACTTGTGATTGCTCCCTTCTCCCATTTGCCCTCCCTTCTATCATCCCCCTCACCTCACTTGTCCCTTTCTCCCTTTCACTTCTGTAGTGCAACATATACTTTCATGACAAACTGAGTGAGCATGCCATTCCCTCAAGCCAAATATGAAGAGAGTAAGGTTCCCTTTTGCCCTCTCACATCCTCTCTTTTCTCCTCCACTGATGAAGCTTTTTCTTGCCTCCATGATGCATGTTAATTTATTCCATTTCATTTCTCTCTTTCTCTTCTTAATATATTCCTCTCTCACCCCTCAATTTTATTTTATTGTAGGTATCATCCCTTCTTATTCAACTTACCCTGTGTTCTGTGTGTGTGTGTGTGTGGGGGGTGTATAATCCCTCCAACTACTCAAGTATTCAAAAAAGTCTCAAGAGTTACAAATATCATCTTTCCATGTAGGAATGTATACAATTCGACTTTAGAAGGTCCTTTATATTTTCTCTTTCCTGTTTACCTTTTCATGCTTCTCTTTATTCTAGTGTTTGAAAGTCAAATTTTTTATTCAGTTCTGGTCTTGTCATCATGAATGCTTGAAAGTTCTCTATATCACTGAATGACCATTCTTTCCACTGAAGAATTATACTTAGTTTTGCTGGGTTTTAATCCCAGTTCCTTTGATTTCTGGGATGTCATATTCCAAGTCCTTCAAGCCCTTAATGTAGAAGCTGTCAGATATTGTGTTATCCTGATTGTATTTTCACAATATTCAAACTGTTTCTTTCTATCTGCTTGCAATATTTTCTCCATGATTTGAGAACTTTGGAATTTGGCTACAATATTCCTAAGAGTTTCTCTTTTTGAATCTCTTTCAGGAAGTGATTGGTGGATTCTTTCAATATTTATTTTGCCCTCTAGTTCTAGAATATCAGGGCAGTTTTCCTTGATAATTTCATGAAAGATGATGTCCAGGCTCTTTTTTTCATCATGGCCTTCAGGTTGTTCCATAATTTTTAAATCGTCTCTCTTGGATTTATTTCCAGATCAGTTGCTTTTTCAATGTGATATTTCACATTATCTTTTATTTTTTCACATTTTGGTTTTGTTTTTTAATTTCTTGATTCCTCATAAAGTCACTAGCTTCCATCTGTTCTATTCTAATTTTTAAACGACTATTTTCTTCAAGGAGCTTTTGAATATCCTTTTCCACTTGGCTAATTTTGCTTTTTAAAGCATTCTTCTCCTCATTGGCTTTTTGGACCTCTTCTGCCAATTGGGCTAGCCTAATTTCATATGTATTATTTTCTTCAGCATTTTTTGGGTCTCTTTCAGCAGGCTGTTGACTTACTTTTCATGATTTTCTTGCATCACTCTCATTTCTCTTCCCACTTTTTCCTCCACCTCTCTTACTTGATTTTCAAAATCCTTTTTGGGCTCTTCCATGGCCTGAGACCATAGCATATTTATTTTGGAGGTTTTGAAGGCAAAAGCCTTGATTTCCTCTGATGTTATACTTTGTTCTTCTTCTTTGGAAAGGGTGGAAGAAGATACCTGTTCACCAAGAAAGTGACATTCTGTAGTCTTAATTTTTCCTCTCTTTTTGGGGGGCATTTTCCCTGCCAGTTACTTGATTTTTGAATCCTATTTCAAGAGTTCCTCCAAGTGGCACAATCAAGGGACAGGTGTTTTTTCCTCTCCTGACCTGCACACTGGTCTGGGAGCAACCAAAAACTTTTCTTCCCAGAATTTTCAATTGAATTTCCTCATCACAGCAGCCTCCAGCTCCACAAGTAGTGTTCCTCCTCACCCCTGAGTGGAGCTCAGGGCTGATTATATCATTCCTTCAATTCCCCCAGGGACTCTAGGTGGAGGGCTTGGAAAATGGCAGCTGCTGGAGCCCTCCCAATGACCTTTGAAGCTGTCTGTGGTATTTGTGGGTTGAGGAATTTGGGAACTGCTGCCAGTTCCCAATATTCAATACTCTTCTGCATCCTGTCCCTGTTGCTCCGTGCTGATCTGTGCTCATTGTGCTGGTCTGCACTCATCGTGCTGGTCTGCCAAGTTCGGTACTTTTAGAAAATCTCTTTGGTGGTTGTGGGGAGGATGGAGTGATGGAGAGGAAATCAAGAGTTAAGGAGGTCACTGCAGTGGTTAAGATAAGAGAGTGAAAGCCAAAACTAAATTGTTTCCCTGTTTAACATATAAAGGTCTAGATGTTAGAATTTCTTATGGATTTAGAAGCAATGAGATTTGGTGAACCATTGGATTGGTGGGGGGATTGATAGAGAGAAGAGTCAAGGATGACTTCAGAGGCTTGAACCTGGGTGATTAGAAGCATGGAGATGCCTGAGGAAGAAATGGAAATTTCAGAAAAGGTACGGATTTGGGGAAGATCTCAAGTTTAGACATGTTGAGTTTCAGATGCCCATTTGTTACCCAGTTCATTTGTCAAAAAGTCATTGTCATCAAAGTTGTGTAGGACTCACTATCCCAGGATTGATATTGGAATAGGCAGGTAGATTTGCATATTAACAACATAGAGAAAATGTAAAGAAGAGAAGACCCAGTATTTGGCAGGTAACCTAGTGAAAGAGGTTTAAGGGAAGTCAGATATTACTTCCACACCACTGACTCCCAAATCACTCTGCACAGGAGAGAGATTTTGTACAGTTATGGCAATGTAGACAGTTAGGACTATGTTGGCAACATTCAAAGCAGCCCAGGTTTCTAGGTATTATGACGTCCTTGGACATAATTATATCATCTGCCCCCCAGAAGTGATGTGAGGATTAAATGAGGTAATATATGCACAGTTTTTTGACACTGTAAATTACCATATGTATGTTATAGTATGGGATTACCATTAATATAATTATCATCTTTATCAATAGATTTTCACTCAGTGAGCAAAGGATGGGAAAAATTATTTTTGTGAGGAAGAAGTTAGTTGTTTGTATTGCTGAATAGAGCAAGTGAACACATAATCTTTCTCTTTATGTGGAAAGCATTTGCATCATAAATCTTGTGGAATGATCTTAGATCATTGTATTGCTGAGAAGAGTTAAGTCATTCCTAGCTAATCATTGTACAATACTGCTGTTATTGTATGCAATGTTCTCCTGATTCTACTCACTTCAATGAGCATCATTTCATGTGAGTATTTCCAGGTTTTTTCTGAAATCCCCATCATCACTACTTACAGAACAATGGTAATCCATTACATTCAAATACACATCTTGTTCAACCTTTCCCCAGTTAAAGAGTATCCTCTCAATTTCCCATTCTTTTTCAACACAAAAAGATATACTATAAATATTTTCGCATATATGGATCCTTTTGCCTTTCTTTAAACAATCTCTTTGGGATACACACCTAGTAATGTTATTGGTGTATCAAAGAGTAGGCGCAATTTGGCTGCCTTCTGGGGATAGTTCCAAATTGCTCTCCAGAATGTTTGGATCTTTTCACAACTCCGCCAACAATGCATTAGTGTTCCAGTTTTTCCACAATTTCTCCAACATTTATCATTTTCCTTTTTTTGTCATACGATTCAATCTGTTAGATACTACTTGGTGCCTCAGAATTGTTTTCATTTACATGTCTCTAATCAGTAGTGACTTGAACCATTTTTAACATGACTAACCTTCAATTTCTTTATCTGAAAACTTTCTCTTCATATCATTTGACTATTTATTCATAGGGGAATGACTTTTATTCTTAAAATTGGATTCAGTTTTTCATGTGTTTTAGAAACGAAGCTTTTATCAGAGACACTGTCTTCATTATTTTCTTTTCTGAGTGTTCTTTCATTGCGCATTCTTTTATTCGGTTAATAGAGTGTTCCTTTGATTTGGGTTACTTCACTGTGTATGGGACTGTGTGAATGTTACCATTTTTCTCCAAATTCATCACCTTCATTTTTTCTTAACCACTGTAAAATTCCATTATTTCCATGAACCCTGATTTTTTCAGCCATTTCCTAAATGATGGACACCTGCTTTGTTTACAATTCTTCACTACTACAAAAAGTGTTGCTGACACCATCTTCTCTTAAATACCGAACATTTACTAAATAACCTAAAGAAAAGCAGGAATGACCTGCAGTCACTAGAAGAAGACAAAAACAAAAATAATGAAATTATAATACTATGGGTCACGTGACCAACAACATAGAAGATTGGATATTTTTCCTAACACTTTCATCCACTCAAATCTCCCAAAAATAAAAATTATAAATCAGAGATAAAAGCAGGTTCAGGAGTTTCCATGACTCAGGAAACTTATGGTAAAAAAAGTCTAAAACAAACAAACAACAAAAATAACCTTAACTGATTTCTATCCGAAGTTCATTCATTTTCTTTCCCCATATCCCATGCTACAGGCAGTGAGATTACCTACTGAGCCAACCCAAGAATCTGACCCAAGGACTTGACACAAACATTCACAACAAAATCCAACCACACACCCCATTCCCCACCCCTCTTTCCAGTGCTATGGAGATCCTGTTTCCAAGCTATGAACATTTGCTCAGGCCGCTATAGAATGTTTTCCAGGGACAGAGTGTTTTGATACCACAAAGTCAGGGTCACACATGCATTTCAGGAGTCGAATCTCCCTAGGGATGCAAAAGATCTCTTCAGGAGAACCAGAAAGAGGCAAGATACTGGTCTGGGCTTTAAATAGAACTCAGTGCCACATTGCACTCCTCACCTCTTCCCAGAGCCTTGGAGAATCAAATTACAGAAATAAACTCCATAACATTTGAGGCAGCAGCTCTCTGCCTGATGGTGCAGGGTCAGAAAATTGAGGAACACTGGGAGAAGGACAAAATATGTCAACAGACTACTGTGGATGGAGGGGCACAGGGAAGATGAATAGAAATCCACAACAGCTGAAGTAAAGAGCTCAGCATGATGCTGAGGTCAATTCTGTTCACCCAAAAGTCATTTAAGGTAAAAATCTATGCTGGTGATACATGAGCTGCCCAGGATGCAAGGAGGTCGACATGCTTGGAGATCCAGCTTTCTAGGAAACCATGATAAGAGGAGATGAAGTTAAACAATTAATAATAGGAGGGAATAAATGGAAAAATTTAAAATCTCCAAAGATCGCAAAAAGAAATCTTGAAGACCATGAATACAAGCACATAACCAAAAGGTGAACATTAACAGCAGAAAGAAAAAGACCTCCAGATCTAGGGGAAAGTATAAGCATCTAGAATATTGCAAAAGATGGGAAATTAATCCAATATCTGATGAGACAGAGTACCATGTGGGATGTGAGGAGAACATGTAGCCATAGCACACTATTATTTAGAGAATTAAAACAGATATGAGAATTACAAGAACAAAATGTATCCTTTCTTCAGGAAAATATGATGAGACTCATAAACCCTTGGTCATACTTTTTACCCCTGTGAACAGGTCTAGAGGAGAATGAACATACTAAAAAAAACCTTGAAAGAAGGAATATAAGCAGTTCTATATAAGACCTATAGATCTCATTAATCCCATATTGCTGAAAAAATCTGTTACTCTTAGTGGTTGGCTTTGGTAACCTTAATAATTGTAGAAAATGGTGTAAAAATTCTTTGAAAATAGTGGAGTATGTCAGAAGTGTCAAGGCTCTCCAGATTTCCTCCACAAACAGATAAAATATTACCAAAAAATGAATGTAAACCAGCAAAAACAAATAGGTAAAGACATAGTCCTCCTACTAAAAGAGGACCTCAGAAAGAGTCCATGACTCGAGGTTTGGCCTGAGTGAAGTGCAGATACCTCCAGACTGGCTCCACTGAATCAACAAACAGTGATTCTTAAGGGAGACAGATTAAGCCTCAAGAAATTTTACATCAACGTTCACATTTATGACCTTAAGAAATTTCACCTTGTTAACTTTCATCTAAAGAAAGAGAAGTTACTTTAACTTCCAAGATCCAAGATGGTTGGAATAAGTGCTCTCATCCTCCCCTTGTTGACCTTGAAAAACCTGGAAAATATTTCTCCAGGAAAAATCTTGGAAAAGTGGAACCAGCAAAAGTAGAATAGCAGTATTTCAGCTTGGGAGGCTAGAGAGATGGATGGGAAGGTCTTGCTGTGATTGAAAGGGGCCAGTGCAGGACCAAAAGCATCCTAACAAACAATACCTCAGTGGATGAGCAGAAGAGGTTGAACCCAAGGGCGGGGTGGGGTGTGGAGCTGTTAAGTACCAACACTAGGATGTCCCAAGTGTCTTAGGACAGCCAGGAGAATGGACCAGACACCAGCACAGAGAGGGTTCGGCAGCTGTGCAGCCTGCCTATGCCCCAGCTCAGTTTTAGTGGAGAAGGAGACCTCCCATGGGCAGACGACTGACCATTCCCCCACACCTAACTCCTGGAGCTTCAGTGTAACCCTAGGAGTAACTCAAAGAGATTTTATCTGGCCTTGGTCTTGGCACACACCAGTCAGCTCAGCACCAGGTAAACTGCAGCATTACAAAGCTTGTAGCTGAAAGAATCAGAGGACACAACACACAAAACTAGACCACAAACTCACTGCATAAAAAAAGTGAGACAGATACCCCTGTGCCCCAGAAGGAGAGATCCATTTTAAAAGCCAGGAAAAAGTCAATCACCATGAGTAAGAAGCAAATCAGAAAAGTAAAGACCATAGAATCTTACTAGGGAACAGGGGAGATAAAAACAAGAATTCAGAACAGGACAGCACTGACAATATATCCACATCTGAAACCTCAAAATGGAATATGAAGTGACCTCAAACCCAAAAAGCATTCCTGAAAGAGTTCAAGAAGGATTTTAAAAGCCAAGTTAGAGGGGTAGAAGAAAAATTGTCCAATGATTTTACAAATACAGTTGACAAAATGACAAAATGAAAAGAATTCACTAAAGAGAACAGCTACTTAAAAAGTAAAATTGGACAAATGAATAACGAAGTACAAAACTTAACTGGGAAAACTGGATAAATGAAAAAAAGAAGCATAAAAAATAACTGAAGAAAGCAATTTCTTCAAAATTAGAATTGGTAAGTAGAAGCTAATGACTCTATGAGACATCAAGAATCAGTTAAACAAAATCTAAAGAATGAAAAAAAATAAAAGAAAATGTAAAATATCTCATTGTAACAACAATTCACCTGAAAAATAGATCCAGGAGAGAAAATCTAAGATTGACTGGTCTACAGGAAAGCCAAGAGGAAACAAAGAGCCTGGACAATATCATCCAAAAAGAAATCAACACGGAAAACTGCCCTTTTGTCCTTGATCCAGAGAACAAAACAGTCATTTAAAGAATTCACCAATCACCTCCTGAAAGAGATCAAATTGAAAATGCCAAGCAATATTTCTGTCAAATTCCAGAGCTATCAGATCAAGTAGAAAATACTGCAAGCAGACAGGAAGAAACAATTGTAATAGTAATTTAAATGGAAAAATCTTTCTCATTAATAGGCTCATATGATCTGGAAGCCTGGGTCATGTGTGGTGGGAGGATCTTGCTGAAAAAGCAAAACAGGAAGGATGGAGTGGAACTGGGAAGAAGTGAATGAATGGGGTCAAGTAAGAGGGGAAATACTACAGGCCACCTGACACAGGCCCAACTGACACATTGTTACAATTGATGGTGAGATGACCCTCGCTGAGGGAGAGGAAGTTTGAGAGTGAAATATTATGACAATTGATAGTAAGAAGGTCCTGACTGAGGGAGAGGAGGTTTGAGAATGATTTAGCCCTATGTCGTGATCATGTTTATTAACTTCTTGGTCACCATGATGTATTTTACTTTCTGATTCTAGGATCTGGTTTTGTGGTGTTTAAATAAATGTTTTTCATCGACCTTCTATATGAAGAGTCTTTTATATTTTGTATTTGAGAACTATGCTGGCATATTCATAGTCTCCATCAGTGCATATTCACAGTAACAACCAGTGCTGCGAATATTACCTGGGTGATACAGCAATCCAAGTATGGCTGTGGAGCCAAGGTGGCAGAGTAGAAGCAGAGGCTTGGTAGAATTCTCCCCCCATATCCAGCCAAATACTTGTAGAAAATGACTCTAGACAAATTTTGGAGCTACCGAATGCACAGAAGCAAATCTCCAGCCCAAGATAGCCTGAAAGGTTGACAGAATGTTTATCACGCTGCACTGGGAACAGAGGAAAGTCCAAAGTAGTCTATGGCGGCACAGAAGGGACACAATCAGGTCTCGAAGGAGGTGGGGGATTGACTCTTCTGTAACATGGGGCCGTTTCCAGATTTCACAACCCCCAAAATGCCAAGGACAGATTCGAAAATCAGTAGGAAAAACCTGTTGGAACTGTTAGAACAGAGTGCTCCAGGCACAGTAAAAGGGTAGTGGGAAGGTTAGAGGCTGCATCAGCCACAGAAGCAGAAAGGACAGTGGCTGTTTCTGGAGCTCTAGGCCTACAGATTGTGGGATGATTGAGTGGCTGAGAGTACACCACCCTCCACCCCCATAGCAACCAGAGAACTACTGTGAGAAAAGGCTCAAAGGTCAAGTAAGTGACTATGGAAATGAGCAAAAAATGGAAAAAGAATCAGACTGTAGAATTTTACTTTCATGACAAGGAAGACCAAAATATAGAAACAGAAGGTAAGAAAGTTAAAACTCATACATTCAAAGCCTTCAAGAAAAATATGAATTGATCACAGGCTATGGAGGAACTCAAAAAGGATTTTGAAAATCAAGTAGGAGAAGTACAGCAAAAATTGGGAAGAGAAATGAGATTGAAGCAAGAAAATAATTAAAAATGAGTCAATTGTTTTTTAAAGGAACTTCAGAAATGCTTAAGAAAATACCATATTAAAAACAGACTATGTCAAATGGCAAAAGAGATAGAAAAAGCCAATGAGGAAAAACATGCCTTTAAAAGTAGAATTGGCCAGATGGAAAAGGAGTTCTAAAAGCTCACTCAAGTAAATAATTCTATAAAAATTAGAATGGAGCACATGGAAGCTAATTACTTTATGAAAGATCAAAAATAATTACAAAACAAAACCTAAAGAATGAAAAAAAATAGCAGACAATGTGAAATATATCATTGGGGGGGGAGGGGGAATGATCTGGGAAAGAGATCCAGGAGAGAAAATTTAAAAATTACTGGACTAGCTGAAAACCATCATCAAAAAAAAAAAGAGCCCAGACACCATCTTTCACAGAATTATCAAGGAAAACTGTGCTGGTATTCCAGAACCAAACAGTAAAATAGATATTGAAAGAATCCAGCAATCACTTGCTGACAGAAATTCCAAAAGGAAAACTCCTAGTAATATGGTAGCCAAATTCCTGAGTTCTCGGATCAAGAAGAAAATATTGCAGGCAGCTAGAAAGAAAGAATTTGAGTATTACGGAAAAACATTCAGGTTAACACAAGATCTAACAGTTTTGCATTAAGGGATCAGAGGGCTTGGAATGTGGTATTCTAGATGCCAAAGGAGATAGGATTAAAACCCCGAATCACATACTAAGCAAAACAGAGTATCGTACTTTAGGGAAAAAATGGTCATTCAATGAAGGAGAGAACTTTCAAACAGTCGTGATGAAAAGAACAAAGCTGACGAGAAAATTTGACTTTCAAATACAAGACTCAAGAGAAGGATGAAAAGGTAAATAGGAAAGATAAATCATAAGGGAATAACTAAAGTTGAACTGTTAGCATTCCTATATGAAAAGATAATATTTGTCATGCTTGAGATTTTTCTCAGTTTTAGGGTAGTTTGAGGGATTGTGCACATATAGACAGAGGGCACAAAGTGACTTGGATATGAAGGGTAATATCTAAAATAAATAAAATGAAGAGTTGAGATAGGGATATATTTGAGAGAGAAAGGGAGAAATAGAGTGGAGAAAATTATCTCTCATGAAATAGGCAAGAAATAGTTTTTTCAGTGGAAGGGAATAGGGGAGAGGTGAGTGGAAAAGAATGCACCTTACTCTCTTCAGATATGTCGTAAGGAGTGAATAACACGCATACTCAAAATGTGTATGCAAACATATCTTAAACTAGAAGAAAGTAGGGGGAAATGGGATAAATAGAGAATGGGGTAATGATATAAGGGAGGGCAAATGGGAGGAAGGGATAAATGGAAGTAAATACCTTTGAGGAGAGACAGGGTCAAAAGCGAGAATAGAAAAAAAGGTGGGGGGCAGAATAGGATGGAGGAAAATACACTCTTTCATGACTGTTACGAAAGTGTTTTGCATGACTAAAGTGTTTATACATGACTAAACATGTATACCTATATCAAATTGCTTGCCTTCTCAGTGAGGATGGGGAGGGAGGGAGAAAGAGAGAGATGTAGGAACTCAAAGTTTTAAAAATGCATGTTAGAAGTCGCTTTTACATGCAACTGGGAAAATGAAATACACACAATGGAGTATAGGAATCTATCATGACCTACAAGAAAATACATGGGAAGAGGATGAGTGAAAGGAGAGGTGTGATAAAAGGGAGGGAAGATAGGGGAAATATGTAATCAGAATGTAGGATGTCTTGGGGTGCACAGAGGAGAGAGACAGGGAGAAAATTTCCATCTGATAATCTTGTGGAAGTCAATGTTGAAAACGAAAAACACATTAATTAAAAAGGAATCAATTCAATTATCAAGGAACTACAGTCAGAATCACACAAGATCTTTTAGCTTCTACATTAAAAGATCAGAGGAATTGGATTATGGTATCCTGTAAGTCAAAGGAGCTTGAATTATCACCAAGGATCAATTACCCAGAAAAATTGAGCATCATCTTTCAGGAAAGGAGATGGATATTCTATGAAATAAGGGGTTTCCAGATTTTTCTGATGAAAAGACCAAAGCTCAATAGAAAATTTGATCTTCAAATACAAGAGAGGCATAAAAAGTTAAACGGGAGGAAAATGTTATTCATATGAACAAACTTTTTTACATTTCAATATGGGAGTATGATACTTGTAATTCTGGAGAATTCTATATTTATTACAACAATTTAAAAGGGATATACATGGGTAGAGGGAGTCGGGATAAAATACTAAAGTGTTGATAAAAAAACGTAATTAAAGGGTGTGAAACATGTGTAATAGGAGAAGAGGAAAATGGAATGCAGAAAAAGTTAAATTATATCACAGGAAGAAGTACAAAACTATTATAATAAAGGGAAAGAGGGGAGGACGATGGGCATGGTTTGAGCTTTTTTCTCATCAAATTTTATTCAAAGGAGGAACAAACTATTCACTTAAGTATAGATATCTAACTTGCCATACAATTAGTAGAAGGGGAAAGGAAAAATGAAAGTGGGGACGGCTTAAAAAGGATGGAAGAAGTACTAAGAGAAAAAGTAAATAAAAGGAGGGGGCTTAATAGATGGGAGGGAAGATTGATGCAGGTGAGGGTCAAAAGTAAAACTTTTGAAGAGGGGAAGGGAGAATTGGGAAATGAAAGCATAAATAGAGTGGAGTGGGGATAGGATGGAGAGAAAGACACAGGTAATAACCATAACTGTGAAAGTGAAAGGGATGAAATCTCTTATAAAAGGGAGGAAGGTAACAGAATGGATTTAAAAAAACACAATCCTATAATATGTTGTTCAGAAGAAACACATTTGAAATAGGGGGGTACAAACGAGGTAAAGGGGGAGTAGAATATAATATGCTTCAGCTGAAATTTAAAAAAAAAGCAGGGTTAGTAAACCTAAGCTCAGACAAGCAAAAGCAAAAATAGATCTACCCAGAAGATATAAGGAACTAAATGATATCCTGGTAAAAGCCACCATAAACAATGAAATAATATCATTACTAAGCATATAAACACCAAGCATCCAAATTCTTAGAGGAGAAGTTGAGGGAGTTATAGGAAGAAATAGACAGTAAAACTATACTGGGGGGAGGACTCAACCTCTCCCTCTCTGAATTTGATCAATCTAATCTCAAAATAAGCAAGAAAGAAGTTAAAGAGGGGAATATAATTCTGGAAAAGGTAGATATGATAGACCTCTGCAGAAAACTGAATATGGAGAGAAAGGAATATGCTTTGTTTTTTCAGGTGTACATGGCACATACACAAAAACTGACCAAGCACTAGGGCAATAAAACCTCATAATCCAGTGCAGAAAGGCAGAGAAAGTGAATACATTCTTTTAAATCATGATGCATTAAAAATAGAAAGACAGACCAAAAGTTATATGGAAATTAATTATTCTAATCTTAAAGAATGAGTGGACCAGAAAACAAATCATAGATGCAATAATTTCATTTAAGAGAATTACAATAATGAGAAAACCTACCAAAACCTATGACATGCATCAAAATAATTTGTTAGGTGAACTTTTATATCTTTGAATGTTTACATGAATAAGAGAAAGATGAAATCAATGAACTGGACATGCAATTGAAAAAGCTAGAAAAGATCAAATTTAAAATCTGCAATTAAATACCAAATTATAAATACTGAAAACCAAAGGAGATATTAATAAAATTTGAAATAAAGAAAACTATTGAACAACTGAACAAAACTAAGAGATGATTTTATGCAAAAATCAATAAAATTGAGTAAATTTTGGTCAATTTGATTTAAAATTTAAGAAAACCTAATTGCCAGTATCAAAAATGAAAAGACTAAACTCACCACCAATGAGGAGGAAATTAAAATAATAATTAGAAATTAGTTTGCCCAACTGCATCACCATGAATTTGACAATCACAGTAAAATGGATGAATATTTACAAAAATTTAAACTTCCTAGATTAACAGAAGAAGAAGAAAAATACTTAACACCATCCCAGAAAAAAGAAATTGAACAATCCATTAATGAAACCCTCAGTAAAAATCTCCAGGGACAGATGGATTTACGAGTGAATTCTATCAAACATTTGAAGAAAAGATAATTCCAATATTTTATTGACTATTTGGGAAAATCGTTAAAGAAGGAGTCCTTCTGAATTCTTTCTATAATAAGAATATGGTTCTGATACCTAAACTTAGAATAACCAAAATGGAGAAAGAAAATTATACACTAATTTCTCTAATAAATGTAGATCCAAAAAAAAAAAAAGATAAGGTATTAGCAAAAAGATTACAGCAAATTATCATGAGAATAATGCACTTTGATCGAATTGGATTTATATCAGAAATGCAGGGCTGGTTTAATATTAGGAAAACTATCATTATAATTGATCATATCAACAACAAAATTAGCAGAAGCCACATGATTATCTCTGGAGATGCAGAAAATGTTTTGACAAAATACAATACACATTCCTATTGAAAACGTTGGAGAGCAGAGGAATAAATGGAGCTTTCCTCAAAATAATAAATGATATCTCCCTAAAACCATCAACAAACATTTTATGTGATTGGAATAAGCTAGATGCAGTTCGAAGCAGATCAGGGATAAAACAAGGATGTCTATCATCAACAGAGTTATTCAATATGGTAATAAAAATGTTAGCTTTAGCAATAAGAGTAAAAATGAAGGATAAGAATAGGCAAAGAGGAAACTAAGTTATCACACTTTACAGAAGATATAATGATATACTTAGAGAATCCTAGAGAATCAAGTCAAACAACTACTTGAAACAATAAACAACTTTTCCAAAGGTATGTGATACAAAATAATCCCACATAAATCATCTCTACATTAATAACAAAGCCCTACAACAAAAGATAGAAAGAGAATTCCCATTTAAAGTTACTGTAGACACAATAAAATATTTTGAGTCTACCTGCCAAAATAAATCCAGGGACTATATGAACACAATTACAAAACACTTTTTACACAGATAGAGTCAGATCGAAATAATTGGAAAAAATAATCAGTTGCTTATGGGTAGGCCAAGCTCACATAATAAATATGGCAATTTTACTTTAATTAATTTATTTATTCAATATACTCCAATCAAACTAACAAAAATATTTTATAGAGCTAGAAAAAATAATATCATAATTTATCAGGAAGAACAAAAAGTCCAGAATGTCAAGTCCAGAATTAATGAAAAGCAATGCTATGGAAAGTGGCCTACTCATCAAGTTTTACATTGTGTTATAAAGCAGCAATCATCAAAACCACTTAGTACTGGTTAAGAAATAGAGGAGCAGATCAGTGGAATAGGTTAGGTACACAATACAATAGTGAATGATTATAGCAGTCTAATATTTGACAAACACAAGGACGCCAGCTTCTGGGATAAGAAATTACTGTATGACTGAAGATGCTTGGTAAACTGGAAAATAATGTGACAGAAGTGGGACATAGACCGATCCCTGACACCATATACCAGGATGAAGTTCAAATAGGTACATGATCTATGTGGAAAAGCTGACACTACAAAAAAATTAAGGGAGCAAGGAACAGTTTTTTCGTCAGATTTATGAAGAATGGAAGAACTTATGACCAAAAACGAGATAGACAACATTAAGAAATGCAACACTGATAATTTTTATTACATGAAATTGAAAAGTCTTTGTAGAAATAAAGTCAATACAACCACACTAAAGAGGGAAGCAGAAAACTGCGAAACAATTTTTACAGCTAGTGTCTGTGAGAAAGGCCTCTTTTCTAAAATATATAGAGTTGAGTTAAATTTACCAGAATACATGTCATTCTTCAATTGATAAATGGTCAAGTGATATGAATAGCCTTTTTTCAGAGGAAGAAATTAAAGCTATCTATAGTCACATGAAAAACTGCTGTAAATCACTACTGCTCAAGGAGATGCACATCAAAACACATCACATCTATCAGATTGGCTAACATCACAAGACAGGAAAATGATACATGTTGGAGAAAATGTGGGAGAGTTGAAAGATTAATTTAATGTTGGTGGGGCTTTGAGCTGATCTAACTATTTTGGAGAACAATTTGAAAATATGCCCAAGGGCCACAAAAATGAGCATACCCTTGGACCCAGCAATATCACTTCTAGGTCTGTACCCAAAGGAGATCATAAAAATGGAAAAAGGACCCACATGTACAAAAGTATTTATAGCAGCCCCTTTTGGTGATGGCCAAAAACTGGAAATTGAGGAATGCCCTTCAATTAGGGAATGACTGAACAGGTTATGATATGTAAATGTAATGGTATACTAATGTGCTAGAAGAAATGATGAACAGAAAAATCTAGAAAGACTCATATGAACTAATACTGAGTGGAATGAACAGAACCAGGAGAACAGTGTGCACAGTAAGAGCCATAGTGTGCCAGGACTGTATCTGATAAACTTAGCCCTTCACAGCAATGCAAGGACCTAAAACAATTCTAAAGGTCTTGGTGCAAAATTGCATCCACATTCAAAGAAAGAACTAGAGTCAGAATACATAATGAAGAACACTATTTTCTCTTTTGTTATGTTTCTTTTAGTTTTACTTTTTCTCATGGTTTCTCCCATTTGTTTTCATTCCTCTACACAACACGACTAATGTGAAAAATGTGCTTAATAAGAAGGTATATGTAAAATCTATATAACACTGCATTCAGTCTTGGGGAGGGGGAGTGGAAGGAAGTGGAGAAAATTTAAGGCATATGGAAATGATTGTTGAAATCTGAAAGCAAATAATGTGCATCAATGTTTTGATTTTCCCACATGTTCTTCACATTCCTCTTCTGTCCTATTAGTCTTGACTGGTGTGAGGTTATAGCTGAGAAATGATTTTATTTGCTTTCTCTAATCAATAGTGATTTAGAGCATTTTATGACTATATAGCTCTTTGATTTTTTCATCTAAAAACTGCCTGTTCATACTCCTTGAGCTCTTTGGGTATAATTCCACATTTTTACTCAAAATGGTTGGGTCAGTTCACAATTCTACCAGTAATGAATTACTGTACCAAGTTTTCCACATACCCTCTTAATCCTTAGATGATTTATTTCACAAGTGAGTTGTTTTTCAAATCAGATATTTCAGTATTTTCTTCTATTTTTCACTCTTTTGATTGCATTTTATTGTTTCCCATTGCATCATAAGGTCTTTAGGTTCCACTTGTCGAATCCTGATTTTTAAGAAATAATTTTCTTCAGTGAGTTTTTGTACCTTTTTTGCCATTTGTCCATTTCCGCATTTTAAGCAGTTCTTTTCTTCCATGAATTTTTGTACCTCTTTTTCCTTTTGTCCATTTCTGATTTTCAAGATGTTTTTCTCTTCGTTGAATTTTTGTACCTCTTTTACTAGTTGGTCTATTCGGTTTTAAGGTGTTATTTAATTCATATTTTTGTGCCTCCTTTACCGAACTGTTGGCTTTTTTTATGATTGTCTTGTATCACTCTAGTCTCTTTTCTCATTTTTTTCTCTTTCCTTATATTATTTGAGCTTTTAAATCATTTCTTGAGCTCTTCCATGGCCTGAGACCATTGTATACTTTTGATTGAGACTTTTGATATCATAGTTTTTACTTTGTTGTGTTCTTCTGAGTTTTTGTTTTAATTTGATTTTTCCTTTCATCCAGGTAAATGTCTGTAGTCAGGATCTTTTCCTGCTGTCTGCACATTTTTCTAGCACCTTTCTTGGCTTTTAACTCTATGGTAAAGTTGAACTCTGATTCTGGAGTGGAGGGCACCCTCTTCCAAACTTTGGGTTTTATGTGCAACTGTTTTCATAGTAAATTCTGGGAATCTGTAAGTTTTCAGTTTTTCCAAGGTTGTGTGATGTAGGGAGAAGTGTGCTGAATACTCTCTTGACCTGCACTCTGGTCTGTGAATGACCCAAAGCCCATTTCCACTCTGGAACTCTGATGAGGTTCCCTGCTCTCCTGTGGCCACAAACATGGTTTGCTTCTATTCCTCCTTGTCTTGGGACTGAGATCCCTGACAGTCACTCAGATTCAACTATGGGCAATGCAATACAATCCTGTCCTCATGCCAGCAATCCCCTGTAATCTTTTTCTACCCAGTTGACTGCCCCCTTTACCATTTGTGGGATGAGAGCTCCAGAAGCAGCAGCTGCTACCGATTCAGTTTGCCATGAAACCTGTTTCTGGTTTTCTGTGGCACAATCTGTTCTGGTGCTGCCTGAAATGAACTACAGAAATGAAGTAGCTCAAAAGAAATGTGCGATATACAAGTTTCGAAAATCTACCTCAAATGTTCACATTGACTATTTGTGGCTACTCAGTAGGAGAGTGGTCTGAACACTTACTGGTCTTATCAAACACAGGTGATCACACTGTAACTTGGGTATAGTATAGAGATGCCATTTTGACCCTCTTCCAGAACAAAGGACAACATTCAACCAAAAACTTTGCAAATGATTTATACAAACCTGGAATTCACTTTAAGAAATATTTTATAAAATTCACCTGTAAATCGATTTCTTCTTAGGATAATTTAGTCTTAGTCTGGTGTATCATTTTTTCCGTTTATTTTTCTAATATGGTGTAATTTCAATTTTCTATCTCTTTTTCTGATAATCTGGGCATTTAAGATTTTTTTAAAGATTCGCCCATTTTATTTCTTTTCATTGTAATTGGTAAACTTCCTTTATTTCTCTTTATTTTTTAAGTTGTCCTTCTTTGTTTATAATATTGGAAAATTGATTGTACTTTTTTTAAAAATCAGATTAAAGTTTATCGACTTCAATAATTTTAAATGTTCTTAATTAAAAAGCTGATTATAAAACTTTTATTTATCTCTTCTGTGATTTTCAGAATTTCTGTTTGTGTGTGTGTGTGTGTGTGTGTATGTGTGTTTTTACTTTTAAATTTCAGGGTTTCTTTCAGTGGCATGACCAATAAATACCAATTTCATTCTTGGTTTTATTGATGAAATTTAGATATGCAAGTTTGTCTCTAAGGACTGTCTTGGGTTTGGATAACTGATCTGTTTTTTATTTGATTTGTCTTTTGACACAACTTTTTTAAGGTTAAAATATTTGTTTTCTCTTCAGGTTTGTCTATAATTTTTGACTAGCATATGTTGATTATATTTTTATCCTGCGGTGTTCTGTTAAGAGATTCAATTATTATATCTGTTTTTCTTTACATTTTGGGGGAATTTGGGACCCTCACATTCATGGTTCTTGAAAGGGGCTATATGTATCTGATAAATATATATGTACTTTCTTTTCATGCTCATAATCATCAAGTTCTATTATATTTATACTATCCATTATTCTAGATATGTCCTTAAATGCTTTCTGACTCATTTTGTTGTTGCTGTTATTTCTATATTGTTGTTTTTATAGGTTTCATTTACATTCAGTGGCATAACCAGTAATTTCCAAAGTTTGTATAATATTGCTTATTTGTGGTTTCCTTCTGTTTTTTTCCTCTGTTATTTATTTTTTGCTCAATGACCCTTTTTCCTTTCCTTTTTTTCTCCAGTCTATCACTACTCACTCTCATTCTTTATTTCTAATATTTCCCCCACCTTGAGAAAAGAAAAAAAATTATTAAGCCTTTATTATAAAATATGTTGAGAAGAAAAGTAATTTCTGCCTTTGGTACCTAACTCTTGAGATAATGAACACAAAGTACACACACACACACACACACACACACACACACACACACACGCACACAGATACACACACATGCACATGTGCATGCATGTGTAAGTATATGTGTGTGTGCATGTGTATATAAATATACCCTCATTTGTACATACAAATGTTTGTCTGTGTATATACCCATATATACATGTACATATATACATACACACATATATATATATATATGTATAAATAATGGATATTACTATCATCTGAATATTACTTTACTTATTTTATAAAAGATTTCTTTTTTTTTATAAATTAGGGGAGTGGTTGAGATAGAGGCATGGTTTCCAGTAATAGTAACAATTCCCCCAAAATTGTGTGCACTCATATATTTTAAAAAAAAACCTACAGTAGAATAGAATAGAACAAAGTTCAGAAGGAAGAACATGCAAGAGGGCAGTTTTCAAAGTAGAATACTGAAGATCATATATATATGTATATATATATATACACATATGTATATATACATACATGTATGTGCGTATGTATGTATGTGTAAATATTTAAGGGAGCAAGAATTAAGAACTGGAAATTCACAGACATATGTATTCTTTTCTGTTGGGCATATGGAAATGCTTTCATTCTTCTCTGTGGTGTGTCCAAGTTCAAAATAATGTGGAACACACACAGCATCTTGCTTTGAGTTCCTAATCCAAAAGAAATAGACAAAACCACAACTACGCGCAATAAAAACTACCCAGTGACCAGTGGAAATCTTTTGGCAAGGATTGTCAGCAATGAATATTGATAAGTACTGGAAAGAAGTTTCATTAAAGTCACTTGAGGGAGGGATGAATTATTTTTACTATTCCACCTAAATAAATGCCATTTTCAGAATGTTAATTAACTCTAATGAATTAATTGATATCAACTGATAGTAAGGGGATACACTAATGTTGACTCATTAGCAATAGCCAGAGTATCCTTTCCCACCTATCCCAATCTCTGCACTGGTTGCATTTTTTTTTCATGTCCATTGAACTTTCTTGTAATTTTTATTGAGTTGGAATATTCCTTGCTCTTTTGTTATTTCTAGATTTCCTCTACCATGATCACTAAGCAATTCTCCTGAGGGTCAAAATATCCAAATCTTTAACTCATTCCAGCTGTGATTGTCCTTATTTACTGCTGGGGATGGAAGCTCAATTCCATGTGGACAGTCTCGGGCAGGTAAAGGTGGGAACTTCTAAATCTTAGAGTTCTCACTAAGCCCCCCAGGAAACGACTGGGAATCGAGGTGAACCAAGCTATCTCGTGTATTTCCGCCTCTTCCCGTGAGAAACATGATGGGAGAGAGCTCTCCCCGCCCTCGAGATTGTCCCGGATCTGGGCACACCTATTGTTATCTAACAGCACGGTATTCAGGTGCAAACTATGCGGCTGGAGAGCTTAATTAGGATCAGGAAAGCCTGAAAGCGCTCTTAGCTCGAGAGAGGCGCGGACAAGACAGAAGGCTCCGCTTTTCCTCTCTCCACTCGTCCCTCACCCTCTCTCCCCACTTACACTTCTATTTCCAATCTCTTATTGTAAGATCTTTGCCTCCTTGGGAGATTCTTCGCTCCCTCCTAAGGAAGAATTCCCCTGCACTTGTAACCAGAACCCTGAATAAAGCTCAACCCTTGTTCGACTCTGATAGGTCTCTTCTCTCATACGAGTATCCGGTTTGGCCAGCCGAAGACCTCAGATAGAGGTAAGGTAAGACTCGGGTAGCCCACAGGCCTCTAGGCCTGGCAGTTGGCGTCTCCGAACAGGGGACAGGAGCGCAGATATCCTGGGTGCCTGGGAACACCCGGAAGGGGCTGTGAAAGACGCGAGTCCCGAATCCTAGATTCGGAAGGAGAGAAAGAGTGAGAGTAGCTTCCCACACCCATGGGAAAAGGGCAGGGATGGGGAATCAATTGCCAGTAATAAAGCCAGAGGAACAGGAGGTCTGGGCTGAGATACTTTACAGGGAATGCAGGGAGGCGGGGGTCACTATAGAGTTAAACGACCTCCGAGAATTTTGTAAAAGGATTTGGAAAGTTTCTCCTTGGCTCGAGCAGACAGGAATATCAAGAGAAAGATGGGGAGTGGTCGGAGAACAAATGACCGCTTATGAACAACAATACCCCGGGGAGCTGGAGGATTTAGATTTCCTGATATTCGGTGTGATTAAGAGTCTTTTGGAAGGGCCGGAGAGACCAGCGCGGGATTGGAATGAGAGTGGAAGTGGAGAGAGGGGAGGGGAGAACCCTGGCAAGCAGAAAGTTAAGGAGTGTAGAGAAAAAATAGATTCGGAGCTCCATCTAGCTGATGGGAAAGGCGAAGCAGGGGAGCATACGCCATGTCTTCCCTCTGCGCCTCCTTATAGCATGCTCCATTGGTCAGACAGTCTAGGGCCACAGTCCAGTTTGGAAAAGGGAATACGAAAGGCCATAGAGAGTGGAGAAGATGTAGGGATATTTCCTGTGCTAAAAATAGCGGACTCCAGTGTCCCCGGTGGGGTTCGGAGGAGCCACATACCCATAGAGTGGAAGAAAGTAGCGACTCTTAAAGAGGCTTGTACCAAGCACGGCCCCAATTCACCTTTTGTCATAGCCATGCTTGATACTCTCAGTGGTCAGTTCGTTCTGACTCCTACTGACTGGAAGAGCTTAGCTAGAGCCTGCCTTACCCCTGGGCAGAATGTGATTTGGGTATCAGAATTTTCTCAGAGGGTAAAGAGCACTATCAGTGGGCTGGGGGCTCAGGCCCCCCAGGCTTATCAGCGATTTACAGGAACAGGGCAGTTTGAGGCTACAGGAAATCAATTACAGTACTCGGCCGCCGATTATGTCTTGATTGCCGGAATGGCTATTGCCGCCTGGAAGGTTATAGCCTCTAAGAAAGAGAGAGAGTTTCCCATGACTAGGATTACGCAGGGAAACACTGAGCCATTTACTAATTTTGTGGCCAGGCTGCAGGAGGCAGTAGGTCGAGACATGGGAGAGGAGAATCAAGGGACAGAGATAGTGTTAAAGACATTGCTGCGGCAGAATTGTAATCATGACTGCAAAAAGGCAATGCTGGGACTGCCAAAGAATGCATCTGTTGAAGAAATGATACAGAGATGTGACAGGGTAGGAAGTCAGGTCTACTTGGCACAGGTGCAAGGGAAGTACCTGGCCGCAGCCTTAAGTAATATCTCTTTGGAGAAAAAATGTTTTAACTGCGGAAAACCGGGACACCTTAAGAAAGAGTGTAGGAAAGAAATAAGTACAGGGAGGGGCCAGGACCCTTGTTTTTCATGTGGAAAGCCAGGTCACCTAGCTAGACAATGTAGGAAGTCGGGAAACGGGGTGAGGGGCCCCTCGAGGGCCCCAAAAGTGTACCCTTTGGCAGAGAATCGGGACGGCCCCTTGGAGGGAGAATACAGGAGATTATGGGGCCAGAGGAAGGAATGCAACACCTTTACAGCTTAGAGAAGTGCCAGCTTGTAGCTCATCAGTTTACTATGATTCCGCTGAGAGACCCCATACAGGAGGAATCCCTGATATTACAGAACCCCTCTCATGCACCCGTAGTTATATATACAGGAGTTTATCCCACTGGCACCACAGCACTTCCATGCTCCAATGTGGTAGCTGAGCCAGCTCATATAGACAATCAGCTTCCCATACCTATTGCCCTTCCCTTAAAGCACTCAGTTCAAATCCAGTTACTAAAGGAAATAGGACAGAATAGACCTGAGTGTACAATCTGGCTCAATGGAATTCCCATGACTGGCCTCCTTGATACTGGAGCGGATAGGACCTGCCTTAGCGGTCGCTCAGTACCCCGGCACTGAAAGCTCAAAGAAAGCCAGAGACCAGTGTGGGGAATAGGAGGGTGCCAAAATACCTTAGAGACAATGCACCCAGTAAAGTGGGAGGCAGAGGATCGCCAAGGGACGATATGGCCGTTGGTGATTCCAGGACTTAGTTTTAACATCTGGGGCAGAGACATCATGAGCCGCCTGGGGATGAGGCTATCAAATTTTTAGTAAGGGCCATTGCAGTTGCACTGGAGTCCCCACCCTTGAATTGGAAGTCAGACACCCCGATTTGGGTGGAGCAATGGCCCCTGACTCCAGAAAAACTCCAGGCATTACAAATACTGGTTAAGGAGCAATTAGAAAAAGGAAATATAGAGCCATCACAGTCACCCTGGAATGCTCCTGTGTTTGTTATAAAGAAAAAATCCGGGAAATTCAGGTTCCTTACAGATCTAAGGAAGGTAAATCAGTCTCTCATGCCTATGGGAGCCCTGCAACCAGGTCTCCCTTCTCCTAATGCCATCCCGGACGGTTGGTCACTTATAATCATTGACATTCAGGATTGTTTTTTTTCCATTTCTTTAAACAAAGTAGATTGTCCTCGGTTTGCTTTTACAATACCTCACCCCAATAACGAAGGACCTGCAAAGAGGTATCAGTGGAAGGTATTGCCCCAAGGTATGAGTTGCAGCCCCATCGTCTGCCAGTGGTATGTTAATCAAGCATTAGAAAGCCCCAGACAGCAATACCAATGCAAAATCATCCATTATATGGATGACATCCTTATAGCTGCACCTCAGCTCAAGGATCTGGAGAAGTGTTTCTAAGCAGTAGAAAGGAACCTTCTAGGACTAGGATTAGCTATTGCTCCTGAAAAGATACAGAGAGGACCCAGTTACAAATATTTGGGATATCAGATACAGGGCACCATCATTCAGCCGGAACCCCCAAAATGGGATATAAAGATCCAAACACTCAATGATGCTCAGAAACTAGTAGGAGCTATCCAATGGATAAGATCAAAGGTGCCTATACCTCTACCTCTCATGCAACCTTTATATTCACTATTGACAGGAGACTCTGCTTTAAATTCCCCACGAACATTGACTCCTGAAGCAGCCAAGGCCATAGAGGCAATAAAAAAACAATATTTACAGTCCACCACATTCCGGTGGGATCCAGGAAGAGATGTGGAGGTATCTATTATCTCCACCACACCTCCCTATGCCATCATACACCAAAAAGAGAAGCCCCTAGAGTGGGTGTATTTAAGTAAAACAGGAAGCAGTTTACTAAACAAGTGGGAATTTCTAGGACGGTTAGCACTAGAGGCAGTAAAAAGAGCTACCCACATGTACCAAAAACAGCCAATTCTTTATGCTACACTCACCACTAAGGATGTAGAAGAGTTAGATCAGAATCACGTTTCTTGGGCCACTATACTCCAGTGGGCCCAGGTGAAACCAAATTCGACTTTCCTATTCAAAGAGTTATTACAGTGGGCCCCAGCACCAGTGAAAAGATACTCACCAAACCCAGTAGAGGGGCCTAACATTTTTACAGATGCCACAAAACATCACAAGGCATCTATTTATAATTCGGCTTCCCAAGAGATATATATAGTTAACACACCCTACACCTCTACTCAACAGAACGAGTTGGAAGCTATAATCCAAGCTCTCCAAATATATAATGACATACCCATTAACATTATTACTGATAGTCAGTATGCATCTTTATTAATTTCACGGATTGAGGACTCTATTGTAGATTATTGGTCCAATATTTTTTCACAGTGTGAGCGGCTATTGACCACCATTAATAACAGAACACACCCTTTTTATGTTTTACATGTGCGCTCACATACTAATGGCACAGGACCAATTTTTGAAGGAAATCAAATAGCAGACAATTCACTATACCTTGTAGGGCACACTGGGGAACCACAGGAAAGGGCCCAAAAGGCTCATGATAGGTTCCACCTAGCCACAGAAGCCCTCTGCAAATTATATGGAATAACTCAGGAACAGGCCAGAAAAATTGTTAAGAGCTGTCTCCAATGTATCCCATTCCACCCATCTCTAGACCAGGGTGTCAATCCTCGTGGCTTGGCACCCAATGAAATTTGGCAAATGGATGTCACCCATCTTAAGGGCCAGTGCATACATGTGACAGTTGACACATGGTCCAGATTCCTTATGGTGACTTTACAGCCAGGTGAATCAAGTGCTAAAGTCATTCAACATCTTTGGCACTGTTTTTCTGTTTCAGGTTTACCCTTAGAAATAAAGACAGATAACGGTCCTGCCTACACTTCTCAAACCCTTACACACTTCCTCCACGATCTAGGGATTCGACATGTTACAGGAATCCCCTACAATCCACAAGGCCAGGCCATAGTGGAAAGGGCCAATCTCACCTTAAAGGCGATCCTCGCTAAACAAAAAAGGGGAGAAAGAGTTCGCCTAACACAATCAGAGCTTGATACAGCTGTGTATACACACAATTTTTTGCATATCTCAAAAAACTCTCATACTACTCCAGCTATGAGACATTTTGTGACTATTCCACGACAACTCCACAAGGAAAGTAATACCCAGGCTGGAAATAAGGACACATGGGCCATGGTAAAGGGTATGGCCTCAGGGAAATGGAAAGGTCCGTATAAGATACTAATATGGGGTCCAGGGTATGTTTGTGTCTCCACAGGAAAAGGGGATGCGTGGATTCCCATTAGAAGGATCCGTAGGTGGAAACCGGTGTCGGAGACAACGGAGACGCAGGAGGCGGAGACCCCAGAGAGCCCGGAGACCCCGGAGAAGGATCATGCACCACCTGAGTCTGCTGCTAACAGCTTTAACCTTGCTGCCCAGAGAGGAAGCAGCACTCATCGCAACCACTGACATTGCTGACCACTCCATCTAGGCATCTCTTTCCAGCGGCTGAAGGAGGACTTTGATATCACAAACCCAGGACATTGGGGGGGGGAAGGGGTGACCAACTCTTCGGGAGGTGACCAACTTTTCGCCTGAATACCACAGGCTTGGCCATTCAGGCTTGGCCGTTGAGATCCATTTGCATGACTGAGGGGGTGGTGATGTGTAAGGCGCCAGCACTAGCTGCTTCTCTTAGAATATGCTTTGGAATTAGTGATTGCCCTTTCTCTTGCTGTAACTCAGCCATTTAGCTTCATCTTTGTTTTATTTGATGCCTCTCCTTGTCAGTTGTGCTAGCTGCAGATTTCTGTGTAAATGAAGTTCTTGATGTGGTGTATTCATATGCTAAAGGCCTTCCTAATCCACTCAGCCTCCAGCCACTATATGCTCTAGAGCCATGTGCGCGCTGTGCAAAACAAAAAAGGGGAGATGCTGGGGATGGAAGCTCAATTCCATGTGGACAGTCTCGGGCAGGTAAAGGTGGGAACTTCTAAATCTTAGAGTTCTCACGAAGCCCCCCAGGAAACGACTGGGAATCGAGGTGAACCGAGCTATCTCGTGTATTTCCGCCTCTTCCCGTGAGAAACGTGATGGGAGAGAGCTCTCCCCGCCCTCAAGATTGTCCCGGATCTGGGCACACCTATTGTTATCTAACAGCACGGTATTCAGGTGCAAACTATGCGGCTGGAGAGCTTAATTAGGATCAGGAAAGCCTGAAATCGCTCTTAGCGCGGGAGGGGCGCGGACAGGACAGAAGGCTCCGCTTTTCCTCTCTCTGCTCTTCCCTCCCCCTCTCTCCCCACTTACACTTCTACTTCCAATCTCTTATTGTAAGATCTTTGCCTCCTTGGGAGATCTTTCTCTCTCCCTCCTAAGGAAGAATTCCTCCTGCACTTGTAACCAGAACCCTGAATAAAGCTCAACCCTTGTTCGACTCTGATAGGTCTCTTCTCTCATATGAGTATCCGGTTTGGCCAGCCGAAGACCTCCAATAGAGTTAAGGTAAGACTTGGGTAGCCCACAGGCCTCTAGGCCTGGCAATTTACTAATTACCAAATTACCAAAAGAGACCTTCCTCAAGAAGTGTCGTCCCAAAAGGTATCATCCCTTCCCCAACGTTTCCATTTTTAATATGGGAATTTACCATACATTTTAAAATTAATTTTCTCATTTCCTAGTATCTTCATCCACTTAGTTTGTTTGACTTATTCCACTACTCCCTCTCAGATACACACAGAGTAGGTCATACCAGCTCTCACCCTCAACTATTCCACTTCCTTGTTGATTACTTCCCAGATACCTTTATCTCATCATCATCTTTTATCATACTGTCTTCCACTATACCTTATGGATTTTAACCTTGTTCTTTATCCTACTCACTACCTCAATTTCATTAACCTTTTAGTTGTCTTTCAGGCCACCCTCAGTCCTGTATTGGTAATACGATTTTTGCTAAAGTATGGTGAACCACTTCATCTTTCACTACTCTCTATTCTTGATTCCTTTTCCTTCTTGTCTAATCACTTACCACACTTTGTCTAACTCAGGCATAGATTACTCACGCCACCTGACCATAGTTCCATTAATGGATGGCCAAAGAGTGCAATTCATTGTGGTTCAACTCTTCAAGTTCCTGTATTTCACTGAAACCTCCCTTTGCCCAGTGGTTGGCTAGTCCTTGGCACGGAGCTAGAATTGAAATCCAGGCTCTAAGGGCAGAGTCTCCCATGTTCGCTGGCTTTCATAGGAGTCTTCACACCAGTCCACTCTCATCTTGGTACAGAAGAAGGCACTTGTCCAATGTCACTTAAGTAAACAGAAGCAGAGATTAAAGCTAGATTCCCCAACTCTGGGCCTTTAATGGTTAGTGGTAAGAGAGCCATACCCTTGAATGGACATGTCCACTTTCTGAGTCTGTTGGGGCACCTTGACCATGACAAGCTTCTTGTCCAATAGCTGTGACTCAGTGGGCCAAAGTTTCCCTAGGCAGAACCAGAGTGTTCTGGGGTGAGTGACCTTACAGAAAGAAGATCAGGTCATTCACAAACTCTGGAATGTAACAGACTAGCTGGCCATCCCTTTCCTTGGTGACTTCCCTCCCTGTGGCCCCATGGGACCCCTGTTTTCCAGGGTCCAGAGGGGCCTGCGGTGGTCCAGGCACTGTGACCTCAATTTAGTCTGGGGAGTCCACAGGGTCAGCCCAGCTCCCCAGCTGCTAATATAATGTGCTGCCTGTTGGTCAGTGAGCTTACTGTGGGGCTCAGGCAGGGCCATTTAATGTTGCCTCAAGCTCCCTTCAGGCCTTAGCTTCAGGTCCTGGCCCTATCAACCTGAGTCTTTGAGGCAGAAGGACTATGTAGTCCCAGTAGAAGGCTGTCATCTCATACTTGAAGTGGAGGCCACTGGCAAAATGTGGCATTAAGGGGTTATAGGAGAAGTCTGTTTCTGGTGTCTCAGTGAACTAGGATACAGGTAGGCTGAAGACTCCTTGGAATTGCTTATGCTGTTGCTGCTTCAACAGGGTTAGGGCCCCTAGGATCTCCTGGATTGTTTCTTCCTGCAGAGGAGGAGCACAGAGGTGGTACAGATGAGGGCTGGAAGGGGGATGTGAGACCCCCACAAAGACCAGGGTACCCAGGGCCTGGTCATCTGGAGTGAATTCAAGGACTCAAGCATTCTTGACATTTACTACTCACTGACCAATGACATCTATCCCAGATTTAGAGATGTGTCTACTCCTTTACATTTATCTTGTCTAACAAGATAATTATGGGGGCAGCCTGGTACTCCTTGGTCAGCCTTCAGCATTAATTGACTTAGTAACATTTCAGGCCTAAAACCAAAAGTCCATGCAGCCCTGCCACAAACTCCTCCCCCAACTATTTCCCGATGAACTAAGGGTAAAATACCTGTGCATTGTTCAGTGGGTGGTAAATGTCGTTATGACCCAGTAGACAGTCAGTTCAGCCAGTACACAGCTGGTTCAAACTTATATAATCTAAAGGTGCAGCTGGGTACTGTATCGGGAAGGAAGGAAAGGCTGTTGCTAGGGCACCCTGTGTCCTTGGGTTGGGGAGAAACTGCATGACACAGCATTTTGAGGCTAAGGAGAAATGTGATTTTTAAAGAGAAATGTGGTTTTAGAATTGGGGTCTAAGTACGTGTACCAAAGCACCTCATCACTGCCATGGGGAGTGTCTGAATCTAGGTCCTCCACCACCAGCACTGCTGGATAATGAGAGCCCTCACCTGGTCCTCCAGCTTAGCAGTCAGGCCAGCTCGCAGGCCTCCCTTTTCCCCTGGTAAAAACTCATACATCTTGTGCAGATTTTGCTTCTCTAACCTATGGTTGCTGACCATGCATAAGTTCTACGTGTGGTTCAGAGCTACCTGAAAAGTCTGCTTCCTCATGATCAGGTCTGGCACATTGATACCAGGCCAATAGCTGCCTCCTTCCATTCCTGCCAAACCCAAGAGGGCATGGGACAAGTGGCAAAGTCTGGCTTCTCAACATCCAACCCCCACCCCAGGGAAGGTAGGGTCATGCCCCTTCCCTCCCACTCCAAGAGAGGATCAACCCCTCCACCATGGGAGCCTGGACAAGCTTCTCCCACCCCAGGAATTCAGAGTCACACCCCCACACCAAAGGTGTCAGAGTCACCACCCCCACCTGGGGGGAGATCGGGGTACTTCATACTCCCTTGGGCCTTTTTACCAATTAGGTTAGTGGTTTATTTTTTTTTTTTAAGGTGTTATTTTCTTCAGTATTTTTTGGTTCTCCTTTAGCAAGTTGTTGACTCACTTTTCATGATTTTCTTGCATCTTTCTCATTTCTCCTTCCAATTTTTCCTCCACCTCTCCTACTTGATTTTCAAAATCCTTTTTGATCTCTTCCATAACCTGAAACCATTGCATATTTATTTTGGAGGTTTTGTATGCAGAAGCCTTGACTTTTATGTCTTCCTCTGATGGTATGCATTCTTTTTCTTCACCTGAAAGTATGGAAGAAAATTCCTGTTCACCAAGAAAGTAACCTTCTATCACCTCATCCCCTCCCCCCTTTTTATTGGCATTTTCCTAGCCAGTTAATTGATTTTTGAGTCCTTTGTTAAGGAAGGGTATACTCTGGGGACTTGTAAGTTTTTAGTTCGTCCAAGATGGCACAATCAAGAATAGGAGTGAGCTCCTCTCCTGGCCTTTGCTCTGGTCTGGGAGCAACCACAGGCTTTTGTGCCCAGGATCTATAAGTAGAATTCCTTCTCCATAGCCTCTACCAATTCCACTGTGCCAGTCAGAGTTCCTCTTCACTCCAGGGCTGCCACTCAGGGCTGAGATCCCAATCAACTGCTAAATTCCCCAAGGGTCTTTAGGCTGATATGGACACTGTGCTACAGCAACTGCTGCTCCTGGGATCAGAACAAGTTCCCTTCTCATCCAGGTGAAAGCACTTTCTCACTGACTTTTCAAGTTGTCTTTGGCGTTTTGGGCTTCCATAATCTGGGAACTGCAGCTGCTGCCAGGGATTTTTTGCCATAAGATCTGCTCCAGTCCTGTGTCTGTCTCACTTTGTGGCAATGTTGGCCTGCGCTCTGCTCCAAGCCTGATGCAATAGACCTTTCCTGCCATGCCAGCCTTCCAGCCTGCCTTGGGCTGGAAATCTCTTTCACTCTGTCATTTTGTGGCTTCTGCTGCTTTAGCATTTGTTTAGGGTCATATTTTGTAGTTATTTTATGGGCTATGGGGGGAGAGCTAGAGTAGGTACATCTTTCTACTCTGCTATCTTGGCTCTGCCCCCAATATCAATACTTATATTTACATCAGATGGCATAGCATCAGAAGGTAAATGAATTATGGGAGGAAATAAATAGTAAAACAGTATTATTGGGGACAACTTTCACCTCTCATCACTAGATCCAACAAAAAAAAAAATAAGTGCAGGAGATGAAAAGAATTATTTTTTAAAAGTTAGATATGATAGTTCTCAGAAAAAATGAATGGGGATTGAAAATAAAACATGGTTCTTAGGGAAAATTTCATATCTTTATATCTCTGAATACTTCATGAATAAAATAGAAAAAGGAGATCAATTACTTGGACATGCAACTGAAAAATCTAGAAAAAAGAACATATTAAAAACCCACAATTAAATGCCAAATTAGAAATATTGAAAACTAAAGGAAAGTTTAATGAAATTAAAAAAAAAATACTGGAGGTGGAGCGAAGATGGCGGAGTGAGAGCAACAACTCACCTAAGCTCTTGGCCAAACTCCTTCGGATACCTCTGAAAGGAGAATCTGACCAAATTTTGGAGGTGCAGAATCCAG
The DNA here is from genome assembly GCF_028372415.1 of Notamacropus eugenii. Classification (NCBI taxonomy): domain Eukaryota; kingdom Metazoa; phylum Chordata; class Mammalia; order Diprotodontia; family Macropodidae; genus Notamacropus; species Notamacropus eugenii. The sequence continues at coordinate 15,247,215 of NC_092876.1, read as the reverse complement.
TGGGAGATAGACCGTGATGGATTCAGAGCCCACGTTAGACTGGAAGGTCCAGGGGAAGGATGTGTTCCGTGGGGATGAGCCCTCAGCACACAGGGCAGCACGGCCATCGCAGCACAGCAGAAAGGAACCAAGAAACCTGAGAGCAGCAGGCAGAACTGGCAGAGTGGCACCAAGGGAGGCAGACAAGCCAAACTGAGCTAGTGAGAGCCGCTGAGGGCCAGATATCAGAGGAGCAGCTCCTGACACTTTCAGCCCAAAGAATAAACATCAGTAAGTCACCTACTTGAACTTCGAGGAGCAGGGATGGTGGAGTGATCAGTAAATGCTCTCTCCTACCCCCTTGATGACAGTGAAGGAACCATAAAATATTTATCCAGAAAAATCCTGGATCAGCGGGAACAGCAGAAGGGGCAAATAGTTTCATAACACCTGAGACTAGGAAAATAGCTAAGAGGGATTCCTTCTACTGTGTTGGAGGCAAACCAGAAAGACAGAGGACTCAGGGCAGAGGAAACTCTCACTAGGACCCAGGCAAGCCTCAGCACCAGGAGACGAGCCCCAGGAGGGGTGGGAACATGCATTAGCATCTAGGCGTGCCTCAGCACTGCAGGGGAAACGGGAAGACAATAGGGAAGCTGGGATCACCATCCCCTGAGCTTGCCTTTGCCGCAGTTCAGCTGAGAAGATCTACTGTGACCAGACGACTCCTCCCATACATTTAACAAGCTAACCCCAGGGTTGATCTGGGAAACAAAAAACAAAAACCTACTTTTAGCTTTTTCACATATCAGCTCAACACAAAGTTCTGTAGCTTCTGACTGAAAGAACCAGAAGCCACAACACTCACTCAGCATCGTGAACAAGAAAAAGCAGATGAAGGATGAAAAAATCATAGAAACTTTCCATGGGGATAAGGACCAAAACACAGACACCAAAGAGGTCAGAGCTGAGTCTGTACTTCCATCTGAAACTTCAGAAGGGACTATGAACTTCTTGCAAGCACAAACAGCTCTCCTGGAACAGTTGAAGAAGGAAATGGAAGAAAAACTGGCAAACCATTTTAAAATTATAAAAAAACAATTCACTGATGAGAACATCTCTTTGAAAAAGAAAATTGAACAAATGGAAAAGGAAGTTCAAAAATTAACTGGAGAAAATAACACCCTAAAAGGAATAGTTAGTCAACTGGAAAAGGAAACACAAAACCTTACTGGGAAAATTGGTCGAATGGAAAAGAAAGTACAAAAATTAACTGGAGAAAATACCTCCGTAAAAGGAAAAATTGGACAGATAGAAAAGGAGATGCAAAAGTTAACTGAAGAAAACAATTTGATAAAGATTAGAATTGGGCAAGTAGAAACTAATGACTGAATGAGACAGCAAGAATCAGTCAAAGAAAATCTAAAGAATGAAAAGATAGAAGAAAATGTAAAATATCTAACTGGAAAAACAACTGACATGGAAAATAGATCCAGGAGAGAAAATTTAAGAATTATTGGCCTGCCAGAAATCCATGATGGAGGAAAGAGTCTGGACAATATCTTCCAGGAAATCATCAAGGAAAACTGCCCAGAAATGCTAGATTCATAGGGTAAAATAGTCATTGTAAGAATCCACTGTTCCCCTCCCAAAAGGGATCTCAAACTCAAAACCTCAAGAAATATCCTTGCCAAATTCTAGAGCTATCAAGTGAAGGAGAAAATACTACAAGCAGCCAGAAAGAAACAATTCAAATATCAAGGACATACAGTCAGGATCACACAGGAACTTGCAGCTTCTACATTAAAAGATCAAAGAAATTGGAACCCAATATTCTGTAAGGCAAAGGAGTTGGGACTACAACCAAGGATCAACTACCCAGCAAAATTCAGCATAAAATTTCAGGCAAGGAGAAAGTAACTTCAACGAAGTAAGGGATTTCCAGAGCTTCCCGACCAAAATTCCAGAACTCAATGGACAATTTGGTCTTCAAATTCCGGTCTCAAGAGAATCATAAAAAGGTAAACAGAGGGGAAGAAATAAAAAACAAAAACTTGTTACTCAATTAGGGCAAACTGTTTACCTCCCTATAAGGGAAGATGACACCTGTTAATCTTGATAATTGTGCAGCTATTATGAAATATAAAAGGGATATACACAGAGGGAACAGGTAGAAAGTAAATGATGTCATGTTAAAAATATGATTTAAGTATGAGAAGGGACTGTAATGGGAGATGTGAAAAGGAGGAAGCAGAAAATGGCAAATTACATCACAGGAAGAAGTAAAAAGTTATAGTAGAGGGAAAGAGGGGAGGCAGATGAGCATTGTTTGAGAGGTACTCTCATTCGATTTGTTTAAAGGAGGGAACAATAAACTTAAGCAGAAAATCCTAACTAACTCTATAAGCAGTAGGAGGGGAAGGGGGAAGAAAGGGTAAGGAAGCTAAAAGGGAGGGAAAAAGTAATAAGAGTAAAGGGGAGTAAAAGGGAGGAGGGCTAAAAGAAGGAGGGGAAGGCTGCAGGAGGAAGTGGTGAAAAGTGAATACTATTGAGGAGGGGAAGGGAGACAGGAGAGCTAAAAACATAAATTGTGGGAAAGAGGATGGAGGGAAATACACAGATTGTATTCATAACTGTGAATGTGAATGGAATGAATTCTCTCATAAAACGGAGATGGATAGCAGAATGGATTAAAAGCCATAATCCAACAATATGCTGCTTATAAGAAACACATTTGAAACGGGGGGATACACACAGGATAAAGGTCAAAGGTTGGAGCAGAATATATTGTGCTTCAGCTGATGTAAGAAAGGCAGAAGTAGCCATCCCAATCTCAGACAAAGCAAAAAGTAGAAATATATCTAACCAAAAGGGATAAGGATGGAAACTATATCCTGCTAAAAGGCACCATAGATAATGAAGCAATACCATTACTAAACATGTATGCTCCAAGTGGTATTGCATCCAGATTCTTAGAGGAAAAGTTGGGAGAGTTGAAGGAAGAAATTGACAGCAAAACTATATTAGTGGGGGACCTCAACACCCCCTCTCTGAACTCGATAATTCTAATCTCAATAAACAAGAAAGAGGTTAAGGAGGTAAATAAAACTCTGGATACGGTAGATATGATAGATCTTTGGAGAAAATTGAATGGGAATAGAAAATAATATACCTTTTTCTCAGCGGTACATGGAACATTTACAAAAATTGATCATGTACTAGGACATAAAAATCTCACAGTCCAGTGCAGAAAGGCACAGATAATCAATGCATCCTTCTCAGATCATAATACAATAAAAATTATATGTAATAAAAGGCAATGGAAAGATAAACCAAAAATCAATTAGAAACTAAATAATCTAATTCTAAAGAAGGAGTGGTTAAAAGAAGAAATATAGAAGCAATCAATAACTTCATTCAAGAAAATGACAATAATGAGACAACCTACCAAATCTTATAGTATACTGCAAAAGCAGTACTTAGGGGAAGTTTTATATCTTTGAATGCCTACATAAATAAAATAGAGAAGAGGAGACCAATGACTTGGGCATGTAGCTGAAAAAGCTAGAAAAAGAACAAACTGAAAATCCCCAAGTAAATACCAAATTAGAATTACTGAAAATCAAAGGAGAGATTAATAAAATAGAAATTAAGATAACTATTGAATTAATAAATAAAACCAATAGGTAGTTTTATGAAAAAAAAACTAATAAAATTGATAAACCTTTGATCAATTTGCTTTAAAAAAAAGAAAGAAGAAAATCAAATTTCTAATATTAAAAATGAAAGGGGTGAACTCACCTCCAATGAGGAGGAAATTAAAGCAATAATTAGAAATTACTTTGCCCAATTTATGCCCGCAAATTCGATAATCTAAACGAGATGGATGAATATTTTAAAAAAATACAAATTTCCCAGATTAACAGAAGAGGAAGTTGAATACTTAAACAACCCCATCTCAGAAAAAGAAATTGAAAAAGCCATCAATAAACTCCCTAGGAAAAAATCTCCAGGGCCAGATGGATTTAGGTAAAAATATTGATACCATGAATAAACTGGAGGAGCAAGGAATAGTGTGTTTATCAGATTTATGGAGAAGGGAAGAATTTTTTACTAAAGAAGAGATAGAAAGCATTATGAAATGCAAGATGGATAATTTTGATTACATTAAACTGTAAAGGTTTTGCATAACGAAACCCAATGCAACCAAAATTCAGAGGATCTAGTAAATTTGGAATGAATTTTTATGGCTAAGCTCAGGGATGAAGGCCTCATTTCTAGAATATATAGAGAACTGACTCAAATGCATAACTATACAAGTCATTCCCCAGTTGATAAGTGGTCAAAGGATGTGAACAGGCAATTTTCAGAGGAAGAAATTAAAGATATCTATAATCATATGAAAAATGCTCTAAATCACTATTGATTAGAGAGATGCAAATCAACTCTGAGGTACCACATCACACCTATAAGATTGATGAAAGTGACAGAACAAGAAAATGATAAATGCTTGAGAGTATGTCGGAGAGTTGGAACACTAATTCATTGTTGGTGGAGCTGTGAGCTCATCCAACCATTCCGGAGATGGGTTTGGAACTATGCCCAAAGGACTACAAAAATGTGCATACCCTTTGACCCAGCAATATCGCTACTAGGACTATATGCCCAAGAGATCATAAAAATGGGAAAGGGTCCCAAATGTACAAAAATATTTATAGCAGCACTCTTGGTAGTTGCCAAAAACTGGAAGCCAAGGGCATGCCCATCAATTGGGAAATGGCTGAATAAATTATGGTATATGAATGTAATGGAGTACTATTGTGCCATAAGAAATGATGAACAAGAACACTTCAGAGACGCCTGGAAGGACTTACATGATCTGATGCTGAACGAAAGGAGCAGAACCAGGAGAACTTTCTGCACAGCAACGACCGCAATGTGTGAGAGTTTTTTCTGGTAGACTTGGAACTTCGTAATAACGCAAGAACTTATTTAAAAAAAAAAATCCCACTGGTGGTTTTCTAAGGCAAAATGCCTTCCACACTCAGAGAAAGAAATGTGGAAGTCATTCGCAGAATGCAGCAGATCATGTTTGTGTGCGTGTGTGTGTGTGTGTTTTTGTGTATTATATTTTGAATTGTTATATGATTTCTTCCATTTATTTTACTTCAACTACATAGCATGACTATAGTGAAAACGTACTCAATAGGAAAGTATATGTAGAACCTATACAGAATTGTATGCTGTCATGGGCAGGGAGGAGGGTAGTAGGGGGTAGGTGGTAGGGGGGATAAAATCTTAATTTTATGGTAGTGATTGTAGAACATTAAAAAAATAATAATAAAATTAAATTAAATTTAAAAATCCACCAAAATAATAAAAAAATAAAAAAAAATCTATTGAACTAATAACTGAAACAAAGAGTTGGCTTTATGAAAAGCAACTAAACTTTTTATAAAATTGATATTAATTCGATTTAAAAAAGAAAATCATATTATCAGTATAAAAATGAAAAAGATGACTTCACCATCAAAGAAGAGTAAATTAAAACAATAATTAGCAGCTATTTTGCCCAATCGTATGCCCGTATGCTTGACAATCTTGGTGAAATGGATGAATATTTACAAAAATAATAATTGCTCATATTAACAGAAGAGGAAGTAAACTACTTTAATAATCTCATCTCAGACAAAGAAATTAAATAAGCCATCAATGAACTGCCTAGGAAAAAGTCTCCAGTGCCAGCAGGTTTTACAGAGCAAATTCTATCCAACCATTGAAACAACAGCTAAATCCAATGCTATATAAACTATTTGCTGAAAATTTGTGAAGAAGTTTTACCAAATTATTTTTATAATACAATTATGTTACTGATATCTAAAACATGAAGAGCCAAAAAAGGGAAGAAAATTATAGATAAATTTCCCTAATTTATATAGATGTAAAATTTTAAGTAAAATAATAGTAAAAATATTATAGCAACTTATCATGAGAATAGTACACTATGATCAGATAAGACTTATATGAGGAAGAAAGGGTTTCTTCAATATTAGGAAAACTATCAGCATAATGGATCATACAAACAATAAACCTAACAGAAACCATGTGATTATCTCAGCAGATGAAGAAACAATTTTTGACAAAAAACAACACTCATTCCCATGAAAAACTTTAGGGAACACAGGAACAAGTTAAACCTTCCTTAAAATGATTAACAACATCTATCTAAAACCTTAAGCAAGCATTATATGTCATGGGAATAACTTAGAATCATTTCTAGTAAGATCAGGAATAAAACAAGGATGTCCATTATCACCACTGTTATTCAGTGTGGTACTTGAATTTATGTTAACTTTAGCATTAACAGAAGAAAAAGAAAGAAAAGGTATTAGAATATACAAAGAAGAAACTAAGTTATCACTCTTTGCAGACGATGTGATGTTATACTTAGAGAATCCTAGAGAATTAAGTAAAGACAAAAACTCATTGAAATAATAACTTCAGAAAAGTTGCAGGATATAATAAACCCACTCAAAAAGTTGCAAGACAAAATAAACCCAAAATAAATCATCTACATTTCTATATATTACTAGCAAAGACCAATAACAAGATGTAGAAAGAGAAATGCCATGTAAAGATACTGTAGACATTACAAAACACTTGGAAGTCTACCTGTGAAGACAAGTCCCAGGAACTATATGAACATAATTACAAAACACTTTTCACACAAATCTGGAAAAGCATCCATCGTTTCTAGATAGGTGAAGCTAATGAAATGAAAATGATCATTCTACCTAAATTAATTTACTTATTCATTGCTATACAATCGAAGTACCAAAAATATGTTATAGAGCTTGGGAAAAAATAACAAAAATAATTTGGATGAAGATAAACTTCAGAATATCAAGGGAACTAATGAAAAGAAATGCTTTGGATGGTCGTCTAACCATATCAGATCTCAAATTGTATTATAGAGCAGCAATCATCAAAACTACTTCGTAGAAGCTAAGAAATAGAGTAGATCAGCAAAATAGGTTAGATAACAAGAAAGTAGTCAATGATTATAGCAGTCTTCTCTTTGATAAACTCAAAGACCTCAACTTCTGAGATAAGAATTCAATGTTTCAAAAAAATACTAGGAAAACTGGAAAAAAGTATGCCATAAATTGGACATAATTCAATACCTGACACAATATACCAAAATAAAATACAAATGGGAACACCATTTAAGTACACAGGCTGATACTACAAAAAAAAAGTAGGGCAGCCAGGAACAGTCTGTCTTTCAGATTTATGGAGAATGGAGGGATTTGTGATCAAACAAGAGATCAACATTATGAAATGCAAAAAGGATGATTTTGATTGCATTAAAGTGAAAAGTTTTTTCCACAAACAAAGCCAATGTACCCAAGTTTAAGAGGGAAGTAGAAAACTGTGAAATACATTTTTTAGCCAGTGTCTGATAAGGACCTCATTTCTAAAATACATAAAGAACTGAGTCAATTTTGCAAGAGTACAAGTTAACCCTCAATTGTTAAATGATCAAAGGATAGGAGCACACAGTTTTCAGAGGAAGAAATTAAAGTTATTTATAGCCTTATGAAAAAAATGCTCTAAATCAGTATAGATTAGAGAGATGAAAATCAAAACAACTATGAGGTATCACATCACACCTACCGAACTGGCTAACATGACAAAACAGGAAGATGATAAATATTGGAGAATATGTGGTAGAGATGGAACACTAATTTACTATTGGTAGAGCTGTGAGCTGACCCAATCATTCTGGAAAGCAGTTTGGAACTATGCCCAAAGGGCTACCAAAAGGTGCATACCCTTTGACCCAGCAATACTACTTCCAGGCATGTATCCCAGAGAGATCATAAAAATTGAAAAAGGATCTACATGTACAAAAATATTTATAGCAGCTCTGCTTGTAGTGGTCAAAAACTGGAAATTGAAATGTCCATCAATTGGGGAATGGCCAAAAAAGTTGTTGTATATGAATATAATGTCAATACTGTATCAAGTATTTGAGGAAATTTTTTAACAGTCCTACCAAATTCCTTTTATAGTTCAAATATGTTGCTGAAAACTACATCAGGAAGAGTAAAAACAGAAAAGAAAATATGGAATAATTTCACTAATGACAATTGCTGCCAATTTTTAAAATATAAAACTAGTAAGGAGATAACAGCAATAAATTGGAAGGATCATTTACAACAACTAGGTGGAATTTAGACCAAGAATTTATGGGTTTTTCAATATTAGGAAAATTATCAGCATAATTGACTATATCAATAACAAAATTAACAGAAATCATATGATTTTCTTAATCAATGCAGAAAACGCTTTTGACAACATCCAATATCAATCTCTATTCACAACATGACAGAGAACTGAAATATGTGGAGCTTTTCATATAATTACACGTAATACCAATCTAAAATCATTGACAAGTGATTTCTACCAGTAATAGGGGTGAGTTAGAAGCCTTCCTAGTAAAATTAGTTGTGGACCAAGGCTTTCCATTTTCACCACTATTATTCAATATTACACTAGAAATGCTAACTTCTGCAATAAGTGAAGAAAAAGAAATTGAAGGAATTTGATTAAGCAATGGAGAAACAAAGCTATCACTCTTTAGAGATGATAGGATGGCATACCTAGGGAATCCTAAAAAATCAGCTAAAAAATCTATTTGAAATTATTAACAGCTTTAGCGAAGTTACAGGACATAAAATAAATCCACTTAAATCATCAGCATGTTTATGTATTTCTAAGAAAGCCCAGCAGCTTGTGACAGAGGGTGAAATTGCATTTAATATTTAGTCTGTATTGAATTGCTTGCCTTCTCAGTGGGGCTGGAGAGGGAAGGGGGAGGGAAAGAAGTTGGAATTCAAAGAATATTGAGAATTTTTATTGCATGTAATCGAGAAGTAAGAAATACAGGAAATGGTGTATAGAAATTTATCTTGCCCTACAAGAAAAGAGAGAAGATGGGGATAAGGGAAGGGTGAGGTGTGATAGAAGGGAGGATAGGTTGAGGGAAAGAGTAATCAGAATGCAAGGTATTAGGAAGTGGGGGGAGGGGAGTGATGGGGAGAAAAATTGGACATGTTACAAAGTGAGATAAAAGCAATTAGTATTAAAACAAGTGACTGATTTAATTACTGAGAATAAATCAATGACATCTTTAGTTTGGGGGAAAGAATTTTAGTCTAAATTTCCTAGAGGAAGGTAACCTCGGGTAAAATTTGGCATTCATGGAAAAGTTAAGGTTTTAATGGTAAATTTGATATTATGATTGCTATTTAATCAGGAGCTAGAACACGTATAGAAAGGCATGTAAGCCACTTACGACTTGCCTCAAAAGATGTTGCTTAGCCAAAGTGAAATTTTAATCACATTTGAAACCTGGTTATTGGAACTTGTCACTCTTAGATACTATGGGACTTTTAATGACTGTTCTTCTGAGTCTAACTCCAGATATGGATAGCAAGAAAGGCAATCTGAGCCTCCAATCCATGATGCCAGTAAGCTGGTGAGATGCTGGTATGAACTGCAAAAGGTGATTTCATGGGAAGGATAGGAGAGCGGCTTTTCAGCCTGGGGTGAGGTAGGATTCCCCTGACTCAGTTTCCCCACTGACACTTGGCAGACTTTAAGCCTGACTGAATGCAAGTGGACAATCTAATCCTGCCTGTAACTGACATGAAGTTGGGGAGATATTGTATCCCTGCAATGTTCCTGCTCTTGCTGGCAATTTCCTATAGTCAAAAGGTTTGTAAGCTTAATACCAGATCTATTAAATTATAGATTATTGGTAAGGGAACATCCGAGGTTAAGTCCAAAATTAAGCTACTAGGCCTAGGACTTTAGACCAGCAACAATAAGTTAGGATCCTTTAATTCTTAGCAATACTGTGGAGACAATTAGGTCAAGAGCTTGTGAAGTTAGCAACATAAATATTATTTGTGTCTCAGTTGTTTAATGTTTAAAAAAATTTATTTTGTGGTCCATATTGTAAATGTTTTAAAAAGAAGCATCACCTGACCAAAAGTTTGAATTGGTTTATCTGTTATAAACCGTGTTGAAAATGAATAATAAAATTTAAAAAAAAAAGAATGTCAACGGGATTAATGAATAAGGTAATGAAAGAATATGGGTGAATGAGATTGAATATGTTGCAAAACTGTGGAGGTTAGAAGGCACTAGATTACAAAAGGGGTTTAAAAGCCAAAAACTATTTTACATTTGATTCATGAGGCAATAGCAGTCATTGGGGTTTATTTAATTGGAGAATGACAAGATTAGACCTGCACTTTAGATTGTTCATTTCAACAGATAAGTGGAGGATGGGAAGAAGCAGTGGGAAAATTGGGCAGAGAGGATAGAAGTAGGCAGAAGCCTATTACATTAGTCCAGGAATAACATGATAAGGACCTGAACCAGGACAGTCCAGTGTTAGATGAAAGAAGCAGATATTTTTAAATATCCTTTTAGAAAGGAAATGTCCAAAGAACTTGGCAAAAACTTGAATATGGGTGCAGGAGAGACTCCTTGTGTTGTGCAGCATTCTAGTTTTTATTCATTACTAAGAATTCAAGCTCTAGAATTTTTACAGATAATATAGAACTGATCAAGCAAAGGTTTCTTTATTCTTCTACTTTCTATTATTTTTTGAAATAGAAAATGGAGTTTTTCAAAAGCTTTTTTTCCTGTTTGTTTATAATTAAGTGATTATGTTATCTGTAGGTTTTCTAATATTGAAGGAATATTGAATTCTAGGTATAGCCCTCAAGCTGGTCACATGTATAAGTTTTAAAGTATGTGGCTAAAAACTCTTTGCTGATATTTTATCCAGTACTATTCACTGATACTCAATAAAGTTATTGATCTAACAGTTTTCTGTCTTTGAATTAGGTCTCTCAAATTTCAAGATCAAAATGACAATTTATCTCTTCGTAGGAATTGTATACCATACCATATTTCTCTGTTTATGCAAATGATTTATACAAAAAAAAATAATTTTTTTTGAAAGGTTTGAGAATTCCAACATAAATCCCTTTGAATCCAGGGAATTTTAGTCAAGGATAACATTTCTGACTTTATTCACTAGTCTTTTCTTGTGTAAATTCTCTATTTTATTTTCTGGTAATCAGGGTATTTAATATATTTGGAAATAATTGCTATTGTACTCATTATCATTTGACTAGGAATATAACTAGGAAAAGTGTTTCTAATAATTTCATTTATTTTTTTTCAGTTTTTCTAAATTGTCAACTAACTCTTGACTATGCTCATTCTTCATTCTGTTCTCTTCTCTATGTTATTTTTTGCCTTTCATTTTTTCCTAACCTATGTTGTTACCTCCCATTTTCAAAAATCTTGCCGTGCACCACCAACTCCAAGCTTGTCAATTCTTAACATCAATGTGTATAGTAAGTTCTGATGCTTCTTCCTAATCTAATTCAGTTGCATTTTATCTTGCTATTTCAGTCATTTTTTTATTGATTAGATTTTCTACTGTCTTCTCATTAGTCACTTTGGCTCACAATATATTGATTTTATAATTCTTTTCAAAGCTTTAAGTTTTTAAAGACTTTAATTGTATTTATCATTTCTATAGATTATTTTGTGTCCAGTTTATCCATTTATTTTCTAATTTTAATGCCTCTTTTATAATTATTTTTTCTAATTTCTATGAATTCTAATTTCTATGACTATTTAACTAATTTTTCTTCTTTGGTTAACATATGCATGCAAAAATATGTTGTTTCTCATGCAGACTACTTTAACTGGATCCTAGAAAACTGATATTTATTCATCACTATCTTTCATGTAATGATTATTTCTTTGATTTACTCTTTGATCTCTTTATTCTTTAGGATTTCATGGTTAATTATTTACTTGGGCATATTTCCTTTGTCTGTAGTTTCTGAACCTATTGCTGTTGAGTAATTTTTTCAATTGTATCCGAACCTTTGTGACCCCTTTTGGAATTTTCTAGGCAAAAAGACTGAAGTGGTTTTCTATTTCCACCTCCATCTCATTTTATAGATGAAGAAACTGAAACAAATGAGATTAATTGCCTTGCCTACACGGCTAGGTAGTGCAGAGACCACATTTGAACTCAGGAAAATGTGTCTTCCTGACTCTAAACCAAGCAGTTTAGGTACTTTGCCATCTAGTTTCCCTCCTGAATAAATGACTATTTATCATTGTTATGGTCTGGAATGTATATACTTGATACTTCTATGTTTTATTAATTAATTTTAGCATCCCTGGGAATTAATACATATTCATTTTTTGTAGAAGGTCCATGATATGCATATTCCTCAGAAGTAGAATTTAGTCAATAGAAGTATTTTATCTCTCATACTTCCAGGATTTTTTTTCCATTTCTATATTGTCTCTTTCTTTTAACTTTCTTTGTGACTTATAAAAGACTGAGACAGGATTCTTGAAATCCTTATAATTTTAGCATTACTATATATTACAGTAGATCATTTGGCACTTCCTTTGTGAATTTAGATGCTGAGGCACTTGAATGATATAATTTTGATATCTGTATGGATTTTTTGTCTAAGACTTTATTTCAGCATAATGAATATTCTTTGTTTATTCCTTTTCAGTTTCTTGCTTTGTCTGATAGCAAAACTGCAGTTCTGACTTTGTGGAATTCATCTCTCTCTCTCTCTCTCTCTCTCTCTCTCTCTCTCTCTCTCTCTCTCTCTCTCTCCCCTCTCCCTCTTTCTCTGTCTCTCTCTCTCAGTATGTGTCTTTTATGTGTTTCATATGTGATTCATATACAACAGATAGTGTGTATTGCCATTTTATTAAATTTATCTCTTTTCCCTATTATTTTTGGACTGTTAAGTATACTCACGTTAAAAAATGTGAAACCTAAGGTTATATTACTTCATCTTTAATGTTGGCTTTCCAAAAAAATGGATTTTTCCTTTTTCGACTGTAATTTCAAAACTCTATCTCTGCTGTTAATTCTGCTTATTCTATTTGAATGAAGTCTTTTTTTTTCCACTTTATACTATTCTTTCACGTTAACATCCACCCCACTGCTATTTCTTACTACTTTTTCTGGTTCTGGAGTTTTCCTTGTCACTTCCTTTGTCTTAATTGTTCTAAACTGGTTATTTAATTCTTCCCATTCTTTTCTCCAAGCGAAGTAATTAAGAAATAATCCCTGTATTTTTTTCTACTTTCTTCTACTTCAACTTCTGTTCTGTTTTTAAAATTTCATTGTCTGTACATTTTTTTCTTAAAAAATAAGGATAAATTTCCCCCATCTTCTTCATAATTCAATAATCATTTTTCTGTCATTTTGTCTTGGACACATAACCACATAATACCCCAATTTGGATTTTTTTTTTATTTAGTAGTGTGCCTAGAACACTAGTGAATGTTGGCAATAATCAATAGCGGTCAAGGAGACACACTCAAGAAAGATAGCATCAAAGATACCAACAGAAATGATAGGACAGACCTAGAGGGGCCTGCTTGAGTAATCTTTAAAGGGGAAAAATGGTCCTGAAACCAGGACATTTACTCTTTTTGATATATGGGCTCTCTAATCTTGGCCCTAATTTCTACTGGAGTCTGCTTCTCTTTTTCTTTTTTCACATTAAAGTTGTCATTAGTTTTATGAGAAGATGCTCTAGGAAGAAGCACCAAAGGCATACAGAAAAAAGGATAAGGAAGTAAAAGTATAAAATGTTAATTAACATTTATTTTAAAAATAATGATACCATTGTTTCCAATCTTTTATTATCCAGGATAAATACAACCAATTCTTTTAACCTATCTTCATATGGCAGACTTCCAGTTTTTAATACTGAATATATCTTAAATTCACTGGAACACACTTTTATCATCTCTAAAATGAGGAATTGAACTAGATCACCACTGAACTTCTTCAATCAGGAGACCTCTGATATATGATGCTAGGATCCAGTCAGATCATCCTACTCTGGATTCTTTCCAGTTTATCCATGATCTTCTGACAGGATCACATTTACTGTTAGACACAATTCTCTGAATGTGGCCTGACTTGGACATTTTACAATAACAGCACAATCACAACCTATGTTCTTAACAACACTTCTCTAAATATAGGTGATGATCTCAGAAGTGTTTGAGGTTGCTGTTTCACCACATTGTTTACATCTGTTTCTTTTCAGGCACTGAAACAACCAGATCATTAGAGGAAAAAATTGAGCATGATAATTCCATTATACTGATATACCTGCATATATATGCATATATCTAGATTGAGAGATATAGATAGATAGATATGTGTGCTTGTGCTTGTGCATATATGTGCATGTGTGTATATGTGTAAGCAGATACGTACATATACAATTGCTGGGATTATCTGTTATATCTTTAATATACTCCTCCCCCCATTGCCTCACAAGTTCTTGGTGTTCTTTTAAGAAACTATTAACACATTACCTTCAACTTAATGTCCTTACTGATTCCATGACTGATAGTGCCTTATCTTTCACATGAATATGTATCTACCCACATGCATATATATATATATTTTTATTTTGATACTCTATGTATTTATTCTGCATAAACATCCACCTCTGTACCCACTATCTCACCTGAAGGAAAGGAAACTCCCTGAGAACCATTCTGACTTTGAATCCTCAGTCGTTACCCTAGAGGGTACCCTAATTGTTAACAATTAATAGATGTTTATAATTGGTTGTACATTAGCCAGGACCAGTGACCATCTGATTTGACATCGCACTTCTGCTAAACTCAGTTTTCCATCCACAGTAAATGTAATTTACTCAATCTCACTTTTTTTCTCAAGTGAAGGGCTGCCTACCAACTACTCAGAGACTCCACTCAAGATTCTGAGCCATGAGCTACCCAAGTAAAAGCTTATGTTTCAGATCACCAGACTCTCTTCTATCAGGCTCATCTATTTCAACTTAGTTCCCTCCTATGTCCCAGCCCACCAGCCTCTGCTCTTCCCTTATGCCTTCTGGAACTGCTTTTCTATCATTAACAAACTTTCATTCAAGATAGGATTCTGTCTCCCACCCAAAAATCATTATGCATAAACATTTGGTATTGACATATATACTTAAGTATATTTTCGTCCTCATCAATAGAGTGTAGCTCCCTGTGGACAGCTGCATTTATTTTGTCTTTGCATTCTTGCACCTAGGAAAGGGCAGGACTCACAACAGAAGCATAAGGAATGATCATTGAGTTCAAACTTCATCTTTTCTAGGTGGGAGGCTGCCTGCCTGAGGGGGCTCTGTGACAGGAAGTACAGAGTGATGATGAGCAAGCTGTCCAGAACTGGCAGTTGTGGCCATGTTCCGGGCTGGTGGAGTCAGAATTCATGCTCAGGAATGTGGAGAACTCCAGAGATGGGAGAAGCTACCACTATGGGAAGGTGCCCTTGTGGTCAGAACTCAGTGAATCCCTGGGCCTGGCGGCAACAGGTGAGGGGATGTCGACCTACAAACATTCTTGGTGGGGAGGAGGCCAGTCAGAGAGATGAGATGGGAGGTTTGACAGAGGGGTTAAACCTAGGTCCCAGTTGGTCTAGTGTGGACAAGTACTGCACCTTCTATGAACCTCAGTTTCCTTTTCCGTTGCATGAATTATGGGCTGAATTATCTAATGATGTCATTTAAGCCCAAACCCCTATGGTCCCTGAGGAATGCAAGGATAGTTATTTCTCCAAACCTTTGGAGCTCTCCCATCATTAAACAGGAGCTTCCTGATAGGTGGGTGATGAATGGGAACTAGAAAATCAGAAAAACATTTAATTCCTCACTGAGGTACCCAGAGGGAGCCCTTCTCTGCCAACCTGTGCCCACCCTGGGACACACACAGCTCTGCTAGCCCAGCTGTGACTTCACTGAGGGGTGGGGAGTGGGTTGTAAGCCAAGTTCCTGGCACTAAGTGACATTGTAGGGCAGTGGGTAGGGCTCTGGACTTAATCAGGGTGCCTGTCTAATCCCCCACACATAAGGTTTGATTTAGGAAAGGGCTTTGAAAACCTCAGAATTTAAGAGAAAGTTCTGAATTTGTCAGTGAAGATTTATGAGAATCCGGTCTGGGCCCAGTGAGTTCAGCCTGTCAGGGCAGATGTGCTCTCCTTGGATGAGGTGAGAAGAGAGCAGGTAGGGAGGGTGACCTCCTCTGCCAATAACCCTTTTCCTCCCATCAGTCCATACTCTGAATCTTGCTGGTCCCAGGGAGTGAAGTAATCAAGCCAGGAACACCCCTACAGGATTGGACAAAGGGGCCTGGCCAGGGACCATGAGCCCACCTTCCCCCTTCTCAGCTTTGTTGCAGGGAATGATTTGAGGGGGTTAAGGGGAGAGATAAGGTTCCTAACTTTCTTCCTTCCTCCTTTCAAAGGAACCCTTCCCAAACCCTTCATTACAGCTTCAGATAACTCCAAAATATTCCAGGAGGCAACAGTGACCATCTAATGTGATACATCACCACAGGCACCCCCTTTGAACTACAGTTTTGCCCTCCTGGAGGCAAAGAGTCTATAGCCTTGCAGTGATAGAGAACTGCAGGAACCTGGGCTATTTTCTCACTTGTCTGTGAGGGCCGATGACCCTGGGAGCTACAGCTTTATTTTCTAGAACACAACCCACCAAAGAGTGTCCCATCCCAGCATCATCCTGGAGCTCACTATGCTTGGTGACTGGAGATGGGAGTCCCCCAAATTCTGATTCCATCCTCCCACATAGGAGCCAAAAGAGCTATGAGGACAGCACAAAATTCAGGGAATTCTGAAGGGGTGGTTTGGGCGGAGGCTGGAAGAGACCATGGGATCCCCTCCTGTTCTATATGGACACAGTTTTGGGCCCCAAGATAATGGGTGTTTTCCCAGTCAAATATAAGAAAGTTAGAAGAGATGAAAGATTACTTTTTCTGATTAATTAATGGGTTAAGGGAGGGGGCCTTGAATGGTTAATTTAATGCTGATATTTGGTGTCTCTCTTCTCCCTCAGACCACTCCCCAGGGTCAGATTTTAGACCGAACCTGGTCTGGTGGTGGCCCCAAGGGAAAGCATCACTTTCTGGTGCTCATGCCTAAGCTGTCTTCCTTTGAAGAGGTGACTCACTGTGTGGAAGGCTCAGATCCAGAATCCCTTATTGCAGCAGGCCTCACCAGTTCTATGGACTGACTTCTTCCTCCCATCTATGAGACCCAAAGATACTGGGAGATACAACTGTACTTGCATGGAGCAAAAAGCATCTACTAGATAATCAGAGCCCACTAAGGCCATGGAGCTGTTGTTGACAGGTAAGGAAGGTGTGGACCCCAGAATAACTTTGAGGATGATCTCTCTGCTTTCTTCCCAAACAGAGGCCTCATAGAGAAAAGACCAGATCTGTCCTGGGGCCTGGAAGGACTCAGGAGTCTTAGAAGACATGAGGCATTTCTATTGTGATCTAGAATCTGGGGAAGAAAGGTGATGGTGGGGATTAAGTTGGGGGTGAAGAGAAGAGTCACAGAGACCCAGAGCTGAAAGGGGCCTTGGAAGTTCCTGAAGCTAAATACTCCCACTACCAATGAGCAAAGTGAGGTCCATAGAGAGGGAAGAACTTGTCCATGGTCACACAACAAGTAAGTGCTGAGCCTGGAAATGAACCTACTCCAAGACCATGATCCTCATAAGCCTGATTTTAGCTTGAGCCCTGAGCCTGTCTGTGATAGACCAGATGAAAAGTGAGGGTTGTGATCTTCCCTCCCATGACTAAAATGCAAGAGACTATAGATTGGATGAACTCCCTCAAATGTGAAAGATCCTTAGATTCCTAGGTACTTACAGCTACAATTGTATGAACAAACTTCTAGTCAAACCCTCATTTACAGAGGAGATAACTGAGGCTCAGACAGGGCCAGTGAATAGGTCAAGGTCAAACAGGATTTCAGGGGCAGAGCATGCCTTGATCCAGGTGTCCTGATTTACACCACCTTGTTCTCCCACAGAAGAAGCCTTCCCTCTCAGCCCTCTCAGTCCTTGTGGTGGAGCCTGGGATGCATGTGATGCTTCAGTGCTGACAGTCCCCTCAGGCATTCCTCAGTTCAGTGACCTTCACTCTGCTGAAGGTAGACCCCTTAGCCTTTGCCGAATCAGAACCCAGTTGGGAGTAAAGCTGACTTTCCCCTCCTGTCTGGGGCCCAGCATGCTGGCAAATACACCTGTGTCTCCCATGAGAGGATGTCTCCAGACCAGGTGTCTGAACCAACGAGGTCCTAGAGAACGGAATGACAGGTGAGCTTTTATCTAGGTTCCAGGAAATGAAGTAGAAAATTGAAAGTCAAGATTAAGAGATATCCAAGGAAGTCTGAAAAGGCACATTGGTGGGAGGGGCTTTTTGAAGCATCTTGAGGTAGAGGTTGGGATAAAGGCTGTTTGTACCTATGGAAGGGAAAAGAAAAAGTGGAAGAGTGAGTCAGCTTAGATGATAGTTATACTGGCAAATTAAATGGGAAGATCTTTCCTATTCATTATTAGACTCATGTGACCTGCTTAACTCACTTGGAAGCCTAAGGCACATGTGGTGGGAGGAGCATGCTGAACAGGTAGAACAGGAAGGGTGGTACAGAACCAGGAATCTTCCTGCCTACCATGTCACCCTGAGACCCCAGAGGGAGAGTGTAAATGATCTGGGCAAGAAGAGGGCATAATCCTGGGGCAGGGAGATAGCAGGTAAACGAGATTTCTGGTACTAGAAGCTAGGAGAATGATGAAAGCTTCTGTCCTCCTCAGATACAGCAGTGCCCAAGGAGAGACTAAGGGAACCGTTGATGAGTTAGCCCCATCCTGTCCTTCCCCTGGACGAGCCTGTTTCATCCTTGACCCCAACTTTCCCAATAGACTTTAAACCCAGGGTTAGATCACTTCTTAATCATTTACCTATTCTTTCTTCTGCTCCCTAAGAGAATACATCTGAACTGGACATTCCTGAAATTATTGTTTATTTTTTTAATATTTCAATAACTACTTCCATACGATTTATTTTCTTTTAATCTCAGGGAGTTCATTTCATGTAATTAAAGGAATGATTCTGAGAAGGCATCCATAGCTTTTAACGGACAGGCTGTCAAAGAATTCACAACACACCAATAGATTAAGAACTCCTGCTCCAAAGTCACTCATTTCCTCTTAATCTTGTATTTTCCTTCAGGTTCCCATTCCTGAAGGCCCCTAGGGAGTGATCTATATTCAGCTAAACAAAAGAACCTTGAAGAAGAGGAAAACCAGCTCTAAGAAGACATTCAGAGAGCCCACCCTCCATGCCACTGTGACTTTGAACTAATGGCTTGGGCACCTTTCCCACAAGAATTCTCTCCCTTCTCTTCTCCCATCTCCTCTCCTCTCTCACAGTCACATATTCCCTGTGTTCTCATCACTGAGGAGCCATGATGGCTATTAGCAATACCCCCTGGGATCTAGAGGTAGGTAAACCAAGTTCTTCAGTCTACAATGATGAGACACATACACATACATACAAAAGAGAAGGAAAGTCTCAGAGAAGTCAATAGTAGCCATGGGGACCAGGAAGGACTTTCTTTACTAGATGAGATTGGAGCTGAGTTTTAAAGGAAACCAGGAAAACTAGGGAAGGAAGGATTATAAAGTACATATGAGGAGAGTTACCATGGAGGTGTGGAGTTAGTAGATGATTGGGTGCCAGGAAAAAAATCAACTGGAATAGCTGTCTTACAGGGTGAATGGAGGGAAATCAAGTGCAAGAAGAATGGAAAAGGAGGAAGTCACTGGGACTCACCACCTCACTGCCATCTTTCACTGATCCCTCAATGTCACTCCAAGTATCCAGGTTGGTGTCAAGTCCTGTGTTTTCCATCATCATACCATCCTTGTATATGCCTCCTTCTCTCCAACAACACAGTGACTACCCTGGGGCTCACCTCTCACCCGGTCTGTTGCAATGGCCTCCTGTTTCGTCTGCCTGCCACCTCTCTCCCACTCCACTTCATCTTTCACTCAGCCATCAAACTGATGTTTCTATGCAGCAGATCTGACTATTTCACTCCCTAGTTAATAAACTCCTTTTATCCCTATCTGCTGTTGGATTAAAAATAAAATCCTTTCTCATTTGAAGCTCCTCCCTAACCATCTTCATGACTTTTCAAAACTTCTTATACCTTATGTTTTCTCAGATACTCTTGGTGGCCAAGACAACCAATGTACCAAACAAGTTGCTCAAATCCAACCAGGTATTCCCATGATCACCTCTCATCTGTTCAACTCATATTCATATTGTCAGTGTTGACTACCATGGATTATACAGAGTAAGTGCTCAAAAGATTTTTGCAGAATTTCATTGGTGACAATCTTTGTTGTACCATGTCCAGACAGTCCTTGAAAACAAATTTGACATCAGAAGGAACTTGTATTTATCCTCTAGCCTGATCATGACAGGCTTGGGATTAGATCCCAAGATTAGGTCTCTTGGGAGTGCTTTTGGAAATTGAGTTAAATTGAAATGAAAGATTAGAGACTCACAAAAAAGAAGGAGTCTCTTAGAGTAGAGGCTAGATGGAGAAGTCAGGAAGGGACCAAGGAAAGATGGGGCACAGATTGAAAATCTCTCAAGTTTTCCCCTGTTCTTGTAAAAAGATGGGCAGATTGGTAAGAATCATATCTGCTGCTTAGATGTTTTAATATGCTTTTCTACTGGCCACTAGGTAGCTGCCCTTGTGCACAGTTGCTTATATGTGTATACACACACACACACATATACATATATATGTGTATATAGATATGTATGTATGTATTTACTGTTTTCAAGGTAAGATTCTTTGTATTTTTCTAATTATATTTATTTAAGCATAAACCAAAAACTCCAAGCATTTTCACATGCGAAATGGAACATAAAAGCAGAGACTGAGAATTTCCATCTCTCTCTCTCTCTCTCACAAACACACACACACACACACACACACACACACATGCACACACATAGACACATAACTTCCAAGTGTTTTAAAAACCATCCTGCTGCATACTTCCTTTTACATTTTCTTCTCTTCTCTGTATTTTTTAAATATATGTAAATGCTTCCTCTTTTTTGGCATTGCTATTTTCAACACTGCCCAAAGTAAAAAAAAAAAAAGATTCCCAAATTAAAAAAGAACACAGATACTTACAATAAATAAGCAAAATAAAATTAATCCAGATGTTTCTGTCAAAAATATGTTTCTGTTTTTTGTGTTTATTACTTTCAGTCAAGGGTTGGACACTATCCTTCACCAGACGTCTTTGAAGGCATGGTTGCTGTTTACATTTTTCACAGTTCTTACATCTTTCAATATTGTTTTTTTTTTCCTTATGGCTTTCAAATTATTGTCCCTTCTATATTATTATTGGGCTTGCATTATGTAGTAGCATATTGCTCCTGGTTATGGTCCCTTAAGTCTTCATCAGTTCATATTACCCAACGGTTTCTGAAATCTTCCCATTTGCAGTTTCACATAATGCAACATCACCCCTTCATTTTCATTTTCTGCTAGTGCAGGTGTTTCATAATTATTTAAAGGACAAAAGAGGACACCCAGTTAGATTTTTGGACTATTCCCTCCTTTTCATTTCTTCTTCAAGAGAGATTTACTAATGCATATTCCTTCCTTCCTATTATCCTCCAGGTTAACACATTCCACCCGATTTCCTACTTGTTTCTTTATTGAGTTTGACATATTTCTGCACCACGTTACGTATGTATGTATGCATTTAACTCTTTTCAGCACATTTCATATAAAGGTGAGGTTCAGACGATGCCCACTCCTTCACTACATCCTACTAGTTTCTTCACTCTTCTCCCTTTGACACCAAATGTGAGGAATACCCTCCCTTCCTCACATCTATAGTAAAGTATTGTTTCTAGCCTTCCTAGTTTTCAGCCTCTTAAAATGACTAAGACAATCTTCATTCAAATCCTGAGATTTCTTATTAAACTCTGTATGTAGCATCTGACGATATTAAACTTCTGAAGGGGAACATGTTTCTTTCCTCTCTGTTCAAACGTCAGCAAAGGCAGACTCAAGATTGCAGAGTGAGTGCTAGCAACTTTGCATCAGCTCCGCCAAAACCTCCACAATGACCAAGAAAATGTGTCAAACCAAATTCTGAGAAGCAAAACCAAGAAAAAGTCACACAGAGTCATTTTTTCCAACACAGGAAGCATGAAATGTTAGTACCTGACCATCATACAGCACCTTTAAATTCCTAAAATAAATTTGACCTTCCAGATTTCTCTGGACATTTGCTTTTTTTTTTTTTTTGCTACTGAATTGTTGCTGCTTTTTTATTGTTATTATTCATTTTAATCTATCAGAAATACTTGCAAGTTCTCTTTCCTTTTAAAACCTCCATTATTTTTCCTTTATTAGCATATACTCAGCTTTGCAGTGTAAATACTGTGTTTTAAAGTCATACCTTTTTTGAATATTTTATTCAAAAATCTACACTTATTTAGTGTAGAAGCTTCTAAGTCTTTTGTGATCCTGACAGATTCCTTGACATTTGAAGATCCCCTTCCACAGGTTTTCTGCATTGTTTTTCTTCAACATGAGAGATCTGGAGTTTGGGGTATGTAATTCCTCTGACTTTTCCTTTGATGGTCTCTTTCTGAAATGACTGATGTATTCTTGTGATATTCCCTTTGCCCTCTGGTTCTAATAGAAGTGGATCATTTTTATGATTCCTTGAAATACAGTGTACCTGGGGATTTTTTTGGTCATCAATTTCAAGAAGTCCAGATATCCTTAAAGTATCTCTTCTTGACTTTTAGTCTACATATGTTGTTCTACATGTCAGATATTCTATTATCACTCTTTTTATTTCAAATTTCTTGCTATATCATGGAATCTTTGATTCCTATTGCATACATTTTAGCATGATTTTCTTAAGACATCCAAATTTTCCTCTGAGCTTTTGCTTACCATTGCTAAAAACTGATTTTCTTTGGTGATCTCTACTACTGTTACACACACAACACACACATAAATATACATATATGTTTATGGTATGTTTATATATGTAATATGGTATGCATATAGGGTTATGTGGGGGGGGTGGAGGTGTGTGTAATATTGGTTGGATGTGGGTGGGTAGGTAGCTTTTTTGGTTTGCTATTCTCTGCTCTATGAGTTTCTGACCAAGAGGCCCCCAATCAAGGCCAATCATTGTGTTTTCTTGCACTTGTGGGTGAGGTCAGGTGAGGTGATCAGCCCTGCTTAGTATCATGCAGGGTCCTTGACATTTCTTCATTAACCTTTATTGCCCAGGATTAAGCTTCCCTGGATATATGAGACTCAGAAAACTGCATAAAAAAGAATCTTTAGGACATCTCTGTTCAGAATTTTAGTGCCATCAGAACACATAGGCTTCTATGGACACTGCCAATACAGTAATATGATCTACATATTCCCAGGGGCTCCAAAATAATCACCCTGAAATTTCTAACACCATTGGGCTTTCTAAGGTGAAGTTTTACACTTGCAGACTCTTCACACTGAGACTTAAAGTCTACCAGTGCCTCTGGCTTCAATCTGTTCATGCTGTTACTCAATCAGTAATAAACATTTTTTAGTACCTATATACCAGGTCTTCGAACAAACAGAAGCATTATAATTCTTCATTGTGCTAAAAACAAAACAACAAAAGATCCTACTTTGCTTGCCCTTACAATCAAAACCTCCCTTTTCAATCTGAATGGCCATGGATCCTGGAACAAATAAAGACATTATACTTTGTGATCCTAAACCCAGGTGATTTGTATCTGAATAGGCATTAACATTTCTTTAGTAAATACAATATAAAAACATCACGAATTTTATATTTGCAGAATACACAACATAGCAACTCATTACTAAGGTGGTCAAATGCCTTTTAAACAAATGCCCATATATATGCATAACATCATTGTTTGAGGAGGGAGTCAAGAGCTCCTCCTTCCTAAATACCAAATAAAATCCTCTTGTGGGTGTGTGCTCCCCACCCTGCCATTACAAGAACTATCAGGTGTAGGATCTAATGAGCCAAGTGTCAGTCTTAATGTTCCACCCCACTTCTTCTGAGTCCTGAGGGGTAGCTGGGAAACAAAGCCATCAGTGTGGTGTCCTTGCTAGTTATAGAGTACTTCTCCCTATCCACCATGGGCAACTCTGTGTCTGGAGTCCCAAACTGTCACAAGAGAATACTGAAAAATGGCACACTCAGTGCCCTGTTGCACAGTCCCAATCTTGCCTCAGGGCTAAACACCAAACTTCTGGGTTGCTCTTCTTCCAGTAAGAGGCAACCACTCCCAGCTCCCACCTGGATCTGCACCCTAGCAACCCTGCACTCCCATTCCTCTCACTTCACCAAAGTCAACATATTGGCCATTCTTTATTTCTGCTGGGTGGTTTAGCACATAGGTTTCTTGTGGACTTCCAGGGGTTTCAGGGCTCCACTTCAAGCTCTTGCCGCTCTGGTCTGGTTTCTGAATACAATACACTTTCAGGACCTTCACTACTGTAGCAGTCAAGGAGCCTAGCTAATTCACCCAAGCCCAGGCTCTGGCCATCCCTGTTTCCCGTGGCTTCACAGAACAATAGTCACCATAACTGGGAAACAATGGACAATTATTCCAGTCCCACAAAACCCCTTATTTTACTTTTAACTCATGCAGATCCTGCTGACTATTCCATAATGTAACAGTAAGCACCCCAACAATCTGCTATCACAGGTTCTCAGATCTGCATACATAAAAGGAAAGCAACTTTCAAGGGGCTAACAATCACTTTCATCAATCACAGGAATCATTCCTTTAACCAAGTACATAGATCATTCAGTTAGTTCAGGAATCAGCACCCTGATGTTCAAAGAAAATACAGAGAAAGCAAAAAATCAACAAACATGGCTTCCTCTACCTGAATTCAACAGATAATTGGATCCCAACTTTCTGACCATAGTTACCAGAGAGGGAAGCACAGCATCTGGGTTGTCAAAACTGGGGAGTTCCTTGGTGCCTTTCCAGAGTCATCATCTGGCACTCAAACCTTAGTGAAAAAACTAAGCCCAATGTAAAACCTCAGCTCTCTGTTTATACCGTTTTAGAGCCAGAGGGCATCAAAACGCTTTGACCTCTTGCATTAATAGAAAAAGACAAAAAGGTACTTGGAACCCTCCTAAGAAACAAGTCTCCTAATCAAGTTTCCCACAATAAGCAGGCCATCAATGGATGGGTAAGTTCTTTAATCGCATTAAAATAATTAACAATGCAAATGCACACACTGTTTCCAGTTAAAGAAACTTTTATTTCTAGACTTTACTCCTTGTAAAGACTCTTGATTGATACAGGCAAGATTCAATCAAAGACATTTGATTATACTAAAACAAAAACAGCAAAACATCCTGTTTTGATTTCCATCACAAAGACTCATAAACCCTTGGTCACACTTTCTAGCAATGTGAATAGTGTCCAAGGAAGAGAATCAGGAAAAAACTTAGCATGTAGGAATGTAGGTGGTCCCATATATGAACTATAAGTCTCAAAAGTCCTATATGCCTCGGGAAAACTATGACTCTTAGTGATTGGACTTAATGTGTTGAGGAAACAATATAAAGGTTCTAAGAAGATGATGGAGTAAGTCAGAAATGCCCAGGCTCCCCAGACCAAATATCATGACTAAATGAATGTAGATTGGCAAAAAAAAAAAAAAAATTGTAGTAAAGCACTTGTCCTCCTGAAACAAGTTAAGAGGATATTAGAAAGACTCCAGAACCTGAGGTTTGGCCTGAGTGAAATGTAGACACCTCCATGCTGACTCCATTGAATCAAAAATAGTAGGCCCTAAGGGAGGAAGAGTAGGCCTCAAGAAATTTCACCTGAGGAAATTTCATCTAAAGAAGAGCTGACACTGAGAGGGGTGAGAGAGGATTGAAGAACCCCCCGTTGTATCCTGAAGTAGTGGTGTTAAGCACACATGATTACAGGTTATGGGTGAAAAGGAGAGGTGTCCCTGAGGTTGATTCCCCAGACAGAATTCAGACAATGACATAAGGAGGACCAGGGTTCTAGGGCAACCTAACCCACAACTTGGGTTAAAACTTAATAATAATAATATTAAGGTGTTAAAAATGAAATAAGACAAACTAAAAATAAAAATGTATAAGCAATAGAAAAGGAATAGATCAGCTGATAACTACTGTGGTGTAAAATAAGATCTGGGTTCATTTTCAGAGGAAGATGATGAGTTTAAAAACAAGTCACCCTTACCCTAAAGTGTTATATCAAATGATCACAAGACCCCTCAAAAAACTCTTGCAAGCATTTATAAAGGAATTCAAAAATCAAATAAGAGAGAATGAGAAAAAATTAGAAAAAGAAATAAAAGCAATTCAAGAAAATCATGAAAAGAAAGTTAACCAATTGGAACAAGAGATACAATGTCATAAGGAAGAAAACGAAAAGAAATTAAAAATCAATAAGAAAGCACAAGGAAAAATTAGAAAAACAAATATAAAAGCTGTCTAAGAAAATTATGAAAAAGAAAGTTAATCAATCACAAAAGTAGATGCAAAACATTAAGGAAGAAAATAACTACTTGAAAACTAAAATTGGGCAAGTGATATCAAAAGATATTGTAAATTACTAAGATATAATACAACTAAAAAAGTAGAGGAGAACCTGAAACATTTTATTAGAAAAATAAGATCTGCAGAGAAGATCAAGAAGAGAAAATATAAGAATTGTTGGTATACATTTAAGGTCTGATTAATAAAAGAATCTAGATACAATATTACAACAAATAGTTAAAGAAAGTTGCCTGACGTTATAGAACAAGATAGTAAGGTAGAAGTAAAATAATCCAGAAATCACCACCTGAAAGAGATCTTAGGAAGAAAACTTAAAGGAATGGCCTAGTCAAGTTTCAAAATTGCAACATTAAAGAGAAAATGATGCAAACAACAACAAAAAAATATTTCAATACTGTGATTTCATAAGATCTGGATTTCATAAGAACTAGCACAGAGGTGGGTAACCTGCAGCCTCAAGGCCACATATGACCCTTTGACTGAATCCAAACTTGACAAAGACCCATTAATTTGGAATCAGTAAAAAGCTGCACTTGAGGAACTGAAGGGGCACATGTGACCTCGAGATCACAGGTTGCCCACCCCTGACTAGCAGCTTCTACACTAAAAGACCATTTGTCTTGGAAAATTATATTTTGTGGGGTTGCATCCAAGAATAACTTGTCCTGCAAAGCTGAGTATAATACTGAATAAGAAACGAAAATTTATTGAACTGAAACACTTTCAGGTATTTGTAACAAAAACATCAGAAGTGAATGGAAAATTAGATGAGAAGCAGAAACAATAAACGGAAATCACTAATGACTAATTATAAGGTAATGATGAAGGACGAACTCTACTGATGATATATGAAAATGTTATTAAAGCCAGTTATTATTAGCAATAATAGTAGTCTTAAAACTATTATCATTCCTAAGATAGTTTGAATAAAAAGTAGGGGCTGAGTTGTGTACAACAAGGTTATTCCAAAAAAAAAAAAATGGGTAGTAAAAGAGTAAAAAGAAGTTATCTCGTAAAAGCAGGTAGTGAAAGGAAGAACCAGTACAGAGGAAGCAAGTAGGACTGGAGGGCTGGTAATATTGGAAACTAACTCTAATCTGTGTTGAAGAGGAAACAACATGTACATAGGCAGAGGTTTAGAAGACTTATGAACTTACAGAGAGAAGGGAAAACTGGAAAACAGACTGAGGGTGGGACTTTTAGAGTGGTATATAAATTAAGATTAGAAGGATGGAATGAATAGATAAACAAGATATTTTTTATTTATTTTTAGTTTTCAACATTCACTTCGACAAGATTTTGAGTTTCAGATTTTCTCCACGTTTCTCTCATCCCCCCACCCCAAGACAGTAAGCATTCTGATCACCACTTCATCCATCTGCCCCCTTCTGTTACCTCCCCCTTCTCATGAGCTTCCATTCTGTTTTCTTGTAATGCAAGATAGATATCTAGCCCCTTTGCCTATATATCTTATTTACTTTTGCATGTAAAAATCATTTTTAATGTTCATTTTTAAAGCTTTGAGGGCCACATTTTCTCCCTTCCCTCTGCTCACCCACCCTCACTGAGAAGGCAAGCAATGTAATATAGGTTATATATGTGCCGTCATGCAAAACACTTCCATATTAGTCATGTCGTGAAAGAGTAACTGTATTTCACTCTATTCTGTCCCACCCTCCATTTATTCTTTTCTCTGCTTTGATCTGTCCCTCCACAAAATTGTTGGCTTTTGATGAGGCTTTCCCCCAATCTGTTGTCCCTTTCTCTAAACCCTTTCCTCCCTGCTTTCCTGTAGAGTAGGAGAGATTTCTGTATCCAATTGAGCTTCTTTGTTACTTCTTGGTTAAGCCAAATCCGATGAGAGTAAGGCTCACTTATTACCTCTTATCTTCCCCCTTTTTCCCTCCATTGTAAAAGTTCTTTCTTGTCTCTTTTATGTGAGATAATTTACCCCATTCTATTCTATCTCTCCCTTTCACTTTCTCCCTGTACGTTCCTCTCACCACTTAATTTTATTTATTAGATATTATCCCTTCACATTCAGCTCACTCCATGCTCTCTCTCTCTCTCTCTCTGTCTAGATGTAGATACATATATATATAATATATATATATACATATATATATATATATATATATATATACAGAGAGAGATATGAGTATACATGTATATGCATGTATACACACATACATACATAACATACGTACATGCAGGTGTGTGTGCATATGCATATGTACATATACATGCATGCATATATATATATTCATCATTGTATTTTTCCAGCTTTTTTTTTATGTCTTTATGTTTCCTGAGATTTCTTGTTTACCTCATTCACTTATAAATCTTCCTGTGCAAAGTCTGTCCATTGTGAAGCCTCTAAGTATTTTGATCTGTAACCTCACTTACAATATTCTCCTTATGAGTATATGAAAAACGTTATACATTTTGCTTATGGAGAAGTGATTCATAAAGCAGAGGGCCAGTCCCATTATGCCAAGAATGGAAAGAGGGAATTGTGTAATTGAGTAAATCACATCGACTCTATCATATGACTCAGTTTAAGATGTAGCACACTTCCCACTCTATTTATGGATGTATTCTTTCTAGTGAGAAAATCCTGTTCAAATATGGAAATTGTGAGAAAATTTTATTGAACTGTTTGAACCTAGCCCAATGTGTCTGGGGATTGGGACCACTTCTGCATTTTTCTTAGTGACCCTTATACGAAAAGGACTAAATTATGTTGATCAGAAACCACATCAGATATGAAGATTTGATGCGAGGAGTTTTCTCATAATTACGAACTTCAAGTAACACATATGTTGAAAACTTAACCTGTATTGGTAAGACAGTTACTGTTTCTTTGTTCCTTTGGTTGAAGAAAGACACTTGTGGAAAGGTAGACATTTCTTTTTTTTCTAAATTCAATGAACTGCACTTGTTTACTCTCCCTCTCCCTAACTGTCATATCCCTAATCTTTCCTCCACTTCAAAATTAAAAAAAAAATTAGTCATATCTTCATTTATAGCCTATTGATTTTTTCTTTTAATGCATAAAATCTGCCTCCCCTGTAGTCAGGATCCAGTGACAAATTGAGAAGGACTAGGCACAACTAAGTATGCGTGTAACATTCATTGCTTAATAATGTGATATGCTTAGTAGCTCGAATCCTATTTTCTCACTTACTTCAGATTTCATTCATCATTTAACTATAATTTATCTACAAAGGTATGGATACCTCTTAACACAGGAAAATCACTTCGATTTTTCACATTGAAAGTTACCTGTATCCTGGTGACTTCTATCTCTAATTAGCTAATTATCTTATACTCTTCTGTTTTCTGATTTTTATCAAGAAATATTTTTTAATTATCATTTTTTAAAAATGCTGAGGATGTATTTTCACATCAACAATTTTCCTGAATATCTCAACTCATTTCCCTACCAGAGAACAATAACTTTAAACAAAGTGTATTCTAATATGCAAATCGAATAAGAAAATAAAAAATCATTATGGATGATAAATATACTGAATAAGTCTAAAGATATATACCATGTGCAACAAGCAGATACTTCTGTGAAGATGAGTGGGAGTGTATTCACAAATCTTTGAAGAGTGGCCATGTCTTCACAAATCATTTTCACTGTTTCTTTTTGAAATTTTCTCATCTTCCATTGATATGTTTGTCTTTTGTTTTTCTTAGATCTGTACTAGACTGTTATGATTATTACTGCTTTATAATATAGTTTCAAGTCCGGAAGTGCTATCCTCCTTTCTTCCTTTTCACTTTTTATCATTTCTCTTTATATTATTGATCTGTGCTATTTTTTTCAAAAATAATTTCATTCCATTGTCAAAACCTCTAAAGTATCTCTTTGCTAGTTTGATTGGTACATCAGAAAACTGTATACTAACATTGTAAGGTCGTGTCATTCTTATTATTGGCAAGAATTAATTTTATGGCTATGACCATTGAATATTCCTCCAACTAAAAGTTCTTATTTCTTATTTTAATTGGTTGTAGACAATTTAATTACTTAGTTTCAATTATTTTAATTTATTTTGTTATTTCAATTTGTAGTTAATCTATACAAGACTTTATCATATTTTGGTAGGTCATCCTCAGCTATATTTTGGATTTTGTAGTTATTTAGAAGGAAACTTTCCTTTTCACTATTGTCTCTCACATTGTGCTTTTATTTAGAAATGATATCAGCGCTGACCAGAGAGTGATCCTGGGATCTGACTGTGAGCCAAGAGTAAAAAGCACATTCCTGGTGAGAGTAATACCATAGGGAGCAAGAATATTTTCAGGACAATGTGACTGCAACCCTAATTGTGCATTATTGGATAAGAAGAGGAGTTCAGAGGTTGAGGCCCTCAATCGAAATAAAAAAAACAATGTTAAATAGGATCAGAAGTCTTGGACAACATTACACATAATTAGGGAACACAACTTGACTATAAAAATGTTAATATTTAGCAGCTAAAAATAAAATAAAATATAAAATGAAATGAATAACTAAAAGAAAAAGAACCCTATCAATGACTCTAAGCAAATTCTTGAACAGTAGAATCCAAAAAAAAGGGCAAAGTGAACCAAATTTCCAGCCCAAGACAACTTAGAAGGTAAGGAAGAAAGACCTGTTGCACAGGGGTGAGGCAGGAGTATGCTCCAATGCAAGCAACATCAGCATAGAACTTACCCCAACAAACTCTGACCAAACTTCAGGGTAACTCTATCACTGGCAGATGTAGTGGTTTCCAGTTCTTTAAGCTCATAGATACCAAAGAAAATTCAGAAGGTCAACAAGAAAGATCTGTCAGGCCTGTGTGAGACTGGAGCACATTCCAGTGCTGGCTGCTCCAGGAACTGCTGATCACAGAAAAGCAGGAGCAGGCCTTGGAAGTGACTGAATCAGCAGTAGCAGTGGCTGCTTCTGGAGGTCTCAGCCCACAGAGAGTACAGGGATCAAACAATTGATCAGAAGGAGATTACAGGGGTCTTTTTGCTAACACTGAGACAGGACTCTATTGCTTTGCCCATACTCAAATTCAGGTTACAGTCTTGGGTGACAATCCCAGAGGGAGGAGAAGCTTTAGCTGCTAGACCTTGCAGCCAATGTGGAGAGAGGCAGACCCTCTTCACAGTTCCAGAACACAAAAGAGTACTTGTGGTTGCTCACAGAGAACAGCACAGGGCAGGATACTAGGAAACACCTACCCTTGTTTCATACCACCTTGGAAGAACTGAAACCTTACAGGTGTCCAGAAGTATCTCTGAAAGCAGCTGCAAAAAACCTTGAAGTTTGGGGAAATGTGCACTAAAAGCAGAACTAGGAAAAGGTGCAAAAAAAAACAGGAAAAAATATTGACTATGCAAAGTTATTATGATGACAGGGAAGATGAAAACACATGCTCAGAAGACAACAAAGTCAAAGCTCCTACATCCAAAACCTCCAACAAAAGTATGAATTTCTTTCATACCATGAAAAAGTTCAAAAAAGATTTTGAAAATACGTAGGAAAGGTAGAGGAAAACTGGGAAGAAAAATAATAATGATAAAAGAAAATCATGAGAAAAGAGTCAACAACTTGTTGGAGACACAAAAAAATTGCTGAGGAAAAGAAAAGTAAAAAAAAACAGAATAGACCAAATGATAAAAAGAGGTCCAGAAAGTCAGTTAGGTGAAGAATGGCTTAAAAAACAGAAATAGTCAAATGGGAAAAGGCCTAAATGCTCATTGAAGAAAATAACTCATTAAAAATTGGAATGGCACAAATTGAAGCTAATGACTTTATGAGAAATCAAGAAACAATCCAGCAAAACCAAAATTATGAAAAAATGAAAGAAAATGTGAACTATCTCATTGGAAAAACAACTGATCTGGAAAATAGTGCAAGAGAGATAAAAATAAGCAGATGGAAACCTAGAATTAAAAAAAGAGACTAGTCATCATCTTTCAAGAAATTATCAAGGAAAACTGCCCTGATGTTCCAGAACCAGAAGGCAAAAGAGATATTGAAAAAATCCACATCTCACCTCCTGAAAAAGATCCCAAAATGAAAACTACCAGGAATATTATAGTGAAATTCCGTAGTTCACAGATAAAGGAGGATATATTGCAGGTAGCCAGAAAGAAACAATTCAAGTGTGGTGGAGCCAGATTAAGCAGCTTCTACATTAAAGGACTGAAGTACTTTGAATATGACATTCTGGAGGGCAAAGAACTAGAATTACAACCAAGAATCACCTACCCAGAAAATAGAGTAAATTCCTTCAGGGGGAAAAATTGACATTCAGTGAGATAGAAAACTTTAGAATATTCTTGATGAAAAGATCAGAGTTGAACAGAAAATTTGACTTTCAAATAGAATAGTCGAGAGGAGCATAAAAAGATAACCAGAAAAGGTAGATAGTAAGGAACTTGATAAGGTTAAATTAATTGTATTCCTAATTGGGAAGATGATATTTGTAAGTCATGAGACTTTTCTCATTATTAAGGAAGTTAGAAAGACGTGATTGTTTACTGTCCATTCTCAATGAGGACTAAAATTACATCACAATGATCAAATGAAATTTCAGTGTGTATCACTATAGCTGATCAGACCAATATGAGCTCTGAATGCTCTACAACAGATTGAGCACAGATAGTCCGCATGAACATTTGGGGTGGTTACTCCAAATTTGTGGATCCCATGTTTCCTTTGTGCCATTTCGATTCTGGTTTGCTCATAGAGCACAGCACGTTTTCTGATGTGGGCATGTCAAGTTGAGCATTTCCGTGCAGTGTGTCCCATGCTGCACAATCCAATACAAAGTTCTTGATAGAGACCTTGAAAGTGTCCTTTAATCACTTTTTCTGGACAACATGAAGATTCTGAAGATCAGGTTAAGGTACCAGGCAGGATAAGGTACCAGACAATGAGGTCCTCCTTGCTCTAACTGAACTCCCATTTATTCAAACTATGCTTCAGAGAGTGCAACTTCAATGAGCTGGCCATGTTGTCCAAATATAAAATGTACCTTTGCCAAAAAGACTGTAAGTGTAGTTAGAAGGAGTATACATAGATAGAAGGTACAGGTGTGAGTTGAATATGAAGGGATGACAACTAAAAATAAAATTAAGATACAGGAAAAGAATGTGCTTAGAGAAAAAGAAAGGGAGAGACAGAATGGATAAATTATTACACATGAAAGTGGTGAGGAAAAACTTTTACAGTGGATAAGAAAAAGGAGGAGGTGATGAAAAGTAAATGAACCTTACTTTCATCAGAATTGGCTCATAACAGGAATAACATATGCACTCAATTGGGTATAGGTATCTCTCTTACCCTGAAACAATGTAGGAAGAGAAAGGGATGATAGAAGAGGGGGTGGTGGTAATAGAAGGAAGGGCAGATTGGGGGAAGGAGTAGTCAGAAACAAAACACTTTTGAGGGGGTACAAGGTGAAAGGAAACATGTGGGGGATATGGCAGGGTGAAAAATATTTTGAAGAAAATTTCTCTTGGACAACAATAAGTCCTTGCCTAAGCACCACTTAATGGCTGTTTTTCAGTCCTCCTGGCTCAGAGTGAGTATAAGTATTAACCATTCCTCTACACTAAGATACTCTTCTCCTTCCATTGATTTATTTTGATGATGTGTTATTATTATTATTGATGTTGTTCTTGATGTTTTTGCTGTTGCTGCTGCTAAATGGCCTTGACTCACTTCTTAAAGACGCCTTTTCACTGAATGGGTGTTATGTCAGTTAAAGTGAAAACGTGAAAAAACATAGATTAGTGGGACCAGGTTTTCTGTTTGTATCATTGGCCATCTCTAGTCATCCTGATGAATATCTGGCCACTGAATCCAGATGACTCTGGAGGAGAATGTGAGGCTGTTGATTTTGCACAGCCCTCCTTCACTCAAACAGAAGTCAACTGCAAGTAATCTCATCAACTCCCTCATGACATGGTCCTCTTCGAGAAAGGCAAGCATAACAATATTTCTGAAACATATAGAGAGCTGTGTCAAACTTATAAAAATAGGAGCTGTTCCTCAGGTGATAAATGATCAAAGGACATGATTGATTTTTAGATAAAGTAATCAAAGCTACACACACAAACATATTTGAAAAAATTATTAATAGGATAAATTAAAATAGTTCTGAGATACTCCCTCAAACCTATTAGATTAGCTAAGAGGACAGAAAACATAAATGCAAATGGTGAAGGAGATGTGGAAAAAGCAAGACATTAATGCACTGTTGGTGAAATTGTGAACTGATTCAATCATTCTGTAGTGCAATTTGAAGACATATGCTTTAGCTCTGTCCCAGTAAATTGGTTATAACTATTTCATCTTTTCTAGTGTAATTATTGTTTCTCTGATTTGTTGTTTGACCCCTCATTATTTATAATTTCATTGTTAAGTCTATATTTGACTCTCTGTTTTCTATTTGCGATTCCAGAACGAATTTATTTTTTATATTGTTATGGTCTATAAAGAATGTGTTTTCTGCTCCTACACTTTCTAAATGTTTCAAATATATCTTGGGCTTCATAGGTAGTAATTTTTGTGTGATATATGTATGTATTAAGACTATCATTGAGAAGACACCATAAGTGTTTTAGCTCTAGTTTCTCCAGCAATCATTTCAGTTCTACATTTTCCATTTTCTTTTTTTATGGTTTTTTATATATTTATTTCATTTCAGTTTAGCTGAATAAACATTCATTAAGTGGTTACTGCCTGCCAGATGCTGTGCTAAGTGCCAAAAATACAAAAAGAAACAAAAGACAATCCCTGTCCCCAAAGAGCTGGTATTCTAATGAGAGAGAAAACATACAAACAAATACATACAAAGCAAGCTACATGCAGGATATATAGGAAATAACTAACAGAGGGAAAGCACTGGAATTATGAAGTATTAGAGAAGGCTTCCTGTCAAAGATGGGATTTTAGCTGGGATTTAAAGAAAGCCAGGGAGGTCAATAGTTGGAGTGGAGGAGGAGAGACTTTCAGGACAGGGGGAGAGCCAAAAAAAACCAAGAGTTGAGAGATATAGTGTCTTTTTTCATGTGTGTAGTTGCTATTTGGAATGAGTTTTTTAAAGATAATTAATTTATTTGCTTTCAGTGTTCGACAATGACTTTGTATTATCTTAGATGTTTTTTCACTCCTTCCCTCTTAATTCCCCCTCCCTCTCTGAGATGGCGTACAATCTTATATAGATTATATATGTACATTCCTACTAAATGCATGTTGTATAGAAGAAATAAAATGAACGAGAGAAAACCAGAAAACAAAACAAAACAAAACATAATACAAAAGAAAATGATCTGCTTCAATCAGCCATCCAATTTCACAGTTTTTTTCTCTGGATGTGGATCGCATTTTGCTTCAAGAATGCACGGGAAATTTTTTAAGTGCATGCATTTCGATGAAGTACTGTTGCTGTGTACAAAGATCTCCTGATTCTGCTCCTTTCACTCAATATCAGCTCATATGAGTCCAAGCTTCTGTGAAGTTTTCCTGTTCATCATTCAGTGTATTCCATTACAGTCATACACTACAACTTGTTGAGCCATTCCCCAAGTGATGGGTAGCCCCTTGATTTCCAGTTTTGGGCCACCACAAAGAGAGCTGACATAAAGATTTTTGTATATATGAGACCCTTTTCCATTTCTATGATCTCTTTGGGATAGAGTCCCAGAAGTGATATTTCTGGGTCAAGGGGTATGCACGCTTTTGTAGCCCTTCGGGCATAGTTCCAAATTGCTTTCCAGAATGGTTGAATCAGCTCACAGCTCTACCAATAGTAGATTATTGTTCCAACTCTACTACATCTTCTCTAATATTTATCATCTTCCTGTTTTGTCACGTCAGTCGATTAGGTAGGTGTGATGTGATACCTCATAGTTGTTTTGATTTGCATCTCTCTAATCAATAGTGATTTCAAGCATTTTTATTTGATTATTGATAGTTTTAATTTTTTCCTCTGAAAATTCCCTGTACATGACCCTTGACCATTTATCAATTGGGGAATGACTTGTATTCTTGTACATTTGACTCAATTCTCTATATATTTTAGAAATGAGACCTTTATCGAAGAGACTAGTTGCAAATTTTTCCCCTACTTTCCTGCTTCCTTCCTAATCCTGGTTGCATTAGGATTGTTTGTGCAAAAACTTTTCATTTTAATGTAATTAAAGTTATCCATTTCCACTTCGTAATATTCTCTGTCTCTTGTAAGGTCATAAATTACTCCATTCTCCACAAATCTGACACATACACTATTCTTTGCTCCCCTAATTTGTTTATAGTATCAATCTTTATATATAGATCATGTATCCATTTGGACTTTATTCTTGTGTATGGTGTCAGGCGTTGGTCTATGCCCAGTTTCCACCACACTGTTATCCAGGTTGACCCAGCAATTTTTGTCAAAAAGTATGTTTATTCCAGAAGCTGGGGTCCTTATGTTTATCAAACATTAGATTGCTATATTCATTAACTACTGTATCTTGAGTACCTATCCTATTCCACTCGTCTACCCTTCTGTTTCTTAGCCAGTCCCAAGTGGTTTTGATGATTGTTGCCTTATAATACAATTTGACATATGATAGAGCTAGGCCACCTTCCCTAGCATTTCGTGATATTCTGTACCTTTTGTTCTTCCAGATGAATTTTGATATTATTTTTCCTACCTCTAGAAAGCAATTATCTGGTAGGTTGATTGGTATGGCACTGAACAAGTAGATTAATGTAGGTAGAATTGTCATTTTTATCATATTAGCTTGGCCTACCCATGAAGAACTGATGTTTTCCCACTTACTTAGATCTTACTTTATTTGTGTGAAAAGTGTTTTGTAATTGTGCTCACGTAGTCCCTGGATTTGTTTTGGCAGGTAGACTTCCTGATATTTTATAGGGTCTACCATAGCTTTAAATGGGGTTTCTAATTCTATCTCTTGCTGCTAGACTTTGTTAGCAATATACAGAAATTCAATGATCTGTGTGGGTTTATTTTGTAACCTGCAACTTTGCCAAAGTTGTTTCTTATTTCAAGTAGTTTTTTTTTACATGTGTCTCTGGGATTCTCTAAGGATATCATCATATCATTTGCAAAGAGTGATAACTTAGTTTCTTCTTTGCCTATTCTAATTCCTTCAATTTATTTTTCTTCTTTTATTGGTACATTAAGAATTTCTAATACCATACTGAATAACAGTGGTGATAATGGACATCCTTATTTCACCCCAAGATCTTATTGGAAATGCATCTAGCTTGTCCCCATGGCAAGTAATGCTTCCTGATGGTTTTAGGTAGGTACTGCTTATTATTTTATGAAAAGATCTATTTATTTCTATGCTTTTCCAGTGTTTTCAATAAGAATGGGTATTGTATTTTTTCAAAAGCTTTTTCTGCATCTATTGAAATAATCAATCAAAAATTTCATTCAAAAAAAATGAAAATACTGAGGCAACCATAAAATCTTGTTGGATACTGCAAAAGGAGTTCTTAGGGGAAGTTTCATAGCTTTGAATGCCTATATGAATCACATAGAGAAAGAGGATATCAATGAATTGACCATGCAGCTAAAAAAGTTCAGAAAAGAACAAATTGAAAATCCCTAAGTAAATACTAAATAAGAAATATTGAAAACTAAAGGTGAGATTAATAAAATTGAAATTAAGTAAACTATTGTATTAATAAAGAAAATGAAGAGTTTTTATTATGAAAACAACAATTAAATTGATAAAACTTTGGTCAATTTGATTAAAAAAAGAGAGAAGAGAAGTACCAATATCAAAAATGAAAAGTACGAACTAAACTGAAGTGAGAAAAAAATTTAAACAATAATTAGAAATTGCTCTACCCAACTGTATGCCCATAAATTTGGCAATCTAAATGAAATGGATGATTATTTTAAACAAATATTAGTTGTCCAGATTAACAGAAGAGAAAGTTGAGTACTTAAATAACCCCATCTCAGAAAAAGAAATTGAACGAGTGATCAATGAACTCTGTAGGAAAAGAACTCCGAGGCTGGATGGATTTACAATTGAATTCTACCAAGCATTTAAAGAACAGTTAATTACAATACTATACAGACTCTCTGGGAAAATGGGGGAACGAGGAGTTTTTCCAAGTTCTTTTTATGATACAAATATGTTTCTCATACCTAAACTAGGAAGATCCAAAACAAAGAAAGAAAATGACAGATCAATTTCCGAAATGAATATAGATGCAAAAATTTTAAATAAGATATTGGCAAAAAGAATACAGCAACTTATCTCGGGAATAATACATTATGATCAGGTAGGATTTATACCAAGCATACAGGGCTGGTTCAGTATTAGAAAAGCTTGTAGCATTATTGATCATATCAACTACATTTTACATTTTCTTGGACATTCTTTCCCACGTAATATAACTGAGAGATAGTGAAATTTCCTATCATTATTTTGTTATTACTTATACATTCTTTTTGCCCAATTAGTATTTTGTTTATTAATATAGATGCTAAGTCCTTTTTAAAATGTAATTTTAATATTGTCTATTATTAATTGATATTTTTAAATATTTAATTGAGTTAATATTTTTATATTTTATTTACTTAATAATTTAATATTGTGCATCAATTTCTCTCAGTGTAGTGTAGTTCGCTTATTTTTCCCTTCTTATGATTTAAATGTTTGTTCTTGATATGTCTCATGTCCTGAGAGCACCTCTTACCTTTTTGGACTCTGTTGATAGTGATTTTTTCATCTTCTCATTTATATTCTGTTCATTTTTTCTTTTTAATGTTTTTCTTCTCATGAACAAATTGTGGGTATGTGTTTATAGATCCAATCTCTCATTGTTTCTTCATTTTCTTAAAACATCATTTCATTTTCCCTTAAATTCTGATATTCAGCTTTATATTTTACTCCGTGTCTCTTTACTATTTTCTCCAAATAGAATTTTAATATCTTCAAAAATATAGGATTATGTATGTTCAGTTACTTCACCTTAATCTATTTCAATTTACTCTACTTTTTACGAGTTCCTTGCCCCTCAGATTCAACATCTACCACACTACCATGAATGGTAATATATTAGCATGATTTTAAGGTTTTTATTTTTATTTCCCTTCTTCTTTGCTTTTGCTGATTATTTGATTTTCCCCTCTATTTTACCCTCAGCTACATAATTGAAGTGTACAGTATTCTTCTATTGATTTTATTTTTATTTTTGGATTTCATGTGATTTCAGATTTTTAATAAATTAATTTTTAGCTAACATTAATTCCCTATGTTTTAAATTTTCTTAACCTCCCTAATCCCTCTCCCCAATATAACTTGTAATTTATTACAGCCTCTTCATATACATTTATACATTCCTGTTAAACACATTTTCACATTAGTCGTGTGGCAGAGAAGAATTATAACAAATAGGAAAAATAATGAGAAAGAAAACAAAGCAAAACAAAAAAATATTTGACATCACTCTGAATTCTAACTCCACCCTTCTTCTGCTGGATGTGGATGGAATTTTCCATCACGAGCGCTTTGGAATTGTTTAAGGTCCTCACATTGGTGACAAGGCTTCAGTCTCTCAAAATCAGTCATCATACACTGGCTCCTGCTGTGTAAAATATTCTCCTAGTTCACCATCTGTTGGGGGTGTAAGCTCAGTTTCACGTGGACAGTCTCGGGCAGGTAAAGGTGAGGACTTCTAAACCTCAGAGTTCTCATAAGGCCCCCCAGGGAACAGCTGGGAATTGAGGCGTGAGACACGGGCTATCTCGTGCATTTCCACCTCTTCTCCGTGGGAAACGTGCTGGGGAGAGCATCCCCCCCTTGAGATTGGCCCATGGTCTGAGCATACCTGTTGTTGACTAGCTAAGGGCTGACAGCAGGCACGGTATTCATGTGCAAACTATGCGGCAGGAGAGCTTAAGTAGGGACAGGAAAGCCTGAAGGCGCTCTTCGCCCTGAGGGGCCCTTAGAGGGCAGAAGGTCCCTCCCCTCTCCCGCTCCTATCCTCTTGCTGTACTATCTTTGCCCCTTGGGAGGAGGAGGATTCCTCTCTCCTGAGGAAGAATTCACCCAGCACATGTAACTAAGATCCTGAATAAAGCCTAACACTTGTTCAACTCTGGAAAGTCTCTTCTCTCAACACGTTTATCTGGTTGACACCCGAAGACCTGGACGACAGGTAAGAAAAGGCTCGGGTAGCCCTTCGGCCTTAAGGCTGAACAACCATCAGTTCATATAAGTCTTTCCAGGTTTTTCTGAAGTCTGCTGTTCATCATTTATTATATCACAGTAGTATTCCATTACATTCTTATATCACTCTTCTATTAGTCAATCAGAGTTAAGTGATTTAACTAAGGTCACAAAGTCAGTAAGTGTCTCATGCTGTTATTTGAACTCAGTTCCCTCCATACTCCAAGGCCCATACTCCATCTACTATATCTTTTTGAAAGGGATGATAAACAATAAATTAATATCAGCACTAAGTATGTATGCATCAAATGGTTCAGTATCTAAACTTTAGAAGGAGAAATTGAATGAGTGACAGGAAGAAATAGATAATTAAAGTATACTAGTGGGTCAAAACATCTTTACCCCCTCAGAACTAGATAAATCTGACCAAAATATAACCAAGAAGAAAGTTAAGGAGGTTAAAGAAATCCTGGAAAAAATTAGATATGACACACTTCTGGAGAATAATGAATGGGAAGAGAAAAAAATATACGTTTTTTTCTTAGCTGTACATGACAGCCACACAAAAACTGACCAGGAATTAGGACATAATAACTTGACAACAAAATGCTCAAAAGCAGATATAGTAACCACATCCTTTCTATATCATAATGCAGTAAAATTATATTCAAAAAAGTCCATGGGAAGAGAGATTAAAAATTGATTGGAAATTAAATAATCTAATCCTAAAAAATAAGTGAGTCAAAGTGCAAATCAAAGCAAGAATCAATAATTACATTAATTAAAGTAACAATGAGAAAGCATACCAAAATTTATGGGATACAGGAACATTTAGGGGAGAATATATATCACTAATTTCTTACATCAATAAAACCGAAAAAAAAAATATGATAAGTGAAATAGACATGAAACTACAAGACCTAGAGAAAGAAAAAACTAAAAATCTCAAATTATACAACAAATTAGAAATCCTTAAAATATAACAGGAGATTAATAAAAATTGAAAGTAAGAAAATCGTGAACTATTAAATAATACCAGTATCTGGCTTTATAAAAAAAAAAATAAACTGTTGGTTAAGTTGTTTTAAAAAAGAAGAAAACCAAATTACGTGTTGTAAAATTGAAAGGGATGAACTCACCAAAAATGAAAAGGATATTAAGACAGTTGGTAGGAGCTATTTTGTCCGATTATATGTAATAAATATGACCTCTAAGTATAATGGATAAAAATCTAAAAAATGTAGATTATTCAGATTAATAGAAGAAAAAATACTTAAATATACCGATCTTTGAAAAAGAAAATGAAGAAGCCATCAAGGCACTTTCTAGGGAAAAATCCTCAGGATCAAATGGGTTCACAAGTGAATTCTATCAAATATTTACAGAATAATTAATTCCATTACTATATGAGCTAGTGTGAAAAAAATGAGTGGAGTCCTACCAAATGCCTTGTTTGACATAAATATACCCAAACCAGGAAATAGAACAATTTCTCTAAATAATATTGCTAAAAATAAATAAAATATTATCAAAGAGATTACAGTAATACATAAAAAGCATCATATACTATCACCAGCTGAATATTATATTCAGTGTTCAGGGTCAGCTCAGTATTAGGAAATTGAATTAAAATTGACCATATCAATTAAAATAAAAGAAGAATCAATGATTCTCAGTAGGTGGTGAAGCCTTTCACAAAGCACATCACCCATTCCTATATTTATCTAAAACCACTAGAAAGCAATTATATGTGATAGAATTGAGCTAGAAGCCTTCCCAGTATAATCAGGAGTAAAGAAGGAATGTCCATTATTACCACTGTTATTCAATACTGTAGTCTAAATGCCAGCTACAGCAATGAGAGAAGAAAAATAAATTTAAAGAATTACAATAGGCAAGAAGGAAACATTTGTTTTTTATTCTTTGCAAATAACATACTGTTATAATAAGAAAATCCTAGGGAAACAAGAAACTCCTTGAATATATTAATGGCTTTAACAAAATTTCAGGATACAAAATAAACTGCATAAAGTATCACCATTTCTATATTTTATCAACAAAGTGCAGGAACAAGAAATAAGAAGAGAATTTCAATTTAAAATAACTCTAGACAATATTAAATAGTTGGAGTCTACCTCTTAAATCAAGTCCAGAAACTATGTGAACACAAGTAAAAAATACTTATAAAGTGAAACTTATCAAAACAATCTGGTCCTGGCCAAGAAAAAGAGGGATGGATTAGTGAAACACGTTAGGTGCAAATTACATTATAGTAAATAACCATATTAATGTAGCATATGATAAACCCAAAGATTCTAGCTTTTGCAACAACAAAAAAAAAAATTCAATAATTGACAAAACTCTGTAGGCAAAAATGAACAACACTATGGCAGAAACTAAGCATGGATGCACATTTTACACTGTCTACCAAGGTAAAAATGAGTACATGATTTACATACAAGGGGTAATACAATAAGCAAATTAAGAAATCATAGAACAGGTTATCTGTCAGATATATGCATGAGGGAAAAATTAGTATGAGAGAAGATACAGATTGTCTTACAAAATGTAAAATATGAACTTCAATTGTAATAAGCCAAAAATTTTGGCACAAACAAAACCAATGCAATGAAAATCACGAAAAAGACAGAAAATTGTGAATTTCTAAATTAATTAATTTATTTGTAGTTTTCAACATTCACTTCCACAAGATTTTGAATTCCAAATTTTCTCTCCATCTCTCCCCTCTGCCCACTCCGAGACATCATGCATTCCCATGGCCCCTTCCCCAATCTGCCCTGCCTTCTGTCACACCTCTCCCTTCTCTCAACTCCTTCCCCTGTATATTCTTGGAGGACAAGATAGATTTTTATATACCACGGCCAGTGTGTCTTATTTCCCAGTTGCATGTGAAAACATTTTTAAACTTTCATCTTTAAAACTTTGAATTCCCACTTCTTTCCCTTCCTCCCTCCCCACCCAACCACACTGAGAAGGAAAGCAATTTGATATAGGTTATCCATGTGTCCTCATGCAAAAAACTTCCATAATACTCATGATATGAGAGAATAACTATTTCCCTCCATCCTATCCTGCTCTCCATTTGTTCTGCTTTCTCTTTTGATCCTGTCCTTCCTCAAAAATATTTACTTTTAATTACCCCTTCCTCCCATTTTTCCTGCCTTCTATACTTCCCCACTATTGCTTGTACCCTTTCCACCCACTTTCCTGTAGGTTAAGATATATTTTCTTATGAAATTCATTGTCATAGTCACTTTAACTATTCTATCATTTTTACAAAACTGTATGTGTTCATCACCTAAATTTTGGAATGTCATAAGAATTTCTTCTTGATAATTAGACTCTGTCACTCCAGCCAATACATTTATTCCTCGAGCTGCTAAACCTGATTTAGGCAATTTCCGTCTAAAATGATTCTTAGAAATTCTCATATGTATTCTAGTAGAAATC
Source organism: Notamacropus eugenii (assembly GCF_028372415.1). NCBI lineage: Eukaryota > Metazoa > Chordata > Mammalia > Diprotodontia > Macropodidae > Notamacropus > Notamacropus eugenii. The sequence goes on along the minus strand of NC_092876.1, from coordinate 15,202,930 downwards.
ATTCTTATTTCTTTCTTATGCAACCAAAAGCCCTTTAAACAGTGTATATCACGTTCTACTGAACCAGGTGTCCCTGGATAAGGTGCTGGTACATCTGGCCTCATAGTTCAATACTCAACATTTGGGATCTTATGTGTTTGTTGTTTTCTAATTTGCAGATTTGAGGTCAGCAATCTGACTAGAGATGTACTTCCTCCGAACGGTCTGTTATTCAAATTATATAAAACATGAATGAATTATCTTTCCAAAATTGATAAGAATTATTAGAATTTAGCTTCCTCAACTATTCTTCTTTCAATCATACATTCATTCTCTCACTTAACCCAGACGCTTCTGGATAATATGGAATATGAAATATCCATTCTATGTTGTTTAATACAGTGTCTCTTCATTTCATTACCTGTGAAATGTGTCCAATTTCACTTTGAATCTGCATTGAGGTTCCATAATAGAGACTTATGACATCTAGAGTTTTACAGGTGTTTTCTGGGTCACATTCTTATAGGGACATACCACCAGCATAACAGAATAGGTATCAACACATGTACATATAAATTTGTATCCTTACCTCACATTCAATCTTGTCTTTGTCACAAGGCTTTGGATTCTATCTGACCTGCTTGTCAATTCAGGCATCAGAAAACCTCAGATTCCTTAAGAGTTTGACTAATGCTGATATTTATGAAGAGTCTGGCTAATGTGACAATTTTCTAATAAATTTATTTTTTCTTTAGCTGAAAGAAGATTTAAGTCGGGGGGGGGGGGGGCGGAGCCAAGATGGCAGAGTGAAAGCAACGACTCACCCAAGCTCCTGGAAAAACTCCTCTGGATATCTCCGGGGGGAGAGTCTGACCAGACTTTGGAGGTGTAGAATCCAGTGGGTGACGGACTTTGACGGATTCGGAGCCCAGGCTGGACCGGAGGGTCCACGGGAGGGATCTGTTCCGCGGGAGTAAGACCCCGGCGCAAAGCGCAGCGCGGTCGGCACGGCAGGGCGGAGGGGACCAGAGGAGCCCGATAGTGGCGGGAGAGACCAGCGGAGAAGGAGATAAGCCAGGCCGAGCCGGTGAGAGCCGCTGAGTGCCAGACATCAGCGCAGCAGCCCTTGAAATCTTCAGCCTGAAGACGGACTTCAGTGGGTCACTACTTGAACTTCCAGGAACTGGGATGACAGAGTGATCAGTAAGTGCTCTCTCCTCCCCCCTGATGACCGTGAGGGAACCATAAAATTCTTCCCCAGATTAATCCTGGATCAGCGGGAACAGCAGAAGGGGGCGGGTGGTCTCATAACACCAGAGGCTGGAAAGGTGGCAAAGGGGGATTCTTCCTACGGTGGCAGAGACGGCTGGAGGGACAGACGACCCAGGGGAGAGAAAATTCGCACTGAGACCCAGGCAAGCCTCAGAGCCAGGAGACGAGCCCCAGGAGGGGCGGGAACACGCATTAGCTTCTAGGCGTTCCCCAGCCCTCCAGGGGAAAAGGGAAGACAATAGGGAAGCTGGGATCACCATCCCCTGACCTTGCCTTTGCCTCAAGTCAGCTGAGGAGATATCCTGAGACCAGACCACCCCTCCCACACACCTAACAAGCTAACTCCAGGGTTGATCGGGGAAACAAAAAACAAAAGCCTGCTTTTAGCCTAGACACACATCAGCTCAACTTAAAGATCTGTACCTTCTGACTGAAAGAACCAAAAGCTACAACACTCAGCCAACATCATGAATCGGAAAAAGCAGACGAAAAGTGAAAAAACCATAGAATCTTTCTATGGGGATAAGGACCAAAACACAAACACCAAAGAGGTTAGAGCTGAGACTGTACTTCCATCTGAAACCTCAGATGGGACTATGAATTTCTGGCAAGCACAACTAGATTACCTGGAACGTCTGAAGAAGGATATAAAAGAAAAACTGGCCAATGATTTTAAAACTATAAAAAAAGAATTCCCGGATGAGAACATCACCCTGAAAAAGAAAATTGAAGAAATGGAAAAGGAAGTTCAAAAATTAACTGGAGAGAATAATTCCCTAAAAGGAAGAGCTAATCAAATGGAAAAGGAAACCCAAAACCTAATTGGGAAAATTGATCAGATGGAAAAGGAAACCCAAAACCTAACTGGGAAAATTGGTCGAATGGAAAAAGAAGTACAAAAATTAAATGGAGAAAATAGCTCCTTAAAGGGAAAAATTGGTCAGATGGAAAAGGAGATGGAAAAGCTAACTGAAGAAAACACTACGATGAAGATTAGAATTGGGCAAGTAGAAACTAATGACTCAATGAGGCAACAAGAATCAGTCAAACAAAATCTAAAGAATGAAAAGACAGAAGAAAATGTAAACTGTTTAATTGGAAAAACAACTGACTGGAAAATAAATCCAGGAGAGAAAATCTAAGAATTATTGGCCTGCCAGAAACCCATGATGAAGAAAAGAGTCTGGACAATATCTTCCAGGAAATCATCAAGGAAAACTGTCCAGAAGTACTAGACTCAGAGGGCAAAATAGTCATCGAAAGAATCCACCGTTCCCCTCCCGAAAGGGATCCCAAACTCAAAACACCAAGAAATATCGTTGCCAAATTCCAGAGCTATCAAGTGAAGGAGAAAATACTACAAGCAGCCAGAAAGGAACAATTCAGATATCAAGGACACACAGTCAGGATCACACAGGACCTTGCAGCTTCTACATTAAAAGATCGAAAGAATTGGAACCCAATATTCCGTAAGGCAAAGGAGTTGGGACTTCAACCAAGGATCAACTACCCAGCAAAGTTCAGCATAACATTTCAGGCAAGGAGAAAGTCATTCAACGAAATAAGGGATTTCCAGAGCTTCCTGACCAAAACACCAGAACTCAATAGACAATTTGATCTTCAAATGCAGGTCTCCAGAGAATCATAAAAAGGTAAACAGAGGGGAAGAAACAAAAATAAAAAACTTGCTACTCAATTAGGGCAAACTGTTTACCTATCTATAAGGGAAGATGATACCTGTTAATCTTGAGAACTGTGCAGCTATTATGATAAAAGGGATATATGTAGAGGGAACGGCCATAAAGTAAATGATGTCATGTCAAAAATATGATTTAAGTATGAGAAGGGAATGTAATCGGAGTTGTGGAAAGGGGGAAGCAGAAAATGGCAAATTATATCACAGGAAGAAGTACAAAACTATAGTAGAGGGAAGGAGGGGAGGGAGATGAGCATTGTTTGAGAGGTACTCTCATCTGATTTGTTCAAAGGAGGGAACAATAATCTTAAGTAGGTAAGCCTAACTAGCTCTATAGGTAGTAGGAGAGGGAGGGGGAAGAAAGGGGAGGGTGGCTAAAAGGGAGGAAAGAAGCAATAAGAGTAAAGGGGAGTAAAAGGGAGGAGGGTCAAAAGAAGGAGGGGAAGGCTGCAGGAGGAGGGGGAGAAAAGTGAATACTATTGAGGAGGGGAAGGGAGTCGGGAGAGCTAAAAGCACAAATGGTGGGAAAGAGGTTGGAGGGAAATACACAGATTGTAATCATAACTGTGAATGTGAATGGAATGAACTCTCCCATAAAACGGAGACGGATAGCAGAATGGATTAAAAGCCATAATCCAACAATATGCTGCTTACAAGAAACACATTTGAAACGAGGGGATACACATAGGATAAAGGTCAAAGGATGGAGCAGAATATATTGTGCTTCAGCTCATGTAAGAAAGGCAGGAGTAGCAATCCTAATCTCAGACAAAGCAAAAGCAGAAATAGATCTAATCAAAAGGGATAAGGATGGAAACTATATCCTGCTAAAAGGCACCATAGACAATGAAGCAATATCATTACTAAACATGTATGCTCCAAGCGGTATAGCATCCAGATTCTTAGAGGAGAGGTTGGGGGAGTTGAAGGAAGAAATTGATAGCAAAACTATACTAGTGGGGGACCTCAACCTCCCCCTCTCTGAACTCGATAAATCCAACCTCAAAATAAACAAGAAAGAGGTTAAGGAGGTAAATAAAACTCTGGATAAGGTAGATATGATAGATCTTTGGAGAAAATTAAATGGGAATAGAAAGGAATATACTTTTTTCTCAGCGGTACATGGAACATTTACAAAAATTGACCATGTACTAGGACATAAAAATCTCACAATCCAGTGCAGAAAGGTAGAGATAATCAATGCATCCTTTTCAGATCATAATGCATTAAAAATTACATGTAATAAAAGGCCATGGAAAGAGAAACCAAAAATCAATTGGAAACTAAATAATCTAATTCTAAAGAAGGGTTAGGTTAAAGAAGAAATCATAGAAACAATCAACAATTTCATTCGAGAGAATGACAATAGTGAGACAACATACCAAAACTTATGGGATACTGCAAAAGCAGTTATTAGGGGAAGTTTTATATCTCTGAATGCTTACATAAATAAAATAGAGAAAGAGGAGATCAATGACTTAGGCTTGCAGTTGAAAAAGCTAGAAAAAGAACAAATTGAAAATCCCCAAGTAAATACCAAATTAGAAATACTGAAAACCAAAGGAGAGATTAATAAAATTGAAATTAAGAAAACTATTGAATTAATAAATAAAACCAATAGTTGGTTTTATGAAAAAACTAATAAAATTGATAAACCTTTGGTCAATCTGATTAAAAAAAAGAAAGAAGAAAACCAAATTCCTAATATTAAAAATGAAAGGGGTGAACTCACCTCCAATGAGGAGGAAATTAAAACAATAATTAGAAACTACTTTGCCCAACTTTATGCCCACAAATTCGATAATCTAAATGAGATGGATGAATATTTTAAAAAATACAAATTGCCCAGATTAACAGAAGAGGAAGTTGAATACTTAAACAACCCCATCTCAGAAAAGGAAATTGAACAAGCCATCAATGAACTCCCTAGGAAAAAATCTCCAGGGCCAGATGGATTCACAAGTGAATTCTATCAAACATTTAAAGAACAGTTAATTCCAATACTACATGCACTATTTTTGAAAATCGGGGAAGAAGGAGTCCTCCCAAATTCTTTCTATGATACAAATATGGTTTTGATACCCAAACCAGGAAGAGACAAAACAGAGAAAGAAAATTATAGACCAATTTCCCTAGTGAATATAGATGCAAAAATTTTAAATAAGATTTTAGCAAAACGAATACAGCATCTTATCACGAGATTAATACATGATGATCAGGTAGGATTCATACCAGGACTACAGGGCTGGTTCAATATTAGGAAAACTATTAGCATTATCGACCACATCAACAACAAAGCTAACAAAAACCACATGATTATCTCAATAGATGCAGAAAAAGCTTTTGACAAAATACAACATCCATTCCTACTAAAAACATTGGAGAACGTAGGAATAAAGGGAACTTTCCATAAAATAATAAGCAGTATCTATCTAAAACCTTCAGCAAGCATTATATGCAATGGGGATAAGCTAGATGCATTCCCAATAAGATCAGGGGTGAAACAAGGTTGTCCATTATCACCACTATTATTCAATATGGTACTAGAAATGTTAGCTGTAGCAATTAGACAAGATAAAGATATTCAAGGAATTAGAATAGCCAAAGAAGAAACTAAGTTATCACTCTTTGCAGATGATATGATGATTTACCTAGAGAATCCCAGAGATTCAAGTAAAAAATTACTAGAATTAATAAACAACTTTGGCAAAGTTGCAGGGTACAAAATAAACCCACACAAATCCTCTGCATTCTTATATATTAGCAACAAAGTTCAACAGCAAGAGATAGAAAGAGAAATCCCATTTAAAGTTAGGGTAGACAGTATAAAATACTTAGGAGTCTACCTGCCAAAACAAACCCAGGGATTATATGAACACAGTTTAAAGACACTTTTTGCACAAATAAAGTCAGATTTAAGTAAGTGGAAAAACATTAGTTGCTCATGGATAGGCCGGGCTAATATAATAAAAATGACAATCCTACCCAAATTAATATACTTATTTAGTGCCATACCAATTAAACTATCAGACAATTACTTTCTACAGCTGGATCAAATAATATCAAAATTCATTTGGAAGAACAAAAGGTCCAGAATATCAAAGGGACTAATGAAAAGAAAAGCTTGGGAAGGTGGCCTAGCGCTACCAGACCTCAAACTCTACTATAAAGCAGCAGTTATCAAAACCACTTGGTACTGACTAAGAAACAGAGAGGTAGACAAGTGGAATAGACTTGGCACTCAAGATGCAGTAGGCAAGCAATATAGCAACCTTCTGTTTGATAAACCCAAGGACCCCAGCTTCTGGGATAAGAACTCATTGTTTGACAAAAATTGCTGGGAAAACTGGATAACAGTGTGGCGGAAATTAGGCATAGACCCATACCTGACACCGTACACAAGAATAAAGTCCAAATTTAGGTAAAAAGATTGATACCATGAATAAACTGGAGAAGCAAGGAATAGTGTATTTGTCAGATCTATGGAGAAGGGAAGAATTCTTTACTAAAGGAGAGATAGAATGCATTATGAAATGCAAAATGGGTAACTGAGTACATTAAACTGAGAAGTTTTTGCACAACCAAACCCAATGCAACCAAAATCCCGAGGGATGTAGTAAATTGGGAAAGAATTTTTACAGCTAAGCTCGGGGATAAAGGCCTCATTTCTAGAATATATAGAGAACTGATCTAAATGTATAATCATACAAGTCATTCCCCAATTGATAAATGGTCAAAGGATATGAACAGGCAATTTTCAGAGGAAGAAATTAAAGCTATCTATAATCATATGAAAAAATGCTCTAAATCACTATTGCTTAGAGAGATGCAAATCAAAACAACTCTGAGGTACCACATCACACCTATAAGATTGGCAAACATGACAGAACCAGAAAATGATAAATGCTGGAGAGGATGTGGGAAAGTTGGAACACTAATTCATTGTTGGTGGAGCTGCGAGCGCATCCAACCATTCTGGAGAGCAATTTGGAACTATGCCCAAAGGGCTACAAAAATGTGCATACCCTTTGACCCAGCAATATCGCTACTAGGACTATATCCCCAAGAGATCATAAAAATGGGAAAGGGTCCCACATGTACAAAAATATTTATAGCAGCACTCTATGTAGTTGCCAAAAACTGGAAGTCAAGGGGATGTCCATCAATTAGGGAATGGCTGAATAAATTATGGTATATGAATGTAATGGAGTACTATTGTGCCATAAGAAATGATGAACAAGAAGACTTCAGAGAGGCCTGGAAGGACTTATATGACCTGATGCTGAGTGAAAGGAGCAGAACCAGGAGAACTTTATGCACAGCAACAACCACAGTGTGTGAGAGTTTTTTCTGGTAGACTTAGATTTTTGTAATAACACAAGAACTTCTTACCAAAAAAAAAAAAAAAAAAACTCGATGGAGGATCTCAAGGCAAAATGCCTGCCACACTCAGAGAGAGAAATATGGAAGTCACTCACATATTGTAGCAGATCATGTTTGTGTATGTGTATGTGTTTGTGTATCATGTTCTGATTTGTTATACGATTTCTTTTATTTATCTTAGTCTGACTATATAGCATGACTATAGTGAAAATATACTCAATAGGAAAGTATATGTAGAATCTATACAGAATTGTATGCAGTCGTGGGGAGGGAGGGGGGTATTGGGGAGTAGGTAGGGAGGGATAAAATCGCAATTGTATGGCAGTGATTGTTAAACATTACAAAATAAAAAAAAAAAGAAGATTTAAGTCAAATTCATTCAGGTAGGATCCAGTGTGTTGCTGTTTCAGAGTCCCAATTCCTCTAAACCTCGTCAGCTTGAAATATTAGATTACTTCTAGGTGATCCTCAAGAAATTGTTAAGATTTACTCTGAAGTTCATCTCAGTTCTAGATCTACTATCTTAATGGTTCCTGTGGAACTGACAGAAATCCAACCAGTACTGCCTCCTGACCAGAACCCCCGTGCTCCCACCCCTGGAGCTGATCCACTGCCCACTCAAGGCCAAGTGCCTTAACTGCCTCTGAGAATGTGCCCAAGGATGCAACAGCTGTTCCAGATAAAACAAGTACCCAGCTCTGAGCAGGCTTTCATTTACCAGCCTTGGTTCATTCAGCTGCTGTTTGGAATATGATACATGCTAAGTTTTCTACCAGCAGGAGCTGTTCATCTTTCAGGTCCAGATTTTACATCGTCCAGAAGTGGGTGCACATTCTATGTAATGAAGCCTAATCTTCCGTAGGAACCCTGAAGTGGGAAATGGTACTCCTTACTGGGAAAATTGCTTCAAGCATGAAACTTCATTAATCTTATCCAGTGTTTTAAACTCTCTGGCTTAAAATCTGTATACTTCTTTCCTAGCTGGCTGCATTTTAAATCTTTCAAGGTAACAAAATCTACAAACAAGGTAAGCATAACACAAGACAAAAATTTCCCCTTGTCTTACAAAGAAAAAGACAATGGTAAGACAGACATATAGACAAGATAATTCTATCTAAACTATTCCTAAAAGAATCCAAGTTACTTGATTTTGAGGAATTGCTTAGTAGGAAGCCTAAAAAGCTGAATTGCTTTGAAAACAATGTGCAGGATTTTGTGAAAGAGATTTTTGTTGTTTTATATTGAATCCTCTTTTATACTTTACTGGGTACATGGAAACGTTCTTTTATTTTCTTTTCTTGTTTTGTTTATAAGTTAACATAAATAAATAATTTAAAGGAATAGAAGAAGCTGCACAAAAGCAAAGAAGGGATGTAGATTGAGATCACTGGTAACTTTGGAGAAAGCAGTTTTGGTTGAATGATAAAATTGCAAGCAATTATAAAGAGTTGAGAAAAGAGTGAGAGTAGAGAAAGTGTAGGCATCTATTGTAGAACGTTTTCTTAAAGAGTTTAGACAGAAGGAAAGAGAGATATGAGGTGGCAGCTGGATGGAACAAGTGAGGGTTTTTTTGGTTGTTTTTTGCGGGGTTTTGAGGATAAGGGAGATATGGGCATATTTTCAGGCAGCAGGGCTTTAGCCAGCACACAGGGAGAGACTGATGATAAATGTGAAACAACCAACAGAATATTTTTGACCACTGCCTCCCTCAGTCTTTCCTCCTTTCTTTTACCTTTCCCTCCCTTTTCTTTCCCACTTCCCCTCCTAATGCCTGTAGAGCTGGTTGCATTTCTATACCTAACTGAGTTGTATCTGCCTTCAATGCAATCAGATGAGAGTACCTCTCAAACAATGCTCATCTCCCTCCCCTCTTTTCCTCTACTGTAATATATTTTTGTGCCCCTTTCTGTGATGGAACTTATTTTTTCTACCTCCTCCTTTTCACATCTCCCATTATAATCCCTTCACACCCTTAAATCACATTTGTTATCATTACATCATTTAATTTGTACCCACTCCTCCCTCTATCTATGCTGCGGCCAGCACATTCGGACAGGTCCAGGGTGGTTACGTGGCTCACAGATGGAGGATGAAAAGACGGGGCGGGGGGGAAGGGGGGGAGGACACAGCAGTCTGAACAAGCTCAGCTTATTCTAGCTATACTGAGCCAACAAGTCAGGGGTTCCAGGTGTTTAAATAGTAAAAAACCATAGGGGTAGCGAGTGAGGCATGAGAATAGAACAGATCCTGATAAGTAGAAAGGGAGGCCTCAAGGCCTCTTATGGGAATGTTATCCTGTATAGCAGGGACCCTGATTCCTGGAACCTCAACACCCAAATTCAAGGACTTGCATCTGAGAACAATATATCACTTAATTTCTCAAGTCAGCTATTATCCTCCCTTGGAGGAGGGGAACTCTTGATCAGGGGCTCTTTCAAACCCCTCAAGGTTCTCTATATATCTATGTATATCCCTTTTATATTTCGTAATAAATATACAATTCTGAAGGTTACCAAATATCCCATCAACTCCTTGAAATAGTTGTAGGAAGGAATCATTTAAGTTGCTTGATTGCTCCACGGTGAGAGCAGTGAAGATCTTAGTATGGGAACAACAATAACCGAGAAAAGTAGTGACATGGAATGACTCCTCGTAGTCTCCCCCCCACCCATAAGATCCTTCCTCTTCAAAGACAGGGGTAAACCTAGGACTTAGGAATTCTTCATTAATTGCTGGGCCAGCAAGTTAATTCTTTCTTTTGGGTCTCTAGAGTCACTGCCTGCTCTAGGTGTGACCAAATATAGGTTACATAAAATATACAAAATAAATGCCTGGTGATTTTTTTTTAAAGAAGCACTGACAATTAGTGGTATTAGGGAAAGTTTGAAGGAGGAGGTATTAGTTGGATAGAACTTTGAAGAAAATTAGGGATTCAAAGAGACAGAGTTGAAAAGAGTGTATTCTAGACATTGGGTACAGCTTGTGCAAAACCACAGATGGAGAAAAGAGATGGAAGGTCAGTTTATCTGGACCCTACAGTGCTGCAAGGATGATTTAAGAAAGATGAAACCAAGATTAGGAAGAAAGCAGAAAACGGAGGAAAGAATTTTTGCAACTAGTGTCTAAGATAAAGGCCTCATTTCTAAAATATATAGAGAACTGAGTCAAATGTACAAGTCATTCTGTAATTGATAAATGGATGTGAACAGACAGTCAAAGAATATGAACAGTTTTCAGAAAAAGAAATTATAGCTATGTATAGTCAAAGGAAAAAAATGCTCTAAATTACTATTGATTAGATAAATGCAAAACAAAGGAACTCTGAGATGCCACATCATACCTATCAGATTGGTTAACATGACAAAACAGGAAGACAATAAATGTTGGAGAAGCCATGAGAGAGTTGGAACACTAATTCATTGTTGGTGGGGCGCTGAGCTGATCCAGCCATTCTGGGGAGCAGTTTGGAACTGTGCCCAATGGACTACAAATGTTTGCATATCCTTTGACCCAGCAATATTTCTCCAAGGACTGTATCCCAAACAGATCATAAAAACGGGAAAGGGTCCTATATGTACAAAAAGTATTTATAGCAGCTCTCTTTGCTGTGATCCAAAAAATGGAAAGAGAGGGGATGCCCACCAATTGGGGAATGACTGACCTTGTGCTAGAAGAAATGATGAACAGGATAACTTTAGAGAGGCCACAAAGGACTTATATGAACTGATGCTGAGTGAAACGAGCAGAACCAGGAGGACTTTGTACACAGTAACAATCACAGTGTAAGAGGAATTTTTGTGGTAGACTTAGCACTTCACAGCGATGCAGGGACATAAAACATTCCCAAGGAGCCAAAATTCCTTCTACATCCAGAGAAAGAACTATGGAATTGGATTGTGGAACAAAGCAGAGTATTTTCTCTAGTGTTATGTTTTGTTTTGGTTTTTCTCATGGTTCCTTGCATTCATTTTATTTCTTCTATGCAACATGACTAAGATGAAAATGTATTTAATAAGAATGTATGTGCATAACTCATATAAGATTGTACACCCTCTCAGGGAGCGAGGGAGAGGAGAGGGGGAAAAAATCTAAAGACTTATGGAAGTGATTACAGAAAACTGGAAACAAAGAATTAATTTATTTTGAATAATTTGCAAAGGTAAGTGACATGAGTCTATTAATGAATGCGAAAGATCTTTCCATTTAAGTTGATATTACCTCAGTTATGCTTTTCAAGGCCATCTTCTCTTTATTGGGTTTTTTGAATTTCTTTTGACATTTGGGTTAGTCTATTTTTAAGGTACTACTTTCTTCATCATTTTTGTGTCTCCTTTAGTAAGCAGTTCACTTGTTTTTCATGATGTTCTTGTTTCACTCTCATTTCTGTTCCTGTTGTTTTCTGATACTTCTCTTACTTGATTTTCAAATTATTTTTGAGCTCTTCCATGGTCTGAGACCAATTGATTTTTTCTTGGAGGCTTTCAATGTTTTATTTTCTTCTTTGTTTTCTTCTTCTGTTTGTATATTATCCTCTTCCTTGTCACCAAAGTAAGATTCTAGTCTAATTCTTTTTCTGGTTTTTGCTAATTTGACTTTCTGAGATCTCTGTAGTTCTCAGCTTCCAGTGTGGGTATGGTATAAACGGTCAGTCACCCAATCCCCCCACGATCTGTGGGCATAGAGTTCAAGAAACAGCAGCAGCTTCTGTACCTACTTCTGCTGTGGATGCAGCAGGATTCTCCACCCCTTCCAATGCCCTAGTGCTGGAGCCAGACCACTCTGCTCTCTCACACAGGTCCCACAGTTTTTTCCATTTACCTTCCAATTTCGCCTCCGCATTTTGGGATTTTTGAAGTGTGGAAACTGCCACAGGAGGCATAGATGTAGTCCCCCATAATCCTGCTCAGATCCTGTTTGTACTGGCCGAGTCAATGCTGGACTGTGCTCTGTTCCCAGCATGGCATGATAGATGCTTTCTGTGGACACTCCAGGCTGTCTTGGGTTGGAAATTTGCTTCACTCCATCTTTCTGTGGGTTCCAGAGTTCTATAATTGTTTAGTCATTTTTACAGGTATTTGGCTGGTCTTGGGGGGAGGTCTCTAGCAGTTCTCTGCTTCTACTCCATCATCTCAGCTCTGGCACAGCTAGAATAAATTTTAAAACAAGTATTGCTGATAAAGGCTTCATTTGTCAAATATATAGATAACTGAGTCAAATTTATAAAAAATACAAGTCATTCCCAATTGAAAAATTGTGAAAGATTATAAAGAAGCACTTTTCAGACAAAGAAATCAAAGCTCTCCATGAAAAAAAAAATGATGAAAATCATTCTTGGAAAGAGAAATGGAAATCAAAACAACTCTACAATAGAAGCAATGACCGAGCCATTTAACTAGCTGCAGGTCAGAGGCAACAAATTCGTACAGCATTTAGTGTCAGAATCAGGAGTTTATCCTCATCTGAAGTCATGAAAACTGAATTTAGAACCTGCCTTAGACACATTAGCTATAGGAATCTGAGCAAGTAACTCAGCCTCTGCCTACCTCAGTTTTCTTATATTGAACATGGTGATAACATAGAATCTGCTCCTATACTGTGGAGAGTTTCAAATGAAAAAAAATATGTGTAAAATATTTTGGAAAGCTTAAACTGCTATATAAATTATATCTATTCTTGTTAATACTGTTGACCCCAAAGAAAGCAGAAAATGAGGTGGACCCAAAAGTCACAAGATACATGGAACATGTGCCCTCTAATGAACGAGGCCAAGAGTTTGAGGCTAAGTCTTCTGGGGCCATTGAATCAGGCCATTCTACCCAGACTTGATCCATTCAGACTAAGGCTTTTTATGGGGGAGGGGGGTAGTCATTGTCAGACAAGTCTCAATAATTTTGTCTCTGGTCCCATTCAGTGGTCTTCAAAACTAAATATATCAGAGCTTTTGGTGTTTGCCTTAATTAACCTTAATACCCACTGATCCTCTCAGACCTACATCTTGAAGGACCATAGTTTGACATAGATAGTAATAACATAAAAGTAGGGGATTTTAATCTTCCCCCTCAGAATTAAATAAATTTAAGCAAAAAGTAAATAAAAAGAATTCAAGTGAACGAATAAAATTTTAGATAACTAGATATGTCATATGTGTAGAAAGAATTGAATAAAAACAGAAAAGAAGAAATATATTTCTTAGCAGTAAAGGTACCTTTACAAAGATTGGCCATGAATTAGGACATATAAATTTTACAGTTAAAAGCAGAAAAGGAGAAATACTAAAGTATCCTTTATAGATCACAAGGCAATAAAATATATTTAATATCAGACCACAGAAATATAGATTAAAAACTAATTGATTATTAATCAACTTAACCTTAAAGAATTAGTGGGTTAAAGAGCAAATTATAGAAACAGTAAGAACTTTCTACAAATAGAAGGATAATAGTGAGACAATATATCAAAATTTATGAAATACTGCAAAAATGATGATCTGAGGAAAAATTGTATCTCTAAATATTTACATCAATAAAAAAGAAGAAGAGCATAATTTTGAATTGGTATGCAAATAAAAAAACTAGAAAAATAGCAAGCTAAAAATCTTGAATTAAACACTAAATTGGAGATCCTAAAAATTACAGGTGAAATTACTAAAAATTGAGCATAAAAACCACTGAAAAAATAAATAAAGCTAGCATGGGTTTTATGAAAAGAAATCAATGAAATAGATAAACCATTTTAAAATTTGATTTTTAAAATGAGAGAGAGACGCAAGATAAATTGCTAGAATCATAAATGAAAAGCGTGAATTTATCACAAACAGACATGAAATTAAAGCAAATATTGGGAATTATTTTGCCCAATTTTATGGCAATTAATTTAATGATTAAAGTGAAATGAAAGGATATTTACTATATATATGTATATATATATATATATTTACTACATATATATGTTAGATCAGCAGAAGAGGAAATATAATATCTACATAGATCTATTTTAGGAAAAGACATAGAATAGTTCATGAATTAGCTTCCAGGAAAGTACCAGGAACAGATGGATTTACAACTGAATTCTATCGAATATTTAAATTTTAACTAATTTAAATATTAGAAAAAAATATTTGGAATAATAGGCAGAGAAGGGATCCTGCCACAATACGTGTAGAAAATAAACAGTATACTTATACTTTAACTAGTAAGATTAAAAACAGAGAAGGAAAATTATAGGTCAATTTCATTAGCAAAGTGAAAGTCTAAGTCACATGGAGCCTGTGGTGGGAGGAGCTTGCTGAACAGGTGGAAAAGGAAGGTAGAAAAGTAGGAGGAAGAGGCACAACAGGGCTAAAGGAAGTTAGTTATGAGAGCAATCAGAGCTAGGAAGGAAGCAGGCAAGCAGGCAGCTAGTTAATATGAGTGAGAAAGTTTGTAATTTTGATTAAGGGAATTCTGCTTGAGATTTGTTTGATGGACCTGGATTGTGGGAAGCCTAGCAGGTGAAGCCTTGGGGATGGTGTTTTTGTCTGCATTGTTTTTGTGTATAGATTTTTGTTACTATGATGGAATTGGCATTTTGGTGTCTGATTTTGGAAGAAGAGCTGACATTCCACCTACGGAACTACATAAAATGTGTCAAGGAAAGAGTCTTGATTTTAGACTGAGCAGGGAGATGAGAACTGCCCCCTGCAAATCCTCCTGAAACATTGTATCCAAGTTCATCAGACTTGTTGGGAGAATGGGAGGTTGACCAGGCCCAAGTTCTGATTACAGAAAGCATACCTGTGACCAGAATGATGATCCCCAAACTGCATGTTAGAAAACAGTAAACAACAGTGAATGAGGCTATATTAGTCAGTTTATGGACTCCGGAAGCATCAGTGAACCTATATCTACCCTGCTTCTGGTTATTGTCCCCTTGTTTCTTTTTAGCTTTTTGTCTGTTCCCCTTGTCTGTCAGTTTGTTTTCTTCAGACTTAGTACTCTCTTCCTGAAGATACCTGGTTGCTTAAACCAGGTGTTACCCCTTGTCCACACCTGTGATATGTAACCCCTGCACCTGGTGTCGATCAGGCTCTGGATGCAAGCTAGGACCTTTTGGGGCAGGGACAGCTTTATGTCCAATCTCAGCAGGATGTAACTAATGAAGAAGAGACCTTCACCCCTTACTCCAAGATTTTGGGCCCCATTCCTTTGAGGGGGGAGTGATGGGGTGTTTGTGCTCAAGCCCCACCCTAAGATATTGTTTAATGTGCCTTTTTTGTGTGATCCCTGTCATACTGTAAAGTTCTGTTGACACCAGTTGCCTAACATATTGTTTTATATTCTTATTTTTCTGTTATCCCTGGTAAATTCTGCTGACACTAGTTTTCCCACCAGGCGGACCTATGTAATAAATATGAAACGTCTTGGCATCTCATATAATAGTAATTTAAATGGGATATCTTTCCCTTTCATTAACAGCCCCATGTCGCCTGCCTGGGTCACGTCACATGGAGCCTGTGTTAGAAACATCTTGCTGAACAGCTGGAACAGTAAGAGGCAGAGTTAGAGCAGAGCAGAGAGGAAGTTAGTCATGAGAGTAGTCAGAGGTAGAAAAGATGCAGACAAACAAGCAGCTGGCTAGTGTGAATGAAAGATCTTGTTTGTGATTGGTTTAATGGAACTGATTTATGGGAAGCCTAACAGGGAGAAGGTTTGGGGATGGTGTTGTCTGCATTGCTATTGCGGATAGATTTTTTTGTGAGTATGATGGATTTGGCTTTCTGGTGTCTGAATAAATGTTTCAGTTCTGTCTTTCATGTGGAGAGTCTGTTGTATTTCACAATTCAGAATAGCACTGGGATATTCGTGGCCACCACAGGCACTGTGAATATCACATTGGCACTATAATATCACAAATAAAATCCTGCAAGGAAAGACAGTATATCTCATTTATATTATATTTATTTATATGATATAACCCACTTAAAATAACCCTAGACAGTGTAAAATGCCTTGGAAATTAAAAACAAACATGGGAACTATATAAACAAACTTATACACACACAAAACTTTTCACATACATAAAATCAGATGTGACTATTTGGATAAACATTCATTGTTCCTGTGTAGGCAGGGACAATATAATAAAAATTACAATTTTATGTAAACAAATTTATATATTCAATAACATCCAAATTTAATTGCCAAAAATATTTTACTGAGTTAGAAAAAAATAACAAAATTAATTTGAAAGAACGTAAGTCAAGAATGTCAGAAAAACTAATGAAAAAAATGTAGAGAAAGGACATGTAACAGTACAAAACCTTAATTTATATTACAAGGCTATAATTATCAAAACATTCTGACGCTGGATAGGTAACAAAAAGGTAGATCAGTAGAACAGAGTACACATACAATTAACAGAAACAAATAAATATACTCATCTTGTTTTTGACAAGCGTAAAGAATTAAAATTTGGAGATAAAATTTATTATTTGGTGAAAATTTTGGGAAAAGATTGAAGGCAGTGTGGCAGAAACTAGCGAAGACCAATGTCTGACGAGTGTTGCAGAATTTGCAGCCTTAAGGCCACATGGAGCCTTCTAAATTCTTAAGTGAGACCTGTTGATCAAATCCAAATTTTGCAAAACAAATCCTGTAAAATTTAGATTTATTCTAAAGGCCCCACTTACTGATTTAAAAGGTCACATGTAGCCTTAAGTTTACAGGTTCTCAATCTTGTCTTCATCACTTACCAAGGGAAGATAAGATCAAAATGACATAGCTATAAAGAAAGATATTACGAATAGAGGAAGAACATGGAAAATATTACTTATCAGATGTATGAATATGCAAAAAATATATGAATAAACATGAGAGAGTAAAAAGTTACTAATGAAATGGATAATTCTGATGTTTTGTTTAAAAATTTTGTACAAATAAATCAAATGAAGTCAAGATCAGAAGGAAAACAGTAAATTGGAGGGGGAGGATTTTAGATTGATTCTCAGATAAAAATCTCATATCACAAACACATAAAGAATACTATCAGATCTACAAAAATGCATGTCATTTCCCAATTGATACATAGTTTAAGGCTATGAACAGGTAGTTTTCTGATAAAAAAATGAAAATAATTTACAATTATGTATAAAAATACTAAAAATTATTATCGCTTAGAGACATGCAATTTGTAACAACCTTGAGTTATCATTTTATACCTATCAAATTGGCTAAAATGACTGAAGGGGAGTGTTACAAATGTTGGAGGACATGTAGGAAAATTCGGATATTAATTCACTGTTGAGGGAACAGTGAACTAACTCAACCAATTTGGAGAGCAATTTGGAATCATGTCTAAAGAGTTATTAAAGTGACTATACCTTTTGACCAAACTAACACTGCTAGATCTATTTGGAAAGCTGATTAGGCAAATAGGAAAAGAATCTATATGTTCTACAATATTTGTAGCAGTTCTCTTGGAAGCAACAAAGAAAGAGAAATTGAAAGGATGCTTATCAGTTGGGGAATGGATGAACTACTGCGGTACATGACTGTGATGGAAGACTACTGTGCTATAAGAAACGAAGAGCTTGATGATCTTAGAAGTACATGAATGCACTTACATGAAGTAACGAGCAAAACAAGAAAATATTGTATACAGTAATGGCACTATTCTTTTAAGAAAAACTTTGAGGAAATAAGCCATTTTGACTATTATAATACCCAAATTAACTGCAAAGGAAGGAAGATGTTATCTGCATTGAAACATAAATAGAAGGTGGTTGACTGTTTTCCATCCTCAAAGAGGATCAAAATGACATCAACATGCTGGAGTCACATTTCAGGGTATCTGACTGCATCTGATCAGACCAATACAAACTTGGATGCTCTACCATAGGTTAGACACAAATATTATGTGTGAACTTTTGGGGTGGATTCCCTAAATTTGTGTATCCTGCATTTCCTTTGAGCTGTTTCCATTCTGCTTCACTCACAGAGCACAGCACCTAGTCTGATGTGGTCATGCCATGATGAGCAGTTCTGTGCCACTGTCTCCGTTGTCATGCAATCAATTCCAAAATTCTTAAGCAAGACTTTGAGAGTTTCCTTGTCCTCTTCTCACCACATGTGAATGCTTGCTTTCTGTGAGTTCTGTGTAAAATAGTCTTTTTTGCAAGTATACATTTTGCATTCGAACAATGTGGTCAGCCCATTGTTGCTTCCCACTCTGAAGCAGAGATTAGATGCTTGACAGTTTAGTTTGAGAAAGGACTAGTGTCTATTACCTTATCCTGGCAGAGGATCTTAACATTTTCCCAAGACAATTCAAATGAAAGTGATTCAGTTTCCTGGTATGGTGCAAGTAGAGTGTCCAGGTTTCACAGTCATACTACAATGGGGTCAGCACAAGTACTATGTAGATCTTCAGTTTGGTAGGCAGGCTAATAGATCTTCTCTCCCATATTTTCCTTCAGAGCCTCATAAACACTGAGGGAGCTCTGACAACGGTCATGTAAACCACACTATCATATATTTTCAGACTTATTTGATGTAGCAATCATATTTAATCTTTTTCCTCTTCGTTTTCTGGCTTTAAAAATATTATTAGTTTTATGAGAAAATGCTTTGTGGGGGACAATTACACTCCATATACTTCAAGAAATTCTAAGCATGTAAAATCTTAATCTCATTAATAAAAATCTATATTAAAATAAATATGCCAAAGATGTTTCCACCAATCTTTTATTGTCTAGAATAAATATGCAGGTGTATGGGTGTGCATATGTGTATTTATGTATGTGTTTATATATGTGTTTATGTATATGTATATATGTCTTATGTATATATGCATGCATGCATGTATTTTCATGTATGGATCAGTTCCCTACAGCCTGTGCTAATTTTGACCTAATAATTAACACCAAGGAAACACAGATGCTCCAGTAGAAACCACCACACCATCTATATGTGGGACGATCAGTTGCAACAAATGGAGAAATTTTGTAAGCTGTGGATAAGTTCACTTACCTTGGTAGGGTATTTTATGGGGTTGTACACTGACAATGATAGTTCAGTGTTTGGTATACTGCAAAGAGAAGTATGGGAGAGAACTAGTATTAAACTTACTACCAAATTGAAGGTCTGCAGAACTGTTGTGCTGATGTCATTGTTGTATACCTGTAAAACATGGATAGTCTATGAGTGCCATGCTAGGAAATTGAATCTCTTCCATTTCAACTGTCTCAAGAACATTCTGAAGATCACCTAGCAGGATAAGGTACCAGAGACCGAGGTACTTGCTCAAACTAAACTGCCAAACATTCACACTATGCTTCAGTTAGCACAGCTCCAATGGACAAGTCATGTTGCTTGAATGCAAAATGTACACTTGGCAAAAAGATTGTGTTATGGAGAACTTGCATGGGGCAGGTGATCACATGGGGATCAGAAGAAGTGATAAAAGTACACTCTCAAGGTCTTTTCCAAGAACTTTGGATTTTTTTGTGTGACATTGGAGACACTGGCACAGGACTGCTCAGCATGGCTTGCCCACATCAGAAAGGGGGTTGTGCTTTATGAGCAAAGCAGAATTGAGACAGCACAAAGCAAACATAGGATGTGCAAATTTGGAAAATCCACACAAAATATTCACACTATATGCAATGAAGACTGGAAAAGGAATGAGATGGATGAAATTCTGAAATTCTCCAAAGACCAGAGTACAGGGCCATGTCCCCTTGAATGAATTTGTGGACTCATGGATTCTTGAGGTCAAGGCAAAGATTTATCAAGCTTCACAGCAGACAGGTGTTCTTAGGGTACCTGTGATATGAATTGGGTACAAGTAAGTTTATATAGGATATTCTACAATACAACATGTGCCAAATATGCTAACCAGATGATTCAGGGAGGAATTAGGGAGTGAATAAGAAATGATTAGTCCTTAAGGGAACATGTACTTTTAGTACCTGCTATGTATTTATTTTACCCAGAGTTCATGGAGAAATAGTGTGGGGGCAAGGGTGCTACATTAAGGTGTGGTTTTTCTCACTAAGTCAACATATGCTCAGGACTGGCCAGGGAATACCAGACTACTCTCACCAGTGTTTTGTTAGTCAAGATAAGTGTAAGGGAGTATACGTACATCTAAATCTAGGATACATATGATTGGTAAGTGAGTAAATGTCATTTTGACCCAGTACACAGCCAGTTCAGCCAGTACACTGCTGATTCAAACTAAGAAGTTCTATAGGTGAAGCAGGTTATTGTATCAGGAAGGGATATGATGGTTTTTGTTGGGATATACTGTGTCCTTTCGTTGGGGATAAACTGTCTGGGATAATGTTTTGAGGTTAGGGAGAAATGTGATTTTTAAAGAGAAATGTGATTTTAGAATTGGAGTCCAAGCACAGGCATTCAATATGCACATTACCTATAAATATATAAACATATATGCATATATATGTATGTAATGCATCATAAATAAATATGAAAATATGTGTGTATGTACACATATACATTATATATAAATGTATATGTATATAAACACATATGAATGTGCATATATGTACATATGCCTATATACACATAATATACATTTACATACATATATATATGTCTATATCTATCTATCAATCTATTTATCTATATTTATATCTATATCTATATCTATATATCAGTTGTGGGAGCTGGGGACGGGTTAGCATGAGCTAGAGGGGAGGCATCTCTAACTTGAGCGTCTCTTACAGTTTCTCCTGCGTCTGGAATAGACAATGAGAGAACAGACAGGTGACGTCTGCACTCTCACCTCACAATGTCATATTCTGCTTCCTTTTCCCTGATCAGTCCAGATGTCCATTCCCAGGTTAATCAATTAGGGAAACACGGGACTTTGGGATGAAAAGAAGGGTGATTCGGGAAGATAATCTCAATCTAGAGCTGAAAGTAACACTAGATCAAGAGGAATCCATGGAATTCTAGACTCTTTTTCTTCTCATACCCCTTCCCAGGCCCTCCTCTGGGCTGTCTCGAGTCCTTTGATCCCCAGAGAAGCTGATGTGACCCTTGGTTCCAGAGTCATGTGGGGACTGACCGATTCCAAATCTAGAGGGATGGAGAGCTCAGAGAGGAGAGAAATGCTTCATGGCAGCAGGCAGAGTTCATGCTCAGGAAGGTGGATGATTTGAGAAATGTGCAAAGCACCAGCTCTTGCTCTGGGTAAGGGTCCTTGTGGGCACAATTCAGTGAGCCCCTGGTCCAGATAATGACAGGTGAGGGAGTGATGGCCTACAACCATCCTTGATGGGAAGGATGCCAGTCCTGTGAAAGGAGCCCCAGAACCCTCTCTGGTGAGTCACCTACAAGTGGGACAAACCCTCAAACTTGACTACCAGTCTCCCCTAAGTACCCTCAACTACAGTCCTAGGAACTGCTGGCTCCCCCATTCAAATTTAAGAGTATAAATAAGGTTCCCAATTCTTTCCCCTCAATAACTTGCAATTGGGAGAGCCTATGTACCTTGATTTCACTTTGAGAGATGGGGAAACTGAGGTCTGAAGGGGAGGTAAGGTCAGGCACAAAAAGTAAGGTTGATAAGGTCAATATATCATTAATGTCAGAATCTGGATTGGAACCCATGTCTCCCAACCTCAAAATCAGGGACCTGTGCTCATCGGATCAGTGTCCCCTGGTGACTCAGTCATGAGTGCTAGACTGCTACTCCTTCAGAGGATACACAGAAGCCTTTGGGAGAAGGAACACACAGCTTTACCAGAGTGAACTTTTCCTGTCTTCTTAATAATTCAAAGTGGAAACCAATCCAAGTGTCTCTCCTTGTTCTTGGCTGCCCTCATTACATTCCCTTCAGCCTGGACAGATGACAACATCACCTCTCATCAAATCACACCATTTTGCTTTTGTTCCTACACTTCCTCCTACCTGGGATGCCCTTCCTACCTTCATCCATTACTTTGCTACACATCCTTAAAGACCAGATCAGATACTGATGCTCCAGATAGTTGTCTCTGATTGTATCAATTTATAATTTTTTCAACCATAGCCAGCCCAGCACATTGCCTACCACTATCCCATGTAAGTACTCAAGCACTGGTTCCCTTCCCCCCATCCCAGGCTGCTATCCATCTGGCCTCAGTTACTAGGCAGTCTGCTGAAGGCAGAAGGCTCCTAAGATTGGGAGACTGTAGCAGTGGCATCAAACACCTGCCTCACCCACCTGCTCCTACCTAGGTGACTACAGGCAAGTCCCTGACTCTGTGGACCTTGGTTTCTCCCTCCATGTCATGAAGCTCATAGGTTAAATTGTCTAATGGGGTCATCTGAGCTCAAACTCCTGTGATCCATGGAACAGTGAGCTTCCTGAGGGCAGTAGGGGGTGGAGTCTTCTCTAAATTTTGGGGGTTCCCCTATCATTGAGAAGGAAGTGCCTGATAAGTTGGTGATGAGTGAGGGTTGGAAAACCGCAGAAAATCTAATCCATTATAGAACAGTCCAGTGGGAGGCCCCATGCTGCTTTGCCAGGCCCTGCCCACCCAGGTCACACACAGCACTTCTATCTGTGTTCTGAATTCACTGAGGGGTTGGCATGGGTTGGCAGGACAAGGACTTGGCAACATACAGCAGTAGAGGCAGTGTGTTATGTCCCTGATTGGGAGTCTATATTTTTGGTCTACCCCCCAGTCATGGGCTTTGCAAACCTCAGAACTTAAGAGAAAGGTCTGAATTTGCCAGTGAGGCTGCATCAGCACCCTGCCTTTATCCCATCAGCCCAGTTTGTAGGGCCAGAACTGGGTCCTTTGGAGGAAGTGAGAAGAGGGGAAGGAGGGGGAGTGAGACTTCCTCTGCCCATGTTCTTTGTTCTCTCACCATTCTCTGCTCTCAGAGTCCTCTGGGTCCCAGAGCATCTGGTAACAGGAAGCCCAGTTACCTAATCATGAAGACAGCAGGACCGAGTAAAGAGGAATGGCCAGGCTCTCACCCCACCCTCCCCCTTCTCAGTTCAATTGCCAAGAATGATTTGAGGCAATTAGGTTGAGAGTTCAGATCCTTTTCTTTCTTCCTTTTTTCCTTTCACAGAAAACCTCCCTGCATCTTCCATTTCAGCCTCACAAGGTTCCACCATATGGCCAGGAACCACAGAAAATACTAGGAATTCTATTTGCCAATACAAACTCAGGAGCTAAATGAACAAAATCTCAATGCTTCTTGCAAATAAAGTCAGATCTAAACAATTGGAAAAGAAATATATTACTCATGGATCAACTGAGCCAGTATAGTAAAAATAATTATTCTACCTAATTAGTTTACTTATTCAGTGCCATACTAAACAAATTGCCAAAGATTTGTTATTACAAGGCTATAGAAAATGATGAAAAAAACTCCAGCTGAAGAGTAATAGCTGAAGAATATCTAGGAAATTAACGAAAAAAAAAAGAAATAATATCGGTGAATTAGATATAATAAGATTGTCAAGATAAGAAGTCACTAAATTAAAAAAGTGGTTTAAAAACCAAAAAGTAGATTTCATATTTGATTCCTGAGGTAACAGCAGTCATTTGGATTTATTTAATAGGAGAATGACATGATCAGCCCTGCACTTTAGAATGATCATTTTGACAGAGTAGTAGAGGACAAACTGGAAGGATGGGAAAGGTGAGGCAGAGAAGATGACCAGAAGCCTACTGCACCAGTTTAAGAATAAGATGATAAGGACACTGTGGTCCAGTGTCAGAAGAGAGAAGTGGACACTTATGAATATTGCAAAAGAAATATCCAAAGAAGTTGGCAAGAATTTGGGAGTGGTGAGAGACTGTTCTTATTATATAGGCTTCTGATTTTTCTTCATTACTTATAACTCAAGTTCTAGAATTTTTATAGATAATGTTAACCTGATTAGGGAAAAGTTCCTTTATTTTTGTACCTTCGTTTGTTTTTAAAATATAAAATGTAATTTTTCAAAAGTTTTTTTCTGTTTATTTATAATTAAACACTTGTATTATTATCTTGTAATAGTTTTTCTAATATTGAATGACAATTGAATTCCAGCTACAGCGCTCAACCTGGTCACATGTATAAATTTTAAGTATATGGCTAAACTCTCTTTGCTGATATTTTGTCCAGTATTGCTCACTGACATTCACTGAAGTCATTCATGTGCTTTCTTTCTCTGACTTAGCACTCTCAAGTTTCATGATCAAAATGACCACTTATCTGTTCATAGCAATTACAAAATATAACACATTTTTCTACTTCTGCAAATGATTGATGCAAAAAAGGACAACTTTTTTTGAACATTTCATAGAATTCCCATGTAAATCTCTTTTAATCTGGGATATTTTAGTTAAGGACTGGTTTCTGACTTTATCCACTACTTTTTCATACTTAAATTCTTTATTTTATTTTCAGATAATCTGAGTATTTAATATATTCGGAAGTAATCACCCTCTATATTTATTACCAATTAGCTGGCATAAAACAAGAAAAATATTTTCATATATTTTCATTTAATCCTTTCATTTTTCTAAGTCGTCAAAATGCTCTTGACTGTACTTATTTGTGGTCTTCGTTCTGTTCTCCAGACTGCTTTTGTTCTTTAGATTCATTTTTTTTTTCTATCCTACTCTAATCGCCTCACATTTTCCCAAAGCTCTCCCTGGCACCACCAGCTCTTTTGCCTATCATTTCTAGTAGCTTATGCTTTTGAAGTTGTTGCTATATTTCTTGTTGGGCTCAGTTTTTTTTAACATGAACTTGTACAAAAGGTCCAGATGATTCTTTCTATTCTAGTTCAGTATGATTTTATCTGGCTATTTAGGTCACTTTTTATTGATTATGTTTTCTACCTTCTTTTCTCAGCAAATTTTGCTAATAATTTACCAATTTTATTATAGTTTTCAAAAACTTTAGTATTCAAATATTTAAATTTTATTTATCATTTCTATAGTTTTTTTTTTGTTTCCAATTAATTTATTTTCTAATCTTACTGCATCATATGTGGTTATCTTATACCTCTTTGGTGACTTTCTAATTTCAATAAATATTCAGCTAATTAGTCTTTCTCTTCCTTATTTTGTTAATATATCTATGTAAGCAGATCTGGTTTCTCATACAAACTACTTTAGCTGTAAACAAGAGAGTTGTCATTTTGCATCATTATTGTCTCTCACATAATGATGATTTTTCTGATTTTCTCTTTGATCCCTTCATTATTTATAATTTTATTGATAATTTTTCACTTGAGCCCACGTTTCTTTGTTTGTGGCTCTGAACCAATTGTTTCTGAGTAATTTGTTCAATTGTATGTAAATCTGTGTGACCTCATCTGGAATTTTCTAAGCAAAGGTATTGTAGTGGTTTGCCATTTCTATAACCAGTTTATTGTATAGATGAAGAAACCAAGGCAAATGAGGTTCAGTGACTTGCCCATATAAATAATTATTGTTGGAGGTCAGATTTGAACTCGAAAGATAGGTCTATACTTAACTGAGTGTTGTTCTCTTCTTGAACTCAATCAGATGAGAGTACCTCTCAAACCATGCTGATCTGTCTCCCCTCTTTCCCCCTACTGTAATATATTTTTGCCTCTCTCTATGTGATGTAATGTATTTTCTTCTCATTCCTCCTTTTCACATCTCCCATTATAATTCCTTTGCACCCTTAATTCACATGTGTTACCATAACATCATTTAATACCCACTTCCTCTCTCTATGTATATGCCTTTTATATTCCGTAATATATATGCAATTCCCAAAACTAACAAGTGTCATCTTCCCTTATTGGGATGTAAATAGTATGTCCATATTGAGTTACAAGTTATTTTTTTTCCCTGTGTACCTTTTTAAGCCTTTCTTGATATCTGCTTTTGAAGATCGAACTTTCTATTGAGACCTGCCTTTTCATCAGGAAGGTCTGGAAATCCTTTATTTTATTGAATATTCATCTCCTTGCCTGAAATATTATGCTCAACTGTGTTGGGTAATTAATCTTTGATTGTAGTCCCAGCTCCTTTGTTTTATGGAATATTGTATTCCAATTCCTTCAGTCTTTTACAGTAAAAGCCACAATGTCCTCCGTGATTCTCTTGTAGCTCGGTGATATTTGAATTGTTTCCTTCTGACTGCCTGCAGTATTTTCTCCTTCACTTGATAGTTAATTTGACAACTATATTCCTTGGTGTTGTTAGTTTGGGATCCCATTCATGAGGTGAACGGTAGATTCTTTTGACGACTATTTTTCCCTCTGAACCTAGGACTTCTGCACAATTTTCCTTCATTATTTCTCGGATGTATTGTCAAGGCTCTATTTTTCATCATGGCTTTGTGGTAGATCAGTAATCCTTAAATTTTCTCTCCTGGATCTATTTTCCAGGTCAATTGTTCTTCCAATTAGATATTTTACAATTTCTTCTGTCTTCTCATTCTTTAGATTCTGTATGATTGATTCTTGATGTCCATAAATTCATTAGCTTCTACTTGCCTGGTTCTAAATTTTTATCAAATTGTTTTCTTCAGTTAACTTTTGCACCTACTTTACCATCTGTCCAATTTTTCCTTTTAAGTCGTTATTTTCTCCACTTATATTTTGTACTTCCCTTTATATTTGTCCAATTGTCCTTTTAAATTCTTCTGTGATTTTTTTTTTCACCTTTTTAAGGTCATTGGTCAGTTTTTCTTCTATTTCTATAATTTAGCTGTTAAAATCCTTTCTGAATTCTTCCAAGATGACTCTTTGTGCTTCAGACCAGTTCAAATTTCCTTCTGAAGTTTCAGATGGGAGTACAGTCTCAATGCTGACCTCCTTATTGTTATTGTTTTATTCCTTAGCCCCATAGAAAGATTCTATGGTCATTTATTTTCTGCTTTGCTTCTTACTTTAGATAATCACCCTTTTCATGGCTATTAATTAATTTTTATTGATACATGTTTATAGTTTTTGTGGAAGTTTCTTGAAATTCATATACTTTAGAAACAGCCTTTAGAGTTTAGCACATCTGGTTCTTCTCCCATTTTTTTTTTCCATTTCTATATTTTCTCCTTGGTCTGAGTCTCTTTAGGACTTCTGAATGACTGAGAAAGGGACAGTTAAATCCTCCATAATTTTTGAATTCCTAGATATTCCTGAAACTCATTTAATATCTCCTTGATGAATTTAGATTCTGATGCATCTGAGGCATGATTTTGGTATCTGTATGGATTTGTTTTTTTAAGATTTTCTTTCAGCAAAATGGATGTTCCTTGTTTATTCCTTTTTAGTTTTTCTTTGCCTGATAGCAAGACTGTAGTCCCTGCTTTCACAAGGGTTCATTTAATGCACAGCAATTTGTTCATCCCCGTATTATTCCCTCTCTCTGTGTATATTTTTGTGTGTTTCATTTGTGATTCATGTAAGCAACTTATTGCTGAGTATTGTTACTTTATTCAATTTATCACTTTTTCCTCTTATTTGACTGTCAAGTAAACTCACATTAAAAACATATAAGATCTAGGTGTACATTTTACTTCACTTTTAATGTTTGTTTTCCCAAAACATGAATTTTTCTCTTTTCCACCATAAATCCAAAACTAGGACTCTGATGTAAATTCTGCTCAGTCTATTTGTATGGATTCCCTTATTCCACTGGCTCTATTCTTTTCATGTTATTCACCCCATTGTTATTTGTTGCTCCTTTCTCTGGTTGTCGAGTTTCTCATATCACTTCCCCTTTTTCTCTATTGCTTTAATCTAATTATTTAATTATTTCCTTCTTTTTCTCTCAGCTAAGCAATTAAGATGTAATCACTGTCTTTCTTCTGTTTCAACTTCTGCTCCTACTTTTTAAAATCTCATTTTCTGTATATTTTTTCTTTTCCTCTTTTTGTATTAAGTTATTTAATTTGTTATCAGTATTCTATAATCACTTCCATATGTCTTAGATTTTTCTCTTCCCTCACCCTTCTTCCCCCCTCCTTCCCCACTCCCTCCCTGAGACAGTGTACAATCTTATATAGGTTCCACACATATATTCCTCTTAAATACATTTTGACCTTAGTCATGTTGCATAGAAGAATTAAAATGAGTGACAGAAACCATAAAACAAAACAAAACAAAACAAAAAATAATACAAAAGAAAACAATCTGCTTCAATCTACAATCCAATTTCATTGCTCTTTCTCTGGTTGTGGAAGGCATTTTGTCTCAAGTGCCACTGAGAATTTGTTAAATCCTCGCATTACAATGAAGTACTAAGTCTACTAGAAAATTTTCTCTCATGCTGTAGTTGTTGCTGTGTACAAAGTTCTCCTTTTTCTTCTCTTTTCACTGAGCAACAGTTCATATAAGTTTGTTCTAGGCCTCTGTGAAGCCTTTCTGTTTATTATTTCTTATAGTACAATAGAATTCCATTACGTTCATAGCCATTCCCCAATTTAAGGGCATTCACTTGATTTCCAGTTTTTGGCCACCACAAAGAGAGTTGCTATAAATATTTTTGTACATGTGAGACCCTTTTTCATTTCTATGAGCTCTTTTGGATAGAGTCCTAAAAGCCATATTGCTGGGTCAAAGGATATGCTTATTTTTTTTTTGCCTTTTGGCCATAGTTCCAAATTACTCTCCAGAATGATTGGATCAGCTCACAGCTCCATTAACTATGAATTAGTGTTCCAACCCTCCCACATCTTCTTCAACATTTATGATCCTCCTGTTTTGTCATGTTATCCAGTCTGATAGGTTGATGTGGTATCTCAGAGTTTTTTTGACTTGCATCTCTCCAATCAATAGTGATCCACAGTATTTTTTCGTATGACTACAGATAGATTTAATTTCTTCCTCTGAAAACTCCCTGTTCATAACCTTTGACTATTTGCCAATTGGGGAATGACTTGTGTTCTTCTACATTTGACTCAGTTCTCTATACATTTTAGAAATCAGGCCTGTATCACCAATACTAGTTGCAAAAATTCTTTCCCAGTTTTCTCCTTTCTTGCTAATAGTGGTTGCACTGGGTTTGTCTGTGCAAAAACTTTCCAATTTAATGTAATCAAAATTATCCATTTTGCTCTTCATAATCTTCTCAATCTCTTGTTTGTTCAAAAATTTCTCCATTCTCCTTCAATCTGACAAGTACACTATTCCTTGTTCCCCTACTTTGTTTAAAGTATCAATCTTTATAGTTAGAGTATGTCTCCATCTGGGCTTTATTTTTGTCTATCTTGTCAGATATTGGTCAGTGCCCAGTTTCTGCCACACTCTTATTCAGTTTTCCCAGCAAATTTTGTCAAACAGTGAGTTCCTATCCTAGAAACTGGGGTGCTTGGATTTATCAGATAGTAGATTGTTATATTTGTTGGCTACGATGTCATGAGTACTTAACATATTCCACTGGACTACCTCTCTGTTACTTAGCCAGTATCAGGTGGTTTTGGTAATTGTTGTTTTATAATGCAATTTGAGATCTGGTAGGGCCAGGTCACCTTTCCTAGCATTTCTTTTCTTTAGTTTCCTTGATGTTCTGTACCTTTTGTTCTTCCAGATGAATTTTTATATTATACTCACCTTTTTTCACTTATACATATGACTTTATTTGTGTGAAAAGTGTTTTGCAATTGTGTTCATATAATCCCTGGCTTTGTTTTGGCAGGTAGACTCCCAGATATTTTACACTGTCTACCATAGCCTTGTTCGGCCTTGAGGACGTTGGGCTACCCGAGTCTTACCTTTTGCAGGTCTTCGGCTGCCAACTGGATAAACGTATAGAGAAGAGACTTTTCAGAGTCGAACAAGGGTTAGGCTTTATTCAGGGTCTCGGTTACATGTGCAGGGTGAATTCTTCCTCAGGAGAGAGGAATCCTCCTCCTCCCAAGGGGCAAAGATCGTACAGCAAGAGGATGGGAGCAGGAGAGGGAAGGGACGTTCTGCCCTCTAAGGGCCCCTCAGGGCGAAGAGCGCCTTCAGGCTTTCCTTTCCCTACTTAAGCTCTCCAGCCGCATACTTTGCACGTGAATACCTTGCCTGCTCTCAGCCCTTAGCTAGTCAACAACAGGTGTGCTCAGACCACGGGCCAATCTCAAGGGTGGGATTTTCTCGCCAGCACGTTTCCCATGAAGAAGAGGCAGAAATGCACGAGATAGCCCGTGTCTCACGCCTCAATTCCCAGCGGTTCCCTGGGGGGCCT
Organism: Notamacropus eugenii; assembly: GCF_028372415.1. Lineage (NCBI taxonomy): Eukaryota > Metazoa > Chordata > Mammalia > Diprotodontia > Macropodidae > Notamacropus > Notamacropus eugenii. The sequence continues at coordinate 15,172,454 of NC_092876.1, read as the reverse complement.
CATGAGAACTCTGAGGTTTAGAAGTCCTCACCTTTACCTGCCTGAGACTGTCCAGTGAAATTGAACTTACACCCCCAACATAGCCTTAAATGGGGTTTCTCTTTCTATCTCTTTTCTTGGGCTTTGTTAGTAACATGTAAAATTGCAGATGATTTATGTGGGTTTATTATGTACCCTGCAACTTTGACAAATTTGTCGCACATTTTTTTTCAAAAAAGAAAAGGACGTGTTTCCCCTATCTTCTTCATGATTCCTGTCTTTTTCTGTCCCTTTGGATTTGTTTTTCATTTAATCGTGTCCCTAGAATCTTAGTGAATTTTGCAATAATCAGGAGTAGCCAAGTAGAAACACACAACAAAAGTAGCATCAGGGATGCCAATAGAAAAGATACACTATACGAAATGTGGCTTTGCTGAATAATCTTCAAAAGGGAAAAAAGGTGTCCTACAGCACCTGGTGTCAGATTCCGTATTTCAACTGATTTGGAGTCAGGAAAACCCTTAGTTTTGTTTTTGTCTTTCTTTTTTTCCTAAGTGCCTTAGACACTTATTAGCTGTGAAAGCCTAAGGAAGTAACTTAATTTCTGTCTACCTCTGCTTTTTAATCTATAAAATGGGGATAATATAGAATGTACCTACCATGTTGATTTGAGGAAAAAGGAAAGGAAAATGTAAAATACTTTGCAAGTCTGAAAGTGCTAGATAAATGACAACCATTGTTGTTGATGATGATAATGATGATCTTATCACAGTAGAAGTTGAGGCTGACCCAGAAGTTTTACCAGACATGGACTATGTGCTCATTAACCAGGTGAGTCAATGGTCTGAGGCAGAGTCTTCTAGGCCCATGTCCTTAGACTTTTGTGCCAAACCTTGACCTTTTCAGGATAAGGTTCGTATGGGGTGTCCCAGGCTTTTCCAGGAAGCCTCAGTATTTTTAGCCCTGATCACATTCAGTGGCCATAAATACTAGATACTCATCCAAGACCTTGATCCTTGCCTTAACTAAACTTAGGACATACTGTTCCACTGAGGGCTTAACCTTGAAGCACCATGTTCCCTCATTTATCAGTATAAGAGCGGAAATTGTGGGGCCTGGGTTTAAGGATGTAATTCAACAGAGCTGGTCCCCACATCCTGGACCAGACTCTAGTCTGCCTACCTTTCCTGCTCTGCAGAGCTGAGGTTGGTCTGTACAGGACATAGCTGTAGATCCAGCATGGGCTCCACGGTCACTGTCCTGATCTCCATTGGTGAGTGTCTGGGGTCAGGATTTTGAGAGAGGGACATTCTAGCAAGGTTATTTTGACTGAAGGACAGAGAAGAAACTTAAAGAAGATACAGAACCATTTGTTTAAAAGCATGAGCCCAGGGTTGAGTCAAAGGGCTCTTCTTTCATATTCTGACCAAAGCAGAAAGAGAGGGTCAGGGACTTCTGTGAGAGCTGCAGATGGGTCAGTGTGGACTGGAGGGGAGGCATCTCTGACCTGAAATTATTTTGCAGGGCTGTTTATGCACTGGGTGGTGAGGACACAGATGGGTAAGTCCTGCCTCCAACATTCCACTGTTCTCTTTTTATTCCTTGTACCAGATTAATCTAGAGATGTAGATCTAGAATAAGCAAGGAAGGAAATGCAGGACATTGAGTTGAATGGAGGGAGTGATTCAGAGAAGGATTTTAGAATCTAGCCATGGAGACATGGAAGATACAGAAATCGCTAGAAATCTGGATTCTATTTCCTATCAGACACCATTCCAAGGCCCACCCTCTGGGCCATCCCAAGTCCTGTGGTGCTTGGGGGAGCAGAAGTGACTCTCAGGTGCCAAGGCCAACTGTGGAGTAACCGATTCCAGCTCTGGAAGGATGGAGAGATCAGAGAGGAGACATGGCTCCTGGCAGCAGGCAGAGTTCGTGCTCAGGAATGTGGAAGCCTGGAGAGATGCAAGAAGCTACATTTGCGGCTCTGGGCAGGGACCATTGTGGTCAGACTTCAGTGACCCCCTGGCCCTGGTGGTGACAGGTGAGGGGTTGCTGGTCTACAACCAACCTTGGTTGGAAGCAGACCAGCTTTGAGAGATGGGATGGAAGGCTACAGCAGGGGGTTCAAACACCTGCCCCACCTAGGTCCTAGTCGGGTGATTATGGGCAAGTCCTCAACCATCCGTTGACCTCAGTTCCCTCTTCCCTGACATGAAGCTCATGTACTGAATTATCTAATGTGGTCATTTGCGTTGAAACCCTGTATATACCTGAGGACAGTAGGGGTAATTCTTCACTAAAGCTTTGAGACCCCCTCATTACTGAGCAGGAAGTCCTGATAGATAGGTGATGAATGAGAGTTAGAGAACAAGACAAATATTTAACTTCTCACAGAGGTGCCCAGAGGGAGCCCCCATCTTCTTCTACCATCCCATACCTACCCAGGGACAAACACAGCTCTGCCAGTCCAGCTCTGGCTTCACTGAGGGGTGTAAAAGGGGTGGCAGGCCACGTACCTGGGAGTGTAGGGCAGTGTAAGATCCTGGACCCATTCAGAGTGTCTATCTAATACCCCATAGACAAGGTTTGATGTAGGAAAGAGTTTTGTAAACATCAAAGTTTAAGAGGAAGCTGTAAAATCACCAGTGAAGTTTCATTTGGATCCTGCCTTGGTCCAATGAGTTCAGGCTGTCAGGGCAGACCTGTGCTCCATGGACAAGGGAAGAAGAGGGTTAGGTGGGGAGGTTACCTCTCCTATCAGTGTCCCTTTTCCTCCTATTAATCTGTGCTCTCAGGGTCTAACTGGGCCTAGAACATCTGAGTCCAGAGAGCCAAGTAAAACAGCCATGAATAGTCCTACAAGACTAGGCAATGTGACCTTTGTTTCAGGGAACAGTATGTGGGAGTTAGGAGGAGAGATTGAGACTGAGTCCCCAATATTCTTCTTTCCTCCTTCCACAGGAACCCTTCCCAAACCCTCTATTTCAGCCTCACCTAACTCCACAATATCCCCAGGGACAAGAGTGACCATCTGGTGCACAATATCACCAAAGGCACCCCTTGAGGACTACAGTTTTGTCCTGATGGAGGCAAAGAGCCTGGAGCCCTTTCACAGACAGAGCCCCGAAGGGACCTGTGCTGTTTTCTCTATTCTGTCTGTGAGAGCCGAGGATGCTGAGAGCTACAGCTGTATTTACTACAGGAAGACAGGTCCCTACAGGGGATCCTATGCCAGCCAGACCCTGGAACTAACAGTGTTAGGTGACTAGAGATGGGAACCCCATAAATCTGCAATTCCATCCCCCATATAGGGGCCCGCAGAGTGGTTGAGATGCATAAAATCCGGGGAATTGTGAAGGGATAGTTTGGTGGGAGAGTGGAGGAGACCCTGGGATCATCTTCTGTGCTACATGGACTCGCCTTTGGACCCCAAGAAAATGAGCATGTTTCCACCTGAAGACAAGAAAGTAGAATAGATGTAAGAATTATTTTTTTTGTCTTTCATTAAAGGGTTAGGGGAGGGTGCCTTGAAAGATTAATCTAAAGCTGAAATTTGGTGTCTCCATTTTCTCTGAGGACACCTCTCCAGGCCCACGTTGTGGGTCCACCCTGGCTTCATGGTGGACCCAGGGGAAAACATTACTTTCTGGTGTTCAAGGCCCAATATGTCTTCCCTTGAAGAGGTGATTTTCACTCTGTGGAAGGCTGGGACCCAGGAGCGCTTACAATACAAGACCTCACCAGGTCTCTGGACTGACTTCTCCTTCCCATCTGTGAGATCTGAGCACACTGGGAGCTACAGCTGTACTTACATGGAACAGAAAGCATCTACTAGAGAATCAGACCCCAGTGAGGGCCTGGAGCTGGTAGTGCCAGGTGAGGGGTGTGTGTGGGCCTCAGAATAACTTTGACAATGACCCCTCTGCTCTCTGCCCAGACAGAGACCTTACAGCAACAAGGCTTGGTGTCTACAGTCAGCTCTGCCCTGGTGTCTGTCAGAACTCTAGGGCCTTGAAAGATATGAGACATTTATTTTTGTGATCTAGACTCTTGGGAAGAAAGGTGATGGTGGGGAATGAGTTACAGTTTAGGAGAAGAGTCAAGATTCACAGCTGAAAGGGATATAGGAGGTTCTCCAGGCCAAACCCTCCTTTTACCAGGGCCCTGAAACAGGGAAAAGCTTGTTCAGGGTCATACAACACGTGAGGGACAGAGTCTGGAAATAAGCCTGAGTCTTCCCAATTCTGTACTCTGGTATGAGCTCTGGTTTTAGGTTGAGCCCTGGGCCTGTTTGACATAGCCCACATGAAAAGTGAGGGGCCATGGCCTTCCCACCCATGAGTCATCAGATGCAGGAGTATACAGGTTGGATGAGCTCCCTCAAATGTGTACCTTCCTTAGATTCCTAACTATCTACAGCTAGAAAAGCATCAGCGATCTTCTGTTCAAGCCCCCATTTACAGAAGAGATAATTGAGCATTAGACAGGCCAGTGAATGGACCATGATCACACAGGGATTCAGGGCCAGAAAATGACAAGGCCCATGTGTGCTGATTCCCAGCCCCGATCTTCCAGTCGCAGGATCTCTCGCCAAGCCTTCCCTCTCAGCCCTCCCAGGCCTTGTGGTGGAGCCTGGGATGCATGTGACTCTCCAGTGCCGACAGCCCACCCAGTTATTCCACGGTGGAGTGACATTCACTCTGCTGAAGGCAGGGACCACTCAGCCCTTGCAGACCCAGAACCCAGTTCAGCCTTCAGCTGACTTTCCCCTCCTGTCTGTGAGGGCCCAGGATGCCGGCAATTACAACTGTGTCTACCATGAGAGGATGGCTCCATACCAGGTGTCTGAACCCAGTGAAGTCCTGGAGATCTGGGTGACACGTGAGCATTTATCCATGTTCCCAGGGAATGAAAGAGAAGCCTGAAGTCATGATTAAGAAATAGCCCAGGAAGTCTGAAAAGGTACATTGCTGGGAGGGGCTCTTTTGGATATCATGAGGTAGAGTTTGGGATAAGGGCTGCTGGTACCTATGGAAGGGAAAAGAAAAAGTGGAAGAGTGGGTCAGCTTAGGTGTTACTACAAGTTATAGAGACAAAGATTGAAGGAACAACTTCTCTGTTCCTAGGCAACCCCAAAGAGCACTGAGTCCTAGCATTCACCCTTCTCTCAGGAAGATGCACTCCAAATTCTTTCTTCCCAATTGCGGAAACGATGCTAAGATTCTCTGGTATCTATTTGTGTTTCCAGATGCACTTCCCAAGCCTTCCCTTTCAGCCTGGCCTGGCCGGTGGTGACCCCAGGAGCAAATGTGACCCTCCACTGCTGGGCCCCTTCAAGACTTACTATGTTTATTCTGTACAAGGAGGGAGATGAGAAAAACCCACTAAGCATGGATTCCACTCAAGATGGAGCATTGTTCCTCCTGAATCATGTGACCCCCAAGCTCTCTGGAAATTACACCTGCAGATACAAACTCAGCACCAATGAAAGTCTCTGGACACCATGGAGTGACCCTTTAGAGATCATAGTGAGAGGTGAGAGGAAGAAGCCCCCAGGACCTAGTAGAATGGACAAATGACTACTCCCACCCTCAGTTCCTACAAGGAATTAAGACCAAGGCCTTGGCTCTGGCCAACAGACACAGTGTAAGAGACAACAGTGACTTCTGCACTTTGCTCAATTCCAGGACTTTAGAGAACAAGGGTGTGACATGGGTCACAAGGTCTCACCCCTCTCATAATTCCATGTGACCCACACATCTGTATATCGGTTTCTGAGTTTCTGAAAATAATTCCAAGGGCTAAGCCCACTCTGAGCAGGATTTGTGCCAAACTCTGCAAAGCTAGCTGTGATGGACAGATAAAAGAAGAAAATACAGGGACAAATTCAGAGGCAAATTAGGGTTCCCTCACGACAGTGATTTCTGAAGATTCTTCTCTTTCCCCCACTCAGGTTCAGAGCCCAGTAAAGTGCTCGTCATCATCCTCAGATGTGTTTCCTTCCTCCTCTGCCTTCTCTTACTGGCAATCCTCTGCCAAGGATCCATCTCTGGAGGTGAGTGTGGCAAAGACAAAGTGAAACCCATCAGTTTCTTATGGAATAAAGAGATAGGTAAGGACTGGGACCTCCATTTCCTCCTTTGAGAGACTCACTGACCTTGCTTATTTTTCCATTATCTCTCACCAGGATCTTTACAAGAGGAGAGCCCAAGGAGGTAAGGAGATTCATTTCCTCTTCTCATAGTACCCTGCTCTTTCCTTCACATGTAGCCCTGAGCCTTCTGCCTTGGACAGAGTCCCTGGTGAGGAAAGGATGTTCACAGAGCCTAACAGCATGAATTCTGTACCTCTTTCCTATTTCCTGCCTCTCACTCTACTACTAGGTACCTCCGTTGTTCCTGTCCTTGGAGAACTTGCCTGCCACATCACCCTGAGGCCCATAGAGGGGTAGTCCTTTGTAAGTTATCTGGGCAGAAAGGGAGCATGCTCCTGAGGCAGGGAGAAGGCAGGTGAAGGGAATTCTTTTCCTGGAAACTGGGAGAATGAGAAAAGCTTCTGTCTTCCTCAGATACAGGAGTGGCCAAGGAGAGACCAAGCAAGCCTTCGGTGAGTTAGCCTATTCTGTCTTTCCCCTGGAAGAGTCCATTTCATCCTTGACCTTAGCATTTCCCAACCCAAAATTGTCAGACTTCTTCATCATTTACCTATTCTTTCTTCTTCTCTGCATTAGAGTATATCTGAACGGGGTATTCCTGATATCATTTTTAAAAACATATTTCAATAACTGTCCTTCAGCATCAATTATTTCCTTTATAACCTTACGGACTTCATTCCACGTAGATAAAGGAATGATTCTAAGAAAGCATCCATAACTTTCACCAGACAGGATGTCAACGCATTCACATCACACTGATAGATTAAGAGGTCCTGGGTTAGGTTTTGTTTTGTTTGAGTTTTTCTCATAGTTTCTCCCATTCATTTTAATTTTTCTATGCCACATGACAAATGTGAAAATGTGATTAATAAGAATGTATGTGTAGACTCCATATAAGATTGTATGCTCTCTCAGGGATGGAGAGGGGAAGGAGGGGGAGAAAATCTAAGATTAATGAAAGTGTTTGTAGAAAACTGCAAAAAAATTAATTAAATAAAAAAAGAAGAGGAAATAAAAGGACTGTTTATCCAAGGTCACTCACTTTTCTCTTAACTTTGTATTTCCCTTCAGGTCTGCATGGCTGAAAATCCCAAGGAAATGACATATATTGAACCGAACATAAGAATATTGAATAAGAAGAAAGCCAATCACAAGGAGACACACGCCAAACCCACCCTATATGCCACTTTGGCCTTGAACTAATGACTTGGGCACATTTCCCAAAAGAATTCTCTCCCTTCTGTCATCTCCTGTCCTGTCCCTTACCCTCATCTCATCAATTCTCCAGTAATCTTCTCTAGATTCACTTCACTGAGAAACCATGATGACTTTTAAGGGTCTAGAGGTAGGCAAACCAAGTGCATCAGTCTACAATGATGAGACACATACAGTTATACACAGAGTAGAAGGAGGTGATCATCTCAGAGAAATCAGTAGCAGCAATGGGGACAGAAGGACTATTTACACTAGATGGAATTAGAACTAAGTTTTAAAGGAAACTAGGCAAGCTAAGAGGCAGATTGAGGGAAGGATAATATTCGAGGTATGAAGGACAGCCATAAGGGAGGCATGGGAGACTATTGTATGAAAGTATAAAAAAAAGAAAAGAAATATTGACCAGCATGGCTGGTTTATAAAATGACTCGAAGGAAACAAGTGCAAGAAGACTGGAAAAGGTGGAAACTGTTGAGACTCACTCACTCAATGCTATCCTTCCCTTATCCCTCAGTCTCATGCCATGTATCTAGTCTGGTGTCAAGTCCCATGTTAACCACCTTCATAGCATCTCTTCTATATATCTCCTCTCCAATAACACAGCAACTACTTTGGGGATCCCCTCACACTTGACCTATTGCAATCACCTGCTGGTGGGTCTGCCTACCACCAGTCTCTCCCACCCCAGTCTGTCATCCACTCAGCCATCATGTTGACATTTCTAAAGTGTAGGTCTGACTATTTCATTCCCTAGTTAATGAACTCTTTTGTTCCCTATCCTCTTTAGGATTAAAAATAAAATTCAATGTCTTTCAAAGTCCCTTTGGAACCTCCCCCATGATCTTTCCAATCTTAATACACCTTATGTCCTCCCACACACTCTTGGTGACACAAAGTCCCAAACGAAGGCCATAAAATCCATCAGGGCAATCCCATGATCTCCTGTCTTCTATTCAACTCATATTCATGTTGTCAGTGTCCACCACAGTGACTCATACAAAGAACCTGATTTGTAGATTTTTGTAGAATTTTATCAGTAAAAAGCTTTATCAGACCAGGTCCAGTCAGTCTTTTAAAACAAGTTTGAGATCTGAAGGACTTATACATATCCTTTAGTCTCATTCTAAGGGTCTGCACAGATTAGGTGGTTTGGGAAGGCTTTGGGGAATTGAGTTAAATTGAAGTGAAAGTTTAGAGACTCACAAAAAGTAGAAGCCTCTTAGAGTAGAAGGTAAATGGAGAAGTCAAAGAGGGACCAAGAAATGATGGGGCACAGATTAAAGAAAACTCTCAAGTTTATCCCTGTTCTTTACACCTGTAAAGAGGTGGGCAGGTTTATGAGAATCATCTGGCATCTTTTTCAATATCTTCTGCCTATAGCCTTTTATCTACTTTTCTTCGGGTCACTAGGTGATTGTCTTTGTGCGCACTTGTGCTTTTTATTATTTTTCTTCACTATGATTTCAAACCAAGATACTTTGCATTTTTTAAATTACTTTTAACTTAACCGTGCACCAAAACCACTGAGCATTTCTGCATACCCAATGGAACATCAGTGGAGAGAGTGTGTATTTCCATCACCCTCCTTCTCTCCCTGACACCTCTGCCCCTTCACTCTCTGTCACACATATGCCCAAATGCGCACATACGCACATAACTTCCATGCATTGTTTTAAAAACCAACCTGCTGCATGTATTTCCTTTTAAATTTTCTTCTCCTCTGTATTTTTAAAATTTATTAATGCTTACTCTTTTTTGCTATTCCTATTGTTATCCCTACTTGAATCAAAAAATTTCCCAAATTTAAAAAAGGAATAAAAAAACCATGTAATAAAGAAGCAGAATAAAGTATCATTAATCCTGATGATATTCCTGTCAAAATATATATGTGTCTGTTCTCTGTGTCTATTCCTTTCAGTTAAGTGTTGGGTACCATGCTTCATCACAGATCTTCTGAAGGCATGGTTGGTGTTTGCATTTTTCACAGTTCTTCCCTCTCTCAAAGTTTTTTTTTTTCCTTCTATAATAGTAGTTGCCTTGTGCAAATTATGCTCTTAGTTATGCTCTCTCTATTCTGCATCAGTTCATATTACCCAAGGTTCTCTGAAATCATCTCATTTACAGTTTCATATGGTGAAATATCACCCATTCATTTTCATTTTCTGCTAGTGCAGAAACTGCCTCAAAGTGGTCTAAAGGACAATAGAGCATCCACTTATGTTTTTGGTCTTCTCTTTTCCCTCCTTGTCATTCCTTCCACAAGATCATGTGAATCTAAAGGTAGATTTACTAATGAGTATTTCCTCCTTCCTATTACCCTCCCTCTTAACACATTCTACCAAAATTCCTGCTTGTTTCCTTATTGAGCTTGTTGTCTTTCCAAACCACATTATTTCTGTATATGTGTATTTAACTCTTCTTGGTACATTTCCTATAAAGTTGAGGTTCTTCTGATGCTGCTGTCCCACTTCTTCCTACCTGTTTTTATATTCTTTTCTCTTGCACCCCAAATACGAGGGGCAGCTAGCCTCCCTTCCTCATATCTATAGCAATGTATTATTTCTGTCCTCCCTAGCATTCTTCCTCTTGAAATGATTAAAACAATCTGCGGCCAAGTCCTGTGGTTTCTTATTAAATCCGTAGGTAGCCCTTGACAATATTAAGTTTCTGAAGGGGAACATCTTTCTTTGCTTTCTATTCCAATGTCAGCAAAGGCAGACTCAAGATGGCCGAATGAGTGCTAGCAACTTTGTGTCAGCTCCCCCAAAACCTCCACAATGACAAAGAAAATGTATCAAACCAAATTGTGAGAAGAAAAACCAAGAAAAAAGTCAAAGAGAGTCATTTTTTCCAATGCAGGAAGGTTAGTACCCAACCATAGTACAGCCCCTTCCAATTACTCAAATCAATTGACCTTTCCGTTTTTTTCTGGACGGCTTTTTTTGGTCCTACTCAAATGTTTCTGCTTTTTTGTTGTTGTTTTTAATCTCTCAGAAACGGTTACAAGTTCCCTTTTCTTTTAAAGGTCTCTTATCTACATTTTTTCTCCTTTACAGGCATATAGTCAGTTTTACAATGTAAACAATTCTGAGTTTTGATTTAATATCTTTTTGAATATTTAAATAAAAAATCTACACCCATTTAGTGTAGAATGTCTTAGATCTTTTGTGATCATGACTGAAATTCCTAGGTATTTGAACATTCAATTTCAAAAGGTTGCTGTATTTTTTTTTCTTAAACATGAGAGATCAGGAGTTTGGGATGTGTAATTCCGTCGACTTTTCTTTTGGGATTCTCTTTCAGAAATGACTGGTGTATCCATTTCATATCCACTTTGTCCTCTGGTTTTAGTAGAAGTGGATGATTTGTGTGATTTCTTGAAATTCAGTGTGCAGGAGGATATTTTTGGTCATGAATTTCAAGAAGTTCAGAGACTCTTTAAAGTGTCTCTTCTCGACCTTTTGTCTATGTAAGTTCTTTTCCATATCAGATAGTCTATTTCCAGTCTTTTTTATTTAAAATTTCTTTTCATCTCATGGAATCACTGATTCTTGTTCCACATATTTTAGCTTAATTGTTTTAAGAAATCCAAATTTTCCTCTGAGTCTTTACCTATTGTTGCTAAAGAAAGTCTTTCTCTGTTGATTTCTACTACTGTTACACACACACACAACACACACACACACACAAACACACACGTTTATATATAGGTCTGTGTTTTGCATGCGTATGTGTATATACATGTGTGTATTTATGTGTATATATACATAAATGCTGTTACGTTTAAATATACAGTACCATAAGTTTATATAGGATATATGTAGGTATACACACACACATACACATATATATATATATATATATGTATATATATATATATATATATTTATATATACACACAAATAAATACACACACATATGTACCTATATCTATATCTATGGATGTAGATATACATATATAAACATGTGTGTTTCTGTTTATAACATTGGTCAATGTCTTTTTGCATTTGCTAATCTGTGCTTCATGAGCTCCAGACCTAAGACTCCAGATCAAGTCCAATCATTGCACTTTGTTGCATTTGTGGGTGAGGAGAGATGATCAGCCCTACTTAGTCTCACCTAGTGTCTTTGGGATTTCTTCACTGACCTCTACTTTTCAGGATTAAGCTTCTCTGGATACTTGAGACTGAGAAAATTGAATATGAAGGAATCATTACAAAATCTCAGTACAGAGCGCTAGTGACATCAGAACACTTGGAAATCTATGCTGCTCTGAACATTGCCAATGTAGTAGTATAATCTATATTTTTCCAAGGGCTCCAAAACCACTGCCCTGAAGTTTTGGACAACCTTGGGCCTACTTAGGTGAAGTTTTGCAGTTTTACAGCCTTTGGACACTGAATTTTTTTAAATCTTATTTTAGGCTTATTTATTCATGTTTAATTTTCAGCATTCTTTTCCACAAAATTTTGAATTCCAAATTTTCTTCACATCTCTCCCCTCCCTCCATCCCAAAATACTTTGCATTCTAATTACCCCTTCTCCCAATCTGTCTTCCTTTCTATCACACCCCTCCCTTCCCTTATCCCCATCTTCTCTATTGTGTTTTCCTGTTTACTTTTACTCAGGCCACGGACCATTTACCTCAATTTGAAATCAATCCTTCCTTAGCTGACCTTCCAACTGGAAAAGAAGTTTTGTGTTCCATTAGGCTCCTTTCATGTGGCAAAGCACCTAATGCTGATTTTATTCCAGCTGAGATTTACAAGATAGAGGCACCATTACTCATACAAAAGCTGACTGAAATTTTCCAGGTTATATGAGAAGAGAAGGTAATTGCCCAAGCAGTTCAAGGATGCCTCCATTGTCCATCTCTATAAACATAAAGGGAATGGATTGTCCTGTGACAATCCCTGAGCGGGGCCAGTCTCTCTCTTAGTCATTGCTGGGAAAATTCTTGTTACAGTCGTCCTTAATAGGCTGATCCTTCACCTGGAAAATGATCATATACCTGAGGGTCAGTGTGACTTTAGGAAAGGCAGAGGAATAGACATTATGATATTTGCTGCCTGACAACTCTAACAGAAATGCCGGAAGAAGAACAGAAGTCTGTACACAAAGTTTGCAGATCTCACTAAGAACTTTGGCACTGTTGATTGTGAGAGTTTATGGAAAATTATGTCATAATTTGGTCTCCCAGAGAAGTTCATCAGTATTGTATGTCAATTTCATGGTGGCATGTTCACCTGGGTTCTGGAGAGTGGACAATGCTCTCATGCCTTCACAGTCACCAATGGAGTGAAAGAGGGCTGTGTGCTTGTTCCCGTGCTTTTTACCATAATGTTTTCAGCCATTTTTTCAATGCTTTCACAGAAGATGAACATGGCATCAAGGTCAAGTACCTACTGATAGTAAGTCCTTCAATTAGAAAAGGCTGCAAGCCAAGACCAAAGTGGAGGGAGTGTTGATGCATGATTTTCTGTTTGCAAATGATTGTACACTCAATGCAGGCTCTGAGCTTGAGATGCAACAAAAAATGGATGAATTCTCTGCTGCCTGTGCTAATTTTGGTCTAATACCTAATACCAAGAAAACACAGGTGCTCCATCAGCCACCACCACACTATCTATATGTGAAACCACCAATTACAGCAAATGGAGAAGTTCTGAATGCTGTGGATTACATCGCTTACCTTGGCAGAGTACTTCCAGGGGTGTACACATTGACAATGAGGTTGGTGCAGAAATTACCAGAGCTAGCTCGGTGTTCGGGAGGCTCCAAAGAAAAGTATGGGAGAGAAGAGGTATTACATTGACTATCAAATTGAAGGTCTACAGAGACGTTTGCTGACCCCATTGTTGTGTGCCTGTGAAACAAGGATAGTCTACCAGCACCATGCTAAGAAACTGAATCACTTCCATTTGAACTATCTTAGGAAGATTCTGAGGATCACCTGGCAAGATGAGGTACACGGTATTGAAGTCCTTGCTTGCGTTGAACTGCCAAGCATTCAAACTATGCTTCAGAGAGTGCAACTCTGATGGACTGGCCACGTTGTTTGACAACTCAGTCAATCAACCAAGGACTGCGCATGTGCATACCAAATGGAAACATATAACTCCACCCGGAAAATGCCTTGTTCTTGAAGAAAATCATTCATATCCTATGGAGCTTAGGATAAATGTGTGTCAGGCAGTTGAGGATGGAATTGAGAGATCACAGTGCTCTTCTCCATCCCATAGATCTCCCTGTTTGTTTGGCTTTAGCGAGCCCAAAGTCTGAGCTTACATGCAAAAGGCAAGTCTGAGGCAGCTCATTATTGTTGGGGGGAGGGGAAAGTGGAAAAGGAGTATGTGTCCATGGGACAGGAGGGATCAATAAGGTCAGGGAGGGACTGCCCAGGTGCTGGGATGTCCCTCTGCTTCTCATCCATAGCTATGCTCAAGAGTACTGAATGAGGAACTACCTAGCACTGGGCCCTCATGGACAAGGCTGAGTCTGGACCAGAGGATCCTCCCTGCACACCCCAAACCATCAGGCCAGCATAGAGAGCTCCTCACCAGCTTTTCAGATTGTTTTTTTTTTTTATTTTATGGCCCTATAAACCAACTCCTTATGGAAGGATTCCGGGGGAAGACAAACTGGGGTGGCCCAGCAAATAGCCATCATGCCCCTCTGACACAAGGAGAGGAAGGCACAGTGATGAGAAGAGATGTTTCCCGTCTCACAAGTGTCTGATGCAAAATCTTAGGCCTGCATTTGAAGCCCGTGAGGGAGCAAGTACAGAAGACACCAGTTCTGGAAACCATACTGGAGCTCTGATGTGCTTTTCTCTTTACCCACAATTGGTCCCTTCAGGGCAAGGGTGTCCCCGACACTCACCTGTGGAGTCATGGGGTGGCATGGATGAAGGGAAAAGAGCCTCCAAATCCCCAGAGCAAGGGATGGTCTCGCTCATCCTTTGCCCTGGCCTTTTTCATTCCTATGGACCCAGGACAGAAACTTTCTTTGGCAAGGGTCACTTGAAGGTGGAATAGAAGAGAGTTCTCTCAGGGAACAGGAAGGTAAATCATGCCATCCAAACGCTGTAGACTTCTAACTTTGCTCAGAACAGAGAGCACCCTACAACGCTCACAGGGAAGAATAAAGAGGGCAGGGGTCATTTAAGGGCTAGACTAATGTTCATGATTCCAAGACTCCAATACGCTTACATGTATATATGTATATATATGGGCATACATACATACTTATGTACAAACATACATATGTCTTTCCTCTGTTTTCAAAACTGTCCTGATACGTGATTCTTTTTCCTTTTGAACGTTCTCCTTTCTTCTGCCTTTAAAAATGTATGAATGTCCTTTTTTTGAAACATTACTATTACTGTTGCCCCTGACTATATCCCAGCTACCCCCAAATTGAAAAAAAAAAAAAGGAAACTTGTATAAAAAAACAAAGTTAAAGAAAATGAATCCACTTGGTAGTTCAGAAATATATACACCTGCACTTTCTGTCCATTGCTTCTCAGTCAGCAAATGGATTAAATGCTCCATCGAAGTTCCTCTGAAGGCACTGTTCAGAATTCTTAAGATTTGCAAAGTTGTTTTCGTTTACAATATTTTTTTTCTTGCATAAGTTATTCTCCTTCTCCTACTTCCTTCACTTTGCATTGGTTCACATTACCTAGGATTCTCTGATACCATCTCATTTACATTTTAATATGGTGTAATATTATTCCATCATTTTCATTTGCCACAACTGGTGTAGCCATTTTCCCAAATGTCTAAAGGACAGTGAAGGACACCACAGATTCTTGTTTTTTTCTTTTCTTTTTCCTTTCAATCACCACTTCAGCATTTGGAAGTTAGGTGTGCTGTTCAATATTTCCTTCTATCTCTAATCCTCCTTCTTAACCATATCCACATGAATCCTTACTTTTTTTCCAATTAAGTTACCTGGATAGTAGTGAAAAATTGACCACAGGGGATCTGATGTGGATCCTGAGAAGAAGAGAGAATAGAGAAGAAAAAGAAGAAGAGGGACAAGGTCAGAGCACTGGGGAGGTATGGGGTTTGTCCGGAAAATACCCAGAATATAATCTAACACTTGTTGATACAGGGAACCATGAAGAATGTGAAGATAACATAGAATCACAGAAAATATATTCCCAAGAATTTCCACACAGAATGAGAATTTTAAAAGCAGAATTTATGGTCTCCAAAGGAATATATAATACAAGACTCACACACATGGATCGCCCCCTCTCACCAATACAAACAGTGTTTACAGAGGATAATGGTCACACAGGGAAAAAAGGAGCAGGAAAGAATATAGTTTGTTTGAGGAGCAAAATGACATCCATATGACAGACTCAGGTTCCAGTGTCTGACTGTGGCTGATCAGACCAATATGTGCTCTACCACAGGTAGGGCAGAAAGAGTCTATGTGAATATTTGGGGAGAAGGACCTAAATTTGTGCATCCTGAGTTTCCTTTGAGCTGTTTCAATTGTACTTTGTTTATAGATCACAGCACTTTTTCTGATGTGTGCACACCATGCTGAGTGATCCTGTGCCAGTGTCTCCTTGTCACATGATCAATCCCAAAGTTCTTAAAAGAGACCTTGAGAGTATCACTTTATCGATTCTTCTGATCATCATGTGATCACTTGCCCTGTGTGAGTTCTCCAAAAAAAAAACTTTGGCAAGTGTAGGTCTTGCATTCAAACCAAGTGATCAACCCATCTGAGTTGTACTCACTGAAACCAAGTTTGAATTTTAGTTGGAATAAACATCTAAGTATCTGATACCTTATCATGCCAGGTGGTCTTCAGAATCCTAAGCCAATGTAAATGGAAGTGATTCAGTTTCCCAGCATGGCACTTATATACTGTCTCATTTTCATAGACGTACAACAACGAGGTCAACACAATGGTTCTTTAGATCTTCAGACCTTCTTCTCTCCCATACTTTCCTTTGAAACATCACAAACTCTGAGCTAACTCCAGCAGTGTATGCATCAGCCTCTTTATTAATGTACACATCCCTGAAAAGTCTATTATGACAGTAAAAAAATTTATCTACAGAGTTCAAAACTTCTTCATTTGCTGTAACTAATGGTTTCAGGTATGGATGGTGTGTTGGTGACTGATGGAACACCTGTCTTTTCCTGGTTTTAATAGTTAGGCCAAAATTCGCACAAAAATGGAAGAACTGATTCACACTTTGTTGTATATCAGGTTCAGAGTAAGAATTGAGTGCACAATTATCTGCAGATAGAAAATCATGCACCAACACTTCCTCCACTTTCATAGTACTAGTACTACACAGGAACTATAAATCTCATTAACTACATATGCCTCAGAAATGTATAATTTTGGTAGCTGACCTCAATAACCTTGATCTTTTTAGAAAATAGTATAAAGAGATGGGGCGGAGCCAAGATGGCAGAGTGAAAGCAACGACTCACCTAAGCTCCTGGAAAAACTCCTCTGGATATCTCCGGGGGAAGAGTCTGACCAGACTTTGGAGGTGTAGAATCCAGTGGGTGACGGATTTTGACGGATTCGGAGCCCAGGCTGGACCGGAGGGTCCACGGGAGGGATCTGTTCCGCGGGAGTAAGACCCCGGCGCACAGCGCAGCGTGGTCGGCGCGGCAGGGCAGAGGGGACCAGAGGAGCCCAAGAGTGGCGGGCGAGACCAGCGGAGAAGGATATAAGCCAGGCCGAGCCGGTGAGAGCCGCTGAGTGCCAGACATCAGCGCAGCAGCCCTTGAAATCTTCAGCCTGAAGACGGACTTCAGTGGGTCACTACTTGAACTTCCAGGAACTGGGATGGCAGAGTGATCAGTAAGTGCTCTCTCCTCCCCCCTGATGACCGTGAGGGAACCATAAAATTCTTCCCCAGATTAATCCTGGATCAGCGGGAACAGCAGAAGGGGGCGGGTGGTCTCATAACACCAGAGGCTGGAAAGGTGGCAAAGGGGTATTCTTCCTACGGTGGCAGAGACGGCTGGAGGGACAGACGACCCAGGGGAGAGAAAATTCGCACTGAGACCCAGGCAAGCCTCAGAGCCGGGAGACGAGCCCCAGGAGGGGCGGGAACACGCGTTAGCTTCTAGGCGTTCCCCAGCCCTCCAAGGGAAAAGGGAAGACAATAGGGAAGCTGGGATCACCATCCCCTGACCTTGCCTTTGCCTCAAGTCAGCTGAAGAGATATCCTGAGATCAGACCACCCCTCCCACACACCTAACAAGCTAACCCCAGGGTTGATCGGGGAAACAAAAAACAAAAGCCTGCTTTTAGCCTAGACACACATCAGCTCAACTTAAAGATCTGTACCTTCTGACTGAAAGAACCAAAAGCTACAACACTCAGCCAACATCATGAATCGGAAAAAGCAGACGAAAAGTGAAAAAACCATAGAATCTTTCTATGGGGATAAGGACCAAAACACAAACACCAAAGAGGTTAGAGCTGAGACTGTACTTCCATCTGAAACCTCAGATGGGACTATGAATTTCTCGCAAGCACAACTAGATTACCTGGAACGTCTGAAGAAGGATAGAAAAGAAAAACTGGCCAATGATTTTAAAACTATAAAAAAAGAATTCCCTGATGAGAACATCACCCTGAAAAAGAAAATTGAAGAAATGGAAAAGGAAGTTCAAAAATTAACTGGAGAGAATAATTCCCTAAAAGGAAGAGCTAATCAAATGGAAAAGGAAACCCAAAACCTAACTGGGAAAATTGGTCGAATGGAAAAAGAAGTACAAAAATTAAATGGAGAAAATAGCTCCTTAAAGGGAAAAATTGGTCAGATGGAAAAGGAGATGGAAAAGCTAACTGAAGAAAACACTACGATGAAGATTAGAATTGGGCAAGTAGAAACTAATGACTCAATGAGGCAACAAGAATCAGTCAAACAAAATCTAAAGAATGAAAAGATAGAAGAAAATGTAAACTGTTTAATTGGAAAAACAACTGACCTGGAAAATAGATCCAGGAGAGAAAATCTAAGAATTATTGGCCTGCCAGAAACCCATGATGAAGAAAAGAGTCTGGACAATATCTTCCAGGAAATCATCAAGGAAAACTGTCCAGAAGTACTAGACTCAGAGGGCAAAATAGTCATCGAAAGAATCCACCGTTCCCCTCCCGAAAGGGATCCCAAACTCAAAACACCAAGAAATATCGTTGCCAAATTCCAGAGCTATCAAGTGAAGGAGAAAATACTACAAGTAGCCAGAAAGAAACAATTCAGATATCAAGGACAAACAGTCAGGATCACACAGGACCTTGCAGCTTCTACATTAAAAGATCGAAAGAATTGGAACCCAATATTCCGTAAGGCAAAGGAGTTGGGACTTCAACCAAGGATCAACTACCCAGCAAAGTTCAGCATAACATTTCAGGCAAGGAGAAAGTCATTCAACGAAATAAGGGATTTCCAGAGCTTCCTGACCAAAACACCAGAACTCAATAGACAATTTGATCTTCAAATGCAGGTCTCCAGAGAATCATAAAAAGGTAAACAGAGGGGAAAAAACAAAAATAAAAAACTTGCTACTCAATTAGGGCAAACTGTTTACCTCCCTATAAGGGAAGATGATACCTGTTAATCTTGAGAACTGTGCAGCTATTATGATAAAAGGGATATATGTAGAGGGAACGGCCATAAAGTAAATGATGTCATGTCAAAAATATGATTTAAGTATGAGAAGGGAATGCAATAGGAGTTGTGGAAAGGGGGAAGCAGAAAATGGCAAATTATATCACAGGAAGAAGTACAAAACTATAGTAGAGGGAAGGAGGGGAGGGAGATGAGCATTGTTTGAGAGGTACTCTCATCTGATTTGTTCAAAGGAGGGAACAATAATCTTAAGTAGGTAAGCCTAACTAGCTCTATAGGTAGTAGGAGGGGGAGGGGGAAGAAAGGGGAGGGTGGCTAAAAGGGAGGAAAGAAGCAATAAGAGTAAAGGGGAGTAAAAGGGAGGAGGGTCAAAAGAAGGAGGGGAAGGCTGCAGGAGGAGGGGGAGAAAAGTGAATACTATTGAGAAGGGGAAGGGAGTCGGGAGAGCTAAAAGCACAAATGGTGGGAAAGAGGTTGGAGGGAAATACACAGATTGTAATCATAACTGTGAATGTGAATGGAATGAACTCTCCCATAAAACGGAGACGGATAGCAGAATGGATTAAAAGCCATAATCCAACAATATGCTGCTTACAAGAAACACATTTGAAACGAGGGGATACACATAGGATAAAGGTCAAAGGATGGAGCAGAATATATTGTGCTTCAGCTCATGTAAGAAAGGCAGGAGTAGCAATCCTAATCTCAGACAAAGCAAAAGCAGAAATAGATCTAATCAAAAGGGATAAGGATGGAAACTATATCCTGCTAAAAGGCACCATAGACAATGAAGCAATATCATTACTAAACATGTATGCTCCAAGCGGTATAGCATCCAGATTCTTAGAGGAGAGGTTGGGGGAGTTGAAGGAAGAAATTGATAGCAAAACTATACTAGTGGGGGACCTCAACCTCCCCCTCTCTGAACTCGATAAATCCAACCTCAAAATAAACAAGAAAGAGGTTAAGGAGGTAAATAAAACTCTGGATAAGGTAGATATGATAGATCTTTGGAGAAAATTAAATGGGAATAGAAAGGAATATACTTTTTTCTCAGCGGTACATGGAACATTTACAAAAATTGACCATGTACTAGGACATAAAAATCTCACAATCCAGTGCAGAAAGGTAGAGATAATCAATGCATCATTTTCAGATCATAATGCATTAAAAATTACATGTAATAAAAGGCCATGGAAAGAGAAACCAAAAATCAATTGGAAACTAAATAATCTAATTCTAAAGAAGGGTTGGGTTAAAGAAGAAATCATAGAAACAATCAACAATTTCATTCGAGAGAATGACAATAGTGAGACAACATACCAAAACTTATGGGATACTGCAAAAGCAGTTATTAGGGGAAGTTTTATATCTCTGAATGCTTACATAAATAAAATAGAGAAAGAGGAGATCAATGACTTAGGCTTGCAGTTGAAAAAGCTAGAAAAAGAACAAATTGAAAATCCCCAAGTAAATACCAAATTAGAAATACTGAAAACCAAAGGAGAGATTAATAAAATTGAAATTAAGAAAACTATTGAAATAATAAATAAAACCAATAGTTGGTTTTATGAAAAAACTAATAAAATTGATAAACCTTTGGTCAATCTGATTAAAAAAAAGAAAGAAGAAAACCAAATTCCTAATATTAAAAAAGAAAGGGGTGAACTCACCTCCAATGAGGAGGAAATTAAAACAATAATTAGAAACTACTTTGCCCAACTTTATGCCCACAAATTCGATAATCTAAACGAGATGGATGAATATTTTAAAAAATACAAATTGCCCAGATTAACAGAAGAGGAAGTTGAATACTTAAACAACCCCATCTCAGAAAAAGAAATTGAACAAGCCATCAATGAACTCCCTAGGAAAAAATCTCCAGGGCCAGATGGATTCACAAGTGAATTCTATCAAACATTTAAAGAACAGTTAATTCCAATACTACATACACTATTCTTGAAAATTGGGGAAGAAGGAGTCCTCCCAAATTCTTTCTATGATACAAATATGGTTTTGATACCCAAACCAGGAAGAGACAAAACAGAGAAAGAAAATTATAGACCAATTTCCCTAATGAATATAGATGCAAAAATTTTAAATAAGATTCTAGCAAAACGAATACAGCATCTTATCACGAGATTAATACATTATGATCAGGTAGGATTCATACCAGGACTACAGGGCTGCTTCAATATTAGGAAAACTATTAGCATTATCGATCACATCAACAACAAAGCTAACAAAAACCACATGATTATCTCAATAGATGCAGAAAAAGCTTTTGACAAAATACAACATCCATTCCTACTAAAAACATTGGAGAATGTAGGAATAAAGGGAACTTTCCACAAAATAATAAGCAGTATCTATCTAAAACCTTCAGCAAGCATTATATGCAATGGGGATAAGCTAGATGCATTCCCAATAAGATCAGGGATGAAACAAGGTTGTCCATTATCACCACTATTATTTAATATGGCACTAGAAATGTTAGCTGTAGCAATTAGACAAGATGAAGATATCCAAGGAATTAAAATAGCCAAAGAAGAAACTAAGTTATCACTCTTTGCAGATGATATGATGATTTACCTAGAGAATCCCAGAGATTCAAGTAAAAAATTACTAGAATTAATAAACAACTTTGGCAAAGTTGCAGGGTACAAAATAAACCCACACAAATCTTCTGCATTCCTATATATTAGCAACAAAGTCCAACAGCAAGAGATAGAAAGAGAAATCCCATTTAAAGTTAGGGTAGACAGTATAAAATACTTAGGAGTCTACCTGCCAAAACAAACCCAGGGATTATATGAACACAATTACAAGACACTTTTTGCACAAATAAAGTCAGATTTAAGTAAGTGGAAAAACATTAGTTGCTCATGGGTAGGCCATGTTAATATAATAAAAATGACAATTCTACCTAAATTAATATACTTATTTAGTGCCATACCAATTAAACTATCAGACAATTATTTTGTAGAGCTGGATAAAATAATATCAAAATTCATTTGGAAAAACAAAAGGTCCAGAATATCAAAGGGACTAATGAAAAGAAATGCTTGGGAAGGTGGCCTAGCGCTACCAGACCTCAAACTGTACTATAAAGCAGCAATTATCAAAACCACTTGGTATTGGTTAATAAACAGAGAGGTAGACAAGTGGAATAGACTTGGCACTCAAGATGCAGTAGGCAAGCAATATAGCAACCTTCTGTTTGATAAACCCAAGGACCCCAGCTTCTGGGATAAGAACTCATTGTTTGACAAAAATTGCTGGGAAAACTGGATAACAGTGTGGCGGAAATTAGGCATAGACCCATACCTGACACCGTACACAAGAATAAAGTCCAAATTTAGGTATAAAGATTGATACCATGAATAAACTGGAGAAGCAAGGAATAGTGTATTTGTCAGATCTATGGAGAAGGGAAGAATTCTTTACTAAAGGAGAGATAGAATGCATTATGAAATGCAAAATGGGTAACTTTGAGTACATTAAACTGAGAAGTTTTTGCACAACCAAACCCAATGCAACCAAAATCCGGAGGGATGTAGTAAATTGGGAAAGAATTTTTACAGCTAAGCTCGGGGATAAAGGCCTCATTTCTAGAATATATAGAGAACTGATCTAAATGTATAATCATACAAGTCATTCCCCAATTGATAAATGGTCAAAGGATATGAACAGGCAATTTTCAGAGGAAGAAATTAAAGCTATCTATAATCATATGAAAAAATGCTCTAAATCACTATTGATTAGAGAGATGCAAATCAAAACAACTCTGAGGTACCACATCACACCTATTAGATTGGCAAACATGACAGAACAAGAAAATGATAAATGCTGGAGAGGATGTGGGAAAGTTGGAACACTAATTCATTGTTGGTGGAGCTGCGAGCGCATCCAACCATTCTGGAGAGCAATTTGGAACTATGCCCAAAGGGCTACAAAAATGTGCATACCCTTTGACCCAGCAATATCGCTACTAGGACTATATCCCCAAGAGATCATAAAAATGGGAAAGGGTCCCACATGTACAAAAATATTTATAGCAGCACTCCATGTAGTTGCCAAAAACTGGAAGTCAAGGGGATGTCCATCAATTGGGGAATGGCTGAATAAATTATGGTATATGAATGTAATGGAGTACTATTGTGCCATAAGAAATGATGAACAAGAAGACTTCAGAGAGGCCTGGAAGGACTTATATGACCTGATGCTGAGTGAAAGGAGCAGAACCAGGAGAACTTTATGCACAGCAACAACCACAGTGTGTGAGAGTTTTTTCTGGTAGACTTAGATTTTTGTAATAACACAAGAACTTCTTACCAAAAAAAAAAAAAAAAAACTCGATGGAGGATCTCAAGGCAAAATGCCTGCCACACTCAGAGAGAGAAATATGGAAGTCACTCACATATTGTAGCAGATCATGTTTGTGTATGTGTATGTGTTTGTGTATCATGTTCTGATTTGTTATACGATTTCTTTCATTTATCTTAGTCTGACTACATAGCATGACTATAGTGAAAATATACTCAATAGGAAAGTATATGTAGAATCTATACAGAATTGTATGCAGTCGTGGGGAGGGAGGGGGGAGTGGGGGGTAGGCGGGGGGGATAAAATCATAATTGTATGGCAGTGATTGTTAAACATTACAAAATAAAAAAAATAATAATAAAAAAGTAAAAAAAAAAATAGTATAAAGAGCCTCAAACTTTTTCCCAGTTGAATACTGATCACATTCAGACCATGCTCTGTAGTTTTAGTTGGTCCCTTATGGCTTAAAGATTATGAATTGGACATATCTTGTGCAAAGTAGGATGGTAAAAATAGAAGTTCAGAGTTATCTTCATTGGCGTTTTTCTCCTTTTTAATGATTTCAAGCAAAATTTTAATTAATTTACTATTAAATGAATCAATTAATAATCAATTTATTTGTTTTCAGATTTCAACAATCACTTCCATAAATCTAAGATTTTCTCCCTCTCTCTCTTCCCTCCTCCCAAGATGTCATGCAATCTCATATGGATTCTACACATACATTCTTATTAAAAACATTTTCACATTAGTCACGTTGCACAGAAGAATTAAAACAAATGGGAGAAAGCATGAGGAAAACAATGCATAACAAAATAGAAAACAGTCTGTTTCATTCTACATTCCAACTCTATAGTTCTTTTTCTGTAAATGAGTAACATTTGCATCAAGAGTCCTTTGGAAATGTTTTAGGGCCTTGTGTTACTGTGAAGGGCTAAGTCTGTCAGAAGCAGTCATCACACACTGTGGCTCTTAGTTTGTATAATGTTCTACTGGTTCTGGTCATTTCATCCAACATCAGCTCATATAAGTCTTTACAATTTTCCAGAAGTTTGCCTGTTCATCATTCCTTTTAACACAAGAGCATTACAGTACATTCGTATACTAGAAGTTGTCCAGTCATTCCCCATTTGATGGGCATCCCCTTGATTTCAGTTCTTGACCACCACAAAAGAGCTTCTATAAATATTTTTGTACATGTGGGTCCTTTCCCATTTTTGTGATCTCCTTGTGATATAGCCCAGAATCGATATTGCTGGATCACAGGGTATGAATATTTTTACCTACCCTTTTTGGGGCATAATTCTAGTATAGTTGGATCAGTTGAACGCTGTACCAACAAAGTATTAGTGTTCCAACTCTCCCACATCTCCAGTATGTATCATTTTCCTGTTTTTTCATGTTAGCCAATTTGAGAAGTGTGAAGTGGTACCTCAAAGGAGTTTTAATTTGCATCTTTCTAATCGATAATGGTTGAGAGATTATTTTCATATGACTAGAGATAGCTTTAATTTATTCCTCTGAAAACTGTCTGCTCATATTCTTTTACAATTTATCAACTGGGGTATGACATATTTTTGTAATTTGACTCAGCTTTCTATATGTTTTTAAAAATAGACCTTTATCATGGAGATTAATTATAAAGATTCCAAGTTTTCTGCTTTCCTCCTAATATCTGTTGCATTCGATTTGTTTTTGCAAAAACTTTTCAATTTCATATAATCAAAATTTTTCATTTTCTACTTCATAATATTCTCTATTCCTTGTTTGGTCATAAATTTCTCCGTTCTCCACAAATCTGAAAAATACATTATTCTTTCCTCCCCTAGTTTGTTTTTAGTATCAGCCCTTATACCTAGAGTTTATTCTGGGTGTGTGGTGTCAGGCATTGGCCTATTTCCAGTTTCCATCACACTATTAACAAGTTTTCTCAGCAGTTTTTTGTCCAACCTTGAGTTCTTATCCCAGAAGCTGGGATCCTTGGGTTTATCAAACAGTAAACTGCTATAATCATTGAGTATTTTGTCTTCTGTAGCTAACCTATTACACCGATTTACCTCTATATTTCTTAGACAGTACCAAGTAGTTTTGATGGTTGCTGTTTTATAATACAATTTGATATGTTCTAGGACTAGACCACTTTCTCTAGAATTTATTATCATTAATTCCCTTTATATTCTGGACCTTTTGTTGTTTTAGATGAATTTTGGTAGTATTTTTTTTACAGCTCTAGAAAATAATTTTCTGCTCTTTTCATTTGTATCGCACTGAATAAGTAAAGTAATTTAGGGCAAATTTTCAAGTTTATTATGTTAGTTCAACCTACTTATAAGCAACTGATGCTTTATTTTTTTCCAATTGTTTATATCTGACTTTATCTGTGTGAAAAAATGTGTTGTAATTGTGTTTACATAGTTCCTGAGTTTGCTTTCGCAGGTAGACTTTCAAATATTTTATGGTGTCGATGGCAATTTTGAATGGGATTTCTCTTTCTATCTCTTGTGGTTGGGCTTTGGTAGTAATACATAGAAATACAGGTGCTTATGAAGGTTTATTTTGTATCCTGTAACATTTTCAAAGTTTTTTATTATTTGAAGAAGTTTTTTGCTTAATTCTCTGTGATACTCCCAGTATATCATCATATTGTCTGAAAAGAGTGATAAATTAGTTTTCCCTTGGCCTTTTCAAATCCCTTCAATTTCTTTTTCCTCTCTTATTCTTAAAGTTAACATTTACAGCAGCATATTCAAGAACCAAGGTGAGAATGAACATCCTTGGTTCACCTCTAAAGTTATGGAAATGCATTTAGGTAATCCACATTATATGCAAAACTTGGTGATGGTTTCAGGTAGCTATTACTTATTATATTAAGGAATGCTCTATTTATTCCTATACTCTCCAGTGGTTTCAATAAGTATTGGTGTTTTGTTTGGTCAAAAGCTTTTTCTGCATCTATTGAGATCATCATATGTCTTCTGTTAGTTTTGTTGTCGATATGATCAATAATGTTGATCGTTTTTCTAATATCGAAATAACTCTGCATTCCTGCTATACATCATACCTGAAAGAAGTGTAGTATTCTCATGATAATTTGCTGTAATATTTTTAATAATATCCTCTTTAAAATTTTGCATGTATATTCTTTACAGAAATTTGTCTACAATTTTCTTTCACTCTTTTGGCTCTTCCTGGTTTGGGTATTAGAACCATGTGACAGCGAGGTGGTGCAGCGGATAGAGCACCAGTGCAGGAGTCAGGAGGACCTGAGTTCAAATCTCACTTCAGACATTTGACATTCATTAGCTGTGTGACTTTGGGCAAGTCACTTAACCCCAACTGCCTCATCCTGGATCATCTTCAGTCATCCTGATGAGTATCTGGCTACTGGATTCAGATGGCTCTGGAGGAGAAGTGAAGCTAGTGACCCACACAGCCCTCCCTCCCTCAAAACAAAGTCAAGTGCAAGTCATTTTATTATTTCTCTGATGACATCGTCTTCTTCAGCATGAAGGATGAACACACACGTTAGAACCATTTTTGTTTCATAAAAAAGAATTTGGTAGGACTCCTTTGCCAATTTTGACCAATATTCTGTGCTTTTTACCAGGATATGGTTTCCTTCCTTATCTCTTTCGATTCAATTTGTCTTTGCTTTGCTTTGTCTGAGAACAGGATAACTCTCTCCACTTTTTAAATTTTTTAAGTGTTTTTATCCCCACATATTTACATCAGTTGATACATGGTATATTCTAATCCAACCTTTTACCATTACCCTCTGTGTATTCTACTCTTTCAAATGTATTTCTTGAAAATAGCCTATTGTAAGATTGCGGTTTTTAATCCATTATGCTATCTACTACCTCGTTATGGGAGAATTCATCCCCTTTGCATTCATACTTATGATTACTCTCTGTGTCTTTCTCTCCATCCGATTCCTCCCCCAGCTATGTTTTTATTTCTCCATTATCATTTCACCTCCTCAAAAGTTTTACCTCCCTTCTATTATCTCCCTCCCTTTTTCCCTTTTCTTTTACTACTTCTTCCTTCCCTTCTAATCACTACATCCCTTTTCTTTCCCCTTTTCCCCCTACTGTCTATAGGGAAAATTAATTTTCACTCTAACTAAGTATGTTGTTACCTCCTTGAAACAGATCAGATGAGAGTACCTCTCAAACAACGTTCATCTCTCTTCCTTCTTTCCCTCTAATAAAATATGTCTTGAACCTCTTTATGTAATGCAATTTACCCTTTTTTCCTTCCTCCTTTCCTCTTTTCTTTTACAATCCCTTTACACCCTTTAATTATATTCTTTATCATCACATCAGTTAATTTATATCCGTGCTTCTATCCATGTATATCCCTTCTAAGTGTTAAAATAAATATAAAACTATCAAGACAAATAAGTATCATGGCCCCATATAGGAATATAAAGAGTTTAAGCATCTGCAATAACAGGTTTTGTTTCTTCCTGTTTACTTTTTTATGCCTTTCTTGATTCCTCTATTTGGAGGTCAAATTTTCTATAGACTTCTGGCCTTTTTATCAGTAAGGTCGGGAAATCCCTTATTTCGTTGAATATCCATCCCCTTGAAAGAAAGGATATGCTCAGCCTTGCCAGGTAATTGATCCTCAGTTGTAGCCCCAGATCCTTTGCTTTGTGGAATATCATATTCCAGTGCCTCTGATCTTTTAATGTAGAATCTGCAAGGTCTTGTGTCTGTCTGAATGCAGTTATTTGATATTTGAATTTTTTCTTTCCAGTTGCCTGTAGTATTTTCTCTTTGACCTTATAGCTATAGAATTTGACAACATTATTCCTTAGAGTTTTCAATTTGGGATCTCATTCCGGAGGTGATCAGTGAATTCTTTTGATGAAGATTTTGATGTCTAGACTTAGAACCTCAGGGAAATTAGGTTTGATGATTTCTTGGAAGATGTTTTACAGACTGCTTTTTTTCATCGTAACTTTCTGGTATGCAAATAATTCTTAGATTTTTCTCTCCTGAATATATTTTCCAGGTTGGT
This sequence comes from Notamacropus eugenii, assembly GCF_028372415.1. NCBI lineage: Eukaryota > Metazoa > Chordata > Mammalia > Diprotodontia > Macropodidae > Notamacropus > Notamacropus eugenii. The sequence goes on along the minus strand of NC_092876.1, from coordinate 15,144,126 downwards.
TATTTTTCCAATGAGGTATTTCACATTTTCTTCCAGTTTTCTTCATTTTTAAGAATTTGCTTAACTGATTCTTGATATCTCATAGACTCATTAGGTTCTAATGATCCAATTCTAATTTTTAACAATTTGGTTTTTTAAGTTAGGTCTTGTTTCTCCTTTTAGATTTATCCAATTTTTCCAATTGGATTTTTGTACTTCCTTATCCATTCAGTTAATTTTACTTTTTAAGGAATTGTTCTCTTCAGTGAATTATTATTTTTTGGGGGGGGAATTTTGTCAATTGTATTTTTAAAATCTTTGACCAGTTGTTTTTTGCCTCTCTAATTTCACTTTTAAAATCTTTTTTAAGCTCTTCTAAGAAAGCCTGTTGGATTTGGGACCAGTTCATATTCCCTTTTGAGGTTTTAGATATGGGTATATTGTCAGTCCTGTCCTCTTCTGAATTCATATTTTGATCTTCTTTGTCCTCATAATAAGATGCTCATGGTTATTGCCCTTTTTCTGGCTTTTAAAGTGGATCTCTGCTTCTGGGTCACATGGGGCTCTGTCCCACAGTTCTTGTTCTGTCAGCTTGAGGTCTGGTTTCTGGTTTGATGTGTAGTGGCCTCTGTTTTTTAGCTATTTTATTGTTTTAATTAATCATCCCCTTGTACTCAAATTACACCCGTATCCTCTGTCTATTTATACTCCTTCCAAGTGCCTTCAAAAATGAAAAAAAAAAAGTGTTGTGGGGAAGTAAAGGTATCATTTTCTCATGCAAGAATGTAGACAAATTGAAGCTTATTGAATCACTTATGATTACTTTCATGTTTACCTTTTTATGCATCTTGTGAGTTTTATACTTGAAATTGAAATTTTCTCTTCAGCTCTGGCTTTTTCATAAGTAATGCTTGAAAGTCCTCTATTTCATTTAATACCCACTTTTTTCCTCTATAAGATTTTACTCAGTTTTGAGAATAAGGTAATTTTTGCTTGTAATCCTAACTCTTTTGCCTTTCAGAATATCACATGCCAAACCTTCTTATCCCCTAATGTAGAAACTTGTAAATCTTGAGCTATCCTGACTTTGACTCCATGATCTTTAAATTGTTTCTTTTTGACTGCTTGAAGTATTTTCTCCTTGACCTAGGAGCTCTGGAATGGGATTATGATATATTTGGGATTTTTTTTTTGATTGATGTGTTCTCTTTTCATTTTCTTCTTTGTTAAAATTTTTTTTAGGTTTTACACAGTTCATATCACATAAAACTATTCCACCTTTTGGTCAGATGATATTTCTTTTAAAGCATTTACAATATAGACCACAAACGAACCTTTTTTAACATTAGTCACCTGAGACACAAATAATAACTATGCATGCTAACTTCAGAAGACCTTGAACCCAATTGTCTCCAAAATATTACTAAGAATTAAAGGACCCTAACTTATTCGTTTTGGTCTAAATTCCTAAGCCAAATCCCTTAATTTTAGAGTTAAGCTCGGATTTTCCCCTACCAATAATCTATAATTTAATGGATCTGATACTAAGCTTACAAACCTTTTGACTATAGGAAATTGCCAGTAAGAGTAGGGACATTGCAGGGAAACAATATCTCCACAAGTTCATGTAGATTCCAGGCAGAAGCAGATTGTCAACTTGCATTCAGTGAAGCTCAAAGTCTGCCAGGTGTCAGTGGGGAAATTGAGTCAGGAGAATCCTATCTCAGCATAGGCTGAACAGCCGCTTTCCCACCCTTCCCATGAGATCACGTTTTGCAGTTCATACAAGCATCTCACAGACTTACTGGCATCATGGATTAGAGGCTCAGACAGCCCTTCTTACTACCATACCTGGAGGTACACTCAGAAGACAGTCAGTTAATAGTCCCATAGAATCTTAAAATAGCAATTTCGAATAACCAGGTTCAGATATGACTATAATATCACATTGGCTAAGGAACATCATTGAAGCAAGTCTTAAGTGGCTTTCATGCCTTTCTATACATGTTCTATTTTCTGATTAAAGAACAATCAAATAATCAAATTTACCATTAAAACCTTAACTTTTCCATGAATGCCAAATTTTACCCGAGGTTACCTTCCTCTAGCAAACTTAGACTAAAATTATTTTCCCCAAACTAAAGATATCCCTGATTTAGTCTCAGAAAATAATTCAGTCAGTTGTTTTAATACTAATTGTTTTTACATCACTTTGTAACATGTCCAATTTTTCTCCTCATCTCTCCCCTCTCCCCACCGTCTAATACCCTGCATTCTGATTACCCATTCCCTCAAGGTACCCTCCTGTGTATTATACCCCACCCTTGCCTTATCCCATCTTCTCTCTTTTCTTGTAGGGCAAGAGAAATTTCAATACCCCATTACCTGTGTCTCTTATTTCCCTGTTATATGCAATAACAATTCTCAATATTGTTTTCTAATACCTTGATTTTCAACTTCTCTCTCTCTTTCCCTCCCTCTCTATCCCCACTAAGAAGGCAAGCAATTCAATACAGACTAAATATGTGTCATTTTGAAAAAGACTTCCACAATAATCATGTTGTGTAATACTAACTATATTGCACTCTATCGTACTCTATGCCCCCTTATTTTTTTATTCCATCATTTGACCTTGTCCCTTCCAAAAGTGTTTATTTCTAGTTATTCCTTTCTCCCATTTGCCTTCCCTTCTTTCATTCCCCTCACTGCACTTGTCGCTTCCTCCCCTACCTTCTTGTAGTTTAAGATAGGTTTTCATACCAAATTTTGTATGTTATTCCCTCCTTAAGCCATGTGTGGCTTCCTGTTTGCCTTCTCCTTTTTCTCCTCCATTGAACAAGATTTTTATTATCTCTTGTATGAGTTACAGTCTGTTCTGCTCCATTTCTCCCTTTCTCATCCTAGTATTTTCCTCCTTCACCTCTTAATTTTCATTTTATTTTTTTGTGGGTATCATCTCTTCTGATTCAATGCAACCTGTACTCTCTGTCTATGTGTGTGTGTGAGAGAGTACATGTGTGTGTGTGTGTAATCCCATCAATTATTGAGATACTGAAAAATGTTTCAAGAGTTACAAATATTGTCTTTCTATGTAGGAATGTAAATAGTTGAACTTTAGTAAGTCACTTATGATTTCTCTTTTCTGTTTACCTTTTTATACTTCTTTTCATTCTTGTATTTGAAAGTCAAATTTTCTTTTCAGTTCTGGTCTTTTCATCAAGAATGCTTGAAAGTCCTCTATTTCATTTAAAGACCATTTCCCCCCCTGAAATATTATACTCAGTTTTTCTGGGTAGTTGATTCTTGTTTTTAGTGCTAGTTCCTTTGAATTCTTGTATATCATATTCCAAACCCTTTGATCTCTTAATGTAGAAGTGGCTAGATCTTTTGTTATCCTGACTGTATTTCCATAACACTTGAATTGTTTCTTTCTAGCTGCTTGCAATATTTCTCCTTGACCAGGGAACTCTGGAATTTGGCCACAATGTTCCTAGGAGTTTCTCTTTTTGGATCTGTTTCAGGAGGTGATTGGTGGTTTCTTTCAATATTTATTTTGCCCCCTGGTTCTAGAAAATCAGGGCAGTTTTCTTTGATAATTTCATGAAAGATGATGTCTTGGCTCTTTTTTTGGTCATGGCTTTTAAGTAGTCCCGTAATTTTTAAATTTTCTCTCCTGGATCTATTTTCCAGGTCAGTTGTTTTTCCAATGAGATATTTCACATTATCTTCCATTGTTTCATTCTTTTGGTTTTGTTTTGTGATTTCTTGGTTTCTCATAAAGTCATTAGCCTCCATCTGTTCCATTCTAATTTTTAGAGAACCATTATCTTCAGTAAACTTTTGAACCTGCTTTTCCATTTCGATAATACCGCTTTTTAAAGCATTCTTCCCCTAATTGGCTTTTTGGACCTCTTTTGCCAATTGAAGTAGACTATTTTTAAAGGTGTTACATTTTTCAGCATTTCTTTGAGTATCTTTAGCAAGTCATTGACTTGCTTTTCATGATTTTCTTGCATCACTTTCATTTCTCTTCTTGGTTTTCATATCGGTAACACTAGCATTATATCTGTAGTCATGTGTCCTAGGTTTGCTTTAATGCCTATGAAAAGTAAAGGCTGGTATCTGTCTGTATCTGATCAAACTTTTAATCAGTTAATGTTGAAACTAAGACAGAAAAGGTGTATAAGTTGCATTACTTTAGGCATTATAAGCTTTGTGGCAGCATTGGCTTCCTCTGTATCAATTGGCTTTTCTGTACATACAATTTAATGGATACTTTAAGGGAAACTATTGTGGTGGTGGGAAACAAAGTTGATGTTTTTGAAAGAAGATCGTTCATAAGATGTGATTGTAGGCTCATTTCTATTTGTGTTACTCCTGTCCTTTGTAATACCACCATACATGATAGGTAAGGCCTCCAAGGGAAGTTTTGATCCCCAGGAAGTTGCAAGCAGGATTTGTGATTATGCTGCTAATAAAAATCTTTTTGCATCCCTGTTCCATCGGCTCATATCTATATTACCTCTATCCCTTTGTTTCTCTGTTTGGCCACCTATTCTTAGGTGCCTTCTGTGTCTTGGGTAAGCTTTTCAAACTGAAGTACCTTATCTCCAGTTACAACAAAAGAAATGGTGAATTGTTTAGGGCTAGGGTGGAGTGTGGTTGACAAAATCAGGATAGACCTTCTGGGAAACTGTTCTTTGAGAAGGTGCTCATTATCATCTGGAATGGCTCTCCATGCCCCCCAGATGTTGCTGTCTCCATGAGACAAACAAGAGAATTACAGAGAACAAAGGATATGTCAAATAGATGCCCTCTAGGCTAACAGTCTTTAAAGACAATAACACTGGTCAAGTCACTGGGACAGGAGATGAGCAGAAAGTCACGTAGGCTTGCAGTTTCTGTCTAACCCTCAGATCAATAAACGGAATTCGTCTATCTTTTCTCACCTCCCGTGTCTTTCTTCTTCACCACATCACTGAGCCTTGTGGGGATGCAGGCCGCCCACTACAACCCTCCTTTCAGAACTGGGTTTGAATGGGAGAACAGAAAATGTTGACCAATGGTGAAATGTGATATGCACTTCTTGAAAGAGAAGATGTAAAATGAAATATACATTTGAGGGCATAACCAAAGTGAGAATTTGCTTTTCTTAAGTATATATTTGTTATAAGGATTTTGGTTTTCTACTCTTTTTTTCACTTGTTAAAGTAGTGGAGAAGAGTGAAAAATGTAAGTTAAAAATATATTAAAAAATAGAAAAGGTGAAATGATGAATTTTATAGTTTCTAAGCAGTCAAATCCTCTTTGGAAACAACCTTACCACAAATACCATAGACCACATGCTGGAGGAAATTCTGCTTTGAGGCCCCACTTTTCTAATTGATGACTACCTTTCCCAGAACAGTATTTCAGGAGAATTCAACTGTTTCACTTACTCCTTTGTCTCTGGTTCTGTTTTCCTCAGTTACTGTGTGACCCTGCCACTCCCCTCCTCCATTTCTAGAAGCATGAACTAAGGTTCATTCAACTTTGATTAGCTCAGTTCCATTTTTTATTTTCTGAATACGATTTGCCAATCTACTCCTAAAAGGCTTCCCATCAATCCTATAAATTTATAGACTAAAGCCCTCCTCCCTTCAACAGAAATATGGGTGTATTATTTCTTCCATTAGTATATTTGCTCCTTGAGGGCAAAATCTAATTTTCTTTTCTATTTGTATCCCAAACCCTTAACACAGTATTTGCCAAATATTAGATAATTAATAAATGCCTATGGCTGATGGACTTTTGAAATAAGTGTTTCCTAATTCAAGAAAAACCAATTCTTTTTACTACAACATGAGGGTGATATGATATTCTGAAGTGCAAACATGCTTGGATTGAAACCAAGAATCATCTACCTAGCAAAACTTAGTATACATCTTGAGAGGAAAAATTGACAATCAACAAAATAACAGACTTTCAAACTTTCTTGATGAAAAGACCAGAGGTGAACAGAAAATTTGACTTTCAAATCTCAGATTCAAGAGAGACATAAAATGGTAAACAGGAAAGAGACATTATAAGGGACTTAATAAAATTAAACTGGGAAGGTGATACTTGCAACATATAAGAATTTTCTCATTATTATTTCTCATTATATAGTTGGGATTGTATATACATATATATGTATGTATATATATATATAATGCATATATACGTGCATGTGAGTGTGTGTGTGTGTGTGGAGAGAGACAGAGAGAAACAGAGACAGAGAGACAGAGAGAGACAGAGACAGAGGCAGAGATACAGAGATAGTGGAGAGTTGTGAGTTGAAAATGAAGAAATGATGTCAAAAGAAATGAAATTAATGGGTAAGAGAGGGATACACTGGAAAAATGGAAAAGGAGAGGTAGAATGGAGTAAATTATCCCACAGAGAAGAGGCAGGATGAAGCTTATACAGTGGAGGGGAAGATGGGGGAAGTAAGGGGGGCACCGAGTGAACCTTACTCTCATTGGAACTGGCTCAAAGAAGAAATAATATACATACTCAAATGTGTATAGAAACCTTTCTTACTCTAAACGAAACTAGAAGGAGAAGGAGATAAAGACAGTGGGGTAACGGGAAGGCAGAAGGGAGGACAGAATAGGGGAAGCCACAGTCAGAAGCAAAATATTTTTCAGAAGGGACAGGGTGAAAGAAGAGATTAAACAGAACAAAAGGGGTGGGATAGGATGGAGAGATATATAGCTTTCAATGGCAACTGAAAAAAAAAAGTTGGAGCACGATTCAAATGTGGAAAACTGAGTCAAATTTATAAAAATTAGTCATTCCCCAATTGATAAATGGTCAAAAGTTATGAACAGCTTTCAGATGAAATAAGCAAAGCTATCTATACAATATAAAATATTCTAAACTCAGTTTTGATTGGGGAAATATGAAGTAAAACAATTTTGAGAAACTATCTCATAAATATTAGATTGGCTAATAGGACAAAGAAGGACAATAACAATTGTTGGAGGGGGAATATGAGAAAAATGAGACTGTAATGCACTATTGGCAGAGTTATGAACTGATTCAAATATTTTGTAGAACAATTCAGAACTATGCACAAAATATTATAAAGGCATGCATACCTTTGACCTTCAATCCCTATTATGTCTGTGTCCCAAAAGAGATTAAAACAACAACAAAAGGAAAAGGAGCTGTATCACACAAAAATATTTATAGTACATCTTTTCTGCATGCAAACAATTAGGAACTGATGGGATGTTCATCAATTTGGCAATTGCTGAAAAATTGTGATACGTGCTTATGATGGAATACTATTTTGTTAGAAGAAATTATGAGCAGAATGCCGGCAGAAAAACCTGGAAATACTTGCATGAACTCCTTTAAATGTACTTTGTACAAAGTAACAGTATTGTTTTAAGATAAGCAACTATAAATGACTTAGCTATTCTCAGCAATACAATATAAGATAAATCTGAAAGACTCAGCATGAAAAGTGTTATCCATCCCAAGATAAAGAATTGATTGTGCCTGAATACAGAATGAAACATACTTTCTAACATTATTTTTCTTGCATTTTTTTGTCTGTGTTTTGTTTCACAACAGGATTATTATGGAAGTGTTTTATATGATTACAAATGTAGAATTGCTTATCAGTGAGGGTGAGGTGAGGAAGGAGGAAGGAAAAGAATTTAGACTTTAAACTTTTAAAAATGAATGCTAAACTTTCTTTGTACATGTAACTGGGAAAAATAGATAGAAGATAGATAGATAGATAGATAGATAGATAGATAGATAGATAGATAGATAGATAGATAGATAGACAGATAGATAGATAGAAAGAAAGATATGTATATATTTTCTCATATCAAGGTAAAATCTTCCTTTCTGCAGTTTGAAACTATTGCTCCTAATTTTATATTTGGCTATAAGCTCTCCAAACTCAGTGCTTTCTCCACCCAGTGCCCTTTCAAATACTTTAAGTCAACAGTAATGTCCACTAACACAATGTAAGGAATTGAGGCCATGCAATAAATTGGGGAATGGCTGCACAACTTGTGATATATCAATGTAATTAAATACTATTGCACAATAAAAATTATGAGCCAAAGAATTTCAAAAAAACCTAGAAAGACTTGTACAAACTGATGAAAAGGTGACTAGAACTGAGAAAACACTGTAACATTACATGATGATCAATTATGAATAATTGAGCTCTTCTATACAAAACAATGATTCAATATAAGTACAAGGGACTCACAAAGGAAAATGCTGTTTGCATTAACATAAAGAACTCATAGACTCTAAATTGAGATCAAAATAGTTCACTTTATTCTTTTTTGCTTTTTTTTATCCTTTTGATATGTTTCTCCAAAACACTGAACTCGTAAAATACATGGTTTCAGCTTCACACTCTCACTGAACTTGGAGTCAGGAACATGTGAATTTGAATCCTGCCTCAGATTCTTACTAACGTATGAACCTGTGCAAGATATTTCACATCTATCTGTCTCAGTTTCCTCATCTGTAAAGTGGAAAGAATATCAACAGCTATCTTGGTTGTATAGATTAAATGAGACAATATATGTAAGATGCTTAACGAACATGAAAGTACTAAATGATGTTTGTCAGAATTGTGTTGTTTGTTTATTATTACCAATAAAAAAGGGAGCACAGCATGACTCACTCAGTAAGAATACCAAACAGGGAGCAAACACAATGAGTGTGTGGAACTAAGTTTTGAGGTGATGTGACATGAGCACCTTTAGCCATATTGTTCAATCTTGGTTCTTTCAAGTTGAGGCTTTCACGGTGGGCCCCTGGTTATTGCCTGGAAAAATCTGGTATTTTTGTCTCTGGTCTCCTTCATTGGTCTTCAGTGTTAGATACCCAAAGATTCCCTTGTCTTGCCTGGGCTACATTTGTCTTAAGACACCCTGATCTCCTCAGATTTTTTTTTTTATTAGTTAATTAATGAATTTATATTTAGTTGTGAACATTCACTTCCACAAGATTTTGAGGTCAACATTTTCTCTCCATGTCTCCCCTGAGCCCATCCTAAGATATCATGCATTCCGATTACTCCTTTCCTCAGTCTTGTCTCCCTTCTCTCATACCCCTTTGTTCTCTTATCCTCATCCTCTCTTTTCTTATACAGCAAGATAGATTTCTACACCTCATTGCTTGTATGTCTTATTTCCCAGTTGCTTGTACAAACAACTTTTAGCATTCTTTTTTAAAACATTGAGTTCCAATTTCTCTCCCTTCCTCCCTTCAAGTCCATCCTGACTGACAAGGCAAGCAATTCAATATAGATTATACATGTGTAGCAATACAAAACACTTCCATAACAATGTCATGTTGTGAAAGACAAATTATATTTCCCTCCATTGTATCCTCTTCCCCATTTATTCTATTCTCTCATTTTACCCTGTCCATTCTTAAAAGTGTTTACTTCTAATTACCCACTCCTCCCATTTGCCCTCCCCTTCTGTCATCGACCCACTTATCCCCTTACTTTCTTGTAAGGTAAGAGAGATTTTCATGCCAAATTGAGTGAGCATGTTATTCACTGCTTAAGCCAAATCTGATGATATTAAGGTTTGCTCTTTCTCTCTCACCTCCTCCTTCTTCCCCTCCACGAAAAAAGTTTTTTTTCTTTTGCTTCTTTTATGTGAGAGATATTTTGTCCCATTCTATTTCTCTCTTTCTCCTTTTCCAAATATATTCCTTTCTCCTCCCTTAATTTATGTTTTTTACATATCATCCCTACCTATTCAACACACCTAGTGTGCTCTGTCTCTCTACATATGATTACTCCAACTACCTTAGTACTGAGGAAAGTCTCCAGACTTACAAATATTATATTTCCAATTAGGAATGTAAACAGTTCAACTTTAGTAAATCCCTTATGATTTTTCTTTCCTGTTAACCATTTTATACATCTCTTGATTCTTGTGTTTGAAAGTCAGATTTTCTATTCACCTCTGAACTTTTCAACAAGAATGATTGAAATTCCTCTATTTCATTGAATGTCCATTTTCCCTCTGATGTATTATACTCAGTTTTGCTGTGTAAGTGATTCTTGGTTTTAATTCTAGCTCCTCTGACCTCCAGAATATATTCCAAGTCCTCTGATCCCATAATGTAGAAGATGTTAGATCTTGTCTTATCCTAATTGTATTTCCACAATACTCGAATTGTTTCCTTCTGCCTGTGTGCAGTTTTTTCTCCTTCATTTGGAAGCTTCAGCATTCGGTTATAATATTACTGGGAGTATTCCTTCTGGGATCTCTTTCAGGATGCAATAGGTGGATTCTCTTAATATCTATTTTACCCTCTGGTTTTACAATATCAGGGCAATTTTCCTTGATGATTTCTTAAAAGATGAGGTCTAGGCTCTTTTTTGTTACTATTATGGCTTTCAAGTAGTCCAAAAATTTTTAAATTGTCTCTCCTGGATCTGTTTTCTCGGTCAGTGGTTTTTGCAATGGGATATATCACATTGCTACTTTTTCCTTCTTTTCTTTTGTTTTATAATTTCTTGTTTTTTCATAAAGTCATTAGCTTCCATCTGCTCTATTCTAATCTTTAAGGAATTATTCTTTTCAGTGAGGCTTTGGACCTCCTTTTCCATGTGGACAATTCTGCTTTTAGGGCACGGTTCTTTAAGAGAAGCTCAGGATAGAAATGCCTCTCCTACATCCTACACTGACCCATTCCAAACTCTCACCAAAGTACATGAAACTCTAACTCTGTTTTGGATCTCTTTTGCCATTTTGGTTAGTGCTATTTCTTAAAGTGCTATTTTCTTGAGCATTTTTGGGTCTCTTTTATGAAAGAGTTCCCTCATTATTCACTATTTTCTTGCATCGCTCTCATTTATCTTCCCAATTTTTGCTCTACTTGTCTTACTTGATTTTCAAAATCCTTTTTGAGCTCTTCCATGGCCTGAGACAAATGCATATTTTTCTTGGAGGCATTGAATGGAGGAGCTTTGACTTTATTGTGGTCTGTTTGTATATTTTAGTCTTTCTTGTCACCAAAGTAAGATTCTATAGTCTGACTCTTTTTTTTTTTTTTTTTTTGGTTTTTGCTCATTTTTCCAGCCATTTACTTGAGTTTTGATCTCTTTCTTAAGGTAGTTCTCTGCTTCGAGTGGGGGCTAGGGTGTACTGTCAGTGGCTCAATTCCCCTAAATATGTATGCCTAGACCTCCAGAAATATTGATTGTAGCTTTCCTTGACAATGCTGCCCCTGCTCCTCCACACCTGCTGCTGTCCTGGGTCTGGGCCCTGACCACTCTACTCTCTCACATAGATTGCATAGATATTTTCTCCCGATCTTTCAATTTCTCCTCAGTGTTTTGGGGTCACAAAGTCTGAAAACTCTCACAGGTGGCAGTGATTCAATTCCCCCCCGAGATCTGCTTAGGTCCTGTCTGTGTCATGTGTGCAGGTGGTGTTGGATTGGGCTCTGCTCCCAGTGGGGTACAATGGATCCTTCTTGTCTACCTTCCAGGCCATCTTGGGCTAGAGATTTGCTTCACTCAGTCATTCTGTGAATTCTGAGTCTCCAGAATTTCTTTAGAGACATTTTTTTACAGGTATTGGATTGAACTTCAGGGGACAGCTCTAGAAAGTGACTGCTTATACTCTGCCATCCTGGCTCCACCCCTCTCCTCAGATCTAAGTCTTGAAGCACCATGATCCCTCATTCATAAGCATAGTAACAGAAATTGTGGGACCTGAGATTAGGGGTTTAAGGCAGCAGAACTGGCCACCACATCCTCGGCCAGACTCAAGTCCATCTACCTTTTCCCCTCTGCACCGTTGAGGCTAGGCAGCCCAGGACAGAGCTGAAGACCCAGCATGGGACCCACAGTCACTTCCCTGGTCTACATTGGTGAGTATCCAGGGTCTGGCATGGGGAGGGAGCAATGTTGTGACAAGGACTTGGTTCCTGACACAGAAGGACAGGGAGGAGCCTAAAGAGGAGACAGAACCATTTGGAACAGAGCAGAAGCCCAGAATCTGCTCAAAAGATTCTTTTTTTCATATTCTGACCAAAACAGAATTAGAGTTTCATGGACTTTGGTGAGAGCTGGGAATGGGTCAGTGTGGGCTGTAGGACAGGCATCTCTAAAGTGAGCTTCTCTTACAGGACTGTGTCTGGACTGGGCAGTGAGGGCACAGATGGGTAAGCTGTCCCCAGCACTCTTGCCTGCCTCTTTTTCTTTGTCCTAATTCATTCCCAATAGCCATTCTCCTTGTAATCAGTGAGGGAAACAAGACATTTGGATGAATGGATGGAATGAGTTGGGGTGGGGATTCAAGATTCAGAGCTGAAAAAAAAAGTGAAATGAGAGGAATCCTTGGAACCCAGGACTCTTTTTCCTTCTCAGGCCCCCCTCCTAGGCCTACTCTCTGGGCCATCTCCAGTTCTGTGGTCTCCAAGGGAGCAGACGTGACCCTACGGTGCCAGGGTCACCTGGGGAGTGACCGATTCCAGCTCTGGAAGGATGGAGAGCCCAGGGAGGAGCAAAATGCCTCCTGGCAACAGGCCGATTTTTTGCTCAGGAATGTGGATGACTGGAAGGATGCAAGAAGCTACAGCTGCCACTCTGGGCAGGGACCCTTGTTGTCAGAGTTCAGTGATGCCCTGGACTTGGTCGTGACAGGTGAGGGGTTGAAGGTCTACAACCATCCCTGGTGGAAGGAGACCAGTCCTGAAAAATGAGTTCAGACCCCTCTCTTGGGAGTCACCCACATGAGGGACAAACCCTCAGGCTTGACTATCTACTTTCCCTTACCAACCCCACCTCCCCATTTTCAAGGAACTCCTGGTTCACCAGCTCAAATTTTAGGAGGAAAGATAGGGTTGTAAAATCTTTTCCCTAAGTAAGCCTGTGAGGAGGCCACATGTACCACAATTTTCTTTTTAAAAATGGGAAAACTGAGGCTTGGAGAGGAGGTAAAGTGACTTGAAGTCATTTAGTCCATTACTGTCATGGACTAGATTAGAACCCATAACACTCACCACCAAATCCATAGATTTTTCTAGAACTGATGACCCAGCGAAGAAATCTGGGCTGCTCCTCTCTCTGAAGACACACAGAATTTGGGAGAAGAGGTGAACCCTTCTGATGCTCCCTTTGCTCAACAAACTACTCAGATTGATTTTCCTGTCCTTGAAGAAGCAGATGGCAACACGTCCAGTTGTTTCTGTCATTGGCATATGATTCAATCACCTCTCCGCACCCCAACACTCTGCCTTTGCTCACAAAGTTTCTCCTGCCTACGATCCATCATATCCTCCACATTCTTAAAGTCTAGGTCAGATCCTGGCTGCTCCAGAATTCTATCTCTGATTGTATCAAGTGTCAAAATCTGGGCTCTTGGTCTTCCTAGGATGGTACCTGTACCTCTCTTGTGCTCCTGCTCTAGTACTGCTGCCCTTTCCACCACCCAGGTTGCTGTCCATCTGACCACATATAAAAGGCTGTCTGCCGCAGGGAGAAGGAGCCTGAAATTCAGAGCTTGTGGTATAAAAACAGATGCCTACTCCACCATGTCCTTCCTGGGTGACTGTGGGCAAGTCCTTGACCTCAGTTCCCTCTTCCATGACATGAAACTCATGAACTGGATTACCTAGTAAGGTCATTTGAGTTCAACTCTTGTGATTCCTGAGACTATTAGGTCCCTGGGGCAGCAGAGGTGGAGTCTTCCCTAAACCATCAATGAGCAGGAGGCACCTGCTGTATAGGTAAAGACTGAGGGCAGCAGAACTAGACTGAAGCAAGTTACTAACAAAGCTACCCAGAGGGAGCTCCCTCACTTTTCTGCTAGCCCAGCTTTGGCTTCACCTAGGGGTGGACATAGGTGACAGGACAGAGATCTGGCACCATATGGGTAGGGCCCTGGAGCAAATCAGCATATCACTCTAACCTCCCCACACATGGGGTTATTGGGAGGACAGAACTTTGCAAATCTCAGAGCTTAACAGAAAGATCAGAATTTGCCAGGGCTGGTGCCTCAGGATCATGTTTCAGTGCAGTAGTCCCAGGTCGGAGGACTGAGCTGGGACCCTTGGAGAAGGTGAGAAGAGAGACAAATGGGGGGAGGAAACCTAGTCTGCCCATGTCCTTTCTTCTCCCATCTCTCTGTATATTCACAGGTTTTCTGGGCCCAGAAATCTTTCTGAGGGAGACCCAGGAGCCCAGTTACCCAGTCATGAGCAGACCTACCTCCCTCTTCTTGGTTCTGTTTCAGCAAATGATTTGAGGAGACTTGCAGGGAGAGAGCAGGTCCCTAACTTTCTTTCTCCTTTCATAGGAGCCTTCCCCAAACCCTACATTTCAGTCTTGCATGGCTCTCCATTACACACAGGAGCAACAGCAACCATCAGCTGTGACATGTTACCACAGACATCCTTTCAGAACTACAGTTTTGCCCTGCTGGAGGCAAAGAGCCTGGAGCCCTTGCAGCAACAGAGTGCTGCCTAGAACAAGGTTGGTTTTTCACTTCCATCTGTGAGACCTGAGGACACTGGGAACTACAGCTGTATTTACTACAGGAAGAAAGCCCCCTACAGGGGGTCCCATCCCAGCAATACCCTGGAGCTGACTGTGCTAGGTAACTAGAAATGGGAACCCACAACTCTTGATTCCATCCCTTACACATGGGCCCATAGAGTGATGGGGAATATATAAAATTCTAGAAATTTTGAAGGCGTGGTTTGGGGGGAGGCTGGAGGAGACCCTGGGACCCTCTCCTGTTCTGCATGAACTCAGCCTTGAGCCCCAGGAGAGGAGGGCAAGCCCTGACAGAAAATGAGAATAGAGGCAGGATTGCTGTTGCCCCTCTCATTAAGCAATTAGAGGAGGAGTCCCAGAATTGACATCTCCCTTTGACCTTTGTTTCCCCTTTCCTCACAGGACAACTCCCTAAGCCCACTCTGTGGGCCCAACCTGGCATTGTGGTGTCCCCAGGAGCCAACATCTCTCTCTGGTGCTCAAGGCCCAAGCTGTCTTCCCTTGGAGAGGTGAATTTCACTCTGTGGAAGCTTGGAACCCATGAGCACTTACAACAGCAAATCTCAGGAGGTCTCTGGACTAATTTCATCCTTCCATGTGTGAGACCCAAGGATGCTGGAAGCTACAGCTGTACTTACAGGGAAAATATAGCATCTGCTAGAGCATCAATACACAGTGATTACCTGGAGTTGGTGGTTACAGGTGAGGGGTGAGTGTGGGCCCCAGAATAACTAAGAATGATCACTCTGTTTTTGTCAAGATGTGCATGAAGGCCTGGTGTCTACCCAGTCAGCTCTGCTTTGAGGTCTGGCAGGAGTCTGGGGACTTGGAAGACATGAGGTATTTCTATTGACATCTAGAATCTAGGGGAGAAAGGTAATGGTGGGGACTCAGTGGTGGGAGTTAGAAGAGTCACAGAGACACAGAGCTGAAATGGACCTTGGAGATTCTTGAGACCAAACTCTCACATTTTTGTTTCGGTGTGGATTTTCCCGACTCCCTGTAGCACCATTGGGATTTTCTTGGCAGAGACACTCGAGGAATGGTTTGTCATTTTCTTTTCTAGCTCATTTTAAAGAAGTCAAACCCTCCCATTAGGAAAGAACAAAGTGAGACCCACAACAAATGAGTGACTGAGCCTTCTCTCTCTTGGACCATGATTCTAGACCTGCTTTTAGGTTGAGCCCCAGGCCTGTCTGGGATAGCCGAGATAGGGGTATGATCTTCTCTTCCAAGAATCATCAGATGCAGGAGACCTTAATTTGGATGAGCTCTTCAAATGTGAAATTCTCCTTAGATTCCTGAGTT
The DNA here is from genome assembly GCF_028372415.1 of Notamacropus eugenii. Lineage (NCBI taxonomy): Eukaryota > Metazoa > Chordata > Mammalia > Diprotodontia > Macropodidae > Notamacropus > Notamacropus eugenii. Next base: position 15,128,309 of record NC_092876.1, on the reverse strand, counting down.
GCTGCTGTAGGAAAGGGTTGAGAGATCTTGTGGTTTATCCTCCTCATTTGCAGAGGAGATAAGTGAGGTTTAGACAGTTCTAGTGAATGGACCATGATCACAAACGGACTCCGAGGCAGAGCAGGGACTTGACTCCACTATCCTGACTCCCAGCCTCCTATTCTTCCTCTCACAGGATCTCTCCCAAGCCTTCTCTCTCAGCCCTCCCAGCCCTTGTGGTGGAGCCTGGGATTCATGTGACTCTCCAGTGTCGACAGCCCCCTCAGAAATTCCTCAGTGGCCTGACATTCACTCTGCTGAAGATGGGAACCTCTCAGCCCTTGCAGAGGCAGAGCCCAACTGGGACCTCGGCTGACTTTCTTCTCCTTTCTGTGAGGGAGCAGGATTCTGGCAACTACAGCTGTTTCTATCATAGGAAGATGGCTCCATATGTGGTGTCTAAGCCCAGTGAGGTCCTCGAGATCTGGGTGACAGGTGAGGGTGTGTCCAGTGCCTTAAGGTATGAAGTAGAACATTGAGAGTCAGTATTAATAGACAGCCTAGGACGGACATATAGTTTGGGTCTCTTTTTAGTACCATGCCATATAGCCTGTGGAGTCCACCCCTATGTATTTAGAAGGCACAGGTGGAAGCATAGACCAGCTCAAGAGCTACTCCAAACTCAAGGTATAAGGAGTAAGAGAGGAACAGCCTCCTTGTGTTAGTAAACTCAGAAAATATTCGAATTTTGGTGGCAAAAATCTCTCTCAAGGGAAGGAGACTTTGCCAAAAGAATAAGCAAACAGTCAATAAAAGCTGTAGCTGAAGACCAGAGGATCTTCAGGGCCTTTCTATCTCTGCCTCTCCCACCCCACTGAAGGGTGGATCCTTGATGGTCTCTGGCCTCTGCTTGGTTTTCCAGATGCACTCCTCAAGCCTTCCCTCTCAGTCTGGCCAGGACAGGAGGTTGCTTCAGGGTCCAATGTGATGCTCCTATGTCAGGGGCCTCGATGGAGTTCTAGGTTTATTCTCTACAAGGAGGGAATCATGAATACCATTCAAGATGAGGCCCAGTTCCTTTTGACACATGTGACCCCCAAGGACTCTGGCAATTACAGCTGCAGCTATCAGCCTGGCACCAGTGGAAACCTCAGGACACAACAAAGTGACCCTCTGGAAATTAGAGTGACAGGTGAGAGGAAGAAACCCACAATAATTACTGGAGGTGCTGATAATCACTCTGTCCCTGAGCCCCTACAAGGAGATGAAACCAAGACCTTGGCTCTTGGCAAGAGACACAGGATGAGACAATGGAGACTTTGACACTCTTCTCAATTCCAGCCCATAGGGACCAAGGCTGTGAGCTGAGATATAACTTTCTTCCTATCCTTCCCTATACCTCACCTATCTCCATCCTGGTGGGAGGATTTCTCATCCTAATTCTAAAGGATGAGTCTTCTCTGAGCAGGATTTGTGCCAAACTAGGGGACACTGTGAGTGATGGGTGGAGGGAAAATTCAGGGATAATTACAGGTAAAAGATGGAAGTCCTCTCAAGAGAATGAATGATGAGGAGTCTTCTCTCTCCCCAACTCCTGTTTCAGTGCCCAGTAACATTCTCCTCATAGCCCTCAGCTGTGTCTCCTTCCTCCTTATCTGCCTTCTCCTGCTGGCATTTCTCGGCCTTCAATTCACCCCTATAGGTGAGTGAGGATGAAGAGGGGAGAGGGTGGAGCCTCTTTTACTGCATTGTCCCCTTCTGACACTTCCCTGATGCTATATTCTTTCCCATGTTTCCCTCATCAGGGTCCTTGCATAGAGAAAGCCTTAGGAGGTAAGACTCAGCTCCTACAGTAATAATCAGTTATTTCTTCCATCTGATGTAACTCTGGCTTCTTTGCACTGAATAGAGCTCCTGTTGGGGATAAAATACTCAGGCAAGCTGCCAGACTGACGTATATCCTCTGGTGCTATTTCCTCCCCGTCTCCCTACAGAGTCTTCTGCTGCTCTTGTCTTCCTCAGGGTGCCTGTCTGCCCCATCACCTAGAGACCCCCACAGATGAGTCAGTATGTAAGTTATGTTATTGGGAAGGGACCAGGGAAAGGCATCATGCCCTTAGATATCTGAGATATTTAACAGGTTGGAGGTAATGGTCTTGGGAGCTGGGGAATGATAGAATCTTTCCTCTACCTCAGATACAGAAATGGCGAGAGGCACACCAAGGGAACCATCGGTGAGTTATTTCTGTCCTGTCCTCTACCTGGAGGAGGAACCACAAACTATGGGCATAGTGTTGGACCACTTCTAAGTGACTTATTTATTAATTCTTCTCCTCTCCCAAGGCAGGGGTTATCTGTTCTGGATCCCTGAACTTTTTTGAGGTCTTTTAAAAAAAAATTTCAAAAACTGTATTTTCAAATTATATTGAAATATTATTTCCTTTCCTTGATAATCTTATGGAGTTCATTTCATCTAACTGAAGACATGAAATTGAGAAGACATCCATGGGTTTCACCAGACAGGCTGCTGAAGCTTTCATGAGACATGAAAATATTAGGAACTCCTGTTCCAGTATCATTCACTGTTCCCTCACCCTTGTATTTCTCCTTCAGGTTCCCATGGCTGAAGACCCCTAAGGAGTGACCTATGCTCATCTGAACATAAGACCCTTGAATAAGAGGCAAGAAGACCCCAAGGAAAATTCCACAGAGCCCACAGTCTATGGCACTGTCTCCTTAGACTGAGAGTTTGGGTACTTCTCAAAAGGAAATTCTCTCCCTTCTCTTGACCCCATTGTATCAGTCCACTAGTACATTTCATCAGATTCCTAACACTGAAGAGCCATGATGCCTACTGGAGATATCCATTTTGGTCTAGAGTTGTACAGACCAGCTGCATCTGTCTATCAAGATGAGAGACATATAAGGTGTATATAGAGTAGAAAGGAAGGAGGTAATGAACTCAGAGAGGAAGTCACTAACATTTGTGGGAACTAGGAAAAAGGCTCCTGCACTGGAATTGGTGTTGAATTTTAAAGGAAACCAGACAAAATAAGAGGCAGGTTGGAGAAAGGATAACATTCCAGGAATGTGAGATAGCCACTACAAAAGTCTGGAGCTAAGAAACTCTTTGTGTAAAGACAAAAAATAATGAACCAATGTGGCTGGCTCATGGAGTGAGAGGAAAGAAATAAAGTGCAAGAAGCCTGGAAACATAGCAAGGCACTCAGGCTCAAACCCCCCACTTAAAATAGGAAGAGGGAGAAGGAGAGAGAGAGAGACAGAGAGAGAGAGAGAGACAGAGAGAGAGAGAGAGAGAGAGAGAGAGAGAGAGAGAGAGAGAGAGAGAGAGAGAGAGAGAGAGAGAGAGAGAGAGAGAGACTTGAAACAAAGAAGGGGAGTTAAGTAAAATGCTTCCACATAGTGGTCAGGATGAAAATATGTTTTTGTACTTTGGGTCCATTACCTCTCAGTCAAGCCATGAGCACTATGTTTCATCACAGGTTCTCTGAAGGCGTGGTTGGTTGCTACATTGTTCAGAAGTCTTACATCTTGTGATTTTTTTTTTCTTTTACAGTATTTTCTTTGCATAAATTGTCCTTCTGGTTACATTCCCTTTACTCTGCATCAGTTCTTATTACCCAAGATTCTCTGAAATCATCTCATTTTCAGTTTTTGTGGTGCAATATTATGTTTTCATTTCTTGCTGGTGCTGCCATCCCCTCATTCTCTAAAATATAATCTAGACTAGCCCCATAGGTTCTTGATCTTTTCTTTTCCTCCTTTCAATTCCTTCTTCAGTAGGAGTAAAATAGTCTTACTAATGAATATATTTTCTCCTTCCTATTATTTTTCCCATCCCACTCCAATCCCTGCTTATTTCTCTATTGTTTGTTCTGTTTTGGTGCAAAATTATTTATGTGCATGTATTTAATCCTTATTTGTACACTTTAGATGGAAGTGAGGTTCATTTGCTGTGTACTCCCCCACTTCTTTCTGTGTTTGAATACTCTTTCCTCATGCACTTCAAATATGAGAAATAACAATCCCTTCCTTCTTCATACCTGAACTAATATATTCCTTCTACCCTTCCCTTCCCTTATGCCTCTTAAAACCATTAAAATAATATACATCTAAATCCTGTGATTTCTTATTTATTTGAATTCATTAAGCTGCTGAAGTGGCACTTCCTTCTTTCCTTCCTGTTTTAATATAACAGACGGTAGACTAGCAACTTTGCCTCAGTTCCCCCTAAACCTCCTGCACAATGATCAAGAAAATGTGTCAAACCACAGCCTGAGAAAGAAAACCAAGAAAAATCACAAGGGGCCATTTTTTCCAGTATGATAATCATGAAATATTAGCACTCTATAATCATCATCAAGCCTCTTCCAATTACTCAAGTAATATTCAGGTTTCTCTTCACTCTTGAGTTGCAATTCAAATGATGTTATTGATTTTTTTTGAGTATGTGTGTGCTTGTGTGTATGTGTTTGCCCTATTCCATTAAAGTCCCACCAATACACACCCTTTCCTTTATAGGAATATACTCAGCTTTACAAAGTAATTCTGAGTTCTAAGGTTAGACATTTTTTGAGTAATTTATCTATAAATCTACTCTCGTTGAAGCTTCTAGGTCTTTTGTTACCCAAATTTTTATTCCTTGGCATTTCAAAATATTCTTTATTTTCTTTTTTATGTCATATTTATTTTATTTTTAATTTATAGAACGGAATGGGCATTTCTATAACAGTATAATAAAATACGATTGCACATAAAACTGCAAATGTATCATGTATAACTTATTTTTCCTTTTAAATATATAATAAAGTTATTATGTTAATTTTTTTCCTTTTATCTCCCCCCCACCCCAAAATGGTTACTATAAGACAGAAATATGCATATATGTATACACACACATAAAATCATTCTTTACGTACTCCTTTTATGAGTTCTTTCTCTGGATACAGATAGTGTCTTTCTTCATATGGAAATAATAATGGAAAGTTGCATTGTTTTTAAACAATATTGCTATTACTGTATGCAATTTTCCCTTGACTTTGCTCATTTCACTCTTCATTGTTTCATTCAAGTCTTCCAGGTTTTTCTAGAATCACTGAGTTCATCATTTCTTATAGCACTGTAGTATTCCATCACAATCATACACCACAACTGTTCATCCATTCCCATACACATTACATCTATCTATCTAAACACAGATATCTATATATGGTATGTATATATGGTATGTATGCATATATGTGCACGTGTGTGCAAGTATATATGTAAGTGTGCATATGTATACATATTTATATATACATATGTACATACATATACACATATGCAAACACATATCTACATGTGTGCATACATGTATATATGCATGTGTATTCTAAAGCATGTGTGCTTGTGTGTATACGCATGCACATACATATCTATATCTATGTATACAGACATATAGATGCAATTTCATGTTGGTCGGTATTGTTTTGGGATTGTTTATCTTTCTCAGATGAGTTCTCTAGCTAAGGCTCTGGGGCTTGCTGTGATTGTGCAGTGGGATAGTCAGACCTGCTTGGTCTTGCCCAGGGTACCCTGAGTCTCTTCACTGATTTTTACTTCTTTGGGAAAAGCTTCTTTGGATATTTGAGCTTCAGAGAATTGTATATGAGGATATTATAATATCTCCGTACTGAGTTCTAGGGGCATGTGATCACTTAGAAACATCAGCTGCTCTTAGTGCTCCCTATACAAAACTAAAGTCTGCATTTTCCTAGAGTTCCAAGGTCTCCACCATGAGGTATTTGGCGCTTTTGAGATTCCTGGGTGAAGTTTTCTATTTCTGCACCCTCTGGACACTGATACTTTTGGTCTGCAAATGTCTCTGGCTTGATTTATTTGCGCTACTATTCAGTCATGACATTGTTTAAGGACCTATATACCAAAGGACTGTCATAAGCACTGAGGATACAAATATGAAAGAGAACTACAGTCCACTCTAAGAATGTACAATGTAACCATGGAAGCAAACAAAAAAGGAAGCTGAAAGCAAGGGACAAGGTAAGGGCAATTAGCTGAGGAAGAAGGGACCTTGTGCAGCAGCACATTGGATTGTAGTCCAAGGAGTGGAAGCTAGTGGTAAATGAAGAAGTGGCACGTCTGGAAACTCTTTAAACAGAGATTTGAGGAGGAGTTTATTGCTCTGCCTTTCAGCCCTCTGATCAAAGGGGAAAAGAGCAGAATACTGGTGTGTAATTACCACCCAAACAGATGCAGTCTTGCAGGATGACCAGTTTCCTTATAAGTAGTTTTCCTGTGCATCTGATCCAAGGAGAGAAAGCTAGTACTGGGAGAATTCTGGATTGTTTGCCTGTATTAGTGTTGGTTTTATTGCCATCCATTTTTCCAGTTGCTGTAGAATCTGGTGGCCTTTTTTTTCATTCAGATGATAGGTAATATTTTGGATTTGATCAAATGCAAAGGTGAAGCATTCAGCCTTTACTAAGGTACAGACACATTATTGAATAGCTAATAAGTAACAGAAGGCCATGTGGTTCTGCAACTTGAATTGTTTAACTTCACTTTGTTCTGTTAGTAACAGTTTGACATTACTGACAAATTCATTCATGAGCATCAGTATGTCAAAATATGTCAATGTCATTAGCTGTCACCCTATTTAAAGAAAAAAAAATGGTGAGGGGGAAGGAGGCCAGTTGTCAAAGGAGAAGGGAGATCATTTCTTTCATGAGGTGAGGTTAGACAAAATATCCAGAGCTAAGAGATGGGGTTGCTTGTGGAGCATCCAGGAGACTGGTGTTACTGGATCAAAGAGTCCTCGTAAAACAGTGGAGGCAAGATGTCAAAAAGTCACGAACTGATATCAACTGTTCCAAATTGAACTCCAAACAACTATAAAATAATGCCTCAAACTGGAATGGACTTCTGAGGGAGCCAACATGATGGAATAAGTGGTAAATTGCCATAACTCTCCCATATCGACCTCCAAACAACCATAAAATATCAGCCCAAACCACATCCTAAATAAAAGAAGCAGCCAAAAAAATGGGGTGAAACAATCTATGAGTTTAAGAAACTGAATATTGGCAAGAATTATCTGTCTCAGGTAGAAGGGGAGCACAATTCAAGAAAGTAAATAACCCAGTAAGCTAATAGCAAGACCTACCTCAGCAAAATAATGGTAGATCCTGAGCCTCAGTGCCATGAATCAGGCAAATGCTAACCCTATTATCCCTCGTGTACTTCAGCATGGACAGGGTAATGAACAGACTCTAACTCTGAGACTCACCACATGATATTGGATAGCCCCAGGTAAAGAGGCAAAATGCATCTGCCCAGGGAAACACAGAAACACCCCCAACAGACTCAGTATACCCTGTACACCACCCCTAGGACCCCAGCCTAGCAATGAGTAAGCTTCCACACCTATATAGACTCCAGCAGCACCAATCACTGCCAACTGCACTCTCTTATTATGGGACCAGACACAAGGGTCTCCTGTGAACTTCAGGGCAACATCAATGCAGCACCAGATAGACCCAGCACCTGAATTCCCTGGCACAAAAAGGCTGAGACAGTCCCTTCCACTATAGGAGGAAAACTCAAATTATAGGAAAGAAAAAAGGTCAAAAACAGTAGCAGAAAAAAACAACAAAAGGACTCAGACCACAGAAAGTTACAATAGTGACAGGAAAGATCAAAACAGAAACTCAGAAGAGGACATGTCAAAACAACAAAGGGAAAAGGTCAAAGAAAAATGAGAAATGGTCTGAAGCCAAGAAAGAACTCACGGAAGAAAGGAATTTAAATAATATAAGTGAAGAAAAAAAATTGGTGAAAAAAAATGACAATTATGCAATAGAATTGTGAAAAGAGTCAACAGCTTGGAAAACGAAAATAATTGTTTAAAAAAGTAGAATTGGCCAAATGGAAAGGGGAATACAACAATCCACTGAAGAAAATAACTCCTCAAAGACCAGATTTGGCCAAATAGAAAAGAAAGTACAAAAGCTAATTGCAGAATACAAATTCTTAAATGTTAGAAATGGGCAAGTGGAACCTAATGGTTATATGAGATATCAAAATTCAAGCAAACAAATTAAAAAGGACAAAAAAAAAAACAAGGAAGAAAATGTAAAATACTTCACTGTAAAAACCACTAATTTAGAAAATACACAAGATTCATAAGACTACCTGAAAGTCATAATCAAAAGGGGGACCTGGACAGCATCTTTCAAAAAATTATCATGGAAAACTGCTCTGGAGTGGTGGAACCAAGATGGCGGAGTATAAGGATGGATCTGTAGAAGCTCTCCCCCACAGCCCATAAAATACCTGCAAAAAATGACTCTAAACAAATTCTAGAGCAATAGAAGCCACGAAACAACAGAGTTGAAAGAGATATCCAGCCCAAGGCAGCATTGAAAGCCAACAGATAAGATCTATCAGACCAGTCGCAGAGGAGAGCGCAGTCCAGCCTTAGCTGTACAGCAGGGCAGGGACAGGATCAGAACAGGTTTCAGGGCACCACCAGCTGTAGTTTCCAGATTTCTCAAACCTCAAATGCTAAAGACAGTTTCAAAAGTCAGTGAGGAATCTCTTTCCCCTGGGTGAGATAGACGCAGGGTCCTCCCTTAAGCCCAGTTCCAGGAGGCTGCAGCAGGAGCATCCATTTTTGGAACCCAAGTTTTAAGAACATTGGGGAATTGAGTAGCTGATCTGAATCTCAGCACTGACTGGTTGTCCTTTGGTGAGGAGTAGCACTGGTGTGGTGGAGCTGGTGGAGGATCTGGAAAAGGAATTCTACACACAGATCTTGGGCAGAAAAACTTAGGGTTGCTTCCAGAACAGAAAGCAGGCCAAGAGCGGAGTAAATTCCTCTCCCTTGATTGTGTCACCTTGGAGGATCTGAGAACTTACAAGTCCCAAGAGTATACCCTCCTCTTGACAAAGAACTCAAAAGTTAAGTAACTGGCTGGGAAAATGCCCAAAAAAGGGGAAAAATAACACTATAGAAGGTTACTTTCTTGGTGAACAGGTACTTTCTTCCATTCTTTCAAATAAGGAAGAAAAATTCATACCATCAGAGAAAGATATCAAAGTCAAGGCTTCTGTATCCAAAAACCTACAAAATGAATATGCAATGGTCTCAGGCCACTGAAGAGTTCGAAAAAAGATTTTGAAAATCAAATAAGAGAGGTGGATGAAAAATTGGGAAGAGAAATGAGAATGACGCAGGAAAATCATGAAAAGCAAGTCAACAACCTGCTAAAGGAGAGGCAAAAAATGCTGAAGAAAATTGTACCTTTAAAAATAGACTACCTCAAAAGGCAAAAGAAGCCCAAAAAGCCAATGAGGAGAAAAACGATTTAAAAAGCAGAATTAGCCAAATGGAAAAGGAGATTCAAAAGCTCATTGAAGAAAATAGTTCTTTAAAAATTAGAATGGTGCAGATGAAAGGTAATGGCTTTATGAGAACAAAGAAATTACAAAAAAAACCAAAAGAATGAAAAAATAGAAGACATTTTGAAATATCTCACTGGAAAACAACTGACCTAGAAAACAGATTCAGGAGAGATAATTTAAAAATTATGGGGCTACATACAAGCCATGATTAAAAAATGAGCCTAGCCATCATCTTTCATGAACTTATTAAGGGAAACTGCCCTGATATTCTAGAACCGGAGGGTGAAGTAGAAATGGAAAGAATCCACTGCTCACCTCCTGACAGAGATCCAAAAAGAAAAACTCCTAGAAATATTGTAGCCAAATTCCAGAGTTCCCAGGTAAAGGAGAAAATATTGCAGACAGTCAGAAAGAAACAATTCGAGTACTGTAGAAATACAATCAACATAACACAAGATCTAGCAGCCTCTACATTAAAGGATCGAAGACCTTGGAATATGATATTTCAGAAGTCAAAGGAACTAGGATTAAAACCAAGAATCACCTACCCGGAAAAACTGAGTGTAATACTTCCGGGGAAAAGTGGTCATTAAATGAAATAAAAGACTTTCAAGCATTCTTAATGAGAGGACCAGAGCTGAATACAAAAGGTAAACGGAAAAGAGCAATCATAAAGGACATACTAAAGTTGAACTGTTTACATTGCTATATGAAAAGATAATATTTTAACCCGTGAAAATTTTCTCAGTATTTGTGTGGTTGGAAGGATTATACACACACACACTCTGTACTCTATAGCTAGAGAGTACAGAGTGAGTGAAATAGTAAGGAATGATATCCACAAAATAAAATTATGGGGTAAGAGAGAAATATATTGGGAGGGGAAAGGGAGAAATGGAATGGGCAAATTGTCTCTCAGAAAAGAGATAAGAAAAAGCTTTTTCAATGGAGTGGAAAAGAGGGGAGGTGAGAGGAAAAAGTGAGGCTTACTCTCATCCCATTAGGCTTAAGGAGGGAATAACATGCACACTCAATTTGGTATGAAATTCTCTCTTACACTATGGGAAAGTAGGGGAGAAAGGGATTAGTAGGGTGGGGGGATGACCAAAGAGAGAGCAAATAGAAAGAGGGAGTAATTAGAAGTAAATACTTTAGGGGAGGGACAAGGTCTAAAGACAGAATAAAATAAATAGGGGGCAAGATAGGATGAAGGGAAATATAATTAGTCTTTCACAACATGACTATTACAGACATCTTTAGTAAAACTACACATATATAGGCTATATTGAATCGCTTGCGTTCTCAGTGAGGATGGGTGGGGATGGAGGAAAGGAGAGAATTTGGAACTCAAAGTTTTGGAAATGAATGTTGAGAATTGATTTTGCATGCAACTGGGAAATAAGCAATGCAGATAATTGGGTATAGAAATCTACCTTGCCCTACAAGAAAAGAGGGAAGATGGAGATAAGCAAAGGGAGAAGTGTGATTGAAGGGAAGGCCAATTAGGGGAAGAGGCAATTAGAATGCTAGGTGTTTTGGGGTGAGGAAGGAGAGAGATGGGGACAAAATTTGGAACTCAAAATCTTGTGGAAATGAATGTTGATAAATGAAAATTTTAAATAAACAACAAGAAAGCAAGGGGGGTTCATCAATCTGAGAATGGCTGAACAAATTATTGGATTAGAATTTCTATTATATTTTAATCATTTATTTTAAGTTTTCAACATTCATTTCCGCAAAATTTTGAGTTCCAAATTTTCTCCCCAAATATCACCTACCCCACCTCAAAATGTCTTGCATTCTGATTGTCCCTTCCACCAATGTACCTTCCCTTCTAACACCTCTCCCTTCCCTTACCCCCATATTCTCTCCTGTCCTATGGGACAAGATGAATTTCTCTACCTCTTTACATGTATCTCTTATTTCCCACTTGTGCAGAAAAACAATTCTAAACATTTGTTCCTAAAACTTTGAGTTCTAGCTTCTCTTCCTTCCTCCCTCTCTGCCCATCACCACTGAGAAGGCATGCAATTCAATATAGGCTACATATGTGATACGGCCCAGGCTGAACTGGGCTCCACTCCACATCTGGTGAGACATACGTTTCCCATCGACCTTCCAGGTCATCCTGGTCTGGAAATCTCCTCCACTTCATCGTTCTGTAGTTTCCGCTGCTCTTGAATTTGTTGAAAGTCTTTCTTTACAGGTATTTTATGAGCTGTGGGGGAAGAGCTAGAATATGTGTGTCTTTCTACTGTGCCATCTTGGCTCTGCCCTTGGAGTGGAATTTAATGGATTACAATTATGTTGTAATAAATGATGAAGAGGATTGTTTCGGAGAAAAAAAAGGGAAGACTAATATGAACTGATGCAGAAGGAATTGAGTAGAACAAATAGAATAATTTATAAAGTAACAACAACATGAAGAAAAACGTTTTTTAAAGACTTAAAAATTTTCATCATTATAGTAATGAATGAGGATTCCAGAGGACCAAAGCTAAGACATGCTACTCATGTCCTGAGAGAAGGGATGAATTCAGGGAACAGAAAGATACCTATGTTTTTCTGTGATCAATGTGAGATTTTGTTTTACTTGACTGCATATTTCTTACGAAATTTTTATTTTTATTTTTCCATTGGGAGGAATAGAAGAATATGCAAGCTAATTTATAAAAAAATTAAAACTTATCAAAATGCATTCAATAGATAGAATCTAAAAAAAAGAAAAAGAAAACTGCACTGATGTCCTGGAACCAGAGGGTAAAAATAGTCGTTTACAGAATCAACCAATCATCTCATGAAAGAGACGCCAAAACAAAAACTCTAAGAAACATCATAGCAAGGAAAATGTTACAAGTGGCCACAAAGAAACAATTGAAATATCAGAGAGTCCCAGTGAGGATTACACAGGATTTGGCAGTTATAATATTAAACGATCAGGGGTCATGCAACATCATATGTGGTAAGCTAAAGACGCTAGGACTACTACTAAGAAGCACTTACACAGCAAAATTAAGCACATTACATCAAGGGGAAAAGAATCATTCAATGAAATAGAAAGATTTCAGGCTGCCTTACAAAGAAAAGGAGAGTTAAACTAAAAATTTAATCTCTAATGTCAAGAGCGAAGAGAGTCATAAATAGGTAAAAAGTGAAAAGAAAACACAAGGGACTCCATTGAATTATTTACATGCAAAAGTGATACTTGAGACTTTAAAAAAATATCATTAATAGTACAGCTGGAAGGAATATACATACACAGAGTTTACAGCTGCAAGGTGAATTTGAGGGAATGGCAGGAAAAATTAAGGGATGAGGAAGAAGAGTACATTAGGTACAGAAGGAAGGGAGAGGTAGAATGAGGTAAATTATTTCCCATGAAGAGGTGCAAAAGAACTATTAAGGTGGGATGTAAGATGGGAGGGTGAGCAATGGGCATCACTTGAACATCTGAATTTTGTGAGTGCCTCTAGCTTTTCTTCTAACATTCACTTGACTTCATTTTCCTGGATGTTGGAGCAGTAACTACACCACCATGGTTATCAGTGGTATTTAGATATTTCTTATATAGCTATTTTATGTATTCTTGCCACCTAGTCTTAATCCCTGTTGTTTCTCTTAAATCCCAGTAATTTTTACCATTCTTCATGTTCATTTTACATGAAATTACCCCTTTATATCTCTCATTTTCTTGAAGAAATCTCTTGTCTTTCCATTCCATTGTTTTTTTCTATATCCTTGTATTGTTCATTTAAGAAAACTTCATATCTCCTTGTCATTCTTTGGAATTCTATATTCAGTTGGGGATCATTTTCCGTTTCCCTTTCCTTCTTCTATCAACTATTTATAAAGTCTCGTGAGACAGCCAAATTGATTCCTTGTTTTTCTTTATTTAATGATGTTTTTATTGTTGTTGCTGCCTCCTGTACAATATTGTGAACCTCTGTTCATTGTTCTTTAGATACTCCATTCACCAGATCTAATCCCTTGCTTCTATTCTTCACCATTTCATATTCATAAGGGATGTTTTTAGATAATACCTATATGGTTTGATGATTTCCCTATTTTCTTCAATTTCAATCTGAATTTTGCAAGAAAAAGCTCTTGATTTGATCCTTAGTCAAGGGTAGATCTTGTTTTAACTGACTGTATAAAGCTTCTCTACCTTTTCCTGTAAAATATATAAAGCAGTTTGGTTTCTATATTGACCATCTGGTCATGTCCATCTGTAGAGTCATCTTTTAGGTTGTTGAAAAAGAGTGTTTTTATAAGATCAGAGAGTTATGTTGAAAAAACACTATTACTATTTTCCCAACTTTACATTGTACTGCAGAGCCCAACTTGCCTGTTTTTCCAATTACTTTTGATTTCCTACAGTAGTGTTTCAATTCCCTATGATAAATATGAATCTTTTAGGGGTCTTATTTCTAGAAGATGTTGCAATACTGATCAGTTTTGGCTTCTTTGGCATCAGTGGTTGGATCATGGACTTGTATGACTATGATATTGAATGGATTGTCTTGAATTTGAAAAGAAAGCATTTGACCGTTTTTGAGATTATACAACAGTACTGATTTTTTCACCTGTTATTGATGATGATGACTATTCAATTTCTTCTAAGACATTCTTGCCCACAGTAGGAAATGTGATGATAACCTGAATTAAAGTCTCCCATTTTCACTCATTTAAATTAACCATCACCCAAGATGTTGATGTTTAATATTTCCATCTCCTGTTTCACCGCATCCAATTTACCTTGGTTCATACATCTTATATCCCTGGTTCCTATGCAATACTGTTCTTCACAGGTTTGGGCTTTTCTTTTGTCACCACATGTATTTACACATAATCTTTCTTTTGGCATTGATCCAGCTACTTCATTAGTACCAGAGGCACTTGGAATTGTCCTCGTCTCTTCCCCAATAGCATATTAGATACTTTCTGATCTGAGGGGCACGTATTCCAATGTTATTTCTTTTATTATTTCACTACTATCTATGACGTTTTCTTATCAAAGATACTGCAGTGATTTTCCATTTCTCTCTGTAGCAGATCAGCTTTTGTCAAAGCTCTCGTATATGATACCTATCTTGAGAAATTTTGCACGGTACAGCTAAGAGTTTCATTAAGCTATCTAAGCCTTTCCATCATTATATGATTCAAATTCTCAGGGTTCTATTGTATGTGTGAGTGTGTGTGTGTGTGTGTGTGTGCATGTCTGTGTGTTTGTGTGTGGAATGGTGGAGATATACTGCTAGTATTTACCACTGTAGTGCTTTATCCCCCTCTGATATGCATGTATGTGTGTTTTTAAGTCCCTACTGATGCGCTTTCCACTTACAAAAAGTCAGTCACAGTAACATTACTGATTCTTTCTTTAAAAAATTTCAGTGAAATCTTTTATTTTTTTTACATCATCAAAGTTCATCCCAGTATGCCTCCTGTTCGCCCTTTCAGAGTCCCATGTTATGTAACAAAAACATGTTTTTAAAAACAGCAAAACCAACCATTGCATTAAAATGTGTGAAAACATATGCAATGTACCACACCCCCAAGAACATTCTGCAAAAAAATTGGGGTTGAGGTGTTCCATCATATCTCCTCTTTGGAGCCCTACTTTGTCTTTATAATTTTTTTATCAGTCACTTTTAAATGTTTTATGAGCGTTCTTTCCACTCGCATTGTTCAATTTGTTTTATATATTGTTCTCTTGGCTTTGCTTACTCTACATTAAACTACATAAATCATGCCGTGGTTATCCGTATTCATCAAATTCATATTCCTTAAAGCACAGTAAAATTCCATGACACTTATGGACAAATATGTGTTTAGCCATGCCCTACATGATAGACAATCACATTTTTTTCAGTGCTTTCTTAGCATAAGAAATCCTGTTTACACTATGGACTCTTAAACATAGCACATTACCTAAATCATCTAAACAAAAACATTAATAACCATAACCTTATGTCATTAGAAGAAAACAGCAGAACCAAAAAACCAAAAGAACTGTATGGATCACATCATCAACAAGATGGAGAACTAGATATTTTCTCTGACCCTCTCCCCCCAAAATAAATAATAAAACAATAAACCCCACAATTCTTCAAAATGGAGTTAAGAGCCATAGGTAAAGCAGCTTATACTTTCTCCACGATTTAGACCACCTGGAACCCAAAAAGTTAAAAAAGTCAAACACAGTATGAACTGACTTCTACCTTGAGCTCATACAGCATCATTTCTTCTTTTCTTATGAAACGACCAGTGAGGTTGCACTTAGCCACCCCAAAGATATGACCCATGACCCCGACATAGGGGTTCACAACAAAACTCACTCCACAAGTTGTGAACGGATTCAAGTATTCTGTAGAGCAATTTGGAACTATGCCCAAAGACCTATAGAAACAAGGTTTCCCTTTGACCTGCAATACACTAGTAGGTTTGTATCCCAAATGATATTTAAAAAAATAGAAAATGACGAACATATAGAAAATGTTTTTAGCAGCTCTTTTCTGGGCATAAAGAATTAGAAGTTGAGGAAATGCCCATCAATTGGGGAATGGCTAAATAAGGTGTGGTATGTGGTTATGGTGGAATACTATTGTACTGTAACATGTGATGAGCAGAATGCTCTCAATGAACCTGGAAAGACTTGCATGAACTGATACAAAATGAAATGTACAGTGTACAAAGCAATAGGACTATCATAAGGTGATCAGCTGTGAATGACATACTTATTATCAGCAATGCCATGAACCATCACAGCTCTGAAGGACTTATGGTGAAAAATGTTACAGAGCTCAAATTCAATCCAGCTCTGACTGTCTACTTAACGTTCTGCCTGGCCAGTTTGTCAAAACAAGCATGACAAATACTTAGACTCCTTAAGAATCAACCCAATATTGATTCTCAAGGCAAAATGCCTTCCACACTCAGAGAGAGAAATATGGAAGTCACTCACATAATGTAACAGATCATGTTTGTGTATGTGTATGTGTTTGTATATCATGTTCTGATTTGTCATATGATTTCTTTCATTTATCTTAGTCTGACTACATAGCATGACTATAGTGAAAATATACTCAATAGGAAAGTATACGTAGAATCTATACAGAATTGTATGCAGTCGTGGGGAGGGAAGGGGGGAGTGGGGGGTAGGTGGGGGGGATAAAATCACAATTGTATGGCAGTGATTGTTAAACATTAAAAAATAAAAAAATAAATAAAAAAAAATGAATCAACCCAATATGGTGAACCTTTAATAAACTTCATTTTACTTTGGCTGGAAGAAGTCTTGAGTTGAATTCAATCAGCAGGACCTGGCATATAGGTATTTTGGGATCTCAAGTACCCCAAATCTCACTGTGGTTTCCAGCCCTCAACACATGATTCCTTGACTGGGAAATGAACCGTGCTCATGTGACCAGAAGGGACATTGGAGGAAGGATGGTCCCCAAAGTTGGAAAAGTAGTGGAACAACCCCCCAGTATTGCAGTCTTGTCAAGACTTGTAAGGATGGGAAAGCCTGGGGCTTAGCAGTGCTCCCACTTTCTACATCCCTCACGTGGAGCCCTGGGCAAAAATCAAGACAGATGGTAAGGTTACCCACTTTAATATGGCTACCTTCTCTGCTTTAACCAGTTACTCTGTCTCTGCCTGTTCAGTGTCCCATCAGGTCATGGACATTGAGGGGGAAATTAAGGGCTATCTCCAGATTTACCCCTTCCCCTGTGAATTTGAGGATCTGTTCTTCAAACTCTTCTTCTATATGATCTCTTCTGCTACTCCCTTGTTGGGAGGAGATCTGATGGTGAAATTGAGGAGTCAATTTTCTCTAGTTAAACCTCTCATCATCTTTTTCCCTCTGTTCACCAGATCTCGCCATTTTCGCTTGTAAGTGTGGCACACAGTCAGGCTAATTGTTTGGTATCTGGGAATTCCTGGGAGAGGTACTTCTCCCACCCCAGCCCTTTTTATCCTCCCAGAACCTAAAATGATCCCCTCATCTCAGCCATTATCTAGTTAAGCCCAAGTCCTGGGGGGCACTGTAACCACTAATTTATGCAAGGCCCTTACTCACTTCCTGTAGACTGGGACCCCAAACTGGATAAAGCTTTTCAGACTTGAAAAGCAAACCTAATTTAGAAAAAAATCTTTCAATCTGGTATGTTGATGAAAGAAAATGGCAGGTTTTCTGAGCCTTGACCCATTCCTTAGCACGTGACCCTAGACCAGTTGATGTTTTTACTTATTCAGAATATGCTTTCCATATTCTACATGCCTGTGAGAGATGGCCTATAATGTAGTTTCCTCATTGAAGACTACAAGAACTTTCCCCTTTTGTTAAGTTTTTGCATATCATCTTAAGTGTCAGTAGCCCCTGGTAAGCTTCCATTTCCCAAATTCATATTAGCCTGGATGGTGCTATTGGAAAGTAGCTGTTGTAGTGACATTTGTAAGTTCCTAGGTACTCAGCCAATGAGGAAATGGAGAAGGAGGTGGGGTAGATGACTTTCTTAGGGCTATAAAAATCTTCTTCTCCTGGCAAGGTGACATCTAAGCTCATTTTTTTGATTATGCCATTCAGGTAGTCCCATAATTTTTAAATTTTCTCTCCTAGATCTATTTTCTAGGTCAGTTGTTTTTGCACTGAGATATTCCATAGTATCTTCTATTTTTTCATTCTTCTGGTTTTGTTTAGTAATTTCTTGATTTCTCATAAATTCATTAGTTTCTATCTGCTTCATTTTGATTTTTAAAGAACTACTTCCTTCAGTGAACTTTGGAACCTACTTTTCCATTTGGATAATACTGCTTTTTAAAGGATTCTTCTCCTAATTGGCTTTTTCAACCTCTTTTGCTAATTGAGTCAGACTATTTTTAAAGGTGTTACATTTTTTAGCACTTCTATGAGTCTCTTTAGCAAGTCACGGACTTGCTTTTCATGATTTTCTTGCATCACTCTCATTTCTCTTCTCAAGTTTTCCTCCACCTTTCTTACTTGATTTTCAAAATTTTTTGAGCTCTTCCGTGGCCTGAGGCCATTGCATCTTTATTTTGAAGGGTTTCGATGGAGAATTTTTGACTTCTTCTGAAGGTATGCATTGTTCTTTTTCATCTGAAAGGATGGGAGAAAATACCTGTTCATGAAGAAGGTTGCCTTCTATAGTCTTATTTTTTTCTCCCTTTTTTGGGCATTTTTTCCAGTCAGTTACTAACTTTTGAGTCTTTTGTCAAGAAGAGGGTATATTCTGGGGACATGTAAGCTTTCAGTTCCTGCAAGATGGCACAATCAAGGTAGAGGAGTTACTCTTCTCTTGGCTTACACACTGATCTGGAAGCAACCAAAACTTTTTGGCCCAGAATCTGCAGTTAGAATTCTCTCACCACAACCACCTCCAGCTCCACCATAGCAGTGCTCCTCCTCACCCCAAGGCAGAGTGCTGAGATTCAGATAAGCTGCTCAATTCCCCCAGTGGCTTTAGTTGGTGGTCTCCCAGGGCTGGCACTCAGGGCTGAGATTTAGATCAGCAACTGAGTTCTCCAGGGGCTCTAGGCAGAGTGCTCCAAAAATGGAAGCTACTGCTATAGTAGCTGCTGTCACGTTCCCCTCTCCTGGGTAAAGGAGCTCTCCCAATGTCCTTTGAAGCTGTGTGTGGAGTTTGTGGGTTGAGCAATCTGAGAACTGCTGCTTCTGGTGGCTCCCTGAAGCCTGTTCTGGGTCCTGTCCCTGCAGAGCTACACAGGCTGCGCTGGGCTGTGCTCCATCACACTGGGCTGTGCTCTGTCGTGTTGGGGTGGGCTTAATAAAGAACTTTTCAAAGTTGCAGGATACAAAAGAAAGACATATAAATCATCTTCATTTCTATATACTACTAACAAAGTCTAATAGCAAGACATATAAAAAATCTTATTTAAAGTTACAGTAGTTAATATAAAATATTTGGGAGTCTACCTGCCAAAAGAAAGCCAGAAACTCTACCAACACAGGTACAAAACACTTTATGCACAAATAAAGTCAGATCTAACTAATTGAAAAAACATCCATTATCCAAGGGTATGCCAAGCCAATATAATGAAAATTATAATTAAAACTAAATTAATTCAATTATTATTGATATACCAATGAAACTACCAAAAAAAGATTTTTTTCTAGAGCTAGAAAAAAATAAAATTAAAATTCATCTGGAAGATTAAAAGTTCCAGATAATCAAGGGAACTGATGAAAAGAAATGTTAGGGAAGGTGATCCAGCCATATCACATCCTAAATTATGTTATTAAGCAACAATCTTCAAAACCACTTGGTACTATTAAGAAGTAGATAAGTAGATTAGCAGTTGAGATCAAAAGACACAGTATTCAATGTTTATAACAGAATGCTGTTTGATAATACCCAGGACCTGACCTTCTCCAATAAGAACTCACTGATTCACAAAAACTACTGGAAAAACTGGAAAATAGTGTGACCAAAACTGATCACAGACAAGTGTCTGACAATGTACATCAGAATAAAGTCCAAATAGTTGCACCTCTTAGATATAATGGCTGACATCATAAACAGATTAGGGGAGGAAGGAGTAAATTCTTTTTCATTTATATGTATGAGGAATGGAGAAATTTATGACCAAACATGAGATAGATGATATTATGAAATGCAAAATGGATAACTTTGATTAAATTAAACTAAATTCTTTTTGCACGAAGTCAATGCAACCAAGATTAGGAGGGATGCAGAAAACTGGAAGAGAGTTGTCACAATTCCTGTTTGTGATAAAGGCCATATTTCTAAAATATATAAGAGAACTGAATCAAATTTACAAGAATACAAGTCATTCCCCAATTTATTAATGGTCAAAGAAAATGAACAGGCAAGTTTCAGAGGAAGAAATTTAAGCTATCTGTAGTTATATAAAAAAACGCTCTGAAACACTAGAGAAGTGCAAATCAAAACAACTCAGAGGTTCCACATCACACCTATCAGATCGGCTAATGTGACAAAATAAATAGATGATAAACATTGGAGAAGATCTGGAAGAGTTGGAAATCTAATTCATTGCTGATGGACTTGTGAGCTGATCCAATCATTCTGTAGAGCAATTTGCATTTATGCCTAAATGGCTGTAAAAATGTGCACACCCTTTGACCCTGAAATACCTCTTGTAGGGCTATATTTCAAAGAGATCATAAAAATGGGAAAAGCACCCACATGAACAAAATATTTAGAGAAGTTCTTTTTGTGGTAGTCAAGAACTAGTAATTGCGGGAGTGCCCCAAAATTGGGGAATGACTGAACAAATTGTGGTATATATATATATGTAATGGAATTCTAATTAATAATGAACAGGCAGACGTGAGAAAAATCTGGAAAGGCTAATAGGAACTGATGCTGAGTGAAATGAGCAGACCCAGGAGAGCATTATACACAATTTCAGCCCCTGAATGTGAGAAGTATTTCTGATACTTAACCCTTCACAGGAATGCAAAGACCTAAAACATTCCCAAAAGATTCGATACAAAATAGCATCTACCTTAAGAGTAAGAACTATAGAGTCAGAATTCAGAATGAAGACTACTTTCTATTTGGTTCTGTTTTGTTTTGGTTTGCTTTTTTCCTCATACTTTCTCCCATTCATTTAATTCATTTAATTAATGATTAATGTGAAAATGTGTTTAATAAGAATGTATGTGTAGCTAATAAGAATTGCATGCCATCATGGGAAGAGACAAGTGATGGGGAGAAAAATATTAAACTTATAGAACTGATTGTGGAAAACTGCAAGCGAATCAATTATTAACCAAAAATAAATTAAAAAATAAAAAAAAATATTTTCAGGTTTCAGCATTCACTTTCACAAAATTTTGAACTTCAAATGTTCTCCCCATCTCTCTCCCTCCTCCCAACCCAGGACAGCTTGTATTCTGATTGACCTTCTTTCCAATCTGCCCTCCCTTATATTAAACTTTCCCCACCCCATGTGCCCTTCCCTTCTATTTTCCTGTAGGTTAATAGATTTTTACACCTCATTGCTTATATATTTTATTTCCTAGTTGCATGTAAAAATAGTTTTCCGGATTCATTTTTAAAGTTTTGAGTTTCATCTTTTCTTCGTTTCTCCCTACCCACACATACTCACCGAGAAAGTTAGCAATTTGATATAGGTTATATATGTGTAGTCATGCAAAATACTTCTACAACCATTATGTTATGAAAGACTACCTGTACTTCCTTTTATTCTGTTCTGCCCTCCATTTATTCTATTCTTTCTTTTTCTCTTTTCTTCTACAAAAATGTTAGCTTCTGATTACACCCTCTCTCTCACTACCATCTTTTCTATTATCACCCGTCTCTATTCCCCTCCCTCCCTACTTTTGTATAGGGCCAGGTAAACTTTCACACCCAATTTAGGGTATATGTTATTCCCTCCTGAAGTCAAATGTAATGAGAGAAAGGCTTACTTATTCCCTCTCACCTTCTCTCCCTTCCCTTACATTGTAAAAATTCTTTCTGGCCTCTTGTATGTGACATGCTTTACTACATTATCTCTCTCTCTCTCTCTCTCTCTCTCTCTCTCTCTCTCTCTCTCTCTCTATATATATATATATATATATACATATATATATATATGTATATATGTATATATAACATATAATATAATATATAATACATACATATATAGACATACATATATAGACACACATATATACATCTACATGTGCATACACATACAAACATGTATATACAGACACACATGTATGTATATATTCCCTCTAACTGCCATAATACTGCGAAAGATCTCATGAGTTAAAAATATCATTTTTCCATGTAGGAACATAAACAGTTCAACACTAATAAATCCCTTTTCATTTCTCTTTCCCATTTACCTTTTCATGCTTCTATTCCTTCTTGTATCCGAAGGTTAAATTTTTCGTTGAGCTCTGGTCTTTTCACCAAGAATGCAAGGAAGACATCTATTTCATTGAGATTCCAATTGTTCTCCTGAATCATTATACCAAATTTTGATGGATATGTGATCCTTGATTTCATTCCTAGTTTCTTTGACTTCTGAAATATCATATTCCAAACACTTCAAACCCTTACTGTAGAAGCTGATAAATCTAGTGGTATCCTTATTGTGTTCCCACAATACTTGAAGGATTTTTTTTCCGGCTGCTTGTAATATTTTATCCTTGACCTGAGAATTCTAGAATTTCATTACAATATTAACAGTAATTTTCCTTTTGACATCTATTTCAGGAGATAATTGTTGGATTCTTTCCATTTTTATTTTACTCTCTGGTTCTTGAAAATCAGGACAGGTTTCTTTGATAATTTCTTGAAAGTTCATGTCTAGAATCTGTTTTTGTTTTGATCATGACTGTCAGGTAACCCAATCATTTTCAAATTCTCTCTCCTGGATCTGTTTTTCAGATCAGTTATTTTTCCAATGAGATATTTCACATTTTCTTCTATTTTCTAAACTTCTCATTTTTAAAGAATTATTTTCTTCAATGAAAACAATTTTCCATTTGGCCCATTCTGCTTTTTAAGACAGTCTTCTCCTACTTGACTTTTGAATATCTTTTGCCATTTGAGTTAGTCTAGTTTTAAAGGTGTTATTTTCTTCAACATGTTTTGGTGTTTCCTTTAGCAAGCTGTTGACTCATTTTTCATGATTTTCTTCCATCACTCGAATTTCTCTTCCCAATTTTTCTTCTACTCCTCTTACTTGATTTTCCAAATTATGTTCGAGCTTTTCCGTTGCCTGAGACCAATCCATATTTTTCTTTGAGGCTTTGGATGCATGTACCTCGATTTTTTTGTCTATTTCTGCTTGCATGCCTTTTTCTTCCTTGTCACCAATGATATAAGAAAATACGTTTTCACTGAGAAAGTAATAATCAATAATCTGTTGTTTTCCTGTTTGCTCATGCTCCCAAACAATCACTTGCCTTTTGAACTCTTTGTTAATTAGAGGGTTCGCTGTGTAGCTGCCCAGTCAAATGCCTGACCATTGATCCCCTTTTTAAGTTGAGGGCTTCAGAAGCAGTCACCGCCAGGATTCAGGGGCTGGCATTGGGACTGGATCACGCACCCCACTCAGTCATGTGAGAGAGCCTTTCCAGTGACCTTCAAAGCTGTCTTTGGGGTTTGTGGGTTCAGAAGAATACAAATCACTACAGTCACCAGCAATTTGGTCCCCCATGGCCTGTTCCAGTTAAGTCTGTTCTGCTGAGGCCCATGCTGAACTGAAATTCACTCCCAGACTGGTGTGATAGACCACTCCTGTCAACTCTCTAGATTTCCTGGGGCTGGAAATTTTCTTGAGTCTGTCTTCTTTTGGCTTCTTTTGATCTAGAATTTGTTTAGAGTCCTTTTTTTAGCTCAAGCAAATCCCTGCTTCTACTTTGCCATCTTGGTTCCTCCCCCTTTAAGGTATTTCCACTGTACTCTGCCTTCCTCAGCATGAATGCCATATCTGGATTAGTGCCTAGCAAGTCAAGAAAATGTATTCTTTTTACCAGTATGTAGCTGAAGCAAGGCTGATGGGAAAGTTTATGAAATGTACTCCACTCCCTTCTGATCCATTTCCAAGAGGCCGATTGACAAAGGAGACAAGCAACTTGTTCCTCAGTCTTTTATCCTCCTCTTATTTCTGTGGCTATTGGCACATATTCTCCCCAAAGGTCAGGGTTAGAAATTTCTCCACTGGGTCCCTGGAAAAATGCAGGGCCCAATATCTATTCCAAATTATACACAACATGTAGCATACTTCCTGAAATTATTTTCTAACCTTCACTCAGTCTAACAGGTTGCTTCCTTTGAGTTTCATCACTATTTTCTCTGTATTCCATGGTCGATTCTCTGAGGGTGTGGTATTTTCTCTAATGCTATCACTGTGAATCCTGTATCCTGTTCCCCTTACTGATTTTGGGTTGGTATCACTTGGTCAGCCAGATATAAATGTAGTACACACACACACACGCACACACATGTATAGTTAGAATTTTATATAGTTATTTACATATATTTATAAATATATATTTGTATACATATGTTTATGTACCTATATACATATATTTACATACATACACACATACATCTATAGAAAGATACAAATATAGATTTGTAGGAAGAGGATATTTTAACACAACTGTATAGGTAGAAAAGTTAGTATCTTTCCTCCACCACAACCTCTTTAAAAAAAAATGAATAAATGTATTTTCCCATGAGTAAACATCAAGAGACATTTGGAAAAATGGCAGAAAAGGTCAGAAATTTTCGTGTTCTCCAGATTTCCTTCAAAAAGAGGTAGAAAATCACCACAAAATGAATGTAGAGCAGCAAAAGTAAAGGGGTAAAGCAGTTGTCCTCTGAACATATCTTGAGAAGACCTCAAAAAGGACAGTACCTCTGTTGGCTGGGGTTTATCCTGAGTGAAGTATAGACACCTGCAGACTAACTCCACTGCACTAACAAAGAGAAGGCCCTGGATCAGCTCTCTCAGGAAGTAGACTTGGTCTCAAGAAACTTCCCTCATAGATTCAAGAGCTTTAACCTCACAAATTGTTACCTCACAAACTTTAATCTAATGAACAGCTGAATATTGAAGATTCTTTCCCCTGAATTGTTTCCAGAAGCCAGGCTTATTAGTGATAACCAGAAGTGATCCTAGGATGTTGCTGTGGGCAGGGAAGAATGAGTGAGTGTGATACTGCATACCCAGTGAGTGTGGTACTACAGCGAATAAGAACATTTTCAGGACGGGGATCCAAAATATGGCTTAGGGAAGGAGTGGAGTCCCTCAGGTTGATCCTAGGCAGGATTCAGTAAATAACAATAAGGTGTACCTCAGGTATAGTGCAACATTACCCCTGACTTGAGAATAAAACTTGATTGTAAGAATAAGCTGAAATAAAATAAATGAAATAAAACAACATACAAATTAAAGTGAGTAAGCAAAGGAAAAAGAACCCAATCAGAGATAGCTACTTTGTTGTAAAAGAAGATGCAGAATTTTATTCAGAATATAGTGAGGCAAAAGGAAGCCACTTCTTCCCCAACAATTAATGCAAAATGGTCACACGACCCAAAAGAGTTCTTGGAAAAACTCAAAAAGCAGATAAAAATCAAATAAGAGAGACTGAGAAAAATCTAAAAAATAAAGTAAAGATAAACCTAGAAAACTATAAAAAGAAAATTAACCAACTGTAAAAAGAGATATAAAATTATAAGGAAGAAAACAACACCTTGAAAATTAATTTAGCATGAGGAAATGAATGATATTATAAGATACCCGAACATAATACAATTAGAAAAAATAGAATAAAATATGAAACATTTCATTAGGAAAAAAACCAACCAATTTGGAGTAAAGAGTAAGGAGGGACAATATAAGTATTGTCAGAATGCCTGAAAATTATTATAAAGAATCTGGGTACAAGACTAAAAGAAATTATTGAGGAAAATTGTCTTTGAAGTTCTAGAACAAGAGGGCAAGCCAGGAATAGAAAAAAACCCTGCCATTCATCACCTGAAAATGAATGAAGGAGGAAAACTTGCATGAATATCACAGTCAAGTTTCAAAACTCTCACGTTCAGCAGAAAATGTTGCAAGCAATAAGAAAAAAAAAACCCTTTAAATACTGAAGAAACACAGTCAGAATTTCACAAGATCTAGCACCTAGTGTAGATTTTGTGACATCATATTTCAAAAATGAGAAGAACTGAGTTGTGTCCAGGAATAACTTAATCAACAAAGATGAGTATAATCGTGAATGAAAAAAAATGTGGATATTTAATGAACTGACGGACTTTAAGGTACTGAGTCCAAGGTCTGAGTTCGAATCTTCAGGTGCCACAGCATTAGGCCTTTTTGTCCAGTCTTGGTTCTTTCTGCGTGAGATTTACATGGGGTTGAGGCGGGGGGCAGTTGTCTCCAGCAAATGTCTGTCTTCTTGGTCTTGGTCCTCTTTGGTGGGCTGCAATACCTCATATGCATCAGATTCCTTCGTTCTTTCCAGGCTACATTTACCTTAAGAGTCTTTGATATCCTCAGAGCTAAACCTTGAAGGACCATGATCCCCCATTCATCTCTATAACAGCAGAAATTGTGGGGTCTTGGTTAAGGGGTGTAAGGCAGCAGGGCTGGCCACCACATCCTGGGCCAGCCCCTAATCTGCCTTCCTTTTCCCCTTTGCACAGTTGAGTCTGGTCAATGTAGGACAGAGGTGAAGACCCACGATGGGCCCTACCATTGCTTTTGTGATCAGTTTTGGTGAGTATCCAGGATCAGTCATGGGGAGGGAGGGATATTTTGACAAGATCATTATCTGGCTGACCCTGAAGGACAAAGAGGAGCCTACAGAGAAGACAGATACATTTTGAGTGTAGCAGGAATCCAGTGTTTACTCAAAGGAATCTTCCTTCATACTCTGACCAAAGTAGAATTAGAGGATCAGGGACTTTAGTGAGAACTGGGAAAGGGTCAGTTTGGGCTGGAAGGGCGGCAACTGTAACCTGAGCTTCTCTTACAGAGTTGTGTCTGGACTGGGCAGTGAGGGCACACATGGGTGAGTTCAGCTCCCAGAATCACACTGTTCACTCTTTTCACTCCTTGTTCTAAATCAATCCTGTATTTCACTCCCAGATTAACTGGGGAGGGAATAAAGAGACATTGGGATGCATGGACAGGGTCATTCGGGGAGGGACCTCAGAATCCAGAAGTGAAAGAAACACTGGGGCAAGAGGAATATCTCAGAATCCAATTTATTTCTCTCTCAGACCGCCTTCCCAGGCCCACCCTCAGTGCTGACCCGAGTCCTGTGATCCCTCGGGGAGCAGAGGTGACTCTCAGATGCCAGGGCCACTGGGGAGTAACCGATTTCAGCTCTGGAAGGATGGAGAGCTCAGAGAAGAGAAAAATCCCTCTTTCCAGCAGGCCGAGTTCATGCTCAGAAATGTGGATGGCTGGAATGAGGCAAGAAGCTACAGCTGCCGCTCAGGGCAGGGGCCCTTGTGGTCAGAGCTCAGTGAAGCCCTGATTCTGGTGGTGACAGGTGAGGGAGTGTTAAGTCTACCTGATGGGAAGAAAGCCCGTCCTAAGAGATGAGCCCTAGACTCCTCTCTGGAGCTTCATCCGCATCAGGGACAAACCCTTACAATTTTCAAACTACCTTCTCTACCTCTTCAGGCTCTGGAAATCCTTTGCAACCCATGTAACATTTTATGAGTCTAGTGTCAGGTCCAAAACTAGTACTCACGTCTCCATTTCCAAACACAGAAATCTTTCCACTTCTGGTTTGTGTCTCCTGGTGACTGAGCCAGGAAAACTGGGTTCCTCATGCCGCAGAGAACACACTACAGCCTTTGAAAGAAGGAGCACATAACTTTAGTAAAGCAAACTTAATCTATATATCCTTTTCCTGTCTCTTTTATGGTCCTCTAAACTCTCCAGTTGTGTCTCTCCTTGTTCCCTTCTGCCCTCGTTATGTTCCTTGTAGCTTGGACGTGGCAGCATCATCTGTGTTCATGTCCCACCATTCTGCCTTGGCTTACACAGTTCCCCCTTCCTGGGATGTCCTTCCCAACTTTGATCCTGCAGTTTTGAACAGAAGCTTGAAGGACAGCCTAGATTCTGACTGCTCTATGATTCTATCCCTGAATGCATCAAGTGGCACTGTCCTGACTCTTGATCCTCCCAGGCTACAACTTTCTAATGTGCCCACTCTAGAACTGGGTCTTTTTACAGCACCCAGGCTGCTGTCTTTCTGGCACCACTTATCAGGCAGCCTGCTGAAAGGGGAAGGAGACCGAGATCTGGAGCCTGTGTCAGAGATTCAATTGCCCTACCTTCTAGGTCCTAGCTGGGTGAATATGGGCAAGAACCTAACTTTCTGTGGACATCAGTTTTCTGTTCCATGACATGAAGTTCATGGTCTGGATTTTCTAATGGAGTCAATTGAGGCCAAACCCTGTCACCGCTAAGACTGTGAGTTTCCTAGGGGCACCAACAGTGGAGTCATCCTTAGACTTTTGGGACTTCCACATAGTTGAGCAGGATGGACTTGAGAGGTGAGTTATCAGTGAGGAAGAGAGAATTAGAGAAAATCTAATTCCTCATGGAGCAGCTTGGAGGGAGTACCCCTTGCCCTCTCCCAGCCCCTGCCTGGGAAGGAGCACACAGAGCTATGCCAGTTCTATGCTGGCTGTACTGAAAGGTGGGCAGGGGAGCAAGACAGAGACCTGATATGACACAGCAGTTGAGTGAACTGGGGAACCTGAATTTCTGTCTAACCCCCCAGTCATGGGGTTATTCAGAGAAAAGAACTTTACTAACCTCAAAACTTAAAGAGAAAGTCTGAATCTGCCATTGATGTTACATTAGGCTCCTGTGTTGGTCCTGCAGGTCCAGGCTGGAGAGATGGATTGGGGCTGTTTGGAGGGGAGAAAAGAGGAACAGATGGGGGCCAGTGACATCCTCCTTTTCTGTGTAGAAAGTTTTAACACTTTAAATCTTTTATTGATCTCTCTTTTTATCTTTTTCTCCATCCCTTTCTTTCCATGTTCCTGTCTGCTTTTCTGTCTCCCTTCCCTTCTGATTCTATCTCTCCCTCCTTCTCTCTGCCTCTATCTCTTTGTCTTTGTCTCTCTCTGTCTGTTCTTTCTGTCTCTGGTTCCTTCTCTTTTTAACTTTTTTATGCATTTTTTAATTTAAATTTTTGAGCTCCGAATTCAATCCTTGCTTTCCATCCCCTCGCTGCTCCCTGAAGTGTTAAACAACCATACATACAGGTTATCCATGTGCAATGATGTGGAAGTAAGTGTGCAGTTATGTAAAACATTTCCATGTTAGTCATTTTCAACATGATGACCCAAAAGGCAAATCACGAGCCTGCTTTAGTCTGTATTCCGTCAATACCAGTTCTTTCTCTGGAGATGGATAGTATGGCTTCATCATTACCCTTTGAGATTGTCTTGGATCATTGCATTGCTGACAAGTGATATGCCATTCACAGTTCCTCGCTAAACAATGTTGCTTTTATTATGTACAACGTTCTCTTGATTCTGTTCACTTTACCATGCCTCAGCTTGTAAGTCTTTCCACGTTTTTTCTGAAATCAACTTCCTTTTCATTTCTTAAAGCACAATAATATTACATATAACAGCTTGTTTAGCCATTCGAGAATTGATGGGCATTCCTTTGATTTCCAATTCTTAGGCACCACAAAAAAATGGTACTATAAATATTTTTGTACAAGTAGAAACTTTACCCTTTTTGTGGATTTCTTTGGGATACAGGTCTAGCAGCGGCATTGCTGGAACAAAGAATATGTATTGCTTGGTTGCCCTTTGGACCTAGGTCCAAATTGCTGTGCAGATTGGCTTAACAAGGTCATAGTTCCATTAAGCTCCCTGCTTTCCCACATCTCCTCCAATATCCAACATTTTCATTTTATTTTTTATTTACTTTATTTTTTGTTTAATTACTCTAATAGGTGTGAGATGATACTTGAAAGTTTTCATCTGAGTTTCTCTGCTCAGTAGTGATCTGAAGCACTCTTTTTTATGACTATAGAAAACTTTGATTTCTTTGACTGAAACCTGCATGTTCACATTCTTTAAACATTTTGCATTTGTGGAATGACTTGTATTTTTATAAATTTGACGCAATTATCTATACATTTGAGAAATCAGGCCTTCATCAAAGACACAATACTATTTTTCCACCAGTGTTCTGATTTCCTTATAATTTTGAATGCATTGCTTTTGTTAAGGCAAAAAAAATAAAGTAATAATACTCTTTTAATGTTTTGTAATCAAAATGATCAATTTTATGTTTTGTAAGCTCTTTGTATCTCCTTCAGTCCAAAATTCTTCCCCTGTTCGTCAATCTCACAGGTAAATTCCATGTTCTCTCAATTTGTTTGTGCTATCACCCTTTATGTGAAAATCATGTACCCATTTCAAACTTACCTTGGTATGAGATGCTGACCTCATTTTTGTCATACTGTTTTCCCGTTTTCCCAGGAGTTTTTGTCAATTAGTTTTTATTCCAAAAGCATGCATCTTTTGAGTTTAACATACACTACATTAATATACTTGTTTTAGATAAATTGTACTTAATTTATTCCAGGGATCCACCACTCTATTTCTTAGCCAATGACAGACTGTTTTGATAATAATGGATTTATAGTACGGTTTGAGATCTGGCATGGCTAGACCACCTTTCTCACCTTTTTTTATCTTTCATTAATTCCCTTGATATTCTTGAGTTTTGCTCTTTCAGATGAATATTTTATTTTTTCTAGTTCTGTACAAGTTATTGATAGGTTAATTGATATGGTCCTGGATAAATAGAATAAAAGTAGTAAAACTGTTATTTTTATTATATTGCCTCAAAATGCTGATGACCAATTAATGTTTTCCCAGTTGTCTAGATCTGACTTTACTAGTGTGAAAAGTTTTTTTAAAAATTGTGTCCACATAGTTCTTGGGTTTGTCTTGGCAGGAAGATGTCTACAGTTATTTTAAGTGGAATTTATCTTCCTATTCCTTGCTGCTGGACTTGGTTGGTAATACATAGAAATAGTGATGAATTATGTGAGTTTACTTTGTTTTTTCTTCCTTCTTTTTTATTTGTTTGTTTGTCTATCTATCTATCTATCTATCTATCTATCTATCTATCTATCTATCTATCTATCTATCATCTATGTATGTAAGTATGTATGTATGTATTCATTTATTTATTTATTTATTTATTTATTTATTTATTTATTTATTTGACTTTTAACATTCATTTTCACAAAATTTTGGGCTCCAAATTTTCTCCTCATTTGTCCCCTCACGCCACCCCAAAACACCGAGCGTTCTAATTGCCCCTATCACCAATCTGCTCTGTCTTCTATCATCCCACTCTGCACTTGTCCCCATCTTCTCTTTTGTCCTGTAGGACCAAATAACTTTCTATACCCCCTTACCTGTATTTCTTATTTCCTAGTAGCAAGAACAGTACTCGACAGTTGTTCCTATAACTTTGAGTTCCAACTTGTCTTCCTTCCTCCCTCCCACCCCTTCCCTTTGGAAGTCAAGCATTTCGATATACGCCATATTTGTGTAGTTTTGCAAATGACTTCCATAAAAGTTGTGTTGTATAAGACTAACTATATTTCACTCCATCCTATCCTGTCCCCCATTACTTCTATACTCTCTTTTGAGCCTGTCCATCTCCATGAGTGTCGACCTCAAATTGCTCCCTCCTCCTCATGCCCTCCCGTCCATCATCCCCCCCCACCCTGCTTATCCCTTTATCCCCCACTTTCCTGTATTGTAAGATACGTTTTCATACCAAAAAGAGTGTTCATTTTATTCCTTCCTTTAGTGGAATGTGATGACAATAAACTTCATGATTTGTCTCCCCTCCCCTCTTTTTCCCTCCAATAATAAGTCTTTTGCTTGCTTCTTTTGTGAGAGATAATTTGCCCCATTCCATTTCTCCCTTTCTCCTCCCAATATATTTCTCTCTCACTGCTTGATTTCATTTTTTTAAGATATGATCCCATCTTCTTCAATACACTCTGTGCACTCTGTCTCTATGTGTGTGTGCGTGTGCTTGTGCATGTGTGTGTGTGTGTGTGTGTGTGTGTGTGTGTGTGTGTGTAATCCCACCCACTACCCAGATACTGAAAAGTTTCAAGAGTTACAAATATTGTCTTTTCAGGTAGGAATGTAAACAGTTCAACTTTAGTAAGTCCCTTATGACTTCTCTTTGCTGTTTACCTTTTCATGCTTTTCTCCATTCTTGTGTTTGAAAGTCAAATTTTCTTTTCAGCTCTGGTCTTTTTATCAAGAATGCTTGAAAGTCCTCGATTTCACTGAAAGATCAATTTTTCCCCTAAAGTATTATGTTCAGTTTTTCTGGGTAGGTGATTCTTGGTTCTAGGCCTAATTCCTTAGACTTCTGGTATACCCTATTCCACGCCCTTTGATCCCTTAATGTAGAAGCTGCTAGACCTTGTGTTATCCTGATTGTATTTCCACAGTACTTGAATTGTTTCTTTCTAGCTGCTTGCAATATTTTCTCCTTGACCTGGGAACTCTGGAATTTGGCCACAATGTTCCTAGGGGTTTCTTTTTTTGGATCTCTTTCAGGTGGTGATCTGTGGATTCTTTGAATACTTATTTTGCGCTCTGGTTCTAGAAACTCAGGGCAGTTTTCCTTGATCATTTCATGAAGGATGATGCGTAGGCTCTTTTTTTGATCATGTCTTTCAGGTAGTCCAATAATTTGTAAATTGTCTCTCCTGGATCTATTTTCCAGGTCAGTTGTTTTTTCCAATGGGATATTTCACACTATCTTCCATTTTTTCATTCTTTTGGTTTTGTTTTGTGATTTCTTGATTTCTCATGAAGTCGTTGGCCTCCATCTGTTCCATTCTAATTTTGAAAGAACTATTTTCTTCAGTGAGCTTTTGAACCTCCTTTTCCATTTGGCTAATTCTGCTTTTCAAAGCATTCTTCTCCTCATTGGCTTTTTGAACCTCTTTTGCCAATTGAGTTAGCCTATTTTTCAAGGTGTTATTTTCTTCATCATTTTTTTGGGTCTCCTTTTGTAGGGTGTTTATCTGCTTTTCATGCTTTGCTTGTATGTCTCTCGTCTCTCTTCCCAGTTTTTCCTTCACCCCTCTAACTTGATTTTCAAAATCCTTTTTGAGTTCTTCTATGGCCTGAGCCCATTGGCTGGGCTGGGATACAGAAGCCTTGACTTCTGTGTCTTTCCCTGATGGTAAGCATTGTTCTTCCTCATCATAAAGGAAGGGAGGAAATGTCTGTTCAGCAAGAAAGTAACCTTCTATACTCTTATTTTTTTCCCCTTTTCTGGGCATTTTCTCAGCCAGTGACTTGACTTCTGGACATTCTCTTCACACCCACCTTGCCTCCAGATCCTCCCAGGCAGTGCTTGGAGTCTGAGATTCAAATGCTGCTTCCCAGCCTCAGGGCTTCAGCGGGGGTGGGGCTGCTATTCAGTGTGAGATTAAGTTCAGATGCTCAGATTGAGGCAAGGCCACCACAGGGGCTCAATTCCCTCAGGCGGTTTATGCAGAGACCTTGAACCCTGGATCCAGGTTCCTGCCTGCTTGGTGAGCCCCGGTCTACTCCCACCACTGCTGCTGCCTCCCGAGGAGGCTTGAGTTATGGGAGCACCCCTCTCCCCTCTTGGCAAGCTGAGAAGACCCTCTGACCAACCTTTGGGGACCGTGGGTGGAGGGACTCGCGCAGCTGCTGGAGATTCTGTCCCCGAAGCCTGCTCGTATCTGCTCCCCACAGCACCACATGGCAAAGGCAGGGCTGGGTTCGGCTCCAGGTCCACAGAGCCACTGACATTTTGCGTCAGGTTTTCAGGGCTCTCTGGAGCAGAAATCTCATCTGCTCCGTTGTTTTGTGGCTCCTGCTGCGCCAGAATTTGTTGGGAGTTCTTTACAGATATTTTATGGGCTGTGGGTTCAGAGCTAGCGTATGTGTGTCTTTCTACTCCGCCATCTTGGCTCCGCCCTTTGAGTTTATTTTGTACACTAAAAGTTTGCAATGGTGTGAATAATTTCAAGTAGTTCTTTAGTTGGTTTTCCAGGGTTCTCTAAGCATAACTTCATGTCACCTGCAAGGCATAATAGTTTTGCTCCCTTGTGGTCCGTTCCAATTCTTTAATTTCTTTTTCTTCTCCTTTGATTTTTTATGTTTTCCAATTTGATACTTAATTTGGCATTTTTAATTTTTTTCTTTTCCTAGCTTTTGTAGTTGCATGCCTAATCCTTTGGTCTGCTGTTTCTCTATTTTATTGATAAAAGTACTTAGAGAGATAAATTTTCCCCAAGTACTGCTTTAGTTAAATCCCACATATATTCATATGTTGTCTCATTGTTGTCAATGTTTAATGAAATTATGGTTTCTATGATTTATTCTGTGAACCACTTGCTTTTGAGTATTAGATTATGTCATTTCCAATTAAGTTTTAATATCTATTTCCATTGTCCATTATTGGATGCAACTTTTATTGCACTATGATCTCACAATGATTCATTTAATGTTTCTGCTTTTCTGCATTTAGTAATGATGTTTTTGCATCCTAATACATGGTCAGTTTTTGTAGAAGTGCCATGTACAGCCTAGGAAAAAAAATAAAGATATATTCCTTTACATCCCCATTCAAATTTCTCCAGAGATCTATGTTATATCGCTTTTCTGGACTTTAATTCACCTCTTTTGCTACTTTTTTGTTTATTTATTGGTTAGATTTATCAAGTTTTAAGAGGGGAAAATTTAAGTCCTCTCCTAGTGTAGTTTTATTTTCTATTTCCTCCTGTAACTCATTCAGGTTCTCTCAAAAATTTACATGCTGTACCACTTGGTGTATCTATATTTAGTATTGATTTGATTTCATTGACTATAGTACCTCTCAGCAAAGTATAGTTTCCTTCTTTATCTCAGTGAATTAGATTTATTTTTGCTTTGTCTGAGATCATGATTGCTATCCCTGATTTATTTGCTTCATTTGAAGCATAGTAGATACTTCTTCAGCTCCTTACCTTTACCCTATTCATATCTCTCTCCTTAAAATATGTCCTTGCAAATAAGATATTGTAGAATTCTTTTTTTAAGTCCATTCTGTTACCTGCTTCCATTTTATGAGTGAGTTCATCCCATTCGCATTTATAGTTAAAACTAACTGTATTTCCCTCCATGCTATTTTTCACATTTTTTTATTCCCCACTTATATTCTCTTATGCTCCATCCTTTACCTCTTCACAAGTGTCTTACTTCTGATCCCTTTCTTCCCCAATATACCTTCCCTTTTATCAGTTTCCTTTACCCCTTCTATTCTATCCATTTCTTTTTACTTCATTGTAGCTATAGATAGTTTCTGTATTCAACTGAGTGTGCATGTGATTTCTCCTTTGAGCCAATTTTGATGAGATTAAGCTTGAAGATTTGTCTGCTACAACCAGCCCCAAATTCCCCTCCTTTAGAAGAGTTCTTTCATTCCTCAATTATGTGGCTAATTTACCTCATTCAGTCTCCCTTGTCATTCTTTCAGTGCAATTTTCTTCATCAACCCCCTTTTTTGTATCTTCTCATCAAATTCTCCTTTTATCCACATGCTCCATTTCCATATACTCTTTCTAGTTGTTCTTATAGTAATAAAGTTGTTAAGAGTTACAAATATTACCTTGCCAGAGAAATATATACATTTTATCCTTAATGTTTTCTTACTTTTTCTCCTTCTTGTTTCTTACTTACGTTTTACGTTTCCCTTCAGTCTTGCATTTGGACATCAAGTTATTTATTTTTATTTATTTAGTTCTGGTATTTTCTTCAGAAATACTTGAAAGTACTTTGTTTCATTAAATGTCCTTGTTTTCCTATGAATGATCATATTCAGTTTGGCTTTGTAGGTGATTTTTTTGTTGTACTTCTAACTTCTTTTAACTTCTGGCATGTAATGCTCCAAATTTCCAGTTCGTTACTGTGGATGCTGCTATATCCTATGTAATCTTGAGTGTACTTGGTTGTTGTCTTCATTCTCCAAGAGTACCAAAAAGAAATCATAATGATAAAGTGAAGTTTCAATGTGTTTAACTGTGGCTAGGAATGCTCTTCCACATATTGGTCACAGTCTTCAGTGTAGTTACATGATATCTGAGTTGTTTCTTTTTGGTCTACTGGCAATATTTCTCATTGGTCTGTGAGCTCTTGAATTTGGCAAATATGCTCCTGGGAGTTTTATTTTGGGATCTTTTTCAGGTGGTCGTGGGTGGATTCTTTCAATTTCTATTTTGCTCTCTGGTTCTAATATACAACGATAATGTTCTTTGACTATTTCTTGAAAGATGTTGTGCAGTTATTTCCTTTTATTATCTTTTTTTCAGGTACTTCAATCATTCCTATACTACCTCTCCTGAATCTATTTTGTAGGTCAAATGCTTTTTCAATGAGAAGTTTCATATTTTCTTCTATTTTTTTATTTTAAATTTTGTTTCGTCATATCTTGATGTCTCATAGAGTAATTAGGTCTCATCCATTCAATTCCAATTCTTAGAAAAATTATTTTCTTCATTAAACTTTTGTACTTCTTGCTCCATTTAGCCAATTTTATTTTCTAGAAAGTGATTTTCCTTGGTAAATTTTTCCCTATCTTTTCCAATTTTATCGACTCCATGTTCGTGATTCTCTTGTAATTTCATTTCTTTTCCCAATTTTCTCCTATTTCTTCATTTTTAAAAAATTATTTTATACTCTTTTTTTTATTTAACTTTTAACGTTTATTTTCACACAATTTTGGGTTACAAATTTTCTCCCCTTTTATCCCCTCCCCCCCCCAGACCCAAGCTTTCTAATTGCCCCTGTGACCTATCTGCTCTCTCCTCTATCTTCCCTCCCTGTCCTTGTCTCCATCTTCTCTTTTGTCCTGTAGGGCCAGATAGCTTTCTTGATGCCTTAACCTGTATTTCTTGTTACCCAGTGGTAAGAACATTACATTTGGTCCTAACACTTTGAGTTCCAACTTCTTTAGCTCCCTCCCTCTACACCCCTTCGCCTTGGAAGACAGGCAATTCAATATAGGCCATATCTGTTTAGTTTTGCAAATGATTTCCATACTAGTTGTGTTGTATAGGACTAAC
The DNA here is from genome assembly GCF_028372415.1 of Notamacropus eugenii. NCBI lineage: Eukaryota > Metazoa > Chordata > Mammalia > Diprotodontia > Macropodidae > Notamacropus > Notamacropus eugenii. The sequence continues at coordinate 15,091,231 of NC_092876.1, read as the reverse complement.
TATATTTCCCTCTATCCTATCCTGTCCCCCATTACTTCTATTTTCTTATGGTCCTTTCCCTCCCCATGAGTGTCGACCTCAAATTGCACTCTCCTCCCCATGCCCTCCCCTCCATCCTCCCCCCCACTCTGCTTGTGCACTTGTCCCTCACTCTCCTGTATTGTGAGATAGGTTTTCCTATCAAAATGAGTGTGCATTTTATTCTTTCCTTTAGTGGAATGTGATGAGAGTAGACCTCATGTTTTTCTCTTGCCTCCCCGCTTTATCCCTCCACTAATAAGTCTTTTGCTTGCCTCTTTTATGAGAGATAATTTGCCCCATATAACTTCTCCCTTTCTCCTCCCAATATTTCTCTCTCACTGCTTGATTTCATTTTTTTTTAAGATATGATCCCATCCTCTTCAATTCACTCTGTGCACTCTGTCTCTATGTATGTGTGAGTGTGTGCATGTGTGTGTGTGTGTACTCCCACCCAGTACCCAGATACTGAAATGTTTCAAGAGGTACAAATATTGTCTTTCCATGTAGGAATGTAAACAGTTCAACTTTAGTAAGTCCCTTATGACTTCTCTTTGCTGTTCACCTTTTCATGGTTCTCTTCATTCTTGTGTTAGAAAGTCAAATTTTCTTTCCAGCTCTGGTCTTTTCATCAGGAAAATTTGAAAGTCCTCTATTTCATTGAAAGACCATTTTTTCTCCTGAAGTATTATACTCAGTTTTGCTGGGTAGGTGATTCTTGGTTTTAGTCCTAGTTCCTTTGACTTCTGGAATATCCTATTCCATTCCCTTCTATCCCTCAATGTAGAGGGTGCCAGATCTTGTGCTATCCTGATTTTATTTCCACAATACTTGAATTGTTTCTTTCTAGCTGCTTGCAATATTTTCTCTTTCACCTTGGAATTCTGGAATTTGGCCACAATGGTCCTAGGAGTTTCTCTTTTTGGATTTCTTTCATGCGGTGTTCTGCGGATTCCTTGAATATTTATTTTGCCCTCTGGTTCTAGAATCTCAGGGCAGTTTTCCTTGATAATTTCATGGAAGATGATGTCTAGGCTCTTCTTTTGATCATGGTTTTCAGGTAGTCCCAGAATTTTTACATTGTCTCTCCTGATTCTATTTTCCAGGTCAGTTATTTTTCCAATAAGATATTTCATATTATCTTCCATTTTTCGAATCTGCGCGGTATGTTCTGAGATGTCTGTCTTTCTCATAAAGTCCTTAGCGTCCATCTGTACCATTCCAGTTTTGAAAGATCTATTTTCTTCAGTGAGCTTTTGAATCTCCTTTTCCATTTGGTTAATTCTGCTTTTGAAAGCATTCTTCTCCTCACTGGCCCCTTGCACCTCCATTGCCAACTGAGTTAGGCTAGTTCTCAAGGTGCCAATTTCTTCAAGATTTTTTTGGTTCTCCTTTAGCAGGGAGCTGATCTGTTTTTCATGCTTCTCCCCTCATCCCTCTCATTTCCCTTCCCAGTCTTTCCTCCACCCTCTAACTTGATTTTCAAAATTCCTCTTGAGCTCTTCCATGGCCCGAGCCCATTGGGTGGGCTGGGACACAGAATCCTCGATTTCTGTGTCTTTGCCTGATGGCAAGCATTGTTCCTCCCCATCAGAAAGGAAGGGAGGAAGTGTCTTTTCTCCGAGAAAATACCCTTCAATAGTTTTATTTCTTTTGCCTTTTCTGAGCATTCTCCCCAACCAGTGACCTGACCTCTGAATGTTCTCCTCACATCCACCTCGCCTCCTGGTCCTCCCAGCCAGCGTTTGGGGACTGAGATTCAAATGCTGCTTCCTGCCTTAGGATTTTTGGCGGGGGCAGGGCTGCTAATCAGTGTGAGAATTAAGTTCAGGTGGTCAGGGGCAGGCCTGCCTCTCTGGCTCAGTTCCCTCAGGGGGTTTATGCACAGACCTTCCACAATGGATCCAGGCTCCCGCCCATTTGGGGAGCCCCTGTCTGTAGCCGCCTCTCAGCTTCTATCTCCTGGGGGGCCTGAGCCATGGGGGCACCCCACTCCCCTCTCAACCCGCCAAAGAGACTCTCTCACCTACCCCCGTCAGTCATCTGTTGGTGGGGGGGCTTGTGCCGCCGCTGGAGATCCCGTCTCTGGATCCTTCTCAGATCTGTGCCTCTCGGAGCCATGGCCGCAGCAGGTCCGGCCTGGGCTCGGCGTCTGCAGCGCGACGGACCTTTTGCGAGAGGTTTGCTGGTCCCTCTGTGGGTGCCGGGACCCGCGTGGCCGCTGGAGATCCCATCCCCGTAGCCCTCTCGGATCTTTTCTTCACGGTGTTGTGGCCGCGGCAGGGCTGCCCTCTGCTCCCCGTCCCAGCGCAAAGGACCTCCCGCGAGAGATCTGCAGGTCTCTCCGGAGCAGGAATCTCCCTCGCTCCAATACTCCGTGGTCTCTGGGTGCAGAATTCGCCCTGGGTTGGTCCCCTCTAGCCGTTCTGTGGTTTGTGGGTTCGGAGCTATGTGTATGTGTGTCTTTCTACTTCACCATCTTGGCTCCGCCCCCCATTGTTTTATACTCTTAAAGGAATTCTTTTTGGGAATAATTCCAAATTGCATTTTTCTTTGAGATTTCACATGTAGCCATTTTGATATGATTGTCCTGTTCTGAATTTATGACTCATTCCTCCCTATCACCAGAGTAATTTTCTATTCTCAAGCTATTTTTTGTTTTTCCCCCCTCTTTTTTGGCCTTTTTGGTGACCTAGTGTTTGTATGTGAGAGTTGGGGTCTAGCCCTGAACTTCTCCAAGCTTTCTGTACTAGGATTCTCTGTCTTTCTGCTGACTTTCACTGGGCTTCTGGGTTTTGCTGCTTCTTTTCTCCAGAGACGAGGCTTCCCTTCTCACTTGTAAGGCAAGGGAGGGGAGGATCTCCTGAATGTGGAGCTTATTGCTGGTCTGCTCCAGGGGTGGGACCTTACTGCCTGATTGCTAGGATTTTTCTGGTGGCTGGCCTTAGAGGAGGACCCTATTCCTGGTCTGCCCTGCTCCTGAATTGACATGGAAACAGGTTCTCTCTGTTGAAAAGTCCCGGTAGTGGGGTTGCTCAACCCCTGGGCAGGGCTTCACTGCTAGCCAGAAATATGGTCAAGGGTTTTGCTGATAGACAGTACTGAGTATGGGGTCCCATGGTTGGGGCCTTGCTGAGCTGTCAGACTTCTCAATTGACTGGGCTCTCCTGCTCTGCAAGATGGCAGGAGCTTGGTGAGACATTGTCTCAGTCCTGCACATTGACTGCATACCTTCAACTGTGAGGCTGGCTCCTGCTGCTGCTCTTGGACCTTGTTCCCCATCACCCCAGTGAGACAGATCTTTCCTGTCAAGCACTGAATTCCTGATAGTAGACCAATTCTGAAACTGTTTTCTAGTTTTCTGGAGGGGAATTTGGGAAGGTTTAAGAGGATTCTTGACTCAGTATACTCTCTTGTCACCAGAAGTTTCTGACTGCCACTTCCTATTTACTTTCCCCTTCCATCACCTTTCTGAGAGTGACCTAGAGAACCCAAATTCTCACTCATGAGACTGAGCCATGATGGCTAGTCTTAGATAAAAGACCTGTTTCTGGTCTGCCCTGCTGCTTAGTTCCTATGGAAACAAGGCCTCTCTACAATAGGGCCCGGAGGAATAATTGTGTTTTCCATGTATCTAGGGGTAGAGTCTCACTGCTGGGTTGCTAAGAAAACAGGCTCTCTGCTGATATGTCCCAGAGATGAGTTACTCAGCCACTGGGCAGGACTTCACTGCTGGCCGTAATATGGTCAAAAGTGTTGCTGATAGATAGAAGTGGGGATGGCATCCCATGGGTGGGGCCTTAGTGAGGTGCACAGGCTTCTCACTTACCTGGACTCTCCTGGTCTCCAAGAGGGCAGGGGCTTGCTGAGGTATTATTTCAGTCCTATAGATTGACTGCATATCTTCACCTGTGAGGCTGGCTTCTGCTGCTGCTCTTTACCTTGTTCCCCTTCACCACACTGAGACAAACCTTTCTTGCCAAGCATTGATTCCCTATTCCTAGATAAATTCTGAAGTTGTTTTCTAGGTGTCTGGAGGGGAATTTGGGAGGGTTTAGGAAGAGTTCTTCCTCAGGGTACTCTCTTCGCACCAGAAGTTTCTGATCTCCTCTTCCTATATCCTTTCTCCTTCCATCACCTTTCTGAGAGTGACCTAGGGAGCCCAGTTCAGTTTCTCAGCCATGAACATGCCTACAGGAGTGGAAAAAGGGGCTTGGCCAGGGACCCTCTTCTCACCTTTCCCCTTCTCAACTCTTGTTTAAGGAATGATTTGAGGGGTCAGGTAGAAAGATCAGATCACTAACTTTCTTCCTTCCTTTCACAGGATCCCTCCCCAAACCCTCCATTTTAGTCTTACCTGACTCTATAATATCTGAAGGGACAGAAGTTACCATTCGTTGTGGCATATCACAAGGGTCACCAATTTGGGACTACAGTTTTGCTCTGCTGGAAGCTAAGGGACTGATGCCTTTGCAAAGACAGAGACTTGCAGGAACCTTGGCTAATTTCTCCCTTCCATCTGTGAGGCCTGAGGATTCTGGGAGCTATAGTTGCATTTACTACAAGAATACATCCCCCCACAGTGGATCACATCCCAGTCAGACACTGGATCTGACTGTGCTTGGTGAGTAGAGATGTAAACCCCAATTAATCCCCAATTCCATCCCCCACATAGAGGTCCCCAGAGCTATGAAGAAAGCATAACATCCTGGGAATTCTGAAGGGATACTTTGTGGTGAAGTTGAGGGAGACCCTGGGATCCTCCTCCATTGTGTATGGACTCAGCTTTCGGCCTCATGATAGTGGGGGTTTTTCCAGCTGAAGGCATGCCCAGGATAAGAAAGTGAGAAGAGAGACAAGGCTCCAATTTCTCCTGTCATTAAGGGTTAAGGGAGGGGTGCTAGAAATGACAACTTACTTTGACCTCTTGTGACCCTTTCCCCTCAGGACCGCTCCCCAAGCCTAATGTGTGGGCCCAACCTGGACAAGTGGTGGCCCCAGGGGCAAATACCAGTCTCTGGTGCTCAAGGCCCAAGCTTTCTTTCCTTGAAGAAGTGATTTTCACTCTGTGGAACACTGGTACCCAGGACCCTTTACAGAAGCAGACCTCAAGAGACCTCTCGACTAGCTTCTCCCTAACATCTATGACACCTGAGGACACTGGAAACTATAGCTGTACTTACAGGGAAAGTTCAGGGCTTGCAAGAGGATCAAAGACCAGCAATGACATGGAGCTGGTGGTGACAGGTGGGGATGTTTGTGGGACCCAGAAAAATTCAGGTTGGTCTATCTTCTCTCTATCCTGCCAAAGTCCTCACAGGTACAAGGCCTGGTGTCTACAGAGCCAGCTCTACCCTGAGGCTTGACAGGGTTCTGGGATCTTGGAAGGCATGAGGGATTTTTCTTGTGATCTAAAATCTGGGGAAGAAAGGTGATGGTCCAAACTGAGTTGGGGTGAGAGAACTATTTCTCGGAGAGGTTTTGGAGGTTCTTGAGGCTGAACCATCTCTTGTCAATGACCAAAGTGAGGCCTAGAGAGGAAGGGCTTGTCCAAGGTCACACAAGAAATGCTTGATAAAATCTGGAAATGATCCCAAGCCTTTTTACTCCTGGATCAAGATCTAAGCCCTGGTTTTAGGTTAAGACATGCTCATGTCTGGGATAGCCCCGATGAAAAATGAGAGGTCATGGTCTTCCCTTCCATGAATCAAAAGAAGACTGGGACCATAGGCTGGGAGAGCTACCTCAGATGTGAAAGTCTTCGATTCCTACCTATCCACAGCTAGAAATGAATGAGCAATGTTCTGGTCAAACCCCTCATTTATTGATGTGATAACTGAAGTTCATGGGCAGCTACATGGCTAAGTGGATAGAATGCTCAGCTTGGACTTAGGAAGATTGATCTTTCTGAGTTCAAATCTGATCTCAGACACTTATTAGCTCTGTAACCCTGAGCAAGTCACTTAACATAGCTTGTCCTAGTTTCCTCATCTGTAAAATGAGGCAGAGAAGGAAATGGAAAAGCACTCCAGTATCTTTGAAAAGAAAACCACAAATGTGGTCATAAAGAGTCAGATAAGGCTGAACAGCAATTGAACATTCAAACTTACTTTCCTTTTCTGTCTGTGAGGGCCCAGGATGCTGTCAACTACAGCTCTTTGTACCATAAAATGATGTATCCATATAAGGTATCCGACTGTAGTGAGGTCCTAGATACCTGGGTGTCAGGTGAGGGTGTGTCCAGGTCCCCAAAGCATAAGGTACAGGTTTGGGACATGAGCCTGATTGTCTGGTAATGAATCCAGAGAAGGCATATTGTTCTCAAATCTACTGGCATCATTAGGTATAGGTTGGGAGAAAGTCTGTGGGTCCCGAAGGAAGGGGAGAGCAAAGGTGGAAGGGTGGATCAACTCACTTCTTGCTCCAAGCTGAAGGGAAAGGATGACAGGAAGAAATGCCTCTCTGTTTCTAGGAGAGTCCACAGAACAGCTCAGATTTAGCATCCATGCCTCTTCAGGGATTTGTGTTTGAAGCAAGGCATGACTGAAGGGCTAAGGAAGTGAGAGCTGATGGTCAGAGACCTCCCAGATATTGCTTCCCTCAACTCTATCACAGTTGTGCAGGGCTCTTGAGGCTCTCTGTTCTTTGCTTGGTTTTTCAGATGCACTTCCCAAGCCTTCCCTCTCAGCCTGGCCTGCCTCTGAGGTGATATCAGGAGACAATGTGACCCTCCTCTGTCAGGGGCCCTCATGGAATGGTAGCTTTGTTCTGTACAAGGACAGTTATGAGAAAACACCGGTGAGCATGGATAACACTAAAGATGGGGCCAAGTTCTTCCTGACTCATATGACCCTCAAGGACTCTGGAAGTTACAGCTGTAGCTACCAGGTTGTCACCAGTGGAGGGCTCTGGAAACAGTACAGTGAGCCCCTGCAACTCATAGTGACAGGTGAGAGGAAGAAGCTTTCAGCACCCACTGGATTTTCCCAATGACCATTCCCTCCCTCATCATCCACCATGAAATGAAACCAAGGCCTTTGGTTGTAGCTATGAGACACGGGATAAGAGAAAACAGTAACTTTGACATTTTCCTCAATTCCAATCTTATAGAGAAGAAGGTTTTGGGGGCTGAGACATGAAGCTTCCCTAATACTTCCCTGTAACCTTCATTTCTCTATCCTCGTTTCTGGATTTCTCAACCTACTTAAAAGACATAAGGCTAGTGGATGCTGGTGGTGATGGATGGCTTTGGAGACACATAAGAGAAGCTAAAAGGAGGAAATTTTAGAGGTAAAATCAGAGATTTATGATGATTCTTCTTTCTCCACTACTCAGGTTCAGAGCACAGTAATACCCTGATCATCATCTTCAGCTGTGTTTTTTTCCTCCTCCTCTTCCCACTCTTCCTGTCAATCCTCTGCCAAGGATCCATCCCTGTGGGTGAGACATAGTTGTATATCTTGGTGTCTTAAGGAAAAGAAATGGGTAAAGACTGGGACCTCCGTTTGTTGCTTTGATGTCTTCCCTGAATTTACTTCTTTCCTTCTCACATCTCTCTCCACAGGGTTTTTATAAGGTGAGAGCCCAAGGAGGTAAGGAGACTCAGCTGCTCTTCCCATAATTCCCTATTCCTACCCTTCCATGTAACCCTGGACCCTCCTCATAGACAGAGTTCCTAGTGAAGAGAGGCTGATAACAGAACTTTCCGGGGGAACTCTCTTTCCTGATCCTATTTATTCCCTCTGTCCCTGTCACAGGCGACTTTCTTGCCTTTGTTTTTCTTGGAGTAGCAGCCTGAACCATCAGCATGAACTCCCCAGAGAGGATATCTTGTGTAAGTTATCTGGGCAGAAAAGGGGTGTGATAACGGATTATGGGAATGGTATTGTGGATGAGAGTCTTGTCCTTTGAGCCGTGAGAATGATGAAACCCTTCTCTGTTCCTCAGATACAGAAGTGGACAAGAAGGGACCAAGGGAAGCATTGGTGAGTTAACCCATCCTGTTCTCCACCTGGAGGAGCCTGTTTGAACCTTGATCCCAACGTTTCCTGACATGTTCTAATCCCAGATTTGTACCACTTCTTGATCCCTTTTTTTTCCTTCTGGTGACTCAACGTGGAGTCCTTGACCCAAAGTCTTTTAATTTATTGAGTTAGCTTGTAAAATATTCCAGTCAGCAGGATTCAACATCAGTTATTTCATTTGAAATTATATGGAGTTCATTTCATAAAATTGAAGACATGAGATTGAGAAGGCATCTATAACTTTCACCAGACAGACTATCAAAGAATTCATGACACATCAATAGATTAAGAACTCCTTGTCTAAAGTCACTCACTTTGCTCTCACTCTATTATTTCTCCTTCAGCTCTCCATGACTCGAGACCCCCATGATGTGTCCTATGGTCAGCTGAATATTAGAACCTTGAATGACAGGAACATTGACTGCATGAAGACACCCACAGAGCGTACCGTTTATTGCACTGTGCCTGGGGACTGAGTGTTTGGGCACTTTTCACGAAAGAAATTCTCTCCCCTCCTCTCCTCTCCCACCTTCTTTTCTCTCATGGCCTCTCCTCTTCCTCATTCCTATTTTATCAGTTTTTCTACTACCTTTTCTCCAGATTTCCATCACTGAAGCTCCATAACTATGGGGTTGTCCATTTATAGATCTGTGCAAAGCAAGTGCATTGTTCTATGATAATTACAAACATGCAAGATACACATAAAATAGAAAGGGAGGCAATCATTTCAAATGGAATGTTACTAGCAATTATGGGGTCCACAAATAGGCCTTCTGAACCAGGTTTAACTGGAGCTGAGTTTTCAACGAATTCATGCAAATTCAGAGGGCTATTGGAGGATAGTTATCTGACCTAAGCGTAGGGGACACTCACTTCAGAGTCATGGAATTAAGATGCTATTGTATAGAAGGCCAAAAAAAATGGCTATTATAGCTGGTTCATAGAGAGAATGGAGGGAAAGTGTAAGAAGATTGGGAGAGGACGAATCCATTGAGTCTCACCTCTTCACTGCTATCTTAAAAGAATGAAAAAAAAAATAGAAACCAATGTGAAATATCACAATGGGAAAAAACCCACTTACCTGGAAAAAAGATCCATTAGAGATAATTTAAAAGTTATAGAATTATCTGAAATTCGTGATCAAAAAAGTACTTAGACTTTATCTTTCTTTTTCAAAACTATATTATTTGGTTTCAGTGTTCTACAAGCCCTACTATATATCAAAATTTTTAACTTCCTTCTCCGTTATTCCCCCTTACTCTCTCTCCACTCATTCTTCTAGACAGGGTGCCATCTTATGTAGGTTGTACGTATATGTTCCTATCAAATACATTGTCACGTTCATCATGATGAATAGAAGAATTAAAATTAATTGGAGAAACGATAAAACACAACAAAACATAATACAAAAGCAAATGGTCTTCTTCATTCTGTGATCCAATTTCATAGTTCTTTTCTGGATATAGAAGTTGTTTGGCCTCAAAAGTCCATAAGGAATTTTTTAGGTCCTTGCTCTGCTACGAAGGATTAAGTCTACCAGAAAAATTCTTCCCGCACTGTGGTTGTTTCTGTGTACAAAGTTCTCCTGGTTCTACTCCTTTCACTCAGCATTAGTTCATATAAGTCTATCCAGGCCTCTCTTCCATTCGTTTTAATACTTCTATGCAACAGGAGTAAGGTGAAAATGTATTTAATTGCAATGTACGTGTAGAACCTATATAAAATTTTATGCCAACTAGGGGAGGGAGAAGGAGGGAGGGAGGGGAGTAAGAAGGAGAGGAAAGGGAGAGGGAGGGGAAAGGAGGGGGAGGGAGGGGAGAAAAGTCTAAGTTATATGGAAGTGATTGTAGAACACTGGAAACAAATAAAATTATAATAAAATTAAAAAAAAAGAAATACAGAGTCAGAACACTGAATAAAGCAGACTATTTTCTATGCTGTTATGTTTTTTCTGCTTTGTTCTCATGCTATTCCCCTTTATTTTAATTTTTATAAGACATAACCAATGTGAAAATGTGTTTAATAAAAATGCATGGGTAGAACCCACATAAGACTGCATGCCATCTTAGGGAAGGAGTGGGGAGAGAGGGAGAGAAAATTTAAAAGTTATTCAAGTGATAGTTGAAAACTGAAAATGAGTAAATTAATTGTAAAAAAAAAAAAAGAGTGGTTGAATCAATACATGACTTCCCCAACAGTGGGTTAGTGTCTAAGTTTTCCCACATGCTATTCAAAATTTGTTATTTTCCTTTTTTAGCATGTTAACTAGCTTACTTGGTATATGGTGAATCTTGAGAGGTATTTTAATTTGCATTTCTCTAAGGAATAGTGATTTAGAGCATTTTGTATGACTATAGATTTCTGATTTCTTTGTCTAAAAACTACATGGTCATTTTTTTGGCCATTTAAAAATTGAGGAATGTATCTTATTTCTTTAAATTTCACTCAGATCACATTTTATTAGATAAATGAAGTTGTTAACCAGATAAACTTGCGATATTTTTTCACATTTGTGATTAATATCTATTTCCCTCCATAGCATTTCTCCCTTTTTGTTCTACTCTCTCTCTTCTTTCATTCAGTTCATTCTGAAAAAAAGTGGTTTCCTTCTGAATTCTGCTTCCCTTCTTTGTGTAAGCCTGCCTCTTCTCTTATCCTGTTCCACTCCTACTTTCCTGTTTGGTAACGTAGGTTCACATATTTGCACCTGAGTGTCAGTGCATATTATCCCCTCTTTGAGTCATTTCCAACGAGAGTAAGGTTCATGAGTTTCCCCCACTATCCCTATCTTCCCTTTGAATATAAAAGCTCTGGGATGTCTATTTCGTCAGATTATTCATCTGATTCTGCTTTTCACTTTCCCCTTCTTCTAGTGCATTCCTTTTTCTCACTTCCTAATTTTGTTTTTTAGACAATAATCCCCTAGTATTCAACTCACACACTTGCCCTCTGTCTACGTATGCTCTTTCCTACTGCTCTGAAAATGAAAAAAAAACCCATTTTAAAAGTTAGAAGTAAAATTTTCCCATGGAAGAATAAAAACAGTTTAACCTTCTTGAATACCTTGTGATTTCTCTCTCATATTTTCCTTCTTATGCTTCTCTTCAGTTTTATATCTAGTTTCACATTTTCCTTTCAGCTCAGGGCTTTTCATCAGGAATGTTTGAAAGTCCTCCATTTCATTGAAGACACATTTATTTTTGCCCTGAATGATTTTACTCAGTTTTCCTAAGTAGATAATTCTTGATTATAATCCTAACTCTCGGGCTTTAGAATACCATATTCCAAGTCTTCTTTTCCTTTGGTATAGAAAGTGGTAAATCTTATGTCATGCTGATTTTGGCTCCATGACCTTTGATTTGATTCTTTTTTTTTTTTTTTGGTTGTAGTATTCCTGGGAGTTACACAGCAAGGCCAAGATGGCAGAATAGAAAGTCTAACTTGCTGTGGCTTTCCTGCCATAACCCATAAAATATCTGTAAAAATTACACTAAACAAATTCTAGAGCAACAGAAACCATAAAATGACAGAGTGAAAGAGATTTCCAGCCCAAGACAGCCTGGAAGGCCAAAAGGAAAAGTCTGTCACACTGGGCTCAGAGCAGAGCACTGCCCAGCCTTGACCACACTGCACAGACAGGACTCTAGTAAGCTTCAGGGAATGGAATTACAGGGAGCAGCTGCGGTTCCCAGATTTCCAACCCACAAATGCCAAAGCCAGCTTCAAAGTTCAGTAAGAAACGTCTTTCATCTCTCTGAGAAAGGAGCTGGGTCCAGCCCCAAACCTGACCACTGTGGCAGCAGCCTCCACTTTTGGAGACTTCCCCCTAAAGACCCTGGGGGAATTGAGAAGCAGATCTAGATCTCAGTCCTGAGTGGTGGTACTGGGGTAAGGAGAACAATTGGCTTGGTGGAGCTTGTGGAAGCTCTGGAGAGGGAATCGTATTCACAGATACTGGGCAGAAAAGCTTATCATTGCTCCGAGACCATAGCACAGCACAAGAGAGGAGCAAACTCCTGTTGCCTGATTTGTGACACTTTGGAGGAACTGACAACTTATCAGTCCCTAGAGTATACACTCCTCTTGAAAAAGGACTCAAGGGGGCAGAGTCAAGATGGCAGAGTAGAAAGACACACATATGCAGGCTCTCCCCACACAGCCCATAAAATACCTGAAGAGTCAGTCTCTCAGCAAATAATGTAGCAGTACAAGTGGAAAACAACATAGTGGAGGAGATTTCCAGCCCAGGGTGACCTGAAAGGCCCAGGGAAATGTCTGTTATGCCTTACGTGGAGAGTAGCCCAACCCAGCCTTGGCCGCATGCAACAGCTCTGGGAGGAGGACACTTCAGGGGTGAAATCCCCAGTCCCAGGAGCAGCGGTCTGCAGATCCCTCAACCCACAGGCACCAAAGGTCAGCAACAGGGTTTTTTCAGCTGGCTGCGAAAGGAGAAAGGCCTTCCCATAGCTCTGGCCTAAGGTAGCAACCCCAGAGGCCACATCAGACAGGTGACAGCAGTTCCCACTGCAGGCTCTAAAGTAGCCTTCATCCATTGTTGGACCATAAAAACCCTGGGGACAGTGAGGAGCCGATTATTACCTCAGCCCTGTGTAGAGGCCCTGAGGGAGCTGATCTTTATCTCACACTGAATGGCGGCCCTACCCCCACAGTTTATCTGAAAATCATCCCCCAGTGCTGTATTGGTGGAACTGGAGGTCAGGTGGCTGTGGAGAGGTACCTGCTAAGATTCTGGGCACAAAAATCTCTCACTTCTTTCAGACCACACTTGATTGTGCCACCTTGGAGGAACTGAGATCTTACAGATTCCCAGAGTATACCCTGCTCTTGACAAAGGACCGAAAAGTCAAGTAATTGGTTGGGACAATGCCCAAAAAAGGGAAAAAATAAGACTATAGAAAGGTACTTTCTTAGTGAACAGGTATCTCCTCCCATCCTTTCAGATGAGGAAGAGCAATGCTTACCATTAGGGAAAGACATAAAAGTTAAGGCTTCTCTATCCCAAGCATTGAAAATAAATATGGGCTCAGGCCATGGAAGAGTGCAAAAATGATTAGGAAAAATTGAGAAGAGAAATGAGAAAGATGCAAGAAAAGCATGAAAAGTGAGTCATCACCTTGCTAAAGGAGACCCAAAAAAATGCTGAAAAAAATAACACCTTTAAAAATAAGCCAACTCAATTGGCGAAAGAGGTTCAAAAAGCTAATGAAGAGAAGAATGCTTTAAAAAGCAGAATCAGCCAAATGGAAAAGGAGATTCAAAAGCTCAATGAAGAAAATAGTTCTTTAAACATGAGAATGGAACTGATGGAGGCTAATGATTTTTTATGAGAAACCAAGAAATCACAAAACAAAAGCAAAAGAATGAAAAAATGGAAGATAATGTGAAATATCTCATTGGAAAAACAACTGACCTGGAAAATAGATCCAGGACAGACAGTTTAAAAATTAAGGGACTACCTGAAAGCCATGATCAAAAAAAGAGCCTAGACATCATCTTTCATGAAATTATCAAAGAAAACTGCCCTTACGTTCCAGAAGCAGAGGGCAAAATAAATATTGAAAGAACTCACCAATCACCTCCTGAAAGAGATCTAAAAACAGAGACTCCTAGGAATATTGTGACCAAATTACAGGGTTCCCTGGTCAAGGAGAAAATATTGTAAGCAGCTAGAAAGAAACAATTCAAGTATTGTGGAAATGCAATCAGGATAACACAAGATCTATCAGCTTGTACATTAAGGGATTAAAGGGCATGGAATATGATATTCCAAAAATCAAAAGAACCAGGACTAAAACCAAGAATTACCTACACAGAAAAACTGAGTATAATATTTCAGGGGACAAAATGGTCTTTCAATGAAATACAGGACTTTCAAGCACTCTTCATAAAAAGACCAAAGCTGAAAAGAAAATTTGACTTTCAAACACAAGAATGAAAAGAAGAATGAAAAGATAATCAGCAAAGAGAAATCATAAGGGACTTACTAAAGTTGAACTGTTTACATTCCTACATGGAAAGACAATATTTGTAACTCTTGAAGCTTTTCAGTATCTGGGTAGTTGGTGGGATTGCACACACACACACACACACACACACACACACACACGTGCGCGCGAGCGCGTGCGCGCATACAGACAGAGAGAGAGAGACAGAGACAGAGAGCGCAGAGTGAATTGAATAGGATGGGATCATATCTTTAAAAAATAAAACTAAGGGGTGAGAGAGGAATATATTGGGAGGAGAAAGGGAGAAATGGAATGGGGCAAATTATCTCTCATAAAAGAGGCAAGCAAAAGACTTTTCAGTGGAGTGAAAAAGAGGGGAGGTGAGAGAAAAACATGAAGGTTGCTCTCATCACATTCGACTAAAGGAAGGAATAAAATGCACACTCATTTTGGTATGAAAACCTATCTTACAATACAGGAAAGTGGAAGAGAAGGGGATAAGCAGGATGGGAAGTGGGAGGAGGGAGCAATGTGAAGTTAACCCTCTTGGGGAGGTACAGGATCAGAAGGGAGAATGGAAGCAATGGAGGGCAGGATATGATGGAGGGAAATGTAGTCAGTCTTACACAACACGACTCATATGGAAGTTATTTGCAAAACTACACAGATATGGACTATATTGAATTGCTTGCCTTCTCAAAGGGAATGGATGGGGAGGGAGGGATGAAGAGAAGTTGGAAGTCAAAGTTTTAGGAACAGCTGTCGAGTATTGTTCTTGCTACTAGGAAATGAATTAGAATTGTAGACATGTAGGTGGAGAAAAAGGGAGAGATATGAGAGATATTGTGAAAGCAGAATCAATAAGACCTAGTAATTGACTGGATACGGGGATGAGGAAGGATGAAGAAATAAAGTGTCTCAAAGATGACTAACCTGTGTATACGTAAGAACGGTGGTTTCCTTAACAGAGAAGTAGATTATGGAGAGATGAGTGAATACTAAGGGAATTCTGCAAATTCTGTAATTTTCTATTAATTTCGAGCAGGAGGAGACTTTGGATTTCATCCCCGTTATTTTTCAGATAAAGGAAAAACTGAAGCACAGGGAGTTAAACGACTTTTGCAGAGTTCTGTTTTAGGTAAAAATTGAACCCAGATCTTCCTGACATGAAGTTCAGTGACTTATGCATGCATTTTGCATCTGAGATGTCTAAGAGATATCCAGTTTGAAATGTCCAACAAATAATTGGTGACATAGGGCAAGAGCTCAAGAGAGAGACTGAAATTGCATATATAGATCTTTTATGATCTTTCCTTCCTGGCGTTTGTTTGCTTTCTACAGAAATCTATGATGTGTTCATTAGGTGTAGGGGTATAAATTTTGCAGCAGTAGAAAGTGTACTGGTTTTGGAGTCTGGTGACCTCAGTTAAATTCTACTTATATGATCTTCGACAAGTCTCTGAATGTCAGTGAGCCTGACTTTTCATTTGTAAAATCATAGACTTAAACTGTATAGTTCTTTTCTTCTTTAAATCTATTATCTTATTTTCAAGTAGTTTCTTAGTAAATTCTCTGTGATTTTCTTAGTTTACCATCATGTCATCTACAAGTAAAGATGAATCTTTGCTAAAATGTTTACCTTTAATTCCATTTTCTTTTATTGTTATACTTAGTGTTTCTAGACCAATATCTAACAATAGTGATATTATAAGTACTAATTAACCACTTTCCCTCTCTATGCTTTCCCATTTGTCTTTTCATTGTCCTACTTTTCCAGTAATTTTGCTTCTGTACAATGCTTTCTATTCCTACTAGGACTTTTCCTATTCCTACATAGGCAGACATCCCAGCTATGGGTACAGTTTAGATTTACATCAGTTTTTCCAGTTTCCAGTTTGGATTTCTCAGGCCCATACACAAGTTTTCCATACATAAATCAACAAATCTAGTGGAGGACAGCTGGAGCTCTTTCGGGTTTGGATGCTCATTGATTAAAGAAGAGCTATCTTCCCAAATAACATCAGGTAAAAACTAATTAAAACCGTGACAACAACTAGAGATGATTGAGAGGATAATTTTACTGTGATATCAGGGGCACTCAAGTTTAATGTGTGTTTCTAATTGTATGGAGAAATCAAAAGGTCCTATAGCAAATCATAGTAGTTCTTAGGAAGAGAAGAACAGGTAGGATTAGATGCTTGGGACTCTGAAGGCCAGTGAATCTGAGACAAATTCCAGTAATCGTTACTGCCTATTCCATCAGCTTTCATCCCATATACCTCCTCCTTACTACTCTTGTCTTTACTTCAATCCCCACATGTGCTTATGATCAGTTAGACTGAGTAGAGCAGGAAGAAATCTGATCTAAAGAAGATCTCCAAATACCTAACATGGACAGAAGGCCAAATTTTGTAATGATAGACTCAGTCTTTCAGCATCATAGAAAATTTAATGACACCAAGAACCATCTCCAGGAGACAGAAATTGGAGGCTTTGGAATAGGGAACTGTTGTTGGGATAAGAGAGTGGACAGCAAGCCCCACAGATTCTCAGTGGAGAGGAGAATGTAATTTAACTAGGATGGTGCCATAATTAGAATCACACAAATCCTAGCAGCAGTGACACTAAAGGACTCTAGGTCTCTTAACAATATGTATCGAAGAGGAAAACAACTCGGATTCCGTCTGAAAACATCCTACCCAGTAAAGTTAAACCTAATCATGAATGAAAAACAAATGGACATTTGATCAACTGTAAAACTTTCAGTACTTTGTTAAAAAAATAAACTTAATCTACTTGACATACAACAGCCAAGAGAAATATATATAATATAATAGAATTATACTAAAGACTGATTATGAAGAACTTAATAAGGACAGACCACTTACTTTTTATATATGGAAAAAGAAAAATGTGTTTCTAAGATTGTCATTGGTCAATGGATAATTTATAAGAAAGATTGAGGTAGATATGAGTATGAAATGACTTTAAAAGGTAAAACTTAATGACTTAATATTTTAAAAAGGTGAAACCATTCAGGAACAACCAAAAGAGTAATTTTTTTTTTTTATACAAATGAAGCACAGGTGGAAGAAACAACATAGAGGAATTATATGGAGGATCAAGGCTGATTTTTCTGGGAACTTTCTTTCCTCGTGAATGAGTTCAAGAAGGAACACTACATACATACTTTTGTATATATGCATACATATATATACATATATATGTATGCGTATATATATATGTATATGTATTTATAAGTTCTTCCAAATTCAGAAGAAATAAAAGGGTAAGTGGATAAGTGAAGAGGGGAGAGGATAAGAGAAGGCTCTCCACAGCGGAAGGGGAAGGAAAAAGTTGTAGGAGGTTTTAGAAGGTTGTCAGTATTTATGGGGATGGAAGAATAAGGGACAGACGGATGGAGAGAGGTAGGCTAACCAATAGGAGGGCAAGATATTAGGTAGCAGTAGTGTAGAGGAGACAGGAGAGATAGAAGAAGCATTAGAAACAATTATAAGTAATAGAATTGGTTAGGGAAAATATATACCTATAAATGTACATAAATATTCATGTACATGTGTATATATGTATGTATACATCCCTATCTGTATAAAAATATATCCACACTTAAATGTAGCCTTTTGGATGGGAGAGTGGAAAGAATAAAGTGAAAGTTCACAGCAGAGAACAGAATGAAACTTACAAGGAAGCAAAGAAAAGATGGACAGCTTTTAACATAATGTGCAGTGTTTCGGTCGACTATTGTAGTTTAGATATTTTCTTGAAATGACAATTCATTGCTTTATATTTTGAATACTTCCTTATGTTCTGCTATGCATGTAGAAATTTTTTGTCTATTTCTTCTCTTACTTTGCATTTAAGAATTTATCTTAAAGTCTGTGATATTTTTTCTTTATTCTATATTTGAGTTCTGATGTTTCGGTCTAAAATTTAAAGAAAAAGCAAGTATGATGGAAAACGTCCTAATATTCTTGAGAAAGAAAATAAAATAGAAATTCAAAGACTCCACCAGTCACCTCCTGAAAGATATGCCAAAAACAATAATGTCAGGAATATTATAGCCAAATTCCAGAATTCTCAGGTCAAGGAGAAAATGTTGATGATTGTCAGGAAAAAAAATTCAAGTGTGAATGAGCCACAGTTCGGATAACACAAGGCTTAGCAGCTTCTACATAAAAGGAGTGAAAAGCCAAAGATATGGTACTCTGTAGAGCAAAGAAACTAGGATTAAAATCAAGAATCACCTACCTAGCAAAACTGTATAATCCATTAGGGAAAAATATACTCATTCAATGAAATGGAGAACTTTCATGCATTCTTTATATAATGACCAGAGCTAGATAGAAAATTTGACGTTCAAATACAAGACAGAAGAGAAGCACAGAAAGGGAAACATAAAAGGGAAATCATGAGAGACTTAATAAGAATAAACTGTTTGCATTTGAAACTGGGAAGATGATATTTTAGATCATACCACCATTCTCATTAAAAGGATACTTAGAAGAAGTGACTTAATCATGAAGTGAGTATATCTAAAAATAAAATTAAATTATGAGAGAGGAATGTACTGGGAGAAAGAGAAAGGGGAAGGTAAAATGGGGTAAAATATCTTACATAAAAGAGGGAAGAAGAAACTTTTACAGTGGAGAGGAAGAGAGGGGAAGTGAGGGGGATCAAGTGAACTTTACTCTCCTCAGAAATGACACAAAGAGGAAATAACATATACATATAATTGGGCATAAAATCTCTCTTACCTTACAGGAAAGTAGGAGGAGATGGGGATAAGATAACTGGGATGGAGGTGACAGAAGGGAGGGCTGATTGGGGGAGGTGATACAAGGAGGTGCAGATTGGTGGAGGGAGTAGTCAGAAGCAAAATACTTTTGAAGAGGTACAGGGTGAAAAGAGAGAGAATAGAATAAATTGGTGATAGAATGGATGAAAAAACTTAGCAACAGCATGTAAAAATTAAGCAAACTTCTCTGGTGGCCTCGTTTCTCAATATATAGAGAACTGAGTCAAATCTACAAAAATATTCACTATTCCCCAATTGATAAATGATCAAAAGATATGATCAAGACATTTTCAGAACAAGACTCACAAGTACAGGAGCATCCAGGGGAAGGTTAGGAGAAAGATTAGTATGCCATATGAGGATCACCTGAAGGGAATGGAGGTACTGAGCACTTTAAAGGGAGAATTGGAGCCTGGAGAGTTGAAGACTGGGTGGTGGTGGTAGAGCAGGGAGAAGTCATATTGATTGTTTTCAAATATTAGAAAGGCCCTCATGTGGAAGAATTGTATTAGTTCATCTTGGTCCCAGAGGGCAGAATTAAGAACAATGAGTGATGGGAAGTTGCAGAGAAGCTGTCTTAAACTTGATGCAAGAAAAAACATGATGACATTCATAGCTATCCAAAAGTGCAGTGGACTACCTTGGCAGGTCTTGGGTTAATTTTCACTTCAAGTCTTTAGACCAAAGAGTGAATAGCTACCCATTGGGAATGCTGTATTGATCGTTCCTGGACACACAAGAGCTTGGCTAAATGGCCCCGAGTGCTCTTCTCTGAGATTTTGATTCAGAGTCCTGGGTTTGGATTTGGAGTAACTTTGTTTATATTATTGTCCTATTCCTTGGGGTTGTTTGTCTTTTGTTTACAAAGAAGGCCAGTGCTATCCTGGCATGATGTCTTTACTTGTGGGTGAATTGAATTTAAGTGAAGCACGACTGGACATATCAGTAACCTCCATCTCTCTCTTCCAGAGTCATCAAAGTCTAGTGGTAGGACCAAAGTTGGGATGACTGACAATGGCCCAGGATGCAGCAGATGATCTTGTCATCTTCAATGCCTGACAATGCTCTAGGCACATTGGCCACCTTCATGGACATTGGAAAAAAAATGTTCTTATCCTCCCAGTTCACTGAAGGAAGTCTTCATATGCTTGAGGTAGACATCTCCCTGATTCACTGGCAGGTCTGAGGCATTTTGTTTATGTTCAAGCTAGTTTAGCCTCTCTGCTGGGATGATTATATCAGAGTGTGACTGCTTCACGTGCTACATTTTCAGAAGTCACAGGTGAGAGTTGAGTTCCAGGGATATACCAAAGGTAGATGAGCAGCCCTGGAAAGGACACTGCAAGCCTTCTCACTAGAGGGACTCACTCTCCCTAAAGACTCTACACAACCTGTGTGTATGTGTGACTTTGAATAAGCCATTGATTCTCTCTAGGCTTTATTTTTCACTCCTGTAAAGTCAGAGTATTGGAATAGATGAACTATTAGGTTTCTTCCAGATCTAAATCATATAATTACTGAGCATCTATTGTATGTTACCTAGCCTAGTACTAAACACTATGGCAGTGATACGGAAGAAGACACAGCTCCCTGAATTTGAGTGGTTTAGAAGGAAGTTGGGAGAGCTGGAGCAGCAATTCATCCTCACCTCCCAAATATAAAACAGAACAACACAAAGCAACGTGTGCAAGTGAGAATACTACAGGGGAGGTATACTTTAAAGGAAATAAGGAAAATGATGAAAAAAAATGACAACACCAGAAAAAGCACCGTCTATGCAATGTGCTAAATTTTGCCTGCACATACTCTAGTCTATGCCTTCTTTGTCTTTATCCAGTGTCCTGCAGGAAAATGTTCAAAGACATTCAGAATTATTACCTGGGAGGTTATGCAAGATTTTCTTTCAGCACATAACTGCAATTAACAACAACCATCTCCTTGAGACCATCGCAAGGGGAAAGGAGGATACCAGCTTCAAGGCTAGTATACAGTTTTCAGAAGAAAACCAAAGCACAAATCCCAGATCAAAGGGGATCCTCCATTTCTGTCAGCCTGAACCAGTACAGCTCTCCGGATGGTTGATAGTGGCTAAGTCCACCAATGGTGTATTGTTGCTCAGACTCAGACCCAGGTTAGGAACTTGCAGAGTTTGTTCTAGGATGATTAATAATGTGAATTTTCTCTGTATCAAATTACTTTGGAAGCACTGAAAGCATTCAGGTCTTGTGCTTGAACTGTCCCTGAGATGCTGGAACAATACAGCTCTCAAAATCCCAGTAAACAGCAACAGGTACAAGCCAGATATTCCTTAAAGAAGTACAGAGCCTGTACCTAACAGTTAGAGTTCTAAGTCTAAAAGTAAAATGTAAGAATGAGTAAACAAACAAGTAAAAAGATGACAAGAATTCTGAAGCCATAAATGAAGAAAAGAATGACTTCAAAACATTTCTTAATAAACCTCAAAGTAAAACATAGGTTGGGAATACACTCAGCTGGAATTTCTGAAAGAACTAAAGCAAGAGATAAAAAAAGAAATTAAAATTTTTTTCTAGTCAATATAATGAGAATGCTAGAGGAAAAACTGGAACAGAAATGGGAGCTAATGTCTGTCCCTTCATCCCTCCCCACCCCTCCCCACTGAAAAGGCAAGAAATTGGATGCAGGCTATATATGTGTCATTTTGAAGTAGACTTCCCTAATAGTGATGTAGTGTAAGACTAACTATATATATTGCCCTGCATCCTACACTGTCTCCTCTTTTTTCTACCCTTTAATTTGACCTTCTCCCTTCTCCAAAGTGTTTACTTCTAATTACTCCCTTCTCCCATTTGCCCTCCCTCCTAGCATCCTCCTCACCTCACTTGGCCCCTTCTCCCCTACTTTCATGTAGTGAAAGCTAGATTTTCTTTTTTTTTTTTAATGTTTAAAATATTTAAATTGTTATATTTATTTAATTATTTTTTTAATATTTAACTTTTAACATTTATTTTCACAAAATTTTGGGCTACAAATTTTCTCCCCTTTTATCCCCCCCCCAAACCCAAGCATTCTAATTGTCTCTGTGACCTATCTGCTCTCCCCTCTATCCTCCCTCCCTGCCCTTGTCTCCGTCTTCTCTTTTGTCCTGTAGGGCCAGATAGCTTTCTTGACCCCTTAACTTGTATTTCTTATTTCCCAGTGGTAAGAACATTACATTTGATCCTAACACTTTGAGTTCCAACATCTTTAGCTCCCTCCCTCTACACCCTTTCCCCTTGGAAGACAAGCAATTCAATATAGGCCAAATCTGTGTAGTTTTGCAAATGATTTCCATACTAGTTGTGTTGTATAGGAGTAACTATATTTCCCTCCATCCTATCCTGTCCCCCATTACTTCTATTCTCTTATGATCCTTTCCCTCCCCATGAGTGTCGACCTCGGATTGCATTCTCCTCCCCATGCCCTCCCCTCCATCCTCCCCCCCCCACCCTGCTTGTGCCCCTGTCCCCCACTCTCCTGTATTATGAGATAGGTTTTCCTATCAAAATGAGTGTGCATTTTATTCTTTCTTTTAGTGCAATGTGATGAGAGTAGACCTCATGTTTTTCTCTTGCCTCCCCGCTTTATCTCTCCACTAATAAGTCTTTTGCTTGCCTCTTTTATGAGAGATAATTTGCCCCATTCAACTTCTCCCTTTCTCCTCCCAATATTTCTCTCTCACTGCTTGATTTCATTTTTTTTAAAGATATGATCCCATCCTCTTCAATTCACTCTGTGCACTCTGTCTCTATGTATGTGTGAGTGTGTGCATGTGTGTGTGTGTGTGTACTTCCACCCAGTACCCAGATACTGAAATGTTTCAAGAGTTACAAATATTGTCTTTCCATGTAGGAATGTAAACAGTTCAACTTTAGTAAGTCCCTTATGACTTCTCTTTGCTGTTCACCTTTTCATGGTTCTATTCCTTCTTGTGTTAGAAAGTCAAATTTTCTTTCCAGCTCTGGTCTTTTCATCAGGAAAATTTGAAAGTCCTCTATTTCATTGAAAGACCATTTTTTTCTCCTGAAGTATTATACTCAGTTTTGCTGGGTAGGTGATTCTTGGTTTTAGTCCTAGTTCCTTTGACTTCTGGAATATCCTATTCCATTCCCTTCGACCCCTTAATGTAGAGGGTGGTAGATCTTGTGTTATCCTGATTGTATTTCCACAATACTTGAATTGTTTCTTTCTAGCTGCTTGCAATATTTTCTCTTTCACCTGGGAATTCTGGAATTTGGCCACAATGCTCCTAGGAGTTTCTCTTTTTGAATCTCTTTCATGCGGTGTTCTGCGGATTCCTTGAATATTTATTTTGCCCTCTGGTTCTAGAATCTCAGGGCAGTTTTTCTTGATAATTTCATGGAAGATGATGTCTAGGCTCTTCTTTTGATCATGGTTTTCAGGTAGTCCCAGATTTTTTACATTGTCTCTCCTGATTTTATTTTCCAGTTCAGTTGTTTTTCCAATAAGATATTTCACATTATCTTCCATTTTTCCAATCTTAACGCTATGTTCTGTGATATCTGTCTTTCTCATAAAGTCCTTAGCGTCCATCTGTGGCATTCCAGTTTTGAAAGATCTATTTTCTTCAGTGAGCTTTTGAATCTCCTTTTCCATTTGGCTAATTCTGCTTTTGAAAGCATTCTTCTCCTCATTGGCCCCTTGCACCTCCCTTGCCAAGTGAGTTAGGCTAGTTCTCAAGGTACCAATTTCTTCAAGATTTTTTTGGTTCTCCTTTAGCAGGGAGCTGATCTGCTTTTCATGCTTCTCTTTCATCCCTCTCATTTCTCTTCCCAGTTTTTCCTCCACATCTCTAACTTGATTTTCAAAATTCTTTTTGAGCTCTTCCATGGCCTGAGCCCATTGGGTGGGCTGGGACACAGAATCCTCGATTTCTGTGTCTTTGCCTGATGGCAAGCATTGTTCCTCCCCATCAGAAAGGAAGGGAGGAAGTGTCTTTTCTCCGAGAAAATACCCTTCAACTGTTTTATTTCTTTTCCCTTTTCTGGGCATTCTCCCCAGCCAGTGGCTTGACCTCTGAATATTCTCCTGACTTCCACCTCGCCTCCTGGTCCTCCCAGCCAGCTTTTGGGGACTGAGATTCAAATGCTGCTTCCTGCCTTAGGGTTTTTGTTGGGGGCAGGGCTGCTTTTCAGTGTAAGAATTAAGTTCAGATGGTCAGGTTGGGGCAGGGCCGCCTCTCAGGCTCTGTTCCCTCAGGGGTTTATGCACAGACCTTCCACAATGGATCCAGGATCCCGCCCGCTTGGGGAGCCCCTGTCTGTAGCCGCCTCTCAGCTTCTATCTCCCGGGGGGCCCGAGCCATGGGGGCACCCCACTCTCCTCTCGACCCGCCAAAGAGACTCTCTCACTGACCCTCGTCACCTGTGGGTGGGGGGGCTTGTGCTGCCGCTGGAGATCCCGTCCCTGAAGCCTGCTCGGATTTGTACCTCTCGGAGCTGCGGCCACAGCAGGTCTGGGCTGGGCTCCGCGTCTGCAGCGCGACGGACTTTTTGCGAGAGGTTTGCAGGTCCCTCTGTGGGTGGAGGGACCCTCGTGGCCACTGGAGGTCCCGTCCCTGTAGCCCGCTCGGATCTTTCCCTCACGATGTCGAGGCCGCTGCAGGGCTGCCCTCTGCTCCCAGTCCCGGCGCCCAGTCCACAGCACGAAGGACCCTCCGCAAGAGGTTTGTAGGTCTCTCTCGAACAGAAATCTCCCTCGCTCCAATATTCCGTGGCCTCTGGGTGCAGAATTCACTGTGAGTTTGTCCCCTCTAACTGTTCTGTGGGTTGTGGGTTCGGAGCTATGTGTATGTGCGTCTTTCTACTCTGCCATCTTGGCTCCGCCCCCAAAAGCTAGATTTTCATATCAAAGTGAATGAGCATGTTATTCCCCTCTCAAGTCATATGTGAACAGAGCAAGCTTCACTTTTCCCCTCTCACCTCCTTGCTTTTCTCCTCCATTGAAAAAGATTTTTCTTATCTGTTTTACGAGGGATAATTTGTCCCATTTCATTTCTCCCTTTCTCCTCACAATATATTCCTTTCCCACCCCTTAAATTTATTTTTTCTAGATATCGTCCCCTCTGATTCAACTCAACTTATGCTGTGTGTGTGTGTGTGTGTGTGTATGTGTGTAATCCCTTCACCTACCCAAATATTGAGAACTCTCAAGAGTCTCACAAATACTATCTTTCCCTGTAGGAATGTAAACAGTTGAGCTGTAGAAAATCCTTTATGATTTCTCTTTCCTGTTTACCTTTTCATACTTCTCTTGATTCTTATGTCTGAAAGTCAAATTTTCTCTTCAGTTCTGGTTTGTTCATAAAAAAATGCTTGAAAGTCCTCCATATCATTGAATGGACATTATTCCCCCTGAAGTATTATACTCAATTTTCCTGGGTGGCTGATTCTCGGTTTCAATCCCAGTTCCTCTGACTCCTGGAATATCCTATTACAAGCCCTTCGATCCCTTAATGTAGAAGCTGCCAGATCCTCCGTTACCTTGATTGTATTTCTACAATATACTAACTGTTTCTTTCTAGCTAATTGAAATAGTTTCTTTTGGACTTGGCAGCTCTGAAATTTGGCCACAATATTCCTAGGAGTTTCTCTTTTCAGATCTCTTTCCCTAGGTGATTGGTGGAATCTTTCAAAATTTATTTTGCCCTCTGGTTCTAGAATATCAGGGCAGTTTTCCTTCTTAATTTCATGAAAGGTGGTGTCTAGGCTCTTTTTTTGATCATGGCTTTCAGGTAGTCCCAGGCAGCTGGGCCCAGCTCCACTCAGTGTTCAGTGGGATAGACTTTTCCTATCGGACTTCCAGGTTATCTTTGACTGGAAATCTCCTTTGCTCTGTCGTTTTGTGGCTTCTGATGCTCTAGAATTTGTTGAAAATCATTTTTTTTCAGGCATTTTATGTATTGTGGGGGCAGAGCTAGAGTCTGTGGGTCTTTCTACTCTGCCATCTTGACTCTGTCCCCCAATACATTGTTTCAAGAAATCCTAAAAACAAACAAGCAAACAAAGAAACAAAAGAAAGACAAAGTGGAATTCCCTGCCTACTACTGTGGTCAGGTCAAGGTTGGGTAAGGAGCCAATGTTTAGGGCACTTTTTTTAGCCCTCTTCCTCAGACCAGGAG
The DNA here is from genome assembly GCF_028372415.1 of Notamacropus eugenii. NCBI lineage: Eukaryota > Metazoa > Chordata > Mammalia > Diprotodontia > Macropodidae > Notamacropus > Notamacropus eugenii. The sequence goes on along the minus strand of NC_092876.1, from coordinate 15,065,248 downwards.
GTGAGCAGTGCGTTTCTGAAAAGGCTACTCAGACACCCAGGGGGCTGCCAAGTCCCACTACAGCTTGTGATTACAAACAACCCTATGGCCTGCACCTTCTAACAACTCCTGCCTTTTTTGGTCTCACTTATTGGAGAGTAAATTTTTTTATCCTTTCATTTTTATTCTATTTATTATTTTTATATGATTCTTCTAAGCAACACATTGTGGATATATGTTTACAGATCCAAACTCTCTTCATTTTCTCAAAATATTACAATCTTGCTATTTAAAAATTGAAAATTTGGTATACATTTTACTCCATTTCTCTTTAATATTATCCCCAAAATAATTTTATCCTTTTCAAAAATTAATCCATCATTATTTATCTTTAGTTCTTTCCTTTTATCATTCCATTTTTTTAGTAGCTCCCTTCTCCTTACCCTCAATACCTTCCCCATTATTCTTTAAAATATTAATCTTTCCCTGATTTTACAGTTTGCTTATTAGTTCCCTTTCTACCTTGCTTTTGTCAAATTATTTAATTTCTCCCTTCTCTTCTTCCCTCAGCTAAGTTGTGGAGGTATAACTGATTCCTTTATTGACTTCCAAGTTTTTTCCTCACTCGAAATCTTATTTTTGGTACATTTCTGTAAAACACTACAATTTTTCTCATTTTCTTCATGATTTAACTATATTTTCTGTCTCTTAATTTTGGTCACTGGAAACCATAATATCAGATTTAGACATTTTCATTTGCTTCCCATCAATATCCCTGGGATATTAGTGATAAGTGACAGTGATCAGACACACAGAGGAAGAGTAGATCCCTGAAGGAATATATATTATGTAATGGGACCAATATGAATTCTCCTCAAAAGATAAAAAAGAACTTCTGATAACTGGGAACGGTAGTACTCATTTTGGTATATACTCTCTCTAATCTGGAGCCCATTTTCCATTGGATTTTGTGTATATTAATAAGATGGCTTGTGAAAGACATTTAGGGGTGTTACAATGTTGTATTCCAAATGTTTATACACTTTTACTTGAATAAATACACTTTTCTGAAAGCTAGTTACATTTACATATTTGTTATCAATTAATAGTATGGAGACACAGTGAAGGGGACACATTGGCAACAGTAGTAGGATCCTATCTCCCCAAACTACACCTCTGTAATGTTTATTTCCCCTGAATTATCTGCTTAAGATTTAGAGACTTGGAATATTCCTTGCTCTCTTTTTCATTCCTAGATTCCCCTGCTCCTCCTCTTAGATTCACAAGATTCAAACATTTTCTCAGCTCAGTCCTGGTTATCTTTCTCTACCAATTATCAAAAGAATAATCTTCTCTTAATTCAATACAGTCTTCCTTTTTAGCCATACTTCCCCAGTCAAAAATTAAAAGTTAAAGATGAGAAGGCACTCTTATCCCACACCTCAACCAAGGGCAACTCCATGAGTTTGGTACACTGCACATATTTTAGATGTCTATGATATATTGACTGGATTTGCAACTTTTCCTCTTCTTTTTCTTCATAAAAATAACATCCATTTTTTGGAAAGATGTTCTGTAAAGGAGAAATACCAATGATATAATGGAAAAAATTGGGAGGAAGTAAAATGTACAGACATTAATAAAAAATGTGTTTTAAAAAGAAATACGCTAAAAATATCTCCCAGTGTTTTCTTAACTAGAAATATATATATGCCTATATATATATATATATTTCAGTTCTATTTACATATCCTCATATGGAATTGTCTTCCATTTTCTAACACTGAGTTTGACAGCAAAATTTCCTCATCTCCTCGTCTAAAAAATGACTGGATTGGAATAGGTAGCTACTGAGTTTCTTTTTGACAGCAGGGTATGATCATTCATGTCACCCCTCAGAGGATTTTGTGCAGTTTATATTTACAGGATCACACTCACCACTGACCACTATACATTGGATGTGGACTGACATAGGCATGATATAGTACCACTTTAGCAATATGTGTTCTCCTACCACTTTTTGAAATTCAGATGATGATCTTTGCAGTGTCTGTGTATGTCAATCTTTCCATTCACTAAAACCACCAGATCATAAGATGAAAAACTGAGGTTGATATTTTCACTATACCATCACATCTATGTACACTATATAGAGTGTAATTATACACACATGTTTATATATTTACAGGTATTTATCTTTATTTGGACTGTTCATCATATTTGTAATGCCCTTCCCCCTGACCTTTACTTCACAGGATCCCTCCATTCCTTAAAGACCCTGCTCACACACCATTTTCAAGATAAAATCTTTCCTGGGTTCTTCCATACCAAGATTGTGGAGTAAAGTAGAAATCCTCTGAAGTCTGCCCAAATTCTCCTCCAAACAATTAGAAAACTGTCTCAGAATTGATCTAGGATCAGGGAAGCAGCTTACCAGAAGGAAAAGTTAGTCTCACCCAGGTGGGTGTGGAGTGAGGGACAAGAGCAGCAGTAGCAGTCAACCTCACAACAGGAGGCCTGCAGCATGGCTCCATGCCAGTGTCAGTCCACCAGTGAGGACCTAAGTTCCTACAGATCATCAGTGCCCTACATTAAGAGAGCAGTCTGGGCAGTTTAGCTCCCCAGTGACCCTGCCCTGATATGTTAAAAGCAGAGGACAAAATAGAAATTAAAGGACTCCACCAACGACTGCCTAAATTCAATCTAAAAATGAAAACTCCTAGGAACATCATATGCCAAATCCACAGCTCATAGACCACGAAAAATGTGTTGAAAGAAGAAAAAAAAATCAAATATCATGGAGTTAAAGTCAGGATTACAAAGAACTTTGCAGATTCCACATTAAAGTACAAGAAGGCTTAGAATATAATATACCAGAAGGCAAAGAAATTAGAATTAAAACCAAAAATCAATTACCTCTCAAAACTGAATGTAAACTTTCTGAGAGAAAATGGATGTTTAACAAAATAGAGTACTTTCAAGCATTCGTAATTAAAAATCAGAGCTGAATTTTAAAAAATGTCCTTCAAATACAAGACTCAAGAGAAACAATAAAAGGTACAAAAAGGAAAAGAAGCAAGAAAGAAAAATGAGAAATTTAATAATGTTACATTGTTTATATTTCTATACAACAAGATAATATGTGTATTTCTTATCTTTATTACTATAAGAACAATTAGAATCCGTAGATTGAAGAAGGAGGGAAAGATTGAAAGGGGCATTTTTTTAAATAAAAATGGGCAAAAAGTGTCTATTATAATGAAAGGGAAAATAGGAAGGGTGGCAGACAAAGCTGAAACCTTTCTCTCATCAAAATTGGATCAAAGAAAGAATAACATAACTAGTTCGGAGCAAAAATTTCTTCCCTATGAGAAGCTATAAAATAGTGGAGATAATAAAAAAGGGAGAGGGGAATGATAAAACGTAGAGATATTGAGGAAGGCAGTAATCAGAAGTAAAACACTTTTGGGGGGGGAAATATGGGGCATAAGAAAGAGATGGTGAGTAAATTTTTAAAAAGGATGAATGGAAATATAGAGTTAATTAACATAACAATAAATGTAAATGTAATGCACTAATAAGAGAAGCAGATAGCTTCATGGATTAAAGAACAGAATCCTACAACATGTTGTGTACAAGAAGCACATTTGAAGCAAAGAGATATACACAAAATAAAGGAAAGGGGCTGGAGAAAAATCTGTTATTCTTCAGATGAGGCAAAAAAGCAGGGATAACAAATATAATCTCAAGCCAATCAAAGCAAAAAATGATTGAACTAAAAGAGATAAAGAAGGAAACCTCATCTTGCTGAAAGGTAGCATAGACAATTACATCATAGCAGTACTAAACATATCTGCACCTAATGGTTTAGTATCTAAGTTTTTCAATAAGGTAAATGAGGTACAGTAGGAAATAGATAATAAAACCATACTAGTGGGGGAAGTCCAATTTCCCTTCTCAGCATGACATGACTATAAACAAGAAAGAAGTTAAGCAGGTAAATGAAATTCTGGAAAAGTTAGAGATGGTAGATCTCTGAAGAAAACTGAGTAGAAATAGAAACATACCTTATTTTTTTTTTCTCATCAGTTCATAGTACCTATACAATAACAGAGAAAGCATTATGACATAACAAACTGACGACCAAATGTAGAAAAGCATAAATACTAAACACATCCCTTTCAGATCACAATTCAATTAGAAATATGTGAATAATGGACAATGGAAAGAGAGATTAAAATTAGTTGGAAATTAAATAATCCATTCATAAGAAATAAATGGTTCAAAGAACAGATCGTAGAGAGAATTAAAAAATTCATTAAAGAATCAACAAGGAGACAACATGTGAAAATTTATGGGATATAGCTAAAGTGGTATTTAGAGGAACATTTATATCTCTAATTGCTTGCATAAATAAAATAGAGAAAAATCAGATCAATGAATGGGGTACACAAGTGCAAAAACTAGAAAAAGAACAAATTATATTCCCCAATTAAGTACCAAATAGAATATCCTGAAAATCAAAAGAGAGGTTAATAAAATTGAAAGTAAGAAGATCATTGAACTAATCAACAAAAGTAGTAGTTTGCTTTATGAGAAAAAATAATAAAACAGGTAAAATATTGGTGATTGATTTAAAAAAAAAAGAAAAAAAGCAATCACCAGTATCAAATATGAAATGGATGCACTCACCAAAAAGGAAATGGAAATTAAGACAATTTGCAGAAGTTATTTTGCCAAATTACATGCCAATAAATTTGACAATCTAAATGAAATGGATGGATATTCACAAAAATATAGATTACCCTTTGTCTATAGCAATAAGCGAGGGAAAAAAAATTATAGGACTCAGAATAAGCAACGAGGAAACAAAACTGTCGCTTCTTGCAAATGGTAAGTTACACTGTGAAAATTCTAGGAAATCAATGAATAAAAGTACTTGAAATTGTTAGCAAATTCAGCAAAGTTGCAGAAAACAAAATAGACCCATATACATCAAACACATTTCTATATTATCAGCTAAAATATCTAGTTGAAATTACTCATGACCTTAGAAAATTTGCAGGATATAAAACAAACCCACAAAAATCAGCAGCATTTCTATATATTACTAACACAGTCCAGCTACAAATCATAGAAAATTTCAAATTAAAATAACTGTAAGGCAATATAAAATACTTCAGAGACTGCTTGTCAAAATAAAAACAGGAACTATATGAACACAAATATAAAACACTTTCTTTCAAATAAAGTCAGATCTAAACAATTAGAAAACTGTAAATTGCTCCTGAGTAGGTGAGCCAATATAACAAATATGATCATTCTACCAAAATTAATCAATTTATTCAGGGCCATATCAATCAACCTATTAAAATATTCTATAGAACTAGAAAAATGATAGAAACATTCATCTGGAAAAACAAAAGTTCCAGAATATCAAATGAATCCATGAAAAAAATGTGAAGAAAAGGTGGTCTAGTTGTACCAGATCTCAAACTATATTGTAAAGTGGTAATAATCAAATTAATCTCGTACTGGTTAAGAATTATTTTGGTAGGTCTATATAATAGATTAGGTACAAATTACATTGAAACAAATGACATTAATAATTTAGTATATGACAAACCCCTAAAACCAAGCTTTTAGAACAAAAAATCATTTTTTAAAACAATATGTAGAGAAACTGGACAATATTGACAGAAGCTAGGTCTAGACTAATATTTCACACTCTATACCAAGATAAGGTTAAAATAAGCACATGATTTCTGTATAAAGGGTGATACCATAAGCAAAATAAGAGAGAAGAGAATAGTTTATCAGTCAGATTTATGGATAAGAAAGGAGTTAGAATGAAAGAAGACATAGATCACCTGAAAATGTAAAATAGAAAATTTTAATTGTATGAAATTCAAAAGTTTTTGCACAAACAAAATCGATGCAATGAAAATTTCAATTGGAAGGCATAAAACAGGGGAAAAATTCTGAGTATTTCTGCTAAATGCCTCATTTCTCAAATACATAGAAAACTGAGTCAAATTTGTAAAAGTATAAGTCACTTCCTAAATGATACATTTTCAAAGGAATATGAACAGGCAATTCTCTGACAAAAAAATCAAAGCATTGCATACTAAAAAGAAAAAAAAAATGCCCTAAAACATGCTTGGTTAGAGAAATATCAATTAAAACAAGTCTGAAATACAACCTCACACACAGGAGAATGGCTAATATGACAACAAAGGGAATATTGGAGGATATTGGAGGGGATGTTGGAAAACTGGGACACCAATGTACTGTTGGCAGAGTCACCCTGGCTTGCCATTCCTGGACTGAAAGATGTTGCCCTTACAGGAGATGCTAGAACTGAGCTATTTAAATAGCTGGAGGTCAGGAGCAACAAATTCCTAAAATATTTGCTGTTAGATTCATGAGTTTAACTGATTTGAAGTCAGGAAAATCTAAGTTCAAAATCTTCTTTCAAGACTCATTAGTTGTAAGTTACTGAGCAAGGAACTTAACCTCTGTCAACCTCAGTTTTCTCACCTGTAAAATGTTGATAATATAAACATATTCCCCATGTTACCGGGAGGAACAATTGAGAAAACTTTTGTAAAATATTTTGCAAAGCTGAAAGCGTAAAATCAATGAAGGCCATTGTTATTAGCGTTCTTCAGCCCAAGAGAACAGAAGATGACTGAACCAAAAGTCACGCGGCACGTGGAACGTGTGTCCACTAGCCAGATGAGTCAAAGGTTTGTGGCTGTCTTCTGGGGCCATGGAATTAGATCTTTGTGCCCAGTATTGGTCCTTCCATGGTGATTTTTTTATGGGGTCCCTAGTCATTTCCAGACACAATTTGATATATTTGCTCTGGTCCCATTCAGTTTTCTTCATTGCTAGAGGGGCAGCAGAGTCATCAGTCCTTACCTAAACTAACCTTAAGATATCTTGATCCCCTCAGATCTAAGACTTGAAGGACCATGGTCCATTATTAATCAGTATAAGAGCTGAAATTGTGTGGCCTGGGTTTAAGGGGTGGAAGGTAGCAGTGCTGATCACCACATCCTGGGCCAGCCTTTAGTACACTGATCTCTTCCCCTCTTCACAGTTGAGACTGGGTAGTCCAGGACAGAGCTGAAGATGCACCATGGGCTCTACATTCACATTCCTGCTTGTTGTTGGTAAGATTCTAGGGTCAAACCTGGGGAGGTAGGGATTTTGTGGCAAGCTTGTAGCTCCTGTCACTGAAGGATATGGAAGAAGTTTAAGGAGAAGGTAGAAATATTTAGAAGAGGGCCAGAGCCCAGTGTCTGCTCAAAGGACTCTTCCTTCATTTTCTGATCAAAAAAGACTTAGAGGTTCAGGGAATTTGGCAAGAGCTAGGAATGGGTCTATGTGGGGTGGAGAGGCTACAACTCTAACCTCAGCTTCTCTTACAGGAGGGTGTCTGAACTGGGCTGTGAGGGCGCGGACAGGTGAGTCCTGCCTCCAACACCCCATGTTCTCTTTTCCTTCCCTGTACCAGATTAATCCAGAAATCTAGATCTAGGATAAGCAGGAAGGGAAAGAGGGCACTGTATTAAATGGATAGAGTTAACTGGTGAAGGACTTCAGAAACTGGCAGTGAAGGAGGCATGAGACATAGAGAAAATGCTAATAAATATCTAAAAATCTGTTTCCTTCTCAGACCCCTTTCCCAGGCCCACCCTCTGGGCCATCCCGAGTCCTGTGGTCCCTAGGGGAGCAGACGTGACCCTCAGATGCCAGGGCCACCTATGGAGTGAATGATTCCAGCTCTGGAAGGATGGAGAGCTCCAAGATGAGAGAAATGCATTCTGGCAGCAGGCAGAGTTTGTGCTCAGGAATGTGCAAGACTGGGAAGATGCCAGAAGCTACAGCTGCCGCTCTGGGCAGGGGCCCTTGTGGTCAGAGCTCAGTGAAGCCCTCCCACTGGTGGTGACAGGTGAGAGGGTGTTGGTCTACAACCATCCCTGGGGGAAGGAGGCAAGTTCTAAGTGATGAGTACCAGAACCCTCTCTGGAGTTTCAACTACATCAGGGCCAATCCCTCAGACTCTACAAATTGCCTTCTCTACCTTTCCAGAATGCTGACCTGTTCCTCCCTTGTTCCTATCTGCCTTTACTCAATCCCCATCAGTTTGGACAAATGACAACATCACCTATTCATGACCCAATATTTTGCCTTTGCTCACATAATCCCCCCTGCCTGAGAAGCCCTTTCCACCTTCAGTCATCACTTTCCTTCACATTCTTAGAGCCCATCTCAAATCCTGGCTAATTCAGGATCGTTTCCCTCATTGCATCCAGTAGCAACGTCCTGACCACTGGTCTTCCCAGAGTGATGCATACACCTCTAGTCCACCCACTCTAACATCAATTTCCTTCCCACCATCTCAGACTGCTTTTCTTCTGGCCTCTGTCAGAAGGCAGTGCAGTGAAATGGAAGGGACCTGAGATCAGGGTTGCAGCAGGGGCTTCAAATGACGGACTCCCAGGACCTAGCTGAGTGAATGTGGGCCAGTGCCCAACCTCCTGAGGGTCTCAATTCCCTCTTATGTGACATGAAACTCATGGGCAGGATTGTATAATGGGTTTATATGAGCTAAACCCCTGTGATCCCTGGAACTGTCAGCTCCTGAGGGTAGCAGGGATGGCATCTTCCCTAACCCTGTGGGGCTCCCAAATCACTTTTCAGAAGGTGCCTGATAGGTAGGTAATAAGCGAGGACAGTAGAAGTAGACAAAAGCAAATTCTACACGGAACTGCCCAGAAGGAGTCCCTGTCCTCCTCTGTCAGGCTCTGCCCACCCAGGGGCACAGATCACACAGCAGCAGGGGACTTCAATAGACTAACTGTGAGGTGAGCCCCAAGGAAGTTGCTGTGTGATTGGAGAAAAGGGGACATACAGAAGATGCTTTGAAGATGGAAAACTCAGGAGTAGCACCAGACTAAAAACAAGGGATAAGTCTGAGAAAGGATTAGAGGATGGTGGTGAGGGGGGCAGAGTGAGGCAGGCTGGGTAGTAGTGTGGGGAAGAGGGTAGGGTCCAGGACTGGGAATTCATTTTTTTTGGTTAACCCTCCACCCCAGTCATGTAGTTATTGGGAAGATAAAGCTTTGCAAACCTCAGACCTTAAGATAGTTTGCCAGTGATGGTGCATTAAGAACCTCCCTTTGTCCAACAGGACCAGGGTGGAAGACCAGAGCTGGGCCCCTAGGAAGAAGTAAGAGGGGCAAATGGCAGGTTGCAACCTCCTCTGCCCATGTCCCTTCTTATCCCATCTCTCTGTACATTCACAACCTTCTTGGACCCAGAATATCATTCTGAAGGTGACTTTGGGAGCCCAGTTACCCAGTAATGCACAAACCTACAGGAGAGGGAAAAAAAGACTTGGCCAGGGACCTGCCGACCACTCTGCCCCTTTTTAGCTCTGCTTCAGGGAACAATTTGAGGGGATCAGAGAGAAAGATCAGGTACCTAATTTGTTACCTCCCTCTTTTCACAGAAATCTTCCCCAGACCCTCCATTTCAGCCTCATCTGTCTCCACAGTATCTCCAGGGACAACCGTGACCATCTGGTGTGATGTGTCACCACGGCCCAATCCTCAGGACTACAGTTTTGCTCTGCTGGAGGCAAGGAGCCTGGAGCCATTGCAGAGAGTGAGTTATTTGGGGACCAATGTTACTTTCACCCTTCGGTCTGTGAGACCTAAGGACTCTGGGAACTACATCTGTATTTACTACAGGAAGACAGTGCCCCACGCAGGGTCCAATCCCAGCCAGATCATCGAGCTGACTGTGCCTGGTGAGTGGAGACTGGAAGCCACAAAGTCTGGCTCCACCTCTTCCCCCACGTAGGGGCCTACAAAGCTATGGGGATAGCATACAATCCAGGGAATTCTGAAGGGATGGTTTAGGGGGAGGCTGGAGGAAACTCTGGGACACTATCATTTTCTACATGGACTCAGCTTTGGGCCCCAGGAAAGTGGGGCTGTTCCCAGCTAAAGACACTCCAGAAAAAAAGTGAGAACAGAATTTAAACAGTTGTTGCCCCTCTTGTTAAGGAATTTGTGGAGGGGGACCTTGAAGGGTCATCTCACCCTGACATTTTGTGTCTCCCTTTCCCCTCAGGACTACTCCCCAGGCCCACATTGTGGGCCCAGACTGGCTTCATGATGGCCCCACAGGCCAACATCACTCTCTGGTGCTCAAGGCCCAAGCTGCCTTCCATTGAAAAGGTGACTTTCCCTCTGTGGGAGGCTGCAACCCAGATATCCTTACAGCAGAAGACCTCATCAGATCTCTGGACTAGCTTCCTCATCCCATCTGTGGCACCACAGGACACTAGGAACTACAGTTGTACTTACAAGGAATGGACAGCATCTGCTAGAGCATCATAGCACAGTTATACCCTCGAGCTGGTGGTGCCAGGGGAGTGGATGTGTGGGCCCCAGAAGAACTCTGAGGATAATCCCTCTGCTCTCTTCCCAGATAGAGGTCTCACAGAGAAAAGGCCTGGTGACTAAAGATCCAGCTCTACCCTGGGGTCTGGCAGTTCCCATGGGTCTTGGAAGACATGAGACATATGTCTTGTGATGTAGAATCTGGGGAAGAAAGGTACTTGGGGGGCCTGAGCTGAGTGTTAAGAGAAGAATCACAGAGATTCAGAGCTGAAAGGGGCTTTGGAGGTTCTTGAGGTCAAAATGCCCCAATACCAATGATCAAAGTGAGACCAAGAGAGAGGAAAGTACTTTAAGGTCACACAACCTGTGAGAGACAGAACCTGGAAATAAGACTGAGCCTTCCCACTCCTGGACCATGCTCTGAGCCCAGGTTTCAGGTTGAACCCTGGGTATGTCAGAATCACACAAATGAGAGTGATGTGCTAGGACCTTCCTCCCATGAGTCATCAAAGTTTTGAAACAATAGTTTGAATGAGCTCCCTCAAATGTGAATGTCTCCTTAGATTCCTAGGAAGCTACAGCTAGAAATGTAAGAGGGATCCTGTGGTCAAACCCCTTCTTTACGGAGGACAAAACTGAGGCTCAGGGTCAGCTAGAATGCTCAGTGGCCCGAGTTCTGGGTTTGGATTTAGAACACTTACTAGACACTTACCACTGCGGCCCTGGGCCTTTCACTTACCTTGATTGCCTCAGTTTCTTCATTTGTAAAATGAGCTGGAGAAGAAAATGACAAACCACATCAGTATCTTTGCCAGGAAGAACACAAATGGGGTCAAGGAGAGTTGGAAATTACTGAAAAACTACTGAACACCAAATGTGAGAATCAGACAGAGCCAGTGAATGGTCCATGGTCACAAAGGGATTCAGAGAGAGAGGAAGGACATGATCCATGTGTACTCACTCCCAGGCCCATGTTCTTTCTCTCACAGGATCTCTCCCCAAGCCTTCCCTCTCAGCCCTCCCAGGTCTTGTGGTGGAGCCAGGCATTCATGTGACTCTCCAGTGCCGACAGCCCCCTCAGACATTATTCAGCCACATGACATTCACTTCCTGAAAGTGGGGACCCCTCAGCCCTTGCAAAGACAGAGCCCAGCTGGGACCTTGGCTATCTTCCCCCTCCTCTCTGTGAGTGCCCAGGATGCTGGCAACTACAGCTGTATCTACCAGAAGACGACAGCTCCATACCAGGTGTCTGCGCCCAGTGAGGTCCTAGAGATCTGGGTGACAGGTGAGGTTGTGTCTAGGTCAGCAAGGCAGAAAACAGGTTTGGAACTTCACCCTGTTTTGCAGTCCAGGAATCCAGAGAAGGCTTTTTGTTCTAAACTATTTTGACCATCATGTGGTAGGGACAGGAGATGAAGGTCCCTTCAGAAGTGGAGAACAAACTTGGAAGGATGGACTAGATCAGGTACTGTTCTAAGTCTAAGGGACAAAGATGGAAGGAAGAAATTCCTTCCTATATCCAGGTGGTCCTAGAGAACATCTGAGGATTAGCATCCATGTCTTCCCAGGGAAGGAGACTTTGGACAAGGAATGAGAAAAAAGCCAAAGGGAGTGAGAGCTGATGGTCAAGGACTTCCCAAGTCTTATTTTCTACATGGTCCATCCCCATTACAACTCATGAAGAGTTAGACATGGCAGAAAAATAATTGAGCAATCAACCTGAGACTGCGACAGGGCAAGTGAATGTCCCATGGCCACAAAGGGCCTCAGAGCAGGGACCAGACTCAGGTTCCCTTACTACCAGCCCAATATGCTTCCTCTCACAGGTTCTCTCCCCAAACCTTACCTCTCAGTCCTCCCAGGCCTTGTGATGGATTCCAGGATGCATGTGACTCTCCAGTGCCAAAAGCCCCCTCAGACATCCCTTTGGAGAGTGACATTCACTCTGCTGGGTGTGGGGTCCTCTCAAGCTTTGCAGAAGCACATCCTACCAGGGACCTCTTCTGACTTTGCCCTCCTCTCTGTGAGTGCCCAGGATGCTGGCAACTCCAGCTGTCTCTCCCAGGAAATGATGGCTCCTTACCAGGTTTCAGAGTCCAGTGAGGTCCTAGAGATCTGGGTGACAGGCAAGGGTGTGTCCAGGTCCCCAAAGCATAAGATTGGCAGGCCAGGAATCCAGTGGTGGCATATTGTTCTTGGATGTATTCACATCATTAGGGAGAGGCTGGGACAAAGTCTGTGAGTCCAGAAGGAAAGGAAGAGCAAAGTTGGGAGAATGGAGCAGCTCAGGTCTTCTTCCAAGCTGAATGGATAGGAGGGCAGAAATAAATGTCTCCCTATTTCTAGGTGGGCCTAGTGAACATGTGAGGCTTGGTACTTATGCCTCTCCAGGGAAGGGTGTTTGAAGCAAGCAATGATCAAAGAGCTAAAGGAAGTGAGCGCTGATGCTCAGGGACCTCTCAGCTCCTGCTTCCCCCACCTCTATTACAATTGTGCAAGTCTCTTGAGGGCCTGTCTTCTTTGTTTGGTTTTCCAGATGCACTCCCCAAGCCTTCCCTCTCAGCCTTGCCTGCCTCAGAGGTGAAACCAGGGGACAAAGTGACCCTTCTGTGTCAGGGGCCCTCATGGAATAGTACATTTGTTCTATACAAGGACAGAGATAAGAAAATCCTGGTGAGCATGGATAACAGTAAAGGGAGGGCCAAGTTCTTCCTGACTCATGTGATCCCTAAGGACTCTGGCAACTACAGCTGTGGCTATCAGCTTCTCATCAATGGTGGTCTCTGGACACAGTACAGTGAGCCCCTGCAGCTCATAGTGACAGGTAAATCAAAGAAGCCCCCAGGACCCACTGGATTGTCCCAACCACCATTCCCTCCCTCAGCCTCTACAAGGAAATGAAGTCAAGGTCTTTGGCTCTGGCCATGAGACATGGGATAAGAGACAACAGTCACCTTGACATTTTCCTCAATTTCAGTCATATAGAGAAGAAGAGTTTGTTGACTGGGACATGAGGCTTCCTCCATACTTTCTTGTGACCCACATTTCTCTACCCTGGTTTCCGGGTTTCTCAACCTACTTCCAAATTATAAGCCCAGTTTGAGGAGCACTTATGCCCACTCTAGCATACTGGTGGTGATGAATGGCTTTGAAAGGACATAAGAGGAGAAGTAAGGGGGCGGGGGGATTTCAAGAACAATGTAAGGGTCCCCTGGGGAAAGTGATTTATTAAGACCCTTCTTTCTCTACCACTCCAGTAGCATCCTGATTATCACTCTCAGCTGTGTTCAGCCTCAAGTGAGGCTCATGGGCAGCTACATGGGTCAGTTGCTAGAATGCTGAGCTTGGAGTTAGGAACATTGATCTTCCTGAGTTCAAATCTGTTCTCAGACACTTATTAATTCTGTGATCCTGAGCAAGTTACTTAACTTAACTTGCCTGAGTTTTCTCATCTGTAAAATGAGCCAGAGAAGGAAATGGCACAGCACTCCAGTATCTTTGAAAAGAAAACCACAAATGGAGACATGAAGAATCAGATATGGCTGAAAAACAACTGAAAAACCAAACTGAGACTCAGACAGGGCAAGTGAATGCCCCATGGTCACACATAGCCTCAGAGCAGAGACCAGATGTGGGTGCCTTGATTCCCTGGCCTGTATTCTTCCTCTCATAGGATCTCTCCCCAAGCCTTTCCTCTCAGTGCTCCCAGGTCTTGTGGTGGAGCCTGGGTTGCCAGTGCACGTAGACCCTTCAGATGTCCCTTTGGAGGGTGACATTCACTGTGCTGAGGATGGAAACCCTCAGGCATTGTAGTTCCAGTGCTCAACTCGGCCTTCAGCTGACTTTTCCCTCTTCTCTGTGAGTGCCCCAGATCCTGGAAACTATAACTGTGTCTATCATTGGAGGATGCCTCCATACTAGATGTCTGAGCCCAGGGTGATCCTTGAGCTCTGAGTGACATGTGAGGGTATGTCCAAGTTGTCAAGACATACAGGAAAGGGCTGTCAGGATTCAAAGGAAGACCAGGAAGTTGGAGAGGACATGTTATCCATGCTCTTTTGATCATCATGTGATAGAAGCTGGGACAAGGTCCAGGGCTCCTTAAAGAATGGGAGGGCATAGATGAAAGGATGAACGAGCTCAGATAATGCTCCAAGCTTACCGGTCAAGGAGAGGAGGAGCAAACTATCCGTTTCCAGGTGGCCCAAGACAACATCTCAGGTTTAGCATCCACCCCTCTCTAAAAAAATTTGGAGTAGTGAATGAGTAAAGAGTCAATGGAAGCAGGAACCAATGTCCAGTGAAACTTTAGGGAGCTCCCAGCTCTTGCTTTCCCCATACCTTCACAACTCTGAAGGGAACTTGAGGAGCCCTAACCTCTCATTATGTTTTCAGATTCATTCCCCATTCCTTCCTTCTCAGCCTGGCCTGCTCCATAGGTGACCTCAGGGGCTGATATGACACTTCTGTGCTGGTAATCCCCATGGGGTTTTAGATGTGTTCTGTACAAGAAACAAGATGAGAAAACCTTGCGAATCATGGAGGCTTTGCAAGGTGGGGCCCAGTTCTTCTTGACTCCGGTGACCTCTGAGCACTCTGGCAGTTACAGCTGCAGCTACTACCTTGTCACCAATGGAAGTCTCTGGATACAACACAGGGACACCCTGAAGCTCAAAGTAAGAGTGAGAGGAAGATACCCAAAAGACCACACTGAAGATGTTAATGACCACACCCTCCATCACACTTACAAGGCAATGAAACCAAAGCCTCAGCTCTGGCCAAAGGACAGAGACAGAAGAAGAGAGAAAAAAACCTTTTGATATTGTCCCTAATTCCCAGATCATGGATACCCAGGCTGTGAGCTGGGACCTGGGCATCCTCCATACTTCTCTGTGACTCACCATTCCAACCTTGGTTTCTGGGTTTCTGTCCCTAATAGGAAAGGATGAAGCCTCTCCGAGCAGGATTGGTGCCTAATTGTAGGACCCTGGCCCTGATATGGGTTGTGGAGGGAGATAAAGTCTAGGGACAATGGCAGAGTGCATATGAGGATCTCCTCTGGGCAATAATTTATGAGAACCTTTCTCTCTCCCACCCCAGGTGCAGAACCCAGTTATGCTCTCACTGTCACCCTCGGTTGTGTGGCATTCCTCTTCCTCCTCATCTGCCTCCTTTTGATGGAATTCTGCTGCCATGGGCCCAGTCTTGTGGGTGAGTGTGGGAAGAGGGAATAAAATATTTGGGATCTTAAGGAACAGGGGGATGGGTGAGGCCTGGGAACTTCCTTTCCTCCTGTGGGAGGTGCTCTGATCTTGCTCCCCTTCCCATCTCTCTCCCCACAGGGACCTTGCAGGGAGACAACTCTAGGAGGTAAGTATCCAGCTTCCTTCCCCTAGTCTCCTGTTCCTTTTTTCCATGTAGACCTGGATCTTCTTCATGGGTAGAGTCCTTGGTGAGCAGAGAATGCTCCCAGAGTGACCTCTGACACTCCTACCCCATCTAATGTCCTCCTGCTATCCCTACAGGTGCCCTTGCTGCCCTTGTCCTTCTTGGGGTGTGTCTCCCCCAACAGCCTGAAGCCCCCAAGAGGAGGCCTTGTGTAAGTTATATGGAAAAGAGAGGGACATGATCCTGGGACAGGAAGAGGGCATGAGGGAGAGCAATCCTGGTCCTAGGGGCCAAGGGAATGGAGGAGCCTTCAGGGAGTGACACATATTCAGCTAAACATAAGGACCTTGAATAGATGACAATGTGGAGACATCTTCCAAGCTCACTCTCTAGGCCCCTTTGTCCTTGAAATGAGGGATAAGCACAGAGTCCCCTCTCCTCTATCACTCTCTCTTCTCCCTCAGTCCTCTCCCTCAGTCCCATTTCATCTGATATCTGATACATCTTACTCAGGTCCCCATCGCTGAGATGGAGTGATGCCTGTTGGTGATATCCACTTGGGACAAGAATGCTCCAAACCAAGTGCCTCCTCTCTAATCTTGGCCCACAAATCTCAGGCAACATTAATTTCCTGTCAAAGACAAGCCTGGCTTTGTCCATGGGAAGTCATTTTATGGAAGAATGACCCCAGTGGAGTTCGATTCACTTTCCAGGTTTTGAGAACTTGACAACCAGCCTGCATAGCCAGGGCACTGATCTCAGAGGGTCCCATATCAGTCTTCCCTCCCATTGCTCTCACCTGGAAAAACTTGGCTCTTTGAAGACCCAGACTATTAGTCTTCAGTTTATGTGTCACCAGTATCTGTCCTGTCCTCCCCAAAGTGCTTCAGGTGTTTAATAAATTTTCATGTAATGAGATTTCATGGTTGACTGGACTCTGAGCACCTTCCTTTGGCTTTTCTCTTGGATGGTTCCCTCCTTTGTGTCTCACATTAACCAGCTAAGTACAAGGACTCCCCCTCCAAGGAATGGACAATGTATACAATGACACAATGTATCCCCCAACCTGATCCTAGATGAGGCCCAGCTGCCAGGATCCTTCCTCATTCCTCACCTGATCTTCAAAGCTTCCCTCAGCTCCATTTTCCATGGGCCTGCCCTTTATTCTCACCCTTCTTGTTAGGGGCAACTCTCTATTCTTGCCTCTTGTGCTTATAAATCTGGGTCACTCAATAATTACATTAGGGGGCTATGTAAAATAGGAAGCTTAGTTTGTGAACTCAAACTTAAGCACAGTTACTCAGCTATGCAATGCATGCATTAATTTTACTAATTAAAAACATTGAAGAGAACAAATTTCAAAAGGTGCTTGGAATTACTAATGTGATTATCAATGACAAATATAATAGTATCTAACATACTCAAGGATTAGTGAGCATTGATATTAGTGAGCATTGGTCACATGGATAACTGATTCTCTAATTTCAACCAGAGCATCAGAAGGTAATGAAGTGACTGGTTAGGCAAGCCTTGGTCTCCTGGGACCTGGTGACCCATATGCCCCATAACCATGCTAGTTCAAGGGATTAACTTATTATTCTCCTCATCAGAACGAAAGCCCTGCCTTCCTGGACCCGAATTTGTAGAGGGTCAAGGCCTCTTCATAGTGTTATGAGGTCTTGGGGTAAAGTACATCCAGTGCTATTCATTTGAAACGTTTGTTTCTCAGCCATTGTCTGGCACACACAGACTTTGTGCGACTGACAGGTTGTCCCTATATTGTAACATAAAGGTGATTATCTTTTAAAACATGTTAATGTAGTATCTGGAACATAGTAGGCACTTAATTAATGTCTATTCTATGTATAGGACAGACTGCACTGAGATGATTGTTCATCACTTTCAACTAGCTAAGCAGAGAGTCACCTGCTGGCATTCAGTGCTTATAATAAATGAATCATCTTTGAAGGGTACCAAGCAGCCTCTGTGATCATTTTTAAATGAAAAAAATTGTCTTGTGGATAAACTACTGTGTAGAGTGGATCTTCTTTCTGTGTAATGGTAATGTAAAATGGAAAGATCTTTCTCATTAATTAAAAGGCCCATATGATCTGTTTGGATCTCCTGGAAGCCAGGATCACATGTAGTGGGAAGAGCTTGCTGAAGAGGTAGAACAGGAAGAGTGAAGCTGTGAGTGGGGAGAAGTTTGTGAGTGCTTTCAGGTGAGAGGGGAAAGAACACAGTCCCAAAGACAAAGGCCAACTGACACATTGTGACAGTTGATAGTGAGAAGGCCCTGATGGAGGGAGGGAAGGTTTAAGAATGGCTTTGCCCTCTGCTGTGATCATGCTTATTAACGTCTTTGTCACCATGATGGATTTAGCTTTCTAGTTCTGGGATTTGGCTTTCTGGGGTTTAAATAAGTGCTTTTCTTCTGCCTTCTATGATGAGAGCCTTTTATACTTTGAGACTGAAAACTACGATGGCATATTGACAGTTACCACCAGTGCTGTGAATGCTGCCGTGGCAATAGATTTGGCATCACAAACAGGATCATCAAGTAAATAATCTCTATTTGGAGGCAGAAATCATTTAGAAGAAGATATTAATATTCCACAATAGGAGAATTTACCTCGTTCCTCACTTGCAAGGGCTAAAAACACACTGGACTCTGTGAAAACTGGGAAGAGAGGTTACAAGAGGGGGAAACTGGAGATTTGAAAAGGTATTTGCAAGGAATATCAATGAGACCAGGGAAAGAGTTGGCAGGGGTAAATAGGAGCAGCTAGATTTTACTAACAATTTACTGTATTATGCATAGAAACAGATATAATGATACAATTCAGATGGAAAAAGAGGACAAGAGTAGTCTAGGGTTGGTCTTAGGCAGAAGGAAAGGCTGTTCATTTAGCTCAAAAGAAGCTGAAGGCTAACAAAAGAAATGTGTATCTGACCTTTGTACAGATCCATACTAGTCACCATAATGACAAAGGAAGTGAAATAATTTTAGAATTGTTTACTGCTCCATTGAGATTAGTGGTAGATTTTAGAAGCATAGATAGTGTTCCAACTAATGAACTATACAGAATGTGCCGAGAAAAGGGACTTGATACTAGACAAAACAGAGAAGTAAAAATTGCCCCTACAGATCCTACTGAACCTTTGTATCCAAGATTTTTGCACCTTCAGGGAAAATAGGAAGTTGACCAAGCCCCAGCTCAGATTAAATAATTACCCAGATGGGATTACAAACCTCATATCAATTTGACCATATATTGGAAAAATGGATCAATTACCATAACCAAGGCACTGATGGATACTCGGGTGGATTCCTCCCTTGTATATGGAAACCCTGATAAGTTTAATCAAGGAATTCCTATCACCATCACAGGATTGGAAGGGGCTTAAATATCAGCCAGACAAGTTAATCTAAAGATGAAAATTGAACAATTACCTAAGAAAGAATATACTGTGGTAATTGTACCCATTTCTGAATACACAAATGGAACAGACATACTGAGAGGTATGACTTTAAATTTACCTGAGAAGAGATACCAGTTTGCAGTATGGAAGACAGGAATTAATAGTTTTAGTGGGTAAAATAAAAATGTACCCAATCACTTTACCTGAACCTTCTAAAGTGATTACTTTTAAAGCAGTATAGTGTGCCAGGTGGACAAGATGAGATTACCAATACCATAAAGGAATATCTTGAAGCAGGAGTTTAGTCCCAACAAACACTTGACAGAATAATCCTATATAGCCAGTAGGAAAGTGAGATGGGACCTGGAGGATGACAGTGTATTATAGACAGATGAATAAAGTCACTCCTCACTTGTATGCTGCTGTTCCAGATACCATTACTTTAATAGAAAAGATCCAGAAATATAATGGGACTTGGTACACAGTTATTGATTTAACCAATGGTTTCTTTACTATCCCAATAGATATGAAACAGTGGAACCAACTGATTTTCAATTTCAAGGCTGACTATATATATATATATATATATATATATATATATATATATATATATATATATATATATATATATATATATATATATATATATATATATATATATATATATAGTGTAGACAACTTTTTTTATTTTATTTTACATACTTTTTTTTTTACTTTTCAACTTTCATTTCCACAAAATTATGAGTTTCAAATTTTCTCCCCACCTCTCCCTTCTCCCCACCCCAAAACGCTGTGCATTCTGATTAACTCTTCCTCAAATCTGCCCACTCTTCTACCACAACCTTCCCTTTCCTTATCCCAATCTTCTCTCTTTTCATGTAGGCCAAGGTATATTTGTATACCCTGTTGCCTGTATTTCTTATTTCTAGGTTGCATGCAAAAACACTTCTAAACCTTTGCTCCTAAAACTATGATTTCCAACTTCTCTCTATTCCTCCCCCCCCCAACCATCCCCACTGAGAAGGCAAGCAATTCAATATAGGCTATACATGCGCTGTTTTGCAAAAGAATTCCATAATAATCATGTTGTGTAAGACTACCTATATTTCCCTCCATCCTATCCTGTCCCCCCATTTATTCTATTCTCTCTTTTGACCTAGTCCCATCTCAAAAGTGTTTACTTCTAATTGCCCCCTTCTCTCATTTGCCCTCCCTTCTATGACCCCCACCCCACTTCTCCCCTCCTACCTTACTTTCTTGTAATGTAAGACAGATTTTTATACCAAGTTGAGTGTGTATGTTATTCCCTCCTTAAGCCAAATCTGATGATAAGCTTCACTTTTTACCACTCACCACCCCACTCTTCCCCTCCAATAAAAAAACTTTTTCTTATCTCTTTCATGAGAGAGAGCCTGTCCCATTCAATTTCTTCCTTTTTCCTCCCAATATATTCTTCTCTCACCCTTTCATTTTATTTTTTTAGATATGGTCCCTTCCTATTCAACTCACCCTATGCTATCTGTCTATATGTGTGTGTGTGTATGTGTGTGTGTTTACGTGTGTACATGTGTGTGTATGTATATATACACATATATATTTGTGTGTGTGTGTGTGTGTGTGTGTGTAATCCCTGCAACTAATCAAATACTAAGAAAAGTTTCAAGAGTTACAAATATTATCTTTCCATGTAGGAATGTAAACAGTTCAACTTTAGTAAGTCTCTTATGATTCTTTTTCCTGTTTATGTTTTCATGCTTCTCTTGATTCTTCTGTTTGAAAGTCACATTTTCTTTTCAGCTCTGGTCTTTTAATCAAGAAGGCTTAAAAGTTCTCTATTTCATTGAATGCTCATTTTCCTCCCTGAAGTACTATGCCCAGTTTTTCTGGGTAGGTGATTCTTGCTTTTAATCCTAGTTCCTTTGACTTCTGAAATATCATATTTCAAGCCCTTTTTTCCCTTAATGGAGAAGCTGGTAGATCTTGTGTTATCCAGATTATATTTCCACAATACTCAAATTGTTTCTTTTTAGCTGCTTGTACTATTTTCTCTTTCACTTGGCAACTCTGAAATTGGGCTACAATATTCCAAGGAGTTTCTCTTTTTGGATGTCTTTCAGGAGGTGATTGGTGAATTCTTTCAAAATTGATTTTGCCCTCTGGTTATAGAATATCCAGGCAATTCTCTTTAATTATTTCATGAAAGATGGTGTCTAGACTTTTTTTGGATCATGGCTTTAAGTTAGTCCCATACTGTTAATGAGGCTGTGATAGTGGGTTTATGGACTCCAGAATCACAGCTGACTGTAGATCTACCCAGCTTCTGGTTATTGTTTCCTTGTTTTGTTTCTTGGTTTTTTGGTTTTTCATCTTTTAAGCTTGTTCACAAGATTTGTTTCCTATAGTCTTAGTACTATGCACCTGCAGATATCTGATGTGAGTAAGTCAAATGTTACCTCCTATCCATGACTGTGATGTGTCATCTCTGAACCTGAGGTTGACCAAACTCCAGATGTCAGCTAAAGAACTGATCTCTCAAATGGTACCTCTTGGGGCAGGGGCAGCTCTATGTCGAATCTCAGCAGGAAATAGTTGTGGAAGAAGAATAAGGTGTGGCATCATGGGATTGATCCCTGACAATCTGGTTGGTATAGCTCCCACTTCTGCCATTTCTTAATCCACAGGGTGACTTTAAGTGACTGACTCTTGAGCTTTTTGACATGACATCCTTTCATTACATCACAGATTCCTTTGTCAGTGTAGCATCAATGCAATATTCTTAGCACCTATGGCAACCGGGAATATTATGGAACAGTTCAGAATTCAGAAATACCACAGACTCTCCACATGGAAGGCAGAACCAAAACATTTATTCAGATCCAAATCCATCATAGCAAAAAAAAAAAAAATAAAACTACACATCATAACAATGCAGAGGACAACCCCATCTCCAAGTGTTTCCCCTGCTGACTTTCCCACAAACTAGGTCTATTACACCCATCACAAGCACGTGCTTTTAAAGAAAATCACAATCACAAAATCACTCAGGCTACCCAGGAGCCTGCATCATTCCTAGCTCTGACTGCTGTCAAGACTAACCTCCTTTCAGTTCAGCTTCAGCTCTTCCTTTTCTTGCTCCACCCATTCCACAAATTCCTCCCACCTCAGGCTGCAGGTGACTTGATGGGTCTATTAATGAATAGGAAAGATTTTCCAATTCAAATTACAATTACAATCAGGTGTCTCCTCTCTACCAGTCATTTATAGCTATCTGAGCTAAAATGGTGCTGACACAATGTACTCTTAGCACTCTATTTTTTGGAAGTCTGTGGAATTTCCATCTGCATTAGCATGTCTTTGTACCCCAACTCCTTCAGTTTTATATGGACCTTTCCCTGCTCCCCATATCAGCTGAGCTTCAGTGCCACATGGACTTCTCAGAAAAAGGCCGTTGAATATACATCTCTTTCCTGGTCAGTAATGGATATTGACCTTCTGGTCGTGAATCTATTTCTGCACAGCAATGTCCACCTTGATGCTCATCAGATAAAAGAACTCCATCCTTACACATACACTCTTACAGCAGACCTACAAGGCTCTAGCTGCAGCCCTTTGTCCAAACACTAGGCCTGGCACTCTGCCTGGTACATGTCTAATAAATGTGTGTTGATTGATGGAAGAACTGTTCTCCACAGTTAGAAAGCAATTTCAAAGTCTGACTTGCTGAAAAAAATAGAATTTGTTTCTTACTGAATGGATTGTGCTAGTTACTTCATGCCCAATCTCAAAAGTCAAAAGGAGGCTTAAAGAGATAAATTGATGTTTTTTTTGCCAATTCAAAGCCTTGAAAAGGTACAATGCACATAGAAGGTGAGGTGGGATCAAGTCAAAGAGGTAGGCACAAAGAGTTCCTGCAGTAGCCAAACATCTGTCAACTCTCGGGTCCTCTGTACTACCCGTGAATGGGTTAGAAACAAACTAAGCTCAATTCTCATCACTATTATAAACATCTTGGTCATTGCCAAAATCAATGTTGTATTTCATAGGCAAATAAAAATTGAACTCACTATTATAAACATCTTGGCAAAAGAGGTTCAAAAAGCCAATGAGGAGAAGAATGCTTTGAAAAGCAGAATTAGCCCAATGGGAATGAAGATTCAAAAGCTCACTGAAGAAAATAGTTCTTTCAAAATTAGAATGGAACAGATGGAGGCTAATGACTTTATGAGAAAACAAGAAATCACAAAACCAAACCAAAAGAATGAAAAAATGGAAGATCATGTGAAATATCTCATTGGAAAAACAACTGACCTGGAAAATAGATCCAGGAGAGACAATTTAAAAATTATGGGCCTACCTGAAAGCCATGATCGAAAAAAGAGCCTAGTCATCATCTTTCGTGAAATTATCAAGGAAAACTGCCCTGAGATTCTAGAACCAGTAGGCAAAATAAGTATTCAAGGAATCCACAGATCACCGCCTGAAAGAGATCCAAAAAGAGAAACTCCTAGGAACATTGTGGCCAAATTCCAGAGTTCCCAGGTCAAGGAACAAATGTTGCAAGCAGCTAGAAAGAAACAATTCAAGTATTGTGGAAATACAATCAGGATAACACAAGATCTAGCACCCTCTACATTAAGGGATCGAAGGGCATGGAATAGGATATTCCAGAAGTCAAAGGAACTAGGACTAAAACAAAGAATCACCTACCCAGTAGAACTGAGTATAATACTTCAGGGGAAAAACTGGTCTTTCAATGAAATAGAGGACTTTCAAGCATTCTTGATGAAAAGACCAGAGCTGAAAAGAAAATTTGACTTTCAAACACAAGAATGAAGAGAAGCATGAAAAAGTAAATAGCAAAGAGAAGTCATAAGAGACTTTACTAAAGTTGAACTTTTTACATTCCTACATGGAAAGACAATATTTGTACCTCTTGAAACTTTTGAGTATCTGGGTACTGGGTGGGATTACACATACACACATGCACATGCACACGCATACACACATAGAGTCAGAGTGCACAGAGTGAATTGAAGAGGATGGGATCATATCTTAAAAAAATGAAATCAAGCAGTGAGAGAGAAATATATTGGGACGAGAAAGGGAGAAACGGAATGGGGCAAATTATCTCTCATAAAAGAGGCAAGCAAAAGACTTATTAGTGAAGGGATAAAGAGGGGACGTGAGAGAAAAACATGAAGTTTTCTCTCATCATGTTCCACTAAAGGAAGGAATAAAATGCACACTCATTTTGGTATGAAAACCTATCTTACAATACAGGAAAGTGGGGGATAAGGGGATAAGCAGGGTGGGGGGAATGATGGAAGGGAAGGCATGGGGAGGAGGGAGCAATTTGAGGTCAACACTCATGGGGAGGGACAGGATCAAAAGAGAGGACAGAAGTAATGGGGGACAGGATAGGATGGAGGGAAATATAGTTAGTCTTACACAACACAACTATTATGGAAGTCATTTGCAAAACTACACAGATTTGGCCTATATTGAATTGCTTGCCTTCCAAAGGGAAGGGGGAGGGAGGGAGGGAGGAAGAGAAGTTGGAACTCAAAGTTTTAGGAACAACTGTCGAGTACTGTTCTTGCCACTAGGAAATAAGAAATACAGGTAAAGGGGTATAGGATGGAGACAAGGGCAGTGAGGGATGATAGAAGAGACGGCAGATTGGCAGACAGGGGCAATTAGATCGCCCAGTGTTCTGGGGTGGGGGGAGGGGACAAAAGGGGAGAAAATTTCGAACCCAAAATTTTGTGAAAATGAATGTTAAAAGTTAAATAAAGAAGGAGAGAAAGAAGAAAAAAAACGGATCTTACATTTTCATAGAGGAAAACACATAAAGGAGAAGATGGGAAGAGCTGGAATAAAATTATAGGGGTTGAGGCTGAGTAGCACAGGTGGGGATACGTGAGAAGTGAAGCAGAGAAGTAGGCCTGGGACAGAGCAAAAATAAGATCAGAGCTGGTCTCCCAAAATCCAAAGAGAATTCCAGGAATAGAATTCAGCTTTCCAGAAAGCTGGGAAAGAGGGAGTAGAAGTGAACTATATAACCAGTACTGTTTGTTTCACATTTTAATGTCTTTTCTTTATCTATTTAAGAGGTTCCCCTACTCAGTTACAAAAGATAACTGATCGTGTTCTCATCTAATTATATTTATGATGTGAATTTTTGTGCTTAGTTCACCTAATCCATTTTGAGCTTACTACGGTATATGGTATGAGAATCAAAACCAAACTTCTACCCAACTATTTTCTAGTTTTCATTAGTGGATTTGTCAAAAATGGAATCCCTCATTTTGTAAATTGAACTCTTGGGTTTATTCAGCAGTGGGATACTGTTTTCAAAATTCTTCTGGTGTAATCACTACCACATTGATTTGATGTCTACTGCTATATTATTGAGTTTGAGTTCTGCAAATGCCGTTCTTTTATAGTTTTTCGTATTATTTCCTTTCAGAATGGACAGTTTGGTTAGCCAAATTAATTTCGTTATTATTTTATCTGATTCTATAAAATACTCCTTAGTTGGCATAACACTAAACCCATAAATACAAAAGCAATGTCATTTTAATTTCTCTCCAGTTCTTTATGTCTTCCTTTAGTTCTGTAAGTAGTTTTATTTATATAAATCTTCTGTCCATCTTGTTCTTTCATTATGAGATGATTGTTTTTTTTCTTTTGTCATTTTGAGTGAATTTTGATCATTTAACAAGCCTTAATTAAGTACCAGGTACGCTGCTAAATGTTAAGGATATAAAAAACAAAAATGAAATGTTTCTTGCCCTTAAAGTTCTAATAGTGTATCTGTGCCCTTGTATACTTTAAATGGATAGAAAATAAACTCTTTAAAGGTACTGACTCATTCTCATTATTTCATCTCTTGATAAACTTTATCAACTTAATCAATGTCAGGTAGGTCATAAGTGGTCATAAATGTGGATTGATCAAAATTTAATTCAAAAAATGAAAAGCAGAAAAACTGTGCTTTTGTACGTGCTTACATATGTATGTGTGTATATATACATATATAGAGAGAGCGAGTTTGATAAATATTCACACAAATATATACTCATTTGTGTGTACATTTATATGTATATATATACATTTATAAGTGTGTATGTGGATGCACACACATAGATTTTATATAGAATATTCTAAAATCCTATTGTATATACATACACACTCATACATACATACATATACACACACAAACACACACACACATATGCATGCACACCCATATATGCAAGTAGGGATACCAACTTGGAAGCAATTGCACTAACTGAAGTGAGAGGTGATAAGTGTTTGAATTAGAATTGTAGACATGTAGGTGGAGAAAAAGGGAGAGATATGAGAGATATTGTGAAAGCAGAATCAATAAGACCTAGTAATTGATTGGATACGGGGATGAGGAAGAATGAAGAACTACAGCATCTCAAAGATGACAAACCTGTGTATCTGTAACAAAGGTGGTTTCCTTAACAGAAAAGTAGATTATGGGAAGATGAGTGAATACTAAGGGATCTCTGCAAATTCTGTAATTTTCAATTAATATTGAGCAGTAAGAGACCTTGGATTTCATCCCCGTGATTTTTTAGATAAAGGAAACTGAAACACAGGGAGGTTAAGTGACTTTTGCAGAGTTCTGTTTTAGGTAAAAATTGAACCCAGATCTTCCTGACATGAAGTTCAGTGACTCACGCATGCACTTTGCATCTAAGTTGTCTAAGAGATATCCAGTCTGAAGTGTCCAACAAATAATTGGTGACACAGGGCAAGAGCTCAAGAGAGAGACCCAAGTTGGATATATAGATGTTTTCTCATCTTTCCTTCCTGGCGTTTGTTTGCATTCTACAGAAATCTATGATGTGTTCATCAGGTATAAAGGTATAAATTTTGCAGCAGTACACAAGTGTACTGGTTTTGGAATCAGATGACCTAGGTTAAATTCTACTTATATGATCTTCGACAAGCCTCTGCATGTCAGTGAGTCTGACTTTTCATCTGTAAAATCAGAGAGTTAGACTGTATAGTTCTTTCCTTCTTTAAATCTATTATCTTATTTTCAAGTAGTTTCTTCATAGATTCTCTGGGATTTTCTTAGTATACTATCATGTCATCTACAAATAAAGATGAATCTTTGCTAAAATGTTTATCATTAATTTCATTTTCTTTTATTGTTATAGTTAGTATTTCCAGATCAATATCTAATAATAGTGATATTATAACTACCAAGTGACCACTTTCCCTCTATATTCTTTCCCATTTGTCTTTTCATTGTCCTACCTTTCCACTAATGTAGATTCTGAACAATGCTTTCTATTCCTCCTAGGACTTTTCCCATTCTTACATAGGCAGACATCCCAGCTATGGGCACAATTTAGATTTACATCAGTTTTTCCAGTTTCCAGTTTGGATTTCTCAAGCCCACACACAAGTTTTCCATACATAAATCAACAATTCTAGTGGAGGACAGCTGGAGCTCTTTCAGGTTTGGATTCTAATTGATCAAAGAAGAGTTATCTTCCCAAATACCATCAGGTAAAACCAAATTAAAACCATGACAAGAACTACAAATGAATGAGAGGATAATTTTACTGTGGTATCGGGGCACTCAAGTTGCCTCCCAGTTTAAGGTGTGTTTCTATTTGTATGGAGAAATCAAAAGGTCCTATAGCAAATGATAGCAGTTCTTAGGGAGAGAAGAACACGTGGGATTAGATGCTTGGGACTCTGAAGGCCAGTGAATCTGAGACAAATTCCAGTAATGGTTAGTGCCTACTCCATCAGCCTTCATCCCATACACCTCCTCCTTACTACCCTTGTCCTTACTTCAATCCCCACATGTTTGTATCATCAGTTAGGTTGAGTAGAGCAAGAAGAAATTTGATACAAAGAAGATCTCCAAATACCTAACATGCACAGAAGTCTAAATTTTGTAATGATAGACTCAATATTTCAGGAGCATAGGCATTTTAATGACACCAAGAGCCTTCTCTAGGAGACAGTAATTGGAGAATTTGGAATAGGGAACTGTTGTTGGGATACGAGGCTGGACAGCAAGTCCCATGGATTCTCAGTGGTGAAGAGATAGTAATTTAACTATGATGGTAACATAATTAGAATCACACAAATCCTAGCAGCAGAGACACTAAAGGACTCTAGGTCTTGTAACAATATATATTGAAGAGGAAAACAACTTGCATTCTGTCTGAAAATATCCTACCCAGTAAAGTTAAACATAATCCTTAATGAAAAACAAATGGACATTTGATCACCTGTAAAACTTTCAGTACTTTGTTGAAAAAAAAAATAAACTTAATCTATTTCACATACAACAGCCAAGAGAAATATAAGGTACATACTAAAGACTGATAATGAGGAATTTAATGACAAGCTATTTATTTTTTATATATGGAAAATGAAAAATGTATGTCTAAGATTGTCATTGGTAAATGGATAATTTATAAGAAATATAGGGGTAGACGTGAGTATGCAATGACTTTAAAAGGTAAAACAAAATGACTTAATGACTTTAAAAGGTAAAACCATGCAGGAACAACCAAGAAGTGATTTTTTTTTTTTAATACAATGAAGCACAGGCGGAAGAAACAACACAGAGGAATTATATGGAGGATCAGGGCTAATTTTTCTGGTAACTTACTTTCTTTGTCAATGAGTTCAAGAAGGAACAATACATACATACATACATACATACATACATACATACATACATTTATATGCGTACATATATGTGCGTACATATATGTATGTATACATATATATATATATGTATCTATTAATTCGTCCAATTTCAGAGGAAATAAAAGGGTAAGGGGATAAGTGAAGTGGGGAGAAGATAAGGGAAGGCTCTCTAGAGGGGAAGGTGAGGGAATAGGTTGTAGGAGGTTTTAGAAGCTTGTCAGTATATATGGGGATGGGACAATGAGGGACGGAGGTTGAAGACAGGTAGGCTAACCAATAGGAGGGCAAGATATTATGTAGCCATAGAGTAGAGGCGAAAGGAGAGATAGAAGATAAGAGATATGCACAAACATAAAAAGCAATGATCAGTAATAGAATTCATTAGGGAAAATATATACCTATAAATGAACATACGTATGTATGTGCACGTGTATGTATGTATGTATACATCCATATCTATATACAAATATGTTCACACTTAAATGTAGCCTTTTGGATGGGAGAGCAGAAAGAAAAAAGTAAAAGTGCACATCAGAGAAGAGAATGAAACTTACAAGGAAGCAAAGAAAAGATGGACAGTTTTCAAAATAATGTGTAGTGTTTTCGTCTAGTATTTTAGTCTAGATATTCTCTTGAAATGAAAATTCATTGCTACATATTTTGAATACTTTCTTATGTTCTGTTACGCATGTAGAAATTTTTTGTCAATTTCTTTTCTTACTTTGCATTTAAGATTCTTACACTTTATAATATTACTTCCTTATTTTATATTTGAATTCTGTTGTCTTAAGCCTAAAATTTTAAAAAAAGACAATTATAGGGAAAACTTCCTGATATTCTTGAGAAAAAAGATAAAATAGAAATTGAAAGACTTCACCAATCACCTCCTGAAAGATATGCCAAAATGAATAATGAGAGGAATATTATAGCTAAATTCCAGACTTCTCAGGTCAAAGGGAAAATGTTGATGATTGTCAGGGAAAAAAATCAAGTGTGAATGAGCCACAGTTCAGATAACACAAGGTTTTACAACTTCTACATGAAAGGAGTGAAAAGCCAAAGATATGATATTCTGGAGAGTAAAGGAACTAGTATTACGACCAGGAATCACCTACCTAGAAAACTGCATAATCCTTTAGGGAAAAATATAGTCATTCAGTGAAATGGAGAACTTTTGTGCATTCTTTATGTAAAGACCAGAGCTAGATAGAAATTTTGACTTTCAAATACAAGATAGAAGAGAACCACAGAAATGGAAACAGAAAAAGGGAAATCGTGAGAGACTTAATAAGAATAAACTGTTTACATTTGTGATTGGGAAGATGATTTTTAAATCATAACACCTTTCTCGTTTTAAGGATACTTAGAAGGAGTGACTTCATTATGAAGTGAGTATATCTAAAAATAAAATTAAGTGATGAGAGAGGAATGTACTGGAAGACAGAGAAAGGGGGAGGTAGAATGGGGTAAAATATTTATATAAAAGAGACAACAATAAGCTTTTTTTTATTTTTTTTATTTTTTTATTTTTTAATGTTTAACAATCACTGCCATACAATTGCAATTTTATCCCCCCCACCTACCCCCCACTACCCCCCTCCCTCCCCACGACTGCATACAATTCTGTATAGATTCTACATATACTTTCCCATTGAGTATATTTTCACTGTAGTCATGCTATGTAGTCAGACTAAGATAAATGAAAGAAATCGTATAACAAATCAGAACATGATACACAAACACATACACATACACAAACATGATCTGCTACATTTTGTGAGTGACTTCCATATTTCTCTCTCTGAGTGTGGAAGGCATTTTGCCTTGAGAACCACCTTTGGGATTTTTTTTTTTTATAAGAAGTTTTTGCGTTATTACAAAAATCCAAGTCTACCAGAAAAAACTCTCACACACTGTGGTCGTTGCTGTGCACAAAGTTCTCCTGGTTCTGCTCCTTTCACTCAGCATCAGGTCATATAAGTCCTTCCAGGCCTCTCTGAAGTCTTCTTGTTCATCATTTCTTATGGCACAATAGTACTCCATTACATTCATATACCATCATTTATTCAGCCATTCCCCAATTGATGGACATCCCCTTGACTTCCAGTTTTTGGCAACTACGTAGAGTGCTCCTATAAATATTTTTGTACATGTGGGACCCTTTCCCATTTTTATGATCTCTTGGGGATATAGTCCTAGTAGCGATATTGCTGGGTCAAAGGGTATGCACATTTTTGTAGCCCTTTGGGCATAGTTCCAAATTGCTCTCCAGAATGGTTGGATGGGCTCTCAGCTCCACCAACAATGAATTAGTGTTCCAACTCCCCCACATCCTCTCCAGCATTTATCATTTTCTTGTTCTGTCATGTTTGCCAATCTTATAGGTGTGATGGGGTACCTCAGAGTTGTTTTGATTTGCATCTCTCTAATCAATAGTGATTTAGAGCATTTTTTCATATGATTATAGATAGCTTTAATTTCTTCCTCTGAAAATTGCCTGTTCATATCCTTTGACCATTTATCAATTGTGGAATGACTTGTATGATTATACATTTGGGTCAGTTCTCTATATATTCTAGAAATGAGGCCTTTATCCCCGAGCTTAGCTGTAAAAATTCTTTCCCAATTTACTACATCCCTCCGGATTTTGGTCGCATTGGGTTTGGTTGTGCAAAAACTTCTCAGTTTAATGTAATCAAAGTTATCCATTTTGCATTTCAGAATGCTTTCTATCTCTCCTTTAGTAAAGAATGCTTCCCTTCTAACAATAAGCTTTTACAATGGAGGGGAAGAGAGGGGAAGTGAGGAAGATCAAGTGAACTTTATTTTCATCAGAAACGACACAAAGAGGAAATAACATATACATATAATTGGGCATAATATCTCTCTAACCTTACAGGAAAGTGGCAGGAGATGGGGATAAGAGAACTAGGGTGGAGGTGACAGAAGCGAGGGCAGATTGGTGGAGGGAGTATTCAGAAGCAAAACACTTCTGAAGAGGTACTGGGTGAAGAGAGAGAATAGAATAAATTGGTGATAGAATGGATGAAAAAACTTAGCAACAACATGAAAATATTAAACAAGCTTCTCTGATGGCCTCACTATTCAAACATATAGAGAACTGAATCAAATCTATAAAAATATTCACCATTCCCCAATTGATAAATGGTCAAAAGATATGATCAAGACATTTTCAGAACAAGACTCACAAGTCCAGGAGCATCCAGGGGAAGGTTAGCAGAAAGATTACTATGCCATATGAGGATCAGCTGAAGGAAAAGGAGATACTGAACACTTTAAAGGGAGAATTGGAGCCTGGAGAATTGAGACTAGGTGCTGGTGGTGGAGCACGGGGAAGTCATATTGATTGTTTTCAAATATTAGAAGGGCCCGCATGTGGAAGAATTATATTAGTTCGTCTTGGTCCCAGAGGGCAGAATTAAGAGCAATGAGTGTTGGGAAGTTGCAGAAAAGCCATGTTAGACTTGATGGAACAAAAAACATAATGACATTCATTACTGTCCAAAAGTGGAGTGGACTACCTTGGCAGGTCTTGGGTTTATTTTCACTTGAAGTCTTTAGACTGAAGTGTGAATAGCTAACCATTGGGAATGCTCTACTGATCGTTCCTGGACAGATAGGGGCTTGGCTAAATGGCCCTGAGTGCTCTTTTCTGAGATTTTGTTTCAGAGTCCTGGGTTTGGATTTGGAGTACCTTTGTTTATATTATTGTCCAATTCCTTGGGGTTGTTTGTCTTTTGTTTACAAAGAAGGCCAGTGATATCCTGGAATGATGTCTTTACTTGTGGGTGAATTGAATTTAAGTGAGGCACGACTGGACAAATCAGCAACCTCCACCTCTCTCTTCCAGAGACATCAAATCTAGTGGTAGGACCAAAGTTGGGATGACTGATGATGGCCCAGGATGCAGCAGATGACCTTGTCATCTTCAATACCTGACAGTGCTCTAGGTATTTTGGCCACCTTCATGGCCACTGGAAAACAATTGTTCTTATCCTCCCATTCCATTGAAGGAAGTCTTCAAATGCTTGAGGTGTACATCCCCCTGACTCACTGACAGGTCTGAGGCCTTTTGGTTATCTTCAACCTAGGTTAGCCTCACTCCTGAGATAATTTTGTCAAGAGTGTGACTGCTTCACGTGCTACAGTTTCAGAAGTCACAGGTGAGAGTTGAGTTCCAGGTAGATAACAAAGGTAGATGAGCAGCCCTGAAAAGGACACTGCAAGCCTTCTCAGTAGAGGAACTCAGCTTGCCTAAAGACACTATACAACCAGTGTGTATGTGTGACTTTGAATAAGACATTGATTCTCTCTAGGCTTTATTTTTCACTTGTGTTAAGTCAGAGTATTGGACTAGATGATCTATTAGGTTTCTTCCAGCCCTAAATCTTATAATTACTGAACATTTATTATGTGTTACCCAGCCCAGTACTAAACACAAGGGCAGTGATACAGAAGAAAACACAGCTCCCTGCATTTGAGTGGTTTAGAATGAAGTTGGGAAAGTTGGAGCAGTAATTCACCCTCACCTCCCAAATATGAAGCAGAACAACACAAAGCAATATGTGCAAGTGAGAAGACTACAGGGGAAGCATACTTTAAAGAAATAAGGAAAATGATGAAAAATGACAATACTAAAAAAATCAGCTTCTATGCAATGTGTTGCATTTTGGCTGCACATACTCTAGTCTATGCCTTCTCTGTCTTTATCCAGTGGCCTTCAGGAAAATGTTCAATAACATTCAGAATTATTACCCTGGAGGTTATGCAAGATTTTCTTTCAGCAAATAACTGCAATGAACAACAACCATCTCCTTGAGAAAACCACAAGGGGAGAAGAGGATTCCAGCTTCAAGCTTAGTATGCAATTTTCAGAAGAAAACCAAAGCACGAATCCCAGATCAAAGGGGATCCTGCATTTCTGTCAGCCTGAACCAGTAGAGCATTCCAGATGGTCGATAATGACTAAGTCCACCAACGGTGTACTTTTGCTCTGACTCAAAACCAGGTTAGGAACCTGCAGAGTTTGTTCTAGGATGACTAATAATGTGAATTTTCTCTAGATCAAATTACTCTGGAAGCACTGAAAGCATTCAGGTCTTATGCTTGAACTGTCCCTGAGATGCTGGAACAATACAACTTTCAATATTCCAAGAAAACCGCAACAGGTACAACCCGGACATTCCTTAAAGAAATACAGAGCCTGGATCTACCAGTAAAAGTTCTAAGTCAGAAAGTAAAATGGAAGAATCAGCAAACAAACAAACAAAAAGATTGTAATAATTCTTAAGCCATAAATAAAGAAAATAATGACTTCAAAACATCTACTAAAAACCTCAAAGAAAAACACATCTTGGACGTACACTCAGCTGGAATTTCTGAATGATCTAAAGCAAGAGTTGAAAAAAGAAATTAAAATGTTTTTTTTCCTAGTCAATGAAATAAGAATGCTAGAGGAAAAACTGGAAAAGAAATGAGAGCTAATGTCTCTCTCTTCCTCCGTCCTCACCCAGCCCCACTGAAAAGGCAAGCAATAGGATACCGGCTATATATGTGTTATTTTGCAATAGACTTCCATAATAGTCATGTTGTGTAAGACTAACTATATTGCCCTCCAACCTACACTGTCCCGAATTTAATCTATTCTCTCATTTGACCTTCTCCCTCCCAAAAGTGTTGACTTCTAATTATTCCCTTTTCCCATTTGCCCTCCCTTCTATCAACCCCCTCACCTCACTTGTCCCCCTCTCCCCTACTTTCATATAGTGTAAGCTAGATTTTCATACCAAATTGAGTGAGCACGTTATTCCCTTCTGAAGCTATATGTGAAGAGAGTAAGCTTCACTTTTCCCCTCTCACCTCTTTGCTTTTCCCCTTCATTGGAAAAGATGTTTCTTATCTCTTTTCTGAGTGACAATTTGTCCCATTTCGTTTCTCCCTTTCTCCTCCCAATATAGTCCTTTCCCACCCCTTAATTTTATGTTTTATAGATATCGTCCCTTCTGTTTCAACTCAACTAATGCTGTGTGTGTGTATGTGTGTAATCCCTCCACCTACCCAAATATTGAGAAAAGTCTCGAGTAACAAATATTATGTTTCCTTGTAAGAATGTAAACAATTCATCTTTAGAAAGTTCTTCATGATTTCTCTTTCCTGTTTACCATTTCATACTTCTCTTGATTCTTATTCCTGAAAGTCAAATTTTCTCTTCACTTCTGGTCTTTTCATCAAGAATGCTTGAAAGTCCTCTATATCACTGAATGATCATTTTACCACTGAAGTATTATACTCAGTTTTCATGGGTGTGTGATATTTGGTTTCAGTCCCAGTTCCTTTGACTCCTGGAATATCCTATTACAAGCCCTTTGATCCCTTAATGTAGAAGCTGCCATAACCTGTGTAATCCTGATTGTATTTCTACAATATACAAACTGTTACTTTCTAGCTGGTTGAAATAGTTTCTTCTGGACCTGGCATCACTGAAATTTGGCCTCAATATTCTCAGGAGTTTCTCCTTTCAGATTCCTTTCGGAAGGTGTTTGGTGGATTCTTTCAAAATTTATTTTGCCCTCTGGTTGTAGAATGTCAGGGCAGTTTTCCTTGTTATTTTCTTGAAAGGTGGTGTCTAGGCTCTTTTTTGCATCATGACTTTCAGGTAGTCCCAGGTAGCTGGGCTCAGCTCCACTCAATGTCCCATGGGATAGACTTTTCCTATCGTCCTTCCAGGTTAACTTTGACTGGAAATCTCCTTCACTCTGTGATTTTGTGGCTTCTGCTGTTCTAGCATTTGTTGAAAATTATTTTCTACAGGTATTTTATGGGCTGTGGGGGAAGAGCTAGAGTCTGTGGTCTTTCTACTCTGCCATCGTGGCTCTTCCCCCCGCCCAAGACATTGGTTCTAGAAATATCAAAAACAAACAAGCACAAAAACAAAGAAACAAAGAAAAGACAAAGTGGAATTCCCTGCCCACTACTGTGATCAGGCCAAAGTTGGGTAAGGAGCCAAGATTTAGGGCACCTTTTTTAGCCCTCTTCCTCACACCAGGAGGTGAGCAGTGCAATAATTAAAAGGCTGCTCAGACATCCAGAGGGCTGCCAAGTCCCACTGTGGATTGTGATTAAAAACAACCGTATGGCCTGCACCTTACAACAGCTCCTGCCTTTTTTGGAATCACTTATTGGAGAATAATTTTTTTCATCCTTTCACTTTTATTCTATTTATTATTTTTTATATGTTTCTTCTAAGCAACAAATTGTGGATGTATGTTTGCAGATGCAAACTCTCTTCATTTTCTTAAAGTTTTACATCTTTTCTATTTAAAACTTGGAAATTTGGTGTATACTTTATTCCATTTTTCTTTAATATTACTCCCAAAAGTAGATTTAACCTTTTCACAAATTAATCCAGCATTATTTATGTTCAGTTCTTTCACTTTTATTATTCCATTTTTTTATTAACTCCCTT
Source organism: Notamacropus eugenii (assembly GCF_028372415.1). Lineage (NCBI taxonomy): Eukaryota > Metazoa > Chordata > Mammalia > Diprotodontia > Macropodidae > Notamacropus > Notamacropus eugenii. Next base: position 15,028,831 of record NC_092876.1, on the reverse strand, counting down.
CTCCTTAGCCTCAATACCTTCCCCATTACTCTTTACAAATATTAATCTTTCCCTGATTTTACAGTTTGCTTATTATTTCAATTTTCTACCTTGCTTTTGTCGAATTATTTAATTTCTCCCTTCTCTTCTCCCCTCAGGTAAGTTATTGAGGTGTAACTGATTCCTTTATTGACTTCCAACTTTTTTCCTCACTTGAAATCTTGTTTTTAGTACATTTCTGTAAAACACTATAATTTTTCTCATTTTCTACAGGATTTAACTGTATTTCCTGTCTCTTAATTTTGGTCACAGGAAACCATAATATCAGATTTGGACATTTTCATTTACTTCCTATCAATATCCCTGGGATATTAGTGATAAGTGACAGTGATCAGACACACAGAGTAAGAGTAGATCCCTGAAGAAATATGTATTACCTAGTGTGACCAATATGAATTTTCCTCAAAAGACAAAAAAAGAACTGATCACTGGGAACTGTAGGACTCATTTTGGTACATTCTCTCTCTCATCTGGAGGCCATTTTCCATTGGATTTTGTGTATATTAATTAGATGATTTGTCAAAGACATTCAGGGGTGTTACAATGTTGTATTCCCAATGTTTATACACTTACACTTGAATAAATACACTTTTCAGAAAGCTAATTACCTTTATCTATTTGTTATCAATTAATGGTATGGAGACACAGTGATGGGGACACATTGGCAACAGTAGTAGGATCCTATCTCCCCAAACTACACTTCTGTCCTGCTTATGTCCCATGAACTATCTGCTTAAGATTTAGAGACTTGGAATATCCCATGCTCTCTTTTTTGTTCCTAAATTCTTCTGTTCCCCCACTTAGATTCACAAGATTCAAACATTTTCTCAACTCAGTCCTCGTTATCTTTCTGTACCAATTATCAAAACAATAATCTTCTATTAATTCAACATAGTCTTCCTTCTTAGCCATATTTTCCCAGTCAAAAATTAAAAGTTAAAGAAGAGAAAACACTCTTATCCCATTCCTCAACAAAGGGCAACTCCATGAGTTTTGTACATTTCCCATATTTTAGACATCTATAATATATTGACTAGATTTGCTACTTTTCCTCTTCTTTTTCTCCCTAAAAATATCATCCGTTTTATGGAAAGATGTTCTGTTAAGGAGCAATAACAATGATATACTGGAAGAAATTGCAGGAAGTAAAATGTAAAGATGTTAATAAAAAATCTGTTTTAAAAAGAAATATACTTATAATGTCCCCCAGTGTTTTAATAACTAGAATAACATGTGTTACAGTTCTATTTACATATCCTCATATGGAATTGTCTTCCATTTTCTAACATTGAGTTTGTCAGCAAAATTTCCTCATCTCCTCATCTGAAAAATGACTGGATTGGAATAGGTAGCTGCTGAGTTTTTTTTAACAGTAGGTATATGATCATTCACATCACCCCACAGAGGATTTTTTGCAGTTTATACTTACAGTATCACACTCTTCATTGCTCACTCTACATTGGATATGGTCTGACATAGGCATGATATAGTACCATTTAAAAATATGCGTCCTCAGGACCACTTTTTGAAATTCAGATGATGATCTTTGTAGTGGTTTTGGTTGTCCCACTACATTGTTTGTATGTCAGTCTTTCCATTCACTAAAACCACCAGATCGTAAGATGAAAAACTGAGGCTGACATTTTCACTATACCATCACGTCTATGTACACTACATAGAGTGTAATTATACATACATGTTTATATCTTTACAGGTATTGATCTTTATTTGGACTGTCCACCATATATGTAATGCCCTCACCCTGGACCTTTGTTTCACAGGATCCCTCCATTCCTTAAAGACCCTGCTCACACACCATTTTCAAGATAAAATCTTTCCTGGGTTCTTCCAGGATCAAGATTTTGTAGTAAAGTAGGAATCCTTTGAAGTTCTCCCAAATTCTCCTCCAAATAATTAGAAAACTGCCTTAGAATTGATCTAGGATGAGGGAAGCAGCTTACCAGAAGGAAAGATTAGTCTCACCCAGGTGGGTGTGGAGCGAGGGACAAGACCAACATAAGCAGGCAACTTCACAACAGGAGGCCTGCAGCATGGCTCCACACCCGTGTCAATCACCAGTGAGGACTTACCTTCCTACAGACCATCAGAACCCTACATATGTGAGCAGTTTGGGCAGTTTAGCATGCCAGTGACGCTGCCCTGATATGTTAGAAGCAGAGGACAAAATAGAAATTAAAGAACTCCACCAATGACTGCCTAAAAGCAATCTAAAAACGAAAACCCCTAGGAACATCATATGCCAATTCCACAGCTCATAGACCAAGAAAAATGTGTTGAAAGCAGAAAAAAAAATCAAATATCATGAAGTTAAGTCAGGATTAAAAAGAACTTTGCAGATTCCACATTAAAGTACAAGAAAGCTTAGAATATAATATGCCAGAAGGAAAAGCAGTTAGAATTACAACCAAAAATCAATTACCCCTCAAGACTGAATGTAAACTTTCTGGGAGGAAATAGATGTTTAACAAAATAGAGGACTTTCAAGCATTTATAATTGAAAATCAGATCTGAAATAAAAAAATGTCCTTCACACACAAGACTCAAGAGAAAAAAAAGAAGGTACAAAAAGGAAAAGAAGCAAGAAAGAAAAATAAGAAATTTGATAATGTAAAATTGTTTATATTTCTATACAACAAGATAATATGTGTATCTCTTATCTTTATTACTATAAGAGCAATTAGAGTCAGTAGACTGAAGAAGGAGGGGAAGATTGGAATGGGCATTTTTTTTTAATAAAAATGGGCATAAAGTGTCTGAGGGGAAAATAGGACAGGTGGAAGACAAAGCTGAAACCTTTCTCTCATCAAAATTGGATCAAAGAAGGAATAACATACCTAGTTTGGAGCAAAAATTTCTTACCCTATGAGGAACTATAAAATAATGGAGATACTAGAAAAGGGAGAAAGGAATGATAAAATATAGGATATTGAGGAAGGCAGTAATCAGAAGTAAAACACTGTTGAGGAGGGAAAACGTGGGACATAAGAAAGAGATGGTGAGCAAATTAAAAAAAAAGCATGAATGGAAATATAGCGTTAATTAATGTAACAATAAATGTAAATATACCGCACTAATAAAAGAGAAGCAGATAGCTGCATGGATTTAAGAACAGAATCCCATAATATGTTGTATACAAGAAGCACATTTGAAGCAAAGAGATATACACAGAATAAAGGTAAGGGGCTGGAGAAAAATCTGTTATTCTTCAGACGAAGCAAAAAAAGCAGGGAGAGCAAACATAATCTCACACCAATCAAAGCAAGAAATGATTGAAATAAAAGAGATAAAGAAGGAAACCTCATCTTGCTGAAAGGTAACAGACAATTATGTCATAGCAGTACTAAACATATCTGCACCAAATGGTTTAGCATCTAAGTTTTTCAATAAGGTAAATGAGTTACAGTAGGAAACAGATAAACTATTCTAGTGGGGGAACTCAAATTTCCCTTCTCAGCATTAGATAACTATAACCAAGAAGTTAAGTAGGTAAATGAAATCCTGGAAAAGTTAGATATAGTAGATCTCTGAAGAAAATTGAGTAGAAATGGAAACAAATCTTTTTTTTTTTCAGCAGTTTATGGTACCTATACAATTAACAGAGGATATTATGACATAACAACCTGACAACCAAATGTAGAAAAGCATAAATACTAAACACATCCATTTCAGATCACAAATCAATTAGAAATATGTTAATAATGGACAATTTTAAGAGAGAATAAAATTAGTTTGAAATTAAACAATCTAATCATAAGAAATAAATGGTTCAAAGAACACATCATAGAGACAGTTAACAATTTCATTAAAGAAACAACTAAGAGACAACATGTGAAAATTAATGGGATGTAGCTAGAGTAGTATTTATAGGAACATTTACATCTCTAATTGCTTGCATAAACAAAATAGAGAAAAATCAGATCAATGAATTGGGTATACGACTACAAAAACTAGAAAAAGAACAAATTAAAAATCCCCAATTAAGTATCAAATTGAAGATCCTGAAAATCAAAGGAGAGACTGAGAAAATTGAAAGTAAGGTCATTGAACTAATGAACAAAACTAGTAGTTTGCTTTATGAAAAAAATAATAAAATAGATAAAATATTGGGGGTTGATTTTTTAAAAAAGGAGAAAAAAAGGAATTACCAGTATCAAATACAAAATGGATGCACTCACCAAACAGGAAAAGAAAATTAAGACAATTGGCAGAAGTTGTTTTGCCAAATTACATTCCAATAAATTTGACAATCTAAATGAAATGGATAGATATTCACAAAAATATAGATTACCATTTGTCTGCAGCAATAAGAGAGGGAAAAAAAGAAATTATAGGATTTAGAATAAGCAATGGGAAAACAAAACTATCACTTCTTACAAATAATAAGTTATCCTGCGAAAATTCTAGAAAATCAATGAATAAAACTACTTGAAATTTTTAGTAAGTTTAACAAAGTTGTGGGAAAAAAAATGGACCCATATGCATCAAAAACATTTCTATTTGTTATCAACTAAAAAATCTACTTGAAATTACTCGTGACCTTAGCAAAGTTGCAGGATATATAACAAACCCACAAAATTCAGCAGCATTTCTAGATATTACTAACACAGTCCATGTACAAAACATAAAGCATTTCTATTAAAATAACTGTAAAACAATATAAAATACTTCAGAGACTACCTGTCCAAATAAAAGCAGGAACTATATGAACACAAATATAAAATACTTTCTACAAATTAAGTCAGATCTAAACAATTAGAAAACTGTTAATTGCTCATGAGTAGGTTGAGCTAATATAATAAAAATAATCATTCTACCAAAATTAATCAATTTATTCAGGGCCATCTCAATCAAACTGTTAAAATATTCTATAGAACTAGAAAAATGATAGCAATATATATCTAGAAAAACAAAAGCTCAAGAATAGCAAGTGAATCAATGAAAAAAATGTGAAGAAAAGATGGTCTAGTAGTACCAGATCTCAAACTACATTGTAAAGTGGTAATAACCAGAATAATCTAGTACTGGCTAAGAACTATGTTGGTAGATTTATATAATAGATTAGGCACAAATTACATCATAGAAAATGGCAGTAGTAATCTAGTATATGACAAATCCCTAAATCAAAGCTTTTGGGGAAAAAAAAACTAATTTTTTAAAAAATATATGCAGAGAAAACTGGACAATATTAACAGAAGCTAGGTCTAGACCAATATCCCACACTCTTTACCAAGATAGGGTCAAACAAAATAAGTCCATGATTTCTGTATACAGGGTGATACCATAAACAAATTAAGTGAGAAAAGAATAGTTTATCTGTCAGATTTATGGATAAGAGAGGAAGTTAGAATGAAAGAAAAAACAGATCATCCTAAAATGTAAAATAGAAAATTTTAATTGTATGAAATTCAAAAGTTTATGCACAAACAAAATAGATGCAATGAAAATTTCAATTGGAAGGCAGAAAACAGGGGAAAAATTCTGAGTATTTCTGCTAAAGGACTCATTTCTCAAATACATAGAAAACTGAGTCAAATTTGTAAAAATACAAGTCATTTCCTAAATGATAAATTTTCAGGTGAATACGAAAAGGCAATTCTCTGACAAAGAAATCAAACCATTCCATACAAATAAGAAAAAAAAAATGCCCTAAAACATGCTTGGTTAGAAAAATATCAATTAAAAGAAGTCTGAAATACAACATCACACACAGGAGAATGGCTAACATGGCAATAAAGGGAAATGTTGGATATTGGAGGGGATGTTGGAAAACTGGGACATTAATGCACTGTTGGCAGAATCACTCTGGCTTGCCATTCCTGGACTGAAAGATGTTGCCCTGGTGAAGTCCTACAGGAGACCCTGGAACTGAGCTATTTAAACAGCTAGAGGTCAGGAGTAACAGATGCCTACAATATGTGCTGTTAGATTCACGAGTTTAACTGATTTGAAGTCAGGAAAATCCAAGTTCAAAATCTTCCTTAAAGACTTATTAGTTGTAAGTTACCGAGCAAGTAACTTAACCTCTGTCAGCCTCAGTTTTCTCACTTGTAAAATGGTCATAATATAAACATATTCCCCACGTTACTGGGAGGAACAATTGAGAAAAGTTTGGTAAAATATTTCGCAAAGTGGAAATTGTAATATCAATGATGGCCATTGTTATTAGTGTTGTTCAGCCCAAGAGAGCAGAAGATGACTGAACCAAAAGTCACAAGGCAAATGGAACATGTGTCCACCAACCAGCTGAGCCAAGAGTCTGTGGCTATCTTCTGGGGCCATGGAATTAGATCTTTGTGCCCAGTATTGGTCCTTCCATGGTAATGTTTTTTATGGGGGCCCTGGTCATTTCCAGACATAATTTGATATATTTGCTATGGTATCATTCAATTCTCTTCAATACTAGAGGAGCAGCAGGGTCATCAGCCCTTACCTAAATGAAGCTTAAGATATCTTGATCCCCTCAGATCTAAGACTTGAAGGACCATGGTCCATTATTTGTCAGTATAAGAGCTGAAATTGTGGGGCCTGGGTTTAAGGGGTGGAAGGTAGCAGTGCTGATCACCACATCCTGGGCCAGCCTTTAGTACACTGATCCCTTCCCCTCTTCACAGTTGAGACTGGCCAGTCCAGGACAGAGCTGAAGATGCACCATGGGCCCTACATTCACATTCCTGCTTGCTGTTGGTAAGATTCTAAGGTCAAACCTGGGGAGGTAGGGATTTTGTGGAAAGCTCGTAGCTCCTGTCACTGAAGAATATGGAAGAAGTTTAAGGAGGAGGTAGAAACATTTAGAAGAGAGCCAGCGCCCAGTGTCTGATGAAAGGTCTCTTCCTTTATTTTCTGACCAAAGAAGACTTAGAGGTTCAGGGAATTTGGCAAGAGCTGGAGATGGGTCTATATGGGGTGGAGAGGCTGCAAATCTAACCTCAGCTTCTCTTACAAGATGGTGTCTGGACTGGGCTGTGAGGGCGCAGACAGGTGAGTTCTGCCCCCAACACCCCATGTTCTCTTTTCCTTCCCTGTACCAGATTAATCCAGAAATCTAGATCTAGGATAAGCAGGAAGGGAAAGGGGGCATTGTATTAAATGTATAGAGTTAACTGGTGAAAGACCTCAGAAAATGGCAGTGAAGGAGGCATGAGACATAGAGAAAATGCTAAGAAATATCTAAAAATTTGTTTCCTTCTCAGACCCCCTTCCCAGGCCCACCCTCTGGGCCATCCCGAGTCCTGTGGTCCCCATGGGAGCAGACATGACCCTCAGATGCCAGGGCCACCTGTGGAGTGAACGATTCCAGCTCTGGAAGGATGGAGAGTTCCAAGATGAGAGAAATGCATTCTGGCAGCAGGCAGAGTTTGTGCTCAGGAATGTGGAAGACTGGAGAGATGCCAGAAGCTACAGGTGCCGCTCTGGGCAGGGGCTCTTGTGGTCAGAGCTCAGTGAAGCCCTGCCTCTGGTGGTCACAGGTGAGAGTGTGCTGGTCTACAACCATCCCTGAGGGAAGGAGGCCAGTCCTGAGGGATGAGTGCCAGAACCCTCTCTGGAATTTCAACTACATCAGGGCCAATACCTCAGACTCTACATATTGCCTTCTCTACCTTCCCAGAATGCTGACCTGTTCCTCCCTTGTTCCTATCTGCCTTTACTCAATCCCCATCACTCTGGACAAATGATAACATCACCTCTTCATGACCCAATATTTTGCCTTTGCTCACATAATCCCCCCTGCCTGAAAAGCCCTTTCCACCTTCAGTCATCATTTACCTCCACATGCTTGGAGCCCAACTCAGATTCTGGCTAATTCAGGATACTTTCCCTCATTGCATCCAGTAGCAATGTCCTGACCCCTGGTCTTCCCAGCGTGATGCATACCCCTCTAGTCCACCCACTCTAACATCAAGATCCTTCTCACCACCTCAGGCGGATTTTCTTCTGGCCACTGTTAGAAGGCAGTGCAGTGAAATGGAAGGGACCTGAGATCAGGGCTGCAGCAGGGGCTTCAAATGACTGACTCCCAAGACCTAGCTGACTGAATGTGGGCCAGTCCCCAACCTCCTGAGGGTCTCAATTCCCTCTTATGTGACATGAAACTCTTGGGCAGGATTGTATAATGGGTTTATATGAGCTAAAGCCCTGTGATCCCTAGAACTATCAGCTCCTGAGGGTAGCAGGGATGGCATCTTCCCTGACCCTGTGGGGCTCCCAAATCACTTTGCAGAAGGTGCCTGATAGGTAGGTAATAAGTGAGGGCAGTAGAAGTGGACAAAAGAAAATTCTACACGGAACTGCCCAGAAGGAGTCCCTGTCTTCCTCTGTCAGGCCCTGCCCACCCAGGGGCACAGATCACACAGCAGCAGGGGACTTCAATAGACTAACTGTGAGGTGGGCCCCAAGGAAGTTGCTGTGTGATTGGAGAAAAGGGGACATACAGAAGATGCTTTGAAGATGGAAAACTCAGGCATAGCACCAGACTAAAAACAAGGGATAAGTCTGAGAAAGGATTGGAGGATGGTGGTGAGGGGGCAGAGTGAGGCAGGCTGGGTAGTAGTGTGGGGAAGAGGGTAGGGTCCAGGACTGGGAATTAATTTTTTTTGGTTAACCCTCCACCCCAGTCATGTAGTTTTTGGGAAGATAAAGCTTTGCAAACCTCAGACCTTAAGACAGTTTGCCAGCGATGGTGCATTAAGAACTTCCCTTTGTCCAGCAGGCGGGGGGGGAAGGCCAGAGTTGGGCCCCTAGGAAGAAGTAAGAGTGGCAAATGGCAGCGTACGACCTCCTCTGCCCATGTCCCTTCTTATCCCATCTCTCTGTACATTCATAACCTTCTTGGGCCCAGAACATCATTCTGAAGGTGACTTTGGGAGCCCAGTTAACCCAGTCATGCACAAACCTACAGAAGAGGGAAAAAAAGACGGCCAGGGACCTGCGACCACTCTCCCCCTTTTTAGCTCTGCTTCAGGGAACAATTTGAGGGGATCAGAGAGAAAGATCAGGTACCTAATTTGTTACCTCCCTCTTTTCACAGAAATCTTCCCCAGACCCTCCATTTCAGCCTCATCTGTCTCCACAGTATCTCCAGGGACAACCGTGACCATCTGGTGTGATGTGTCACCACAGCCCAATCCTCAGGACTACAATTTTGTCCCGCTGGAGGCAAGGAGCCTGGAGCCATTACAGAGAGTGAGTTATTTGGGGACTAAGGCTACTTTCACCCTTCTGTCTGTGAGACCTAAGGACACTGGGAACTACATCTGTATTTACTACAGGAAGACAGTGCCCCACACAGGGTCCAATCCCAGCCAGATCTTGGAGCTGACTGTGCCTGGTGAGTGGAGACTGGAAGCTACAAAGTCTGGTTCCACCTCTTCCCCCACGTAGGGGCCTACAAAGCTATGGGGATAGCATACAATCCAGGGAATTCTGAAAGGATGGTTTAGGGGGAGGCTGGAGAAACCCTGGGGAACTCTCGTTTTCTACATGGACTCAACTTTGGGCCCCAGGAAAGTGGGGCTGTTCCCAGCTAAAGACACTCCAGAAAAAAAGTGAGAACAGAATTTAAACAGTTGTTGCCCCTCTTGTTAAGGAATTTGTGGAAGGGGGCCTTGAAGGGTCATCTCACCCTGACATTTGGTGTTTCCCTTTCCCCTCAGGACGACTCCCCGGGCCCACATTGTGGGCCCAGACTGGCTTCATGATGGCCCCACAGGCCAACATCACTCTCTGGTGCTCAAGGCCCAAGCTGCCTTCCATTGAAAAGGTGACTTTCACCCTGTGGGAGGCTGCAACCCAGATATCCTTACAGCAGAAGACCTCATCAGATCTCTGGACTAGCTTCCTCATCCCATCTGTGGCACCACAGGACACTAGGAACTACAGTTGTACTTACAAGGAATGGACAGCATCTGCTAGAGCATCAGAGCACAGTTATACCCTCGAGCTGGTGGTGCCAGGTGAGTGGATGTGTGGGCCTCAGAAGAACTCTGAGGATAATCCCTCTGCTCTCTTCCCAGATAGAGGTCTCACAGAGAAAAGGCCTGGTGACTAAAGATCCAGCTCTACCCTGGGGTCTGGCAGTTCCCATCTGTCTTGGAAGATATGAGGCATATGTCTTGTGATCTAGAATCTGGGGAAGAAAGGTAGTGGGGCCTGAGCTGAGTGTTAAGAGAAGAATCACAGAGATTCAGAGCTGAAAGAGGCTTTGGAGGTTTTTGAGGTCAAAATGCCCCAATCCCAATGAGCAAAGTGAGGCCAAGAGAGAGGAAAGGACTTCAAGGTCACACAACATGTGAGAGACAGAACCTGGAAATAAGACTGAGCCTTCCCACTCCTGGACCATGCTCTGAGCCCAGGTTTCAGGTTGAACCCTGGGTATGTCAGAATCACACAAATGAGAGTGATGTGCTAGGACCTTGCCTCCCATGAGTCATCAAAGTTTTGAAACGATAGCTTGAATGAGCTCGCTGAAATGTGAAAGTCTCCTTAGATTCCTAGCAAGCTACAGCTAGAAATGTAAGAGGGATCCTGTGGTCAAACCCCTCATTTACAGAGGACAAAACTGAGGCTCAGGGTCAGCTAGATTGCTCAGTGGCCCGAGTTCTGGGTTTGGATTTAGAACACTTACTAGACACTTAGCACTGTGGCCCTGGGCATTTCACTTACCTTGATTGCCTCAGTTTCTTCATTTGTAAAATGAGCTGGAGAAGAAAATGACAAACCACATCAGTATCTTTGCCAAGAAGAACACAAATGGGGTCAAGGAGAGTTGGAAATTACTGAAAAACTACTGAGCACCCAATTTGAGACTCAGACAGAGCCAGTGAATGGTCCATGGTCACAAAGGGATTCAGAGAGAGAGGAGGGACATGACCCATGTGTACTCACTCCCAGGCCCATGTTCTTTCTCTCACAGGATCTCTCCCCAAGCCTTCCCTCTCAGCCCTCCCAGGTCTTGTGGTGGAGCCAGGCATTCATGTGACTCTCCAGTGCCGACAGCCCCCTCAGACATTATTCAGTGGCATGACATTCACTCTCCTGAAAGTGGGGACCCCTCAGCCCTTGCAAAGCCAGAGCCCAGCTGGGACCTTGGCTATCTTCCCCCTCCTCTCTGTGAGTGCCCAGGATGCTGGCAACTACAGCTGTATCTACCAGGAGACGACAGCTCCATACAAGGTGTCTGCGCCCAGTGAGGTCCTAGAGATCTGGGTAACAGGTGAGGTTGTGTCCAGGTCCACAAGGCAGAAAACAGTTTTGGAACTTGACCCTGTTTTGCAGTCCAGGAATCCAGAGAAGGCTTATTGTTCTAAACTATTTTGACCATCATGTGGTAGGGACAGGAGATGAAGGTCCCTTCAGAAGTGGAGAACAAACTTGGAAGGATGGACTAGATCAGGTACTGTTCTAAGTCTAAGGGACAAAGATGGAAGGAAGAAATGCCTCCCTTTTTCCAGGTGTTCCTAGAGAACATCTGAGGATTAGCATCCATGTCTCCCCAGGGAAGGAGACTTTGGGCAAGGAATGAGAAAAAAGCCAAAGGGAGTGAGAGCTGATGGTCAAGGACTTCCCAAGTCTTATTTTCTACATGGTCCATCCCCATTACAACTCATGAAGAGTTAGACATGGCAGAAAAATAATTGAGCAATCAACCTGAGACTGCGACAGGGCAAGTGAATGCCCCATGGCCACAAAGGGCCTCAGAGCAGGGACCAGACTCAGGTTCCCTTACTACCAGCCCAATATGCTTCCTCTCACAGGTTCTCTCCCCAAGCCTTCCCTCTCAGTCCTCCCAGGCCTTGTGATGGAGTCCAGGATGCGCGTGACTCTCCAGGGCCCAAAAGCCCCCTCAGACATCCCTTTGAAGAGTGACATTCACTCTACTGGGTGTGGGGACCTCTCAAGTCTTGCAGAACCACATCCTACCAGGGACCTCTTCTGACTTTGCCCTCCTCTCTGTGAGTGCCCAGGATGCTGGCAACTCCAGCTGTCTCTCCCAGGGCATGATGGCTCCTTACCAGTTTTCAGAGTCAGGTGCAGTCCTAGAGATCTAGGTGACAGGTGAGGATGTGTCCAGGTCCCCAAAACCTAAGATTGGCAGGCCATGAATCCAGTGGTGGCATACTGTTCTTGGATGTATTCACATCATTCGGGAGAGGCTGGGACCAGGTCTGTGTTTTCCCGAAGGAAAGGGAGAGCAAAGTTGGGAGGATGGACCAGCTCAGGTCTTCCTCCAAGCTGAAGGGACAAGATGGCAGAAATAAATGTTTCCCTATGTCTAGGTGGGCCTAGAGAATATGTGAGGCTTGGCCCTTATGCCTCTCCAGCGAAGGATGCTTGAAGCAAGTAATGATCAAAGAGCTAAAGGAAGTGAGCGCTGATGCTCAGGGACCTCTCAGCTCCTGCTTCCCCCACCTCTATTACAATTGTGCAGGGCTCTTGAGGGCCTCTGTTCTTTGTTTCGTTTTCCAGATGCACTCCCCAAGCCTTCCCTCTCAGCCTGGCCTGCCTCAGAGGTGAAATCAGGGGACAATGTGACCCTTCTGTGTCAGGGGCCCTCAGGGAATTGTAACTTTGTTCTGTACAAGGACAGAGATGAGAAAATCCTGGTGAGCATGCATAACACTCGAGGGAGGGCCAAGTTCTTCCTGAATCACGTGATCCCCAAGAACTCTGGCAATTGCAGCTGTGGCTATCAGCTTCTCATCAATGGTGGTCTCTGGACACAGTACAGTGAGCCCCTGCAGCTCATAGTGACAGGTGAGAGAAAGAAGCCCCCAGGACCCACTGAATTTTCCCAATGACAATTCCCTCCCTTAGCCTCTACAAGGAAAAAATCAAGGCCATGAGGCATGGGATAAGAGAGAAGAGTCACCTTGACATTTTCCTCAATTTCATCATATAGAGAAGACTTTGTTGACTGGGACATGAGGCTTTCACCATAGTTTCCTGTGAGCCATATTTCTCTCTCTTGGTTTCTGGGTTTCTCAACCTGCTTCCAAATTATAAGCCCAGTTTGAGGAGCACTTGTGCCCACTCTAGCATACTGGTGGTGATGAATGACTTTGAAGGGACATAAGAGGAGAAGTAAAGGGTGGGGGGGAGATGTTCAAGAACAAGGTAAGGGTCCCTTAGGGACAGTGATTTATTAAGACTCTTCTTTCTCTACCACTCCAGCTCAGAGTCCAGTAACACCCTGATTATCACTCTCAGCTGTGTTCAACCTCAAGTGAGGCTCATGGGCATCTATATGGGTCAGTTGCTAGAACACTGAGCTTGGAGTGAGGAACATTGATCTTCCTGAGTTCAGATCTGTTCTCAGACACTTATTAATTCTGTGATCCTGAGCAAGTTACTTAACTTCCCTGAGTTTTCTCATCTGTAAAATGACCCAGAGAAGGAAATGGAAAACTACTTCAGTTATCCTTGAAAAGAAAACCACAAATGGAGTCATGAAAAATCAGATAGGGCTGAAGAACAATTGAACAACCAAACCGAGACTCAGACAGGGCAAGTGAATGTCCAATGGTCGCACAGTGCCTCAGAGCAGGCACCAGATTTGGGTGCCTTGATTCCCTGAGCCGTGTTCTTCCTCTCATAAGATCTCTCCCCAAGCCTTTCCTCTCATTGCTCCCAGGCATTGCGGTGGAGCCTGGGTTGCAAGTGCCCATAGACCCCTCAGACATCCCACTGGAGGTGACATTCACTCTGCTGAGGATGGGAACGATCAGGCTTTGCAGTTCCAGAGCCCAACTCGGCCTTCAGCTCACTTTTCCCTCTTCTCTGTGAGCGCCCCAGATCCTGGAAACTATAACTGTGTCTATCATTGGAGAATGCCTCCATACTAGATGTCTAAGCCCAGGGTGATCCTTGAGATCTAAGTGACATATGAGGGTATGTCCAAGTTGTCAAGACCTACAGGAAAGGGCTGTCAGGATTCAGAGGCAGACCAGGAAGTTGGAGAGGACATGTTGTCCAGGCTCTTTTGATCATCATGTGATAGAAGCTGGGACAAGGTCCAGGGGTCCTTAAAGAATGGGAGGGCATAGATGAAATGATGAGCCAGCTCAGTTACTGCTCCAAGCTTACAGGTCAAGGACAGGAGGAGCAAACTCTCTGTTTCTAGGTAGCCCAAGACAACATCTGAGCTTTAGCACCCACCTCTCTTCAAAAAGATCTGGGGTAGTGAATGAATAAAAAGAATCAATGGAAGCAGGAACCAATGTCCAGTGAATCGTTAGGGAACTCCCAGCTCTTGCTTTCCCCATACCTTCACAACTCTGAAGGGACCTTGAGGAGCCCTAACCTCTCACTGTGTTTTCAGATTCATTCCACAATCGTTCCCTCTCAGCCTGGCCTGCCCCCATAGGTGTCCTCAGGGGCTGATATGACCCTTCTGTGCTGGTAATTCTCATGGAGTTTTAGGTCTGTTCTGTACAAGAAACAAGATGAGAAAACCTTGTAAATCATGGATACTTTGCAAGGTGGGGCCCAGTTCCTCTTGACTCAGGTGACCTCTGAGTACTCTGGCAGTTACAGCTGCAGTTACCACCTTGTCACCAAGGGAAGTCTCTGAATACAACACAGTGACCCCCTGCAGCTCATAGGAAGAGTGAGAGGAAGATGCCCAAGGACCACACTGAAGTTGTTAATGACCACTCCCTCCATCACCCTTAGAAGGCAATGAAACCAAGGCCTCAGCTCTGGCCAAAGGACAGAGACAGAAGAAGAGAGAAAAAAATCCTTTTGATATTGTCCCCAGTTCCAGGCTCATGGATACCCAGGCTGTGAGCTGGGACCTGGACATCCCCCACACTTCTGTGTGACTCATCCTTCCAACATTGGTTTCAGGGATTCTGTCCCTAATAGGA